>NC_080020.1:172120967-173428681 GCF_030020395.1 Manis pentadactyla | reverse complement strand
CCGGCTGGCCTGGCCAGCAGCCACTGGCAGCTTGAAGCAGGGGCTTCCGTCAGGAGGGCCAGCTCCTGCTGCCCTGGCCACCAGTCGGGAGGGTTGGGGGGGGGCCTGCAGGGCAGCCCTGCCCTCCTTCACACCTCACCTGTGCTGCCCTGGCTGCCTGCAGGGAAGACAGGCGGCGGTGGTAGGACTTCTGCTTGGGTCAGAGTTGCAGAGCTTTACTCTGGACTTCTGGTCAGAGCACAGCAAGTTACAGGGACCTTTCAATGGGTGGGGAGTTTCAGGATCAGCACCCTACCTCAGCCAGATCCTGTCTTTCCCACCCAGAGTACTGCTCATCTCGTAGAATTTTTCCTAACTTCCTGCATATGTGTGATGCATGTGTGTATGTGTGTGTGTATGTGTGTGTGTGCTGTAACACAAACAACTCTCTAGCAACAGAAATAGCAAGGAAGTTCATGCAGAATTCCCCTCCCTGAGGCTCCCTTCCAGTCTTTGTTCAGAGGTGTGCAGAGTGTGTACATAATTTCAGGTGTGCTATAGGTAACTCTGTTCTTATACTTTCCCCCAAAATAAAAATATAATACCTACAGTACATTCTAGAGACTATCAAGTAGAAAATATGAGGCTTGATGCATACTCTGAGGTTTGCCATCTGTGGAGAGAGCAAATATGGAGCATTCAGACTCAGGACCCTGCTAGCCAGTGCATACACCACACACACTCACACACATTCACACTCTCTCCTGCAAAAGCAGGCAGATGTGCACATACTGTGAAAGGGCTCCCCTAAAAGTCTCTTCCCCACTCACAGATTTGTTTCATCAGTGAATCCCAGAAGGAGAGACTCCTCTTAAGAGATGAATAATTGATCAACTCTAGACCGAGCATGCCATAAATACAACCGTGTGCTATTAGAGGCTGTCCATTTGGTGTGGGGAAGAAGGAATTGGCCTCGTGTGGAGGTGGCTGCTCAACTCCAGGACTGGGAAACAGGGTGGGCTTGAATAGCTTCTGGGGAACAGGGGAGCTGACTGCAGGTGTGGGGGGTGGGGAAGTGCTGAGTGGGATTTACTGGCCAACTGGGTGGGGTGGGGAGCAGCTACCACTGTCTTGGACATCCAGGGGAATTCATCCTTGGAGATTCCACTGTAGTGGCTGTGCCCCAGACTGGCCCTGCCTCCTGGCATTGGCCTTTGGGAGGTTGACTGCAGACTACTCATCCAGGTGAGAACACCTCAGACAGGTTTCTTCTAACATAGGGTGTAACTGCTCATGGTCAGCTTAGCAGCCCCCTGGACTTTGCCTCTTCTAACTTCCCCTTTCCCAGAGGCCCTAAGAAGGTATGTCAAGGAGGACTTTGACCTCTCAAGATCATAGTCTTTATCCTCCCCCCTCCCTTCTACTTCTCTTTGATGGAGGATTCCTTGCTGCTCTGGTTTCTATGTATTGATAACTCTTGAGAGCCAGGAGAGGCTTGGAGAGCCTGGTGTCATTTCTGCATCCCTCACTGTGTTATGGATAAAATGAGGTTTTTAGAGTGGAGTTCTGGGGGCCTCTGGAGCCCCTCAGGTGGGGAGGGAAGCCGATGCTGAATACCTGCGGATGTCCTGGGGGTTGAGAGTGTAAGGAGGGAGGTGGCTGCACAGGAGGAGGCAGGCAGGACCTCGGGAATCCTGACCAGACAGGGTGCAGGGACAAATGCCAACTAAGCTTCTTGGGCCCCTTGAGGAGGACCTGGCATCTTCTGAAGGTGAGAACTGTGAGTGGAGTGGTGATGCTGTATGTGCACGTCAACTCTTGTGGAGGTGGAGAGGAATTCAGTCTTCTTGGATCTTAGAAGGGCATTTAGTCTGCCTGTCTTCCCATAACAAACCCTGCTATCCTTGAGGAGGGGGATGCACCCCTAGCTTAGACAAAGCCAAGCCTCCTGCTGATACCATGAGGCCAGAAGAAACCTGGTAAGGTTGATTGTGCAGCTCCTGAGGGCAGGGTGCGGTTTTGCACCTGAAGATATCCGTAAGAAGGGACCCTCTTTGGTGGGCCTCTCTGTGGAGGGCACGGGGGCAGGGGGCTAGTCCAAGGTGAGTTGTCAAGTTCCTGAGTCCTGTGTGGCAAAGGCATTCCCCACGGCACTGGCAGCTTTGCAGACCCCTGCGGTGTGTGCCCTGTGACAGGTGCTGTAATGGAGGAGCAGCCAGAGCTTCGTGGGCCATGGATGAAGAGGCTCCAGCCAGGCCCTGGGAGGAGCAGCAGCAGGTCTTTGGAACACATGCTGAGTGTTCTCTGCTCGTTCTTTAGGCGCTTCCGAAAGCTTCCAGTGTAGTTGGTCCTATTTCCCCAACAGAAGGCGGCTGTGTGCAGTGACCGTGTAGGAAGTGGTTCAGATCCTGTGGTGGGCAGGACTGGCCAAGGGGGAGTTCATCAGGAGGGGGTTGATCCGGTTTCTTGTCCCACCCTCTACGTTTAATCATTTGCTACTGTAACCACACTTCATCCCCATCTCTCTGCTTTTGCCTTAGTTCAGGCCCTTATTATCGCAGATCTGGGCAATGCATTAATCTCCTAACTGTTCTTCAGGCCACCAGCCTTGTAGTCTGCAGTCTGACTACTGCAGGGACACCTGAGGGCCCCTTCTAAAATGTAAAGTGCTTTGCTGTGTTCATGCTGTGAGCCCCGCCTGTCCGCCCCACACTTCGGGCTCAGGAAGTACTCAGCAGTGTACCCTTACACAGGCCTGCTGGGCCTTCTCTTGATCTGTTTTTTGCTGTGCTAGTCCCTCCAACTGGATTCCTTCTCCTCCTCCTGCCTCCAAAATACCTGCCCCAACTTTGAGCCTCATCCCAAAGGTTACTTCACGGTGAGACCATCCTTGACATGTGACCCGCCGCCCTGCGCCCCTGTGCAGACCACTTTCACAGCACGGACGTGCTCTGGGCATTGTGTGTTTATGGTCTGGTTCCCCCCTTTCACCTCATAAGCTTCGTATGTTACTGCAATATCATCTGGCTTATTGTTGGGTATGCCCCACATTAGTGGCATAGAACACTCAGTTTATTATACACATGGGATCTTTGGGTCCGGAAGTCAGACAGGCAGCAGCGTGGGTGGTTTGTCTCTGTTTCTTGATGTTTAAGGCCTCAGCTGGGAAGACCTAAATCTGGGGGTAACTCAACCACTGAGCTAGAATTCATGTAGGATCCTCCTTCATACACACGTTTGGAAGGTGATGCCAGCTGTTGGCTGGGACTTTGGCTGTGAATGTTGGCCCAGACACTTACATGTGGCCTTTTCATATGGCCTGGGCTTCCTCATGGCATGGTGGCTGGATCCCAAGAGTGAGTGTCCCTAGAGAACTTGGGAGAAGCTGTATTGCCTTTTATGATCCAGCTTTGCAATCCACATAGTGTCACTTCCACCACTGTCACAAGCCCACCCAGATTCAAGGGGAGGGAACGTAGACCCTACCTCTCCACACAAGGAGTGCATGTGGGATGGAGGGATTTTAGTGGCCATCTTTGGAAAATACAATTTACCATGCTTGCTAAGTGCTTGATGCATACAGATCGCATTCTTAGATTCTGAGGTTGAGAAAGGGTGACCCATGAGGAAGTTACTAAGTTGGCGGCTGGGAGTCTTGAGGGAGACTGAGTTGTGATCAACAGCAGAGATGGTTGGGTCGGGGATGGGGCTTGGGGACACACACAGTTGCTTAAAGGAGCCACTGTTGGCCAATTAAAAAACATGCACACACACCAAGGCCCCAGTTCAGAGGGCAGGCATAGAAAAGGAGGAGATAAAACAGAGAGGCATTCACATTTAGAACTGCTTGGATCTGGTGTCTAGGCGTATTGGAAGAACACGGATGGCGTGCAGCTTGGGAACATTGGTGGGAGCAGGAACTGGCACAAACAGGAGCTGGAGGTGGGACGGGGAGGCCAGTTCTGTTCCAGACAAGCTGACTCTCAGTGGGTTTATAACGCATTCCAAGGGTTGGAGCTAGCTGGAGGTCAGCTGAGAGGTCCAGACAAAACACAGATGTTTAGGGACATCCTCAGGGTAGTGTCTGCTGGAGCCCAGAGGGGAATGAGAATCGAGGGGGGAAGTGCGGAAGGTTGTAAAGTTGGGCATTTCTTCCTTTTTAATATATTTTTTTATCAAAGTATAGTTGATATACAGTATTATATTGGTTCAGTGTGTGATTTGACAGTTATCTTTGCTATTAAATGCTCACCCCAGTAAGTTCGTTTACATCTGTCCACATAGATGTTACAGAACTATTGACTATATTCTCTATGCTGTACTTTCATCCACAACTGATTTATATTATAATTGAGATATTGTGCCTTTTTGTCCCCTTCACCCACCCATCTCAACCCATCCCTCCCGCATGGTAACCACCAGTCTCTTCCCTGTGTCTACAAGTCTATTTCCGTTTTGTTCATTGGTTTTGGTGTTGTCTTTTTTAGAGTCCACAAATAAGTGAAATCATACGGTATTTGTCTTTCTCAGCCTGGCTTATTTCACTTAGTGTAATACCCTCTAGGTCCATCCACTTTGTTGCAAATTATGACTTTTTTTCTTTAGCCATTCATTTATTGATGGACACTTTTGTTGCTTCCATATCTTGACTGTTGTAGATAAGGTGGCAGTAAACATAAGGGTGCATGTATGTTTTTGAATCAGTGATTTTGTTTTCCTCAGGTATATTCCCAGAAGTGGAATTGCTAGGTTGAATGGTATTTCTATTTTTAGTTTTTTGTGGAATCTCCAGACTGCTTTCCACAGTGGCTAGACCAATTTATATTCCGTGTAGGAGGGTTCCTTTTTCTCCACTCCTCACCAGCATTTGTTATTCCTTGTCTTTTGGATAGTGGCCATTCTCACTGGTGTAAGGTGATACCTCCTGGTGGTTTTGATTTGCAAATCTGAGCTGGGACTTTGACAGAGCCTAAATAGCCTCCAGCCTCATCCAGCAGTTGTCCCCCCTGCCAGTAATCACCACAGAACTGCTTGGTTTTGATAAGAACTTGCCACCTCCCCAGTGTTAGGGAGACAGGGTTCATGGCATTTTTTAGTACCTTAAGTTTTAAAACTCTTCCCTAAATTGAGCCTAAGTTGTTCTCTGTAAAGCTTTACCCATTTTTCTCATTCCAGCCCTTAGGGACACTCCAAACAAGTATAGCTCTCTTCTCAAATGAGAGATCTTCAGATGTTTAAAGACCATCTTGAGGTTTGTCTTCAGAACCACAGGGACCTGTGTCTTACGGTTTTGAACTGTCCTGCTTGCTCCCCTGTGCCCCCTGGGAGGGTGCAGCCCTTGTGTGCATGACTCTGTCAGCATTTATCACAGACTACTGCTATTATTCAAGCAGCTTGACCCTTGGCCTTGGTTTCAAGGAGGCAGTGCAGAGAGGCAAAGCTCAGGGTAGGCTGGAGCAGTAGCCACAGCTCAGCTGTAGACAGGGTTGCCAGGCAGAAGTGTGGACCTACAAAGCAATCTGGGTTTCATGGGAAGTTTGATTATTTTAATGTTGGCAAGACGGGTAAATAAAAACCTAATGCTGTATTAGCCGTACCAAACAGATCTGAGGCAGATTTGGCCTGCTGGCCTTGTTAGCCAAGATGTCTCCCCCTCTGCTGGTCCAATGGCCAGGTGACACAAAGCAGTACGATAGACATTGATGGGTTGATGGCCTTGGGGGACCCTGGTTCCTAGTGGTTCCTGTCTGTGGCTGTCCACTGAGGAATCTTACCTGGGACTGAGAGTTGGGAATGATGCTTGCCCTTTTCTTGACTGTTGGCACCTTCTCCTGATGACAGATTTCCTCCAGAAATACTGGCAGATGGTGAGGAATTATCAGTAGGATCTCCTAGCTGGAAAACTGGAAATCAGAGTTTCTTAAAATCCCTCCATCTATCCTGGCTTCACTTCCTTCATTTCTGTGTCTACTCTTCCCAGTCCAAGGAACATTTTTCTTCCCAGGAAATTCAGAGGCATGAAAGCCAGCCTAACCCTTCCTGGTTCTCAAACCAAAAATAACTTCTTAAATATTTTTAGTTGTCTTGATCATTTTGGGGAAGCCTCAGCTCATGTAGCATTAGTCTTCCTGACCCTGTTTTGGTAAAGCCATGCTACTCTCTATGTTTCTTCTCAGTGATGCATGCTCCTCTGTCTTTTATACATAAGCATGTAACATGCGACCCCTTCAGATTTTGTGGCCTTTGTGGCCACATGAGGTTTCTAAGAAGGAAGGGAATGCTGGGTGATCAGGTACATTCCTAGAGGAAAGGTGTGTGTTCTTAGTTATGAAAGGTAGTCTTCCACCAGGGTCAGGGAAAGGCTGGCATATTCCGTGGCCAGTGAGGGATGGGCAGCCTTTTGCTGTTACTGCAGCAGCAATGGGCAAGAGGCACTGACGTCATTAAGATTTGGGCCTTGTCTTGAAGGAACTACTATCTGGAGGGGGAGGCAGCTGCTTTAATAATAGCAGTGGCTTGTGGTGTAGATGCTGACAGAGGCATGCACAAGGTGCCATGGGGACCCAGGGAAAGGAGCCACTGGTAATTCTGTCAGCCAGGTTAGGGGGGAGGTGACATTGAGGGATGCTTGAAGGATGAGGCAGAGTGGCCTCACAGAGGCTGGGAAGGGCATCCAGGCAATGAGAACTGCATGTGCAAAGCTCAGAAAAGTGTGCTGAAAAAGTGTAAGGGTCCTTTGTGGCCAGAATTGGGGCAGTGACAAGGATAAGGTGAACCACAGGCTGGGGTCTCTGTTCACCTCCTTCAGGGCTGATCCAAAATCCCAGCTTCCAGAATCTACCACTTCAGACCCATGAAGCCCGTGTTTCAGAGTCTGGGCACTAGTATAATTTTAATAATGTATTAAATACACTTTATGTTCCACCTGAGGGACTAATTTCTTTTTAACTTTTTATTTTGATAGAATTGTAAAACTTACAGAAAAGTTGCAGGAAGAGTACCTGGGACTCCCATGTACCCAAATTGTTTGCATTTTGCCTTATTTACTTTATTATTTTCTCTATGTTTATATCTATGTTCTTATTATATACATGTAACTTTTCTGAACCACTTGAGATGAAGTTGGGGATACTGCATCCCTTTAACCAAGAGTACTTCAGTCTGCATGTGTCCTGAGTATAACGAGCCAACTGGAGACGACCGAGAGGGTCACAACGCGATCTTGTCCACATCTGTGCCCAGGTTTCACCAGCTGTCCCCGTGATGCTGTGACTCCTCCTCAGACCAGAGTCTAACCCGTGAGCAGGTGTTTGGCTCCGTTGCCTCTTTAGTCTCATGTAAGCTGGAAGGGGTGTTTGTTTTTCTTGTCTTTGAAATTTTGAAGAAATCAACCCTGGTGTTTTTGAGCATGACCTTCTGTTTGGGTTTATCTGATGTTTCCTCATAATTAGACTCAGGTTATACATTCTGGCTGAAGTTCCACCTGATCAGTGTTACATCCTTCTTAGTGTTTTGTGTCAAGAGGCTGTGATGATGATTTGTCCAGACACTGATGGTGATGATAATGTTGATCATTTGGTGAAGATGTGTCTGCCAGGTATCTCCACTGTAAAGTTGCTAGTGTAGTTATGTAATTTTTGAGGAGATGTTTTGAGACCATGTATATACCCAGAGCCTCATCAAGCTTTCATATGCTAGTTGTAGCATCCACTGATTACTTTCTAAATCCATCATTCCTCCTCTGTCTGTTGGCATCCTACTGTAAGGAGGAGCTTACCTTTCTGGAGGGGTGAACCTTGCAAACTGAATTCTGCGTCTTTGTATTAGTGTTTACCTTGCTGGCTGGGCCCCCAGCCGCCTTCCTCTTGTGCCCTCCTCCCCTTCTGTATGCTTTGGTGGACATCGGGTATATAATGGTGGTTCCTGGGCTTGGGGAGAGGCCTGGGTGTTCTTCCAAGTAGCAACCTGCTCTTCACAGGCTTGACAGGCTCGGCATGGGGCTAAATGCTCACCATGTTAGATTGTCAGCATCTCCCTCAGGTGTGAGGCTGGGAGTGGGAATGTCATCCTGTCACCAGCTCTCTGAGCTCAGCCTGGGGCTTAAGTGAGGACAGTAATGGGCAGAGAAAAGAACTATGGGTTCCTTCTCACTGTGAAGTGATTGCTGATCCCTTGTCCAGGCTGAATTTGTTGATCAAAGCTGCTCGTTCCCTGCCTGTACACACACATTTCACATGTAGGCTTATTGCTGCATGGTATGCTGGTTAGCTTTCTTTCTCTTTTGACAAGAAATAAAATCACCATGGTCCGGGCGCCACTGCAGTCGTTGTGAGTTAAAGATGTTTCTGTGAGTCCTTAACAAATGTTTGGCTTCAGGGGAGCCTCATCAGGTTCATCAGTCTGAGGCTCTAAAAGGGTCTGAGCAACATTCCAAATTCTGCATTAGGATCTTTTGAAGATCTGCCTTCCATTTCTTCTAGTGCAGCTAGGTAGGAAAGGAGATGAGGGAAGATGATCTGAGCTCTAAACTGTATCAGAAACAGAGTGGGTTTGCAAGAAAAGCAGGCTTACGTGTGCATCCCAGTGGTGAGAAACAGGACAGTGCTTTACAAATATTATAGCTCATCTTTTCCCTTTTTTTTTCTCTCTCTCTTCAGACAGGCTCAGAGCTCAGCTCAGTTGATGGACCTGTTCCAGGTCAGATGGACTCAGGGCCAGTGTACCATGGGGACTCACGGCAGCTAAGCACCTCAGGGGCACCGGTCAATGGTGCTAGAGAACCCGCTGGACCCAGTCTGCTCAGGACTGGGGATCCTTGGCGAGTAGACCAGAAGCCCGACTGGGACGCTGCCCCAGGCCCAGCTCACACTGCTCGCCTGGAAGATGCTCACGATCTGGTGGCCTTTTCGGCTGTGGCCGAAGCTGTGTCCTCCTACGGGGCCCTTAGCACCCGGCTGTATGAAACCTTCAACCGTGAGATGAGTCGCGAGGCTGGGAATAGTAGCGGTGGACCCCGGTCAGGGCCTGAGGGCTGCTCCGCCAGCAGCGAAGACCTTGACACGCTGCAGGCGGCCCTGGCCCTGGCTCGGCATGGCATGAAACCACCCAACTGCAACTGCGATGGCCCGGAGTGCCCTGACTACCTCGAGTGGCTGGAGGGGAAGATCAAGTCTGTGATCATGGAGGGCGGGGAAGAGCAGCCCGGACTCCCAGGGGCTCTGCCTCCCGGTGAGGCTGGCCTCCTAACACCAAGCACCAGGCCACTTCTCAGCTCTGACCCGCCCCAGGCCACTACCCCGGAGGGCCTGCCCCTATCCCAGAGCGCCCTGAGCATCGCCAAGGAAAGAAACATCAGCCTGCAGACAGCCATTGCCATTGAGGCCCTCACGCAGCTCTCCTCTGCTCTCCCCCAGCCTTCTCACTCCACTTCCCAGGCTTCTTGCCCCCTTCCTGAGGCCTTGTCCCCTCCTGCCCCGTTCCAATCTCCCCAGTCCTACCTCCGCACTCCCTCGTGGCCTGTGGTCCCCCCCGAAGAGCACCCATCCTTTGCTCCCGACAGCCCTGCCTTTCCTCCAGCCACTCCTAGAACAGAGTTTCCTGAAGCCTGGGGCGCCGACACCTCCCCAGCAGCTCCCCGCAGCTCTTGGCCCCGGCCCAGCCCTGACCCCATGGCTGAACTGGAGCAGCTGTTGGGCAGTGCCAGTGATTACATCCAGTCAGTATTCAAGCGGCCTGAGGCCGTGCCTGCCAAGCCCAAGGTCAAGGTTGAGGTGCTCCCTTCCTCCCCAGCCCCAGCCCCGCCCCCCATTCTTCAGAAGGAGGCCCCCACTCCGTCTCCGGAGCCCAACGCCCACCAGAAGGCCCAGAGTGCCCTGCAGCAGCATCTCCACCATAAGCGCAGTCTCTTCCTGGAACAGGCCCGGGGCGCAGCCTCCGCCCCTCCCACAGAGCCTGCTCCTGGCTGGTGGGCACCACCGCGCTCGCCTGCCCCACGGCCTCCGGACAGACCACCCAAGGAGAAGAAGAAGAAGCCCCTGGCACCAGTCGGAGGTCCCGTGGGAACCGAGAAAGCTACCCCTGGGATCAAGCCCAGTATCAGGAAGCCCATTCAGATCAAGAAGTCTAGGCCCCGGGAAGCACAGCCTCTCTTCCTGCCTCTGCGGCAGATCGTCCTGGAAGGGCTGAGGTGCCCAGCCTCTGAGGATCCACCGGCACATCCACCTGCCCCCGTCCCCACTGCACAGGGCTCTGCTGTCCCCCTACCCCCTGAACCTTCTCTTGCGCTATTTGCACCTAGTCCCTCCGGGGACAGCCTGCTGCCCCCTACTCAGGAAATTAGGTCCCCCAGCCCCCTGGCGACCCTGCAGCTGGGCTCCGCTGGCCCTCTTCCCCCCGCCGATGACAAGCTGGAAGAGCTCATCCGGCAGTTCGAGGCTGAATTTGGGGATAGCTTTGGGCTTCCTGGGCCCCCGTCTGTGCCCATCCAGGACCCTGAGAACCAGCCAACGTGTCTCCCGGCCCCCGAGAGCCCTTTTTCTACCCGCTCCCCCAAGCAGATCAAGATTGAGTCCTCGGGGTCTGTGACTGTGCTCTCCACCACCTGCTTCCATTCAGAGGAGGGAGGCCAGGAGGCCACACCCACCAAGGTCGAGAACCCCCTCACACCCACCCTCAGTGGTTTCCTGGAGTCACCTCTTAAGTACCTGGACACGCCTACCAAAAGCCTGCTGGACACGCCCGCCAAGAGAGCCCAGGCGGAATTCCCCACCTGCGACTGTGTTGGTGAGTCTGCCTGGACGCCAGGGATGGGAAAGGGGACATGGCTTGGCGGGCTTGAGCTTCTAGGGTCGCTCTGTCATCTGGCAGATATTTACTGTGTGCCATCTACTCCACTGAGGGCTGAGGCTAGAATTGAGCTCACCAGTTGGTGGAAAAGACGTTGAAGCAAACTGATGGTGTGGTGCTCTTTGGCGTATGGCGTGTCAGTGGAGGTGGGCTCAGGTGCTTCATCACGCGTTTGGAGGTGAAGGCATCATGGAGGCCTTCCTGTGGGAGGTGGTGCTTGTGCTGAGACCTAAGATTGGTGGTTGTGAGAAGTGGGGGCTCATTTGGACTGCTCTTAGTCTTGAAGAAGCACAGAGGGGAAGAGTACATGTGGGGATAACGAAAAGGTGGTTGGAGAGGCAGGCAGGGCCCAGATCTCGCAGGGCCCAGCCAGCCAAGGTTGGGAGTTTGACTTGATGTTATATGTAGTAGTGAGCTGCTAAGGTTTTTAGAGCAAGTGATGACCTGTCACTTATGCTTCTGAAAGACTATCCTGACTTATCGTGGGGAGGAAAGATTGGTGGAGGAACCTGTAAGAAAGGTGTCATGAGCCAGGCAAGAGGTGACAAGGGCCTGGACTGAATGAGCAGATGGGCAGAGGGCCTCTTTGGAGAAGGGCACATGCGCACAGGACAGCTCGGTGTCTGCCTTGCTCATGGTGCTCACTGAGAACACAGATATGGAGGAGAGGTGACAGCTCTGGACGAGCTGAGTTTGAAGGGGCTGAAGGACTGCAGACCTGAGCTAAGGGTTTGGACATAGCTGGCATCCAGGTGGTGGCTAGAGCTGTGGTGTGGTTAAGAGCACTGAGGAACTGTCCTTGCCAAGCCTTGCCTTCTGGGATGAAAGCAGGTCCGGGGCCTGTGAGGACTGTACCAGTGGACGTGGGCTGGTTTGAGGAGGCTGCTGATGTGTGGGTAAGCCCCAGGTCCTTTCCGGGCTGAGGCTCTCTGCTGTTTATAGTGTTCCATAAAAGATATATGTGTGTCAGATGTTGACCAAAAAACACATTGATGCTGGTGATGAGCATGTTGAACTCCTGTGATTGTATGATACATAAGGAGGCCTTGCAAAAGGCTGTCTTGTCTTCTCTGCTTGTTAAAATGCGTTAATACCAGTTTAGTTGTGTGATTTGTTGGGCTATGTCCTAGTCACTGAGGAAGACCTGGGCTGTCCTGCCCACTCCAGCTACCCCAGACTCCTGCAGAACAGGGCATAGGGAGCCAGTGACAAGGAATCACTGCAGGAACAAGGAAAAGTTGGCCCCTGGGCTTTTACCTGGGGGTGAACAGATGCGCAGGGTCCTGCCTGATGCTCACCGATGTCTAGGATTGTGGTCCCCAAGGGCTAACCCTCTGCACTACTGGATCTGACTAATCATGAGATGGCCATGAGGTCCCTTTTTTTCCCAGCATTTGGGAGAAGCTTGTTTTGAGTGGAACGGGGTGCCTCCTTGCCCTTTCCCCTCTCTCTGTCTATATCTGCCCCCTCTGACCTGTGTTCAGTACACTGTCAGGCTTTCTCCCCCTCCAGCGCAAGAAATAGCCTTACCACATCCCCCAGACATAGTGACCCTTAATAAATGTTTTAATCATTGAATCCAGTTATGTGGTATGATGTGTGATCAGACTAGCTTTTCTAATTTGAATTCTAATTCCGTCATGTCTTTAATGCATGGAACAGAAATGATCATAGTAACCCCTTACCAGGGCTGTTGTTAGGATTAACTTAGTTGCTATGTGTAAAGCACTTAAGAGCTGCATCTGAAGCAGGGTAAGCACTATAAGTGTGTTCACTGTTATCAAGCCTGTTGTGTGCAGTAAGATGAGAAAAGAAACAAAATCATACATATTACAAAGGAAGAAAAGTGTTGGCTATTACTTTATTCATCAATCATTTATTGATTACCTAGCTCCATACTGACCACCAGTAAGGACAGAAATTAAGAGAAATGGTTCTCTCTGAAGGACTTGGTGGTTTGCCTGAAGAGACAACATAAACAAAATACTCAGTCGTCCATTCAACAGGTGCTGGCCAAGCACTGCGTTACCTTCGTGTGAAGTGGCTGAGCTGTAAGGGTGCAGGGCAACACCAGGCTTGGCTGTCATTGTGGAGAGTAATGTCTTATGTTTGAAACTCATGTTCAGAGCTGGGTTTTGAAAAATGTACTGAATACAGAGGGGGAGAGGCAAGAAGATAGCCACTACAGACTGGGGAATGCTCGAGCACAGTCTTACAGGTGGCAGGGAGCATGCAGGCAGTATGTAAGGCCAGTAGCAGAGGGCTGGACCTGAATCTTCCACATTCCCCTGCCTTCCTCAGATCAGAGGAGTCCTCCTCCAAAGGGGACAAGTTTCATCTTGAAGCTAGTGAACAAAAGTACAGGCAGTGGAATGTAGAATCAGAAAAGCACGGTGTGTTGCCTTGGCAGACAGAGAAGGGCAGAGGCAGTGGGCAAGGGACAAGGAGAGTGGAGAGTCCTGCCACCAGTCATTTATTGCTGTAGTTAATATTTTATTTGTATCTAATGCTAAACAAACAATTAGAACCGAACCTACTTTGTGTGGTTAAAATGTTAAATTATGGGAAAATGCTTAGGTGAAAACAGCAGGCACCATAGTATATAAATGATCACCTCATCTAGGTAAGGAAAAAAAAAGGAAATATAAAAGGACCAGAAGGAACTACATCAGCAGTGGTTGTCTCTATGGCCAGACTATGGGTGACTTTTCCTTCTTATGTTTTCTGAATCTTCTATAATGAAATATATATTTAATAATCAAGAAATATTTTGCAAGCACATCCTCGAAGTAGCTTGGAAGACAGATTGGTGGAGGGTGATAACCTTGTGGCCAGAGACTAGTTAGGAAGCTATTGAGAATAATAATAATAGTAATAGAAACAATGATAGCGATAATATTTATGAAACACTTGTTCTAGTCCAGGCGTTGTGCCAAGTACTTTACAGTCATCACCTCATTTAATCCTCATAACGCCTATATCAGGGCGGTACTGTCAGTAGTTCCACTTCAGTGACGAAGAAAGCCAAGTTAGATTCAGTAATTTATGCAGGCTATACATCTAGCAAATGGCAGAGTGAGATTTGAACCTTAGTGGTTAGGCTCTTAACCACCGTGCATACTGTGAAACTTCAGTTGAGAAGTGAGACCCAACTAAACAGTGGTATTAGGAATGAAAAGAGGCAAAGAAGACAGTTTCTAGAGGTGCTGGGGTCTGTGCTAGGGAAAGCCACCCTGTTTTCTAAAAACATCTGGAGCCCTCACATTTGGACAATGCGTCTGTCAGCTAGTATGGCAGAATTTGCCTTTGTGAACTTGGGCTCAGGACAAGGGTTAGGAAGAAAGGCTACTCACTGTGGGATTAATGTCAGATGGGAACCATCTCAGATTCTAGAAGCTTGTCCCCTCATCAGTGGTAGGCAGAAAGGTGAAGATGGCAGGCCAGTATGAGGAAGAATGTTCCATAGAAGTGACAATGAAATTCAGAGATGCCATTAAACTCACATAACAAATAATTGGTAATTAAACTGTGGAACAACTTTCTAAAAGCATAATAGGTCTTACAGTACAGCAAAAGAAACCTAATATTTAAGCTCCACAGTAATTTTTGCTGAATAAGCAATTTAGGCCAAAACGGACGTTATCAGATGATGCCAAAACCCAAAGACCCAAACACCAAGAGCATTGTTTTTCCCTTGTGTAAAGACTGTGGGTTTCTGAAAGTATGGGTGAGATACATATGGACTTGTTCCCTGAATGTTGAAATGCTAGGACTAAAGTCACCCCTTAAAGCTTCAAAGAAATAAATTTAGAAGATGTGAAAGGAAATGCCTTACTCCAAAGGTAGTATGTACAGGTTTGAGAAAACTTAGCACATGTTCTATATTGAATTATTGGAGGGAGTATTGATAAATTTCTAATATTTTGAGGCACACATTGGTGCATGCCTAACCCCCCCTTAACTATCCTACAACACCACTTGTCAGAGACAGGACAATGAGCTGCAGTGACTATTGGCTCAGTCCTTTTTGTATTTTTTCTCTTCTTAGAAATGGGGGAATTCAGAAGGGGGGCCAGTGGAGGGCAGAGAATGAGTCTAGATGACTTTTTAGTGTGGGAAAAGCACCCTTGGAGATCATCTGCTCACTATTTTATAGATCGGGAAACAGGTCTGTGTTAACTTTTAAGTCTTGTCCTGATACTGGAGGAGTAGTCCACAGGTTGCTGGAGACCTTAAACCATAGCAAAAGCAGGAGATTAGGAAACAGATTTTAGGAGTTGCCTTCATAGGAATGCTGATTTTTATCCCGTTGATCATCCTGCTCTGAAGAAGTAGCCAGAGGCCAGTACAAGAACAGACATCTCCTTGGCCTGGTGCATGGTGAAGGCCCCAGAGGGGCAGGGAGGTTATGCGGCAGGTGTGGCGGACAGCAGGGCTCACAGTTCTGAGTGGAGGACACAGACTTAAACGTGTTTACAATAATGTAAAATCTATTTCCTATGGTTGTTATGAGAATGCATTTCCTCTCCATTGCATTCAGTTTGAGATGAAGAGGAACTTCCCGTCTTTTAAATATTCTTTTTAGACAATAGAGTATTTGGACACCAGTATAAAGGTGGGGGATCTGACTCTTAATAGGAGGGTATCATAAGGAACTTCTTGGAAGAGGGGATATTCTGAGTTTAAAGGGTTAAGTAGAAGTTTAATAAACTAGTAGAGTAATAAAAAAGGTAGAGTGTTCTGGGCAAAGGGATGTGAAGACTAGAGAAATGAAAAAACCCACATGAAGATGCAGAGATGACAGCACACGAGGAAATACAAGTTGTTCTGGTGTGACTGGTGTGTCAGATGGAGAATCAGGAGGGGCCAGAGAGGAGAGTTTCAGGGGAAGAGGAGATGATACCAAAAGCGGAAAAACCAGTCTGCAAGCTCAGGCAGAGTTCAGGCAAGCAATAATGGGTATCTGAACTAAGAAAAGGACCTTGAGTAGGAGGGAGGAGAAGAGGGGTGGATAAGAGAAAGATTAAGAAGAAGAGTTCACTGGTGACTGGTTGGCCTTAGGAATAAGGTAGACACAGCAGTCACAGGTGACTCCTGGGGTCCCCGCATGGTGACCGGGTCCAATGTGGTGCCATTCACCAAGATTGAGAGCAGCGGGAGGGAAGCAGGTTTGCACATGCGGGCTTTGAGATGTCTGTGGGACCTGAAGGTGTGCATCTGGTTGGATCTGTGTGTTGGAAGATCTTCAGCAGTCTGATGGCAGCTGAACTTTCAATTATGGTCATTTCACCAGACTGAATATGTAGACTGAGAAGAGCCCTGAGAAAGGAGGATACAAATATTTAGGAGAGAGGAGCTCCTGAGATTTTAGTTAAAAAAAAGTTCATCTGGCTCATAAGAACCAGGGTAGGGCCCACCAGCCTACTGCATGGATTTGTGACTGCTAGGAGGCAACATGCCAGCAGTCAGTTACTGACTGCCATAGAAATGGAATCCATTTAATATATGAGCTTGAACTCTTCAGCTTTTTGTACACTAAAACTATACCAGGAAACTGAGGCATTTATGTAGGATTGTTTGGAAAAAGAAGATAGGTACAACAAAACCTTTGTGTGATTTTGACACCTCGGCATTAATTGTACACCACTGTCAACCATCCCTCTGTGTCAGTGTCACAAAGAGAAGAAATAATGCCAGAGCTTGGGCTCCCATGTCATACCTGGCCATCAGATTCCCCACTGGGAAAGAGGGTGCCTCCCTCTCTATGTAGGGAGAGGGAAAGGTGGAAGGCTCATTTAGTAATGAGTAGTTTCTTGTGTTTAGTATCTCTTGCTGATAGCAGAAAGGGTACATTTCATTCTCTCCTCAGCCTAGAGCAGAAGTAGAACAGAGTGTATTTTTATATTTTAATGAGTATTAAATTAAGTGCATAGGGTAAGAAAAGCACTGAGAGCCACATAACCAACATTTTCTCAAAAAATTGGATTTTGCTGTCCTGAGCTCTACCCCAGAACTTTACTATGTATGTTAGGGGGGAAAAAAAAAACTTCACTTCTGTTCCCACTGCTCAATGAGACATAAAACAGATTTTTCTTTGAGAAGAGTTGAGCTGTTTCCATGCTCTGTCACTTTACTTCTATGGAGTAGGAAGAAATATTACACTGGGGACTAAAAGGAAAACTGGAGACTTAATAGCAAGATAGCAAAATACCTCTTTCCTGAAACCTGGTAAAAGGAACAAAAAAAAAAAAACCCAAAAAACAAATAGAAGAGAAATTCTATCAACTGAAATTTGGAAATAGCCCCAATCTTAAACCATGAATTCCAAGGGCTGTCTGCCAATTTAAGATTAACTGAGTTAAAATAAAGGAGGACATAGGGTATACAGCTCCCAGTGCTGGGAAAAACAATAGTGGAGTCTCACAGGGACCCCACAGCTTGGAGAGATGGGCTGGAGACCACCCACCTCTAGAAGGTGGGGAATGCAAAAACAGGCCCCAGCTTCTGGTGTGGATAAGGTCTGGGGTGAGGATGGCTGGCTGGAGAAATGGGAAACCATATCGCAGGAGCCAGCTTGTAGCCGAGGACCAGTAGCACCAAACAAAGACCATTGTGCAGACAGAAATATTTGCTGAACCACCAAACAAAAATCCTGCAAACCGTAGGGCTTTATTTTAACTTGATACCTTATCAGAGTGACCAGCTCACTTCCCTATGAGGAAATGAATAAAAATCCCAGCATCAGGACAGAGTACAACCCAACCTTCAACACACAAATACATACAAATTTAGAGTGTGTAGAGATGAAATTTCCCAGCTGCAAACGTCTACAGCCAGCCCTAATTCCTCCCATCCTCCATTAGGCTGCTGAACTTTTGAACTAATAATTGAAAGCTGTAAAACATCTAATTCTCTACCTTAATTTCTAAGGGAAGGATATGATCAGTGTCCAGACAAAGAAGAGTAAGGAGAGTCTACCCATTCTATTTTGGGGCAAATGAGTCTAGACCATCAGCTTCCAACTGGGGGCCGTTTTGTCCCTCCTCTTCCCAGGGGACATTTGGCAATGTCTGAGAACAATTTCAGTTGTCACAACCAGTGTGGTACTACTGGCATCTAGTGGGTAGAGGCCAGAGATGCCACCAAACATTCCACAAGGCATACGACAGGCCCCACAACAAAAAATTATCTAGTCTAGAGTGTCAGTAGTGCTGAGGGGGAGAAACTCTGCAGATAAACTACCTCCATTGGAAGGTTAATTAACAAGCAAACAAAAATCCAACATGCAGTCGATTCAAATTCTATGGGAAAAGTAGAGGGATTAATATAACATTCAAAATAAAGACTTATATTAGAAAATGCAAGAAGAGTTTGAACAACTGATTTATACCTTCAAGGAAGTTGAATAAAAATTCACTGTAAAACCAGAAGTGAAAGATGAGGTACCAGAATAAAGTTGCCAAGAGGTCGCAGGAGGTATGGGATGCAGAAGCTGGCCCGTGCACAGAGTGTTTGCTCCCGCAGATGCTAGACAAAACAGAATCAGAGTTACAGAGAAACAAATCCTTGAGGAAGAGGGACAGGTTTCAAAGATCACTCCAAAACAGGAAAAGAAAGTAGAAATGGACATAATCGACATAATCAGAGTGGAGATAAGGTATACACCGGAGAGACAGGAGGGATCCGGCACAGATGCATTCTGTCAGGAGTATTGGCAACATTCATTGGTGAAGAGCATGGGACAAAGTGAAGAAAGTCAAGAGTTAGAGAATAGAAAACTTTGGAAATGAAAGAAAATGAATAGAAATCAACAAATAATGATCCAGGTGAACTTACTGAATTTCAATAATGAAGACTCTCCTACAAATAAGTTAACCAAAAAAAGAAGTTTGGCACACATACTTGGTTCTTAAGTTTTTTTTTACTTAAGAAATACTTTTTAAAAACATTCTCTTAATTGAAACACACATATAGGAAGATATATAAACCTTAAGCATACAACTCAATACAGATTTACAAAAGGCACATATTCATGTAACCACATCTGGATAAAGAAACAGAGCTTAACCACCACCTTAGAAACCCCCTTGTGCCCCTACCCAGTCACTTACACCTGACTCTCTAAAGCAAACTATGGCTGCAGACTAAATATGGCTTATATCTGTGAGCTAAAGATTACTTTTTCTTTTCAAATAGTTACAAAAATCAAAAGAATGTTTCATGACTAATGAAAAGTATATGCAGTCCAAATTTCAGTGTCCATACAGTTCTAACCAAACATAGCCATGCTCATTGCTTATGTATTATCTGTTGCTGCTTTTGCACCATATCAGCAAAGATGACTAGTTGCCACAGAAACTTACATGCCCGGCAGAACCTTCAGTGTTTGCCTTCTGGCCCTTAACATAAAAAAGTTTGCTGACCCCTGCCCTAAGGTAACTATTAGTCTAATTTCTTGAACTCTGATCAGTTTTGCCTGTTTTTGAACTTCATAGGTATATGTTCTTTTATATTCTGGTTTCTTTTGTTCAGTGTTGTGCTTGTGAGGTCAGCTGTGTGTATAAGTAGCAGTACCTGTAGTTTGTTCATTGTCATTGTTACATAGTATTCCATTTTAGGAACTACTACAGTTTATCCATGAGATTGTTGACCATGAAATTTAGATTGTTTCCAATTTGGAGTTATTATGAATCATGCTGATAGAAGCATTCTTATATATGTCTCTCAGTACATGTATATATACACTTACATATTTCTGTTGGATACATCCTAGGACTGAAATTGTGTATGTTCAGCTTTAGTTGATATTATCCATCTTACAAAGTAGTTTTAACAGTTAAAACTCCTACCAGTAGTGCCCCACATCCTCAGCAGCAAATGAACAGTCTTTCTGCCATTGTGTCAGGTGTGGAATTGTATCTCATTGTGACTTTAATTTGCATTTTCCTGATTACTAATGAGGTTGAGCACCTTTTCATATGTCCTCTTTTATAAAGTGCCTGTCCAAGACATTTGCTCATTTCTCTATTTCTTCTCCATCTTTTTCATATTGATTGGTAAGGGTTCTTTATTTATGCTGGATATGATTTCTTTGTTAGTTAAATGTACTGCAGTTCTCAGAATATTGAAATAAAAAGTTTGACCCAGGAATCCTATAACCAGTTAAGTTGCCATTCAGAAAAGCTTCATAAAATCATTTCCAAATATGGAAGAACTAAAATTTTCTGGAGATGAATCAAATAAGTAATGGAATGGGGAAGTTGCAGTATGAATGGTCTGGCAGTGAACACTAAATGTATTCAGATGGAAAGCCTACTTTTAAGTAATTGTGATAAATGTTTTTCTAAAACAAAATGTCACATATTTACTTATGCTATTTTTGAAATAAATTTATTATTATATTAAAAATCCCTTTTATAGTAGGGGAAAATAGGTTTTTGAGGATACCAACAAAAAGCAGGAGGGAAAATGAAGGAGGAGTTGGGAGAAATTGTAAGGGTGTTAACTTCTTTCCTGAAGTACCATTAGCATCACTAGAAACATACTATAGGTTTTCTAAACTAACAGAGATTGGGGGGTGGGGGGTGGGGAGTAAAAGAAAATACAAAATCTGTAACAAAAGATAGGAAAGAAAGGAAACAAGGACATAAACATGGAAAATATAAGATGACAGAAGACCACAGATATGTTATAGCAGGAAATGTAAATAAGGTTAATTTACCTACTGAATTTAAGATTAATAACATTTGATAGCATCAAGAAGAAATAATAAACCTTATTTCACTATGGGAAAACAGAAGCACATATTGGTCACTGATTCAGAGCATATACTGAATTCTGTAGACTGTCACCCTGACCTTTGTCACCTATCTGGTTCCATAACTGAGTATAAGCCCACTGCCACCTGGAAGTGTGTGTGTGTGTGTGTGTGTGTGTGTGTACATATGTATATGTGTGTATATATATGAATGTCTCTATATATGCACACATATATATAAATGAGGATATATATAGATCATATATAAATGAAAAAATATATATATAGACACATATATAACAAGATCTAAGAAAGTGAGGATATATTTGAGGGAGATATATATATAATGATATATTTATATATATGAGAAGCTATCCTTACATATGTGTAAATATATATTAGAATAATTAAATTTATAAGTGTATACTAATTTTGTAACTAAGTATACCAAATTGTAAGTTCAGTTTTTTTCCATAGAATATCTTCTCCCCAATAGAGGCATATAATCAAGGAATGGGATATATATACATACATACAATCAGGGAAAGGGATATAATTGAAAGAAACAATATTTCTAAAAGACTCTTCGGACTGCCTTGTAAACTGCTAAAAAGGAAAGAGTGACTTTGATTTTATTTTTATTTGGTACTTGGAGCTGCATCTGCCCTTTGTGTTTTAGTGGCCTTCCCAGAGAAGCCTCAGCATCCAGTTTCCAGGTTAGCTTGGTTTTGGAACTTTTTTTTTTTTTTAATTTTATTTTGGTATCATTAATCTACAATTACGTGAAGGACATTATGTTTACTAGGCTCCCCCTTCACCAAGTCCCCCCCACATCCCCGTTCACAGTCACTGTCCATCAACATAGTAAGATGCTGTAAAATCACTACTTGTCTTCTCTGTGTTGCACAGCCCTTCCCGTGCCACCCCCCCCACACTATACATGCTAATCGTAATGCCCCCTTTCTTTTTTTCCCACCCTTATCCCTCCCTTCCCAACCGTCCTCCCCCCCTTCCCACCCGTCCTCCCCAGTCCCTTTCCCTTTGGTAACTATTAGTCCATTCTTGGGAGGAACTCTTTTTTTTTTTAATAAGTACAGCTGATATACAATGTTATATTGGTTTCAGGTGTACACCATAGTGATTCAACATTTATATACACTATGAAATGTTCACTACAATAAATGTAGTTACCATACAAAGTTATTACAGTATTATTGGCTGTGTTCCCTATGCTGTGCTATTCATCCTTGTGACTTTTTTATCTTAAAATTGGAAGTTTGTACCTATTTATCCCCTTCACCTATTTTCCCCATCCCACCACCCTTTATGGCAACCACCAATTTATTCTCTATTTATGAGGCTGCTTCTGTTTTGTTTGCTTGTTTTACTTTTCAGATCAACATATAAGAGAAATCATATGGTATTTGTCTTTGACTTATTTAGTATCATACCATCTAGGTCTATTTATGTGTTACAAATGGCAAGTTTTCATCCTTTTTAATGGCTTTGTAATATTCCAGTGTTTGTGTGTGTATCTTCTTTATTCGTCTATCTATGGACACTTAGGTTGCTTCCCTATCTTGACTATTGTAAATAACGCTGTAGTAAACATCGGGATGCATATATCTTTTCAAATTAGTGATTTTGTTTTCTTTGGGTAAATACCCAGAGGTGGAATTATTAGGTCACATGGTATTTCTATTTTTAATTTTTTGAGGAAACTCCATGTTGTTTTTCATAATGGCTACATCAGTCCACATTCCCATCAACAGTGCATGAGAGTTCCCTTTTCTCTATGTCCTTGCTAACATTTGTTATTTCTTGTCTTTTTGATACTAGCTATTTTGACTGGTGTAGGATGATACCTCATTGTGGTTTTGGCTTGCATCTCTGAGATTAAGTGATGTTGAGCATCTTTGCATGTGTCTGTTGGTCATTTGTGTGTCTTTTCTGGAAAAATGTCTATTCAGGTCCTCTGCACATCTTTTCCTTACCAATTTGGATGCCTTTTATTTCTTCTTCTTGCCTGATTACTGTGGCTAGGACTTAAAGTACTATGTTGAATAAAAGTGGTGCAAGTGAGCATCCTTGTCTCCTTGATCTTAGAGGAAGTTTTCAGCTTTTCACCATTGAGTAGGATGTTAGATATAGGTTTGTCATTATATAACCTTTATTATGTTGAGGTATGTTCTCTCTGTGCCCACTTTGGTGAGAGTTTTTATGAGTGGATTTTGAATTTTTTCAGTTGCTTTTTCTGCATCTTTTGAGATGGTCACATGGTTTTTATTCTTCTTTATTTTAATGTGATTGATTGATTTGTGGATATTGGACCATCCTTGCATCCCTGGAATAAATCCCACTTGGTTGTCATAAATGATACTTTTAATGTATTTTTAAATTCATATTTTGTTGGGGATTTTTTATCTGTACCCATCAGGGATATTGGTCTGTAATTTTCTTTTTTTGTAGTGTCTTTGTCTGGTTTTGGTACATCATAGAATGAATTTGGATGCTTTCTTTCCTCTTCAATTTTTTGGAATAGTTTGAGAAAGATAGGTATTAACTCTTTAAATGTTTCATAGAATTCTCCTGTGAAGATATCTGGTCATGGCATTTTGTTCGTTGGCAGTTTTTTGATTATGTCTTCAATTTTGTTACTAGTAATTGGTCTGTTCAGATTTTCTACCTCTTTGTTCAGTCTTGGGAGAGTACATGTTTCTAGGAATTTATTCATTTCTTCTAGGTTGTCCAATTTGTTGGCGTATACTTTTTCATAGTAATCTGTTACAATTGTTTTTCTGTGTGGTCAGTTGTAACTTCTATTTCATTTCTGATTTTATTCAAGTCTTCTTTCGTGTTTCTTGATGAGTCTGGCTAATGGTTAAAAATTATCAATTTAGTTTGTCTTTTCAAAGAATCAGTTCTTTAGTTTCATTGATCCTTTCTAATTTTTTTAGTCTCTACTTCATTTATGCCCACTTTGATCTTTATTATTTCCTTCTTTCTGCTGAATACTGTTACCATTCATGGCCAATGACTGTACATTTAATTTAGCTTTTAAAATTATAATTTCTTAAAATTATAAATGAATTTTGCCTTCTTGTGGGATGTTGCATATAATAAAACTATCATTTTTCTCAGCTGATAGAAAAATATCTTTGGTAAGATTTCAGAAGTAACTTTTTAAGAAAGTGATACTGTTTTCATCTTCATATATGTGAATCTGTGAACACAAGATGGCAATAAATTTTTGTTGACTTACAACAATGTCATTAAATACTGTCCAGTTAATCTTATGATTGTATGAACCATAAGAATAAAATAAAAAAATCTTTAGTCTCTTTTTGTTCTTTTTCTAATTCCTTTATGTGAAGGGTTAAGTTGTTTATTTGAGCTTTTTGTTTCTTGAGGTAGGGCTGTGTGACTGTAAACTTCCCTCTTAGGACTACTTTTGCTGCATCACAAAGATTTTGAAGCCTTGTATTTCTTTATTCATTATTCTCCAAGTATTTTTTGGTTTCCTCTTTACTTTCCTCATTGACCCATTGGTTGTTTAGTAGCTTGTTGTTTAACCTCCGTGTGTTTTTGTTTTTTCCAGTTCTTTTTTCTTTAAATTGCCTAACAGTTTCATACCAGTGTGGTTATAAAAGATGCATATTATGATTTTAATCTTCTTAAATTTATTGAGACTTATTTTGTGGTCTAACATGTGATCTATCCTATAAGATGTTCCATGTGCACTTGAAAAGTCTGCTGGTTTTGGATGGAATGTTCTGTATATATCTGTTAAGTCCATCTGGTCTAATGTGTGTTCGGAGCCAGTGTTTCCTTATTGATTTCCTGTCTGGGTGATCTATGCATTGATGTAAGTGGGGTGTTAAAGTCTCCTACTATTACTGTCAGTTTTCTCTCTTTATGTCTGTTAATATTTTATGTACACACACATGCACACATACACACATACACACACTCCTATTTGGGTGCATGGTTATTTACAACTGTTATATCTTTTTGCTGGATTGAATCCTTTGTCATTATGTAATATCCTTGTTATAGTCTTTCTTTTAAAGTCTGTTTTGTCTGAGAATAAGTATTGCTCATATCAGACCGCAGCTTTTTTCACACTTCCATTTTCATGGAATATCTTTTTGCATTCCTTCAGTTTCAGTCTGTGTGTGTCTTTAGGTCTGAAGTAAGTCTCTTGTAGGTATCATAGAGATGAATCTTGTTGTTTTTTTTTTTTATCCATTTGGTCACCCTGTCTTTTGATTGGAGCATTTAGACCGTTTACACTTAGAGTAACTATTGATAGGGATGTAGTTACTGTATTTTGTTCATTGTTTTCTGATTGTTTTTGTAGTTCTTCTATGATCCTTTCTTCTCTTCCCATGTGAATGAGTCCCTTGTACTCCTTTCTGTTAATTTTTATGTATCTATTCTAGGTTTTTGGGTTGTTATTACTATGAGGTTAATATATGACATCTTACATATATAGCATTCTATGTTAAGTTGATGGTCACTTAAGTTTAAATGGATTCTAACAGCACTACATTTTTATTCTCCCTCCATGTTTTATGTAGATAATCTCATATTTTATATCTTATTATTTTGTTATACCCTTAACTAATTTTTTTAGATATATTGATTTTACTACTTTTGTCTTTTGACCTTCATACTAGCTTTTAAGTTATTGATCTGCTATCTTTATCATATGTTTGCCTTTACCAGTGAAATTTTTTTCCTTCATAATTTGCTTCTTCTTGTTATGGCCTTTTCTTTTCCTCATTAAAAAGTCCCTCTAACATTTCATGTAAGGCTGGTTTAGTGGTGGAAAACTCTTTTAACTAGTGTTTATCTGGGACTCTTTATCTCAGGTGAAGTGTTCTTGCTTGTAGGTTTTTTCCTCTCAGCACTTTGAATATATCATTCCACACCTTTCTGGCCTGTAAAGTTTCAATGAAAAATCTTCTTATGGGGTTTCCCTTTATGCAACTAATTGTTCTTCTCTTGCTGCTTTTAAGAGTCTATCTTTAATCTTGGACATTTTGATTATGATGTGTCTTGGTGTGGCCCATCTTATGTTCATCTTGTTTGAGGCTTTCTGTGCTTCCTGGACCTGTGTGTCTGTTTCCTTCCCCAGGTTAGGGACATTTTCAGCTATTTTTTCAAATAAGTTTCCTACCCTTTTCTCTCTTCTCCTTTTTGGGACTGCTGTAATGTGAATGTTAGGTTTTTTAATGTGGTTCTAGAGAACCCTTAACCTGTCCTCATTTTTAAAATTATTTTTTCTTTTTTCTCTTTATCTTGAGCCCTCTCCATTACTGAGTCTTTCAGATCACTCATCTGTTCTCGGGCCATCTCCAATCTGCTGTTGATTCCCTCTAGTGTAGTTTTCATTTCACTTACAGTATTCTTCATCTCTGATTGGTTCTTTTTTATATTTTCTGTCCCTTTGTTGAAGTCCTCTCTGAGTTCATCCACTCTTTCAAATTCAGTGAGTATCTTTATAACCATTACTTTAAATTATTTGTTAGGTAGATTGCTTAACTCTTTTTCATTTAGTTCTTTTTCTGAAGTTTGTCTTGTTTCATTTGTAGCATATTCCTGTGTCTCCTCATTTTGTTTGACTTTCTGTGTTTGTTTCTATGAATTAGGCAAAACAACCACCTCTCCCAGTCTTGAAAGAGTGGCCTTGTGCAGGAACGTCCTCTGAGTAAACTCTGTGCCTAGTGGCTTTGGCTGTCTGGCTGGAGGTTGGGTGGGCCAGCTGTGTCCTGGTGTACATAGCATGGGTGCTGCCTTGGTAGCACCACCAGATCTCAGGACAGCAAGTTTGGGCATGGGCAGGGGAGCTGCCTCCAGGGCCCACCTCGGTGGGTGTCTGAAGCTGGTGTGGGCTAGGGTCTTGGGGCTCACTGAGGTGGGTGTCCAGACCCTGCTCTCACCCAGTATTAATGTTGGGGTGGGGGGTGGGAGAATGTAAACAATGGCCCTCACTAGCACATGTTCTGTGGGAATGAGTTCCGGCAGTTCTCCCACTGTTTAGTGATGTTCTGGTTTAGTAAATTGGCTCCATCACTTACAGTCTACTTCTCTTTGAGCCACATTTTTTTGCTCTGTGCCCCAAGGCAGGCCCTCAGTGAGCAGGTCCTTGAGCGGTGTCCCTCCTCACTCAGTGCAGGGCCACGTTGGGGGTGGCGTTCCTGTCATTGCCATGGCTCCACTTCTCCGGCTGCTTATATGCTCTATCCTGGTGTGCAGAAGCTGTTCACGCAGCCTTCCATTCTTCTTCCAGAGGAGCTGCTCTTTGTGCAGATGTAGATTCAGTGTGTGCAGGGGAGAAGGCGAGGTCAGGCTCTTCCTGCACTACCATCTTGAACTTCCCCACCCGGGTTTTGGATCTTTATATCTTTTTTCCTAGCTGCTGGGATGAAGTTGCCAAAATTTGGCTTGCATTTCCTCCTTGGAATTTTCCTTTCTCTGCCCTTAACTATGTAAGTTTTGAGTTTTTCTGATTTGGGGCAGAAGGTAGTCCCCAAAAGCTACATTATCTAGTTCCAGTGTAAGACCCTGCAGGCAATCCATTACTTTGACTTGTCTCCAGACAATAGAAACTGGAATAGAGCCCAGAAGTTCTGGCATATTCTTATATATTTTCTGTATGCCATGTAGTCTCCAAGGGCCTCTCTGCTTTCAGACCACTACCTCCAACACCTATATTCTTACATTTTCCTTCCCTACCCCCCTCCCTGGCTCCTCCCTTCCTCCCCTTCATATGCTTCTTTCTGCAATCCTCTCTGTTTTATGGCTCAAATAGTGTATATATTTGGAGCAAGTTGTTTTTAATCCTTTAGTTAAAAATATTCACGTGTAACATTTAAGCATTGATACTTTGAGATCTGTGCTAGGTGCCTTACATCTAATCTAATTCACAACAATTCTGTAATGTGGAAACATTATTTTAACTGCTTTAAGGCTCATAGGTTTGTGTAACTTGGCCACAGTCACACAATTTGTTTGGCAGAGCCTGGACGGCAGCTGCCAATTGAGTTCATATTATGCGCCAAATACTGCGCTGAGCCCTTTATGTGTTTTACACATTAAGGCATGAGGATTAGAGAGGCTGGGAGGGTAACTTATCACAGTTACCCAGGCCTCTGCAAAACCCATGTTCATTCTACTGTGCCATGTTAACAAGAAAAATGTACCGTGATATGTGCCTTGATACTTGTTTTATGCAAAGTGCTATGGGAATCCAGAGGGGAAATGGGCCTGAGAAGTCCAATAAAGTTTTACAGAAAAAAGGAGCATTTAATTAGGCCTTAAGAGATAAGATTTTCCAAAGAGAGAAATAAAGGAAGACACTGTTGTCAATGAGAAAACATGTTTAAAGATACAGGGTTATTGCATGGTTGTGTGGCAGGAGCCATGGTGGCCATTGCGGGATACAAGGCTGGGAGGTGTGCAGAGATGACTCCATGGGGGCTCGGTGGACTGTACTCTGGAATTTGGGTTCTGACTTCTATCTAGTGTGGAGTCATGGATGTGAACTGGTACAATCAGATTTCTATTGTGGTGTATAAACTAGGTGTTGCATAGGATGACCTAGGAAGGCTGAGACCAACTAGGAGACACTGACAATAATTCAGGCAAGAGCCTGACCCAGGACTTCAGTGGGGGATGTGGAGTCCCCATGTGCTGACACCCCAGGTGGTAGACAGCTTCCACCAAGTTATCCACTGTGGCTGTGTACACCACTGCAGACCTTGGTTGTTTGTTTTTTAAACCAGGAGTACCACTGAACTCATTTTTACAAATTTGATCTTACTCTTAGACTTATCCTTAGTGTGGGTAATGACATAAATACCTTTATGCTTGCATGCTTGTATACCTACTAATGTTTGTGTGATTGTGTGTATACACTGTATATTATACATACTGTACTGAAATTAGCTTTTTTTTCCCACTTAAAATATCTTGGGGATCATTTTTTGTCACTGAATCTGGAGCTTCCTAATTCCTTTTGATAGCTGGTTAGTATTTCATTACATGGATAATGCCATAATGTATTTATACATAATGTATTATGATAGACATTTAGGTTTCTGATATTTTGCCATTACAAATGATGCAGTGACTATTGCTGTATATAAATATCATTCTTTACATATGCGAGTATAGCTGACACTGGAACAATGTGGGCATTAGGGGCACTGACCCACCCATGCAGTTGAAAATCCATGTATAACTTTCCTACTCCCCCAAAACTTACTGACAGTCTCTGCTGTTGATCAGAAGCCTTGCTGAATACATAAATAGTCAGTTAATATGTATTTTATATGTTACAGATATTGCATTACATATATTATATAGTATATTAAATAGTATGTTATATGTTGTATACTGTGTTCTTGCAATAAGTAAGCTAGAGAAAAGAAAATGTTTTCTCAAATTGTTGCAAATTGGCAAAAAATGTTCCAATATATTTATTGAAAAAAATCCTTGTATAAGTGGACCCACACAGTTCAAGCCTGCATTGTTCAAGTGTCAGCTGTATATCCAAATACCTAGAAATAAATTTTTAGAAGACCTGAAATTCTTTGAAATTGCTGAGTCCAATGGACTCATGAGCATTTGTAATTTTAATTTATTGCTGAACTACTTTCCATACAGCCTGTTTTTCTGTACCCTCCCCAACTCAAGAAGGCATCAGACTTTAATAGTAACATATATGAAATATAAAACCAGTGCCTTCATGCAGCTTTACATATGTTTGAGCCACTTACATTTCCCTTTCAAAGAATCAGTTTTATCTTTTTTTTCATTTTTCTTTTGTGTTCCTGACTTTATTTAGCTACAGGAGCTTTTGATGTATTAAGGAAATTAGCCTTTTGTCTGGTATGAGTTCCAAGTATTTGTCCCCAAAGTGTTTGTCTTTTGTCTTGACTTTTGGTAATTACTACTATAAAGTTTTCTTTAGTTAAATTGATCAGGTTTGTGTGCGTGTGTGTGTGTGTGTGTGTGTGTGTGTGTGTGTGGTGGTTTGGGGCTTCAGAATTTTATTTTATACTTACAGAAGACCTTCCCTCTTCTGTAATTCATCTTCCATTGTTTTTCTTTCAGAACTTGTATAATTTAATTTTTTTTGTATTTAATTCTTTCAACCACTTGGAATATCTTTTGAGATAAGGTATTAAGTGTGGCTCAGACTCTTTCCCCAGTTGTCCCACACCATGCACTGAAAAATTCATCTTTCCCTGTTGATTTGAAGTGCCATTAGGTATTTTCTTACGTGTGTGTCTTACCTACCCAGGTAGATCATAAACTTCATAAACTTTTTAATGAAAACAATTAGGTATTGCTTCCTTATATCCCCTATAAAGCTGAGCATAGTGTTCTGTATAAAATAGGTATGGTAATTTTTTACATTTAAAAAACTGTGTATTATATATAAAGTCAAGTACACAAGACATTCATATATAACTTATTGAAAAGTTATAAAATGGACACCTGTGTAACCACAACCTAGATCAAGAAACAGGCCATTTCCAGCTCCCTAGGAATCCCCGTTTGCTCTTCCAGATCACATTCCTCTCACATCCCCCAGAGTCAACTCTCTTGACTTGTGACAGTAATTGCCTTTTTCTTTATAATAAAGTTGAACCATATGAAATTGCCTTTTTTGTAGGGGAAAAACCCTGCTGAATGCCTGCAATTTCATATTTCAGCCTAGTAATTTTACCACCTAATGGGTCTCTAGCAATGTAGCATAGTTAAGCCTGTTTTTGAATATTATTTGAATGTAATCTTGCTGTGTTTGCTCTGTGTCATCCGTCTTTCCCTCACTGTGATATGGTATTCAGCCATGCTGTTTCAGGTTGTTGTTTCTCACTGCTGAATATATCCCATTGTATGACTCTACTACTTTTTATTTATCCTTTCCACTGTTGCTGGGTTAAAAGTTGGTGCCAGTTTTGACTATTGCAAATAATGTTACTGTGAAAATCTTTGTAAGTATGTCTTGATGAAGGTGACCGAGATTTCTTCTAGGATAGTATCAGAAAAATAGGTCCTGCTGCTTAGTTTTTTTGTTTTATTTTAATTTTTGAAACAATTTTATATTATAGGAGAGTTGCAAAGTTGGTACAGAGAGTTCCTGTATCTCCTTTACTCAGCTTCCCTTAATGTAAACATCTCACATAATTATGGTATATTTAAAACTAAGACATTAATGTTGGTACAATACTATTAACTACAGATTCATCAATTTTTCCACTAACATCCTTTTTCTGTTATAGGACTTCGGTGCGAGATAGCACATTACACTGAGTTGTCATGTCTCCTTCACCATGAAACAAGCTTACCTACTATAGTATAGTATTTGTGTAAAGCTCTCTTTGTTTTTAGCCTTACAGTATCCAGTCAAAACGCTGTTTTCCAAAGCTTCAAGTACATAGTCCTTTGAGTCTTTTTCCTTTCCTTAGAAAAATTCATTTAAAATGCATCCATGTTGTTGTGTGAAACAATAGTTTGTTCCTTTTACTTATTTTTAATAGCGGTGAATTTTACATAACAAAATTAGCCATTTTAAAGGGGACAGTTTAGTGGCATTTAGTGCATTTGTAATGTTGTACAACCACCACCTCTACCTAGTTCCAGAACTTTCTCATCACTCCAAAATAAAGCCCCATGCCCATTAAACAGTTACTCCCCAATCCTCCCTCCTCCCAGCTGCTGGCAACCACCCATTTACTCTCTGCCTCTATGGATTCACCCATTCTGGGTATTTCATATGAATGGATGCATGTGATAGGTGATCTTTTGTGTCTGGCTTCTTTCATTCAGCATGTTTTTGAGGTTCATCAACATTGTAGCATGTATCAGTACTTCATTCCTTTCTTTCTTAAAATTGTAGTAAAATATGTGTAACATAATATTTGCTGTTTTAACCATTCTTAAGTGTACAGTTTAGTGGCAGTAATTACATTCACATTATGCAGTCATCACCACCATCTATTTCCAAAACTTTTTCATCACCCTAAATGGAAACTCTTATTAAGCAGTAAGTCCCCTGTCCCCTCTCCTTCTAGCCCCTGGTAACCTCTAATCTAATTTTTATCCCTATGAACTTGCTTATTCTAGATAGTTCATCTCAGTGGTATCATGCAATATTTGTTCTTTCGTGTCTGGCTTATTTCACTTTGGATAATGTTTTCAGGGCTCATCCATGTGGTAGCATGTGTCAGAACTTCATTCCTTATTATGGTTGAGTAATATTCCATAGCATAGATAGGCCACATTTTGTTCATCTGTTGATGGACATGTGTTGTTTTTCACCTTTTGGCTCTTACACGTAATGCTTCTATGAACACCGGTATACAAGTACCTGTTTGGGTCCCTGTTTTCAGTCCTGTGGGGTGTATACTTTGGAGTGGAGTGGTTTACTGCCTCTGGTCTAGAACGTGTACAGTGAATTTCAAAGTGGTTAGATTATAGTCTTGACAACATTTGGTTTTATCAGAAAAATTTTTGCCAACAATAGCCTTGTGTAATGGTATTTTGTTGTGATTTTAATTTCCAGATTATTCCTGTATTTCCTGATCTTTAATGGAGTTAAACACTTTCACATGCTTATAAGCCATTTGGATTTCCTGTTTTGTAATGTGCCCATTAATTTTCCTATCAGTAGTTTACCTTTCTAAATTAATGTTGATGAATTGATGTTACCAAATAATATTTACTCTGTGTTTCTGCAGAACAAATAGTGGAGAAAGATGAAGGTCCATATTATACTCACCTGGGATCTGGCCCCACAGTAGCCTCCATCCGGGAACTCATGGAGGAGCGGTGAGTGATGTGCAAATGTTCAAGGAGGAATGAGCGAGTGGTTAATAGACTGGATTTAAGCACCTCTCATTGTCATTGCCTTTACTAGATAAAATACAGAAAGGAAGCCTGGATATCCAGGCTGTGGAAGGTTGACTGTGGGAATCTCACCCTCTGGGTTTCTGTCTGTAGGTCTGCTGTCCATTATCTCCCCCTCCCTTCTTTCTCTTTCTTGAAATATTTTTATTGCAGAAATGTTGTTAAATGATTACACATCCTATAGAGTTTCTCATGGTCTGAATTTTGCTGCTGGCTTTCCTGTGGTATTGTTTAACAAGTTCTGACCTCTCTACATCCTATAAATTGGTAGATCTGAAGGCTTGATCAGAATCAGATTGCTATTTTTTATTTCTTTCTTTCAAAACTGCTTTGTAGGTGGTATTTTGTACCTCCACTAGGAGGAATATGTCTCATCTTTAGCCAGTGGATGCCTATTTAGGTTGTCTCCTGAGTTCTTTTTCATGATCCTAGGAGTCTTTAGTAGCTTTCTTTATTTCTTGTGTGTCAGTATGTCTGGGCTCACATTATACATTTATCCAAGAAGTTCTGGTTCCTTTTCTTGGGAGAAAAGGTATTTAGAAAACAGATGGTGGTGCTACAGGTGCTTGTTGTTTCTAGGCTATTTCAGTTCCAGAGCTTTTGATTTTTGTTACTGTTTAGTGGTTTTTGTTTTTTGTTACTGTTTAGTGGTTAAATACATCATGAGTTTATACTGACACTTCCAGTTCAAGCTCAAGACTACAGGGTTTTTACTTACGAGCTCTGTTTTACTTTTGAAGCGGTTTGTAGATAGAGGTTCTATACATACATGCCCCAAACAGATAATAAAGACTATGGGTCCCTGTGTATGGAGAGTTGAAATAGCTTGCCAACTGAGAGCATGTGGACGCTGGAGTGAGACTGAGGTCCAGTCCTGGCCCTGCCACTTACTGTGAGCCCTTGGGCAAGTTGCTGTTTCTCTGTGACTCAGTTTTCTTATCTGCAAAATGGAGGTGATGATAAAAGTATGTACACTGTAGAAGAGTTGTAAAGAGAAACACAATTGATGTCTGGAAGGCACTTAGTGCTGAGTATTAATGCAGGACGTCTGCCTCATATACATATGTGCTGATTGCATTTTTATAGTAAAGGCAAAGATTATGCAGACATAAACGTGTTTGCTCATACATAGTATATACAGATGTGTGGAAGGCCAAGTGGAAGAGAGTTTCTACAAATTTGGAAACCAAATTTTGTCTGACCAGGGGAGCCAAACTAATCCTGTCATTAATGTAGCAGGGAACATAATTTTGAACTGAAAAACTGTAATGGCCTTCCTGAATGAATAAAAGGTAAGGTGGGTGCAGGACAGTGATCTGCCACAATCACTCTTAATGATCCTGCACCATCTGGAAACATGTATATTGAAAATATCCATCAGAAAAGCACTTGATCAAAGACCCAATCTGTAAATTCAAGCCTGACTGGAGGGCACCCATGAGGCTGTGACAATGAAACATTCAAACCAGGGTGTGTGCTGTGCCTGCTTCCCTGCACATGCCCGCAGGAGGATGCGGTGTGGCTCCCGAGTGGGCACAGCCATCCTTTCGGCCAGTGATTTCCATCTGCAGGTTGAGAGCTGGGAAGGAGTCAAATGTACAAGTTTCAACTGGGACAGTTTTTGTTTGTATTTGTTTCTTGGTAACGATTTTAATAACTTTAAAAATAACTTTTAGTTATAGAAGAGTGCTTTGAAACAAGGATTAAGAGAGAGTGATAAAGTTGAAATTTGTCCTTTTTTTTTTTGTTTCATTGCTTTAAAAATAACAGCAAGTGTAGCTTCTTCAGAAACTGATCCAAGGGGGGAATTCCTCTCAAGACCAGGAATGATTGTGTTTTTCCTCAGCAGCTGGTTTATTTTTATGTTTAGGATCTTGTAAATCATATAACAGATTGTGTTTCTATATTTATATTGGCTGCTAGTAAGCTTCAAGCCAAATTTGTGTACCCCCATTAGAAGGAATGTAATTCTCATCTGTGGTCTGTGGGAGCCTATTCAGATTCACTCCTGACTCCTTTTGACATGGTCCTAAGGAATCTTCTTTAGCTTCTATATTTCTCATGTGATGAAATATTCCAGGCTTATCTTAGAAATCCACACAAGACCCCACTGTTTGCATTTTGTGTACCAACATTGATCATGCCCATCTTTCTCTCCCTTTACTCTGATTTTATCACATTATCTTTATCTTATAAACCTCTTTTTTAAGTTCCTTTCTAGAACAAGGAGGAGAATGGATGGTTGATGAAAATCTCCTGGCTGGGGGACTAGTCTGTGAATGGTCTTTGCCTAGACCTCGCCCCCAGCCCCCAGCCCTCTCTCCATATGACCACTCTACTGACAGGAGTTAGCCAAAGGCAGGGAGGGGAAGCGAACTGAAGTCAAGATCTTGATGCTTTTTGTTCTCTGGCAAAGATTTGGAGAAAGGAGTGGGAGGTCGAAACAAATCCTAAAATAGTATCCCAATGTATGGGTTTCATACTTTATGGAACCCAGGTCCTCAATGTCCTAGATAATTGGAGTCAGTTGTTCAAACCCGTATCTGAGAATGGTGTGCTGCACACAGCTGCAAGTTCTCCAGCTGGGGATGGCATTCTTTACAGCCTAGGAGTTCATTAAATGTTCGTTCTAGAGATAGCCAACACTGTGCTAGCAAATCCTCTGAGTTTGGGGAAACTGGTCTCATTACTGTGAGATAGAGGTAACCCAAAAAAAACACAATTTTAGATCAGTGGTTCTCAAATCCAGGCATGCTTCCCAGGTGATGCTGGTTCCAGCTCCACCCTTTGTGAACCACTGGCTAAGATGACAGGTTACCCTTTAGAATAAGGTTTCAGCCTGTATTTCCAGACTGAGCCTAGGGCCTAGAAATTTATCTGTATCCTAGAAGGGCCTCTTAATAATAGGCCAGAAATTAAGACATTTAAGAAAAAAAGAGCTAAGTCTAGAGTTGGTTGGTTATCTTTAAGCACAGACAGTCTGGTTTTAAAAAATACTCTAGCTGATCAGATAGCTCTTGGCCCTTTTATTTGCTCTTAAATATGAAGTTCAGTGCAGGAAGTGTTTCTTGCATGGGAGGGATGGTGGGGAAGGCCTTGGTCAGAAAGCGCACGTCAGTGTCCTCAGCTCACCCTGTTGTCGGGAACACAATATCCTGTCCGTGTCGGTGAGAGCAATGTGGTCACCTTGAGCTGTCCCTTCCCACAGGACCCCAGGACACACTGAGTGCCAGGCTCTACACTTGGGGGCCACTTCCTGATAAACGTTTGCTGAATTGCAAGTTTTCCAGGAACCAAACAAAAACCCCACTATCTGGTCTTCTCCCCTTGAGCCAGACCATGTTATATAAACCGCCCCCCCCCCCCCCCGAGTCCTGTCTTTAAACACGTTCTATAAGGGACCAACATAGCCTTGAAATTTAATGTGGTAATTATCAGAAACACTTTTCACCTCTTCACTGAGATCATGAGTGAAATAGAGAACATTGAATTCAAAGAAAACATATCAGCTATGAAAAAGTCATTTTCTTTTCCAATTACAAAAATAAAACCTGCCTATAAAAGGCTTTTTAAAAAGTTCAGGGTGAATAAAGCTCCCCAGCAATTATCTTTCCCAGAAGAAACTTTTAAAAATATTTGATGCTTACCTTTCCATTTTTTCTAAACATTTACAAAGATACACATATGTATATAGAGACATTTTAAACCAAATGGGACCAGTCATAATATACCCACTGTTTGCAGCTGCTTTTTTCCCCTACTTAATTTCTTCCATGTTAGTACAGATAATTCTGTCAAATTCTTCTTGATGGCTATGTGGCTTTCCAGTATATGGAATTATTTTATAATATTTGTTATATTTTGTTATACCAGTCCTATTCTAAATATCTAAGTTGTTTCTAATTTTTGTTACTGATGTGAAAATGAATACCTTGTTCCAAATCTTGGTATATTTATAGAGTTGTTTCTGAGGTAGAGATTCCCAGAAGTGGGGTGGATGAGATAAAGAATATAGGTTTCCCCTGCTATCCAAAAATAGTGTTTCTATGAAACCTGTCATAAGTCAAAATTCTGGAAAATGAACAAGCAGTTGCTACTAATTTATATGGAGAAATTCTGAGCATTCCCAGACCCAAAAGATAACCTCTCTTAGGCTTTTCTGATACCTCAGGACACATCTTGCTAACAGATGCACAAAATAAATGGAGATAAAAGTGCAGATGCCTACAGACACAGAACAGAGCTCTGACTGCTCAATGCTGAGATGTGGAGGAGGTTCCCTGGGGCGGAGCTGGGCGGGACCCCCTCAGGGCTCGGGGTTCCCTGCCTCCTTAAGGGCCCTTACAAAACAAATGCTGAACACTATTTTTGCTTTTCGCCTTTTTTCATAAATGTGAAAATCCTATTCAGATTTCTTTTGGTTAGTAAAAACAGGTACTAATATAGGTCTTCATAAAACTGAAGTAACAATGTGAGCTTTTGAAAAGTAGGGGAGATCTGTGTGTGTAACTGTATACGTATGTGTGTAGAGAATGTGTGCAACTGGAATAGCTATAATAACATTTACCTCTATCTATTAAATATATTCAAATAATATGTCATGACCAAATTGGATTCATTGCCGATATACAAGGATAGCTTGATTTAGGCGGTCTGTTAAAATAACATACCATGTTAATTGATCAAAGGAGAAAAAGAATCATCTTTGTCTTTAGATGCTAAAAATTTTTCTAATACAAGTAATCAACTCTTGATTAAAAATCCTTAGACCAGGAAACCCTTAGTAGAACCTTTCAAAGTAAGGCAGTCTCTGTCCCTATTCCAAAGTTAGCTAGCTTTATGCTCAGTGATGAATAGTTGGAAACATTTCTGGTGAAGTCAAGAAATAAGCAAAGATGCCTGCTAGCACTCAGAAGTGCTGGCCAGTACAGAGAGACCGAGACTGAAATAGAGTCATAAAGAGTGGAGAAGAGGAGGTGGCAAATGACCATTATTTGAAAATGATATTATATTATATTATACCTAAAAACTAAAAAGCTATTAAAAATACGATGATTCTCCTTACATTACATTAAAATAATGGAAGATGGTAATTTATATTATTAAGAATAATTAATATTTATTGGCCTCTTCCCTCATGCCAGGAACTTCAAAGCACTTTAAATACTCTTTATGGATTCTTTCATGTGATCTTTTTCCAAGCCTAGGAGGTAGGAACCATTTTTATCTTCATTTACAGATGAGGAAAGTGAGACTTAGGGAAGCTCAGTCGTTTGGCCTGGCTGTACCCTGGAGCAAAGCATGGCTGGCAGGGGTGGGTGCGGCACCCAAGCCAGTCTGTCTGACTCCAAGGCTGCCCTCTACCACCGTAGGCCTTGGGCAGGTCGATTCAGCTCTGGGGCCACAGTTTCATCACTCTGATGTGGTGTGGTTAAACGGGTGGTCTCAGAGTTCCTGGGTGTGTGCACACATGCATGGGAGCATGTGCAGGAACCAGGCATGTGTGCTGTCCAGGCAAGTGTTGGAGCCAGTTTGTGCTTGGTTAGGATCGCTTCCTTCCGGCCCCACCTGCCTTTCCTCAACTTGTTCACATGTCAGCTGGGGACTGGCTGAGAGAGAACAGTAAGGGTTCTCCATATATTTTCTTTTGTTTATTGAGTTTATGAAGAACTAATTTTTAAGGTGACTCAGCTCACAGGGCTGGATACAAAAGCCTGTTTGACTTTGGTTTGTGTAGCCTTCCTGGAGGCTCAGAGGTAATAATGAGACATTCTGCTCGGCTGCCCCTCTGCCCTGGGACAGAGTTGGGCCAGAGGAACCGGAGGCCCTGGGAGTCTGTCGGTGCCACTGTGTCCCCAGAGGCTGTAAGCACAGAATAAACACGTGAGCCCTCTCTCTTCCTTCTCTGTGCTCCCACAGCAGCTAGAAACCCAAGCTGAAGCATGCAGACTTCCATCTTATTGAAAAGTCACTTTGCTTTGGAGTTCCACTGTACTAATGGTGTCTTGTCTCCCTCTCCAGGTATGGAGAGAAGGGGAAAGCCATCCGGATCGAGAAGGTCATCTACACTGGGAAGGAGGGGAAGAGCTCTCGCGGCTGCCCCATTGCAAAGTGGGTGAGTGTCGGAACCCCGCAGCCAGGGCTGTGCCCTGCTCGCTTCACTGCAGGCCGGCCCGGGTGTGTGGAGGAGCCAGACATGTTTACTATCTGGCGGAACCTAGCAGCCCGCCTCTGTGCTGGTTAGGGTCATTTTCCCCCAGCTTCAGCCGTCTGTCCTCATTTGGTTTAAATGTCAGCCCTGGTGTCCTGGGCTGGCCTCAGAAATGCTCTAGTCATTATGCTCAGCTCATACTATCTCCAGGCCCAGGCTGTAGGAGGGCAAGAGGGGAAGCTGGAGATGCCGTCTTACTTAAGGCTGGGCCCGCTGTGGACCGTTTGACTCCTCCGCCTGCTCCGCGTGTCCTGGACCTCGCAGTGTTCCTGTCTCCTGTCCAGGAGAGCTAGGCTCCAGGCAGGGGCTGGGACAGCCTTACATCTGCTGTACTTCTGAGAGCCACTGTTTGCTATCAGGCAGCCTGAGTGTCTCAGCAGGGGGAATGTCATGACTCAGACCCCAGTTTTACACAAACAGAGTTTTCTGGCCTTGTCCTCCATTCCACAAGGACTATTCAGAACCACTGCAGAATCAGCACTCAGGGGCAGCACAAAGGTTATCAGGTAGCTGTGAGCCCAGCCCTGTGCTGGGTGCCTGCTAGGAGTGATCTGGGTGGAAAATGGAAAGCTGTGCCCCAGTGTTCAAGCTGCTTATGAGGTAGAGACACATGAGGTAAAAGCATGGATGCTTCAGTGATCGAAGTCTAACTCTGAGAGGCGTACTCGGTGCCGTAGAGTTCAGGGGTGAGGGACCTGAGTGGCAGAAAGACTGTCAGGCTACGTTTCCCAGAGAAAGGGCACGTGTGGGACCTGGAGTAATGGACCGAGGAGAGGGCAGAAGCATTCCTGCTGAGGGGAGCCCTGTGAGCAAAGGCAAAGGGCTGGCTGGACGTCCATGTGGCTCACTCAGAGAGGAGGTGGCACGAAGAGCTTTGTCACCCTATGTCCATCTGGACACATGCATGTGTTTCTCTGGTATATGCCCCTTGCCTTAGCACCTCTGTTTTTAATGAAAATAAAAAGCATCTGAACCTGACCTACTACATGCTTATTTTTAGCAATTTTCCATCAATATTGCAGAATTATATATAACCAGAGAATCTGGACCCACTTAGAGCACTCTCAGGCTGGAAGAAGCATGTTGTCCCACCCTTGTGAAAGGTGGTCATTGCCATGGGAGGTAGACTGTGCCTCCTGTGGCTAATTAGGTGGGCTGTTAGCCCGCCCAGAGACCGCCCGGTGGAAGCAGCACCTGCCCACTCTCCTGCTCATTCATGCAGTCCTTGAGGAGTTTCCACTTGTTGTCCAGGAAGCTGAAGATCCATGGGGCATTGGTAGAGCTAGGGACTTACCTGGCTTCAGAAATAGTTGGCACCTTAAGGAAAGAAAACAGCCAGCCATGTGGATGGCACTGAAGGAGAGAACATGCATTTCTAGTCCCTGGAGATGCTTCATGACCAGCGCCTGGTGTCCCTGCTGAGGACTAAGCAGGGCAGCGCTGGGTAAAGCGTGGCTCAGTTCCCAGGACAGCGAGAGGGAGGCAGTAATGGAGGAGGGCCAGGCATGGTCCTTCATGGTCTGGGGGCAGACACCCAGAGCAGAGCACACACAACCCAGTGAACTTCAGGTTTTGTCCAAAGGATGGAATAGCTCGTGGGTACCACCAATCCCTTGGGGCAACACTGGTTTTGAAATAAAAGCCCATATGGAAGGGAATGCATAGTGACAGTGTTCCAGAGATGGGGAAATTCCTGCGTCTGATGAGCAAAGGTAAAAGGAGAGAGGAAAGAAATAGTTTTTTAATGAGAAGAGCAAATGGCAGTAGATCATAGAAAAGAAAACAGTTGTGCTGAGCAGAGTTTTTCCTTGTTGAGCCGCCTCTCTTTTGGTGGTGGGCTTCTCCTGTTTTTTGCCCGCATAGCCACCAGATGCCCTGTGTATTTTAGTGGCAGGGTTCATCTAAAGGGTTCAGCCTGCTTGGAAGTTGGGCAGATCTTTGCTTTCCCTGCTCCCCTGAGGAAGAGGCCCACAAATGCCAAGAAGGACAGATTATCCTTGGTGGCAGTGTGGCACCCAAAGCCTGTGATGGATGCCACCTCCTGTGGCTCTCCCGGGCACACCCCTACCCCTGTCCCATGTCCAGAGCCTGGATTTTCTTCCCCAACAGGGCTTCATATCTGTGTTTACAGCCTAAACTTCCAACCAGCCAGTACCTTTGGCTAAAAGCAATGTGCCTGGCACATTCTAGACTTGACTGGCGACGATCCTGGGGGACAAAGTTGGGGTGTACCATGGGTGCCCAAGGAATATGTGTGGAAAGAATGATCTAAGAAAGCAGGGGGCTCACCCAGAGAGCTGATATTCAGGTGGCCTGTACAAAGTGTGGGCGACACCAAGCATGGGAGCAAGAGGGTGACCCAGGGAGCATTCTGAAGGCTCAGAACACACAGGCGTGCCAGAAGCAAAACCCCCATACAGCAGAAAGGGGCTGTGGGTAAGAGGTAGCTCGGAATGCTGCTTGGGCCGGTCTGTAAAGATAACAGTGGTCAGAGGGCAGGCATTTGCGGTTCATGAGGTCATGATGGAGCAGACTTTCTAGGGACCTAAGGGGTTGGAATTAAGGCCCAAGAGTGGGAATGTGGGAGGAAGGATTTGGGCTTCTGAGCATGCTATGCTCCTAGGTTCAGTGTTCTGGGAATGCTGCCCAGAGTCTGGGTGAGAGTCCTGATTCTGTGAGGGCGTGTGAACTGCGGGTGTGGTCATGCTCGGGTGGTGGTGTGTTTGTGCCTTCTTTTGGCCTTTGACGGTTATACTTTGTGCATTTCATTCTGCTGGGTTCCTCCAAGAGTGTTGGGAGGGAGCTCCACCTTGTTTTCTTATAGTTTTTCTGAGTGTAGCTATATGCTGCAGAGAGCTCTCTTCTATGCCTGGTCACATCTATGCGTTTGGCACTTGGGAAAACAAAAAGACGTGGCTCAATCTCAGCTTGACAGGTCGGTGTCTCCTGTGTGCTCTGAAAACAGGTCACCGTGAGTGCAGTCAGCCAGGGCCTGCCCCAGGCACTGAGCAGAGGAGGAGGACAGTGCCTCAGAACCCCTAGTGGCAGGCACTGCTCTCTTATCAGCGCCTGGGATGCGCGCAGGAGCCCGTGACAGGCTCAGCTCCATCTACAGGAGGCCAGGCCATCCCACGGGGAGTTCTAACACAGCATGTGATTGATTGATTGATTATTAAGGTATTATTGATATAGTATTTTTTTAATTAAGGTATCATTGATATACAATCTTGTGAAGGTTTCACATGAGAAACATTGTGGTTTCAACATTCACCCATATTATCAAGTCCCCCCCACCCCATTGCAGTCACTGTCCATCAGCATAGTAAGATGCACAGCATGTGATTTAATGGCATGTTTATGTGTTACTGATCCCAAAAAACAATTTAAAAAATAGTGATGTAATCGATACTTCTGTGGTAGGGGCACCATTGTTGGTTGCTGTGGCCCAAAGTTGGAACTCATAGACCCAGAGATGCGTTTTGTTTAGCATGCAGTGTCCTTTAAAATTTTGAAAGAAATTCTGTTGTATGCTACAACAAAAATGAACCTTGAGGATGTTATACTAAGTGAAATAAGCCAGTCACAAAGGGCAGATACTGTATGATTCCACTTGGATGAGGTACCCAGAATAGTTAGATTCATAGAGTCAGAAAGTAAAACAGTTGTTACCATAGGCTGGGATTGGGGTGAAATGGAGAGTTACTATTAAATGGGTACAGAGTTTCCATGTGGGAAGATAGAAGGGTCTAGAGATGGACAAAGTTCTGGTGATGTTTGTACAGCAGTGTGAATGTACTAAATGCCACTGAGCTGTACGCTTAGGGCTAAAATGATAACTTTTATGTTATGTATATTTTACCACAATTTTGAAAGTTGAATTGGGTGTTCACATCTTTAAAAGGGGAGATTTCATGTAAAAATCTGCATTTCTGTTTTCCTCTGGCAAAACTGGAAGAGGTAGCTACGGTGGGCTGGAATTCCCATCACACACAGTGGAGAGAAGGCCTGGCTTCCCCCTTTTCCAGGGACACGTGCTTTTTCATTTTGCATGGTGTACACCACTCCCTGATTGTGCATCTGGCCCACTTTCCTTATTTATATCACCTGCCTGCCTGCCTCTTTGAACACCTGCCTGCACTGATGTACCCATGACTGAGTCTGTCTCTAGCTCAGGCATCTCCTGACCTCCAGACTTGTCCTACTGGGGCCTACTAGAAACAGCCCCTCAGCGTCCCAGAGTATGTCAGCCCTGGCGTGTTCCCAGTTACCTCACCAGGAAGCAACTACCACGCCTACCCACCCTCCTGTACCACACCAACTGGAAGTCCATTTAAGACTTTTTCCTGTCCCTCAGCCCCCGCAGTCAGGTGATGCCAAGGTCAAAGTCACCTTTCTCCTAAATGTCTGTGGAACCCATTCCGTTTCCTGTTTCATTCCCCACTGCCCTAGTCCATGACCTCATCCGGTTTTGCTTGTGTTTTGTCTGTGGCCTCCCAGCTGGTCTTCCCTTTTGCCCTGCTTCCAAGCATCCTCCCCCTTTAGAGCATGAAAGTCCCCTGCCTGGAGTCCTTTGTGGAACCCCCACCTTGAGCCCTTGTCTCTCAAGCTGCCTCTCAAAGCCATTCCCAATCTGCCCTCATCACAGGCCCCATCCTACCTGGTCACAGAATTACCTGAGATTTTCTGGGGAGATCAGCCACCTCATTTCCCAGTGCCTGGGACCCTTTGCCCTGAGGGATCTTAACTGAGCCAGGTCTGTGTTTGGGGACTGCAGAGTGAGGTGAGGACCTGGATGAGGGGCTCGCCAGACCCTGAGGAGTGGAGCAGGGCCAAGGCCCACGCTCTCTCATGTCCTTTACAGCCTCACTGAGATATAATTCACACACCAGATGCTTCACCCAGTTAAGGTATACAGTCAGTGGTTTTGGTTATATTATTTTTAAAAATTGTGTTAAAATATACATAACATAAAATTTGCCATTTTAATCATTTTTAAATACAATTGAGTGGCATCAACTAAATTCACATTGTTATGCAGCCATCACCACCACCTATTTCCAGAACTGTTTTATCATCTCGTACTGGAATCTGTACCCATTAAATAGTAACTCCCCGTTCTCTCCTCCCCAAGCCTCTGGCAGCCACAGTTCTACTTTCTGTCTCTGTGAATTTGACTGTTCTAGGGCCCTCGTTGTGAGGGGAATCATACACGGTTTGTCCCTTTGTGTCCGGGTCATTTCACTTAGCACAATGTTCTCAAGGTCATCCATGTTGTGACAAAAGTCAGATTTTCATTCTGTTTTACTGTCGGTACTTTGCCACATGGACAGGTCACATTTGTTTACCCAGAGGCATCAGTTGGTGGACACTTGAGTTGTCTCCGCCTTTGGGCTATTGTGAATACTACTCTCAACATGAGTGTGCAAATATCTGTCCAAGTCCCTGCTCTTGGTTTCCTTGGGGATATTCCTAGGAGTGGAATTGCCTGGTCATATGGTAATTACATGTTTAGCTTTTTGAGGATTTGCCAAAAATTGTTTTCCACAGCACCAAGGCCCTTGGTTTTAAACTAAAAACATACAGATATGCAGCATTTTCTCTGCAAATATTTTAGGACAACATGAAAATGTCTGAATATATTTTGACTTATAATTTTTTCTGTGTTTTTTTACTCTTAAGTCTATGTAAGTTATCGCAAACTTAGATTTTGTAGTAATTGCTTTTTATTTGTTTTTTTTAAAAAACTTTTTTGTTTCCATTCCCTAAGTATAATAGTTTCTTAGCCTGTGTGGTTGCTATCACCGAGGTGTGACACCCTGATGACACTGTCCTAGAGACCTGCTCTCACCCCCCAGGTCTGGCCAGCAGAGGTGAGGGGGTGTGGCTCCCCACCCAGAGGCGCTGGGCTGCTGTGGGTAACGGCACACCTGCACTGCCCCTTGTCATGCAGGTGATCCGCAGGCACACACTGGAGGAGAAGCTGCTCTGCCTCGTGCGGCACCGGGCAGGCCACCACTGCCAGAACGCCGTGATCATCATCCTCATCCTGGCCTGGGAGGGCATCCCCCGAAGCCTTGGAGACACCCTGTACCAGGAGCTCACCGACACCCTCCGGAAGTACGGGAACCCCACCAGCCGGAGATGTGGCCTCAATGATGAGTATGTGGGCAGGGTCCCAGCATGTGAGGGAAGGTGCAGCAGGGCCCAATGGGGCCTGGCTGCAGATGCAGATGCTCTGGGCAGCGCCCGGGAAAGCGCTGGTCCTTTCTGGGCCCTGTTTGTCCAGCTGTCCAGACTGTGGCAAGCGAAGGCGCACCATGGACCCCCAGCTGGGGCTGGTCCTGCTTGGGGGGGGCTGTTGACGTGGCTCAGCTCTGCTGTTGAGCTCCAGACCAACTCTGAGGCTCTACTGGTGATGACAAGTATGAAAACATGTGTGCAGGTGCCCCACAAATATGAGGCATTTTGTGAATGATATTCACAAAATTTTCCCTTACAGGGGCTTTTCCAAGTTTTAAAATTAAGGTATTTTTACTTACAGTAAAATTCATCCTTTTAGGTATATAGTTGGAAGAGTTTTGACAAATGTTTATAGTCATGTAGCCACCACCCTCACAATCAAGATATAAAACAGTTTCATCACCCCCCAAATTCCCCTGTGCTCCTTTATAAGAAGGCCCTTGCCCCTGCTCCTGGCAACCACCAGTCTGTTCCCTGTCCCTTAGGTTTGCCTTTGCAAGAATGTCACATAAATGGAACTATACAATGTGCAGCCTTTTGAGTCTGGCTTCTTTCTCTGAGCACAGTGTTCCTAAGCTTCATCTATGTGTGTCAGCAGTTCACTCCTCTTTATTGCCGAGTAGTATTCCACTGCCTGGATATGTCACAATTTGCTTTTCCATTCCCCAGTTGAGGGGCATGTGGGTTGTTTGCAGATTTTATTAGGCAAAGAATCATAATGTCAGTGTTTATTGTTGAAAGGCACCTGGGACTCCAGGAAGCCCGTGTTTCATGTTATTTCCCTGTTGGTGTGGTCTCTGTGGGAGCTGGCCCAGACATTAGCATTAGGGTAAAATACAGACCTTGCTGGTTTTTTTGCTCAATTTGTCCCACTTGTTTCAAACAACTCAGGTGCTTCTCCCCATGAAAGACTCTCAGACCTCCAGGCTCTGGTAGAAGCAGGCCAGGCTGCTCAGAGCTGGCTTTCTACCCAAGGAAATGTGGGAAAGAAATTGAAGGCAGGAAAGGATGTGGTCCCAGTTACTGGGAGGCTGGCAGATGCCAGGCCTCAGAGGGCTCCCCACAGGGGAGTGGAATATTCTGGAACCAGAAATGCATCTGTGTCCCTAACACACATATGTTGCAGCCGGACCTGCGCTTGCCAAGGCAAAGACCCCAACACCTGTGGTGCCTCCTTCTCCTTCGGTTGTTCCTGGAGCATGTACTTCAATGGCTGCAAATACGCTCGGAGCAAGACTCCTCGAAAGTTCCGCCTTGCGGGGGACAACCCCAAAGAGGTGAGCAGAGCTGCACAGGAGATGGGGGGACCTTCCCAACTTCCCAGTCCACTCCATGTCATTAATAGTCCAGGCGGGAAGTAGGATTTGGGCACCGTGACTTGGGTGCAGAAAATGAGCCTTGCTCTATTGTTTTAGCTGGCCTTAGCTTGCTATGCAATAAGGTGTGTGGGGTGTGGAAGGGAGCCATGGGTGAAACATTAGACTTAAAACCAATGACAGGCACCTCAGGCTCTTCCAGTTTAAAACCATTTCCTGTTTTTTTTTTTTGATTAAGGTATCATTGATACATAATCTTATGAAGGTTTCACATGAGCAACATTGTGTTAAAACCATTTCTTTAAGGTGAATGTTCAAATTCCTTATTAGAAATTGACTCTCTTAAAGGGCCATCTCTTCCCTCCATTCTTCCCAAGACATCTTTCTGGGTGTGGGAGATATAGCAGGAGGAGGGGCCTCTGGGTGAGTGCTGGGCTCCTAGGGTGCCCTTCCTCCTGCCCAGCTATTGGGTGGTTGTCTCTGTGCAGCTACCTGGTTGTCTGGGCTCTTGCTGTTTCCTTGCTGGGGGCCTGGCCTGGTCTTGGGCACTGGACTGGCACCCACACTGTACAGCCTGTAGGACTAAGGCCTCCTCCCTGCGGTCTCCTCATTGGAGACCAGGCCTCTTCCCACCCACAGAACTGCTCCCCAACCCTGCGACAACAGGACACAGCCTCAGGGTCTCCCCTGCGGGCTGCACTCAGGCTGCGGGAAGCAGGAGCATCAGGTCATCTCTGCCTCCCCCTTGGCCACTACCCCTCTCTTGCGCTTGCAGTGAAGGCCATCGTGAGGGGCAGCTCCACCTGGAGTCCCAGATGCAGAGAAGGTGCAAGGCTGTCGGGCTCTGTCATTCCCCCCTCAGCATCCCTCGTTTCTGCCTGAGCTCCTGCGAAGGTGGGATACTGGGTCACTTTGCTGAGATCCAGGCAACTTCTTGATCCCAGTCTTTGCCTTCCACATCCTTCCAAGCTCCTTGTGCCAGAAGGGCTCCACCTTTTCCACAGGGAAGGGGCTCCTCTTGGGCACATTTTTTTATGCCACACAGAAACCTCTATGCTCAGACTTAAAGGCTTTGCTTTTCAGAAGCAACAGGAAGCATTTTCAAATGTAGAGCCCTTGTTTTCCTCAAAGCCTGCCTTTTAGACTATTGCATGAGCTGACTCAGGAGTCTAATGTGACACCAGCCTTTTATTGGTGGCTGCCCCTGCCCTCTTCCTGAAATAGCAAACACAGCTGCCTCTGTGAATGGAGGAGCCCCAGGGCCACCAGTAATGAGGAATTACCAGGAGTGAAAATGCAGCGGGTCAGTGTCTCACATACTTCCCCTGTGTCATCGGCTGCCATTTCCACGCAGTCATTAAGTGCTAGGTCCTCTCAGATATGCATCTCAGTTCATCTCATGACCCCCCAGGGTGTAGGCACAAGGGCATACTCACTTTACTGATGAGGTAGGTGGCGTGCCCAGGGCCACATGGCAGTAGTGGTGAAGCCAGGACCTACACCCAGGCCTGTGCTCCCCCAGAGCTCATGAGCCTCCCCTGAGACACATGAGATGGTGCAGGTCTGGGAGCACTGAAAGCTGGGTGTCTGGCTCATGACAGGCTCTGGGCCTGGCTGGCTATGGGATTTCTAGCACAGAACTTGACGACCTATCTCTGCCTCTACATCCCTTGGAAGAAGGACACTTGTTGCTCATGCTTTTACATGTCGGCTGTACCCACTTATGACCCAGGGTGTTAAGCATTCAACAGCAAGAACCCACTTTATGTGCTCTGAGTGGCACCGGGCCAGGGCCCAGATGGGCAGTAGCTCAGCAGTCAAGATGACTGAACCTCCAGGGCTTTTCCTGGTGAGCATCTGCATCTGTGCCTTTAAAACGGACTTGGTATTACATGCCTCCCGGAGGGAATGCTGTAAAAATGCCTGGCGGTACCTTACTTCATGCCGTCCTGCGGGCAGCCCAGTGATTGTTCTAGAATGAAGGTTAATTTCCGGCATGCAGAGCTCACCAGGTGGGGCTGTTTGGGTATGTGTGACTGTTGTTCTCTCCACAGGAAGAAGTGCTCCGGAAGAGTTTCCAGGACCTGGCCACCGAAGTCGCTCCCCTGTATAAGAGGCTGGCTCCCCAGGCCTACCAGAACCAGGTGCCTTTCTCTGCCCATATGTCATCCACATCTCTTGCCCAGGCTCCCTGAATTTGGGAAATGCGAACACGGGCTACTTTGTGCTCCTTACAGGAAAGTCCCAGCCAAAAATAGAGCAATGCTGTAGGTCTTTAATAAGACCTTCTTTCACACCACCCCAACTGAATCCCAGCCCATCTCTTCTACCCCTGTCTTCTATCCTCTCCCCCTAGTAATCCTCCATCTCCTCTGGGCTGCTTTCTACTGTGGAGGTTTGGATTTCCCTCCCCTCCTACCCCTGCATCTCCCAGATGAAGTGGGGGGACTGAAGATAATCCAGAGGGAGGTAATTCCTAGGAAAGCTCCCTCCTGAAGCCCAGGTACAAGGTGGCTGTGGTCCCTGAGCCCCTCCTCCCCTCTCCCTCCAAGACCTGGCCCCCTGGCACAGAGTCAGGGCCGCTCAGCTCAGGTCACATGAGCAGCTCTCCTCACATCCGCACAGGTGACTAATGAGGAGGTAGCGATTGACTGCCGCCTGGGGCTGAAGGAGGGACGGCCGTTCTCGGGGGTCACGGCCTGCATGGACTTCTGTGCCCACGCCCACAAGGACCAGCATAACCTCTACAATGGATGCACAGTGGTAAGGAAGCCTGTGACCTGTGCCCCAGCTGTGGGACCATCCGGGAGGGGCCCCCGACTGGTCTGTGTGGGCAGGTGGGCTCAGAGGGGTGAGGGACTTGGAGAGAAGAGTCTCAAAATCCTGGAAGGTGCCCTGCCAGACCGCCTGTCCCACCCACTTCTCTGGGAATGGTGGAGCACGGCTGGCCTTGTCCCTATGTCCTAGGTGCCTGGAGTCCCCAGATGGTTATCTGAAGCCTGGGTCCAGGCCTCTGTGAGTGCTTGGAGTTAAAGCCAGACAACCTGATTCATTCATTGAGCACATGCTTATAGTCCCGGGTACTTCTCTAGATGCTGGGGTATAAAATGGACAGAGCCCTGCCCAAGTATGTGATATAATGTCTGGTAGCAACAAACGCTTTGAGGGAAGGTGAAGTGTGGGGTACGGGATGACATGTCAGTGGATGCTAATTTAGATGAAGTGGGCAGAACCTCTCTGAGGGGGGTGCACCTGAGCGGAGAGGTGATCGAAATGAGAGCACGAGGGGTGAAGGTGAGAGAACTGGCAGGACTGCAGAGGCTGGGGGAAAGGATGGGAGGGTGGATGGGGAGCAGGCAGCCAGACCCCAGAGGCCTGGCTGGGCTGCAGGTTGTGCTCTAGGAGTGATGGGAAACCCTGGGGGGCTCTTCAGCTGGCAATGGTCTGATCTCATTCATGAAGTTAAGAGCACTTGCATCCTGCAGATGGAGAGTGAAGTAGTGGGGGCAGGGACATGGGCAGAGACTCAGAGAAAGGAGGCAGGTGGGAGGCTGGGACTGCCCTCCAGGCCAGAGGGGCCAAAGCGTGGGCAGGGGGGTGACGGGGCAGATTTGGGGTGATTGCAGAGGTACAGCTGAGGGCTTGCTGAGGGACTAGAGCAGGATGTGGGAGAGAAGACGTGAGGGCCACCCCTAGATTTTCACTTAAGCAACTGGGCGAGTGTTAGTGGTATTTACTAAGAGGTAGGATAGTGGGAGAGGCCCCAGTCTGGAGTGAAAAAACAGGAATTCTGTTTGGAGATGCCTGCTAGGTGTCCAGGGGGTGATGCACAGTGGGGAGGGCACGGTGAGGTCTGCAGAGCTCGCAGGTCACCATTACTGCCAAGAGGCCAGGTGTGGTCCCCAAGGGAGCAGGTGCAGATGGAGAAGGGAGGTTTGGGTCTCTAAGGGGTGGTGCCTGCTCTGTTCTCTGCTTTTTAACCAGGTCCTGGGTGGACAGGAGTCCCAGTGGCTATGGAAGAGGCAGGAGTACACTGGCACATTCATCTGAAAGGGGGCTCTCTGAGTGGGTGTAGCTCGAGTCCCCCATGGAGATCAATGGCCCAGTCCTAGGACTTTGTTTCTCCATCTTATCCTCCCCACTCACATCCAAGACTGAGATAGGAAACCAGATGGTCAGGCTCCTGTCCACTCCATATTGTGAGGGTTTCTAGCTGAAATATAGACACAGGGTGAGCCCTCCAGGACCAGGGGAGGGGCAGAGGAGGAGGAGGGACGTAGGAGCAGCACAGTGGGCTTATTTTGATACCAGAGCTTCTAGAGTTTGGAGCGAAAAAAAGGGAATGTTTTTTCAAAAAATGAAAGTATTTTTATCTAACTAAGTAACTCCTCATTGTAAAAGAAATTAAATACTGTAAGTATAAATGAAATAAAAATTGCCTGAAATCTCACAGAGATAACCCATGTTAGCATTGTGATGACCATCTGGACACTGCGTGTATGTGTGTGCATACATGCACAGCGATCTAAATCTTACTCAGGTAGGATCATTTATATATATGTGCTGTTCCATGACCTGCTTTTCTTAACTCAAGGATACATGCGGGCAGCTTTCTCTGTCAGTGGGTGTAGAATTACTTCAACGTGTTCTAAGGCTGTATGTTTGGCTCTGCCATCATTTAGGTGACCGATCCCCTGTGGATGGACAGGCAGTAAGTGCTTCCAGGCTCACCCCTCTATAAGCCATAAATCTTTGTGCAGTGGTATAGTTACCTCCTTGAGGCCCCCGGGTAAAAATGTTTATAGGCTTAGAGTGCTTATCCTCTGGCTTACTTGACAATACAGGATTTTCTCACTCTTTTTAGTCTTTGCCTACCTAAGTGGCAAACACACAATCTCATTTAATTTCATGTTTCTATTACTAGAGAGGTTGAACACATTTTGCTATTTTACTTGCCCATTTTAATTCCATTTTTGTGACTACCCTATTTATATCCCTGTTGTTATTTTTTTAACCAGGATAGCCACATCTGTTGTTATCTATGTTAGGGATAAAATACAGCTTCTGCCGTATCTCATGCTTTGCCTTTGGCCCTTGCTCTGTTGTTTATGATACTGCATTTTAGAGAATTTCAGGACAGGGCTGATGATCAGTCCGACTCAGAAAGTATGTACAGGTCTGGTCAGAGCAGAGCAAATCTGAAGACCTACACATACCCTTGAAGAAATGCATTTGGTAGAGCATGGCCTCAAAGGAGAAACTATAGATGAAAAGATGAATACAATTGACTCCATTAAACTCTAAAATTTCTGTTCAATAATAAAATGCCAGAATCAAAACTGAAAGGCCAATACAAACTGGAAAACAATATTTGTAACAAGTGACAAAGGGAATGGTAACCTTCATATACAAGATCACTTTTAAGTAAGTGATAAAAAATGAATAGTCTAATATAAAAATGGACAAAAGGTATAAAGCCCACAAAAAAGGAAGACAATTAGAGTTGTGTTAAAATATACCCAATATTTGTTTAAATCAGGTGTGATGAGGCATGAAGATAGAAATGATTGTGATGAGGGAAGAAGGTTATTCTCACAGAGCCCTGGAAACACACCCCACTCCAGGATTTAGGGCAGGGGTGTTTGCCTTGCTGTGGCAGAGTGTGGGAGTGGGGGCTCTGGGTTGGCTGGTTTGTGTATCAAAGGTGCACTTAAAGGGGGTCATTTGCTTTCACTAGGAATTAGCAAGCCCTGGGGGAGGGACAGTCCCTCCAGGATCAAGATCCCTTATCAGATGTAATATGCTCTACAAGAGTAGAGAGTAAACTTGAAGAAAAAAATCACACCTCATTAATAATGACAGAAATACAAACCAACAACGAGATGTTTTGATAATGAGCAAAAAGCTTTCAAGAAATGAATGGCAAGATTATCAGCAATAGTAGAGTGAAACTGAAACTCACATTCTGCCAGTATGAGTGTAGCACTGGTGATAATCATTTTGGAGGGCACTTTGACAATATGTGGCAGTTCTGCTTCACAGCATTTATTCTATGGAATGAAGTGTCTTGGAAAATTGAGCTAAAAGAATAAAAGTATTGCTTATGATAGGGAAGAACTAGAAACAAGGTTAAATGGTAATGAGGGATTAAACACTTTTGTACTGTAGAATATTATACAGCTCTTATATTAGGGAGAATATTTAACACATAAAATATTCATGCTATGTTAAGAGGAATGAAGTTATTCTAAAGTGGTATACATGCTATGATCCTATTTCATTATCAAAAAGAGAGAGAGAGAGAGAGAGAGAGAGAGAGAGTGTGTGTGTGTGTGTGTGTGTCCGTCCATCTTTCCATCCGTCCGAAGCTTTACAGTGATTACTTCTGGGTGGTGGGATTAGAGATAATTTTTATTTCCTTTTTGCTGGCCTACATTTTCTGCAACCAGCACATACAGTTTTTAATAGCAAGTATTTTAGGAGCAAAAAGGAGGCCGAGTGTTCAGGGCGAGGAGGACAATGGTGGGCGGTCTAGGCTCCATGCGGGGATAGAGCCCAAGAGCAGCAATGCTTGCTGGAGGGCCCAGCACGTGTGTCAGTGCTGACCAGCCCCTTTGCAGCCATGTGACCCTGGGCCAGTCATCTTGTCTCTCCTGGCCTTATAAGGACAGCATGGACATACCTGGAAAGCTATGGAGCAGATTCTAAACATTAGTGATATTGTTACTCTATGAGCCAACATGCATGTGCTTTTAGACATCCCAGAAAGCTGTGGGGGGGGAGGGAGCTCTTGCATGCAGTGCTTGGTGCCCCTAACTCTGTGTGCCCTCCCTCTCTCTGCTTGGGGCAGGTCTGCACCCTGACCAAGGAAGACAATCGCTGTGTGGGCAAGATTCCTGAGGATGAGCAGCTGCATGTGCTCCCCCTGTACAAAATGGCCAACACGGATGAGTTTGGAAGCGAGGAGAACCAGAGCGCAAAGGTGGGCAGCGGGGCCATCCAGGTGCTCACCGCCTTCCCCCGCGAGGTCCGGCGCCTGCCTGAGCCTGCCAAGTCCTGCCGCCAGCGGCAGCTGGAGGCCAGGAAGGCGGCTGCTGAGAAGAAGAAGATGCAGAAGGAGAAGCTGAGCACTCCTGAGAAGATCAAACAGGAAGCTCTGGAGCTGGCCGGCATCTCCATGGACCCAGGTGTGTGGAGAGAGGGTGCCCACTGGGGTGGCATTGGTACCGCCAGGTGGGGGGCCCTGGACATCTCCCTCACCGCCCCTCATCCTGCCTTGAGCTAGAACTCCAGGCAGAAAGTCCCGGGGCTTCTCTCGCCATCTAGACCATCCTGTTACTTGGACGCTGTTAGTCATCACAGTGTCTGCAGCGGCCACAGGACACCTGGAGGCACTAGGGAAGCCCAGTGCAAAGGAGGTGTTCTTACCTCCCATGGAGGGGCTGGGTTTCCCCTCCAGCTTGCCTGCTCCCCCTCTCTAAGGCTGCAGAGCACACCACAGCTTCAGGCAGGTGGCCCACGGTGGGGACAGCAGGGGTTATATGTGTGGGACAGCCCTCATTTCTCCTGGTCCTTGTCCCTGCAGTGGCCAGCACAAGGCGGTGCCTCGCTGAAGACTTATGGAATCCGCTGGCTTGTTGTAGGGGGAGGTGTGCAGAAGGGCTCTGCCAGCTGCTTCTCCCAGGGCTCCAGGGGGCCCGGGCTGGCTGAGCGCCAGGGAGCAGGTCGGGCCTTATTCGCCTTGCCTGTCCCACCAGGGGGGGTTGCAGCCCCAGTCCTCCTGCCTGTGACCTTGGCCAGCTGTAGTTCTGTCTGTTCCTTCTCTGTCTTGTTTCCTGTTCCCAGGCCTGTCTCTGAAGGGCGGATTGTCCCAGCAAAGCCTGAAGCCTGCGCTTAAGGTGGAGCCACAGAGCCACTTCAGCTCCTTCAAGTACAGCGGCAACGCGGTGGTGGAGAGCTACTCGGTGCTGGGCAGCTGCCGGCCCTCCGACCCCTACAGCATGAACAGCGTGTACTCCTACCACTCCTACTATGCACAGCCTGGCCTGACCTCTGTCAACGGCTTCCACTCCAAGTACGCACTTCCATCCTTCAGCTATTACAGCTTTCCATCCAGCAACCCCGTCTTCCCCTCTCAGTTCCTGGGTCCTGGCACCTGGGGGCGCAGCAGCAGCAATGGCAATTTCGAGAAGCCAGACCTCCACGCTCTGCACAGCAGCCTGAGCCCGGCCTACAGTGGTGCTGAGTTTGCCGAGCTGCCTGGCCAGGCTGTTCCCGTGGACACCCACCACCCCACTCCTCACCACCAGCAGCCTGCTTATCCAGGCCCCAAGGAGTATCTGCTTCCCAAGGCCCCCCACATCCACCCTACATCCAGGGACCCCTCTCCCTTTGCACAGAGCTCCACCTGCTACAGCAGATCCATCAAGCAAGAGCCAGTAGATCCACTGGTCCAGGCCGAATCTCTACCCCGAGACCCCGGTAAGATGGGCAAAACGCCTTTGCCCGAGGCATCTCAGAATGGGGGACCCAATCACCTATGGGGACAGTACTCAGGAGGCCCAAGCGTGTCCCCCAAGAGGACTAACAGTGTGGGTGGCAGCTGGAGTGTGTTCCATCCTGGGGAGAGCCCTGCCATCATCTCTGATAAGCTCGGTTCTTTTGGGGCTGGCTGCCTGACCCCTTCCCACTTTCAGGATGGCCAGTGGGGGCTGTTCCCCAGCGAGGGGCAGCAGCCAGCCCCCCAGCCTGGAGGACTACCGCGAAGCAAACCGTGGAGCCCCTGCAAGTTTGGGAATGCCGCCTCGGCCTTGGCTGGGCCTGGCCTGGCTGAGAAGCCGTGGGGGGCACGGGGGGCAGAGTTCAACTCTGCCCTGAAAGGTGGGCCCGGATTCCAAGACAAGTTGTGGAGCCCCCTGAAAGGGGAGGAGGGAAGGATTCCAACCCCAGGGGCCGGCCATCTGGACAAAGCCTGGCAGTCCTTCGGCATGCCCCTGGGCTCCAGTGAGAAGCTGTTCAGGGCCCTGAAGTCCGAGGAGAAGCTGTGGGACCCCTTCAGCCTGGAGGAGGGGACGGCTGAGGAGCTCCCCCACAAGGGGGTGGTGAAGGAGGAGAAGGGCAGCGGGGCCTGCGCTGAGGAGGAGGAGGAGCTGTGGTCCGACAGCGAACACAACTTCCTGGACGAGAACATCGGCGGCGTGGCCGTGGCCCCTGCTCATGGTTCCATCCTCATTGAGTGTGCCCGGCGGGAGCTGCACGCCACCACGCCCCTCAAGAAGCCCAACCGCTGCCATCCCACCCGCATCTCGCTGGTCTTCTACCAGCACAAGAACCTCAACCAGCCCAATCATGGGTTGGCCCTCTGGGAGGCCAAGATGAAGCAGCTGGCAGAGAGGGCCCGGGCCCGGCAGGAGGAGGCTGCCCGGCTGGGCCTGGGCCAGCAGGAGGCCAAGCTCTACGGGAAGAAGCGCAAGTGGGGGGGTGCCCTGGTCTCCGAGCCCCAGCATAGGGAGAAGGGGATGGTCCCCACCCGGCAGGCGCTGGCTGTGCCCACAGACTCAGCAGTCACCGTGTCCTCCTACGCCTACACGAAGGTCACTGGCCCCTACAGCCGCTGGATATAGGTGCCAGGGAGCCAGCGTACCTCAGCGTCGGGCCCGGCCCGAGCTGCCTCTGTGGTGCTTTTGCCCTCACACCTGGGGGCGGGTTGGGGGTGCAGAAGTCTTTTTATCTATATATACATATATAGATGTGCATATATATGTATTTATGGTCCAAACCTCAGAACTGACCCGCTCCTCCCTTCCCCCCACTTCCCCAGCACTTTGAAGAAGAAACTACGGCTGTCGGGTGATTTTTTCGTGATCTTAATATTTATATCTCCACATTGGTTTCCCCCCTTGTTTGGGGGGCTTTTATTTTCTCTTGTTTTTAAAACTCTATCCTTGTATATCACAATAATGGAAAGAAAGTTTATAGTGTCCTTTCACAAAGGAGTAGTTTTAAATTCCATTTAAAATGTGTATTTATTGGGTTTTTTTAAAAAGTGACAATAGTAATGGTAAAGGATTGGCAGGAAGGGCCCGAAGTGCCCATTCCTGCCCAGTCTTGCTGGGCCCAGCGAGCCTGGCCCTCTTGGGAGCTGACAAGGTTCTCGCAGCTGTCTGCCCCTCATGAGCCAAGTGCAGACTGTAGCCGCCGGGTCCATCCCTTCTGACAAGACACACCTTCCCTTCAGGGCAGGGAGCCCTCAGCACAGCTTCCATCCTCTCGTGAGGATGGGAGAGGCTGGAGAAAAACAGCTGGGGTCCCTTTTCCAGTTACCGGCTTGGAGCCGAGGATGGGGGGCAGGTACACCCCAGGCCAGGCACTGAGACACTGGCATAGATTTCCCCAGAAACCAGGTTGGAAGTAGACAGCTTCAAGCTTGCTAGTCTCCACACTGAATCCTCTCTGTCCATTATTTATCGAGTCACATGATGTCATGGTTCCCTAAGGCAGCACCACATGATGGAGCTGGAATTGACAGGCTCTCAGGAGCCATTTCCACCAAGTTGGCAAGCCAGTGATACTGGGCTGAAGGAATTTGTCTTAGTGGCAATTTTTTAAAAATGCCCCAAAGGCCATGCTAATACTGAAAAAGGGCTACTGTATCTTAAGAAACAAGAAGTTGAACCCAAGCTGTGAAAAGCCAGCCCTGCTTGTGGGCAGCGCTGTGCCGAGCCTGGTGCTGTAGTTTGTGCTGGGACTTGATTCTCGCAGGTTGCATCTGCCGGAGCCCAGCACACCGGTGTGACAGCATTTAATGCGTCTCTCCTTACTCCTGGATTTCCACAATGGACTATGGTGCATGCCTCACAGCCAAGCCCGCCCCCTCTGCGCTATCATCTGGGGAGCAGGCCTATACTTACAACTATTTTTAAATGCAGGAATCAGTTTTCAGCAGGTAGCTGTGATTTTCCTCCCTAATTGGTGCCATTTCTCTATTTGATGATTTTCTCCTTTCCTTCCTCCTCTCCCCACCTACCTTAACACGCCCATTCCTAAAATTCTGGTGCATTTGTTCAGTTCTTTGAAATGAGAATGTGGTGCTTAATTTTTGCAACATTGTTGAGAGAGGCTGGGCCTGACAGGCGGAAGCAACATTTGTGGACAGCAAGTCAAACTTCCTGGAGTGTTTGTTTTCCTGTATTAGCAAAAATTATGTCAAGCTACCCATGTGGATGTGTGTGGTGAATGGGAGGCTTCATCAGGACACACAAAGGGGAACACGGCCACGCGGTAAATAACAACCGAGCCCTGAGATAAATGTCAGATATTTATTGAACAGTTTTATTCAGATGTGGGTCTTCGTAAAACGAGTTTAACAATCAGATGACGATGCTAAAGGCAAGTTCCTGAGCTTCCAGGTGCCTTGTGTAAGAGCTAAGAGCTGACCCGCTGGGTGTGTACTGTAATGTTCCGGAGCACTGGCGGAGAGTCGCTGTAAGATGTCCTGAGCGTTTATGTGGTCTGGTTTTAACTGTAAATAGTGAAAGATTTTTTTAAGCACTTTTGCCTAGATTTAAACAGCAACTTAAAAAAAAGTCTGTTTTAACCTGTAACTGTGGGAGAAAATTGTAAATAGTAGCTGAATATTTAACGTGCTTTGTCTATCCTTCACTTTTACCATATTCTGTAAAGTTGCATTTATTTTACAGGACAAAAATGAAATATTATTGCTTTTGAAATAAATACCCAAGAGCTTATCAGGATTTAGAATTATTCAGAACTCAGATTTATAGGAAAACCTCTGACCTTCAGTTTGACAAGCTAAAGGAAGCAGAGTCTTTAATGAGCATGCTCGTTTTCTAGTTTTGAGGAAAATTTGGGTCCTTGAAATGCTATTTTGCTTATCGCATCAGTACTTTTATGCAGGTCTCATTTGACTCCGTGCTTAGGTAGATGCGGGGGTGCCTTGAAAACTTCATTTTAAATGATTTTAAGCAAGAAATACAATATTTTACAAAATATTTGGAGAGTGTGACCGTCTGTATGACCCGGGAAAGCCCCAGGTTGGCTGTTGGTCTGGAAGGTCCCGAGTGTAACCCAGGTGATTCTGATACTTGGCATGTGTGACTCTTCCTGATGGATGTTAAACAGACTCTTCCCCCTGGTCACCCTTTGGTAGCAAAGCCATTAGATGAAAGGAGAAGCAAATACAAGCTGAAAGCATGTGATGTCTGTCCCCCCAGCCCCAACAGCCTTTGGTTCATAAATTTCCAGATTAGCAAATAGGCTGCCAAGAGGTGAGTCAAGAGGCAGTCTCCATTGGACGTTCTCATCCCCCTCAGAATGGTGTTTCAGAAATTAGGTGGTGCTGTTGTCATGCTCGAGCCCATGCTGATTTTTACACACTACACGTATAACCTACCTCAAATCTCAGTCATTAAAATTAGCATGCTTTAGACATATATTTGAAAAGTAACTATGCACAGCTCTTTATCCCCCCTTGCTGCTGAAGGTTTCTTAAAGAGAAAAATCAAATTTTTATTTTTTACTGGCACTATCATTTTTTAAGTCCTAAAGATGATTAACAGACATTTTTATCACGAAAAGAAAAATAAAGCCATTGCAACTAAAGAACCTAACAGCATGACCAAGTTCTAAGAGTAATATTAGAGCAGCGGAAAGTGACGGAGTGGTAGAGTCATCTCCCCAGAGTGTCCTGTCCACAGACACCATCCACATGCAGTGCGAACATTTGGTTCCTCTTTTGTTTTCTCTGCCTTTTGCATGCAAGGGAAGTGCTTGCAAAGTTCTGTGCTAAGAGATTTTTAAAATAAAAATCGCTTTGCAGCAGGTTCTCACAAAATAACTGGTGCTAGTTCAAGAAACCATTACCTAACCATCAGAAATCTTGACTGAAGGTGTTCCATAGATTTTTGAGATTTTCTGTTGTTCAGTTTGTTTTTTGGCAGGGCCTAAGTTTCCCACACGCTGGCTCCATGGCTACTGCTTTGCCTTCTCCCCAATACGACAGCGCTGTGCATGGAAAGAGATGGTACCCTGCCCCCTCTTGGTCCTTCCACCAGCCTCTTTTAGAAACAGTAGTTCGCAGAGCAAGGGATTTTTACAGTGATAAAGCAAGGAAAGACACAGCAGAGCTTAACTGCTTTGTACCAAACAGCAGGAGATGTTCGAGGACGGTTGGTGATGGGTAGATGGTAACCTGATTTCACTGAGAGAAGTCCAGCCAGACTTTGTGAAGTTTAGCCACCGCCAGATCTCAAACTAAGGCAATGCTGGTGGAAAAGTAAAATCATATCCCTGACGTGCCTCAACCAATCTCTCTCCTTTTGTTACCGAAGTGTGTTTTATGGACTAGGAAGCATTTTTATGAATTGAAATAGTCTAAATAAAATGGTGCTATGGTGTTTAATGTGACTGTCCCTGATCCTGTCCTGCTGAGGTGCTATCAAGGTTCTGAAACCACAACCAACCAAAAACAAGGTGGGCTCCCGTCTCTCTCGGCTCCCCTCCCTTTGGTGCTGTCTCCTTAGACCTCTGTTTACCGTGCTGTAACCTGCTCTGAGCAGTTCTTCGGTTTCATTGTTCTTCCCTTGGTGGCCAAACATAGAAAAGCAAGTGATGGAGGGCGCCAGGTCCCTTCCTGCAACAGGATGTGTGCCTGCCTGGCCCTGCAGCATTCAGGCTAACAAGAAAGGAAGAGTGAAGGGCTTTTTATTTTTTTGAGGAAGAGGAATTGGATACTCCACCATTTTCTGACATAGCAGGCAACCTGGCCAAGGACACACGTTTTCCCCCTGCAGTCCGGGGTGCGAAGTAGATGTCCCTGACAGTCCCAAAGGTGCCCTGCACCTCTGGCAGAGGGGGCTCACCTTCCTCGGCCAGCGGGGCCGGGGCTGGGTGGGCAGGGGCTCATTCCTCTGGGCACCCCTGCCTCCGCCCCAGTGTTGCCCCTGCCTCTCATCGGTGACCCCTCATGTTCAGACTGGAGGAAGGAGCTCTGCTCACTCGGTGCCACCAAGGCTGCTTTTTAGTTGGTGCTATTCTAAATCTCTTCTTGGGTCCACATAAGTTGATGTTTTAAAAACTCAACAGGAAGCTCCATTTTGTGTCATCTGCTGTCACAATAATTTTTTTAAATACCTCAAAAACGGGCATCATGACAACCTTGGTAAAGTAGATTCCATGAGGGTCAGATACCAGCAGGTTGTCCATCTGAGGACATTACTTGACCTTGAAGCATTTGGGGTCACTTTTTTATTCTTCAGCAGTTAAAATGGCAGAACGCTTAAAGGAAGGAGCATGGTTGGCTTTATTTCATTCTAAGTTTTGCTTTTGACTAAAATGTGAATTTCCTATGCCCATCTCATTGAGCTTTTTCAGTCATTGGTGCGGTCATTCGAAATGACTCCCTTAAAAACCTAGTTTATTAGCCAGCTGCATCTGCTGTAGTACATGGCCAACTTCAACATACCCTGGACCAAATTGGACTTTTTTGAGGTGCGTACCCCCAGCAGAGGTCCTAGTCCCACCCCACACGTGCACAGCACTCTTCCGGGTGTGAGGCCCTGTCTTGACGCCCCCGCCCTTCCTCCTGCAGAGCTGCCCGCAAGAGCAAAGCAGTAGGCTTCGCCCCTGAGCAGAGACCACGGCACAGGTGTGCCAGGTCCAAGTCGCTTTCTGCCTGAGGACCCGTGAGTGGTTTGGCCTACTTCCTCGTTCTCTTCTATTCTGGTATCAGGGATGCTTTTCGTAGTGGTATCGTTTGCGCTCTCTCCTCATTTTGACTACCCATCATTCAGGGATAACTATTCACATGGGAATTTTAAAAATACCATTTGGCTCATTTGAACATCCAAATTTTCTTGATTCCGGTATTTTTTTTATTTTGAGGGGAAAAAGGAGGAGAAAAACAGGAGTGATGTCATTTCTTTTTCACGTATTCTAATTAAAAAAACAAACAAGGGCAGGTCATATTGTGGCATATTAATGCATTCGACTTATTCTAGAGCCCCTGTAGCTTTTGATGTGTTTTATTTCTTTGAATTCCTGTTTGGTTACTTGGCTTCCAATGGAGGTGAACTTAACAACCATACTTGAATATTCTGTCTTGACTTTGTAACTGTGGCTACTTGAAATGAAGTTTATCTGGGGTTGATGGATGAATGGTAGATTTTTGCAATGTCTCAAGGCAATAGGATGTGTATTAAACTGTAGATATTCTTAGTACAGTAAATTTATGCTGATAATTTTATTTTGTATAATTTTTACCTTTTTGTTAATACTTTTCCTCCCACTTTATTGGTTTGCCTCCTGAGCTACCCCTCCTTACCCTCCCTTCTCCCCCAGTGTTTCAGTAAATTTAATTTAGGGTGCCTAGAAATTACAAGTATGTATCCTTTTTGATTTGTATTTTATTATAATTTACACAAACAACTGAGTTTGTGAACTGTATTACTCCTGGTATCTTTAAAATATTGTGGGTGTTTTAATAAATTTTATATTTATTTTTTGCACTCAAATTCAGAGTGGGTCCTTTTTCTCCCCCTTGACTCCCAGATTGTGGTATTGAAGGTTCCCCATACTCCCGCCTTCCCACTGTGGTCACAGGTGCACAAGCAACGCCTCACTAACAACAGAGCCTCTCCTCTTCCCCTTCTGCCCCCTGCAAAAGGAACGTTCAATGGATATCAGCTCTTAGAACTGGGGCTGCAGGAGCAAATAAAGATGGCCTTTTTCTCATCGTATTTAACCCCCCCCTTTTATCTCTTTGTCCACTTTGTTCATTCACTTTGGAAACTGCCTCTCCCCAACCCAATTAAAACTGTTCACTTCTGATGAAATGTTTGCTACAGGACTGCTGAATCCTGCTCTGTTCTCATGGCCTGACAGCACCTCCAGTAGGGAAGACTGAATATGGGACCCTAGGTTCTGCTGTCCTGGGGAGAGGAACTTTCCCATAAGGGCCCATGCCTGGGCTACCTCTTAATTCAGGTGGTGGTGGCCTGCCTTGGAAAGGTAACTAGGAACTGAGGAAAGGAAGAGAGAAGGGAACATGGGAGAGGGAACCATCTCCTCCTGCTTGAAACAGACATATCTGATTGAAATCTATTCAGCATCTCAGATGACAAACCAGCAGTCTATAAAGACTTCAGCATTCTTTATAGTTGATGCCAAAATCCTGTGATGTCACTAGACAGGAAGGGCCCTCTTTGAGGCATCTGAATGAAATCTCCATAATCATAACAGGAGTACCAGATGACCAGCTGGGAGGTTTTTGTCTCCAGAAAAGGAACCCTCTAGAAAAGAAACTAGTAGAGGAATCTTCTGGAAATGCCTGAGCACATGGCCATCTGGGGGATCCTCATCCACATTTGCATGTTTTACAAAAACACCCTGTGTTTGGATACCTCCTTTCCACCTGACAATCTTTCAAGTTTGAAAGAGACCTGACCTTGTCCCCTCCTCCAGCCCCTGTGGCAGTGGCCCCATTTCCAGGGACGGGAGAGAGGGCTGGGAGCTTTCTGTTTCAGCAGGAACTGACTCACTTCGGGTAACTATAACTATGCTTTCATCTCTTACACAAATTTCATGCTAAATATACAGAAATTAGAAAACAGAACATTTAAATTATCTGAAATCCCACTGCAAGAGAACCACATGTTGGTTGTAAACATCTGTGTATGTAAATATAACCACATGTGAACATATATTTTTTAATGGAATAACACCATGCTATGTTGTAATCTTTTTCTCAGTATATCTTTACATATAAATAATACAGAACTACACCTTTTTAAAGAGTTGCTTAGTATTTCATTATATGGATAGAGAAGCATTTAATCATCCAATATTATTACTGACCTCCAAGATTCCAACTTGTAATTACAAATTGAACTAATCTAAATCTGCCTCATCTAAATCCTATCCACTGAATTAATTTCTGTAATCCCTCTCAGCCACACAACTACCTCTTTAATTCCCTGAACCTCCTTGTGACATAGCTCCAGAACCTATCCCACTCCCCGAGCCCCCATGCTCACACCCATCCATTCACACCTAGGACATCATTTTTTATACTGGGATCTATCTATAGAAATGAATCCCAGGATCTGGCTGACTAACCCAAGCACAGAGACACCAAGGAGTCCCACGATCTGGTCATGCCATCTTTATAAATGCACACCAAGATTTATTCACTTTTTAAACAGCTGAATCATGCTGAGGGCTGTGTGGCCCAAGGGCTCCCTCGCTTCCCAGTTGTGTGATGTGAGAAGAACCATTTCATCTCATGTCATTTTCTTTGTAAAACAGGCTAACAATACCATATATATAAGACTGATATGAGGATCAAAAAATTCTATAGAAGTAAAAGTACCAGGCATTCGGGACAGGAGGGGAGTAGAAGCTTCCATTATTACAAATGGATACAAAGCCCTGGGTCACTGAAGAATCAAGACTAGTCATTGACCACTTAGGGGCCTCTTACGTGACCTACTGCCAAGCCGAGCCCCCCCCCCTCCAGCCTTCATGCAATTTATCTTGTGTTTTTAATTCTACACTCAACACTTGAAGTTTAAGTCATCTTAAACAGACTGTTTAACCCACCCTCCCTGCCGATTTTGAACATTAGTTTTGTCAATATTTTCACCCTACCCATCTACACAGCTTGCTCAACAACCTTACCCCAAGTCTAGCTGACACCCTTAGAGGCTTCTTCACCTACAGAGCCATCAGCTTCATGGCTCTGCAAAGAATAGACACTCACCATCCTGTGAGAGGAAGTGACCCCTGCAATACCGCCGGGCTGTGGTAGGCAGCTGCAAATCCCCTCAGCACACGGAGCCCAGCACACATGCCAGTCAGGGCTGCGAGGTCGCCATAGACGATGCCATCAAAACTTCAAAATCTAGATGCTTCCAGCCCCAGCCACTTCCCAACGCTGGAAGTCTTGCAGATACCCAGGAAGCTCAACCCCAGGCCCAGCAGGCATCCCAGTCCCATCCCTACATTTCAAATGTCTTCCCAGGTTTTCATCTTTTTTCTGCACATGACCCCTATTCCTCGGGGCTAACCCTCCCCCCATGTTTTCTCTTGACCTGTACCCTTTGCTTCTCCTCTGGGCTGTGGGGCTGTGCCTCCTCAATCACTCCCTCCCTGCGGCTCCTCCCAACCTCCCAGCCTCACACCACCACCCGACTCCCTCCTTCCTATCACAGTCACATTTCTGCAGGTCTAGACAACCCCTGGCTTCAGTTTCCATACCACTCACTCACCCATGTCTCTCAGAAAGAGCTGTCTTCTAGGTGAATGACTCTGTCCTCACTGACGTCTCTGAAGCCCTACCTCAGTGGGCTCCCCTGGAAACCCTCCACTCCTGGGTTCCACCACCAGTAACATTCCTTTGTCCCAGGACCCTGAAGTCCTCTGTCCCTCTCATGGCCCCTTGTGCCCTTTAAATACAGGTGCCCCCAAGAGAATCACCTCAGTTCTCCCTGTGGCCTGTAGGCTTTCCCTCAGAGGCCTCAGTCAGCCCACCAGGCCTCACCTACGGCCTCAGATGGTAATTTCCAAAACTGTACCTAGCTCTGATCTCTCTCAGGAGGTCAGGCTGCTGGACAGTCTGCATGGTTGTTTGGCTGGGTCAAAGCCTTAACACGCCTAAAACTGACCTCTCAACTCTTTGCCATATTTTCCTCTGGCTATTTGTGCCCCCATCATTCTGGTCACATTCTGACATCTATCAAGCGCGGATTTTACCCCCTCAGCTTGCCCCTCCTTGCCACTATCATTAGCAACCCATACCATGCAGTTGTACAATCTGTGCACTGTACAAGGCTAGTGCAGGGGCACCATTCACACAGACTGCCACGTGGGCCTCAATCCTTGGCACAGGCTCCTATCCCCAAGGGCAGGAGCATGCTGGAAGAAGACCACAGCAGGGTCTTCCAAAGCTTGGGGCCTAGGGCAAAGGCATCTCATACCTTTGTCTAAAAATGAGGCCTTCCAGAATGACAGGTGGCTTGCTTAAGACAATCCACGTAGGAAGTGGCAGAAGCCAGACTCAAACCCAGGTATGTCTGAGACCAGAGCCTTGCCCTGTCCAAATATGTCTCTACTTCTTCTGTACCTTAACAGCCATGTGCCCTACCCATGAAAGGAACTTGAGGCTGGACCAACAGCCTGGCAGTCTGTGGGCACAGGCTACAACAAGGTGGCTCTGCAGAAAGACTGGTGTTCTTTAGAGCTTTTTTAACAGGTATTGATATTTGAAGGGGGGCATTCTAGCCCCCATTTGATCTCTCTGTCTACCTCAAAGCCAAACCCAGATAATCTTCCTAAAAATTAAATTGGATGATACTATTTTCCTGTAACATTCAAGGCTCTCCATTTGGTACAGCTCCCAGGATAAGGTAAAACACCCTAACTTTGTCTTGGGGTCCCAAAGGACCTGGCCACAGCTCCCATCCATAGTAGCATTGCAGTTTGCTTGGTGTCTTCGTCTGTTTTTGTCCTCAGTACCCTCCGCCCCCGGCCAAGTGGCTTCTCATACATAAGAGGGCATTCACACTGGTGGTGGTACATGTATGCTACCAACAACTCTCTCCTTTTAAAATCCATTAGGACACTCAACATAAACTATAAAACCACTCTAAGTAAATTATCAGTAAGAACAAAAAGATCAGCAAAATTTTGCTCTAGGAAGTATGAATAAACAGGAAGCCAAATGATCTGAAACCAAAGAAAAGCTTTTACTGCACAAAGAACAACAAACATTAAGAGTTCAAAGACTAGGAATGAGTCCTTTGCAAAAAATGCAAAAGGTTAGACAGTGGTTACGATCTATTTTCAAAAATATCAGAAAGACCACCTCACCTACTCAACAGAGGCAAAATCACTAGGTAACAGACCAGACAGCATCTATGCCAAAAGCACAACTGATGTGCAGAGAACAGAATAACCGAAGTAGATCAGTAATCAGCTACTGAACATGAATACACAAGGCCATCAGAGTCCTGGAGAACAGAGCACCAAAATGCCTCTGAGAACACTGAGAGTCCCCTAAAAACAACATGGAAGAATGGTTCTGAATCAGTAATCAATGGTCTATGGTAAGAAAAATATTCTGAATGAGGTCAGATGAGAACTGATCCCTCCAAGGCATGGCAGTGGCTTGGTCCATCAAAGAGTGTGAGTCCTGGAAACTAGCTTCCTCCCAGTCAGCCAGGGAAGCTATAAAGACATCAGGTGACTCTTCAGCCATGTTCAGATTGGGAAGCCTGAGCAAAAGCTGCCGCCCACCCCGCGGGTCTCCCATCTCCTCACTGCACAGCAGCGCTGGGCGCCTGGGGACCAGGCCCAGGCAGCCAGGCAGCTCAGAGCAGAGGACCACACTGGAGACCGAAAGGTCCCTGTGAGCTGGCAGTTCTACACAATGTCATTGCTAAAGCAGTAAATGACTAAGTAGATATGGTACAAAAAAGGAAAAGTAAATTAACTTCTTGTTTTTAAATTAATAAACTTTATTTTTAGAGTTTTAGGTTTATAGACAAATTCTGCAGTAAGTAGAAAGTTCCCATCCTCTCCAATTTCCCATTATTAACATCTTGCATTAGTGTGGTACATTTGTTATGATTGATGAGCCAATATCTATACAAAATTATGAACTAAAGTCCATAGATTACATTAAAGATCACTCTTTGTATCGTACATTCTGTGGATTTGGACAAATGTATAATGACATGTATCCACCATCATAACAGCACACAGAATAGTTTCTCAGCCCTAAAAATCCTCTGTGCTCCACCTATTTATCCCTCGCTCCCCCAGGGCCCTGACAGGCACAGATCTTTCTGCTGGCTCCACAGTCTGGCCTGTCCCGGACTGTCACAGAGCTGGAGTCATCAGCGTGCAGCCTTTTCAGACTGGCTTCTTTTACTTGGTAACAGGCATCAAGTTTCCTCCACGCGTTTCTGTGGCTTCATGGCTCCTTCCTTTTCAATGCTGGAATGAATACTTGTCAATTACATTAATGTGTTTTGAAAAAGGAAGGGAGGAGAGGGGTTTCAGTGGGCATGGAGGGAAGACTTGCCTGTGGACAGGGTGCCAAACCTGAGTGGAAGCACGCAGCCCAGGGGGGAACGCGGGGGGTGAGGAGGAGAGGGGGCTGGAGCAGCCGGCAGGACAGGAGTGGGCTGATGCCATCGGTGCTTTGACAGCACCCCTCTAGCTGCTGGGTCAGCAGTGGGAACTGCCTCGGAGACACATTAAGTCAGAGGGTGCCCAGGGCTCCTGGAGCTGGGATCTCTTGTTTTTTGTGGGGTGCCTACAACATGGCCTCACTGAAAAGGGTCAGTTGTTAATTGCTATGGTTACCATTTTAATAGTATGTCTCCTTCAGATTGAACCATATTTTATTCCTTACTCTTTAATCAACATTATATTCTGCAGGCAAACTAATCCTGGGTCAGCCCCTGACATGCGGACTCAAGCACATGGGTTTTATTACTAACATGGGCCATCCAGTGAGCCAGTGTTAGAAGGGGCTTAGCAGGATTTTGGTCTGTGTTAGGTGATCATGGGGGAAGGTTCAAGGAAGTTGCTTCAGCAAGCAGGACTAATTCTATGATCAGGGTGGCAGGATGGTGGGGAGGGGACCTGTGGAGCTGCAAGGAGTGCCCCTTCCCACCTGCTGCAGCCACACTGAGGCACAGAGCTCCAGGATCAGTAATCAGTTTGACTTAGAAAAACACACACGGTGGGAACCTGGAATTCTTAAGAAATACACCACATTTGTCAGGGAAAGGACAGAGCTTGAACTCAGCTATGCAGAGCAACTTGGAATCTTTTGAAAAAATACGAACCCCAAAAAGAACTCGAAGGAGTAAAAAGAGTTCAGGGTACTTCATGTGTATTTCCTTTCCACCCTTGAGCAAAATGAGCCATCACAGTGGGCAGCACGGACTTCTCCCAGAGAACCTGGTCTCACAAGTGGGCTCTGTTCCAGACCTGAGCAGGAGTGGAGTCACACTTCATGACACTTGGGAGGCACAGCCAATGACAGAGACTTGCTGGACGCAACTTAAATCTAAGTAGAAGATGCTCTGAGCAAGATTACAAAAAGACTGATAGAGCACAGCAATATTTTGAGAAAATGAGGAGTACATGAACGTTTTGAAAAGTAGACACTGAAAAGGCACACCAATGAGCTAAAAAATGTCACCAATGGCAGAGGACAAAAAAGCAGATTCCTCATCAGTTCTTCAAGAAATCCAACCACGAGACTGAATGAATATTACCATCCTCATGTTTCCAACATCTTTCAGAAAATACAAGAGGTGGAGGAAAGAAGGATAGTGAGAATTGGAGAATCAAAGAAGCTGGCAGCGGTTGATCCACAGGCAAATAGCAATCTATGGGAAATACTTGGACAGAAGTAAAGGCAGCTGAATTAGTGACTGGAAAAATGTCACAGCTGGTAATCAACATTTTTCAAGTCAGAGTTTGATCCTCCTGGAGACACGTGCGGTTGCCCAGCCAAGGAAGTGTATGGTGTCTGACAGCAGCCTTTCAAATTCCAAAGAAGATAAGCCAGCAGACAAACCTGATTGCAAATCTAAAGGAAAGGTATAGCTGTTCATAAAAATAAGTAAGTTTTCCTAACCAGAAAAGGGAGCTCATTGAGGCAATGAGTTCATGATCTTCAAACCCCAGATTCATGGCGTCAAAAACCTAAATTGTAGGGAGTGCGACACCAGAGGATTTCAGCTATCTCCCACCTCAAAAGAGAAGGAAAAAGCTATAAAATAAATTAAATAAAGAAATCCAAATGGAGATGGATCAAAGAGATGGCATAACAAAGATGAACAATGATGATTTAAAGAATCCTCAAATGGGAGACCCAGCCAGTTTTGGTCACAAATTATAGAAGTCAGCCAAAGATACAGGAAAACTGTGACAAAGCCTGGCTAGCTGAGGTGGGAGGCAGGATCCCAACACCAAGCGAGCAGGCCTGACAACAGAGTAGAATGTATGATGTACAAGACTGAGAGAACAGAGACAGCAGGTACACAGAGAGTGAGGTGAAAGCTCTGGCCATGGATTGTTAACGAATATGATGACAAGGAATCCCTTCCCACTACAGGGACTTGTCAATCTCTCTACACATTTGAAGGCCCGAATGGAGGAAGCATTCCAGTAGTGGCAGCAGAAACATTGTATGTTAGAGGGAAATAAAGGTGAATCTGCAGAGAAATGAAGATGAAATGGATTACATCCCTACTTTATTTGTCAAAGTCTATTTGAAGAAAAATGTCAGAGGCGCCAAACTGTATATTTGATTGATCAAACTAATGATTTGAAATTACCAATTGATCAATTAAGTTGCTGGAATTTTTTTAAAGCAGTAAATGTAAAGGCTTACTTTAGAAGATAATATGTTTCGCTTTGGCCAGAATAAAATTAAAATGTTGCACATTTTTAAAGAAATCTGGCCACGTAGACAGCTACCAAGCCCAGTGTTTAATTGTGCCCAGTAATGAATCTACCCAGAGATCCCAGAGAACCAGCTAGAAATGGGTCCGAAGGAAAGTGTCAGATTGAGAAGTTCCTTTTCTCTCTCTCTTTTTTTTTTTTTTTGGCTTTGAAAAGGATTTATTGAAGTCCTTCCTACTTTTAAATTGGACAATTAGCATCTTGCCTCTACATTATGGACTCGTTTGAGCAGCTCAAATTGGAGGATCAGGAAGCGGCTGCAGCACTCATGCCTGCGGCTGTGGGCCATTCATGTTCCAGAGTTCCCACCGTGAGCTTATGTTTTAGGAGGGCTAAGAGAAATGAGATGGACTTGATTTAATGACACTCTGACTTACAACAACAGTATATAATTTTTAAAGTTTTGTAATTAAAATTCCTTTTGAATTATTATGCCTTTACTGACATGATACTCACAAAGCTGCTTATCTGGATCCAGACCTCTTCAGGGAAATCCAGTTCTCCTTTTTAAGTCCTGCAGCAAGAAAATCAGCTGACCCTTAAACCACAAGGATTTGTTTTAATGAACCATAGATGCTTCTCCCCACTTCAGCCCTAGATCACCAAGTTTAGGCAATAAACGGGAGACTTAAGATATTAAAACCTGACCTTCCTATACCAGATGATACATTCCTTTCCAAACTTCTATCTACTGGAGGAAATTTAACAGCGAAAAAGCCTAGAACAGGGCAAGTCAACGTGAGCTTCCAAAAAGCCAGCCTTGAAAAACATCCTGTTCTTTCGACCTGTGCAAATTTGATTCAGAATAGTTCGACTGGTTTGTGTAGAGCAAGGTGGGGGGCCTTTATTTCACTGTAAATTGCTTAAGTTGTCACCTCAGCACCAAGAACAATGAAGATACCGCACGTTGACACAACAGTTCAAGGTACTTTGTAGTTTCAGATCCTCTCGTCAATGCCTGAAGTATTAGGAAAAGTATTCAAACAATTTCTCAAGCGTCAGGAATTTCCATTTCCACCCAAAGTATTCTTTGTTTTCCTCCAGTTAAATTCTCTTAAATAAAGGAAGAAAAAATCTTTCAGGTTAATACTAACACGCTGAGAGGTTAATAGCGCAGGTGCGGACGCCTCCCTCCCTAACCTTACTGTGGATGAATCTCTCAGCCTCACCCCGACAAGGCTCTCCTTTAAGCCCGCGCTGTTTGCGCGAAGCAGCTACTTCCCGATGTCCGTAACTGAGGGCAGTTGCTTGCGTCTCAATAATACAAGTGCGCTTTTTTGGTGCGGCGTCAAAGATGTGATTATTTAATATTTCCAAAATGTTTAGAATAGGGTAACTTTTAGTCAGCCAACTGGATTGTGATTTCTCTTGTGGGTTTTTGTTTTTAAAATGCTTTCCCTCAAACACAGCCGCAATTCCCAGACAGAATATATTTGTATTTACTGCTATTTAAAAACTAAAGAGTCATCCTCTATAGCCTCTTAACTACACCGATACACAGTGACTGCAATGGGTTAGGACTTGATAATATGGATGAATGTTGAACCACAATGCTGTTCATGCGAAACCTTCATAAGATTGTATATCAATGATACTTTAATAATAATTTTTAAGAAAACTAAACAGTCATCAAAACAAGGAAATTCTGAGAAACTCTCATGGCCAACAGGAGCCTACAGAGACATGACAAATGTACTGTGGTGCTGTGCAATGGATACCTGGGAAAAGGCATTAATGAAAAAATCATTCTGAATAAACTATGCACTGTAATTTGTAATATTATATCAATATAGGCTCATTAATTGCATTAATTGTAACAAATGTGCCACACTAGTGAAATGGGGGGACTCTGGGTTTGGGACGTAGAAGAACTCTCTTACTAGCCTCTCAATTTTTCTGTAAATCTAAAACTCCTAAAAACAGTTATAAGATGTTATATAAGCTGTTCTAAAAAAAAAAACAACCCAAAAGTTATGACTTGAACTTCAGTTGTTTTTAACTTTTTACTTTTTTATCGATTTGTTTAGCTGGTTATTCCGCTCCCTAACCACTGTTTTGTTTTCACCACTGCTGGGGAGGTTACCCGCTGGGTGCGACACCTGAGACCATCATAGACACCTGGGTTCTGAGTAAGTTGTTTGAATAAAGGTCAACATGATCGTTTCTTTTTCTTCTTATTCTCAAAGAAAAGAAATTGTTCAGCATCTTTTAGTTGTTACCCTCTTTTCTGCCTCTTTAATAAGTATTTTTCTCAAAAACACAGCTAAAGCACATAAATCTACATTTACATTCACGGTGTCGGGGTGTCTTACCACAACCTAAGAAATGAGTGAGATCAATGTCCTGAAATGCGGTCCTAACGACAGACTTAATCATACAGCATTATCAGAGCAAACGAAATACCTGCATACGGTCGGCAGGTCGTCCCGCCCGTCCAGCAGCGCAGCGAGAGGAGCCGGGTGGCTTGGGGTTCGTCTGGTTGCTGGGAGGAAAGCCGACCGCCGACTCAGGCCGGGGCTCGGACACCTACCTACAGGCGGGCGCTTCTCGCGCGGCCGCGAGGAAGCGCGGGGGAGGAACGCGGGCGCTCCAGGCGCTCCGGGAAAGTGGTCGCAGCTGGTCATTCCTCTGGGATCCCCCGCAGGCCTCCGCCCACGTCAGGTCTTGCCCCGCGCGGCCGAGGCTCCCCGCTGCTCACCGGGTGGAAAGGGGGCCGCGGCGGGGGTGGGCAGGGCGAGCTGCACGTGCGCAGCGGCTCCGGGCGGGGCGGGGCCGATCGGGGGCGGGGCCTGAGTCGCGGGGCTCCGAGTCCACCCCGCGGGGCTCTGGGCCGCTCTCCGCGCCCCTCGCTGTCCGCCCCTCAGGTATTTTTTAATACCCCAGGCAGTTCTAATTTGCAGGACTGAGAATCACTCTGCCTTCTTTATTTCTTAGTGTCAGTTCCTCTCAACTCGGACTCGCCTCCTCACCCCGCGGACCGGTTTTCAACTTCCGCCTCTCCGTGCTAAGTTCTCTCCGTCCCGTCAGACTAGACTGCCTCATTCGCGGAGCTTTCCGCCAGCCCCTGGCTATCCTCGGCTGCGAGCGTCTGGGTGGAGGCGCTGTGGCCCCAGGGCCCTTCCCAGGCTGCAGGAAAGCTGCCCCACCCGCTAGTTGGGTGGTCCAACCCGGGGGCAGAGGGGCGCTTCAGGAACCCACTTCGGGGAGGGCTGTGGACCGCAGGGTCCCTTAGGCTGACCTGCCTAGTCAGTAAGCACCTGCCTCAGGGGTCTGAGTTTTCCCTTGGAAGGCTGTAGTTTGTAAAAGGACATGTGGCTCAGAAATCATGTTATCTTAACTCAGCAGTTTACACAAGTAGCACTTAAAAAGTAACACATGTAATGTTACACTCAGGCCACCAAAAGTAATTTTTTCTTGTTTGATCAACTAAAAAGCAGCCCTGCGATTCCTCTCCCAGCTGTCCTTTTAGTTTTGGTGGAAGAACAACTGTGGTGGGGACAGGGGGCTATCTTCGATGTTGTTGCCAGATCTGGGAGCAGACAGGTGGCAACGGCAGGACTGACACATCTTGTTGTGCCTGAAGAGTCCCCTGGGGTGGGGGTAGGGTGGGCAGAGGAAAGAGCCTGCCCTTCTCTGGTGTCCTCAGGCTCTCAGGAAGCCAGCGGGGCCACATCCCTTTTTCCTCCTGTTGCTTTGTCCCCAGCCTCTTCTTCAAAGGAAGAAACCCTACTTTGGCGATTGCTCCTCCCTCCATCCACACCAGAGACCAGCAAGAGGCCACAGAGTGACAGGACTCCTGGACTCCAGCCAATTAGTGCAGGGTGGCTCCTGACTCAAGATGGACCAAGCAGAGGCCTTCCCTGGCATTCTTTGTACTGGTACTTGGAAGGACAGTCTGCTCTTCCAGTAGCCTGAACATTAAGATAAAAAATGAAGGCTACTGCAGTATAGTCACCAATCTAGGTGGAAGCCAACCCAGAGTGAGAGATAATAGAGCTGATCCACAGAGAGAAGCAGACAGGGGAAGTGGACGAGGCCCAGTGGCAGTGGTGTTGCTGACACTGAGCTGTACCCGTACCCTTTCTGCTGCTTGGCTCTTCAGCCCTTCCTTCCATACGTGGATTGCCCAGTATTCTCCCAGTAATGCATGAGTGCATCAGTTATGTGTCACTGCATAACAACTTACCCCAAAACGTAGTGGCTTAAAACAACACATATTATCTCACAGTTTCCATTGGTCAGGAATTGAGGAGTAGCTCAGCTGAGTTGTTCTGGCTCAGGCTGCAGTCAAGATGTCAGCTGGGGTGAGCTTTCTGAAGGCCTGACTGTGTTTGTGATTGGGAAGGATCCATTCCAGGATGGAGCACCCAGATGGCTCTCTTCTTGGCAGGAGGCTCAGTTCCCCACTGGCTACTGGCAGGCCTCTGTCATTGGCTATTGGTAAGAGGCCTCAGTTCCTCACCACATGGACCTACCCACAGGCTGCTTGAGCGGCCTCACAACATGGCAGCTCCCTTCCCACAGAGCAAGCGATCCGAGAGAGGGCAAGGAGGAACCACAGTGCCTTTCGTGATAGTTTCTGAAGCTGCACTGTCCACGCTTTAGACACAGATCACTACGCCCACCCTCAAGAGGAGGACATTTAGGCTCCATGCAAGAAACGAGAGGAATCTGATTCAGTTCTGGCTGACCACTGCCCTCCTCTTTTGCCTGTGGGACACCAGGTTTAGGCATTTCCCCACTGCACACCTACAAGCTGTCCCCCAGGGCGTCTAGCTCCTAGAGGTGCATGGGCGCTCAGTTGTTTCATCCTGCCTTATCAGCTCTGACACAATTGCATCTATTCCTCGGAAAAGGCAGTTCTGCCTTGGCAGGACACCCATCCCTCCCCCAGAACCAGGAAGGAGAAAATATTTTTAAACCAAAAAATGGGGGCACAGTATGTGAACAGAATATTTAAAACGTGTGCTGCTCCTTAACTCTGGGACTACATACACTTACTTGTTCAGGAGGCAGGTGGGACCTTCAGAGCCAGTAGTGACCACTGACTTCCCAGGTGGTTGGGTCCATGAAAGACAAAGGAAGAGTTTGAGGAAGGAGTGGATGGTAAACCTGCCATCGCCATGGTGACCTGGGTGCCAAGGACTGAGTGCAGCAAGGGACAAGGTGAACTTCGAAAGCTGTCTGAGAGGGAGGTGTGAGCGGGAGGGCAGTAGCTGCACTGTGCGGGAGGGTGAGCTCACCAGGGCTCTGGGTTGCAAGCAACAGACACTGACCATGCTGATGTCAACAGAAAAGAATTTAGTGACAGTATGTAAGACAATCACAGAACTTTTGGGAACCCTGGTGGACCCAGCTTCTGAAAATGGGCAGGAACAGGAAGGCTGTGGCCAGAGCCTCGTGATCACACCCAGAACCCACGACCACCAACACGGACTCCAGAGACAGCAGCTTGTAACACTGCTGTGCCACTGCTTACAGCCAGAACACTGGATTCTGCTGGCAGGCCAGTACCCCGGCTTCTCAGCTCCCCTGTTCCCAGGTCCAAGCCCAGGGAAGATCTGTCTTATTGGCCAAGTGTAGATCACCTCCCTGTGCTTTATTACAAGGGAGCTAAGAAAGCTGGGCTTCCAGCTTCTGCTGTGGGAGGTAGATCCACCTCCCGCTAAGATACAAAGGGTGGGGAACCTTGAAGTAGGAAGAAGACCCTGATCCAGGGAGCCCAGGTTCCTCAGAGTCCACTCCAGAGTAAGAAACTGAGTGTCTAAGATCATTCCTATAAGAAGTTTGGAGCGGAAAGGAAATAAACTTAATTAAACTTAATTATGTGGTAAACAAATGGAACAGTAAACCACAGGGTTTTTCTTTTCTGTATGATTAAGGGGGTCTTGATGGCAGCTTCATGGAAGAGCAGTTTCACAGAGCAGGAGAAACAAGCAAGTCTCTTGATAAAGCCAGACTTAGCTGGCACTGCATTCTGCCTCTGAAGCAGCAGGACAGAGCTGCCCGAGATGAGACTGCTTTGGACAGAAGGACATTGCTTCTGAAGTAAAAGAATGAGAAGCATTACTAATGATTCTTCAAAAGCTGTTGCCTTTAATACCTAAATAAAGAAATATTCTTCTATAATTATAATATGGAAATGTCTATGAACAAAATAGGCAAATTTTGGCAAATGCCTGGGGAGGAACGGTGTCCATCAAGTTTATCCAAGGTCGTAAAGCAGCAGCATCTATACAGCCAGGGCGTGGTCAGTGTTTGGGGATGGAGGTAAATATCCGTAATCCATGCATCCCTTTGATTTCTTCTTTTAGTGCCTAGTTGAGTAGAAAAGCGTCATCATTTATTTGTATTTGACATTGATTACAGTAAGTCTCTATGAGAGTATCTTTATAAAGCTGTGTCTGTAGGAGACTTTGCACATGCTTTGTTTAAGCAGTTTTTCCTTTTTTTGGAAACCATTTTTTTGAATCAGTATCTAACATGGCTCAAAAATCAAAAGGTTAAAAAAAGGCACACAGTGACGTCTCCCTCCCACACCTGCCCTCCATCCCCCGGTTTCCCCCTCATTCCCAAAATAGAGAACTGTTGTTAGTTTCTTACGTATCTTTGCAAGGACTTAAAAATGTACATTCAAGCTAATATAAATATATATTCCACCCCGCTACCTTTTTAAAACACAAATGGTAGCATTTCAAGCACACTGTTCTACACTTTGGTTTTCCCCAACCATTGGAGATTTTCCATGCTAGGCACAAAGAGCACCATCAATCTTGTCTATACCAGCATAGTATCTATCACATGGATCTAAAGTAACTTTTCAGCCTCTAACAATGAACTTTTAGGCTGTTTCCTGAGTTTTTTTGCTATTTCCAGCAATGAACAGCTGTTCTTAAAAAAAAAAAAAAAGACTAATTGGTTTTTACTTTACCAATTTACTTTATTTTATATCAGGAGATAAAGGTGTAAACTTATTTATGAGATTTGTTTAAGGCTAAAGTGTCAGGGCCAAAAATTTGAATGAGCCACCACAGTCAAATCAGTATTTAGCCCTTGCAGCACCAGGAAAGAAGCTATAGGACCTGAGGGAGGCTTGGACCACTCAAGGTTAGAATCAGCGCAAAGGAGATAAAGTCCTTTTATACTAGGCCCAGCCCTGATCTTCACGGTAGGGTAGCCAGTTTTTTCCAGACTGTCCCACAATCTCCCTTCTCTTAGGGAATGGTTCCTTTCCACTTCACTTGTATATTGCCAGTGGGACTACCAATTGGCCTCTATTCAGGCAGCCATGTGGCACCTGGCCCAGCCTGATTGGTCCAGGGATGACACATGACCCAAACAGGGCCAATCAGAATTTCCACTGGCCTTTCCCGATGTGCTGCCTTGTCCCTTGGGTCACTACACTGGACTGTCGGTTGGAGGCAGGTGGGGGCCACGTTCTCCACCAAGAAGAGAAAGTCCATTTCCAGTACAGAAAATAAGGCCAACACACAGAGATAAACTGAAAGCTCAGAGAGAGACAGAGAGAATAAGAATATGAAAGAGGGCAAGCAGATGAACTTGTTTAGGACCCTGAATTTAGTTATGCCAGAAACCAGATAACTTCATGGCCCAGTTAATACCCTTTGTGTGCTTATGCTAGTTTTAGCTTCATCTGTCACTCACAGCAAAAAGAATTCTGACACATATGGTCAGGCTTATAGTCAGAAGGGTCCTTAGAGACAATATAGCCCTATCCATTCCCTTGGTAAAAGAGAAATAGAACCCATCCCTGTCCAAAGTCAGCAAGCAAGAGAGAAACAGAATCAAGAACTGGACCTGATGTTTTCCCTCCTGGTTTCCCTTGCATTCCTGTCCAATTCTGATGCTAGGAGCCAATGAGCCACCCACCATCTCCATATTCACATACAAGCCCCTCAACTATGCAGACAAACAGACCTGTCCCAGGGAAAATCCTCATGTCCTCGCTGGGGGACAGACACACAGCCTGGGTCCACATGCTCTCTGTAGGCATGGAATGCTCCCTAGAGGCTATCCCTAGGCCACCATCCTTCAAGCCTCCTTGGCTAGGTGACAGCCCAGCCACACTGTCACATATGAGGCCTGGACTCCTCATGCCCTGCCCTCAAAACCCTCCCAGTGCCTTCTCCCAGCTCACCCACAGCCCTCTGAGAACTCCCCAACACAGGTCACAGGACCTTATAGCCTCAGAGGGCCTTGCAGATCACCCGGGGCACTTCACAGTTGAGGAAACTGAGGACCTGGTAGGGAAGTAACTTGGCTACAGTCCCACAGCAGAAAGATAGCCTGGGTAACATTTTTCAGCACCTACTACTATGCTGGGCGCTGACAGCACAGGAGAGGAAGGCATGGGAGAACCATGGAAAGGGAAAGCAACATACATCTGCCACAGATGGACTCAGAACCTGGACTCCCAACCTCTAAAAGACGGGCAGCTCATGCCAGGCCCAGTTCAGACTCGTTCTTACAGACGGTTCACTTCACTCCTCCCACACGACTCTCACGGCCACCATCTGCAAATGTAACCCTCGGAAAATGCCCACAAGCACATCGGTACATTGAGATATATGCACTAGAGCCCTAACAGCTTGCGGTGGCTAATGTGAGCCTCGGTACAGCCTTGCTGTGGCCAGGCTCCAGGGTGCCTTTCCTCCCCTGCCAACCCGTTCCGGCCAGTGGTGGTCACCTGGCTATGGAACTGCATGGCGTGCCCAGGACAAGCAGTGCTTGGGCAGGCAAGGCGGCTCAGCTGCTATGGTAACCCTGGTCACAAGCATGCCAGTGCTAGGAGGTGAACTCTCTGAAATGGCACACCTCGCAGGCACCCAGTATTTGAATTCTCTGTAAGTCAAAGCCAAATGGAGGCCGGCTCTCCCTACTGTCTGCACACATTTGACAAACACTGACTGAGCAGCTTTAGGTGCCAGGCCCTTTGTCAGGTGTCAGGGACATGGCTGTGAATAGAGCAGACCCAGGCCCAGCCTACACTGGGTTGGCTTCCCAGGGGGATGGCGGACAAGTGAGCAAGGTTCTCCTGCTAGGATGAGGTTCCTTCCTGTAGCGGCCCAGAGGTAGCTTTCGCCCAAGATGATTAGGGTGACATTCCCGCAAGCCCAGGGAAGCGCTCCCTCCCGCTGGACATGGTGCAGGTTCGGCCCGGTGTCATATATGATGACGATGGCGGGTGGGCGGGGGATGCAGCTGACATTTGTTGAGGGCTTATTATGTGTCAGACTGTTTTCAGTGCTCTACGTGTACTTCATCATTAACCCCAATAACAGCCTTTTGAGGCAAGTTCGGTTACTCTCCCCAGAACAGATGAGGAAATTGAGGCAGAGGGAGGCTGAGTAACTTGCTCAAGGTTACACAACTAGAAAGTAGCACAGCCTGGATTTGAAATGTGGGCAGTCTGATTCCAGACCCTGCATTCTTACCACTTGTAACTGTGGCTTCAGGCCAGGGGATGCACTCAAATTAACAGCACCCATGGGAGTCTGGTCACACTAGGCACCCTGACCAGCTGGGGATGATCTGGGCCAGTCAGCTCTTTCCTGCTTCGTCTTATACTTGGCTCTGACTCCTGAGATCGCATGGTGCCAGAAGCACTTCTGGAGGAGGGAAGTGGTTGCTGTTCCACCCTGGACCACCAGCACACCTTCTAGGTACCCACATCTTTACTTCATGAAGAATCCAAAGACGGACCCAGAAGGGAACTGCCCACCAAGGGCTGACAGGATTAGGGGCAGACAGCAGGGATGTAAGTATCCAGGTCACAGGGCAGAAAACACTAGAGTCAGAGGGTAGAGAGGTATTTGTCCCCTGCCAGGTAGGGGAAACAGCGTTTGAGCTGTGTGGAGGAAAGCAGGAAGGGAACCCAGGCAGGAGGTCCGACCTGGGCAAAGGTCCAGACGCACAGGAAAGACACTGGGCAGGGGCTGAGGGAGGGTTCGTACAAAGAAAGGTGGGGAAAGGCTCGATGTAGAAGGGGCTGCAGAGGGACGCTCATGACCAGAGCTGTGCTTCACCAAAGTTAAACTAGTTCACAATGTGCAAGACCTTCCAGAATGATTTCAACACACCTACTGAAAGGGGCAAGTTTATAGACACAGGCCCAGGGGTCAAGGCTGCTGTAAATTCCAAGTACAAAATAAGCATAGATGACATATAAACTGGCCCTTAGTTAAATCTGATGTTCCAGATCCCTCTTGTTCTGTCACTGGGTATGGGGCAGCTGGAGCAATTCTCAATCATGCTGTGACTCAATTTACCCATCTGTAAAGCAGTCCTAAAAAGAGGCTAGAAAATAATCTTCAGATCTATAAAAACATACCTTTCAGGACTCCTAAGTTTCCAAATACTATTCAGTATGTGACAATAACAGCAAACATTGGGAGTATTCAAGGAAAGGCAAAATAACTATTGGGTGGCTTGTTTACAATTCTGAATAAAATTTGTATTTGCCCACAATCTGATTCCAGATTAGTTCCAGATTATATATATTTCTTCAGGTCCTGAGTCCAGTTTGCATGACTGTGCTTCTGCATTCTTCTTTCCTAGGGCTGACAGTAAAATACCATCCCCGCTCAGCAGGCCCTGCTGAACACTGCAGGCCAGCGGCAAAGGAGCATAGTTGCCTTTACTGACCTGATTTACCATCTGGTGCTGTTGAACAGTTCTCTTCTCCTTAAATTCTTCTGACTCGATTTTGATTTCATACATTGCCCCACAGCCTCCTGAAATAAACATAATTCAAAAATGTTTCAGTTACTAAAGTTATAGCAGCCACGTCCCATATGTCCCTGAAGTACTGTACAATATAAAGAAGGTCTGAATATTATTATTCAGCAGGAAGCTGCTAAGACTGTTAGGAAATGATCATGGCTTATAATCTTTCCACTTACTCTTCTGTCAGGCTGCTGTGATCCAAAATGTGCCCTTCGTTTTGAAGGGCAGTTACACTACCCAAGACTATTGCTTGTGGGGCAGGAATAATAAGGCACAAAGCATGGGAAACCTATGAAATGTAGGCTTTCCTAGCATTTCTCTTTACTAGGCCAAAATACCATGGAAGAGGATGGGAGGGATTGGAATCCACTGAATTTTAGTGCCTAGCAATTGGTATTTTTAAAAGTGCAAAAACACACTGAAACTTATTTTGAACATTGTGTGATATCATCCAAGAGAAAAAAAGGAACAAGGAAGCATGAGAGGGACAGGGACGCCGCATCCCAGAGACCACAACGTGCTGGTCCCGGAGCGCTCGGGGAGGTCCTGCACCTTCTGGCCCCCAGGCCACACTGAGTGTGTTGCCTGGGCTCCCGCAGGGAGGGTGCAGCTTTCTGATGGAGCCTCCTAGCAGAGCTTGTAGGAGACACATCCCCCTGCCCAAGCTTTGTCTCCGCAGCACTGAAAAGTGACTGCTAATGACTGATGCAAATAGGCTGCTCTGGCATAAACCAGTGTGACCAAAAAAGCCTGCGCTGTTCACCCCAGGCCATCGTATGACAAGTGCAATTTACTTAATAGGCTTTGCCACCCTTCTCTTATGTTCTCCAGGAGTCCAAGTTAACCTTTGGTTAAACCAAGGTTCCTGGCCTTGATTCCCTTTCTGCATTCTGTCCAGAGCTGGGCAGCGCCAGACTGGAGGTCAACTTCCAGCTCTGCCCTGCTTGGGTCTGTGGCAGTACAGGACTGGTGATATCAAGGCCTCAGCACTGGCCTAGTCACCCAACTCACTATTCCCATGGACCTTTGGACTGATTAATTTCCTGTAGTTTCCAGAACAAAAACTACTTCCTTAACTTTCTCCCAATCCTTGTAAATGTTATGTTGTCAGAGAAGCCAAAGACTGTGTCAGGTGGATGCCTATCTCACTGCCCATGACTAGGCAGTCCACGTGTGTGTCTGGATAAAGGCCCCACATCTCTGGCCTGCGAGTGCAGAGGCCAAGTCCCCAGCCTGCTCTAACACAGCCAGCCTGAACCATCTGAGAAAGGCAGGGCCTGGCCGAGGCTGCTAACTGGGCTCGTGACAGAGTCTGCCCTGGGTCCTGGTTCTTTGCCCTCTCCAGGCTTATCCCTTCATGACAAAAGCAAGGCAGTTATTTTCCTTAAAAGGACAAAATCCTCCTGAGGTCTGCACCCAGCCCTGACATTCTAGGTGTCAGAAGAATGTGGGGAAATTAAAATAAGGCTCAGCTCGAAGTCAAATTAAAGACTGGAAAGCTGAGCCCAAGGTTGACCTCATCCAACCTGGCCCAGGCCAGCAAGCGTTGAGTCCTCCCAGCCGGGACTTGTCCCCACAGCTTTCCTCCCATGTTTCTGCCTGCCCACCTCTACCCCATGAGGCAGAGGCCAAGTGCCATGTGTCCAAAAGCCACACATATTGAGAAGCTGTGGATGGCACATTCCTTCTGCCAAGCCCCCTGCTCTCTGCCCCTCTGAAGGGCAAAATCCTACCAAACTCTGGGAAAGACAGGAGAAAACCTGACCTGAAATGTCGGTGACTTTGATAGCTGTGGCTTGAGGAAACTTTTCTTTGAGAATTTGGGTCACTCTGAGCTCCCCCTCAGTCTGCGAGGCAAACATCCGCTGGGCACAGTGGAGAAGAGGAAGCTGCCATGGAACAGAGGAGAACCATGCCTGAGAAAGAGGATGCTGCCCCCAGGCCGGGCTGGGTCACTGTCCAGGCCCCACCTGCTGCTTCCCTGCAAGGCAGGGCCCCAGGCCCTCGCCAACATGGCCATGGGCAAAATCAGAGGGACTGGGTGATGTCAGATGTCCCTTTAAGCTCTCCAGGACACAGAATAAACTTGGGGGGGATGGAATTGTAAGGAACTCACTTTGACTCTAGAGACAAGGCCCCACACTTAATTCCATAGATTTTTAATTCCCTATGATAAGGCTGTGAGGAGCAGTATCAGGAGGGGCCAAATGCCACCCTCCTTTAGGCCTGGGTAACATTCCACACTCTTGCAGTGGGATGCAACCTTGTGACCCACTGCTCAATAAGACAGCTACCCTTGGCAAAGTGTACTGATTCTTACTGGGGAGAAGCAGAAGTTCTCTGTATGACGACCTGGAAGAGGAGCACCTGTAGATATTTACTATTGGCAACACCGCTGCTGCCTTCCCCACTGGCTACCACAGGGAGCCAGCATTTCTGATGGGAACATGTCTCGATGCTGAGAGGGGAAGGAGCACAAAACCGGCTGGCAGCCCTTTGGCCAGTTTGAGCACATGCTAAAAAGGGAGACAGAAAATAGAGCATGGCAGGCCTTGAACGTCAGGCTAAAGATTTTGGACTTTGTTAGACAGGCCTCTTGATACCAAAGTAACCTATGTGAAGCAATGCCCATTGAAGCCAGTCAGGAAAGATGCCAGATAAGAGGCATCAAAAGGGTGGCAGGTGGTAGAACACCAGCGCTATTCATTGAGGGCTGGTGCTGAACATACTGTCCCTTCACTCCTCAATCCTGCCCATCCTCAGGCCTTTCATAATAGCGCAGAGCAGGCCTGTGTTATAGAATCGCAGAGCACCTTCTTTAAAATGGCCTGTGCCCTCACTCTTTTACCAACTGATCTCAAAGGCCAACACAAGAGCCTGTGCTGTTACTGCAGCCTTCCAGGGCTAAGCCCAGGGCAGGCCCTTGGGAGGACTTGGGTGTTGGATGGATGAATGAATGAATGAATGAATGAGCAAGGAAGAACCACACAATTTGGGGCGTGCCTACTGGGCACCTGCAAAGAAATATCTTTTCTAGCAGGCAGCTGAAATGCAGGTCAGGAGAAAGACCCGGGCTGAGGCTGTCTGAGGGTTCTGCAGAGAGAGAGAAACTTGATGTTGTGGGCCTAGGTAAGATTGGGGTGGGCTGGACCTACCTCTTCTGAGGACAGAACCTTGGGTGCAAACGAAGAAAGGGTTAGAGGCTGGCAGAAGCGGTGATCATTAAGGTGTAAGGGTGGTTAGCACTGCTGATACCCTTCATCTTAGCTCATCGGTGGGCAGCTGCGTTAAAAGAGCAATCTACTGACAAAATCCCCAGAATGCCGCCTGTGCACGCTGCAAGTCACCAGTAAAGCTGCTCGCCATGCTTGCCGGAGGCAGGTTCAAGAGCAGAAGAGAAAGAAGAACGTGAGAGAAAAGTGAAAGAGGTGGATGGAGTGAGCAAACACTCAGAAAGAAGGAGGTAAAATTAGGAGCGCGCGTGGTGAGCGCCCTCTGGGTCTGCGGGGGTCAAGGTCACAGAGGCTGGGCGGGCGTTCCAGAGCCCACGCCGTGACCCCAGGCCGTGGCTCCACGCTTCGGCTCGGTAGGTCCACACTACGTTTTCCGTGCCCGCCGTGCTATGGCTGTTCGTGTGTCTGTTCCGCTCGCCCCCAACCTCCGCCCGACTCGGGAGCTCCCCGGCGCGCCGGGGCCCGACATTTCCCCGAACGCCGGCTGCCGGGGCCCAGCGAACCGAGTCAACGAGTGAATGAATGGAAGAGAGAAAGGAAGGGGCAGCCCCGGGGCCTGCGCGGCGCCCCCAGCCCTCGCGCCGGCAGCGGCCCACCCCGCCGGCCTTCCGCAGCCCCCGCCCCTGGAGAGCGCCCGGCCCTGCCCGCTCTCACCCCGCGCGTCCCGCGGAGCATAGGCGCCGCCGCGGCCGGGCTCCAAGCCGCCATGCCCGGCCGACGCGGCCCGCCGCCCGAGGTCACCGGGTCGCCCGGAAGGCGCGGAGCCGGGCACCGAGAGCCGCTGCCGCAGGCGAGGCCGCCCTCTACCGCCCGGAGGCCCCGAGCCGCCCCGCCGCTGCAGGTCTGCGCCTCCCGGGGCTGGCTCCACCCACCGGCCCTCCTCTGCCCAGAAACACTTCCGGGGAGCTCGGCCATGTCTGCTGACCTTCCCTGGTCCCAAGGTGTCCCTGGTGCCCCAAGTAGAGCGAATCCATTCCTACTCTACACCGCCGGCAGCTGGCTTCTAAACTGAGGAACTCTGTGTTCTCCCTACAGAAAGGGGAGCCATGGAAAGAGTTAAAGCAGGGGAGTCGTTTTCAGATTCGCGCTTCAGAAAGATCACTGGCTCCTGAGAGGAGGAGTGAGTGTATAGGGCTGCTATTGGAGGCAAGGACGGAAGTTCCCCAGGCTGTTGCACGGCCCAGGTGAGACTTGAGGCCTGAATCCGAGCTGTGTGCGCTGCAGGGATACGTGGATGGACTGAGATGGGGGGTTGGGGGCGGGGGGGCAGTGGCGGAGAATGAGAGACTGGACGGAGGGGTAGGGGTGTGGAGGGCGTCTTTTCTGGCTTGGCCAGTGGTGGGGGTAGTGGAGGCCTAAGTTTAGGGGTGAAGGGGGCCAACTCAGTTTTGAATTTATCTGAGTTTAAGGTGCCTGCCAGACAGGGCCCAGCAGAGGCGCAGTCTGGAGCCACAGACCATGAAGTGTTGAGAATGGCGTGGAAGCTGAAGCCAAGAGAGATGGGTAAGATAGGCAGACTTAGCTGACCCGTCTCTGGTATTCTTCACACAGACGTCAAGGCCGAAATTCAAGCTCCTTCTTTCTAGCAGTATTTGTTTGCATGTGGTCCGGTATACCCTAAAGGCTTTACCGGCTCTTTTTGCTATTGCATTCCAGCCTATGCAACTGGTATGTTCAGCGTTGCACTTGGATGGGTTGCAGGACCCTCAGTTGTTCTTAAAAGCTGTCAGCTAAAAATTTGCTCATTCATTCTGGTATTAATTGAGTAACTCCTATCTTTTGGCCCTTGATGCTTTCTCCTTTGGATTACTGCAGTAGCCTCACATGATTTCTTACAAATCATGGTAGGTGAAATTAGGGATAATTTGCTTTTAATTGTTCTTCATTGATGTAATTGGAATTGCCAAAATACTTTTTCCATCAGCTGGTGGTAAACCACCCCTTTGCTACTCAAAAACCACGTTTCAAATAAGGCAAACCCTCCCAAAGCTCTACTAGTCACATGACCCAGGTCTCTCCAGTCAGGCCTAGGGGTTGGGTTAGGGTTAGTCACATGACCTGGCCCAGACCAGGGAGAGTTGGTCTAGGGACTTTCATGGAACTAGGGAAAAGAAATGATCATTTGCAACTGGATTGCTAAACTAGTAGGAAGCCTGCTGCTGGCAGCCATATTTGTAGTCATATGAGCAGTGTCACTTTGGAAATGAAACAGACAGAAACAGTGCTGAGCAGAATCATGTTTGGTGTTTATGCAGCTGGAAACATGCAGTGCCAAAGATGAGCACCGAAGATATTTTAGTTGGGTTTGTCACGTGTAACTGAGACCTGTGTTAAACTCACTGGTTTATATTTACAGAATTCCTCCTCCTTTCCAGTACTTTCGTTTATCTCCAAACTTCTTCCCCATAATTTAACAATTGCTCACAATGTGTTATTTTGGATTACTGTCACTTTGCCCTTGTCCGTCTCTTACTTATGCAAACTGTTTCCACATTGCTGTCAGAACCATCTGAAAGGAAAACCTGCCCATTATTTGCTTACTTAAAATCCTTCAGACTTATTCAACATAGTACTGGAGGTCCTAGCCACGGCAATTAGACAACACAAATAAATAAAAAGCATCCAGATCGGCAAGGAACAAGTTAAACTGTCACTGTCTGCAGATGACATGATATTGTATGTAAAAAACCGTGAAGAATCCACTCCAAAACTACTAGAACTAATATCTGAATTCAGCAAAGTTGCAGGATACAAAATTAATACACAGAAATCTGTTAAATTCCTATATAGTAACAATGAACTAGCAGAAAGAGAAATCAAGAAAACAATTCCATTCACAATTGCATCAAAAAGAATAAAATACCTAGGAATAAACCTAACCAAGGAAGTGAAAGACCTATACCCTGAAAACTACAAGACACTCTTGAGAGAAATTAAGGAAGACACTAATAAATGGAAATACATCCCATGCTCATGGATAGGAAGAATTAATATTGTAAAAATGGCCATCCTGCCTGAAGCAACCTACAGATTCAATGCAATCCCTATCAAAATATCCACAGCATTCTTCAACAAACTAGAACAAATAGTTCTAAAATTCATATGGAACCACAAAAGACCCTGAATAGCCAAAACAATCCTTAGAAGGAACAATTCCTTGGAAGGAGGTGTGGGGGACTTTATGCTCCGCTCTACTACAAAGCCACAGTCATCAAGACAATTTGATACTGGCACAAAAACAGAGCCATAGATCAATGGAATAGAGAGCCCAGATATAAACCCACACATATATAGCCAATTAATATATCATAAAGGAGCCATGGACATACAATGGAGAAATGACAGCCTCTTCAACAACTGGTGTTGGCAAAACTGGATAGCTATATGTAAGAGAATGAAACTGGATTACTGTCTAACTCCATACACAAAAGTAAACTCAAAATGTATCAAAAGACCTGAATGTAAGTCATGAAACCATAGAACTCTTAGAAGAAAACATAGGGAAAAAATTCTCTTGAATATAAACATGAGAAACTTTTTCATGAACGTATCTCCTTGGGCAAGGGAAACAAAAGCAAAAATAAACAAGTGGGACTACATCAAACTAAAAAGCTTCTACAGCAAAGGACACCATCAGTAGAACAAAAAGGCATCCTACAATATGGGAGAATATATTCATAAATGACATATCCAATAAGGAGTTAACATCCAAAATATATAAAGAGCTCACGTCTCAACACCCAAAATGCAAATAACCCGATTAAAAAATGGGCAGAGGATCTGAACAAACACTTCTCCAAAGAAGAAATTCAGATGGCCAACAGGCACACGAAAATATGCTCCACATCACTAATTATCAAGGAAATGCAAATTAAAGCCACAATGAGATATCACCTCACACCAGTTAGGATGGCCAATATAGAAAAAAATAGGAACAACAAATGCTGGCTAGGATGCAGAGAAAGGGAACCCTCCTACACTGCTGGTGAGAATGTACATTAGTTCAACCATTGTGGAAAGCAGTATGGAGGTTTGTCACAAAACTAAAAATAGAAATACCATTTGACCCAAGAATTCTACTCCTGGGAATTTACCCAAAGAAAACAAGATCCCAGATTCAAAAAGACATATGTGGAGGCTGAGGGAAGATGGCGGCGTGAGTAGAGCAGCGGAAATCTCCTCCCAAAACAACATATATCTATGAAAATATAACAAAGACAACCCTTCCTAGAATAAAGACCAGAGGACACAGGACAATATCCAGACCACATCCGCACATGAGAGAACCCAGCGCCTCACGAAGGGGGTAAGATACAAGCCCCGGCCCCGCGGGAGCCAAGCGCCCCTCCCCCCAGCTCCCGGCGGGAGAAGAGCAGGCAGAGCGGGAGGGAGATGGAGCCCAGGACTGCCGAAAACCCAGCCCCAGCCATCCGGGCCAGAGTGCAGGGCACTCGATACTAGGAAAACAGGGCAGCAAGAACAGTGAGCAGGCACTGGAGGCTGGGCGACAGAGGACATAAGAAAAGTGCGCGACCATTTTTTTTTGCTATTTTGCTGTTTTGTTTTGGCGAGTGCTTTTTGGAAGTCTTAAAGGGATAGGGACCCCAATACTAGGGAAACAGGGCAGAAAGACCGGTGAGCAGAGGCCTGAGGCTGGCACCGGAGAATAAAGAAAAACGAACGACCACCTTTTTTTTTTTTTTTTTTTTAATTAAAAACCTTTTTTTTTAATTAAAAAAATTTTATTTTTTTTTTTATTGGTCGTTGTTTTGTTTTGGCGGGTGCTTTTTGGAAGTCTTAAAGGGGCAGGGCGGGTCACTTAATCCAGAGGTAGGGAATCCGGGGATCTCTGGGCACCCTAACCCCTGGGCTGCAGGGAGCAGGGAGGCCCCTTACAGAGATAAATAGCCTCCCAGCAGCTCCTGCTCCAACGTGACTCCACCACTTTGGAGTAGCTGCCCGAGCCAGGCCACGCCCACAGCAACAGCGGAGATTAACTCCATAGCAGCCGGGCAGAAAGCAGAAACCCTGTCTGCGCGCAGCTGCGCAGCACAAGCCACTAGAGGCCGCTGTTCTCCCAGGAGAGGAGGGCCACAAACCAACAAGAAGGGAAGTTCTTCCAGCCGTCACTCGTCCCAGTTCTGCAGACTATTCCTATCACCATGAAAAGGCAAAGCTACAGGCAGACAAAGATCACAGAGACAACACCAGAGAAGGAGACAGACCTAACCAGTCTTCCTGACAAAGAATTCAAAATAAGAATCATAAACATGCTGACAGAGATGCAGAGAAATACGCAAGAGAAATGGGATGAAGTCCGGAAGGAGATCACAGATGCCAGAAAGGAGATCGCAGAAATGAAACAAACTCTGGAAGGGTTTATAAGCAGAATGGATAGAATGCAAGAGGCCATTGATGGAATTGAAATCAGAGAACAGGAACGCATAGAAGCTGACAGAGAGACAAAAGGATCTCCAGGAATGAAACAATATTAAGAGAACTGTGTGACCAATCCAAAAGGAACAATATCCGTATTATAGGGGTCCCAGAAGAAGAAGAGAGAGGAAAAGAGATGGAAAGTATTTTAGAAGAAATAATTGCTGAAAACTTCCCCACACTGGGGGAGGAAGTAATCGAACAGACCACGGAAATACACAGAACCCCCAACAGAAAGGATCCAAGAAGGACAACACCAAGACACATAATAATTAAAATGGCAAATATCAAGGACAAGGAAAGAGTGTTAAAGGCAGCTAGAGAGAAAAAGGTCACCTATAAAGGGAAACCCATCAGGCTAACGTCAGATTTCTCACCAGAAACCCTACAGGCCAGAAGAGAATGGCATGATATATTTAATACAATGAAACAGAAGGGCCTTGAACCAAGGATACTGTATCCAGCACGACTATTATTCAAATATGACGGTGGGATTAAACAATTCCCAGACAAACAAAAGCTGAGGGAATTTGCTTTCCAAAAATCACCTCTACAGAACATCTTACAGGGATTGCTCTAGATGGGAGCACTCCTAGAAAGAGCACAGCACAAAACACCCAACATATGAAGAATCGAGGAGGAGGAACAAGAAGGGAGAGAAGAAAAGAATCTCCAGACAGTGTATATAACAGCTCAATAAGCGAGCTAAGTTAGGCAGTAAGATACTAAAGAGGCTAACCTTGAACCTTTGGTAACCACGAATTTAAAGCCTGCAATGGCAATAAGTACATATCTTTCAATAGTCACCCTAAATGTTAATGGACTGAATGCACCAATCAAAAGACACAGAGTAACAGAATGGATAAAAAAGCAAGACCCATCTATATGCTGCTTACAAGAAACTCACCTCAAACCCAAAGACATGTACAGACTAAAAGTCAAGGGATGGAAAAACATATTTCAAGCAAACAACAGTGAGAAGAAAGCAGGGGTTGCAGTACTAGTATCAGACAAAATAGACTTCAAAACAAAGAAAGTAACAAGAGATAGAGAAGGACACTACATAATGATAAAGGGCTCAGTCAAACAAGAGGATATAACCATTCTAAATATATATGCACCCAACACAGGAGCACCAGCATATGTGAAACAAATACTAACAGAACTAAAGGGGGATATAGACTGCAATGCATTCATTCTAGGAGACTTCAACACACCACTCACCCCAAAGGATAGATCCACTGGGCAGAAAATAAGTAAGGACACGGAAGCACTGAACAACACAGTAGAGCAGATGGACCTAATAGACATCTATAGAACTCTACATCCAAAAGCAGCGGGATATACATTCTTCTCAAGTGCACATGGAACATTCTCCAGAATAGACCACATACTAGGCCACAAAAAGAGCCTCAGAAAATTCCAAAAGATTGAAATCCTACCAACCAACTTTTCAGACCACAAAGGCATAAAACTAGAAATAAACTGTACAAAGAAAGCAAAGAGGCTCACAAACACATGGAGGCTTAACAACACGCTCCTAAATAATCAATGGATCAATGACCAAATCAAAATGGAGATCCAGCAATATATGGAAACAAATGACAACAACAACACTAAGCCCCAACTTCTGTGGGACGCAGCAAAAGCAGTCTTAAGAGTAAAGTATATAGCAATCCAAGCATATTTAAAAAAGGAAGAGCAATCCCAAATGAATGGTCTAATGTCACAATTATCGAAATTGGAAAAAGAAGAACAAATGAGGCCTAAGGTCAGCAGAAGGAGGGACATAATAAAGATCAGAGAAGAAATAAATAAAATTGAGAAGAATAAAACAATAGCAAAAATCAATGAAACCAAGAGCTGGTTCTTCGAGAAAATAAACAAAATAGATAAGCCTCTAGCCAGACTTATTAAGAAGAAAAGAGAGTCGACACAAATCAACAGTATCAGAAACGAGAAAGGAAAAATCACGACAGACCCCACGGAAGTGCAAAGAATTATTGGAGAATACTATGAAAACCTATATGCTAACAAGCTGGGAAACCTAGGAGAAATGGACAACTTCCTAGAAAAATACAACCTTCCAAGAGTGACCCAGGAAGAAACAGAAAATCTAAACAGACCAATTACCAGCAACGAAATTGAAGCGGTAATCAAAAAACTACCAAAGAACAAAACCCCCGGGCCAGATGGATTTACCTCGGAATTTTATCAGACATACAGGGAAGACATAATACCCATTCTCCTTAAAGTTTTCCAAAAAATAGAAGAGGAGGGAATACTCCCAAACTCATTCTATGAAGCTAACATCACCCTAATACCAAAACCAGGCAAAGACCCCACCAAAAAAGAAAACTACAGACCAATATCCCTGATGAACGTAGATGCAAAAATACTCAACAAAATATTAGCAAACCGAATTCAAAAATACATCAAAAGGATCATACACCATGACCAAGTGGGATTCATCCCAGGGATGCAAGGATGGTACAACATTCGAAAGTCCATCAACATCATCCACCACATCAACAAAAAGAAAGACAAAAACCACATGATCATCTCCATAGATGCTGAAAAAGCATTTGACAAAGTTCAACATCCATTCATGTTAAAAACTCTCAGCAAAATGGGAATAGAGGGCAAGTACCTCAACATAATAAAGGCCATCTATGATAAACCCACAGCCAACATTATATTGAACAGCGAGAAGCTGAAAGCATTTCCTCTGAGATCGGGAACTAGACAGGGATGCCCACTCTCTCCACTGTTATTTAACATAGTACTGGAGGTCCTAGCCACGGCAATCAGACAAAACAAAGAAATACAAGGAATCCAGATTGGTAAAGAAGAAGTTAAACTGTCACTATTTGCAGATGACATGATACTGTACATAAAAAACCCTAAAGACTCCACCCCAAAACTACTAGAACTGATATCGGAATACAGCAAAGTTGCAGGATACAAAATCAACACACAGAAATCTGTGGCTTTCCTATATACTAACAATGAACCAACAGAAAGAGAAATCAGGAAAACAACTCCATTCACAATTGCATCAAAAAAAAAATACCTAGGAATAAACCTAACCAAAGAAGTGAAAGACTTATACTCTGAAAACTACAGGTCACTCTTAAGAGAAATTAAAGGGGACACTAACAGATGGAAACTCATCCCATGCTCGTGGCTAGGAAGAATTAATATCGTCAAAATGGCCATCCTGCCCAAAGCAATATACAGATTTGATGCAATCCCTATGAAACTACCAGCAACATTCTTCAATGAACTGGAACAAATAATTTAAAAATTCATATGGAAACACCAAAGACCCCGAATAGCGAAAGCAATCCTGAGAAAGAAGAATAAAGTAGGGGGGATCTCACTCCCCAACTTCAAGCTCTACTATAAAGCCATAGTAATTAAGACAATTTGGTACTGGCACAAGAGCAGAGCCACAAACCAATGGAACAGACTAGAGAATCCAGACATTAACCCACATATATGGTCAATTAATATTTGATAAAGGAGCCATGGACATACAATGGCGAAATGACAGTCTCTTCAACAGGTGGTGCTGGCAAAACTGGACAGCTACATGTAGGAGAATGAAACTGGACCATTGTCTAACCCCATATACAAAAGTAAACTCAAAATGGATCAAAGACCTGAATGTAAGCCATGAAACCATAAAACTCTTGGAAGAAAACATAGGCGAAAACCTCTTAGACATAAACATGAGTGACCTCTTCTTGAACATATCTCCCCGGGCAAGGAAAACAACAGCAAAAATGAGTAAGTGGGACTATATTAAGCTGAAAAGCTTCTGTACAGCAAAAGACACCATCAATAGAACAAAAAGGATCCCTACAGTATGGGAGAATATATTTGAAAATGACACATCCGATAAAGGCTTGACATCCAGAATATATAAAGAGCTCACACGCCTCAACAAACAAAAAACAAATAACCCAATTAAAAAATGGGCAGAGGAACTGAACAGTTCTCCAAAAAAGAAATACAGATGGCTAACAGACACATGAAAAGATGCTCCACATCGCTAATTATCAGAGAAATGCAAATTAAAACTACAATGAGGTATCACCTCACACCAGTAAGGATGGCTGCCATCCAAAAGACAAACAACAACAAATGTTGGCGAGGCTGTGGAGAAAGGGGAACCCTCCTACACTGCTGGTGGGAATGTAAGTTAGTTCAACCATTGTGGAAAGCAGTATGGAGGTACATCAAAATGCTCAAAACAGACTTACCATTTGACCCAGGAATCCCACTCCTAGGAATTTACCCTAAGAACGCAGCAATCAAGTTTGAGAAAGACAGATGCACCCCTATGTTTATTGCAGCACTATTTACAATAGCCAAGAATTGGAAGCAACCTAAATGTCCATCGATAGATGAATGGATAAAGAAGATGTGGTACATATACACAATGGAATACTACTCAGCCATAAGAAAAGGGCAAATCCAATCATTTGCAGCAACATGGATGGAGCTGGAGGGTATTATGCTCAGTGAAACAAGCCAAGTGGAGAAAGAGAAATACCAAATGATTTCACTTATCTGTGGAATATAAGAACAAAGGAAAAACTGAAGGAACAAAACAGCACCAGAATCACAGAACTCAAGAATGGACTAACAGGTACCAAAGGGAAAGGGACTGGGGAGGATGGGTGGGTAGGGAGGGATAAGGGGGGGGAGAAGTAGGGGGTTATTAAGATTAACATGCATGGGGGGGTAGGAGAAAAGGGAGGGCTGTACAACACAGGAAGGCAAGTAGTGATTCTACAACATTTTGCTATGCTGATGGACAGTGACTTTAAAGGGGTTTATAGTGGAGACCTGGTACAGGGGAGAGCCTAGTAAACATAATATTCGTCATGTAAGTGTAGATTAGTGATACCAAAAACAAAGCAAAAAAAAAAAAGGGCAGTTCCTGTGTGGTAACCTCCAATGAGTTCTACACAAGGGTATAAAGGGCATATACAAGTGTAGGCAAAGGGTCTGTTTGCGTCTATACAGAAATCAAAGCCTAATTGGGCTATCCCGAAAATGAACTAAGATTCGATATGAAAGAGAACTTCCAACATCAGCACTCTCTGGAAGACTCATGCCAGAAGATGATCATCAAAAAACCCCAACAGAGATCCACGCACTGCTACAGCTGTAGATGCACTTATCCCACCAAGTCCCATGGACTTGCCATGGGAATGAGGAAGGAGATATCTAAGCTGGCCTGTGCATACAGTAAAACAACAAATTTGACTGGATCTATACTGTTGGAACTCAACCAAGAATTAGGAGAAGTGCAAATTGTAGCACTCCAAAATCTTACAACTACAGACTATTTACTGTTAAAAGAACATAAGGGATGTGAGCAGTCTCCAGGAATGGGTTGTTTTAATTTGTCTGATTTCTCTCAGACTGTTCAAGTTCAGTTGGACAATATCCACCATATCATAGATAAGTTTTCACAAATGCCTAAGGTGCCTAACTGGTTTTCTTGGTTTCACTGGAGATGGCTGGTAATTACAGGTATGCTTTGGTTATGTAACTATACTCCTATTATGTTAATGTGTGTGCGCAATTTAAGTAGTAGCTTAAAACCTATACATGCTGAAGTTACTCTACGAGAAGATATGTCAAAGAAATAATCAATCTTTCCATGTTTTCTTCCGCTTGCTACTTCTATAGCTTTTCTTCTTCCTTCCTAATTACAACCCTTAAATAGAATTAGTGCCTCATATCAAATTTACCGAGTATCATAATTCTTCCAAGTGGTAAAGATACCTCAAGACAAATGCTGGGCATAGAAGCCACAGGGCATAAATACGCAAAGAAGTAAAAAGCTAACCTTTTCAAACAATAAGGCTTCCCTCTCACTTACCAACTTCACATTTCCCTGTATGGCCCCGGAAGGTGACTGGTTAGCCAGAGACGGGTAAGATTCCTCAAGGGAGGAACAACCTAAGACAGGCACAGTCGCAGGGGGTCCATCAGGTGAGAAATTGGGGATCAACAGAGGTGAGGCTTCGAACCTCACCCCCCTGTTCTGAGAGAAATCTTCTGCATATGTGGGTGTTTTATTGCCCTTGTCTAGCTTGGATTAACACATAGTCTACAGGCACACACCTGATCATCTACATTTGCTCTCTTACAACACTAAACTATGTTTTCTACCTATATCTTGTATCTACCTACCACTTCAGCATTTTATTAAAAATAATAATAATAGAGAGAACTGTGGTATCCACATATAAATCAAGTATAAAAACCAAATGAGTATTCATATTTGAACTGTTTATAGTTCATAATGCATGAGCAAAACCGAAAGTTTCTGTGATGACTGCCCTTGTACTGTTCACTATGTAACTTATTCATTATGTAAGAATTTGTTCTACAAGTAAGAACTTGTTTGTTATGCCTCAGAAGATTGGAGACTGATGAAAATTAGGCTTGGGGTGGATTAATGATTGTGCATTGAGCATTGACTCCCCTATATAGAATTTTATTGTCGTCAACAACCATTTGATCAATAAATACGAGAGATGCCCTCACAAAAAAAAAAAAAAAACACACACAAAAAAAGGACAGACTTTCAATGGTAAAATAAATAAGTAACCGGGATGTAATGTATAGCATAAGGAATATAGTCAAGATATTTTAACAGCTTGGTAGGGTGATAGCTGTAACCTAGTAGTATGTATATAAATGTTTTATCACTGTGTTGTACACTTGAAACTAATGTAATGTAATACTGTGCGTCAACTACCCTTCAATAAAAAATAATTAAAAAAAAAAAAAAGACATATGTACCTGTTTACCACAGCACTATTTACAATAGCTAAGACATGGAAGCAGCCTAAGTGTCCATCAGTAGATGAATGGATAAAGAAGATGTGGTACATATACACAATGCAATATTATTCAGCCATAAGAAGAAAACAAATCCTACCATTTGCAACATGGATGGAGCTAGAGGGTGTTATGCTCAGTGAAATAAGCCAGGCAGAGAAAGACAAGTACCGAATGATTTCACTCTTCTGTGTAGCATAAAAGCAAAAACTGAAGGAACAAAAAACAGCAGCAGACTCACAGACTCCAAGAAGGGACTAGTGGCTACCAAAGGGAAGGAGATGGGGATAGAGGGAGGGTGAAGGGGATTAAGGGGTATTATGATTAACACAATGATATTGAGGGGACACAGGGAAGGCAGTATAGCACAGAGAAGACAAGTAGTAACTCTAGCATCTTAGTATGCTGATGGACAGTGACTGTCTTGGGGTATGTGGTGGGGACTTGATAATAGGGGGGAACTAGTAACCACAATGTTGCTCATGTGAAGCCTGAGCATAAGATTGTATATCAATACCTTAATTTAAAAAAAATCCGTCAGACCTCCATCACCTACAGGCAGAACCCCAAGTTCTCTAATATGATTTAACCCCTATCTACCTGACCAACTGAAATGCACCCTTCACTAATACTGGGCTGTTTGTACCTCCCTGTATAAGCTATGCTACAAGTTTAGTTATGCAGTTGCCCATCTTATAAGTAAGTTTAAGCCTGCTCTCCGGGAGCCACCTGTCTGCCCCATAAGTAAGGGTCCCAAAGCTTGTGCATAACTTATATGGTATGTATGGCCCTTTCAGACTATCAGTTTATGTGTCTTTTTCTCCTACTGCTCCATGAGATCCATGCAGGACCTTGCTTATCTGTGTCAACAGCCCAGCATAGCATGGAACAAAAAGTGCCTGCACTGTGATTACCGAACAGAACTGACAGTGGTTGGGAATTCTAGCTCCAGTATGATCTGAGCCTTTTCAGGAAAGGATTTGGAGAAGAATCCCACCTATCTTGGGCTTCCTAATTAGTTCCAGCCTAACAGTTCAAGTATATTCTCTTATGGTAGAAGCAACTAAAAGGCCAATTTTATTACTAAAAGGGTAATGCCTTCAGTCCCAGGAAATGGGTCTGTCCCTTCTACATTTCACTTTTTTTGCCCTAACTTTAGATTCTCTTATCTTCACTTACATGGGCCCCTGATCTGTTTGGTATTTGCATCTGTGCTAACAGATAACTTTAGAGAAGCTCTCTTTAGACACTTCATGTCACTGGGATTTTTAACTGCAGACATTTTATCTCATACAGCTTCCTAGCACTCAAGAGCACACAGAATTTTACAAATGCAACTGAGAACTGGAGACCTGCCTTGCTATGAGCTAGCTATTTCAAGTCTTGAGCTTTTGTGCCACCACCTGAAAAATTCCTAACATACTTCTCAATTACCACTCCTCCTCAGGTTGCAGTAAGGATAAAGTGAGATAACCTGCTAAAGGACTCCCCTAAGACAGGTAGGTTACCCTGAAGAAGTGATACCTAAGAGTGCTAGTCAGCCACAGGAGTTTGGACAGAATCAATAATCTACTTCCTTCACTTAGCAAATGTGCTATGAAAAAATGTCAGCTAAGCAGAATAGTGTGCTCAGATACTTACATTCTAGTGAAAACTCCTTTTCACAGAGTGGGAATAAGCTTCTAGAGAAGCAGCCAGTCCCAAGGATCATTCAGCATCTTTGAAACAAGTTTGTTGCAAGCTCTGAATCCCCAAAATCCAGATCCTTTTCCCCAGCCTGTCTTACAGCCAGAACGAAGGTCTGTGGCCTAGGATCCACCAATCAGAGACACTCATCATGACTATTTTTCATTAGGAAGACACACAAAAGGAGGTGCTAGCTACAATTCTCTATTTTGCTTCTAGTCTGGGTGGAGGCCAGCTAGCTTTTGGAAGACGCTGATGCAAAGACTGACATCTAGTGGCCACTGATAACGGTGCTGCAGTGTCCACTCCTAGCCAACAGCAATGGTGTATTTGCTAGAGAAGGCTCAAGGCACTGTTTCGGCAGTGTTTTCGGCTATGCAGCTTCAAAGCCTGATTCTGGCCCTCCCAAATATTATTACTCATTTATAAAGTTTGAAATAGCCTTCCAACTTAACCTTTAGATATTCTTACAAACTTAAGGATGGAATTTAAGCCCACTGAAATGTCAAAATTCTGAAACTGATCACTAATGTACCCAAATCTTATATAAAATTGGTATCAACCCATATTATCTGGCCACATTCATTAAGTTTTTAATTTGAACTCTTCGTCAAAAAAGGTCAAAATTCCAGTACTGCCATTTTGAACTGACCCTACAATTTAGGCATCTATCCTTTGGACCTCTAAAAATAAATCTAATTTCCCCTACAGTAATGAAAAATCACTGTTCGGGGTGGGTGGTGTCTTGCAGATATGCTTAGTACTCAATTTCAGGGTCGGAAAATTAGTTAGTCCAGTCTGTCTTCACTTTTCCCAGTCTCACACGCAGGAATGTGCGGACAAGGTCAAGGTCTTGGTAGGAAGCCGACTTGCTTACTTCTTGTCCGAGATGGGTTTTAGCCACCATAATTCCAGGCATAGTTTGTTTCTTGGGGGTGTTACAAAACATTTACTTCATTTAGGAACTTCCCTTTAAGAGTTAAGTAAACAGTTTACCTACTAAATGATAAGTGAAGACAGCCTTCCATAGAAGCTGCAAAAATCTCAAGTTCCACATTTAAATAGATACATGTTGAGACACTTAACTTTAATCAGTCATTTCTTTCTTTCAATATATTTTATTCTGATGAAGTTACAAAAGTAGATACAAAATACTTTTTTAAAAAGTACAGTTAACTGACTTAGAAAAATAGATAAAGCCCATAAAGGTTTAAAAATACAACATAAATTTTCATGTAAAGAACATTTTCAAATATTTTAGATGGTAAACAACACTAACTTATGCAAACTATTCCACAAACACAGAATGTTGTTCTATAATAAATCTACAGCACACTGATTATCCATTTGGATTTATAGAATACTTGTTTGGAACAGAATCTGATGAAAAAACACTCAAGTGAATTTCAGTGCAGTTATGTCAATAAAATTACTGCAATCACATAATATCTATATCCCCAAAGCCTTTTTCAGTCTGAAATACCAAAACCTAATGCAAAAACACAGGAAGACTGAGGGACACTTCCCTCTTTGTAAGAATTCAACAACAGTATAAACCAAATCCACTTAACTGATGAACTGGTACCTGGAGGAAATAATGTCCCTGTTGAAGGTGCACAGTCCCAGCCAACATTTTTTATGCCAGAGCTCCAGGGCCAGGACAGCCTCCTACAGCTAGGCAGGTAACACAAGCACAACAACTGGGGCTGTTTAGAAACCAATTTCTAAGATTTATACAATCTTTGGGCCTGATTTGTTTATGCTTGTGAGGTGATATTGCATGAAGAAGCTCCACTTTTGGAAAACCTCACTGCTCAGAGAGAAGGCCAGCTGTATGATCAGCAAACCTCAACAATGTTTGCAAGTTAAAATCACCACTAGGTTTGCTCCTCTTGCCTCTGCACTGCTAGGAAACCTCTCCTTTTGTTGGCACCAGAGTCATGATGGATTCAGACTTGTATTTCTGTAGGCAGTTACGTAAGCTAGGGTTCTACAGCCTACGATGAGATTAGATGGCAACCCTCTAAAGTCACTATTTAGTCGGAAGAATAAAGGGTACATTTTGCTGTCAATACAAAAACAGTACAAGGAAGTTTCAGTATTTAAATAAAGATCTGCTATCAATGTCTACAAGTCTTTAAAGCCTGGAAATTAAAGTTCGACCAGCCTGACCACATGATTCAACAGGCGCGCCCTCTGCCTTTCATCAGGCATTGAGGGGCAGCTGTCAGCACCAGAGACAACTCTGGAATCTGAGAGGGCAGGGGACTGAGTGTTGTCAAAAAGGCAGACAGACCCTGGGCACAGGGAGATGAATCAAAAGTGAGAGGAGTCCAAGATAGACATTTCCCCCAACTCTTACCAAAGACTGGCCCTCTGGCTGAGCCAGGAAGGTATCATCCTCTCCTTTCCTCCACTTCTCCTGCCCTCAACTCTCTGACCTTAGATACAATGTTAACACTACTGGTTTTGTGCATTGTTGGTTAAGCCAGATCAGTTTAGGGACCTGGTAATTTTTAAACTTCCAGGCTTTTAAAAACATTCTGGGGGTGGGGGTAGCATGGAGAAGGCAGTATAGCACAGAGAAGACAAGTAGTGACTCTACAGCATCTTACTACACTGATGGACAGTGACTGCAATGGGGTATGTGGTGGGGACTTGATAATGGGGGGGCTCTAGTAACCACAGTGTTGCCCATGTGATTTTATATTAATGATACCAAAAGAAAAATTCTGAGTCTCAAGTTACCAACAAATTTTTATGTCCCATTGATAAGCTGCCTTTACTACCATTCTAACATGTAGCCATCTTCGGTTTGTTTTGGGGCTGAGTCATGAAGGAAGGGAGGATTTCTATTACTGAAAATAAACCAAGAAAAGTGAAAACCCTTTTGAGGTTCTAATATTTGAAATATTAGAAATGATGATGAAAGTATAAACCTAGCTGAGAAATATAATTTCATTACAGACTTAAAGCCAACAAGGTTTAAAGTCAAGAGGTGGTAACATTCTAGGTGGCATCTAGAAACCTGCTTTCTTGTGTGTAAATAACCAATATAAACATACAGAGCTCCTGACAGGGACCTTTAGATAAGCTTCAAATGTGGACTGTGGAATGTTTCATAGAGGGCTTTTCTCTTTTTTCCATGATTATTCAACTCTTTAATTACTGGTATCAGCCTAAGTTAGATTAAATATTTTTCCTCTAAAATTTTAGATATACTTAATTATTGAGTTACTGTAAAAACAGTTTCTATACTCTAGTGGAATAAATACAAGTAACGAAAAATGAAATCTAACCTTTATCAAACCATCAAGGAAACTGGTTGAGTACTTTGCAAACATCACAACTCTTAAGACACAGGACACTGACGAACTCAATGTGTAGCCAATCTGGCACGTCTTAGTATACTTGTGCTTCAGTACATTTTAAACAGTCAGCTAGAGTTTACTGAATACTAGAAACCAAATCTTCACTGAAGGGGAAGATTCTTTTAATCCCAATAGAAATAGAAGAAATTTTGAGTTTTGATACAAAAACAATTAAAATAGGATAAAACCCCTATGGGGGTTCAATCCATCCTTATACTAACAGAATGAAGTTAAGATTTTTGTTTATTAATTCCTTCCATTTTGTCTACACATATGCATGTACACACATACACACACGAGAATAGGTAACATACCAAACTTTAAGCTGTGTTATAAAATGTGTACACCTTCAAGGTTTTTCATTGTGGTTTTCTTTTTAAGTTTTATCCTTGTTGGGATAAAGTTTGTGCATTTCTATACTACTCTTAACTAAGTCTCAAGTCACAATAAAAACTCAACTCAAAACCAAAATAATCAAGTGCTGAGTACTTTCTTCCATTCTATCCAGAATTCCAAAGTATCTGAAAAACAATGTGAATGAAAACAATGGTCTTGAAGTGTAAATTTGTTGTCAATTTTTGGAGTTTTCTTTATCTCAGCCCAAAACTACATATTATAATTAACCTGAATGAAGCACTTCGAAAAATCTGTAAGACCATTCTCAGATGCCTTAAAAAAATTATTTCTGATACATACATACTCCTAAAAATTTAGATAGGCTTATGTAAATAAAATCCCAAATAAAGATTAAAAAACAGAGTCATTTTAGAAATAACTTTGGTTACTCCCATACCACAAGTCACATGAAGACTCAAATTGTAATCATGGATTTAAGAAAAATAAACATACATATTCTTATCTATAAAAACACTAGCATACAAACTTCAAACTAAAAGGTTATCCAAAGTGACACAAATGTTCCAAATCTTAAATTAAAAAATAATTCTTCTGTTTGTAAAATAAAAGCAGAATAAAACTGATTTGACTGCATTTTTAGATTAACTTGTTCTGGAAACTTAATAAATTATTGGTGGAAATTCTTAACATCCATTATGCTGTTACTTGAAACAGATTTTCATCAGTAAAAGAATAATAAGTAAAGTAATAAACTACAGGTGAGTAATCACATATTAACTGCCAAGTATGACTGACAGTAACAGGAGTGGTCACACAGTGCTTCAGATCAGCTGTGCCCTAAGTTTCTCACTCAGAAGATATTAGGCCAACCTACCTTTGGGACAGTTTTATCATGAGATAACAGACAACAGGTATCTTTTTATCCTTTCTTAAAAGTTTGTATCACTAGTCTACAACAGATAGCAACGAGATAGCTCTAGTGGCAGATAGAGCAAGAGAGTAACTTCTAGCAGAAACATTTATCTGTCTTTTGATCCAAGCTTCTCAATTAATTCCTGAAGAGGTGCCAACTCACGCCTATCAATCAGATTAAACTCCTAAAAGAGAAGAAAAATTAAATTTTAAAATAGATCTAAAATTAAAACTTTAAATGTAAGAGGGATTCCCAATTCTAGTTTTCTGAAATCCAATAAAAAAAAAAAGAATGCAATGATCTCTGTGAACACTTTAAAATAGGGTCATTTGTGCTCCCTTTCTACTTTTTAAAATTAATTTTATGTATTTTTATTGATATATAATCTTATATTAGTTCCAAGTATACAACACAGTGGTTCAACAGTTCCCCATCCACTTTATTAAATTCTCACCCCCACTAGTACAGATGTCTGTCAACATAGGAAGATGTTACAGAATCACTGGTTATGTTCTCCATTCTGCTCCCTTTTTAAGATGAGGAGGATTTATTAAATAAGCAACTGTATGTATTAGCATGACCTTCAACTGTGTAGAATATTTAAGTAAAAATTATGTATGTTTGTATTTACAAGGAAATTACCTGAAAACTACACTGAACCTTGACAATGTCCACCTCTGGGGCAGTGGACCTCTTAATTAAATATACCTATTATCTCTGTATCTATCTATACTCTATATATACTATACATCTATGTCATGCAAATAATCTCAGAAGAGCACAGTATATTCTCCATTTTGTGATACACAAAACCATAATACAGTATCTACTATTAAGCTACTGGTTTTTCCACCAATAAACATCTAGATGGACCTATTTATACTTTGCACATAGAATTATATAGCTCTAAAGTTAGGTTAAGGAGTCCTGATTCTTTTATATCTTTTTCAAAGAATGTGAATTATTTTGATTTTAGTAAGTCCCAATTCCAACTAAGGGCCCATAAGGCAATAAGGCCACATCTTTGAAGGCAGTGGTCCTTTCTGAAGTTTCTAGTGGCTTAGTTGATTAAGATCTGGCTTGAAAGGGACTTCTGGAAACTTAACCCAAGATAGCAGCTAACAAATTCTTCCAAAAGTTTCTTTTCCAGGCATAGACATCTCATTAAATAACCCAACCACAGATGTTTTTCCATAGTATTCCTTCACCCAGCAGTAGCAGGTAACGGGAGGGTAGAGACAAGCTTTCTCGGGTTTTTGGTGCTCCCTGTCATATTCTAACCAGAGACCTGGCTGCTATACACATCAATGAAATAAACAGTGTGGAAAAGAGAACAGAAAGAGAAGCCTGCTTGTACTTTGCTCTTCTATAAATAAACTATAAAGTGCTCTCGTTCAAGTCAAAGGACATATTAGTCAACATGTTCAACTTACCTGAACAAAGAAGATAAAGTGCTTAAAGGAGGTGTTGAGGTGGGCCTCCTCTTGCAGCTGCATCACAGAATCAAAGTGCTGGTGATAAATATGGGCATAAACTCTGAACAGACGCTTCAGAATGGTCTTTGCCACAGACATAAAGTTTTTGGGAAATGGGACACCTGTAATCAAATATGCGTATTATCTATTAGTCTTTTATTGAACAGCAGGTTTAGACACTGCTATGAGCAACTCCAACACACAAACACATACGTCCACAAATACAAGCCTATTTCCATATATTTTTCTTTAAAGGCAAAGAAAAAAAATCCCAAACCTAAGTATATGAGGTACCCACACACTACTTCTGACTGCCTTAGAATAGTAAACACAGGCATCAAGTCATACAAGATGCTGCTGAATCAAAGTTAAAATTAAAATAATCTTAGTTGTTTAATATTGACAGTCTCTTCCTAAGGTTAAATGCAACAAATATTTTACATTTTATAATATATAATGCCACACACACACACACACACACACACACACACCCGCCCGCCCCCCCCACCCGGAGTGGAAATGCTAAGAAAAAGAAGAAAAGTACACTTTGAGCCAAAATTTACTGTCTACAAATAAAAAGTATTATTTTACCTTGTGAACTACTCTGAAAAGTCATTTTCTTTCTTAAACTAGGAGTTCCCAACTTAAAAATTTTTTTAATTGCTTATTTCAATTTTCTGTAGTCTAAGAATAGGATATACTTCATGAAAAAGGGAAGGAGGGCCCCTCTGTTTTTCAAGGAAAATAAACACCTCCTTAGAAAAGAAATGGGAAAAGGTTTGGTTATCTCTCCAAGCAGTTCAAGTAGGGATACAACTGGTTATGTTCCTGAGAATTTTCACTGACAAAGTCAGTCTCCTAGAAAATAGGGATAGCAGAGAGACAACACAACTGGCACTGAGTACCGTACGTAAACACATAAAAAATCAGTTACTTCCAAAATAACCTAGAATTGTTGGTCTGTTCCACCGTGATACTCTTAAAACATTTTCTCTCCTTCAACCTTTCAGAAAACAAAGACTTTCCTTTTCACCTTTGTTTAAATCATTGTTCAACTAGTCCTTGGTAGCTTGAAATTTAATACATTTTGCTCTTAGGCTGATTTTGTGGGTTTTTCCCAAAAAAACTTGGCAACAACTTGTCTTTTCAAACATTCTGGAGCTTATGGGCATGTTTTTCTAGACTGGGTCTCATATTCAAGTATTGAAATGATTGTGATTTTAAGTCAAACTCCTTGTCTCTCAGAATTTACAAATGGTCATCTTGCTAATAAAAGAGAAAGAAGTTGGAAATATTAGTTAAAAGTGAGTAATAAAGTTCTAGTGAAAATAAATTATTGGCAAAAGATGTAGATAATAGCCTAATGAAGAGAGAGAGGGTTCCAGAACATTAGGGTGTATTATTGAAGAATGGGAAAAGCTGAGAAAAGAGAACAAAGTCAAAAGTATTCTTTATCGTCCATAAGAGGCAGACTTAATGAATAGAAGTAATTTGTTTTAATCTCAGGACTTTCCAAACTGACTTTGTGTAACAGACACATTCAAACATAGTCCACATACAAAATGTGAGAAAGGAAATTAAAAATTTAATAGAAGGAAAAGTTGACCAATAGCAAACAGACTAAGAGTAACAACATGATATAAAAGAACCTCTGAGACTGCAAAAAGGAACTTGCTATGATGTGTTTATGTCCACACGTCCACGCCCCTGTCCAGCTGACGGTTTTGGGAGGTGGTTAGGACAATGGGATTCATGCCCTCATGAAAGAGGCTCCAGAGAGCTTGCTGGCCCCTCCCACCCATATAAAGACTAGGCAAGAAGTCAGCAGTCTGCAACCCAAAAGTGGGCCTTTGCCAGAACCCAACTATGCTGGCACTCTGATCTTAAACTTTCCATCTTTAGTGTTGTTTATAAGCCATCCAGCCTCTGGTATTTTTGTTGTAGCACCCCAGACAGACAAATAGGAAACCAACAATATGTTGTTTGTAAGACACCCTTAAATTGAAAATGATAGGACGGATCTCATTCTTGAATACTGATGCCAAAATTTTCAAGTAGTAGCAAATAAAAATACTCTTCCAGAAGAACATTTTTTTTAAAAAAAGGGCAAAACATTACAGTCATCAACAACAGATACTGGAAAAGTATCTGATAAAACTCTACAACCATAACTGACTTAAAAAAATACACACCTCTAACCAAAAGCAAGATTCCTACATAATGAAGTACTAGAAACACTCACATAAAGTAAGGAAACAAGAAAAGGATGTCTGTCATCATCACCATTACTGAGTACAGCTGTCAAGTACTAGTTGCTGCAATTAGATAAGAGTTGCACAAGTTGGTATGAAAAAGGAAGAAGCAAAATTATCTTAGTGTGTGACTGTATACCTAAAACACTCAAGAAAACCAACCCAAAACAGTGGAAATTTAAAGAGTTAGCACAAACTACAGAATTTTATGAGGAATTAATGAATAAATTAAATATACCTTGTTCTTGGATAGGAAAACTCAGTATTGTCAAGAGAACAAAGATTCCTTACATTAATCTACAAATTGAGTGAAATCATAATCAAAATCTCATAAATATTTTTTACCTTGACCAAATGATTCTAAGTTCTCTGGAAGAATAAATATCTCAGAGTAGCCATGAACATTCTGAAAAAGAAGAGCAAGGAAGAGACACTAACCCCTAAGACGCTCAAAGATAAAGGCCATGGTAATTACAACAGTGTGGAATTTCTATAGGAACAGATAAAAAAGACTCCAAAATATGTGGTGTTTCGGTGGACACATATGATAAGCAGGAGAGAGAAGACACATGTGTTTGATAAATGGTAGTGGACAAACTAACTTTGCATCTGTAACCAGAAAATGAAGGGAGCACTGAGAAAAAAATTCCTGACAGAACAGATTTAAATGTAAAAACAAACCCACAGAAGTACTCAATGGAAACACAGACAAATATTTTTATAATCTTGAACTAGGGAAAACCCTTCTAATCATTGTATTAAATTCCAGATGTCACAAAGGTAAAGATTAATAAAATAAAAATGTTGTAGAGAGCAAAAAAAAAGCTCATCAATAAAGACAAAAGGCAGCCTGGGGAAAAAATACAACATGTATGACAAAGAGCTAATGTCCTTAATATGCAAAGAAGTGGACAAAGGATATAAATAGAAACTACACAATGATCAATAAACCAAAAATGCTCAATCTCATCAATCTTTTTGAAATGTACATTAGAACAGAAATTTATTTACCCATGCTAGAAAAAATTTTTAAAGGTTAAGAAAAAGTACTAGTGAAGAAACTAGCAGACACAAATATGGCTGGAGGGAATGTACACTTACAATCTTTTTGGAGAAGAATTTGGCAGTCTCTACTACATTTTTTAGAAGTAACAGAATGTTTAAAAGAACACAACAAATTTACCATTTAAAAAGAAAAATTGTTCAACAACTCACCAATCTTAGAAGGAAAAAGAGTTTCATCATCAAGTTGATCCTGAACCCAAGTCATCAAATAGTCTATGTATTTTGGTGCAGAACATTTGATTGGCTTTTTAATATTAGTACCATCTGCCCAGTGATATTCATATCTGGAGAGAAAGAGACTTACTGGTCAAGTTTTCAAAAACATTAACAAAGGTGCAACCTATAATCAAAGCAGATCCACATTTTGTCAACAGAAGTTTTATATAAAACTTCAGTAAATTACCTAAAATTCTACTGAAGATTCTCTACAGAATATATGTGATGATTTTAGTTGGAAGAGAAAAGGAAGATAATGTGGCAGCTGGCAGTGCCAGAATGGGTATTTTTATAACACAGCGCCAGAAAAGATAAGAAGAACTACAATTCCTGTGTATTAAGCAAAGGATGCTGAGGACTGGGTGAGGGGCTGATGGGTCCACCACATTCTCAGATCCTTGGCCATCAATATCACCAACAGAGCAAAGGTTATAAAACCCCGTTTCTCAGAAAGATGGTTAAAGAAACATCCTTAGGCATGTGTCTTTCTGCTCCCCTTGCCTTTGCTGAGCCAAAATAATTAACAAGACTTAGGCAAAACTTCACTGTGTAAAGCATTTAAGCCGTATGTTTTTCTATTCATTTTATTTAAATTTAAGGAAGTTTGAAGAATAAAACTCAACACAAAATAAAAACATCCCTCTTACAACACTGTTCACTGGGGGCCTTTTTCTTCTTTATACTTGTAGCAAACTCAGAAAGGACAATTTTTTCCAAGAGGTAAATATCTTGATACTCATATACCATCAAATAAAATCAGTCACTTATAAGGAAAAGACTGAAAGGAAACACACTAAAACATTAATCCCATCATGCTGACTTGACATTATGGATAATAAGGAGTGCCAGCTCTTTCTTAATATTTCTTGAAATTTATTATAGTCAAATTATTTAAAATCTAGTACCTTTAAGTCAGATAACTAAAGGAGTACACTGCAAGTAATTAACACTAAATAAGCATTAAAAAAAAATCAAACATTAAAGGAACTAAAAACTCAACTCATTTAAAAACCAGAAACAGAGCTGTAAACACTAAACTGAAAAATTAACTTTTGCAGTAAAAGAAAAACGTAATTCAAATTTCTTTACTTTGACTCCTACAATTGAACATTAATACTTACTATAGTGCAATTATACTATTAAAAGGTTAAGAACAAGTACTAGTGAAGAAACCAGCAGACACAATTATTAGTAATTCAAATACCTATGTAATAGGGCAGTATGTGTACCTTGGACCTGCAGACATGACTGGACAGCTGGCTTCCGTGCAGAACTCTGTAATAGTTCCATACAACATGTTGATCTGGTTGAAGAAATCCACAGCTGGAAGACAGCAAAATTGTGTTAAAATATCGTGTAAAGACAATGAAACATCAGACCTCTCAGCTGAAGGAAAAATGGACAATGCTTTTAAATTCTGAAGTGAATCCTTGGGATATTCAACTACAAGGGGTACTGCAAATTCTCTCTTTAAGTTGTCACCCCTCAGTAAAATTTTTACATTCATGCTTAATAAACTAAGCTTTTAACCAGCATGTAACAGCAGGGAAGTGCATTAGAGATAACTGTAAATTAACAGTGTCTATTATTACATCATTAGAATGTATAATTTGAAAACACCTGAGGGAATGACAAAGCCCCTTTCTTCTTACCAATCTGGTCTAGACAATACCACCGTGCTAGGAAAGAGAAGTGTTGGGGAATATACTGTGAGAGGTGAATCAGCTTTTAAAAGATCTCATTAATCATAAAAAAAATTGATTATCTAAATGTATACAGAAGACATAAAGAAGACATAGGATAATGTCCCTTACTTTGGAGCCTCCAGCAAACAGAAGGGACAAAGTTAAAAGAGATGAACTATACAACATAAAATAAGATAGTATCCAGAGGCCAAGAGGAAATGCTAGGAAGTTCAGAGAAAAGGCACCCCTGAGGGGTTGAGGTAGGTAGAGGGCACTTCCTAAAGAGTTTCAACTAAATCTGAAAAGGAAGGGGGTAATGAAACATATTACTCTGTACAGAGAAACTACATAAGCCTTGGAAAGTTTTAAAAAATGTTTTGGTTCCCTGTATGAAGGAGTACCTAAAAACCAACTAGGGCTTTACAACGTTACTTTAAAAACAAACATAAAAAATGTTCCATCTTATCAGAGGAATTTTATACAAAACTCCCTGGCTTATAAAATAAACCTTCCTCTTTATTAGTCATGTTTCTAAGAAAGTAGTACTTAGGCACTCAATATTCGTTCAAAACAAAAGTTTGCCCATATGGTGTGCAGTCTACTGGTCTAAAGCATCTGTTCTCAAAACAGGCACAGGGATCCTGTTTCAGGGGGTTCTGTGAGGTCAGGAGCATTTTAATTGCTCTCTTCACTCTTATTCTCCCAGGTGGCACAGTGGAATTGTCTAAAAATTCTATGATGTGCGACATCACAACAGATGGAATGCAGAAGCAGATATGAGAATCCAGCTATCTCCTAAGCCAGACATTAAGATCTGTGAACATGTAAAAACAATGCCACACTTCTCATTAAAATTTTGGAAAATAATCATTTTTCATAAAAATATATTTATGTTAACATGTAATGGGTTTAATATTATTTTAGATAAATTTAAAAATAGTTAAAATTTCTCAGTTTTAATTTCCAGCACACTAAGTACCAGTAGATACAACCTACATAATTAAAAGCTCTTTGGGTTCTCAATAATTTTTAAGAGAATAAAGGGATCCTGTGACCGAAAGGTTTGAGAAGAGCTGAGCTAGACCAGTAAGTCTCCAAGAAAAATCTAAGACTGAAGGCCATCAGAATAACAGATGATTTCAAGTAAGTTCAAAAAAACAAAAGGGACTTTTTGGAATATATACTACTTCATACGGTTCACATATCAAAAGATAAAGGCAGCTAAACAGATCAAAGTATCTATACTAATGCAAGTATATATTACTATGTATCAAGTAGTCTTACAAACAAACAAAATCAAACCTGAATTTGATTAGAGCTCCACATCTGTGCTAACATGGTAGCCACTGGCTACATATGGCTACTTATATTAAAATATAATTTAAAATTCAGTTCCACAGCCCCATTAACCACATTTCAAGTGCTAAATGGCCACAGAGCAGATACAGAATATTTGCATCCCTGCAAAGTTCTACTGCACCATTACTACTCCTCTGGATCTTATGTTTAGAGGAAAATGGAGGAACAGAACATGATAATGAATGCCTTGGGGATACAATCAATAAAGTTCATACTGTGGGGAAAAAAATGAACTGGTTTCTTCAACAACAAAATAGTAAGAAAAAAAGACTGCAGTGAAGGTAAACCTTCACTTAAAAAATTAAGAGATTTAAGAAACATATGTACAGGTCTTATTGGGTCCTGATTTAAACAAATCAAACATTTTTTTAAAAAGGAATATTTATAGGACAATTAATGAAAATGTGAACACTGGCTGGATATTTGATAACTTAAAGGAATGACAGTATTGTCTTTATCTTTAAAAAGGGCAGTTCTTGTCTTTTAGAGGTACTCAAATATTTACAGATGAAACAATGTCTTGGGATTCACTTAAAAATAATCAGGGTGAGATACACAAACATGAATTAGCCATGAATTGATATTACTGTTGATGCTGTTATTATTATCCAACTGATAATTGTTGAAGGTGGATAATGGATACCTGAGTATTCACTGTACTGGCTTCTCTACTTTTTTGTATGTTTGAAAATGTCTATTAAAAAGTTAAAAAATTCCTGGACATCTGAAATTCCTACTAGATTTAAACCTTATTCACCCAGAACTGATCTCATCTCAGAATCACTTTCTTAAACTCAGAGTGACTTTCAGCTCATGGGTCCCTCCCATTTTCTCCCACTCTCTCGATTTCCCTCTGACTACTCCTAGGTCACAAGAAATAAACAAGTGACTGATCACGTGAACCGCAATGGACTTTTCTGCATACACAGACATATGAGGACTGTTGGGAATGGGGGCACAACTGTGAAATGGATTCCCTACAAAGGAATTCCCTTCCACAGGCAAAATCATTGCATTTATCAATCTTTTTTTTAAATTGAAGTACTGCTGATATACAATCTTATATTGGTTTCAAATATATTTATCAATCTTCCATTTGACTGCACTCTGCAATTCATACCATTTTCCTCAGACATTGCCCCCAAGCACTCATTTCTCCTCATGTCTCTACTCAACCAAACTACAATCAAGTACTCTGAAGGGAACACCACAATTCTGAACATGTTTCTGTGTATGTTTCTATACAGATACCCCATTATACTACATTATACCTGTGAAAAAAATTTAACAAAAAGATTTTAGCAAAACATTCCTATTAAGCAGCAAAGCTTGATGTTACTAAAAACTTACTGTTAACAGCAATCCATTCATTGAGGTCCTCTCCCTCTGGCAACATGACAGCTTGTCTCAGATTCCCACTTCCCAGAGTTGCTTCTGCATGTTTTAAGAGTTCATACTGATGAGAGCCTTCAGGGATATTCTTCTTTGGTTTGAATGTTTTAGAAGAGCGGCTGCTACTGTTAGGTTAAAAGTAAAAGGATGGCGATTTTTAGGACTGGAAGAACCGCATAATTTTTTCAGCATATAAATTTTTCTGAAAATAAAATTAAAAAGTACTCCTGGAAAAGTGCCAGGAGGAGAGATGATGCTCACAATAGAAGAATACTTTAAATTTTTTTCCCTCACATAGACAGTATCAGCAGCACAATTTCACACAGAATGCCATTTCACTCTGCCTTATCAAGCAGTCTGACCCAAGAGAAAGGGCTTAACCAAATGAAGGAAAAACCTGGATTCTAGTCCTTGATCTACCAGGAACTCTGACTGCCTGAAAAACCTAACCTCTTTTGGCCTCAATTTCCACCTACAGGAAATGATGCTGGGAGGAAGCCCTAAAATTCTGAGTTCAAAAATCCAGTTTTCTGTAGCAAAATATTTGTGATATCATTAAAAAACCACAGTAGAACTAACAGTAACATCTGAAGTTTTCAGCAGGGAAAATAAATGAGAGACAACTGGTTCCTGGGGAAAAATACGAGTTTTTATTCCTATCTCACACCATCCATAAAGGTCTTCCTAACATGACACAAAACCCAACAAGAATTGGCGCATTTCTAACCATAACAACTAAAACTTCCATAACAAAGAGACAAGTAAGGAAAAGAGAACTTGCAACATGTTTTGCAAAGTATTAACATGTATTCTATAATCTGTTAAGAAAAAAGTTAAGGAACCCTTTAGAAAAATGGGCTACGAGTAGGCAATCCAGAAACAAAACCACAATGACATATGAAAATCTGAAAAGTTGTTCAATTAAAGGAAGATATTTTTCCTTAATCTGAGTGTCAGAAGTTAAAACAATTACATTATGAGTGGTCTTGAGTATAATAGAGAAATTAGTGCTTTAGAACACTATTGGTGAACATGTAAAGTGTTTAACGTTTTGTGAGGGCAATATGGCATTATCTATTAACACTGAAATGCTCCTAAATCCACCCCTTCTACTTCTAGGCATCTCTCCTAGATAATGGATGTGTTTTCCAGGATCATTTTTAATACTGAAGAACTTGGAAACAACCCTAAAGTTTATTAGTAGAGAAATAAACCATAATACATCCAGATCATTGAATACTGCATAGTGAAGAGCAACAATAGTATAGTTAAGAACAAGACAGAGCTCAATGCATTTAAAAATGGCAAAGATCTCAAGATATGATTAAACATATTATAAGACAAAATATACAGAAGCCAATTTTATAAATGCATAGAAAAGTGTCAGAAAGGATACACATCAGACTGATACTGGTGATTACTTCTATGAAGAGGGAGTGTAACCACTTTACCTGAGTAAACAGCATTTTAAAAAACACTGATTAAAAAGTAAAAAAAACCTATGAAAACACTATGGAAAATATGGGAAGTTCTTGTTTAGCATGATAAAGAACTAAATTTAACAAATAAAACACTACATTAGAAAAACGGACCTTTACAAATAGAAACAAGAAGCTGTGAACGACAGGAAACTAAATATAGAAAGCTAACAGGAAATGGTGTCTCAAGATTTACCTACATAGGACTTCTGTGCTTCAAAATGGTACCATCAAGACAGTGAAAACAGTCTACTAAGAAAATATGTGTGAATCACAGATGTGATGAGACCTGTACCCTGAATAAAGAATTCTTTACAACTCAAAAAAAGACAAGTAACACAATTTAAAAATGGTCAGAGAATTTTAATAGACATTACTCCAAAGAAGATATACAACTGGACGACACACACATGAAAGATGCTTAACATCACTAATTATGGGGAAATGCAAATAGAAATCATAATGAGATACCGTTTCACATCTACTTAGAATGGCCATAATAAAAAACATGACTACAAGTGCTAGCTAGGGTGCAAGGGAAACGCAAACACACCGTGCCGGCGGGAATGCAAAATGCTTTGAAAACGTCTGGCAGTTCTTCAAAGGTTAAACGTTAAGTTACATGTAACTCAGCAATTCTACTCCTAGACAGACACTCAAGAGAAATAAATGAATACATGTATCTAATACAAAAAAGTTCACAGCAGCATTATTCGTGACAGCCAAAAAAGTGAAAACTCAAATGTCAACAAAACTTAAAAGAAAAAAAAGCCTTCACATTTAGGTCCAAAAAGCAACTAAGCAACTGAGCATCCACAAACAAACCACTAACTGAAGATTAAGTCATAAGAAAAAGACTGGGCGGGGATGGGGGTGAAGGGTATATTGTTCTACTAATGTGTAAATTTGCAATTAAAACCTAAAATCATACAGACTTTTTAACAAGGTAAACATACTTTGGAGATTATACCCTTTAAAAAAAAAAAAAAATCCAGGAGGGAAAAAGCGGTTTGCTCAACGCTATTCTTGGCAGTGTTATTTTATAACAGCAAAATATTAGAATGAATCCAAATTTCTCACAATAAGGAACTGGGTAAACTCTGATTATGGAACATTATGTAATTTATAAGAAATCAAGTACGTGGGTGTTGTCTGTAACTAAAAATGGGTATTTATTGACACACAACACATAGGCACTATACTAGGTAAAGAGTCACCTTAGAATAATGAAGGTTCTAGAGCAATGCTTCTCAAACCTTAATGTGCTTAAGAATCAGAGAATCTACAACCTTTTTCATTTAAGCCCAGGCGTTAAAGTAGGATTCTACCAAGGAAGAGAGAAGTAGGTTAATTACACAAAGTCACAAAGTGGGCTGAAGCACAACTGGGCAGAACCATCTGAACGCAAAGCTGTGGGTAAAATTGTAACATTTCCAGAATATCTCGCCTGGCTTTAGTACATCTGCATATCAGCAGGCGCTTAAGGATGGAGAGAAGTATGGCTTTAATGCATTAGCATCATTCCTCAGAGGGGGAGAGAAGTTCATCTCCATATCAATGGGCAATTACCTGGGCAAGGAGGGCTTATCTGTACCCGAGAGGTGAGGGGAGGGCCGGTTTTGCTTCAGCTGGAGCAGGAAAGAGAGAAGGGCCCGGACTGCAGTTTGTAAGCAATAAATGGATTTTAAACTTTATTTCTCCCTTTGACTGATTTCGGTTTTTAGAGGTATTTTGCCTGGGGATTTCCTCTCCCCGGACTTACAAAAGGCCGCAGCTTAACTTCAGGCGACACTTCACGCTTTCCTGGGGCGACATTTTTTCGCGGGGGTAACAATAGTGACAGTAATAAAACGACATAAGGTTTTTTTTCATTATGAAGCACAGAAAGCTAAGTCAGCATGGATCTTTACTGGAAGGCTCGCGACTTGAGAGATACGGGAGTCCACGGCTGATCCCGGGACTCCGCCCCCAGATCGTCCCTCCGCCCTCAGGGCCGTTCGGGCGGAAAAGTTTGGAGGCGCTACCGGCCTCGGGGCCTTTCTACTCCCCAACCTTCCTCACTCCGCTTCCTTTACCTCGACCTTCATCTCCGTCCGCCTCGGCTCAAGTCTCAGGCTCCCCCGTGGCCCCAAGTGGGGGCAAAGCAAGCGCCGGCCACTCTGGCCCCGACCTCGGGGCCGGGCCCTCGCCTCAGGCGCACGCTCGCCGCCGGCCTCGACCTTGGCCCTCAGCCCTCAGCCCTGGAGCCTCGGCCCCACCACACTCACAAGAGGAAGCTCATCTTCTAGCCTCAGAGGGGAGGGGAGGGGCCGCTGGCCCCCGCCGCGGTCAGGAGTCGGAACCGGCGCGGGAACCGACAGGAAGCAGACGGGTCTCAGACTTGGGACCGCGAAGGCAGCGGCCGCCGCTGCTCCGAGCCGAGGGTTGAGCCGGTACAAGCCGGTGGAATCCGCTGCGCGCACCTCGCTCGCCGCCCAAAGCTTGCCGACTCGAAATGCGGAACCAACAAAATCTCGCGAGCGAAGGCTACGCCTCTCCCCTCCCGTCCCCGCCCCCAAGAGAGGGATTCGGCGCGCCCCTTTTTGCCCCTCCCTCTCCTAAAGTTCAGCCAATCAGCGGCGTCCAGGCCGGGACTTCTCCCACAGTCTCGGTGGAACGGGGTCCTCGCCCTGGGAGTCCTGCTCTGTGCTTCATCTACATTGTTGCTCTTGAGTTCCATCCCTGTTTCTTGGAGGGCAGGAACCTCTATTAGAGCTGCAATTTTAAAAATTTAATTTGTTTTTAAATTGAGATATAATTCACTTGACAAAAAATTCACCCTTTAAAAATGGACACTCCAGGACTTTTTTTGTATGTGCAGAGTTGTACGACCGTCACGACTGATTCTAGAACATTATCATCACCCAAGAAGAAACCCATTAACTGTCACTCCCCATCCCTTCCTCCTCATAACCACTGGCAGCTAGTCTACCTTCTTTTCATATGGATTTGTCAAACTTGGACATTTCATATAAATAGAATCATATAATATGTGATCTTTTATAACTGGCTTTTTTCACTTTTCACTTCCCATAGTATTTTCAAGGCTCATCATGTTATAACATGTACCAGTACTTCATTCGTTTTTATGGATAAGTAGTATTCCATTGTGTGAATACACTATTTTATTTACCCATTCATCTGTTAATGGACATTGGGTTGTTTCCACTTTTCAACTGCTGTGAATAATGCTACCATGAGCATTCCTGTGCTGCTTTTTGTATGAGCAAATGTGTTCATTTCTCTTGGGTATATACCTAGGAGTGTCTGGGTCATAGGGTATGTATAACTTTTTGAGGAATGGCCAGACTGTTCTCCAAATCAGCTGCACCACTTCACATTCCCCCTGACAAATGTCTGAGAGGTCTAATATTTTCACAATCTTGATAACATTTTCTACTGTTTATCTTTTTGATTATAGCCATTCTAGAAGGTGTGAAGTGGCATCTCATTGTGATTTGGATTTGCATTTCCCTATTGGTTGCTGTTGAAATCTTTTCGTGTACTTATTGAAACAAATTTATTTTTATCTTCCTTTATAGTTACCTCAGCACCCCCTCTCTCCAAAAGACCATTCAAGAACTCAAAAGGTCCAGTAACAGTCTTCACTCACGGTCTCCAAGACATCACCATCCGTTAATTCCTCAACACCTGTCAGTCCAGATTCGGCCCCCTGCCTTCCCTCCCACAAAAGCTTTTCTCACCAAGCTCTCCAGTGTCTGTCTTCATTTCTAACCCTGTGGGCATTTTTTCAATCCTTATCTTACTAGCCACTTTGTTCTGTCTGGCCCATTCTGCCAGACTCCTCATTTGATTACAGGGATTTTATTTTTAAAGAACCTCTTTATTACTTCATGTGATGTTATAGAAGGCAGAAGTGGGCGCACAGAAAAGGGGAGACTAGGGCCAGAAATGTTGTAATAGTCAACTTTAGCCAGGTTTTTTTGGTAGCAAGTGACAGAAACCCACACTGTTCATATCTCCATCAGACCTGTCTTGCATTTTCTTTCCCGTTAGACTGAATTCCTTTTGGGGGCAGAGATACAACTTGATCATTTGTCATCCCCAGGGCTCAGCACGGTTTGCAGACACTATTCAATAAATGCTCACTAAAGGAATGGGGATATAGACTGGAATTCCCAGTCCGCTAGAGGTGATCCATACAGGAATGAATGGTAATCAGTATGGCACTACCAGTACTGATAAGATGAAAGGTGAAGGAATTCTAGGCTTTTTGGATGTGGCCTTAACAGCTTTTTAGCTTTGTTGTTCAAGGTAATGCTCCTGCCAAAAATTCCTTGCTAATTTCCCCAACAAGCCGTGGACATCCTTGAGTCCTTGCTCCTGTTCTTGCAGGTCCTTTTGCCTGGAATGCCCCAACATCCACATCGTACCCTGTCCTTCACAATCCAGCCAGAAATCCTCTTTCCATCCTTTGAACTCTGGTAGCCCTTCATATATATATATATATCCTTCATACAATATATATAGTTCAAGTTAAAAAGTAGTATTTACATATTAAACAGTTGTTTTGGTGGTTGAATTTGAGGATTTATGTTCTTTCATATTTTTCTATATATTCCAATTTCTCTCTAGTAAGCAAATACCAATATCATTTTTAAGCTTTTTTTTTTTTAAGGGAAGCAAGGTAGAATAGCAACTGAAAAGCTTACATCCAAAGTTTGAACCCTAACAGTGTTACTTAGTAACCACATGACCTTAAGTATTTTTATAACTTTCTGCCTCAGTTTTCTTACCTGTGAAATGGAGAAAATTTCATAGGATTGGGAGGATTCAAAGAGTTAAGGTATAGAACTCCAGACAGTTCTTGGAACTTGGATATAGTCAATCAACTTTTGCGATTTAAAAAGGAAGAAATTTTGATATGTTTTATCACCTTTGTTAGATGACCAGCTCCCTGAAAGCAAATCCCTGACTTACTTATCTGTATATTTTGCATATGCCTGTTGTGGGGCCTTGTATAAGGTATACACATTCAGCTAAAATTTGCTAACTGAATCCCATTAGGTATCTGGCTAAATGTTATTTTAGACAAATTCTTTAACTGATACAGTCCCTGAATTTCAGTAGTTCTTGTGTAGCTTGGAAAGTAGTTGTTTGTATCTGTTTGTTAGGAGTACATTCTCACTTTTCCTCCTTTTATGGAGGGTTTCCCAATGGAGAACAATCTTTGGTCAAGTGGCAAGGAAATGACCAGAAAGCAACACATATTTTCTGGGAGGGATGGAAGTGCCTAGATCCTTCTCCAAACATTTTTACAAGGAAGCCGTGAGGAAAATCTACAGAAATATTATATCACTGAGATACTGGAGTGAGAGCCACAAAGAAAGTCCTATGCTGGTCCTGTAGCCTTAGCTTCTGAGAAAGAACACAGCCATTAAAATGCTGGAGCATGCTAATGTGGGAATTGGATCTGTGTGTCTTGGATACCCATGTGTTTTCTATGCAAATTTTTAATACAGAATTTTCAGCTTGTTGTACACACTTTCTGTCACACACACAATTTTCTGGACCATGTATTCTAAAGGAAATATGATATGGACCACATGTGTAATTTAAACCTTTCTAGTATATATATTTTTTAAAAGCAAAAATAAAAATTAAAAACCCAGGTGGAATTAACCTTGATATACTTTACTTAATTTAATGCTGTCCAGCAGAGGTTGCTCCCTGCACATCAGGTGAAACCTCAACCTGGACAGGGGTTTCTTGACTCTGATCAAGAAAGAATTCACAACCAGGTTGGATGAGTGTAGGTAAGCAAGAAATGCATTAAAGTGAAAGTAACAGTGGATGGCAGCAGCTGTGCAGGCATCAGAGCGTAAAGAAGAGCAGAGGGAGGAAAGGGAAGTTCATTGAACTCCTGCTCTGCATGGGGCAGATCCTTTGACAACTTCTAAAGTCACCTGGTGTCCAGTGTCTGTTTGAATCTGCATGGTGTGAGAAACAAGCCCCTACCAGTCCAGGATTTGGGTGAGATTATGTTCTGAGAACTTCCCATAGCAAAGAAAGGAAATTTGCAGGCAGGCTGCTAAAGAACGTGATCGTACAGCTGCAGTCCTGTCCGGGTCACCCAGGTGACAGGAACTTGCAAGCCCAAATCAGAGATCTTAGTAGCCCTTCCCTACTTGTCTGAAGTAGGACAGAGTGAAGACTTGTGCTTAAGCCTAGAAAATAGAATGAAATAGCAGGGTAACAAAGACACTACTGGGAAAAGGGTCTCTTATTACCCTCCCTTGGAAGAGTGCAGAGACAACACACAATAAGTTGAGCAGCAAGAAGTCTTTATTTAAAGCAACGTATGCACTTGAAGAAAGGCAGTCTCAGAGAGGAGGTGCACTTAAAGCTCAGGATTTGTGTCTTTTAAGGATTTCAAGAATGGGGCAAAGGTTAGGGGCTAGGTGGGGAGAGGAGCATAGGCTTGACTTGTGGTGTCCTGATGTCTATCTCCAGTGAGAGACATTATGTTATCATCCATAGTCCTTTAGATATTCTGTAAGACAAACTTAACACAATGAATTTTTTTATCCTATTCTTCTCCAAGTGGTTACCCTCAGGCAGTGGAAACATATCATTTGGAACTGCTTGTCCCACCCTAACTTAGGGTAGGTTATTTGGCTGATTACCATAAAATATGTTAGGAATCTTCACTCCTAACTCCCTGGTTTTTGTTTTATTTATTCAGTTTATTTTTTAATCTAATAAGTATTGAAGTTCTTTTTAATGTCAACATTAACCTGTTACTCTTCCTCTATGACCTCTTTGTGAGTGACTTTATTCCTTCTTGTGGTTTCACATCCTGCCTACATATATATATACATATATATATATATATATATATATATATATTTTGGTATCATTAATATACAATCACATGAGCAACATTGTGGTTACTAGATTCCCCCCATTATCGAGTCCCCACCACATACCCCATTACAGTCACTGCCCATCAGCATAGTAAGATGCTATGGAGTCACTACTTGTCTTCTCTGTGCTATACTGCCTTCCCCATGCCCCTCCCCCACCATGTTATGTGTGCTAATTGTAATGCCCCTTATTCCCCTTCTCCCTCACTTGCCACCCACCCTCCCCAGTCCCTTTACCTTTGGTAACTGTTAGTCCATTCTTGGGTTCTGTGAGTCTGCTGCTGTTTTGTTCCTTCAGTTTTTGCTTTGTTCTTATGCTGCACAGATGAGTAAAATCATTTGGTACTTGTCTTTCTCCACCTGGCTTATTTCACTGAGCATGATACCCTCTAGCTCCATCCATGTTGTTGCAAATGGTAGGATTTGTTTTCTTCTTATGGCTGAATAATATTCCATTGTGTATATGTACCACTTCTTTATCCATTCATCTACTGATGGACACTTAGGTTGCTTTCATTTCTTGGCTATTGTAAATAGTTCTGCGATAAACATAGGGGTGCATCTGTCTTTTTCAAACTGGGCTGCTGCATTCTTAGGGTAAATTCCCAGGAGTGGGATTCCTGGGTCAAATGGTATTTCTGTTTGGAGCTTTTTGAGGAACCTCCATACTGCTTTCCACAATGGTTGAACTAATTTGCATCCCCACCAGCAGTGTAGGAGGGTTCCCCTTTCTCCACAACCTCACCAACATTTGTTGTTTGTCTTTTCAATGATGGCGATCCTTACTGGTGTGAGGTGATATCTGATTGTAGTTTTAATTTGCATTTCTCTGATGATTAGCGATGTGGAGCATCTTTTCATGTGTGTGTTGGCCATCTGAATTTCTTCTTTGGACAACTGTCTGTTCAGCTCCTCTGCCCATTTTTAAATTGGATTATTTGCTTTTTGTTTGTTGAGGTGGGTGAGCTCTTTATGTATTTTGGATGTCAACCCTTTATCGGATCTGTCATTTATGAATATATTCTCCCATACTGTAGGATAACTTTTTGTTCTATTGATGGTGTCTTTTGCTGTACAGAAGCTTTTCAGCTTGATTAACTCCCTGGTTTTTAAAATAGAATCTTAGCCTTAAACTAGAGTTCCTCCTGTTCTTACTATACTTTTTATATCTTGACATTTTCCACCATAGGCAGGAAAAATTAATCATAATGCTTGTCCCATGTCCCTGATCTACCTCACTAATATATCTAATATATCTAAAATAATATGATTTTAACATGGAATCAATTTTTAAATTTTTAATGAGATATTTTGCTGTTTTTCATTCTAAGTCATCAAAATATGATGTGAGTATATTTTACATCTACTGCACAGCTCAATTTGAACGTGCCACATTTCAAGTGATCAGTAGCCACATAGGTGGCTGCCATATTGAACTGTACAGTTCTAGATCATCTGTAACCCTTCAATAACACAATTCAATACCATGGGTCTATTTGTACTTGCTCTTGTTGGCACCAAAGAGCCAAGTTATTATAATCTAGTGAAACATTAACAGAGGCGAGCAATATGAAAATGATGCATTAGCACCAAGTGACAGTGACATGACACCATGATCACATGAAGAAAACAAGTGACGTAGGGCAGGGACATGAAACAAGGGTCATGCCATTGTAAAATCTTCTTAGCATTCAAAAAGGGCCCAGTTTATTCTTTAACTTAATCTATACACTGTTCTTCTTCCAGCCCCTTAATCAATTAAGTAACTTTGTAACCAGGACAGCAGATAGACCTCTGAATAGTAAATGAACCTATGTGGATAAAGAATGCTGAGATCTGGATCAACAGTCACCTAAATAACCCTATTCTTAAGATAAAACTTCAAAGGAATTATGAATCAGCTGTATACATCATGTGTACCCCTACCCAAACCCTAAACCCTTAAATGCGCTTCCTCTCTCAGGTTGCCTGCACTCCTCTTTATTTGTGTATTTTGCCTTAAATGAAGACTTCTTGCTGCTCAACTTACTGTATTTTGTGTCTGCGCTCTTTCAGTAGTAAGTGTCTTTATTACTTAGCTATTTCATTGTATTTTCTAGGCTTAAGTACAAGTTTTCACTCTCTCTGTCCTACTTCAGACAAGCAGGGAAGGGCTACTGAGATCTCTGATTTGGGCTTGCATGTTCCTGTACCTGGATGACGCTGACAGGACTGCAGCTGTACAATCATGTTCTTTAGCAGCCTGCCTGCAAATCTCCTTTCTTTGCTTCAGGAAGCTTTCAGAACATAATCTCACTCCATCCATAGCTCTGTGGCTCCCCCAAATCCTGGGATGATCGGGGCTTAGATCCTATGCCGTGCAGATTCAAGTAGACACTGGATGCCAGGTGACCTTGGCTTCAGGAGTTGTCAAGGGATTTGTCCTATGCTGAGCAGGAGTTTATGGAACTTTCCCTTCCTTCTCTGCTCTTCCTTGCTCTCTACAGCCTGCACAGCTGCTGCCATTTACGACTACTCTCTCCCTAATGAATTCCTTGCTTACTTACACTTGTCCGACCTGTTTGTGAATTCTTCCTCGATCAGCATTAAGAACCCCCTCCTGGATTGAGGTCTCGCCAAGTGCACAGGGAGGCCTACTGGGATTGGGCTGTCTGACAACACGAGGAACAGGAACATTGTGGGAGAATCAAGTCATAGCTCAGCAAATGGTGGTGCAGATTGCTCAGGACAAAAGAACTTGCCCTGTGCCTGTCACTACCATATTCATGTTGTAGGTGACTTTATTTCATCCAAATATAGTCTGTCACATGAAGTAATGGTGTTATTTTTATTTTATTAGCTTTAGTAATTTTGTTGTGTCTAATTCATAATTGTGTGATTTTGGTAGCTGCACAAAAGCTATAAACCTAAGGACATTTATAGATTCATACTTTTATAATAATGTGCATTTAAAAAATACTGTATTATTATTTATTTGATGTGTGCTATTTAAATAATATATTATTAGATAATTATTTAATACACTCAAATACATTACATTGACTAGATCAGCAGAGACAGGTAGATGGAAATTAGATGTATTCTGAAGAACCAATACACAAGTCTCAGTGAAGAGCTGGATGTGAGTCAAGGCTGAGTCCTGTGCTTCTGGCACAAGCAACTAACTTGTAGCTGGTGGTTCCCAGTTATTAAGATAGAAAAGACTGGAAGGAAAAGCAGCTTTGCAAGTAGATCAGTTCTGTCTTGAAGGTATTATTATGTGATGTATTCAATTATTTAAATATTATTTAAATATTAAATATTATTTAAATAATTGGTTATGTTTAAATAAATAAATAATATTTCTAGACAGGATGAGGGAGAAAGAAATTCCTGACAGTTTTTCCCCTTTTAATGGGATTGTTCTTTTAGTTGGAGAATCACTGAGAATATGAAAGGCCAGCTGTTTATTAGAAAACATTTCAGGATAGCTAGATTTGAGTTGGGGGGAGCCTCAGGGAGTTGGGGGAAAAAATCCTAGGTCAATATTTGACCAGGGTATTAATATAGTCCACTTAGGGATCAAAGATACGTTTCTGAGATTGACAGAGACAGAAACAGAACCAGAGAAATTACTAATTGCTGTGAGGCAATTTGTTTCCCCCAGGACACAGCCTATAGCTTACAAAGATGGGGGGCATTTTGCTCCCTCTTTGGTTCGGTTGGTGGAAGAGATCCCTGCTCACCATCTGTTCACAGCAGATGCAGAAAGCTAAAGCTAAGCAGCAAACTGCAGAGCAGCCACTACTGCCTTTTCTGAACCTCTCCCACCCCTCAGCCCCCAACCCCATTCATCACCACAGTTCCCCTTTCCAGCTCCCTCGCGCAGCACTTGCAACCTTGCATTTTCATTCTGTGTAATTACCTTGTCTCATCATTTGCAAAACTCCAGCTTTACAACCTCACCCACACAGGGCCTCTTCCCACTCCGGTCACAAGGTTCCTGCCTCTCCCACAGAGCTCATGCTCTCTCTCAGCTGCAGCTTGTTTTAGTGCTTGTCACAAGTGGGGAAAAAAGACAGACAGTGATGTCGCTAAGCTGCCTTGCCTGTCAATGCAGGGCTCAGGTCGCATATGGTGACAGAGAAATCCCAATTTATCAGACATCATTAACCAACTCTGCAAAAAAGCCATTTCAAAGTTTCTACTTTGAAAACATCTTAAGTGCAAGGTGAGACCTCTGTCAGCCCTACACATTGGTGAATAAAACCCACGGCCATTGCCTTCCTGGAGCTTACATTCAGTTGGAGAAGACAGATATTAATCAAATAATCACATTATTAACTACTAGGAGGAAAAGCCCAGAATGCATTAAAGGCATTAAGAGAGTGTAATGAGGGGGGCGTAAGAGAACCAAGGAGTCTTAGGGAGATACCATTTAAGCCGAGACTCTGGAAGATGATTAAGTGAGTGAAGAGAGGGAAGAGGGTCTGCTCAGTCAACAACACGGGCAAAGGCTTTAGGACAGGTAAGAGTATGTTATGATGAATGCACTGAAGAAGCCAGTGTGATGAGAATGTGGTAGGTAGGCAACTGGGAAAGTGGAGGAAGCTGAAACCAGCCATCAAGAACCTTGGATCCTATTTGAAGCAAGGTGGTCAGCCATTGAAAGGTTTTCAGAAGAAAGCTGATGCCATTGCTAACCTTAAAAATAAAACCGTTAGTTATTTTATCAGCAAAAAATAGGTTTATTCAGGAATAGCAGAGAATTGCAATTCAGGACAAGCAAGCTACTGCAAAACCATAGGCAAGTCAGGAGAACAAAGAAGAGGAATGCTCTTTTATAGGGGAAAGGGCTGAGTTGGGAGGGCTTTTTTAAGCAAAAAGTCCATTGGAGTAAACTGGGAGTTCTTCGTATGGTGGCTTCTCAATGGCTGAGTTGTGACAAGTCACTCATTGGTTGGGCTGTTGCCTGTAAGGGGCAGAAGCCTTCTTTCCTCCTGCTGGCTAATAAAGTGGCTAAAACAGTGCGGACTGGCAAGGTGTTTGTCTTCTCTGTCTGGTGGGGTCTGCAATTGAGGAGGAGGAGTGGGCATAATGACGCCACCTGCTGGCCTCCCAAGGACATGTCAGTGAGATTTCCCCTATTTTCGCACCAACTAACACTTGAAAGTGCGGATGCAGGGAAGAGGCTGTTGCTGTCTGGGCAGGGGATGGAGTTGACCTGGATCACATCAGTGGAGAGAAGCAGGTGGACCTGAAAGCTGTTCTGGAGAAATGTCTTCTGGAGAACAGGTCTCAATGAAGAGTTGGATGTGAGTCAAGGCTAAGTCCTGTGTTTCTGGCACAAGCAACTAGCTGGTAGCTGGAGGTTCCCAGTGACTAAGATGGAAAAGACTGGGAGGAAAAGCAGCTTGGGAGGCAGATGCAGGAGTTCAGTTTTGAATGTATTATTCTGAAATATTGACAATACAGACAATACAGCTCTGGAGCTCAGAGAAGAGACCAGGATGGAGATAAATGTGGCAGTTAACAGCATGCAGATATTTAAAGCCATGGTAGTGGTTAAAATAGCTGAGGGGAGAGTAGAAAGTAAGAGGTGCCAGGATGGAACCTTGAGGAGCCCTGATATTTAAAGGCCACATAGAGGACAAGAAATGGTCAATGGAGGTTGAGAAAGAGCAGCCAGAGAAGTAGGAGGGAATCTAGGAGGTGATGTTATAAAAACAGAGAAGAATGTCGAAGAGTAAGAGAGGGGAGCACTCTACTGAATGTTCTTGAAAGATCAGTAAGACGATAACTGAAGGGAAATTTATAAAAGTAGTGACTGTGGGGAAGTCTTCTGACAGCATTGTTATCTTTGCGTCCCACTGCAGGGATTCAGAAGAGCAGTCATGTAAAGGCCTTCGGCGTGGGGGAAGGGACTCGGGTGGGAACCAGATGTACCAGTGAAAACCTGTGTCACGCAGGCATGTCCTGCGGTATTCACCGACAAGGAGCCTTCTCTGAAAGTGTACTCTTGAGTGAGATGTGGTAACAAAAACTTGGGTCCAATTGCCTTCAGCCATGGAGAGACCCAATAGTCCTCACATTTTTAATGTCGTTCCTTTTATAAATTTTTTGCCATTTTCCTTTGCTATCTTAAGTCTGCCTCTTTAAGATAAGAAAAAAAGGAAGGAAAGAAGGACAGAAGGGAGGAAGGGAGGGGAAGGAGAGAGGAAGGCTTGTTTGAGTATAACCTTTGGGCAGAATCATGTCCTGCAGTGCTCTGTAACTGGGTCAGGGTTCCTCATTCTGCGTTCTGGCCACTGCGTTCTGCCAAAATGCCCTGTTCTCCATCTGACCTAACCCAACAGTGACAGACATGTTTTTCTGGAAGAACACAGGTTTCAGATGAAGACACACCTATGTTTGATCCTGGCACTGCCATTACTAGCTGGTGACCATGGGCAAATTAACTTTGTGAATTTGTCTTCTTCTGTAATGCAGAGATAATGATATGATAACTTCACAGGAACATAAGAATTGTATGAGTAAACGTAGAATCATCTAGTACAGTTCCTGGCAAGTGGTTGATGGTCTATGAGTTTAGATCCCTTTTTCCCCATCCTCTGACTCTGTCTCCTTTACTATCTTTCAAATAAGTAAGGTCCACTTACTTTCTGAAATAGAAGAAAACTGAATTGCATCTCCTCAGGGTGCCACACTGATTCCCCCCAGATCCAGAGGAGCCCTCTAAACATGGACATCTACAGTTCCAAGGAAGAGAATTGAAGAAAGGACCTAAGCCCTGGAAATCCTGAGTACAATATTCTCCAGCCATAGGGTCTATGTCAACTACCGTTCACCCTGCAGCTGCTCAGGAAGGAGCTGTGCAAAGGGGCCTGCAAATCACTGAAAGCTTTGGTGCATCTTCTGTATGAAGCTCCTAGTTTTTTATGGGCTGGGGTGTACAGCCCATGACCCTCCAGGTGTCCTTGCCTCTGTCTGTCTTAAGGCTCTGCCATAAAGGCTGAGCATACTCGGGCTCCTTTCCCCAGCCTACACTTTCACTATAGCCATAAAGGTGATTCCAGTCTAAAGGCAAGGAGAGGAACTTGCCATGTGTCAGGGGTCTTTCCACTGAGCTCCCAAAACTCCTCGGGCTTACCTCTGTCACTTACCTACCCAACCGCTTACATGATTTGTCTGCTTTCCCCCCTGGCTAGAAACCCGGTTACTTTGCACCTCTTTTGATTTATATATCTGTCTTGCCAATGGGCTTCAGCCCTGGGCAAGTTCACTATGGATTCAATGTGACCAAAGAAATTGACAGCAAAATGTTCTTTGGGGTGAAAGGGTTTATTACCGGGCTTGTTCTCCCGCGTGGTAGGTTGAGCACTAATGTCTCTGCCTCCGCCCAGAGCACTGGGCCAAGCTCTCTATATAGCACAGTAATAGCTTATTACCTAAAGGTGTGGAAGCGGTAGCCTAGCAACAGACCAGTTACATCATCAGGTGGTTTAAGTTCAGTGAGGATCCTGGCCATAGAAACCCCAACTTCCCCACAATATCCTCACTTCCAAGCACAGTGCTATTTACCCAATCCTGAGTATCTCTGATAGGTGATACAGTGGGGTCACTTTTACTCCGCTTCTTAGTCTTTTTTGTAGTTTCCAATGGGTATGTATGTGTGCATGTGTGTTTTAAACCAACATGAGTTGCTTTTACAGTAAGAAAAAAGGCACAGTAATCTCTGCCTGGGTGTTCCAGAAACTGGGCTGTCCAGCCTTAGTGCTCTCTACCTCAGTGGTACTGAGAGAGAAGACACATTAGCCAAGAACTAGTAAGCTCTGAGACGAGGGCATTCAGAGCCCAGAGAATGGACTGGCATGGCCAAGCCAGCCTAGGGTGGATGTGGGGTCACAGTCCACGTGTCAATATGATCTCCCCAGGGAGGGGTCCGAGGGCATGGTAGACATGCAGGGGCTGGGGAGAGCAGGTTTTATCAGTTGGCACAGAAATATTTCACTATTTTTATAATCACAATAGCTCTCCTGGTGCTTGTAGACTAATTATGCACTCAGGTTACAAGGGGAGTTTCAGGGGCCAGCATAAACATGACTGGTGCTCTGAGATGATAAAGGTTCTCAGATTCTTCGGGTTAGTCAGATATCATGACCAGTGGTGGAATGGGATGGAGTTCATAAGTTCTGTGCTTCCTTCCAGGCATGGCCCACTGTTGTAGCCTAACTGCCAACTCTGTGGGCTTCCCCACGCTGGCCTCCCATGCCCAGCTGTTCCTTCTCACCCATTTGTAGTTTCAAGTGATTTTGCCTGTGTGTGGTCCAGATTCCTCCTTATGTGTCTGTGAAACATTCAGGCCCACATGAAGTGAAGGGCCAGAGGCAAAGCTTTCATGTCAGGCCCATCTGCAGGTGGAGTGACTTCAGGCAAGAGGCCAAGGCTCTGTGAGTCTCAGTGCTTTCATCTCAAATGGGGAACATAATACCTACCTTACCAGGTTGTTGGGATTAAAGAAGATGGTATTGAACCCAGTGCCTGGCACAGTATAAATGCTCAATAAATGGTAGCTTATATATACTGGTAGCATGGGCTTTGGAGCCAGCCTGCCCGGGTTTATTCCCCATGCCTCCACATACTAGCTCTCTGACTTTGGACACATTCTTTAAGCCTCACTTCTACCACTGTAAGATGGAGATAATCATTGCATTTACTTCATGGGGGGTAATTGTAAGAATTAGGTAGGATAATCTACACAAAGTGCTTAAAACAGTGCCTAACATATTGTAAGTGTTCAGTAAAGATGAGCTATTATTAGAATGATTATTAATAGCTGTTTAGTTGTTCATATGCTTTGTGCTCACATGAATGAGGTGAGTCATAAGAACTGTCTTGGTTAAATAAGCCCACATCATACAGGGGGAGACAGACAGGTACACAAATAATATCACCGTTTTGAGGGCTGAAATAGGAGTATTCCTGTATACTATGATAGCCCAGAGAGAAGGCAATTCATTCTGCCTGTGTAGTGTTGCTGCAAAAATGTGATGGTGACTGTGTGTGGTCCCAATTCTTCCTTTCATGTCAGTGAAACATTTGGGGGCACTTAGAGTGGAGACCTATAGACAAAGCTTTTAGTCAGGCAGTCTGCAGCCTTGAGGGATGAGTAGCAATGGTTTTGGAGGGCAGAGAGGAGGGTGATCAAACATCAGGTAGACGTGTAGGGTGTGCTCAGTGGAAGGTAGAGCAAAGAAAGTAGGCAGAAAGGCTAGCTGGGGCCTGAGTGTTGAAGGGCTTGAGCACCTTCACCCTACAGAGTTTGGAGTAAACACTGCAGCACAAAGTATTTTTATCAAACAAATTATATTTCAATGTCATGCTATCAGTTGAACAGAAATACTGTCAGTTGATAGAAGCAAAACCTTTCATTAAGCTTATTAAAATATTTTAATTATCTTCTCATGGTTTCATGGTTTCACTCTTGAGGGTTCATATTTTAGGGAAAGAGAATTTCCAAAACGTTCAGAGTGTTGAGAAGGTTAGGTATCCAGAAATCTGGGCCATCCTGTAAAATGTGACTATATTTGGAAATAGAGCCATTAAAAAGGTATAAAGTTACAATGAGGTGGTTAGATACCAATCTGACTGGTATCCTTATGAGAGGAGATTAAGACACAGAGAAGGAACCAGGGGCGGGCTGCCACAGAGGACAGCAGGAGGGCAGCCACGTGCAAGTCTAGGAGAGAGGCCTTAAGGGAAACCTGCTGACACCTTGATCTTGGGCATCCAGCCTTCAGAACTGGGAGAATATTAATTTCTGTTGTTTAAGTAAGCCACCCAGTCTGGTATTTTGTTATGGCAGCCCTAACTAATATTTATATTATATTGTGCTATGCCCTATGATACACACACACATACACACACACACATACACACATATATATGTATATGCATACACACACATATACATATATGTATGGCTTTTTTTGGAGCCATTTGCAAGTAAATTACAGATATGATGTCCCTTTATCTCTGAAAACAAGTACATTTAACTACAATATAATTAGCTAAACCCATAAATTAATGTTGATACCATGCTGTTAGCTGATCTACAGACTTTATTAATATTTTACCAAATATCTTATGTCTGTTACAGCAAAATATAGAGAATGAGAGAGAAAAGAAGAATGAAAGAGAAAGAAAAAAATTATTTTGGTTTGGAATCACAGGTTACATTCATTGACTGGTGATCCAGTTTCTGTTTTGTTTATATGTTCTAAGTTAAAATATAATGATATACAATATTATATTGGTTTCAGGTTTACAACATAGCGATTCAACAATCTATATACACTACTAAATGCTCACCACCATAAATGTAGTTACTGTCAATATACAAAAATATTACAATATTATTGACTATATTCCTTATGCTGCACTTTCATCCCTGTGACCAATTTATTTTATAATTTGAATTTTGTACCTTTTTATCCCTTTCCCCCTTCTCACCCATTCCCTCCACCCAACTCTCCTATGGCAACCATCAGTTTGTTCTCTGTGTTTAGAATCTATTTCTGTTTGGTTTCTTTGTTTTGTTTTTAGATTCCACATATAAATGAAATCACATGATATTTGTCTTTCTCTGACTTATGTCACTTAGCATAATACCCTCTAGGTACACTCATGTTGCAAATGGCAAGATTTCATTCTCTTTTATGGCTTAATAACATTCCACTGTACATATGTACCACATCTTCTTTATCCATTCATCTATTAATAGACACATTGCTTTCAAATCTTGGCTATTTAAAATAATGCTGCAGTGAACATAGGGGTGCACATAGCTTTTTGAATTAGTGCTTTTGTTTTCTTTGGGTAAATTCCCAGAAGTGGAATTACTGGGTCATATGGCATTTCTATTCATAGTTTTTTGAGGAGCCTCTACACTGCTTTCCATAGTGGATGCACCAATTTACACTCTCACCAGCAGCGCACAAGGGTTCCCATTTCTCCACATCCTCACCAACGCTGGTTATTTGTTGTCTTTTTGATACTAGCCATTCTGAATGGTGTGAAGTGATATCTCATTGTGGTTTTGATTTGCATTTCACTGATGATTAGTGATGTTGAGCATCTTGTCATGTATCTATTGGCCATCTGTATGTCTTTCGAAAAATATCTATTCAGATCCTCTGCTCATTTTTAAATTGGATTATTATTAGTATTTTTTGGTTGAGTTGTATGAGTTCTGTATACATGGATATTGAGTTGTATGAGTTCTCTTTACATGGCTCCTTTGGATATTAGCCCATTTGCAAATGTGCTAATATCATCTCCCTCAGTAGGTTGCCTTTTCATTTTGTTGATGGTTGCAGAAGCCTTTTAGTTTGATGTAGTCCCAGCTTGCTTATTTTTGCTTTTGTTCCCTTGCCTGGAGAGAAATATCTAGAAATAATTTCTAATGTTGATGTTCAAGAGTTCACTGCCTATGTTTTCTTCTAGGAGTCTATAGTTGCAGGTCTTGTATTTAGGTCTTTAATCCATTTTTAATTTATTTTTGTGTATGGTGTAAAACAGTGATCCAGTTTCATTTTTTTACATGTAGCTGTCCAGTTTTCCAAACACCATTTATTGAAGAGACTGTCTTTTCCCCATTGTACATTTTTAGCTCTTTTGTCATATATTAATTGACCGTATAAGCATGAGTGTATTTCTAGGCTCTCTTTTCGGCTTTTTGTGTGTATGTGTCATGCTGTTTCGATTGTTTCAGGTGAGGTCACTCTCCTTGAGGAGGAAGAACTGGGTCTTATACAGATTACTTTACTAGTGGTCGGGAGATTTCACTGATTGGCTTAAAATCCCACTCCTAGGAAAAGCTGAAATGCAATCAGGTTAGGCATTAAGCCCCATTTGGGGATGTTGCCTCCCAGAAGTGACCCCATGTTGGGCCTGTATTTTTTTTTTTTTTTTTCTTTTTTCTTTTGGTATCATTAATCTACAATTACATGAGGAACATTATGTTTACGCTCCCCCCTTCACCAAGTCCCCCCCAACAAACCCCATTACAGTCACTGTCCATCAGCATAGTAAGATGCTGTAGAGTCACTAATTGTCTTCTCTGTGCTGCACAGCCCTCCCTGTGCCTCACCCCCACATTATACATGCTAATCGTAATGCCACCTTTCTTCCCCCCCTTATCCCTCCCTTCCCACCCATCATCCCCAGTCCCTATCCCTTTGGTAACTGTTAGTCCATTCTTGGGTTCTGTGATTCTGCTGCTGTTTTGTTCCTTCAGTTTTTTCTTTGTTCTTATACTCCACATATGAGTGAACTCATTTGGTATTTGTCTTTCTCCACCTGGCTTATTTCACTGAGCATAATACCCTCTAGCTCCATCCATGTTGTTGCAAATGGTAGGATTTGTTTTCTTCTTATGGCTGAGTAATATTCCATTGTGTATATGTACCACTTCTTCTTTATCCATTCATCTACTGATGGACACTTAGGTTGCTTCCATTTCTTGGCGTTTGTAAATAGTGCTGTGATAAACATAGCGGTGCATCTGTCTTTTTCAAACTGGGCTGCTGCATTCTTAGGGTAAATTCCTAGGAGTGGGATTCTTGGGTCAAATGGTATTTCTATTTTGAGCTTTTTGAGGAACCTCCATATTGCTTTCCACAATGGTTGAACTAATTTACATTCCCACAAGCAGTGTAGGAGGGTTCCCCTTTCTCCACAACCTCACCAACATTTCTTGTTGTTTGTCTTTTGGATGGTGGCGACCCTTACTGGTGTGAGGTGATATCTGATTGTAGTTTTAATTTGCATTTCTCTGATGATTAGCGATGTGGAGCATCTTTTCATGTGTGTGTTGGCCATCTGAATTTCTTCTTTGGAGAACTGTCTGTTCAGCTCCTCTGCCCACTTTTTAATTGGATTATTTGCTTTTTGTCTGTTGAGGTGGGTGAGCTCTTTATATATTTTGGATGTCAAGCCTTTATTGGATCTGTCATTTATGAATATATTCTCCCATACTGTAGGATACCTTTTCATTCTATTGATGGTATCCTTTGCTGTACAAAAGTTTTTCAGCTTGATATAGTCCCACTTGTTCATTTTTGCCTTTGTTTCCCTTGCCTGGGGAGATATGTTCATGAAGAAGTTGCTCATGTTTATGTCCAAGAGATTTTTGCCTATGTTTTTTTCTAAGAGTTTTATGTTTTCATGACTTACATTCAGGTCTTTAATCCATTTTGAATTTACTTTTGTGTATGGGGTTAGGCAACAATCCAGTTTCATTCTTTTACATGTAGCTGTCCAGTTTTGCCAACACCAGCTGTTGAAGAGGCTGTCATTTCCCCATTGTATGTCCATGGCTCCTTTATCATATATTAATCGACCATATATGTTTGGGTTAATGTCTGGAGTCTCGATTCTGTTCCACTGGTCTGTGGGTCTGTTCTTGTGCCAGTACCAAATTGTCTTGATTACTTTGGCTTTGTAGTAGAGCTTGAAGTTGGGAAGCGAGATCCCCCCCACTTTATTCTTCCTTCTCAGGATTACTTTGGCTATTCAGGGTCTTTGGTGGTTCCATATGAATTTTTGAACTATTTGTTCCAGTTCATTGAAGAATGCTGTTGGTAATTTGATAGGGATTGCATTGAATCTGTAGATTGCTTTGGGCAGGATGGCCATTTTTACAATATTAATTCTTCCTAGCCAAGAGCATGGGATGAGTTTCCATTTGTTAATGTCTTCTTTAATTTTTCTTAAGAGTGTCTTGTAGTTTTCAGGGTATAGGTCTTTCACTTCCTTGGTTAGGTTTATTTCTAGGTATTTTATTCTTTTTGATGCAATTGTGAATGGAATTGTTTTCCCAATTTCTCTTTCTATTAGTTCATTGTTACTGTATAGGAAAACCACAGATTTCTGTGTGTTAATTTTGTATCCTGCAACTGCTGAATTCCGATATTAGTTCTAGTGGTTTTGGAGTGGAATCTTTAGGGTTTTTTTATGTACAATATCATGTCATCTGCAAATTGTGACAGTTTGACTTCTTCTTTACAAATCTGGATTCCTTGTATTTCTCTGTTTTGTCTGATTGCCGTGGCTAGGACCTCCAGTACCACATTGAATAAAAGTGGGGAGAGTGGGCATCCCTGTCTTGTTCCCAATTTTAGAGGAAAAGCTTTCAGCTTCTCGCTGTTCAGTATGATGTTGGCTGTGGGTTTGTCATATATGGACTTTATTATGTTGAGGTACTTGCCCTCTATACCCATTTTGCTGAGAGTTTTTATCATGAATGAATGTTGAATTTTGTCGAATGCTTTTTTAGCGTCTATGGAGATGATCATGTGATTTTTGTCCTTCTTTTTGTTTATGTGGTGGATGATGTTGATGGATTTTTGAATGCTGTATGTTCCTTGCATCCCTGAGGTGAATCTCACTTGGTCATGGTGTATGATCCTCTTGATGTATTTTTGAATTTGGTTTGCTAATATTTTGTTGAGTATTTTTGCATCTATGTTCATCAGGGATATTGGTCTGTAGTTTTCTTTTTTGGTGGGGTCTTTGCCTGGTTTTGGTGTTAGGGTGATGTGATGCTGGCTTCACAGAATGAGTTTGGGAGTATTCCCTCCTCTTCTATTTTTTGGAAAACTTTAAGGAGAACAGGTATTATATCTTCTCTGTGTGTCTGATAAAATTCCGAGGTAAAACCATCTGGCCTGGGGTTTTTTTCTTGGGTAGTTTTTTGATTACCACTTCAATTTCTTTGCTGGTAATTGGTTTGTTTAGATTTTGTGTTTCTTCCTTGGTCAGTCTTGGAAAGTTTTATTTTTCTAAGAAGTTGTCCATTTCTTCTAGGTTTTCCAGCTTCTTAGCATATAGGTTTTCATAGTATTTTTCTTTTTGACAAATTTAATTGTCATGTCTAGACTCTTTTAATCTAGAACCATTTCTCATTCTTTGTCTTTCATCACTTTGATAGTTTTGAAGAATACAAGCTGCTTTTTTTGGTAGAATGTCTCCCAGTTTGGACCTGTCTGATATGTCCTTGTCATTGGATTAAGATCTACTAGGATAGTCCACATTTTCAAGAATAGGACTTTTCCTGGACTGTTTTAACATTCCAAGTCTGTGAATTCTCCTCCCAAAGTGTAAATGAGAAATCTGTAACATCTTATAGGTAACTCATTGGTTTAGGAAAATAATTCAATTTTCAGACTTGATAAGTATTATGAAGTGATGTGTCCTCAATGCAACGCATCTGGGAGCACATAATGTGTATTTGTCATATTATTGGTGGTGTTAACTTTGACCTGTTGGTTAAGGCTGTGACCTCCAGGGTCCTCCACTGTAAATTTACCATTTTCCTTCTTTGTTTTTTTTTTTCCACCAGGGAATCATTTCTTTTTAACACATTGCTGATCACATAGGAAATCCAATCCTGATATCCTGATGCAGGCAAGAGACAAGAGAAACATAGCTGCCGAAGAGTACAGAAAGGAAGTGTTCTTCAGGAAGCTCTTGAACATCTTCAGAGCCTGAGCAGTTTGTTGTCTCCTGGGTCCCTTAGGTTGTCGGAAATTCCAGTCTGGGGAGATCTATCTGTGCGCTAGGTGAGACCTCAACCCCGAACAGGGTTCTTCACTCTGATCAAGAAAGAACTCATGAGTAGGTCAAGCAGGTACAAGCAGAGAGTAGTCTAATAAGGCAAAAGTACACACTCAAGGAGGGAGTGCAGGTGTGCTCTAGAGATGGACAGCCCCCCTTTCCTTTGCTTTTAATAAGCATTTTGTGGGGGAGACACTTTGAGACTGTGCAAATAGAGTAGCCAGATAAAATGCAGGGAACCCAGTTTAATTCAAATTTCAGAAAACCACCAAATACTTCGTTAATTATGACCCCCTCCTACCAAATTATTTATCTATAACTCAATTGGGTATCTTTGGTTTTTTTTGGCAAGATATGACAATCCTATATGTAAATATTTTGTCCCTCATCAGCTTCACCCAGTTGTTTTGGTGTCCATTGATGATTATGAATTAATTTTGATTATGATTTTACCAAATGGTTATTTTCTAACTCCATCATTCTTTTACATTTATTAGTTGGTATTCTATCTGCCTGTCTTTTTATCCACTCTTTACCATGCCTGGCACACAGTAGGCGCTCAGATATTTGTTCAAGCAACGAATGAACGAACTCTAGCTCTTTGGCCCGGCTTCTGCAGGTCCAGCAGCGCCTGGAAGGGGCTTGCCCTCTTCAGCCAATCACGGCGTGCTACCGAGGCTTCCCAGCCTTTTGGGGCTTCGGTGCTGGCTCTTCTTGCTCCAATCACAGGCAGGGCTTTCCTGAGTAGAGACCAACGGCTGCCGGTGGGGGGCGGGGCCTGCCACGCGGCCGCGGTATAACTGGGCTGCCCGCGCGCGCGCTTCTCTCCTGGCGCGGACACCGGCACAAATCATGGGTGTTCCTTCGGTAGTGTCCACGTTGGCCACCCGGCTGCTTCGGCCCGCACAGAACTGCCGCCTCCACCATTGCCCCTTACACCTCTCGGCAGTCAGGTAAGGGGCGGGATGTGGGTCAGCGCTGAAAGCCCGGGGAACCGAGCGCTGGGGGCCTTCCAGGCTCCGGAGGGGGCCGAGGGACGTCCTTCCTGAGCATCTCCGTCCCTGGCGGTAGTGGCCACCGGGAGGGGTGTGGCGGGGCGACGTGGCAGCCCGGCGCTGCCGCAGCCTGAGAGCTGGGCACTCGCTCCGCGGGGCGAGCTAGTGCCGGTAGTCCGCTTTTCGGAGGAAGCCCGTCGCCCGCAGGCTCGGGGCGTCGCCCTCTCTGGGGGCCTTTCCGGCGCGGGACGGGGCCCAAGGTTCCGAACGAAGGCGCGGGCGGCTCTGGGGCGCCCCGATCTGCGCGGGAACGTACGGAGGTTACCGGCCGGAACCTGCCGACAGCCTTTGGCGGTGATGCCGAGAGCCGTCTTGCGGAAAGCCTGACAGGGTTCTGAATGAGCAGCCTTCGGCGCGCTGCCTCTTCCCGGGACCCTAGCGGCGGAGGGGGTGGTTGCAGTCTGATGAAATCCCGAGCCGGCTTGCCGCGGGGTACCAGCCCTTCCTCCTTCCCCGGGAGGTGGATGTGGCTCGCGCTGCGCTACAAGCCAACCTTTCCCTCCCAAGGGAACAAATGTGCTGTGGTCCGCAGGGCTTCCACTGCAGCCTAACGCGAGCTGGTCAGTGCCAGGCTGAGTAAACTCAAGTGCTAAATACCCTGGAGGAGGAGAGGGGTAGCTCTGCGTTTGCGAAGGGAGGTAATGGGTTTTCCCTGATCTTTCTGGACCTCACACTCCCATTGTTAAACCTAGGTTGAAGAGTCTTTGGGGATGGGGTGAGCTGTGATTTCTCTCCGTAAATCTGTACACTATCCCTTCCATCTTTAGAGCCTTTGCATTGCCAGAGACCTAAGCCTTGTAACAGCAGCCCCTTCTTTCACCCACTGTGCTAGGCTGTGCAATTTTAGAGAGAACTTCTTTCCCTAGAGGAACTCACCTATCTGTCAAGAGCCAGAACCGTGTGTAATTTCCATTCAATGTAAAAATGTTATTAGAGACACTGCTAAGGTTCTTTTGGAGCACAGAATGCAGTTGGTGCATTCTTGGAAGACTTGTGAGGAGACACCAAGGCTTTTCTCAGTCTGACCCTGATCTGTCTTCAGTTCCATCTCTCATTGTTGTTTTCCTCCCTCTCTCCCCACTTCCTGAGTTCTGGCCACACGTGCCTGTGGCTTTCAGGAGTGAAAGGAGATTGATAAACATCCTCTAATTCGCGACCTAAAGAACTGGGCCGGTTTGTTAACTCTCCAGTGATAAACGCGCTCCTTTCGCCGTGAGCCAGTAGGCTTCCACGTCTCTGACGGCGATGCTCCCTTTGGTATTTATGGTTCTGTATTGCTTTGATCACTGCTGGCTGGTAAATGTAAAACAATGTCTTTTTAAAAATATGAGTCTGAATGTATTTCTTTTCTGGGGCAGAAGGTATTGGTGTGAGGGTTTTAGGAACATAAACTCATGGTTAGAGGGATAGTACTGCAGTCTAGGAGACAATGGAGTGAGGGAAAAATGGACTTTGGAGGCGAGGTTTGCATTTGGATCTTGTTTCTACTGTCCTCAGTTTCCCCTTCTGTATAACAGAGTTACTGTAACAGCCCCAAGGTAACTGAGAGTACTGTATGCAGAACTCTTAGCAAAATACCTAGTGTTTAATAGATGTTTGTTCCATCTCTCTTTGTGTCTTTCTTCACTCATTACCACTCCATTAATTACTGGCTTTCATGACTGACAGTGAAGTAGTAGATGACAGAACTCTTCCCAAAATAACCTGATCCTGAATTCTGAAACGCACCTGGTATTTATTCATGGAAAATTACAGTACTGTGGGGCTTTTGAATTAGGAGGAAAGTGAAGATAAGATGCTCCTGACTTGGATTTTGGTTTTGAATTTCATTTAAACAATCCTCTTGACTTCTTTCTAGTCTTTTCATTCATAATTTTAAAGGAAATTTTCTAAACATCTCCGTGAAAACACTTAATTCCTAAATAAGTGTTAACTAATACAGTTAATATGTTTTGGACTCCCTGTGGGACTGAGCTGAGTCTCTCTGTGTTCATTCTCAGATAGCAGTTACTTTCTCTGCCCTTTGGCAAAAGGTGATGGGAAATGAGGTAATGCCTCACTCTCTGGACGGCGTGTCACCTTTTGCCGAGTCGTGGCCTGCAGAGGAGGTATATCATTAAAAATAGTCACTGTGCTACAGCTTTGTTTTTGGTTCCTGTTACTCTTTGACAGTTTTGTTTTTTTCTTTTTTAAGCAAATTGGCATAACACTCAGAATCTGCCTTTGGGACTTGGAACACTAGGTTCTCCCAGAACTCTGTGTCCTTAACTTTAGGATATTAGTCTTAGCTCAGATGTGCTGCTACGATTTTCTCTAAGTTTATTGCTTTAAAAGGAACTTCTTAATGAATTGTGATCTAGGTCCTTCTTACTGAATATCTATATATATCCTCATGAGTGTATAAATATGTGTGTGTGTGCAAGTTTGACCAAGAGAAGAGAATAAGAAATTAATTCTTATTGAAAGTGTATGCCTGGCACTTTATATATGTTATTTCATTCAATACAGATCACTTTATATATGTTATTTCATTCAATACAGATCACAGATCTGGCATGTGCCAGAAAATTACTTTTTTTAAATAGATTTTTTAAACAACATGCTAATATATTTATTTCAATGGCAGGCACTTTTACATTCATTTAAAGGGAGGCCTTTGAAGCTGCAGTATATGTGGGATTAAAAAATGGGGGGGTGCACCTATTATTTCTGATATAACCTATCATAGTAGAAACAGACAGGCCACATTTCCAGCCATAGATTCATCACTTTTGGCCTTTGCTTGGATGAGATATTTGACTTCTCTGAGGCTTAGTTTCTCCATCTCTAAAATGAGCATAATTCTTCATTGTAGAATTCTTAGTGAAATTGAAAATAATAGGTGATCTGTATTGAATGAAATAACATATATAAAGTGATCACAGTGATACAAAAAAGATCACTACTTTTTAAGTAGTCTTTCAGTCTGTAGTGTTCAGGGTTGGGAATATATTTCTGGCCTGGGGTGGGTAATGTTGCCAGCGGTATTTGTATCAGCAAAGCCCTTTTAATGAAGTCCCCCTCAGCTCTAATTCTGAGATGGATTTGTAAATATGAACATGTTTGCAATTCTTTAATATATCATGGGTATATATGATATGCTATAATGTATTTTGTGCTATTCTGGTACTGTTACATAAAATCAGGGTAAAAGTATTTGGTTTGCTATAAAATTATCTTCTTAATACCTTCCAAGATGCAAATATAGATTAATAGAAGGTTTAGATACAAAATTAATGCATTATATCAGACATTAAACCAGACATTGAGATCTGGCTTAAAGTAGGCACTTAATCATAATGCAAATGAAAAGCAGGTATTAAAGGCTTAAAGACTGTTAAAGCTTTAAAATTCCGTTTTAACAAACAGTGGTTTGTGTACCTATCATATCTGACCATACAAGATACCCAGTACCTTGATGTTATCCCTGAGAATTGAATATCTGTTACAAAGGGAAATTATGTCAATATTTCAGTCAATTGCGTGTTTCATTGGTCTTAAGGTTGGAGCGTTCGTTCCTCATGACACCAAAGACAGAAACCTAAAGGGAGAGCCTGTTTTGTAGTCTGATCTTTACTTTTTACAAGAATTTAAGCTAGCTGGTTTTGTGGACTCTGTTGCCCTCTGCAGAAATGAAGCTGTTGTCATTTCTGGAAGGAAACTTGCCCAGCAGATCAAGCAGGAAGTGCATCAAGAGGTGGAAGAGTGGGTGGCATCGGGCAACAAACGGCCCTACTTGAGTGTGGTTCTGGTTGGCGAGAATCCGGCAAGTCACTCCTATGTCCTCAACAAAACCAGGGCAGCTGCAGATGTGGGTATGTGTTGCTCTCAGACCCTGACAGCTGTTAAATTAAGGCTTATTTGAGGCAAACCCCACTGTAGTTTGTTATTTCTTTTTCTGATTAGGAAAACCAAGCAGAGGAGCTAATGTTATTGAACTATATCCAAAATTTTGTCATTAAAAAATTAGGCTGTTTCGATTGGGGAAGCTTATAGACTAGGACAGAAGGAATATGGTTGGTAACCTTGGTGTCTTCCAGATTGTAAGCCAAATTCTGTCCTTCATCTTAACATTTGACTAGTGACCTTGCTCACGGTTCAATGTTGCTTTTCTTGAGCAATAATGTTTCTCTGACTGACATGTTTGAGCATTTGATTGAGGAGACCTCACTGATGTGGCCTAGAAGAGACTCACAGATTTGAAGGAAATGATTCTGACTTCTGGGAAACAGCTTTTGGCTTCTCCACCAGTTGCTTCCAAAGCCAATTGAATCATGCAGCTTAGAAGTGGTTGGGGTCTTGAGCAGAAACCATGGGTCTGGATGATTGGAGGTTTTGTGTTGTAGGTTTCCCTATGCCATAGACTCAGTGTGACAGTAGCCCAGAGGTGGGGGGCTGAATTGTGCCTCTGAGTCTCATCTGTGGGTCAGTGGTCTGCGTCCTGCACACACTTCCCTTCTGAGAGGCAGTGAAATCTCTGGCGTGGCTGGCGGTGTTACCGGACTATGAGCCCTTGGTATACTCTATTCTTTATCACTGAGAATTGAGGCCTCCCACTCTTTTCACTGAAAAACCTTTAGAACCTCTAGTAACTAGCAAATGATGGCTTTTTAGGACATTGAGAAGGAAGCATGGTGCAGTGGAAAGACCTGGGCTTCGGAACTATATGGATTGGCTTTGTCATAGCTGACTTGTGTTTCAGGTTCATGGAGCCTCAGTCTTCTTGTTCATAAAATGGTGTAGAATAATGTATAGAAAGTGTCAAGCTTGCATTCTCTAGTGTATGTATTTGTGAGTTACTTTTTAGGTTCCTTGTGAACCAATTCAAGCTTTTCAGGGTGGATATGATAATAAAAACCTCTGGTAGAAGACTGCAGAGGAACCATAGCAGTACTCCTTAAATGGCTCGATAGTTTTCTTGACTTTGAAATTTTCTCACAGGAATCAACAGTGAGACGATTGTGAAACCAGCTTCAATTTCAGAGGAAGAACTGTTGAATTTAATCAGTAAACTAAATAATGATGATAATGTAGATGGCCTCCTTGTTCAGCTACCTCTCCCAGGTAAGTGTGGACTCCACCATTTAAAATAATTTCTGAGTTGTGGAAAGCTTGGTGACTTTGTACACCTTGCCCCCGTGTGGATTTGACTTAAAGTGGAGGTAAACTCAAAAGAGAATGAATGTTTTATTAGATATGGGACAGACCTATGCAGAATGTCAGTTATTGAGATCCTGATACAAAGGACAGTGGAGGGAAGCAGTTCATGCTAGAGGATTCTGGCTTTGATATCTGCATTTGGTTTGACTTTGCTCAATATGTGTTCCTTCTGTACAGATGAAGTATATCATGAGGCAAGTGTTAGAAGGGGAACAGGTTTGCGCACAAAACCAGATAGGCTGGAGTTCAGCAGTGCTAACCATGCAGCAGTGACTTAAGGCCATCTCTGATTTCTTATTCAGAGCACATTGATGAGAGAAAGGTCTGCAATGCTGTTTCTCCAGACAAGGACGTTGATGGCTTTCATGTAATTAATGTCGGGCGAATGTGTTTGGACCAGTATTCCATGTTACCAGCTACCCCATGGGGCGTGTGGGAAATAATTAAGCGAACTGGTAGGTATATCCCACAGTTGCGTGTCTGTGTTTGTATTGTAAAAGCAGTACTGGGAAATGGCAAAAATTCATGCCGTAGCAAAGAGTGGAAACTCCCCCCACATCCTCTGGTCCTGCTCCGCAGAACCTCCTCTCTTACTAGCTGCCTGACATTGTTTCTGCCAGTTAATCCAGAAGCCTCCCTATAAGCTTTGTGAGTTTATAAGCTTTAATGGGGCTGATAGTGAACATTCCTATGACATTTTACAGCTTACAGGGTACTTTCGCCTCTTTTAGCCTTCACTATGTGTAGCACGTGACAGGTCTAGTTGACTGTGAGGCAGTTAGAGACTTCTTTCATTTTAATAATTAGATTCACATCCAAGGCCACCTGCCTTTCTTTTCCTTTGGTTCTCATTCTAAGCTTGTCTGGCACTACTTTTAATGCAAATACATATATTCTTTCATAGGTATCCCAACCCTAGGGAAGAATGTGGTTGTGGCCGGAAGGTCAAAAAATGTTGGGATGCCCATCGCAATGTTACTACACACAGATGGGGCGCATGAGCGCCCTGGAGGTAAGGAAATTGCTTCCACAGAAATGTCATCCTCTTCCCTACAGGAGAACCTTCAGAGGCTGTCCTGAGGGTGTTGGGAAGTATGAACTTTGTAAACTTTGTGTTTGTTGTGACTTTGTTAACAGATAGTTGGGGAGTAACCTTTGTAGGGAGAAGCTGTACTCAGTGTCACCTGAGAGTTTACTTTATATTCCTTTATTATGGGACCAGTTCAGAAATGGCTATGGCTCAGAAATAAATTTTGGGTTTTGAGTATAAATATGGTTGCAGGTAATTAGAAACCATGGGTCTGGGTGATTGGAGGTTTTGTGTTGTAGGTTTCCCTATGCCATAGACTCACTGTGACGGTAGCCAGAGGTGGGGAGCTGAATTGTGCCTCTGAAAAAACAAAATGCCACTCCATTTGTCATTCCCCCGGGAATGGTACTGTGAGCTGCCATTTATAGCTTTGGTAAGAAGCAGTTCTTATTCAAAGTTAGCATCCCATTTTGCATTTGGTAGAAAACGTCTTAGAGCATTGCAAAGGATTAATTGATATGACTGTCACATATCATGTCAAGTTCTGTTAATTAGTCTGAGAAAAAGCCTCATAAATCTGTTATCACATGGGATTATCATATGACCTTTTATGATTATATCAGATATAATAGCAAAACTGTATTTCCAGGTATCTTCCAGTATACTTTTTCAAAAAACCTTGAGTAATTCTAGTGATATTTTGCTCAGAAAAGGTAAAATTCTTGAAGAGCTGTTAAATAGGATAAGTAATAAACTTAATTATATATGACACCAAAGGGTAGAGCTAGGACCAAGGGATAGAGGTTATAAGAAATCAGGCATTAATTTTTAAACAGTAAATAACCATTAGCTGCCTAGAAAATGTGGCACATAAATTAAATCAGTCATTTTCTCAGAGATGGTGAATTTCTACAGTGGTTTGACCAAGTGAGACTTAACCCAACCCAGCTCTGATTCAGAAATCCAGACCTATTTCTGAACTTGCAGGTGATGCCACTGTTACAATATCACATCGCTACACTCCCAAAGAGCAGCTGAAGAAGCACACGATTCTTGCAGATATTGTGGTCTCAGCTGCAGGTAAGACAGGTGGGCATCAGAAGGGTTGAGGCTGCACCTCTGACCTTAGAATTAGAATGTGTCTGCCTCGCTGCCATTCCATTCATCATTCCCCCTGGAATGGTACTGTGAGCTGCCTAAAGACAGGAGGGAGGTGTGCATGGGGAATTGGTTTCTGGCATCCCATTATACAATGTTATTTCTAAGGCCTCAAGTGTTTTTACCTACTGTGTGAAATTCAAATGGTTCCTTGGTTAATAGCTTTTATAGATTTTTATAAAACAAGCTAATTAATTCTTCCAGGTCTCTTGGAATTGAATTTAGATAAGAATCTGACAGGTGGAGCCTTCTTTTCAGTACTAAACTGCTCACCTCCATTTCCAGGCATTCCAAACTTGATCACAGCAGATATGATCAAGGAAGGAGCAACGGTCATTGATGTGGGAATAAATAGAATTCAGGATCCCATAACTGCCAAACCCAAATTGGTTGGAGATGTGGATTTTGAAGGTAAATGGTATAACTTTTTAAAAATGTAAAATTTATAAGTACTGCTTTTAATGGACATTTAGGAAAGATCATTTTACTTTTACTTCTAAACTTGTGTTATCCTGGTAGTACCATTTTAAAGTGCATTCCACAAGAATTAAGAGAAGACATTTAAGTAATTACAGCCATTCTAGAATCATTTTAGGTGTTTATATCATAAAATTATGGAGAGCAGGTATAAACTTTCCAGGGAGTTATTTATTTTTTTCCTTAGGACTTTCATAATTGAAATAGCTTCATGACTTATAGCAATTCTGAAAATGTAATGAAGTGATTTTGCTAAACTACTTAATTTCCTAACCAGTGTTATAAATTTCTCATTTTTGTATCAAGAGGAGAGATCACAAACCTGGAATGCTAAAAATGGTCCAGGAAAAAGCCATATTCCTAAAATTTTGGAATATGCTAGTAGATTCCTCCTTTCAGTTCTTAAGGTATCATGTTCATCTAAATTTTATGCTGATAACCTATTTCTAGCTTTTTGTTTCTACCTTTTTGTTAGACACAAGCCCAGTATTTTTACTTTAAGATTGGTTTAAAAAATCATGCCTTCTCACTTTCCAGAAATTTATTTTACTTGGTGCTTTGGACAAACAGAATAGTTAAGTAAAAATTGAGTAAAATTAAGAAAGTATTGTAGGCAAATAATTAAAAGAGGTAACTTATTATTATAGTAACACCTCCATCCAGTTAATCTACTGAGATGTTTCTTAAGTTGATTTAATGTGGAGGAAAAAATATGGCTGGTAAATTATATAGGTTATTAGATGTATAAGTATTCATTGAGTAGCTCTCCTTCATACGTGCGTGTTATTTTATCGATATGTTCAAAAGCCTTGACTTTTGAGTAATATTGATGTGATTTTTTTATGAGTTTGAGGCTTATGAAGGTGCATGTGTATCTCACTGCTTTTTCTGTGAATGCTTCTTCCATGACGTGTTAAAATATGTACCTTTCCTTTGCCATCATTAAATCAGTCCACCAATCTTGTTTCTATGTAGGAGTCAGGAAGAAAGCTGGTTACATCACTCCAGTCCCTGGGGGTGTTGGTCCCATGACAGTGGCAATGCTAATGAAGAATACCATTATTGCTGCCAAAAAGGTGCTGAGGCCTGAAGAGCGGGAAGTACTGAAGCCTAAGGAACTTGGAGTAGCAACTAATTAACTGTTACGTCTGTTGTGTCATGGACAGTACTCCAAGCCAGTTCAAGAGGCAACACAGGCCAAACAAAATGCAATATTTTTTTATTTATTCTACTGAAATGATTTAAAATGATGCTTTGTATTTATTGAAAGTGTAAATGGGTGGGTGTTTGTGCACACAGCCCTGCAGTACCTCACCAGAGAGCATGCCAGGATCCTGCTGGGTCATGCGATCTAACCAAGAGATGCCATTAACCTATTGATTGACATGGGGAACATGGTCACATTGAGAATGGATGCTGAGCTTTGTCAGTCACTTTAGGTTACATTTGCCTTTTCTAGGATTGCATTTCCCAAGTGCTATTCCAGTAAGAGTTGGTACTCACTTTGGATTCCAAACCTTTTGAGTTCAGCTGATCAAACCAAAGGAACAATGTCGTTAGAGAAAAATAGGGAAAAGGTAAAAAGTAAGAAATGGTGACTGAACAGAAAAAAGGTACTCTAATTTATGTATGTACTGTTTGCTAACTAGAAGAAAATCTACATGTTAGTATCCTAAGCTGTCATTTGGTGGTTTAGTCATGGGAAAGTGTTTAAGATTGTTTCATGTGCTATTAGTCCTCATTTTATGTGTACTACCATTCACGAGGTCTCCCCATTTTAGTTTTCTAGGATTGGAAGGCTTAATTTATAGATGATTTGTATGTACTGTCATATTGGCTTTTCCTATATCCTTTAAACTTCACTGTTAATTTTTTGTACTGTTGAGGGTGTCTGTATGGTCTTTTTGATATATCTGGAAACCTATTTTTGAAATACAAAACTTGGGCTTGATAATATTAGGGCAGCTTATGTAAGTATGCACCTTGCTTTTCCACCAAAGAATTGTCAGCAGCTGCCTGCTTTTCACTGATGCACCTGTTGGCTTTCCCAGTAGGTTTTTGAGAGCTTGAGTTAATACTGAATTTAATCAGACTTTCTGATTAAAGGTTTTTGTTTTGTTTTTTTTAAATAAAGCACTTCTGACTGGTGTGGAATGAGTTTCTGAAATACTATATCTTCCTGCTACTGTATTAGTTGTGACCTTACCTTACTTACTTTATCTCATTGGATGTGATTGATCTAGGCATTTCTATATTTGGTGGCACCCAATCGTATGCCTTAAACAAATGGGTTCAAAGAGCTGTTGGGAAACCAGCCTAGTTCTTTTACTCTTACATCCCAATGGGTTGTGCCATAAGATTCATTTAAGTGGTTAGTCTTGTTCAGGCTGCTTTCTAAACCTTTCTGAGTGTTTCCTAAACCATGTGTTCAATTCACACATTGTTAAATTTACAAAGGACTTCTTGATGTGCTTACCAAGTTTCATATATATATGTAATTTTTTTTTTCAATGTGTGTGTTTTGACTTGACAGATTGGAAGGTATTTGCCACACACATTTTGAGGCTAGGATAGATTCCCTGTGTGTTTGCCACCCGGGCTGGGTATTTTGGCTTTCATTGCAGGCAGAAGCAGGTCCTGCTCCAGGCAGCTTGAGGCATAAAGAGAAAGGAAAACAATGGGGAATTGACCTACTCCCTCGTTCCTTTGCCAGCTACCTTTATTCTTTTGATAGTTTTCTGGAGATGAAAGGTGATAGTTTACTGGAAATGTTTTTGCGAGGTGTAGCTGGGGTATATAACGTAATGTAATCTGACAACTCACGTAAATTATTAAGCATAGAGCAAGATGAGCAGACAGGATTAAATTTTATTTAATTGTAGTCACAAGTGGAAAAAAGTACTGACCTAATGCATGGAGAAGTAACAATAGGTCAACTTGTTAAAAGCTATTGAAATTAAAATGTTCATGTATATACAAAATGTAAATGACATAAAGTGGAAAACTATAACGATCAATTTACAACAACTAGCATCATAGTTTCCCAATTTGTTTGATTGATCAAGCACATTTACTTCTGAATCCATAACATTTCTACAGTTTGGGCAAAGTGATACTGGAAATAAGCCAAGTTTTAAAACTGAAATGTTAAGTGTAGATTGTTAGCTCTCCCAGGTGCAGATGAAGATAAAGAATTTATACTTAAACTCAGGTGGTATTTGTGGATTAGTGAGCAGCCAAGTAATTCAGTTGCTGTGAGCAGAAGTGGTAGAGGTTTAGAGCTTTACCTCTTGGCAGTATCCCTTGGAAAGGAGCTGAGATTTTATTTAATAAACACTTATTGAGAGTGTTCCATGTATCAGGCACTGTATTAGGCCTTGGGGATTACAGAGGCAGTTAACTACCCCGGTACTCAGGGTGTTAATTAATGATCTAGTGTTTTTGTCTTTTAAAAATACAAAGGACTATAAAACACACCTGCATTTGTGTCTTGAGTAAATGTAGTAACTCTAACCAAAGTGATTTACTCGAGATTCAAATGTATAGTTGTTTCAGAGCAGATAAATGTCAAATGCATTGTGGCCGTCCAGCACATAGTGGGTGTTTTATTAAATGTGGGTTGAAGATAGACTGATCTTAAATTCATGAGGAAAGGATTTGCTTCATTATTAATGGGTTTAATTTACCCAATATACTTCCAATCATTCCTTTAAAATACTAGTCTAATAACTGCAAAGTTACAATCTTCCAAAATTTGACATTAGCTCTGCCTAACATGCAATGTTAGTGTGAACGGGAGTTTTGACTTTTATTAGGCCATTGAAAACTTGCAGGAAGGACCTGCCAGAATACATAGAGAAAATTTTCCTGAGTGTGAAAACCAGTGATTTTAATTTAAAGGATCATTTTGTTGATTTAACATGTGGTTTGAAATTCCACTTTAACAAGAACTCTCTTTAAAAAAACATTTATCTACTCAAACATGTTGGTTCTTTCACTGACAGACGTCTGGAACTGGCTTCTCAATATGGGAAAGAAAGCCCCAGTCACACTCCTGTGCTGGGACAAGGCCCGTAATGCAGGTAGTTCAAGCTTGTCATACAACCCTTAGAAAACTGAAGAATATGGAGAGCAAAGAAGACAGAACTTTTTTTTTTAGATGTTTCTTAATATGCAAAATTGCAAAACAAACTTTCCAGCCTTGGTCTGTTGAAGTATGAGCATTTTAACAGTTCTTCCAAAGACCATCTAGATACATTAAAATCTAACCTTTAAATAAAAATTACTATTGCCCCATTATCTTAGCTATGCTTTTAGGGAGCAAGCATTCTTTTCGTTTCAAGAAATGTTACAATTTCTACGCTGGACTGCATTTTAACATAAAGTATAACATTTAGCTTTAGTTGTGTTCATAACTACAAATGGATGAGAAGAGCTTTGCATGAAAGTAGGACTTTTCATGGATAGCTCTCCAGTTCTCTATCAGGCAGAGTACTTACTCTGGTATAAATAAGGAAGCAGACTCTGAGAAGGGTTTTGGCCCAGACTCACAATGAAGACTACACCATGCCCTCCTCACCCTTTCTAGGGGAAGCGGGGTCCTAGAGGGTGGTCTCACTGCCAGCTTCGCTTCCATATCTGTCCATGTCTGTGAAGTCACAGTCTGACTCCATGTCTATCTTCACCTGTGGCACCATGAACACTGGGCTCTGTGAGTAGTTGAAAGTAGGTGAAGCTGGACAGGAAATCTTGAAGTGCAGGGTGATACTGAAGAAAAAGGAAGGAAAAATGATGTTGGTGTTTTTGATGCTATCCTCCAGAACAGGCCTCTAATGCAAATAGTTCTGTCTTTGCTTGTGGACTCAACACATGGGAATGAGCAGTGTCCTGTCTAAGTGGCCTTCAGCTGTCATCATTTAGCCATGTTTCAGCCTATTTACACTGCTGTCAAGGTGAACTTTCTAGATCACACATCTGCCTGTGGTTTCCTATTTAAAAGATAGACTCCAAGCTCCTTAGCCTGGCAAGGTTATGCTCTCACCTGTCGACTTCCAGTTGACTGACCTATCCATCTTGCCCTTTGCTGTGTGTGCGTTTCAAACAGTGCTGTGGGCTTGTTCCCACGGCCTGAAATGCCCTTTTTTCTCTTCTCACTCGGTATCTCTGGCAGACTCCTATCATTATTCCTAGACTCTCCAGATGAGGCAATTCCCTCCCTTACAGCGCTGTCCTTTCTCTTATGAGTGCATTATGGTTCTTGGTACACGGCACTGTCTGTCTTTGTTAACAGGTCTGTCTTTCTATATCCCTAGCCATTAAGCATCGTGCCTGGTAGAGCACGGATGCATACTCTGTTCAATTAGATCATGCGGCTGAGCCTTTATCTTTACTGAAACAGAATCCTGTTATCTAGTAATCTCTGCTTCCAACTACTTTCATAAATTAGTAGAACCAGTGTAGCTGGTTGGTGCCATCACCAGTTAGCAAATTTCATGCATTTCTGACCTTGTCCCATGCTTTGTGTAATTTAACAGGTTTTTGGAAATGCCCTATCCTGATCCAAATTCTCTCTCCATTGACTGACATTGGGGCAATTAGGGATTCGGTTTAGTGTAGGCAACTTTAAGATGAAAATAAAGATAGATTGCTGCTTTTTCTCCTGACACATTTACAAGATCAGTGGCATTAAGGGTGTAGGTGGGATGAGAAGGCAGGCAGAGCCATAATTTGGACAGGTCACACTCCTGGGCTTAGAGTGGCCTTGGGCCTGCTTATACTGGTGATAAATCTCTCTTCTCATCCAGCAGTGTGATAACAGCTTTGACTCATAACTCAGAAAGTCCTGTACACGTTTTCTAAAATCTGGATGAGTGCCATCTAAGTGTGGAGGTCTGTCTGCCTCTAGACTTGGGATAGCTTTGGCTTTTCCTCGTGTTTGATATAGTCCAGAGTGGCTCCTGTCTGGTTTCATGGAGCAGGAGGGCCTGTACCTTTTTCCTAGCAATAACGGAGGCAGACTTTCTTGCCTCTGAAGCCCTTTTCCATTTCTGAGCTCTGTAGTTTTCAGTTATAAAGTGGTCCCACTTTTTTCACACAGGGAGCTAGCTTCTCATCAAGAGCACTGAGGAATCCCACTGTTGGCATGGGGCTCCTGGAAAGGGCCTTGAATCCTTTCTTGACTATGTAATCTCCACTTAGTCTTTGATAGTTGGCTTTTCTTGATATTCTTTCTGATCTTTGCTAATTAACCATGCATTTTATTCCACAGAATATTAGAGTACCTGGTGTTTTGATCTGTAGGGTTCATTTATCCTGGCTTTCAATACATATACTCAGGTCATGCCTAGTTTTTCTCTATGTTGCTTTTTTTTAATGCTTACTTTCAATTTTCATTCTGCCAAATGTTTTGTGATAATTTCCTTTTCTAAAGTCAAATATCTCTGTGTGTTGTGATCATGTTGTCATAGCAGGAGGAGGACACAGTTGTTACTTGAGAGCCAAGGATCAGGTCTGTTGGACTAGCAAAAGCCTTTTACTGAGACACTGGCTGGCCTGTGAAATCCAAGTCCCTCAGTCCTCCTGGCCATGGCTTAGTCTCTTATGCGACACCCACGGAGTCTACCTCATGGCTGTTACCTTCGATCGAGTTCCGAGTCACTGAAGGAAGAATCAGAGTGAGTAACTCCAACTGGAAGATCTTTTTCCTGCCAGGAAAATGAAAATGTCAGATGTGGGGCAGGTGTGAGGACTACAGTGAGAACAGCCTCCTGCTCCAGTGCTTCCCGCATCCATTTCTCCTCCCTACTCTCCAGCCCAGGGCCAACGCTACCCTGGGGGAGGACAGGGGCCAAGAGGGCTCTTAGCCAGGTGAGGTGGGTGTGAAGCACACACACAGGGCCAGGGAAGAGAAAGAAAGGGTGATGGGAGCACACAGCTGGGAAGGCGGAGGAGAGTGAGAAGCCGACACAGGAGAGGCGCCTCTGATGGCGAGTGTGGTGGGAAGCTGTCCAAAGGCCCCTGAGGGGGCTGGCACATCCCTAATCCCGGGTCTTTGACTCCTCCCAGGACAGCCCACCGACAGGTGCTGAAGCTGGGAGGGGCCGAGAGTCCCCGGCTTCTCCATGAGCAGCACCTGACCCCTTCCAGGCGGAAGGTGTTTGTGATTCATACAGAGTCACAGCCCAGCCAGGAGGACCTTCACTTCTAATTTATAATCCAAATACTAGGCTACCTGCTTCTCTAAAGGGGACAACTCAGCTTGGATTTGAGCTCTCAGTTATTTTCATCAACCACTGGAAAACATGGGAGACTCAGCGGGGCACGTTTGGGTGGATGTGGTCTGAGACAATTCAGGGTGGGGCCACAGGCACCTGGGGGCACCAGGGGAGAGGAAGGGACGAGGGGTGTGGCTGAAATGAAAGTGAGGATTGATCACTAGCGTCTGTGGGGTTTGACTTGGGGTTTCCATCTGGTTGGAGATCCCGGCTCTGAGCTCTGCCTGGTACAGGAGTCCTCCAGCATCTAAGACCATTAGATCCCCTGAGGCAAAGATGGAAGTTCCTCGGTGGAAGAGGTGAAGGGTTAGCAGTAAGTAGGAAGGGAGCGACGCCACGTGTTTTACTTACTGGCAATGCAGTGGACACCGTTTTGGGGATCTGATTGGACACTTTCCATGGGAATCTTTATAACTGAGGGAGGAGGGAACTGGGGCTGGAGAGAAACAGTGGGAACAGCTGATAAACACCACAACACAACAGCTTTGGCTTTCTTGCCAAGATGGAAAATACAAGCACCCACAGTGTACCACCCACCAGTCTTCCCACATCAAGACTGAACAGAGGGTGCTGCAAAAACACGGGCCCACAGAGGGGGAATCATGCAGTTAGCCCACTGTCCTGGATGGGAAGGAACTCTTCCAGGAATATTGATCATCAGTAGAGCTTCAACTGTCATGGTAACCAGTTACTTGGGACGTACGTAAAATGAGTCCATGTCAACTGAATCCCATTTTCCACTGAATAAACCATATAATCCAGAGATGTTTTTCCCAATCCTGGAATATGGTAGCCATTCAAATATTTATGAATGAATCATGGAAGAATAATATTTGTCTTCAAAAGGTACTTAAACTCTTAGTTTCTTTTTCTCAGAACCTACCTTAGCAAATCATCAATGAAAAACATATGTATGAATAATGGGTTTCTTCCTTTCCTGGAAGAGGAACAGTAATAAGAACTAGGGGAGTTTTGGTCTATCACTACCATCAGAAAATGGTTTAATTGCTACCAATCAGTCAGCAAAGATTTGCCTGTAAACAGCTTTGCTCTGCAAAAGGCAAGATCACTAGAAGAATGGTTCAAGGTGGAGGCAGGGATGGGAGGTGAGGTCAGATTGGGAGAATGGGAGCCAGGCATGGTGTTAGGAGATGGCAGGGGCAGTTTAGTGTATTGGAAATGAGCAGGTTCAAAGTCAAGAATGGTTTTCCTAATTCCCTCTTAGATATTTAGCTATATGTCCATTCTTGGAATCAATTCCATCTTGGAAGGGCAGTTTTATCATTTGTAATAAATGCATGAACTAGACAATCTTTCTGCCTAATGTTTTGTGATTTACTATAAGTTCTGGACTGGCTTCTTATCTGTTGATTCTGAGTATTTTATCTCCGTCTCCCTCTCCAGGCAGATGGGGAGGAAGCATGGAAGAAGAAGGGTAGACAGGGCAACTGGGTGGTCCCTAGCCTCTGGGGGATGGAGCCACTCTCCTTTCAGTGCCTCTCCCAGTACCTTTCTCCCCAGTCCCTAGGGGCAGGCCCAAGGCAACTGAGTCTCCAGTCCTCCCACCACCCAGGAGTCCAGTCTGCTCACGAGTCCCCATCTACCCCTCCCCCAGGCCTGCTCCATTCTTTGGAGGTCAGTCCTCATGACCTCTGCACGATGGAGCTGAGTCTTCCTCCCTGTTAATGGCCCCAAGAGCCCACAGGAACGGGAAGGGGTATACGTGGTCATCCAAGTGTTCCCTGAGGATATTTATGTACTGCTGAGTTGCCCACATCTCAGACCAAGACCAGCAGAAGCCTCAGCTCACCCTGGACCAGGCCCCAGCCATTGCTGCTGGTCCCCTGAGAAGCCACCCCTTCCCAGTCCTGTCAGGAGAGGAGGAAGGTCGGGATCTCCCCCCTTGGCCCAGGCCTCACATCCTCCCCACCTCCTCGTCGCTGTCCTCATGGGCCCCTTTCCTTTTCTTCTTCTTATCTGCCTCCTTTTTCTCCTTCTCTGGGAGGATGTTGTCAATCCAGGCCAGATCATGCTGGGAGAAGATGAGGTCCAGAAGCCTTCGAACAATGATGAGGCCCAGAATCTGTGGTGAGAGTTCAGAGAAAACCATAGACTCAAGGCCCCGAACTGTGGCAGTTTTTTCTCCCTCAGTCAGATATATGCAAGAACTTCTGGTCAGTGTCTTTGGAGGCATCTCCAAGCTTCCACAAACCAATATTCTCCTCCTGCCCAACCCAGTTCCTCTCATTTGGTCTTTCCTCAGCTGAGCGACGAGGCACAGGGACAGAGCCTGTGATATCAAGGTGGGGAGCCAGGTGGAGACCATGGGCTGGAGAACCACAGCTGTCTTTAAATCTGTGGTGCTCAAACTTGAGCTCTCAGCAGATCACTGGAGGGCATGTACACACCACTGGGTACAACCCTCCAAGGTTCTGATTCAGCAGGTGTGGGGTGGGGCCTGAAAATCTGCTTTTCTAATAAGCTTCCCAGGGGATGTTGGTACTGCTGGTTCAGAGATGGCACTTTGGGACTGTCCCTCTGACCCATTTTGGAGAGCTGCCCATCCCTCTGTAAACAAATGCTGAATAAAGTATACTGGAATATCTGAAATTTTTAAAGGAAAGTCTAGAAAATTTATCTGCTCAGGATAAACAAAGTAAAGGAAAAAACATGCACTCTTTGGGAAAGATTAAATACTGATCTTTTAACAAACTCAATGGGCCCAGGGTAAGTAGTTACAAATATTGTCCTTTCACCATTCAATGAGGTCAGGGAGAAAACCACCCAACTAGATTTAACACTGGTTCCTTGCTGGCCCGACCTCTTGGGAGCAAGTTGAGCTTGAAAGTTAGACAGACTTGGGTTTTAGAAACCCCGCCTCTGAAAACAAATGACTGGTTGCTAGGGCAGTGGTGGGAAGAGACACCGTCTACATAGGGACAGCATGAGGGAATTTTAGGGGGGATGGAATTGTTCTGTATCATGACTGTGGTTGTGGAACCACTACTCTGTACATTTGTCAAAACTCTTAGGACCACAGAGTGAATTTCACTGCATGGAAATTTTTTTTAAAATTGAGGGCATGTGTATTGGCTCAGCTCCTTCCTGGTTCTGTGACTTGGGTTGTGTTACTAGTAGTATTTCAGGGCTGGTGCGGACTGAACAAAACAGCAGTGGGTCCATGCTGGTCGGGACCAATGCTTCCTTTCCCACTACCTCTGAGCCCCTGGGGCACTGTGGGAGGACCATCTCCCTGCCCCAGGAGGTTGGTTCTCAGCCTGGGCTGCACCTTTATCCTTGCCCGCAGACTTACTATACATATTACTACTGGTTTTCTCCGGAAGATTCTGATTTAATTGATTTGGGGTGAGGCCTGGCATATGCAATTTTAAACAGCTGCTAAGTGAGCTGCCAGAGTTAAAAGATGGCTGACTTAGAGCCCTCCTGGAAGGGCACATTTCCAGTCCTACCTCTGTGTCCTCACTGTGGCCCCTCATCCAGCCTGTGGGCTTTGGGGCTCACCTAGGACTTTACCCAAGGCTCCAGTCCTCTTGAGCAGGGGCCTGGGGCCGCCTCCCAGTGGGGTGTCTAGGGAACAGGTATAACATGTTGGCTTTTCTTCTTTTTATTTTGGAATTATTTCGGAATAATTTCACACTTACATAAAATTTCAAGAATAGTCAAAGAATTCCTGTGTACTTTCCCAGCTTCACCAAATGTCCTGCTAATGACATAGGACTTTGAAGTTCTTCATCTCTGATTCTAGTTCTCACCAGGCTCCACCCCCATTCATCTTTTAAAATTCAGTTATTTTCAGTGGTGAAAAGATTTATATTCAGGATGGAGCTAATTCTGAACATGATTTGAATGTTGGCAGGGAATCCAGCTCCTTGTTGAATTTGCCCAGCTTCTCCCATGGACCCCAGGGCTGCCTGACCTGGGCTGGGTGCAGGTGGGCATGCAGGATGTCACTGCAGGGTCTGCCCACTGCACAGCTCTCCCCTGTTCGCCTCCGCCCTTACTCCATCTGCCCTGCATGTACAGCCCTAATCTTGTCCTGTGCCTGCCTCTGTGACCCCGAGAGTGACAGGCCAGCGGGGAGGAGAGGGCAAGGGTGGACATCCCTGGGGATGCCTGCCCAAGTCAACCCTCTGAGCAGGAGCTGGAAGCCCGTGCCCACCTTACCATGACTGGGAAGATGATGGCAGCCACTGTGGACTTGAGGATCCAGAGCACCGCCAGGCAGAGCATCTGCACCAGGGTGAAGAGGTGGATGCGGCGCAGGGGCACATGCCGCAGGAAGGCGTGGTCCGGCTGGTGCTTGGCTGGCATCAGGAAGAGCTTGCAGCGGTCCCAGAACTGGAGAGGACAGAGTGAGGTTCAGCCAGGCAGTGGGGACCTGGGTGGCTCTCCTGGGGGCCTGGGACTGAGTGGAGGGGTGCCACGGTGGGGGTCTCATAGAGCAGACCCCCTGGTCAGGCTTTAAGGACACACAAAGGGGGACTGGAGATCTTAGGGCAGGGCTCAAATCTGAGCCCTGCCTGAGGGGTACAGTCCTGGAGCTGGTCACAAATGAACAGTCAACTTAATTGTAACACAACTGTCCAAGACATCCTGGTATATCATGATAAATGAAGGATGAAACAAAATAAAATGCTTTCTTCTGCCACAGTTGCCTTAGAGAAGAGAGTGAAATGCTCAATGGAGTCAGCCCAATATGGGTTTTGAATTCTGAGCCTCATTTTCCTCATCTATAAAATTGGTATCAGAGGACTGACTTACCTAGATTTAATTACAGAACACTTATAAAGCACCTGGTATAGTTATTTTACTTGGCATATATTAAATGGTACTATCATTGTCACTATTACTCTCACTGAACTGGGAAAGCAGGCCCTTGGAGCCCTGGGGATATGGAAGCAGATGCAGAGTGCAGACTGCTGTCAGATCAGCCTAGGGAGGGGACAGCCTTACCTGGATGCCGTTCAGGGAGGCCACACCCATGTAGAGGAAGACTCCATACAGTACTGGCATGGGGATGTACTGCAGTGAGAGAGAGGGAAGCAGAACTTTGGACTGGGCCTCTGTCCCTGGCAGGCTATTGGCTGCTCTGTTCTGTGTCAGCATTTGTCAAGTCCCAGAGCCTGGCCATCCTGGCTTCCCCCATGCAGTGAAGGAGCTGGGTGTTTGCAGGAACTGAGGGTCTGAGAGCAGCAGATCTGGAGGCTGCATCACTGGGCAGGGAGATGGTCTCTGGGGCTCTCCTGCCCATTCCTCTAGTTGGAGCAGCTGGCCCATTGTGTAGCAGCTCCCAGCCTGGTCCCGCATCTCAGACCCTGCAGAAGCCATGTGGCTGAAGATGTACCTTCTGGATCATGGGAAAGCTCCATAGAAAGCCTCTGCTTTCCTGTCATCCCTTCCCACCTCAAACCCCAGCTGAGGGTTCCCCCCAGAGCTGTGTTGCTCAACTTGCAGGGGGCTGGAAATCTTTAGTGAGCTGACCTGCATGAGCAGGGAGTACCTGCTGATGAACAGAAATCATGCATCACACACAATCAGGTTAAAAAAAAAAAGAAGCAAAACAGAAGTGCATAAAGCAATCACTTCTGATCACCAACTGACTGCTAATGGTTTGGTGACTATCTCCTTCCGAGGGTCTGGCAGGAAGTTTGCTTTTTCCAGTATAGGATCATGTCATTACTAGTGTTCTACAATCACCATAATGACTGTGTAGAAGCTCTCTGAGGTGTTTACCACTGTCTCCCTAAGCCGTGCTTCTGTTTCTCCTGCCCTTGGTGTGCAGCTGCAGCCTGCTGCTCCGAACAAGGCTGCTCTGCCTTGCTCCCAGGGCTGTTCTGTTGGGATGCTTGGGAGAATACAAAGTACCACACCCAGTGTTTAGATGCCATTTAAGAATGCCAACAAATCCACACAAACAAATAACCTCTCTTTTAAGATAAACTAGACTGTTCATTTTTTAAACACAAGCATGATTTGGACCCACATGGTGCAAATCTCAATCCAAGACCTCTGAACTTAAAGAAAGGAAATGTGGGGCATTGCTTCTCTCCATTTGTACATGCCTTATGAGATTTTTGCCTAATTATGAAACCGGGTAAAAATTTCAGTGAACACTGTCCTAATCAGTCTCAAAGTGTGGGAGCAACTGAGGGAGGAATAAAATCTTAAATAAAAGACTTGGCTATGATCTGTAATTGCACAACTTTAACACAGCTTTAAACTTCCTTTTTGCCTTAATGGCATGAAAACCACGTCAAACAGGAGAACTGGGCTAAATTTTGCTGATTTGTAGTTACGAGTGACTAATTATAACATCACCTGACTATCAAGCCTAGGAAATTGTCTTCAGTCCTGTCATTTGCAAGCTCAAGCAGCTTTCCCAGCAAATTCCAAAGGTCCATGACATCACTCTCTGACTAGTGATGGGGCTGTGATTTAGAATTCTCAATTAATCATCACAAGTCTTCCTTGAGTCCCCAAGGAAAAGCCCTCTTCAAATATTGATGACCCAGTAAAGTGTAAAAAGGTGTCTCTAGTGTTAGCTTTATACCACCTGTGAACACTCAACTATGATCACAGTCCTACAAACATAAGTACATCATAGCCTTTCCCAGATAGTTTGAGGCTGAGACTATGAAAACAACATGGGGCTCAGAGGGGGAGTTTCTGACATGATTAGGAGTTCCTCTGAGGCAGAATACAGAAACCCACATTTCTGAAGAGCTGTGAAAGATGTGAGCAAAAAAACAGAACAAAACTTCAGGGCCAGGACTGGACGGAGAATCCCCAGAGCTGAGTGTGGAAAGTCATTTATGCTGCCCATCAGATGCACAGCCCCTTCAGTCCCCAGGTACTCCCATTTGGCAAGAGAACCAAAGAGTTGCAGATTGGAGATGGAAGGTCTGAAGATCATCACTGATCCTCTAACAGTAAACATCGCTGTGTCTAAATCAGTACAATCGTCCATTGAGAGAGAGAGAGGGAATAAGAGAGAGAGATTTTGTTTCTTGCTGCTCAAAGTGTGGTCTTTGGACCAGCATCTTTAGCATTACCTGTGAAGTTAAAAGTGCAGAGTTTTGAGTCTCACCCAGAACTACTGAATCAGTATCTCTCTTTAACAAGATTCCCAGGTGATTTTTATACACATTAAAATTTGAGAAGCCCTAGAACAGAACTCTATGGTGGAACTGGTACAAAGACAGAGTTAAAAACCGGCATAGAAACATCAATAAAAAGAGAAACACTAGTAACTAGGAGTAAGTTCTCTCTGAGCCTAGTACTCAGCTATGCCTGATTTGACAGACATGGGCAAACTTACAATTACAAGAAGTTAAACAAACTTATGGAACATTTTCTTGATTGGAAATAAATGCTGGGATTAAATTTAAGACCTCAGATTTGGGTCATGTTTTTCTTGAACTGGCTTTACAAAATCTCTCTTCTTTAACATAAAATCAATCTACTATTTAGTACTGGTGTCAGCTAGTGATAATGCTTTAATCACCTAATAATTGGGAAAATGTATCTTTTTGTTATTGTTAGAAATGATTTTATTTTGCTTGGTTAAGATGGAAGAGACTTGAACAGGATAGTTGGGTTGTGATGGGGAAAGTTTCCTCAAAGACACTCTTGATTTCTCACTCCCAGCAGCAGTCTTGGTTGCAGTTAGTCTTTAAATAAGTGTGTGAACTTGTTGACTTGCCCCAAAAGCCTATTTTTCTAAAAGGGTATATATACCGTGATATAATCAAATCAGAAACCCAAAATCTTATCAGTAAAAATCTAGATGTCTTCCCTGCAATAAAATGTATCAAATAGACTAATTGGACACTAAATAAAATGACATTATATATTCCTACTCTTACTGTAAAAGAACATGGGCAGGATTTTTCAGATCTGTTTGTGATTGCACACAGAGGCAATATCAGAGCACTCGGAGCTATGCGGACCTGTGGAAACTATTCTGTAATGGGCAGAGTAATAGTTAACATTATTCTGTATCTGGCATCTTGCCCTATTAATAGAGCCCATTTATTTTTATAAGATGTATAAGTACAGAAATATGCTCCACACCTTGGAAAAGTTACATTTAAGCCAAAAACAGCAGAAAGGTGTTTCATTACTGTTTAAAATAGAAAACTATTTATCATCACCCAAAATCAAGCAATGGGACCACATATCATTTAAAGAATGACTAAAGGCTTTGGTAATGTCAAATCTTATGCACAGCACTATTTTCACTTCAATTACTTTAAGTATACTCTGTGGGTATGCTATTTATATTAAGAAGATAGACAATATTAGTGCCCAACCAAAAATTTACTACAGATATGTCAAACATCTGAGTGCAAAAGTCTAGAAAATTTATACTCATAATAAATGTGCCCGTAAGATAATTGATCACATTGTAAATGGAAAAAAGAGGGGAACCTGTAGTGGAATTTTCTGTTTGTGCTCAGATATGAGTAAGAGCTGGTTTCAAATGCCTAGGTGGCTGAACACACTCCTCAGCTGGAGCAGCAGGCCTGGGATGACCTGGGGTCTGCCTCTCTCTCTCACAGGGACGTGGACACTGCCATCTGCAGTGTTTGTAGGAACTTTGGCCCCTAAAGTAGAATGTTCTTAGATTTGAGCTTTCTTATGCAAATGCTTATTTGTTAACATATCAGGATTGACATGCACGATGGTCCTTTGCAACGCTCTCCCAAAAATAAATATTCCCTGGTTACTTAAAATAAACTTTTAAATATACAAAATCCATGTCACCTGTGTGTAATCTGTTTCTTGCACAATGGAAACATCCCTTAAAAAGTATCCAAACTAAACCTATTGTTTGGGGGTGCCCAGCACCAGCTCTCAAACCAGAAATAACATCACGGTTCTTTAGTCTTTGTTTTTTATAAGGTGCCCCATGAATGAGCTGTTTTGAGATATTCAAAGGGGGGGAATGTCTGCAAAAGATTGGGGCAACTATAAGCTTAATTCAAAATAGAAAAGACTTTTGTAGGCATTGATTACGGACAAGGGTCATTGCTAAGTGCTTTGGGCTGAATTGTGTCTCCCCACAAATTAATATGATGAAGTCCTAACCCCTAGTACCTCAAAATTTAACTGCCTTTGGAAATGGAATCTTTAAAGAAGTAATCAAGGTAAAATGAGGTCATTAGATACTAATCCAAAATGACTGGTGTCCTTAAAGAGGAAGGGACTGGGATGTAGCCATGTGCACACAGAGGAAAGACCATGTGAGGTCATAGGGAGATGGCGGCCATCCACAAGCCAAGGAGAGAGGTCCCAGAAGAGACCAACCCTGCTGACGCTATGATCATGGACTTTCAGCCTCCAGAACCGTACGAAAATAAGTGTCTGTTGTTTAAGCCACCCAGTCTGTGGTATTTTGTTATAACAACAAATGAATAGAGCAGGTGAGTGGTTACAATGAAGAGAGAAAAACCTGAGCAGAAAGGGGCTGTTCTGGGAACACATGCTCCAAATGTACCCTCATTTAATTTCATCTCTTCCAGCTGGTCTGAAGGGGTGTGAACAAGAATAGCCTCAAACTGTGGGGACAAAGCCACTATGTGCCCAAGATGTGCAAGACAGAGGAGCAGAGAACAGGTCCCAAAACAGCTACACAAGCCTCCCACTGCAAGTTTTAAACATCAGAAAATGGGTGAGCATGGAGGCCTCTAGCGAGCTGTAAACTACAGCCATCTTGGGAAGCTCCTGATCTAAATAAACAAGGGTAGAACTTGGCAGAACCTTCTGAAGGAAGAATGTCCTCCAGAAAGATAAGGGTGGGTCCCTGGAAGGATGGAGAAGAGCAGTAAGGATTGCCTGGTGTTGATAATGAATGATCCAATATTCCAGAAAATGGTGGAGATGGTGACATCTCTTGGGCCTAGAAATATCCTGCCCTTTGAGGGGTCACATGGAGACCCTCTCTCCACCTCTGAGGCTTCGGGCCTGCACCCTCTCAGGTGGATGGGGCCATGGTGGCCTGTGCAGAGCTTTACCTTCAGGATGGGAGCCAGGAAGACAGAAATCCCAGTCAGGATAAAGACGATGGTGCCAGTCACTCTCTGCTCCCTGAAAGAGAAGAGCAGCTCAGGGTGGACTGGGAGATGCTCCCCGACTGTCCCAGCCCTCCCACCCTCTGTGGGCATCCAAAGGTTGTGTCCAAGGCCCTGGTCTCTGCCTAGTTCCCCCATTCCAGAGTAAACCTGCTGCTCGCAGCCCAGCTGAGTGGCACATGGGGGAAAGGGAAGCCCAGTCCGGGTGAAGGCATTTTGTAGGGTGTTTGGGAGACTGTCCAGTGCAGTGGCTAATAGGGGGGTGCTCACACCAGACTGATGTGGATGTGGCTCTGCCCCTCATTCGCTGTGTGGCCTTAGGCCAGGCTCTAAATGTCTTCAGCTTCATGGAGGAGAGATAATGGCACCTCCCTCGGGGGTTGTGAGGATGACATAGGATATAAGGTGCTTATGAGTCCTTGCCCTTTGATTATAAGATCCCGTGTTTGTGGAGCAGGACTAATGAGGGTTTGCTGGTAGAACAGGGGAGGAGCGGGAGGGCAGGTACTTTACTCTGAATGCCTAGGCCCAGGCACAAGCCCGGTGGGAGCAGAGGGCTTTGGGGCAGATCGCTCAGGCCAAGCCACCTGACGTTCAGGGGTCTGGGAGGAGACCCTGCCCTGACCAGAGAAGCCTCACCAGGGCAGGCTGGGCAGCCCTGGTACCCAAGGCAGCAGGAGCAGCTCTCAGGACGGCCACTTATGAGAATGCCAGTGTCTGCTGTGGGCTCACCCCAGAGGCCATAAGAGGTGGACGATGCATTTCTTTGCCTATGACAGGTCAGGGACCTGACACTGGGCATGAGAAGGAATAGAAGTGACATCCCTGTGGGCCACACTCTAGGGAGTGGGAATGGTCCTGCTAAGGCTTTCTGGAGGAACATAGGAGGGCTTCAGGGCACAATGTGGTCAGAGGGTCTTGAAGAGGGGACAAAGGGGCAGGTCAGAAGGGGCCTATACGGGGAGAGGTGAGAGTGTATGGATGGTGGTGTACTGAAATCTCTTTAGAAGAAAGGATCACTTAGGACTGAGGTTCCCCTCGCTTGCCCCTCCTCTGGGAACACACTCCTGTCCCTGTGGTTCCTGGGCTATCAGACCAGCGCCCTTTCCCCCCAGTGCCAGCGTGGTGAGAAAAGCCTGCTTCCCTCCCCCAGCATGGCCACCCTGACCCTCACCTACCTGACCCCCAGAAACTGGGGCTGCTCCCCCGGGGCACTGGTCTCCGTCTCCATTTTGAGGCTGTCGATGTGGGCGATGGAGATGACAGTGGCGGCCACGTACCAGGGGAGCCCCATGAAGGAGCACAGGGCCATGAGGATGCCCACCCAGAACAGGTCCAGGTGGTAGCCAGCAGCCTTCTGCAGGGGGTAGTGTGAGGGGAGAGCCTGTTCCTGACCACCTGTTGGGGTGGGCAGTGGTGTGGGGGGACAGAACTGTCCCCAAAGCAGCCATTTGGTGGAACATGTTCAAAGGTTCCCCTCGGCCTTCTAGAGGGTCCTCTGGGGAAACTGCACCCTGAGGTGCTCAAGCCTCACCTACCCAGGGTTTGGGCAGCCCAGGAAGGGACACAGTGAGGAAGGAGAGGTGGTGCTCAGGCTGGGAGAGGCCCTGGCCTTGGGTCCTTGGGGAGAAGGGCTCCTGAAAGTGGCCACAATATCTCTGCAGCTCCTGAGTGAGGGGCCCAGCTGCAGCAGCCCTAGAGCATGCCACAAGTGGTCTAGCCTGGCGGGGGCAGTGGGTGGCCTAAATCTCCTCGGACCCAGAGGTGGAGACGGAAGTGGCAGAAGGGTTAAGAATGCCCCTCTGCCTAATGGTTCTGGGTCAGAATCCCTGGTAGGATCTGCTCAGACTCCCAAGTTCACTGTCAGGAGGCATAGAGCTGGAGGGTCACTTTGGAGAAGCAAGGACCACTCTGTGGCCCTGGTCCTTGGATCAAGTCTTACCAAATGGCTCTGGTATCTTACCCACATCTAGAGGTCACCCCCTCCCCACCAGTGCAACACACACCAGAACTCCATTCTTCTGGCCTCTTATTTTGCTTCACAAATGGCCCAAAATGTTGACAGAAGCACCATTTCCTTCCTTCATTCCTTCTGACACTGTGGGAAGTCTGTTCCCCGGCTCATAGCCCCGGCCTTACCCTCAGCTTGTTCTCCTTCCTATTGACTATGACAGCTGTGATCTGCTGGTCCATGAAGATCAGGATGGTCACCAGCAGGGCGGGCAGGATGCTCGCTGGGTACACCCACCATGGGTTCTTCCCGAAGGGGGCCACGAACCAGCCTCGGTCAGGCCGCGTGGGCTGAGCGGAGCAAACAGAGAGGCCCTTTCCTCTCTCCCTTGTCCCAGTAACTTGTCACCGGTGGCCACACCGTTCCCACCTTCCCGCCTTCCCCCACCTGAGGTATATTTTGTGCACAATCTTTTCCCTTAAAGACATTAAGCACCTGCAGTGTTTGAGTAAAGAGACCATGGAGGCAGACAGACTGGGAAAGGAAGTGGTGTCTGCAGAACTAAGGAGATCATTTGTGGCAGCACCTGGGAATTGGCTGGGAGACAGGGAGGTGCAGAGTCAGAGGGTGTTGGGAGAGAGCTTGAAGCCACTAATTGCAAAATAAAAAGAAATGAAATGAGGCCCAACAGGCTAGAATAATTTGATGGGCCTGTGCCTGATGCTTCTGCCTCTCCTTTGAGTCACCTGTCTGGGCAGCATTACAGAACTGATTGTATAACACCAACATCATTTCAGACTTGCATATTGAGAATAAGGTATTATCTGTGCAGGAGCTAGGCTGAAGTATCTTTTGTTTTAAGAGAAAGAGGTATTTTAATTTTCAAGGCCAACATGAGTTTTATGAGATATGTTTAAGCTACTTAGGAGAACACTGAAGCAATACCAGAAAGGTGAAGGCCTCAAAGGCCAGGAGGGCCAGTTCTAGGACCTGTACCTCGTGCCCAGTGTAGATGGTTGGGGCTCCTTGGGAGGGGGTAGGGCTTGAGCATAGCTACAAGCAAATAGTGCCAAATATGGACTAATTGGGAATTTTTGAAGCAGTGTTTCTCAGATTTAAGCAGGTCCCAGAATCACCTGGAGGGTTTGTTAAAATGCAGAGTGCTGGGCCCCATCCCCAAATTTTCTGATTACACAGTCCAGGGTCTGCATTTCTAACATGCTTCCAGGTAATGATGTGACATTGGTCTGGGACCATACTTTAAGGATCATTTGTTCTAAGGGATCATTTTTAACACATTCCATGTGGCCCAGCTTACAGACTGCCATGGGCCAGAGAACTGTAGACATTAAGCAGAAATCAAGGGGCTTCAGCTGGGCTGGAGGGTAGGTTCCAGCACCTTCCCCATCCAGTGGCTAGACAGCAGGATTTCATTGTGGCTATGCCTCCAACCTACCATCTCAAAGGACCGCCCCCTGGGAAGCTGCGTACAGGAAGCATGGAGCATACACAGGAAACCCTTATGGTCATTTGGCTGAGAGTTTATAAAAGCTGGATCAGTGCAGTGGGGCCAGGATCTGCAGCTGGTGGGCAGACAGAGCTAATGCCCAGGGCAGGGCCGGGGGCAAACCTTGATGACACTGGGTACGTGCAGCTTGGGGGTTTCCAGGCCAAAACAGGCATCGATCCCACAGAACAGCAGGATGGAGAAAACAATGGAAAAGTCGGCCACCAGGGCCCGGACCTGCAGAAAGGAGATGGGCAAGTGAGCAGAGCCCCACCCAGCTCCAGGCAGACCCAGTCCTTAGGCAGCAAAGATGAGAGCGGGCAAGAGCATGGGCTCTAAAGCCAGCAGACTTGGGCTCAAATCCTGGCTTGGCCTTGCCGGCTGTGTGGGGAAGCTTGTCATGACTTAGGGCCTCAGTTTCCTCATTTGTAAAACAAAGACCATGATAGCACCTACCTCACAGGCATATGTGAGCTATGACACATTCAGAGGGCTTGGCATGTATTAGTCACAGTGGGAATTGTTATTATCCACATGGCATGGCAGCCCTTGATGGAGACACTTTCTGGTCTGGACTGGGTGATGACCTATCAGGGGTGCTGAGGGCAAGGGCTGAGCTCTGAAGGAAATCATAGCTCCTAAAAAAGTGTGACAGATTGCTGCACTGTTGCCTGGGCTGGGAGGAAGTTCCCAGTTCTGCCAGGGACTTCTGGCTACTCTCAGACTTTCTGTCCACTGAGAGTCCTTCACCTCCTGCTTCTCCATTTCAGGAGGCCGTCCTAGGCTGGGTGATCTGGCCGCCCTTCCATAAGGACGTCTACCCTGCCACCCTTCCATATATTTTCAGAGAGCAGTTTGCAGAGAACAGCAGGGAAAGAAGTTAGGAAGAGCAAGGGTGGGTGAGGGCACATTGAATTCATTCCTTGTACCCCTTTTCCTCTTTATAAATATTCTTAAAAATACATTACTAATTAAAAACCCACTAAGTGTAAAAAGCCAAGTCCTCCATCTCAACTTTTCACTCCAGTCCTACCTTCCTGATACACCCACGTGTCTGCTTGATTTTAGTTGTTCCCGTGGGTTTTTGTCTGTCATTAACTAATACTGTACTTTTATATTTTGATTTACTAATCTGAAGCATTATCTACTGATAAGGATTTGGCTTACTTGCACTAACCCTCCTGTCCTTTCCTCCTTCTTAATCTTTGAGAGTAATTTTAAAACTCCTTCCATGGGTTTCCTTTTGCTTTCAAGTTATATGATCAAGCCTCTCTTCCCACTGACTTGGCTAATCTCGTTCTCCATCCTGCGAGACCAGGCTTTCTGCATCCGCCTGCCCCCCATCCCCTCCTCTGCTCCGCCTCACTCCTTTCCCACCCTCTTTGCTCCTCCGTTTTGATTGTTACATTGTAAAAGCTGAGAACACATATTCTGTTCCATAAACATGTCTTTTATGTTTTCTCTATAAGTTGAGTAAGTTGAAAATCAATAACAGCTTTGTATTATGATGATATAAAATGTTAGTCACAGCAGAACCAAGAAGTGTGCTGGGTTTACATGTACTCTTCTACAACGTCCTAGCATCCAAGTCAAAAAGTTATGTTAAACAATATGAATTTGCCATTTTTTGTAGGTCAAAACAGCCAAACATAGGAAGTTTCCATGGTCTGACCTAAAATAAAGATGGATCCAATAAACAGCTGTGAACTGCCTCCCACCTTAAGAAATAATTACCCCTTCGATGCCTCTTCTATCATCCAGTCGCACTGCTGTCCCTGCTCTCTAGAGAGATCCCCTGGTCTGAATGTGGAGTTTATTATTCCCACAAATTTCTCTATCCTTTCATATATCCCTAAACAAAATATGGCATTGTTTTGCATGTTTAAAAATTTTACATAAATGGTAACATATTATTTGTAATCTGCAATTTGCTTTATTTGTTCAACATGTTTATATATTCTTCCTCATGGATAGATGTAACTTAACATGTATGCATTGCAGCTTACTGTTTGTATGATTGTTTTCCATTTATTTCTTCATTCTCCTGTTGATAAGTACACTTAGATTATTTTCATTATTTTCCTCTGAGAGTCAATGTTTCTGTGAACATTCTTATTCATGTATGAGAATTTCTCTGGGGTGTATATCTATATGGGAATAGAGTTGAAGTATATCATATTCATAGATTAGAAGACTCAGAATTGGAAAGGTTTCAATTCTCCCCAAATTGACATTTTTAGTAAATCTAGTCCTATCAAAATTCCAGCAAGTTTTATTTTGGTGAAATTTAAGCTGATCCTAAAATGTATGTGGAAATTCAAAGGGTGAATGCATTATTGAAAAAGAAGGGCAAAGAGGGAGGATTTGGTCTGTAAGATATACAGACTTACTATAAGCCATAGAAATGAAAACTGATTTCTATTAACCAGAAGACACCATTTAAAAAAGTAGAAAGGTCAGGTACAAAGTGGAGGAATATAAATGCTACACACATGATCACAAAAAGGTTTCTATTCAGCAAATGTAAAGAATTCTTGCAAATCAGAAACAAAAAGATAAAAAAACCTAATAGAAAAATGTGTGAGAGACTTAAACTGGCATTTCCAGGAAGAAAGTCAAATGATCATATGGCCAAAAAACACGATAGGATTTTCAACTTAATTAGTCATCAGAGAAACAAACATTAAAAAAAAACCACAATGAGACACTACTACACAGAAAGGCTAAAGATAAAAAGCCTGATAATGCCAAGTATTGCCAAGGACTTGACAGCAAGGGGACCCAGTTCTTTTTGACTCCAAGTCTGTGCTTTTTTTTTTAAATTAAGGTATCATTGCTATACATTCCTATGAAGGTTTCACAAGAATCCAAGTCTGTGCTCTTAACTTGAAAAATCCTAGTGAGCCAGTGGTGATGTGATGTCTGTCCTGTCAGTAGGCCGGAACCTCTCATGGGAGACTCAGCAGGGGCTGCCTTGTGACCAGTCTGACTGTAGTCTCCCTCCTAACTGCAGGGTCAGCTTACCTTGGTAGGGAAATAGCGGCTGAATTTGAACTTCTTCAGGGTCAGGGTCATGGAGTATGTCCCAAAGAAAAGGATGAAGGACATGAGTGCCAGGTCTGGGATGAACTGGCAGGAACTCCCGAGCAGCTGCCCACCGTAGTACAGACACTCCTTCTTGCTCAGCAGGGACCAGTCCAATGCTGTGAGGTTAAGGGGGTTGTACTTGGAGACCAAGCACAGGAGAGAGAGAGAGTCAGGGCCTTCCTGGTGGATCCGCTGTGTCCTCCCCCTGCAGTGCCCAGGCAGCCCCCACACCCGACCCACCCTTGGGGGATCCTAGCCCTCCAAGACCACAGTGCCCGGCAACAGAACAGTGTTCCTGCGGACAGGCTGCTTCAAGAAAGGACAAACAGGAGCACCCTGGGGAAGATCAGGAGCTGACCTTCGTTCCTTCAGTGAGTTCTAGGAGCTCTGCTGTGTCAGAGAGGAGGAAAAGCCCAGAGGGTGGGATGTCCTCTCTGCAGCAGCCCTGGCTTCCAGCTCAATCAACCACAATCTCCTTTCTGGCGTGTCTCACATTTATTCTTCCTTTCCTTCCCCTACGCCCACCCTTTCACATACTGGGGCATATGCCCACCCTGTCAGACCTCTCTCGGGTGAGTCACTTCAGTCACTTCCCCCTTTTGATGCCTAAAATCCAGGGCACACAAAACAATTACATATATAAGTTCCTAAGTTTGTGTATATACATATGCAAATTATATGTAATATATATATAAATAGATGTAATGTTTTATATATGTAATATATTATGAATATATGTAATATACATAATGTATTTTATGTAATATATATGCAATTAATATATTTACATATGTGTATGCACACATATATATTTCATATATATATATATATATGCTTTTAAGTATAATAAAAGGAATAAAAGGAGAATATTTGTAATAAAATTTAAAATATATTTTAAAATGTAATGTGTAAATGTTCAGGAACCTACATAATGAAGTAAACAGATGCTTGCAGCTACCTATAGTGAATAGTTGGATTAAGGGAAGTACGGCAGTTTGATATAGTAATGGTCCCCAGTGGATCATGCCTCCCTGTATCCACACTCCTTTGCCATGTGACAATGACACCCCTGCCATCAAGAGGTGAAGTCTGTTTCTCCACCTCTTTGAATCTGGGCTGGCCCTGGGCGCCCAGACCAATAGAATGGGGAGGAAGTGGCTTCGAGCAGGTTCTGGAGTGGAGGCCTCGGGTCTTGCAGCACCTGCTCTCACCCTCTTGGAACTCTGAGACCACCATGCAGTGGGAAAGCTCACGATGGGAAAATATCATGGGAAGGGAGAGGACCAGGCTTGCAAGACATCTACTGAATGTCAGGGCAGCCCTCAATCACTGAAGCTATTCACAAGGCCCCTGCAGGGCAGCAGCCTCTGCTTTCCCAGGGGTCTGGCCCAACATTCTCTCTGAGCCCCTTCCCTGTGCAATGCCCACCCTCGTACAGTCTCAGCTGGGCTGGCCTGCTCACTCCTCAGAACAGGTGGTGTGCTTTTCCTCTTTTGCCCTTCTGTCTATGCTGGTCTCTCAGCCTGGAATGTGTTTCTCTCTACGGAAACATCTTCCCCAACCTTCAAACCAGATCATATCCCACTTTCTCTCTGAGGCTTTCCTCTAGCTTGCAGGGCACCTGTTGCCCCCATGGCTGCAAGTGCACGTGTGGCTTATCCTTCAAGCAGCCTGCCCTGCTGGTGCTGTCCCCTTGCTTTTCAGGTTCATCTCCACATTGCAAATCACAAGCAAGTTTGAGGCCAGGGGGCATGTCTATTTCTTATAGGATTTTTTTAGTCCTTGTAGCACACCCACCACCTTGTACATGACAGGTATTCAGACATAGGCAGTGATGATTCCACTCTTCCTCCCTCACAATCAGATGCTTGAAAAATATTAGGTTAAACGGCCTTGCACAGGTAACTGAAGGAACAAGCTCAGGGACACTTAAAGTCCAAAAATCTCCCCCAAGGCCTACCAGGTGTTACTCTTCACCTGGTTTTGGACTTACTGGTCCACTTAGACTGGGTGCTGTCTCCTGGGGGCCACTGTTCATCACTATTGGGAAAGGCAGACCAGACCTGTGGGTCCGGGGTTCAGGAGAGCAAAAGACAGATCAGATTCAGAGAGCGAGGAACATTCGTAAACTTTCTGGGATTGGGGAGTGGCCTTGTTGGGTGGGATTGGGGGTCCTATGTAAAACGGCAAGGAAGAAGGTAAAAAGATGAACGGGAAACTTTGTTTATAGCATTGTGCAGCCCTGTTTACCTCTCCTCACCTCTACCTCACTTGTGTGTGTGTGTGTGCACATGATATTTATGCACACAGATTTTATAGAATGAGGCATGTTTTAAATGAGAGTATATACTTAAAATAAACTTGTGTATTTACAAAGCCCCACAGGTGACCCTAACGTGCAAGTGGCATTGACCTCTGCAAGTCTGGATTGCAGTTTCCCAGCTTTTCTCACTCTCCCCACATACAAAAGCTCTCAAACGGATGTCTGATGTGGGGAAAGGACTTACCAGAGAGCTGTTGGTCTTTGGTGCCAGCAGGACTGAAGCATTGGACATGGTTGTGTTCACTGTGGATGAGCACAGGACATGGATAAGGGTCAGCCCCTGCTGGGGTGGGACCCTGAGGCCCCCATCGGGCCCCCACCCTTTTCCATCTCCCTCCAGTCCTTCCCTTTGAGGCAAGGGAACCAAGGACTGGCTTCAGCTGTGAGAGCAACTCTTCACTCTCCTCGCCTTGTAGGGTGAGGCAGGGGTCGGGGAGAGAGCCTGGGCCACAGCTCTGACAGACCAGCAGGGCCATGCTAGGACAGCTCCTGTCCGGCGCTGGAGGGCTAACTGCAAAAACTGAAGTAAGGAATCTGTTGCCAAGACAAAATGCTGACACAACTTGGTGAATAATGTGCCTTGTGAAATCCTACCAGCTGCTGGACCCATCTTTGCTCTTAGACTTACACGTTCTCAAAGCACTTTCTCTCTGCCGTGCCCTACACCAAACCCTCACACACTTCCTCTTGTTAAGTTCCAAAGTCTCCAAGAAGTCTCTGTTTTAAAGATGAGATACTGAGGCGCAGAAAGGTTAAGTAGCTTGCTCATTGCCGAAGGTCAACACAGCTTTTGCTTGGAGCAGCCATGATCCATCCCAGGCAAGCTGGCCCAGAGCCCGTACATCTCCCAGCTCTACACAGCAAAAGTCCTTCCCTTCCCTGCTCCCCTCCACGAACTCCTTGGCTTTGATACTGTCTTCTCTAATCTGTCCCTTGAATGCAAGCTGAGGGAAAGGGAGTGCAGGTATGAGACCCGAAGGAGAAGCAGGAATTCAAAGGTGCTGCTCTCAGCTGCACACCGCACCCCTTGTCCCAGCACTCCCCTCCCCAGCTTCAGTGTCCCTAACTGTGATTGGAGCATATGAGGGTTCCCATCACAGGCCTGAGAGGAGCTGAGAGGAACTGTAATCCCCTTCCTGGGGCATGTGGCCATTCATTAAAAAGGCAGGCCCAGAGGGCCACCAATTGCCCCCTCCCTTGCTCTCTGACTACATGGGTGGCAAAGGGCCAGGTCATCCTGGCATCCTCCCCCAAGTGAAGGCTGACTAAGCAGTTGCTCTGCAGTGGGTCTGGAGAGGAAGGGAGGAGGCCTGCTAGCTGGTTTGCTGGCAATAAATCTGACACATATTGGCAAGCCCTCTTGGCTTCTGCTGGCTGTCCACAATTAGTTAGGAACCCAGAGGCTATTCTTGAAGCTTCCTTCAACCTCTGACAAGTTGTCACAGGGTGACGTGATCACAAGGCCCTTCTATGTGTTGCCCACTTCTGGGGCAATTGGGCTGGCAGTGGCTAAGGAATTCAGTCTTGACCCAGGGCAGAATATTCTTAGAAGTCCTACAAACCCAGAGGTTTGTTACTATTCTTATAAGAAAGCTTTACTTTATAGACATCACAGATACCTGCTGCCTTTCATCACACCACTGACCAAGGGACCATGATGCACAATTAACAGAGCACAGAAGATGGGCAAGACTCAGGGCTTCCCACACAATGCTAGCAGTCTCCCAGCTAGTGCTGGAGCCTGGCGAGTTCAGATGCCTTTCCATGCATGGCCCAGGGTTGTCAGACCACATATTCCTCCGATGTCTTCTGTTTAGGCTTAGCTATTCTTTTATACCAAGAACATGGAGGATTTATCCGACAGCCACTTTGCAGTGAAGAAGCAGAAATATAACATGGAAAATTCCAAAGGCCCAAGTATTAAATATTTTTAAGTTCTAGTGTTTACAAAGTGGTACTCACTTGGGATTGAAAGCAGCCAAGTCAGTGTGTGCAGCATCCATAAATAGAATACAAATCAGTTACAATGGAAACAAGAATAAATTAAAAAAAGAGTGCCCCTAAACAAGCCTTTACAATGAAGAGTGTCAAAGAGTGATAGTGTCAGACTGGGTTTTGTAGTAAAACTAGGAATATGGAACAATTTTCAAGCAAGTGGCCCACAGGCAGGGAAAGAAACCCTCCTCAGTTACATATCCCCTCCCCAGTCTCCGAATGTCCAGAACTGTCCTTTTCATATTCTCCTAATCAACACTAACTTGCACTGGTTCCCGTTCCTCACTCTCTGGGAAGACCCTGAAAATCGAATCTTATTAGGATTAGTGGCTAATAATGGCTCAGTGTTACTAATTAATAGTTCAATAGAGCAGTAGTTCTCAGCCTTACACAGGTGTCAGAATCACCAGGAAGGCTTATTAATATATAGCTGGCCCTTCCCCAGAGTCTCTGATTCAGCAGGTTTGGGGTGAGGCCCAAGAATCTGCATTTCTAACAAGTTTCTAGATGCTCACACTTTGAGAACCATGGCAATAGCATGACCCAAAAGAATGGGGCAACATGAGGCACCTGGGCAAGACCAGAAGGGGTGCCATTAGGAGGCGGGGGGGGGGTCCTGTTATGGCACTTGAATCCTACCTTATATACGCCTACATCTGCTGTCCCTAGGGCACTAAGTTTGGTGTCTCCTGTGGACAGATGATTCTTAGAATGGCTAATGTAGCACATATAATCCCAGAATTTGGACCATTTCTGGAAGAAATCAAGAATGTGTACTTCCAAAAGCCATGTCTGTGGAAACATTTGTGTTCAGTGTAACAAATTCACTGTCCAGAGGGCACAAGTAGCAGATGGGGATGCCCTGATGGGGCCGAGCCCACAAACATGGATTCACTCCAGGGTTCAGTGAAAAGGGCGGGCAGATAGGATCTCCTTGATTCCCTAGGAAAGCAATGTATCCTGGCCCAGGAAAAAAAACAGCAGTATCTATTGTTGCATTTTAATGGAATAATTCAAACTTAATGATAGAAAAAAATGAAAGAAAAAATGAAGTCTAGACTTCTTTACAAAATCAGTGCAGTGATGGTAGGAGATGGGGTACAACCAAACTCTACTCCCTGAGCTCAGGACATCTTTAGCTCTAGAGGCCTAATATAAAATAGGGTGCACAATAATTGTGCAGCAAATATTTTTGATTGACTTATGACCAAAATTTTATTGATAATATGTATTAAGTTACCAAACACCACAATATCTAATCATGTCAAAATCCAACCCAACTGAGTATAGATTTGAAAACCTTGTAAGAGTTCCATGAGTCTGGCAAGGCCAACACTGATACCTCTTTTTCACAGCTAAGTTTGGGCCAACTGAGGCTTAGTGTGACCTTGGGTGGTCTCTGGACCTCAGTTTTCTCTCTGTGAGTCCAGCCTGGTGGTGCTCAGAGATGTATCAGTGGGTCTCTGGCCACTGCCTATAGGATCCTGGCACTCTGGGAACATCACTGTAGGCTCTTGGGAGCATAATTATGTCTGTGAAAGAGGCCAGTGCTTCAGTCTATGGGAAGCCCTAACTTTACAGATGACATTTCTTTGGTTAGTAATGAATTCCACAGAATGACACTGAGTATTAGCAGGTTGTCCAGTTGGTTGAGTCAGCCTCCCACCTGTACAAGGATCTTTTACAATATTTGGCAGATGGATATCCAGATAGTGTCCAGGTAGCTCGCTACCACCCGAAGGAGACAATACCTCTCAGGGTGGTGGCTCCTACCACTCTAAGGCCTTCCCCGGATTCAGCCAGCATCTGGCTCCCAGGAGGTCCTGCTCCTCAGACCCTCATTCTGAATCCTACAGTTACACAGGGCAACCTGGCCCCTCTGTGATCTGTCAGTCCTTCTCTCCTGCCTTTCTAAGAGGCTAAATAGCCCCAGATCCTCCAGCTCTTCTTCAGATGACATGGTGGCTGGGCCCTCCTTCCCCCTGACCAACCCTCCACCCTGGACACGTTCCCGTCTGTAAGGAGGGAGGTTCATCCCTCTGGCGTGACCTCACCTCACAATATATGTGAACACACTGGCAGAATACGTCAGGGAGAGCTAGGGGAACTCGAGGCCTCATGAGGTCTCCCTCTGGCTTGGAGCAGGAACTCCTGGGCAGCACTCCTAATCCGTGAGGAAAACGTGCCCTCTCCCTCCCTGGAATACCCCTGCCTCCTCCTGATTACAAACCTGGCTCTGGAATTGTGACCCTCTTTAGAGCTATTGTCCCCTTGGTTTCCATCCAAAAACTGGGTTCAGAACTAGTGTTTGCTGCCTTGGGACAGTAAGCCCTTGAGGGGAAATCCGCTCCCAAGCAGGCTCGCCTTACTGCTTTTGAGCAGAGAGCTGTGGTGGTGGGGAGTGGGTGGGCACATCAGGGGTTACCGGTCACCTGTGTCAGGGGCGACACACTCGCACTTGTAGGTGGTGATGGAGTCAGGCTTAAAGTCCATGTTGATGGGGTAGTACTTGAAGGCACCGATCATCTTCTTGATGGCATCATAGATGAAGATGAAGCTGATGAGGGTGGAGAAGCCCTCCTCAGTGAAGCGGGTGATATACTTGATGATAAAGCTGGCATCTGTGGCCACCAGGATAAGGCACTGGACGGCTGAGTGTAGGCCAATCCAGAGGCGGAACTCCATGTAGTCCAGGCCATTGCCTCTGGAAGGCAGAGGGAAGTGAGGGGCCTCCAGCCCGGGGCTCTTGGCTGTGCTCGGCTCCCAGGACCTACCTTGAGTGGCTCTTCTGTGTCCCTTGTGGCACAGATGCCCTCCTAGGAACTATGAGAGGACTGGGAACATGGACAATTTCTGGGTAGGGTTGCCCGGTCTTTGAGAATTTTGGGAAAGGATCTCAAGGGGGTGGTAAGAAGGTGCTAAGACATCTCAGTTCTCACACACTTGGTAACAAATACCCAAAGCGAATGAAAAACAGGGAATTTCAGAGAGACAGAGCTGGGGCAGGCCTTAGAAACTACCTTATGTTATAGATGAGCAACTGAGCCCAGAGTGGTGATGGGAGCTGCCTGGGTCAGGGTGTCACTTTCTGACCTTCAGCTCAAGACTTTAGACATTGACTTTCAAGTCATAATTTCTCATGAGCAGAGTGATGTGCCTTGCCTCCTCTGGTCTTTCCTGGATTTCTCCCCATTGACTGTGCTAATATGGCTTTCCCACTAGGATGGCTTAGAGACCCGCTGCTGGAGGGAGTCAGAAAGGACCACCTGGCAGTCCTTCCCACAGGTAAAAAGAGCTGCAGAACCTCCACACCCCTGCCTCCCCTTTGGAGGTATTCCCCTGTCCAAGCCTCGGCATACTGCTCCAAGCATGAGAGGAGCCACCGGGGGCCGCCAAGGGGCACCTACTTGCTGAAGTCGAAGAGGAGCTTCTCGAAGATGAGGATGGGCCCTGTGCTGCTGAGGATGATGAGAGGCTGTCCCGAGAAGAGGCAGAACAAGGAGCCGGCCATGGCAGTGCCCAGGAAGCTCTCCATCACTCCCTGGGGGCACGAGGAGTATGAGGCTCAGCGGAGGCAGAAGGGGCCTCTTGGCACAGGCCAAACACTCTCTGCAAGAGCCCAGACCACAGTGCTTATCCCTTATTCTGAGCCACCTCCTCATGAAATTCTGCTCCCTGTCCCCTATAACACGACCCCTGGTCATCGCCAGCATCACAGTCTCTACTTCCATTTGAATAGAGTTCCCATGTGACTCTTTTTGGCACCATAGGGGTTAGAAAACACAGCTGCTGATGGATGTGCTTGTCCTTGTGACCACTCTCTGCCCAGAGGACAGTCTTCCATCCATCCAATTCTTCCTCGTTCAAATATTTATCAGGTGCTTTTAGAGGTCAGACAACTTATCCCTTCAAAACCCATTAAGTGCCTACTATGTACCAGCCATTGTGCTAGGTATTAAGGACACATCAAAAAGCAAGATAATGTGTCTTCTGTCTAGTGGGAGATACTGATAAGTAACCAAGCAATTTCCACACAGCAGAGTTTCCTAACCTCAGCACTACTGACATTTCAAGCTAGATAATTCCTCATTGGGGGGCATGTCCTATGCACTGTAGGGTGTTTGTCGGCATCCCTGGCCTCTACCCACCAGATGCCAGTAGCATCCTGCTCCTGCCCCTCCCAGTCATAACAACCAGAACTGTCTCTCGATATTTCCCAATATCTCCTGGGGGTCAGAATTGTTCCTTGTTGAGAACCACTGCCAAGGGGTGTGATCAGCTGGGTTAGGTTCAGAGTGCCGTAGGAGCACACAGTAACAGGAAAGGGTGGTCAGGAAGGCCTCCCAAGAGGTATGTAAGTGGAAACTGAGACCCAAAAAATGAGCAGGGAATTGACCCAGAGAACAGGGTAAGTGGTGGGAAACTTCCAGGAAGAGGGAACTGGATTTACAAGGCTGGAGCTGAAAAGGAAAATGCCTTTGAAGAACTGAGAGATGATCAGGGTTGTTGGAAACAGGAATGCAGAATGGGTGAGGAGGACAGGAATCTGAGGAAGGAACTACTGGGAGATGAGGCTTGGGAGGCAGGTAGGGGTATGTCATGAGGGCCAAGGCGGGAAGCTGGGACCTATGAGTCAAGGATGATGCATGGATAGCTGGGTGAACCATAGTGCCACTTGCTATACCAGTGGGAGCAGCAGGTCTTAGAAGGAAGATAATGGATACAACATTGGCCCTGTGAGTTGCGGAAGCAGCCAGGTGGACATGTCCAGGAGGCAGCTGGATTTCGGACTGCTAGCTCAGGGGAATGTTGTAGGCTGGATGGAGATAGGCATTCATCTCAGTTTATCTGGGAAAATGGATTTTCACCTTGGTGCTCTGAGCTTTCTGAGGATTTGTACCCTGAAGGCCCCCATGAGAGAAGACCTTGGCCTAGGAAATGGGTTGGTGTCTCTGCTGAGCTGATGTTTTCCCTAGGGAGGTCAATGCTGTTGTCATGGTGACAGTTTACCATCCCTCTAAAAATGTCTTAACTCCAAGTTAAGAATATAAGGTTGGCTAAAGAAAAAAGTGTGCAGTGAATGCTACAATTAGCAACTCAATTAATTGTGCTGATTAAATTCATTTAAGTATTAGGGGGAAAAGTATCAAATAACAAAGCAGATGATTCCCCTTAAAAGTATGGTCTGTTAACATCCCTTAAATTTGGTCTTTAGTAACACGACTTAGCTTTAGATCTTTTGATAATGTTAGCTTGTTATTATTTTTTGAAGGGCTAAGGATTACTAAAAGTTATGGTCTGAACCTCGGTGGTGGATGAAACCCAAATCTTGATTTTGGGATTACAGTGTGAAGCTTACTGCCACTGGGTGGCAGAAGGTTTTATGGCGGTTTGCACGCATGTCCCCAGCTCACACACCTGATAATTGTCAGTGGCATCCCCCAGAAGCCCACCGAAGGTGATTGCATTGGTGATACAGCCGAGGTAGATGAATAAGATAGCAGAGATGGACTGAATGTGGAAGCCATCGTAGAAGTCACTCAGGAACCAGGGCAGCTTCCTCTTGACATCCAGACGCAGGCCACCAAAGAACCTGCTCAAGACAGGGCCAGGGGCTGCTTTCTCAGCACAAACACCAGTGCAGGGGCAGAGCTATTTACAGGAGCCTGCAGAGGCTGGGGCAAGGAAGGAGACTTGACTAGGGATGGACGGGGACAGAGATCGTCTCATAAGAACATTTAAGACCAGGGAAAAACTCTCACAGGACTGTAAGTTTGTGGTCAGCACCATCCCCACTGGGAAGGGTGGTCACAGACAGCCTGGATGGGAGAGGGAAGCCTGATGGGAATGTGTTCTGGTGTAGAACTAACATTCTATGGGGAATGGAAATTCTGGGGTCAACAGATTCCTCAGTGATGTCCCTGATTATCTGCAAGTCTATGCTTGGTAAACACAGGTGTGTCTAAATTTATGAGATAGAGACAGCCCAGATTACAACAGAGATTCATCAAGGGTAGGTTCTGAACCTTACAACTGGTTTCTTTACAAACAACCGGTTGGGGAATTTTAGGTTTAGGGGCAGTGTTTATTGGGGATATTATTCCCACAGCAGCTAGCACAATGTTTGGCATGGAACAGGGTTTCTCAGCCTTGATACTGTTGACATTTGGGCTGCACCATCCTTTGTTGTGGGGGACTGTTGAGCATGTTGAGCAGCTTCTCTGGCTTCTATCCACCAGATGCCAGCAGCATCTCCCCTCTAGCTGTAACGAACAAAAATGTCTCTGGACATTGCCAAATGTCCCCTTGGGGTAAGGGCAAGCTGCCCCCAGTTGAGAACCACTGGTTAGCACAGAGCCAAAAGCATATGAAACATGACTCCATTCTCAAATCATGATTTACACATAGCTCGGCAGGGCCATGTTTTTCCCTAAATTAAAATCAGTCTGAGTTATTCCAAGAGCTGGCAAAGAAACCCAAGCGGGAAATTTTCCTCTTGTTTTGTAGAAAAGAAAACAAAAGAAAAGTTTTTGAATAAGTAACCTAAGGTTTAAAAATATTCATATGGTACTGTTACAGATTGAATTGTGTCCCCCAAAAAGATAATCAAAATCCTAACCACCTGTGAAGGTGACCTTATTTGGAAATAGGGTCTTTGCAGAGGTAATCAAGTTAAGATGAGGTCATTTGGGTGGGCCCTAATCCAACAGACTGGTGTCCTCATAAACGCAGGACAATGCTGTGTGAAGACAGACACGGGGAGAACAGCACGTGTGACCCAGGTGGCGACTGGAGCGGAGCAGCGGCAAGCCCACGCAGTAAGGATCCACTGGCCACCACCACAGCCGGGTAGAGGCCGAAGGACGCTACCCACAGTCTCAGAGGAAGAGTGGCCCTGCGGACACCCTGATTTGGAACTTCTAGCCACCAGAAAAAATTTCTATAGTTTAAGCTACCTACTATGTGATACTTTGTCATGACAGCCCTAGGAAACTATTACAGGTAACAAAGGGAGGGTGTATAGAGGAAAGTTGGGGTTCCTCCGCTCCTGCGCTGGGTCCACTCTTCCCTCGAGGGAAAAGTCCCCTCCCCTGACTTTTGCTGGAGTCAGCAGGGGCTTTGAGGGCTTGGGGAGGAAAAGGGTGCTGTGGCCCGACCCCATCGCCCAGAGTGGGCGCTGCAGGCAGAGGTGGGGAAGGGTCCTCTGGGTGGCTGAGAAGGACAGAAGTCTAAAGGATGGCTGGCGTCACTGTCAGGCCTGGGATGGGCACCTTCCTGTCCAGATAAGCTCTTCTCCGATCTCGTGCACGGCGGGCATCTCCCGGTCGTCCCCGCTGCTTCCCGCGCCGGCCCCGCCGCCGCCGCCTCCAGCAGCACCCCCTGCGGCCGCTGCGCCTCCCGCGACGGAGCCATTCATCTGGCCCAGCTCCGCCAGGGAGAACACGGATTTCCTGGAGGGGGGAAGCAGGCAGGGGGGCTCCCAATCCTGGGAAGAGCTCAGCCCCTCCAGGACTGTCCCCAGAACACCTCTTAATTCTCCAACAATCATGAAATATCTTAAAATACAGAGACAAATGCAGAAAATGATCTAACAGTGCCCACACACAGGCCACCCGGATTTTACAGATGTTCACATTCAGCATGTTTGCCTCTTTTTAGAGTGAGAAATAAAATGAAATCGGGGTGGGGAAAGAAGTATAAACCCATGTATGCTGGTATCTTCCTTTCAAATCCAAAAAGGGAAAAAAAAAAAAGAAATGAACAGACTTGAACTTTTCTTTGTACCACTCCCCCCTTGCACCCCTCCCTTCACATACACACCTCTTGTCAGCAGAGGGCACTTTCTTGGGCGGCTCAATTCGGATATTTGGGTCCCATTCTCCAGGGGGAAGGACGATGACCTCGTCTAGAAACTCATCTATCCCTGCAATCAGATCCTCCCGATTTTGGGCTTTATATGCCACATCACTGAAGAGCTGGTGACCAAAGGGGAAGGAGAGAAAGGTCAGCTCTCTTGCTGCTGTCCCCTCCTTATCCATCTCCTGGGAGCACATCACATATAGTTTCAAAGAAAATCATTTTGAATCATTGCTGCTGCTACCAATCCACGCTCTATTTTTGAGGTAAGAACATTGCCCTGCCTGTGAATATGGCACAGAGGGAAACGGCAGCTTTGGGGAAAGGCGGCCCTCCCCTGGACCTGGAGGCCAGGTCTCGGTGTTCCAGCTGTAGGACCTCGTTGAGTTACTTACCTTTCTGCTTTCAGGTTTGCACAGAGCAAGCTCATTAGAAAACCTGTGCAGAGCCCAGTCCAAGAAGCTCCAGTATTTTAAGTCTGTTTATGTCTTAGCTCTTCATCCTTGGAGGGTCAGTCTGCATCATTCTGCTGTCTCCAGAGTGTTCTTTCTGATGCACAGGTGGGATTGGGTCATATCCATGTTTAAAGTCCTCTAGGCTCCCCATCACTCCAGGGACAGAGTGTGAGCTCAGCTCTATTTAGTCGCCAGCTTACCTCTCTGGCATTACCTCTTGCTCTCGAAACTCTTAGACACTGATCCTAAGTGGAACCACTTCCATCCAGCTTCTCTTCTCCAAGCTTTGGCCCCTGAACCCTCTGTCTGGAATGCTTGCCTCCTCAGCTGGTGTGGGCCTACCTAACTCTAGCCCATTCACAGCTTAAAGGCCCCTCATATTCCCCTGGGCAGACAGTATATAGTTCACTTTAGAATCATAGGTCTGTCTCTCCCTCTGGATGGGTGCACCTAAAGGGCAATGATTATTCCCTGATTCCAGGACCCTCAGCACCCTCCATAAGCCTGGCACACAGTAGGTGCTTAAACGTGCCTGTTGGATAAGTGCATAAATGAAAGCACAGTGCTCGATGCAGGAGCCATGACATTCAGGAGGACATGCCTCTCGTTACCACTTACATCATCTACCATGAGGGTTGCGATAGCACGGCCAATTTCATTGTAGGATTTTGCTCTCCCAGAAGGTCCAAGCAATATGAATAGAAATCTGCAAAGAAGATGAAGGAGGAGGAGGAAAGTGAGAAGGAAAAATAGAAGCAGGTGAAAAGAAGAATTCTCCAACCCTAAAAAGTATCCACTCTTAACACTTTAACTGATCATAAACATGTCCCTTTGGGTCCCATATTTGCTTTGGAAAGACATTTACTCTGTACTCCCACTGGCCCCTACTGAGCATCTTCACCATTATCCTGCTGCCCAAGCCCACCCAACAGCATCCCTCCCAGCTGTTGGCTTCTTCTTTTTTTATGATTATTTAAAATAAACTCTAAAACTCTGCCCTAGTCAGAAGATCTCTCTCTACAGCAATTCCCTAATTCTGCCTCTGCACTTTAAGGATGTCCCTAAGAGCACCGCATGTTGGCTGCATGGAATCTGGCCTCTGAGGGCAGGCGTGGGGCGTGGACGTCCATGGCCTCACCTGGTGGGGACAGGAACCTCAGTCATGCCTCCCAGCATGGCTGACTGGATGAGACGCACAAAGGCGATGAATGGCTGGTCCAGGAAGTCCACCTCACCCACGAGCACATTGGAGGCTTCTGAGTCCTTGGGGATCTTCTTCATGAATTTGTTTTTCCGCTGGTCAGGGAGAGGAAACAATACCCACGGACATGTAGGCACAGTGGTGTCTTCTCTCAGCTCCCACCCCTTGCACTGGCTCTGGAGGTCCACTTTATAGAATTCTCCCAGTGTTTCTCAAGAGATTGAAAAAAACAACCATTCTCCCCCATTGTGCAGAAGGGGAGACTCAAAGTTGGCCAGTAGCCAACAAAGGAAGAAAGGGCCCAGAAGGTAGAGGTGTGTGCTAGAGAGAGATCCTGTGGACACAATTTGCCACCCATTCCCCATCTGCTGAGCTCCCCTGCTTCTTGTGAGCTCAGTGAAAACACAAGGCCCTTGTGTCTCTTCCTGTCCCTGAGGAGGGATCAGCTGGAAACATGGGCGACATCCCGCCCCGCAGGCTCTCCCATGCAGGGAGGGATGCACCCTGGGCTGCGGGGCCTACCAGCTGAGAAAGACACATGAGCAAGGGCTGCCCTCCAGTAATCTTTTAAATCCAGTCAAAAAAGTAAAACCGTAAAAATAGGACCCTACCACAGTGAGAATAAGCAAGGGCAGGAGTTAACGGTAGGCCAAGTCCCAAAAGCTCAAAATGTCCCTTTGTCACAGGCTCGGTCAGCTGATTCATAAGCAGGTTCTTCAGGATGGAGGGCAGGGTGTGCCAGGGCCGCCACCATCCCCCTGCGGCTCTGGGCCCCCAGAATCAGGCTGGGAGGGGCCCTGCAGCGGCAGGAGTGCCCTGGGGAACAAAGCTTTGGAAATGACAGAGATTCAGGGTGGCCCAGCCAGCACACTTGTGATCCTGGAGAGGAGTGGAACTGAAACAGGGCTTGGTTCCCCTTTGCAGGTTGTGAGGTTTGGTAAGGGGGCCTGGGGCTACCAGAAATGGGCCAAGCTGGGTTCTGCCTACTTTGGCTTGGCCAGTCTGAACTGGGGTTTGTCCAACCAGGGACTCCATTTCCGGAACCCCGTGGGGATGCTGGTCCAGCAACTCTGAGTTAATGCACCCAGCAAATCCACACCTGCTCCCTGGGATCCCTCTGGTTCGCCCATGGCAAGTGTGCAGTGATGAAGGATGCCCATAAAGGGTGCCTACTGGCATACAAACTGTTGTTCCCACAACAAGCCACTGCCACTGCAGATACTGAGAAGCAGCATTGCCCGATTGGTTAAGAGCGCTGGACACTGGTGTCAGGTGCCAGGCTCCCATCCCTAAATCAAGGCAACATTGCTGGGGGACTGTGACAGCTAGGATTCCTGCTGCCGCTTAGATATTTATTAAAGTACACTGTGAAAGACTTTTACCAGGCAGTGCTTTCTCATCATGGCTCCATTGTCTGTGTGCATGACCAGAGTAACACGGGGTTCTCTCTAAATAATATTCCAGGATTCTCCCTCCAAAGCCACTCCCAAATTAAGGACTCTAGAATCCAACTGCCTGGGTTGAATCCTGGTTCTGCCACCTCTCAGCTGTATGGACTTGGGCACACTATTTACCTGCTTAGAGCCTCAGTGTCTTCATGGGCAGAATGGAGATGAGGATAGGGCCTTCAGGACGCACACTGTGGAGCATAGAGCTTGTGCGCCTTAAATGTTGGTTGATGCTCTTATGGTTGTTACTGTTTTGTTGTTTTGGTCACCAAAGGGCCCTCAGGACGCTGACATGTGGGACTGTTTTTGTTTTGCCTTCCACCAAACTTGGGGGCTGCTCTGAAGGCCTGGAGGTCCCCAAGCTCCCGCGGAGTCCTCACCAAATTTCAGGTTTCCTTCATCACCTTTCTTCCTACTTCTGGGGGCACACGCAAGGGGACTATGAGGACTTCTGACCTTGAGATGTGCAGGGGTTGAAACTGAGGGGAGCCACCTCTGGGCTTGCTCAGGGGGCACAGTCACAGGTTTCCCTGGCTGTGGCCTTGGAACTTGAACTCAATGTGTTTGTAGGATTCCAATCTCATCAAAAGGGTTTCAGTCAAGCTGGTAGGAGATAAAAACTGATCTTATTCTGCCTGCCGAGGAGAAGACCCAGTATTGGACAGCCCTTGGGTCATGGAGGAGGTAAAACTGTGTGCTGATCTTCTCTCTCCAGCAAATCCCAAGCTCAGGGACAGCGGGCCCCTCATCTGACCCTGCTTCTCTGTCCCCCACGTCCCCAGGGCCTAGCACAGAGCCAGCGCCTGGGGCTCAGTCGATATCCAAGTGCACTGGGCAGAGTACCCGTCCTGAGCCCCATCCTGAGCCCCCACCTGGGTCCTTCCGGGGACTCCTGCTCCTCACAGAGTGGAGTTCTGCCTGGAGGGGCACCCATCCCTGAAACCAAAGGCTCTGTCCTACCCTGTCCCTCCATTGCAGCCAAGGGCAGGGGCTTTACTACCTGGTCTGTGTTTGGGGTGCGAGAAATATCACTCATGCTTCTGCTCTGGGCGTGACCTAGGAGGGAAGGAAAAGAAGGCCCATCAGAAGAAGCCAGGCTCTCACAGGTCCTTTATTCTTGGTCCCCACAATGCTTCTCTGTCTTCATAACCAGAGGGAAACACCCCCTCTCCCTAATCCCACAGCTGCCTTGAACTAGCCTCTACTCTCTTTTTTTCCCTTAAATGGAAGCTTTCTTAAAAGAGTTGCTAACGGCCGGTTTACTTCTTCTTTGCACAGCTCAGTCTGCTGCACTCTGGTGTCTACCCCTCCTCCCCAGCTGCCAGGCAGAGACCAAGCTGTCTGCTCTGAGCCAGGGCCTAGAGGTGGGGAGGGACACAGACATTATCAGGTGAGTTGCCATATGTCATAAACTTGGACTTTGGAGGGAAGACCAGTTTCACATCCATCCTCCAGGACCCACGTGAGTCTATAAAGATGGCTAGGGATTTGGGCTGGTGGAGGGAAGAAAGGCGGGGTGCCCCATGGGGAGGACAGTGGTGGTGAATTATTTTAACTGCCTGATGGTTCCTTCCTCAACTAAAGCAGGAGAAATTCAGCTCTCATTTCCCAGCAGCAGCTAAACCCAGTGGGTGCGCTCAGACCTGTTACTTCTAGGCTTTCTGTGGCCTCGGGTGCCCCCTAGCTCCCAGAACGCTGTTCTCCCCTGGCCTCCGTCTTCTTCCTTCCATCCAGCGTCCTCTCCTGCTGGGTTCCAGGTCTTCCTCTGCCCTCATTCCCTCTGGGCTTTCTCCCCTTCCTTGGTCAGCCCCAGCCGCTGCGAGTTGGGTCTCAAGGCCAGGCCTCTCTCCTGAGCTCCAGACTCCTCTGAGCAGCCCCACCTGGCACCTCGAACCCATCACACTGGGAAACAGAACTCATTGTCTTCCTCCAAAATGGCACACCCCCTACACCCTACTCTGTTCAGTACCCCTCCACCCACCCACTAGCAATCAGAGCAGAAGTCCCAGCGCCAGCCTCACCTGTGCCTCCCCACTCACCTCCTGCTTCCCCCCCACCCCCCGTCTCTACCTCCATCTTGGCCTTGACTCTCCAATCTTGGTCTCTCAGTCTGAACATGGGCCCAGCTTCTTGCTTCCAATCTCAGCGGTCCCACTACCTTCAGAACAAAGGCTGGGTCTTTCTGCAGACTGCTTCTGTAGACCCCTCAGTTTGATGCTGTTCCCCTTGGGCCCTACGCTCCTGGGGTATTTCCCTGAATACAGAGCACCTCTGCAGCACCTTCCCTTCGCCTGCTGTTTCTCTTTTGTTTAGAACACCCTCCTCCTCCCCTGTGCTTCTGGAAAACCACTATGTATTCCCCAAGACTCAAGTGAGTGTCTCCTCCTCTCTGAGCTTCCCTAGGTGCCACGTTGGAGTGGGCAGTGTGCACACAGAGCTGTAATCACTTCTTCATTCCTTTTATGCGGGTCCCACTGCTGCAGTGTCCAGCACAGGAGCAACCTTATACCCAATGAATAACTGAGCAGACAGCTGCCGTGAAGCCTCAAAGCCATTCCCTGCCTCCTGACTGCTGCCTCCTGCATCCCTAGGTGGCATAACCAGGGCCAGGGGAGACTAAGAGGCCCCTGGCTTGCTAAGAGCAGACTGAAAAGACTGCAGCTGAGGCCTGGGCAGGAGCACAGCCCTGGACTGTGCTTGTTCTTATCTTGGCATTCTAGTAAAAGTATTTAAAGGAAAATACTTTCTTGCTGATTTTTCTTTTCATTTCCAAGTTCCCTCTTTTCTTTGCCTCACTTCTCACCTGTCTGTTCACCCCTGACAAACTGCCTGGAAAAGTCCTGTCTGTGAACATGCACCTCACAAGTCCCCTGCCCCATCCCCAGCACTCAGAGGGCTGTGACCCTGCCAGCATCCCATCGCCGTGGTGACACTGTGTCATCCAGTGATGGCAACGTTCTCTGACTGTCCTGGGGGAAAGCACCTAGCCTGCTTTTAATTCAGTCTCAAGGAAGACTTCTCACCAAACAGTGCTAATGACTACTTTGGTGGAAGCAAAGTTACAGGTTAAGAAAAAAATGTCTAGCACATAGGACACAGGATTGGGTACTGATTATGCCAAGACTTGATTTAGAGCTGCTTTTTCCCTGAGAGCAGCCCACTTTTAAGGTGAAAGCTGGGTTTCTTCTGCTGCCTGTCCTGAGAATTCTGGACAGACCCTGGGCTGGTTCATCTCCTGTGAAATCTGCCTTCTTCCACCTATGAGTCTATGAAAGTTGACATTCCACAGCTGCCACAGCCAGAGCAAGCTGTGGTCCAGAGGCAGAGAACACACTTACACAGATGGCCATAAGTTGCACTTTGCCGCATCCTCAGGTCCTCGGTGGAGTGGTGTAGGCTTGGACCAGGTGCGGGGCTCCGGGCTGGGCTGCGATCTGGGAGGTGGGACAGAAGGCACTGGGTGTGGGCAGCCATGCTGGTGCAGGGCAGCCACTCCGATTAGTGTGCTGTAGATTTACAGTCATTTCATCCAAATAACGCTGGGCTGCAATATATCTCCTCTCCTTACAGCAAGAAAGGGTGTTTCCGTTGTTTTGTTTTTTGATATTGATTTTGATTTTGAAGGAAGTTAACAGTCTGAACAGGATTATGGAGATAATATTTGTACTGTTGCCAGTGAGCTAGATACATAGTTGATTAAATAAGCACCAGGTAGTGTAGATGGACTGGCTTCATCCTGATTCCACCATTTACTGGCTGTGTGACCTTAGGCAAGTAGCTTAGCCTCTCTGTGCCTCAGGCTCCTCATCTAAAATATGGGGATGATGAGAACAGTCCTTAGTCACAGGGCTCTTGTGAGGATGGAGTGAGTTAACACATGTGGAGCAGGCAGAGCAGTGCCTGGACACAGTAATGCCGAGTATGTACCTGCTGATACTATGACATCCTCAACACTTCCCATTTTAAAACAATTCATCTAAAGAGATTCCTCAAGGCTCTTTATTCAACAACCTTATCAACTTTGTTCTGATTACTGCATTTATTTGACAGGTTCAGTAAGGCTAGTGTCTGGGCATCTCAACTCTGGGATATCAAGAGGGAGGGTTGCAGTCTCCAGATGTGTGCATGGAAAAATCCACTTTCCCCACTGGCCCACGCTCTGCTGATCAGAATGACACAGCTTCCAGGCTTACAAGCCCTGGCACCTTTGAGGTGAACTCAGCTCCTTCTACCACCTTGAGATGCTTCATTTTCTGCCAAGCCTCTTGGCTCTTCTTGGGGCTTTGGTGGGAAACTTTCCAGGTCTTTCCATAAACATGCCATCTCTATCAGCATTTTGCAACCCTCACTGCACAGGAGAATCTGCTGGGGAGCTTTCTAAACTCCCTGTTCCCACGCCATATCCCAGATATGGGGCAGCCCAGGCTGAAAACCAGCTGTCTTCCTAGAAATGGTTCCCCTCTGCTGGTGGGGACAGCCCTGGGGTGTGGCTGGGGTCTCTGCAGGCCTGCCAGAGAACGAGGCTGAGGGATGCCCAGAACCTCACAATTCCTCTAAGACCATGAAGTCCAGGAAGTCTCTAAATTGCCAAGGCTTTCTGAGGTGGGCTCACCCAGGCACCAGGGCCTGACACCAGCCCCCACATCCCCGACATCTGCCAGTGAAAGGCCTGACTCACTTGTGGTGGACGAGACGGACTTCCCAATGTCAACCAAGGAGCGGTGGATGGGCTTCTTGGTTTGGTGGCGGTGTTTCCTCAGGAGGACGTAGCTGACCCTCTCCCGGAGCTCCGGCCGCAGGAGGCCATCCGCAATTTGCTTCTCAATGACACCATCTGAGTGGGAAATAAGCACCCCTTGTCCTTGTGGGGGTGGGGCAGAGCAACCAGGGGTGTACGGCTCTTCAGGTCCGTCTGTTGTGAGTGGGATTAAGAGTGGGTTAAAGGAGGCAGGGACGTGGAAAGAGTTCTGGCTTTGCCACACATTATGGAAAATTGGGCACGCCACAGACCTTCAGCCTCCTCGTATGCAAAAGGCTGTGCGAGCGAGCATGTGTGTAGAATTCTCTGCCCTTTCTTTCAGTGATATTGTGAAAAGTAATGAAAGTACCCTGAGATGCACAAAAGTCCTGTGTTAAATGGTTTTAATCCTAACATGAATTCTTTTTAGAAAAGTGTTTTGGGCAAAATACTTCTGGCAAAACTGAACATGCTAAAACAAAATTCCCAAAGTTTTATGGATGATAAGGCAAGCCATCCCCTCCCTTCACCACTCCACTAAATGAGGGCTAATTTCCTAAAGATGCATGATGATTCATTTACCCTGACAAGGAACTGGTTGCCATGGCAACAGGTGTCTTTGGCCCTGCTAAGAGGCCCCTCTCCCTTCTGCTGCACTGCAGATGGCATTTCAGAGGATGAGTTTTCCCTCTGTTGGCACTCTCTGTGGAACTGAACCTTGGAGTGACAACAATGCCTCCGGAGCATCCTACCCAAAGCCTGCCCTCTGCAGAATCAGTCAGGCATTAGGGGTGGGTGTGTCCTGCAGACCAAGGGGGAGCACCAGGCTGGGGCAGCGGGAGGGGCTGCCCTGGGTGGCAGGGACACAGCATCCCAGCCTCACCTATGATCTGTGGTAAGGAGCCACTGTCCAAATCCAACAGCACTGTTCCCGTCTGCAAGCACGTCCGGAGCTCGAAGAGGCTGTGCAGGGACAGTGTGGACACGTGGGGCTTACTCCAGCGTTCGCCTCCTTCCTCTACCTTTTCTTCAAATTTTATCCACCTGCAAGAGTTAAGGAAGGAGCTCAGCATGGCTAGTACCCTTGGGAGGAGCACCTGTCCAGGTCTTCTCAGGGAAGGGGTGTTGGCCTGCAAGTCATGCTATACGCATTGTGGGGGTGTTGGTCCTAGATTCACATGCAGAGTGGTTCACAGGGGGACCCTACACTGTGTTCTGAACCCACTCCTCCTGACACTGTCATGTTCAGGGCAAAGTGACATCCAGAGAATGACCATAAATGGGCACGAAGGATCTTTTCAGGGTGGTGGCGATGATCCCAATTGCCTTTGGTGATGGTTGCACAACTCTGTGCACTTACTAAAACTCATTTAACTGCACTTAAAATGAGGGAACTTTATGGTATGCTATAAAAATACTATAGTAATGATGAAACTTTTAAAAAAGTGTCAACTGGAACCTAGTTACCCGGGCTGGTCACTTGTGTATTCAGTGGTCTGCCTTGTGGGGTGTGGTTTGCTGGGAGAAGGAAAAGCATTCCCTGACCAAAAATAATTTCCCCATGGCTTCTGTGGCAGAGTCTGAAGTTTCCATGCATCCACTCTGGATTTTGGTTTTAAAAGTTCAGGTTAAAATCCAATGTCATCTGGAAAGGAAAAGCAGTAAACCAAGGGTATGTAGGTATTTGCCCTTTCTAGAAGCCTTGGAATCATAGGCTGGGTGGAGGGGGCCAAGTGGGAAGGCCTTGGGCAGCTGGGCGCAGGAAGCACTGGCTTGTACCTTCCCCATGGAATGCAGCACCATGTGGGGGAGGAGAGCAAGGTCAGCTAGCACAGCTCAGTAAGACGTCAGCCCTAGATTAGGGGGCGGCTTCAAGTAGTCCGATCAAAATCCCAAAGGAGTATTTCTGGACCATGACTATCCAATTCTAATGTTCCTCTGGAAAATGTCTAAGAATGGTTGGAGGAAGTCTAAAACCAAAGAATGGGAATCAGACATGCTTTTAGCAGACATTAAAAACTTGGGGGAAATCTTGAGTAATTAAAACAGTGTGGTTCCAGTCCAAATATAGACAAAGGGAATCAATGGGACAACAGCCCAGGGACAGGCTTGGGCCCCCATGGGAACGTGGGTTTTGATGGAGGAATTGTTGAAAAGATGACCAACCTAAAAATAAAAAGTTACTTCTCACCTACTTCTTACCAAACACAACATTAAATTCTACATGGATTAAAGTCTAAACATAAAAATAAATTTATAATGGATTATTGAGCCTTAAAAAAGAAGGAAGTTCTGGCATATGTTACAACATGGATGAACCTTGAAGACATGCAAGTGAAATAAGACAAATACTGTATGAGTCCACATATATGAGGGACCTAGAGTAGTTAAGTTCATAGAGACAGAAAGTAGAATAGTGGTTATCTGTGGCTGGGGGGAGGGGGAATGGGGAGTTACTGTTTAATGATTACAGAGTTTCAGTTTTACAAGATGAAGAGTTCTGGAGTTGGATGATAGTAATGGTTACATGGCAATGTGAATGTACTCAGTGCCCCCAAATAGTACACCTGAAAATGTCTAAAACGGTAAAGTTATGTTATTTATATTTTGCTGCAATTAAAATGAGTAAATTTTTTTTTAAATCTATAAACAAAAATATAAGTATACTAGAAGAGAATACAAGAGAGTATTCTTGTATTTTTGGTTGTGGAGAAGGACTTTCTAAATAAGATGGCTAAACCATAAAGGAAAAAAATGGACAAATTTTTATTACATGAAAATACACGGAACTAGAATTTCTGTATGCCAATATAAGACAAATAAACTTCAAAGAAATGCAGCATACTGGGAAAATATTTACAACAAACAGGACATCAAAGGACTGATATTTAAAATATAACAAAACTCCTTCACATCAATAAGAAATTACCCAACTGAAAAGCGAACCATTCTGAAAAGAAATGAAGATGGGCCAATAAACGTGAAAAGATGTTCAACTTTACTAGTAATCAAGGACATCTGCAAATGAAACACCACTCTTATCAATTAACATACAATAAAGGAGCCATGGATATACAATGGGGAAATGACAGCCTCTTCAACAACTGGTGTTGGCAAACTGGACAGCTACATGTAAGAGAATGAAACTGGATTACTGTCTAACCCCGTACACAAAAGTAAACTCGAAATGGATCAAAAACCTGAATGTATGTCATGAAACCATAAAACTCTTAGAAGAAAACATAGGCAAAAATCTCCTGAATACAAACATGAGCAACTTTTCCTGAATGCATCTCCTTGGGCAAGGGAAACAAAAGCAAAAATGAACAAATGGGACTACATCAAGCTAAAAAGCTTCTGTACAGCAAAGGACACTATCAGTAGAACAAAAAAGCATCCTATAGTATGGGAGGATATATTTGTAAATGACATATCTGACAAGGGGTTAAAATCCAAAATATATAAAGAACTCACATGCCTCAACACCCAGAAAGCAAATAATCTGATTTTAAAATGGGCGGGGGATATGAACAGACAATTCTCCAAAGAAGAAATTCAGATGGCAAAAGGTGCTCCACATCGCTAATTATCAGGGAAATGCAAATTAAAACCATAATGAGGTATTATCTCACACCAATTAGGATGGCCAACATCGAAAAGACAAGGAACAACAGATGTTGGTGAGGATGCAGAGAAAGGGGAACCCTCCTACACTGCTGGTGGGATTGTAAAGTAGTTCAACCACTGTGGAAAGCAATATGGAGGTTCCTCAGAAAACTAAAAATACAAATACCATTTAATCTGGGAATTCCACTCCTAGGAATTTACCCAAAGAATATAATTTATCAGATTCACAAAGACATTTGCACCCCTATGATTATTGCAGCCCTATTTACAATAGCCAAGATACGGAAGCAGCCCTAAGTGTCCATCAATAGATGAATGGATAAAGAAGATGCAGTACATATACACAATGGAATACTATTCAGGAAGAAAACAGATCCTACCATTTGCAACATGTATGGAGCTGGAGGGTATTATACTCAGTGAAATAAGCCAGTCAGAGAATGACTAATACTAAGTGATTTCCCTCATTTGTGGAGTATAATGACAAAGCAAAACTGAAGGAACAAAATGGCAGCAGACCCACAGACTCGAAGAAGGGACTAGAGGTTACCAAAGGGGAAGAGTGGGAAAGGTGGGTGGGGAGGGAGGGAGAAGGGGATTGATGGGTAGTATGATTAGTACACATGGTGTCGGAGGGATCATGCGGAAGACAGTGTGGCACAGAGAAGACAAGTACTGACTTGGTGGCATCTTACTACGCTGATGGACAGTGACTTCAGTGGACTTTGGGGGACTTGATTATATGGGCGAATGTAATAAATGCATTGTCTTTCATGTGAAACCTTCATAAGAGAGTATATCAATGATACCTTAATAAAAAAGGAAAGAAACACCATTCTTCACTTTTCATATAGGCAAAAATGAAAAAGACTGATAACTTCCAGTGTTGTTGGAAACATGTGGAGGTATATATGTATATATTGCATATATGTATGTATACCCTGTACACACTGTACTATGTAGTGTATGTATGTACACACTATACTGTGTATTAGTGTATGTATGTACACACTGTGCTGTGTATATAGTATATGTGTATATATACTGTAAATATGTATACAGTGTAGCTGCACAACCTTCTTGGTGTGGGAAATTGAGCAGCCACTTGAAACATTTAGTGTACATGTGGTTCCATTTCTAGGAAATTGTCACAGGAATGTTATTACACATCTGCACACAGTAGTGTATATACAGGGAGGTTCACTGCAGCTGTGTCTGCTAGGATGAAGAACTGGAAACTGCCAGTTTTCAGTAGGGCATGGTCACATTCATTCCCTATGTCCATGCTAGAATTCCCCTCTGAGGTAAAAAGTATGAGGGTGAACTGGACAGAAAATACCATCCCATTTAGAAAGAAAAGAAGCACATGCATATATCCATGTGTTTGTGCACATGGGTCTGAAAATGTCAAGCATAGGGTGTCATAGGTTAACAACGGTTACCTCTGAGAAGAGTGGGATTGATAGTGGGGAAGGATTTGAGAGACGTTCACTCTCTTCGGGTTAATCGGTATAGGAAAAGCGCAGCCTGTGGAAGAGATGACCAGGTTTTGGATCCCAGCTCCATCATTTCCTAGCTGTGGACCTTGGGTGAGCTGCTTAACCTCTCATCACTTTTGTTCTCTTCAGGAATAATAATGGTAAATTGCAACTAGAGCAGTGCCTGGCACATAGTGCACACTTTTAGTGTTAGTTATTAATGTGAAAATTAAAAATACTGCTTTTGTAATTTTAGAAACAATGAAAAAATAAGAAAGTAAAGGCATACAAGTCTCTCCAGCCAGAAGACCCCATGGCTGATGACTAGCACTGTAGTGACCAGCATTGTAGATCTCTGTATGCATGAATGCACATGTGCACATTATTTTACATTAATGCCACCATAAGGACATAATAGCTAAGGACGCCGTGTCCACAGGTGTCTATAAGCATTCATATCATTGTAAATGCTCTTTAGTATTCCATTGTATAAATGGACCATAATTGATATGAATAATCCTCACTTGGTGGAGATTGATTATTTCTAATTATTCTTTATTATAAACAAGACTGGTTTGAATATCCTTGGCTCCTGCTCAATAATTTCCTTAGGATAAACTCTCAGAAGTGGAATTGTTGTGTCTGCACATTTTTAAGTGTGTGACATATTGCCGAACTGTTCTCTAAAAAGTTTGTGCCAATGTGCGTTTCCACCAATGTGCAGATCTCACATTTCTCCAAAGTCCCTCACACTCCAGGATTGTCATTCTTTTTCACCTTTGTTCATTTGATGATTGAAAAATTGTATTACATTTGCATTCTTTTGATTACTAGTGATTTTGAGCATCTTTTCTTTTGTCAGTTTCCTCTTTACATAATTGTGTGACTATTTGTAGCATCAATGTAGCATATAATCACCTGGAGGTACTGTTAAAATGAGGATTCTGATTCAGCAGGACTGGGATGGAGTCCAATATTCTGCTTTTCAAACACATTCCCAGGCATGCTGAGGTTACTGGTCTGCAGATCACCTTTGAGGAGCGTGAGTCTATACAGTAGAATGTCCTCTCTCCTTTCCTTTCCAGATCTGACCCTTTCTTTCTCCACTGCCCAGCAAGAGTACCATTTCCTCTACAAAGCCTCTCCTAGTTATCCTGCTTATTTCTCCCATGACAAACAGCTGGAAGGCTGGTGAAAATACAGATTACTGGGTCCCACCCCAAAGTTTCTGATTCTGTAGGCCTGGGGTGGAGGGTGAGGAATGCCAGGAATCTGGACATAAACCCAGGGGATGCTGAGGCTGGGTGATTGGGGACCATATTTTCAGAACCACTATCCTAGGATGATGATTCTTAAACTTGGCTGCACATAAAAACACATTAGATGCCTTTAAAATCTTGATGTCTAGTCATATCCTAGACCAATTTATATCAGAATATCTGGGCGGGACCCAGACAACTCTTCTACAGACTGTTCTAGGTGAAGTTCCTGACTTTTGGGGGCTCAGAGGCAAAAATAATAATTGTAGGCAATTATGTTTCCTGGGTGTGTTGGAATATATCTGCCTCCCCAAATAGACATCAAGCGTCTTGAGGACAGGGCCCGATTTTTCCTCTGGTTCCCTTTATGGCCTTCTGCTTGAGGGTAGCAAGAACTCATGACTGCTTTGGGGGAAGTATGGCTATGAGCAAATGACTGGGAAAGGGAGCTCAACAATCATGGCATTTAAGTATGTTTTATAATACTCAGAATGACCTAAGTAATGACCATCATAGTGTAGTAACATCACAGGCATACAAAGGTCACCGCCATCTATGGAACAGTCTTGTGAAAAAGTCAGACAGAAATCAACAAGTCTGGACCCAACTATCATTTTACAGGAAATACAGGGGCAGAGGAACATGTTAAACCACCACAGGAATGCTATTAACAAGTCCAGAATGTGGAAAATCATATAATACAAATGATACAGTTTCTTTAGCAACACCTGCAAAGGAAGAAGGATGAGGAAACTGTAGATTTAAAAATCACTTAAGAGACATACCCCTCAATTGCAATGTGTGGAACAATTATACTTTTTAAAATATGAAATAATCTGGGAAATACAGTCACTGTATGGACAATTACATGAAAATAAGGAATTATTTCCTTATCGTTTTTTATCAATTATTATCATTTTTTTAGATGTGATAGTAGTATTATAGTTGTGTTAAAAAGAAAGAGGCTTTTACCCAAAACAGTGGAAAATAAGGTCTTGAAGATACATTTGTATAGCCATGTTCATAGCAGCATTATTCACAAAAGATAAAATTGGAAGCAATCTAAGTGCCCACCAGTGGATTATGGAAAAACAATTGTGGTACATACATACAGTGGAATATTACTGAGTCTTAAAAAGGAAGGGAATTTGAGCATATCCTACACCATAGATGAACCTGAGGACATTATGCAAAGTAAAGTATCCAGTCAAGAAAAGACAAATGCTGTATGATTCCACTTACAGGAGGCATTTATAGTCATCAGTCATAGAAACAGAAAGTATAAGGGTGGTTTCCAGGGGCTGGAGGGAGTGGCAAATAGGGAATAATTATTTAATGGGCACTGAGTTTCAGTTTTATGGATGAAAAGAGCTTTGGATATGGACGGTAGTGGTGGTCATCCAATTATATATGTATTTAATACCACTAAACTATATATTTAAAAATAGTTACAATGGCAAATTTTATGTTAAGTCCCAATAAAAAAATTGGGCAAGGAAAAGGCCTTATCTTTTAGAGACACATACTGAAATTTTTACAGATGGAATGATCTGGTATCTGGGATTTGTGTCAGCATGATCAGCATGTGTCTGGGGTGTGGGTATGAGAGACAGAGGCACAAGATTAGCCGTGAGTTAGGTGGTAACCATTGAAGCTGGGTGATGGATCTGTGGGGGATCATTCTACTACATGCTACTTTTGTATAAATTTGAATTTTCCATAATACAACTTTGAACTGCTTTTCAGAATGAATACAGGAATGAGCTCTTTAAAAAGCCTCTGACCAAGGCCAGGCTTAAAAACTCTTGCAAGCCTGATAAAATGGTTAATGTGTAATCCCACACAACTCATTCCAAAGTGACTTTATACCACAGTCAGTCTCAACAAGTGGGAAATGAAAGTTGGAGGAGCATGTCAAGAGGAAAGAAAATCTCCAAGCTGGAAAAGAACTCTTGGGGATTTTTGTCCAGGGCAGGGGCAGGAGCTAGGTACCCCTCTCCCGGTTGGGAAGGAGCTGAATGGAACCTTGAAGAGTCACATATCACAGAAAGCAGTTTTCTTGTCACCCACAGAAGGTTCATAACTGAGCCTTTCTGTAACTAGTAACTCAGTCATAGATACAATTAGAGGAAGTTGCTATTTAGTTAATACCAAGAGCAGTAGAAAGCATCACGGGACAAGCTACCAGCTACAGTCAAGGTTTTCCAACGCTCAAACCACAGGATGTGAGAAGAGGGAGTATTTCCTTTTAGACTCTGGAAAGGGATGAAAACTTGAGATCTGAATTCTAGTTCCATCCTCAGATGGAGACTGAAATTGTAATCCCACTGGCCCTGCCCTGGCTAGCGTGTACATCAGCAGCTTCCAATTTAAGCTGCATTCAGATCATCCGGGAACTTTTTACAAATTCCAACATCTAAGGTTGAACCCCAGACCACTGACATCAGAATCTCAGGGGCCTTAGAATCAGACATCAGTACTTTTTAAAAGGAAGACACAAGTCTTTGAAAAGACAAAACAATGAGCGGGCCATTATGTGTGGTTAGAGAAGAATAATGGATAAACATTGTGATTGAATAAACATCTTAATTTGTTTGCAAAAACTTTCCTTAGGACATTCTATTTAAAGATTTTTTAAAAAATGAAATTTCCTAAAGAATACAGCCTTCAATGTTAAAGTTATGTTGCCTCTAAACATCTAAGACTTACATTTGTGTGAATTTGTTTCCTAGATGAAGCTAAGCTTGCTCACCAAAAAGTTGTGAGTACACACCCACACTGGTGATTCTCTAGAAGGCCTCGTGGACTTTATTCTGCAACTTTCCCTTGCCCGTTGTCCAAAGATTTGACTTCCATGTACTAGTTACAAAACATCAAGACTTGCTGGTTTTGCTTTCTGACTCAGGCCTGTTAGTAAATTTTGTGACTCTAACAGATTCCTTTCTTAAAAGTAATGTGAATATGAGTTTTTCCCATTAACCAGCAAAGCTATTTAACTTCACAATGAGTCGTATCAGCACCCTGAATTTCCCAGCATAAGCCAAAGGCCAGTGTTAATTTTCTTATGGGCCAATGAAGAATTTTCCTAGAGAAGTCTGAGGAACCAGCAGATACTCCCCAGGTTCAGTCTTTGAAAGAGACACCAAGAGATGATTTATGAGAAGAAAGTTTTTCAAAAGCAAATTCTTGCCCATTCCTACAATTTATTGGGCAAATTCTTACTGCATAATGACAAGCACATGCATTAAAATATGTACATGAAATAATGCAAAAAGTTATTTCTATAACTGATTAAAACTACACATATGGTAAGTATGCGCACAAACCAAACTTGACAGCTAATTTGAAAGATTGTAAAGTGTAGAGACTGAGTGGGCAGACATGGGTCAAGAGTCAACATGCATATTCAAAAGTTTAGATGGTACCAAGATGGGTTGATGATCATCAGGAAGGCCCCACAGGCCTCTTGGGGTATCCACTGCAGACCATAATCAGAAATTTGTCTATTGTCCTAGAGATGATTAGGTCCAAGGATATTGACTAATGCTAACCAAGTTCACAAGGACTGATGTATAAACCCAAAAGCCAATTTATTTAATTTACAGTGAGATTTACAACAGTTATGAGTGATTAGTTACTCTCATCTTCTAGCCCTTGCATTCTCTTCTTATAGGCTGACATACAGGAAGAGCCAAACTATCATCAGAAAGAGAATCAAAATGAGGCACATTAGCTTAGTGATTCAAATGTTTAGTAGACTCCAGATAAAATGTCTAGAATACTCCATCTCTGCAAATGAGATCTGCCTGAGACTGGAACCAGACAGGTGGGGAGTTTTGTCTTAGACTGTTCTGGAATGAAACTCACACACTTCTATGGCTGACTAACTCCCTGTGATTGAAAGTCTTTCCTTCTGCCAGCATAGAAGTCTCCTCTAAGGGCCATTGGTTACGCAGTACAATTTAGGCATTACTGGAGAACCATTTCTCAGAAGTGTACCCAGTGGTGAGCTGGTGGGCATGGGAAACAGGTGTTCCATTCCAGGAGCTGTGTTACTGGAATGGGGGTCAGGGCTTTGCTCCCAAGCTCATGCATTTGGTGAAGGTTCGGTCCTGCTGCACATCATGTCTTCATTCATGGGCAAGGGGGACCCCACAGCTAAGTGAATGCCATCAGACAAAGCTACTGGTAAATTCCTAACTGGTTCCTTCTAGGAAAGGCTTCTGGAACCAAACCTCTATGAGGGCCACTTGTCTGTGTGTCCAGGCCTCACTGCCTCTCAGGAGAGGCTCTCTCTCCACCTGGATGCTCTCTCTTCCACCTCTGCTATTCAGAGGCTAGTTTAAAGGCCACCTCCTCTGTGATACACTCTCCTCAGGGCCCAGCTTGAAAAGACCATTCCTTCCTCTGACTCCCAACCCACTTGTGTCATTTTTACCTGGCATTTAATAAAAATTACAGTGGTCAAAGCTCACTGAGCACTTTCTAAGTGTCAGGCACTATGCTAAGCACTTAACATGTATTATCTCATTTAATCCTCAAATAGATCTCACAAGGAAAATCTGTTACCATTCTCACTGTACAGGTGAGGAGATCAGAGACTTTAAAGGATAAGGAACCTGCCCAAGGTCATGTAACTCACAGCAGACAGGGATTGAGGGCAAGTCTTTAGACTCAGGAGCTGTGCTCTCACCACTACTGCCCTGGGTTTTAGTTACCTGTGTATATGAGTTCACATCTGCATTTTACACTAGATCAGGGGCCAAAAAATGCCCTATGGGCTAAAGTGACTTACAGCTTGTGTTCCAGCTAGCTAAGAATGGCTTTTACATTTTTAAAGGATTGTAAAAAAAAGGAAGAAAAGGAGAAAAAGGAGACGAAAAAAAGGAAGGAGAGATCACAACTGGGCAGTAAGTCTAAAATATTTACTGTCTGGCCCTTAATAGAAAATGTTTGTTGACACCTGCACTGGAGCATAAGCATTTTGAGAACGGATTCATACCTTACTCATTTGAATTCTCTCACAAAACCTAACACAACAGCCCTTAAAATATTTTTTAGTGTGAAAGAAAAAAGTGTGGATAAGACAAGCTTTCCAAAGTTCCCCTAGCCCCACAGATTAGAACATCCACTTTTCACCACCCCAGGAACTGGTGCAGAACTGTAGTGATATCATCAACATCCATGTACAAAGACAGGGGTGATCTTGGAGGTGCTTGTCCAAGAGGGGGATGGATTTGCACAGCTCCACCACCCATAATCTCATGGGCTGCTTGAAGAATTCTGAAAGGTCTGCTTGGCATTAGCAGCACAACTGAAGCTAAAGAATAGATTACAAAAGGGCATATCTTCACACTACTTTTGTGTAAAAGACATATTTGGGGTGTCCACTTTGCTGCCCTCTGTGGATGTGCTCCCCAAGCCATGGCCAGCCCTCCCTGTATCTCCCTCTGATTCTGATCTGGGACACAGTGATGGGACAACCAAAGTTGGGCAAAGCAGAATCTCTTTGAAGAACTAGGAATTAGGATTAAGAAACAGCCACGCAGTGTGAGATGGTCCCTTGAGTAGAGTAGATGTGAATGTGAGGCTGAGAAATGTTCAAGGTCAGGGACAAGCAGAGGAATCCAGCTGCAAAGAAGTAAAGAAGATGCCTAGAGAGAGGCAGAGACCAGAAGCAGAGGAAAAAGACAGGTTTCCCAGGTCCAGACCTTGAGAGCTCTGACCATCCCTGGGTACCATGAAGTCACCCCATATTCTGCCAATGCTTCCTCTTCAAGCTCCTGTCAAAAGGACTTTTGGGGAGGCCCATTCCTTCAGCATCTCCAGACTCTGACAGTTCAAGATGGAAATATAACCACCAAAATCAATATATGGGCCTTGTTTTGATTCTAAGTTGTACAAACCAACAGTAAAAACATGGCTTTGATATAATAAGGAAAATTTGACTCTAGATTGGATATCTGAAATTGAGAAGGAATTATTCTCAATTTTATTAGGAGATACAATGGCACTGTGGTTGTATTTACAAAAAGAAGTTTAATTTCATAAAGATGTATACTAAAATGCTTACAATGTCTTTAAAACACTCCAGCAAAAACAAAAAAACAAAACAAAATCCCTAAAAGCAAGCAAAAAAGTTGGTGGAGATAGATAAATATTACTCATTGATGAAGCTGGATGAGAGATACCTAGGATTCATTTCATTGTTCTTTCTACTTGTTGTGTTTGAAATTTTCCATAATAAAAATTTAAACATATACTTAGATTTTTAAAAGTTAAAAATACATATATTTATTTTAGACATACATATTTACATACATATACATGTGAATAAATCAACTGGGATCTTGGCATGCAAGGTGGTCTGATGGTGGGGTTTCTCCCCTCTTGACAGCTTCAACTATGGGAGCTATACAAGGATGCCCTCAGTTAGGAGGAGGCGATCCCTTCTGCTGAGCAGGCCCTAAGGGCTGTGGGCCTGCCAGCCAGTCATGCCCCATCTGGGAAGAGTTCTGCCATCTCTCCTCACTTAACTAGACTTCTCTAACCCTCACTGACCAGCTAATTCTATCCCGAGTCTGCCAGGTGATAGCCTTGTGTCACTGGCTACCTCTATGGGTGTGGACTTTGAAGGTGAACCCTCCTGGTCTGCTAGGTCTCATGCAGGCAGATACACTAACTGCAAGTGGTCACTAAGTCCCTGGGGGACAAATGCCGCTAGCACAGCCCCCATTCTGTGTTTTCACAACTTACAGGTGAGAACATTGGCTGGACCCAGGGCCTCTGAGGCCTAGGGGAACCTTGCCCACTTCTACCTGGGACTTGATCCAGCTCCTGATACATATGAAATGACTTTTTTCCACTTGCCTGGCATAGTGTCTGGTATCACTCCTGACTAATAGAGGGGGAGGGAAGGGCCGTGTTAGATACTGGATGTGAAAGCAACTTGATAATGACAAATAGGATGATTATTCAGATCAGTAGATAAACATCGAGTCAAAGTTAAACAACCTTAAAAACTTTCACCTGACTACAAATCTCCATCCATGGCTCTGCTGCAATGAGACAGGGTAGTGGCCAGCTGGAGCTGCTTGCCCACCTCAGGACCCCTTGGCAATCTGCACCACCTCCCATCAGCCCTGCCTCTCCCCCAGCCTCAAATGAGAAACCAGTCTGCAAATCACCACCCCCCCAACTCCTGCTGGGAGTCCCCAAACCTGGCTGCAGCCACCCTGCCCTGTGTGCCTTCAGGCCTGTGCAGCAGGAGAGGGGCGGGCCTCCCTGGCTGCCCAGGGCCCTGCCCCCTCCAGCCAGCAGCTCCTCTCTGCTTCTTGCATATTTAAACCACTTTCTTCCATCTGGCCACTTCTATCAGCATTCAGTATGCTCACATGACTCTCACCCTCAAAAACAGAAAACAAAACCTCCCTTGACCCCGTGTTCCCCTCAAGATTCCTCTCTAACACCTGCCCTTCACAAGCTCCTTGGAAGAATTGTCCAACTGAACCCACTTTGGTCCTTCTGATTCTCTTCCACACCCTCTGCCCTGTGCCTCCCTGGAGACTGTTTGTGTCTCTCATCCTGTGGATTCTCTTCAGTTCTTCCCCAACCTGTCAGCCATTCCCTCTGTCATGAATGACTGCCTGCCCCGGTTTCCAGGCCACAGCCCTCTTCTTGTTTCCCTCCTGCCTCTCTGACTGCTCCTTTCAGTATCCAGTGTGGTCTGCTTCCTCTGCCCATCCCTTAAAGGTTAGTCTTCCTGGGCGCTCTCCCTCACTTCACAGATCTGGGGCAGCCTTACCTTTTCTTTTTTCTTATTATTATTATTTTTTTTGTAGATAATTATTTTTTATTGAAGGGTAGTTGACACACAGTATTACATTACATTAGTTTCAGGTGTACAACATAGTGATTCAACATTTATATACATGACAATTCTAGGTACCAGCTATCACCATACCAAGCTGTTACAATATCTTGACTATATTCATTACATCCCGGTTACTTATTATTTTACCATTGGAAGTGTGTACTTTTTTTTTTTTTTTTTTTTTGTGAGGGCATCTCTCATATTTATTGATCAAATGGTTGTTAACAACAATAAAATTCTGTATAGGGGAGTCAATGCTCAATGCACAATCATTAATCCACCCCAAGCCTAATTTTCATCAGTCTCCAATCTTCTGAGGCATAACAAACAAGTTCTTACATGGAGAACAAATTCTTACATAGTGAATAAGTTCTTACATGGTGAACAGTACAAGGGCAGTCATCACAGAAACCTTCGGTTTTGCTCATGCATTATGAACTATAAACAGTCAGTTTAAATATGAATACTCATTTGATTTTTATACTTGATTTATATGTGGATGCCACATTTCTCTCTTTATTATTATTATTTTTAATAAAATGCTGAAGTGGTAGGTAGATACAAGATAAAGGTAGAAAACATAGTTTAGTGTTGTAAGAGAGCAAATGTAGATGATCAGGTGTATCCCTGTAGACTATGTGTTAATCCAAGCTAGACAAGGGCAATAAAACATCCACGTATGCAGAAGATTTCTCTCAGAACTGGGGGGTGAGGTTCTAAGCCTCACCTCTGTTGATCCCCAATTTCTCACCTGATGACCCCCCTGCGACTGTGCCTGTCTTAGGTTGTTCCTCCCTTGAGGAATCTTACCCGTCTCTGGCTAACCAGTCATCTTCCGGGGCCATACAGGGAAATGTAAACTTGGTAAGTGAGAGAGAAGCCTTATTGTTTGAAATGGTTAGCTTTTTATTTCTTTGCATATTTATGCCCTGTAGCTTCTATGCCCAGCATTTGTCTTGAGGTATCTTTACTACTTGGAAGAATTATGATACTCGGTAAATTTGATATGAGGCACGAATTCTATTTAAGGGTTGTAATTAGGAAGGAAGAAGAAAAGCTATCGAAGTAGCAGGCGGAAGAAAACATGGGAAGATTGATTATTTCTTTGACATATCTTCTTGTAGAGTAATTTCAGCATGTACAGGTTTTAAACTACTAATTAAATTGCGCACACACATTAACATAATAGGAGTATAGTTACATAACCAAAGCATACTTGTAATTACCAGCCATCTCCAGTGAAACCAAGAAAACCAGTTAGGCACCTTAGGCATTTGTGAAAACTTATCTATGATATGGTGGATATTATCCAACTGAACTTGAACAGTCTGAGAGAAATCAGACAAATTAAAACAACCCATTCCTGGGGAATGTTCACATCCCTTATGTTCTTTTAACAGTAAATAGTCTGTAGTTGTAAGATTTTGGAGCGCTACAATTTGCACTTCTCCTAATTCTTGATTGAGTTCCAACAGTATAGCTCCAGTCAAATTTGTTGTTTTACTGTATGCACAAGCCAGCTTAGATATCTCCTTCCTCATTCCCATGGCAAGTCCAGGAACTGGTGGGATGAGTGCATCTACAGCTGTAGCAGTGCGTGGATCTCTGTTGGGGTTTTTTGATGATCATCTTCTGGCATGAGTCTTCCAGAGAGTGCTGATGTTGGAAGTTCTTTTTCATATCGTATCTTAGTTCATTTTCGGGGTAGCCCAATTAGGCTTTGATCCTCTGTATAAACACAAACAGACCCTTTGCCTACACTTTTATATGCCCTTTATACCCTTGTGTAGAACTCATTGGAGGTTACCACACAGGAACTGCCCTTTTTTTTTTTTTTGGTATCACTAATCTACACTTACATGACGAATATTATATTTACTAGGCTCTCCCCTATACCAGGTCCCCCCTATAAACCCCTTTACAGTCACTGTCCATCAGCATAGCAAAATGTTGTAGAATCACTACTTGTCTTCTCTGTGTTGTACAGCCCTCCCTTTTCTCCTACCCCCCATGCATGCTAATCTTAATACCCCCCTACTTCTCCCCCACCTTATCCCTCCCTACCCACCCATCCTCCCCAGTCCCTTTCCCTTTGGTACCTGTTAGTCCATTCTTGAGTTCTGTAATTTTGCTGCTGTTTTGTTCCTTCAGTTTTTCCTTTGTTCTTATATTCCCAGATAAGTGAAATCATTTGGTATTTCTCTTTCTCCGTTTGGCTTGTTTCACTGAGCATAATACCCTCCAGCTCCATCCATGTTGCTGCAAATGGTTGGATTTGCCCTTTTCTTATGGCTGAGTAGTATTCCATTGTGTATATGTACCACATCTTTATCCATTCATCTATCGATGGACATTTAGGTTGCTTCCAATTCTTGGCTATTGTAAATAGTGCTGCGATAAACATAGGGGTGCACTGATCTTTCTCATACTTGATTGCTGCATTCTTAGGGTAAATTCCTAGGAGTGCAATTCCTGGGTCAAATGGTAGGTCTGTTTTGAGCATTTGGATGTACCTCCATACTGCTTTCCACAATGGTTGAACTAACTTACATTCCCAGCAGCAGTGTAGGAGGGTTCCCCTTTCTCCACAGCCTCGCCAACATTTGTTGTTGTTTGTCTTTTGGATGGCAGCCATCCTTACTGGTGTGAGGTGATACCTCATTGTAGTTTTAATTTGCATTTCTCTGAAAATTAGCGATGTGGAGCATCTTTTCATGTGTCTGTTGGCCATCTGTATTTCTTTTTTGGAGAACTGTCTGTTCAGCTCCTCTGCCCATTTTTTAATTGGGTTATTTGTTTTTTGTTTGTTGAGGCGTGTGAGCTCTTTATATATTCTGGACATCAAGCCTTTATCAGATGTGTCATTTTCAAATATATTCTCCCATACTGTAGGGTTCCTTTTTGTTCTGTTGATGGTATCTTTTGCTGTACAGAAGCTTTTCAGCTTAATATAGTCCCACTTATTCATTTTTGCTGTTGTTTTCCTTGCCCGGGGAGATATGTTCAAGAAGAGGTCACTCATGTTTATGTCTAAGAGGTTTTTGCCTATGTTTTCTTCCAAGAGTTTAATGGTTTCATGACTTACATTCAGGTCTTTGATCCATTTTGAGTTTACTTTTGTATATGGGGTTAGACAATGGTCCAGTTTCATTCTCCTACATGTAGCTGTCCAGTTTTGCCAGCACCATCTGTTGAAGAGACTGTCATTTCGCCATTGTATGTCCTTGGCTCCTTTATCAAATATTAATTGACCATATATGTCTGGGTTAATGTCTGGATTCTCTAGTCTGTTCCATTGATCTGTGGCTCTGCTCTTGTGCCAGTACCAAATTGTCTTGATTACTATGGCTTTATAGTAGAGCTTGAAGTTGGGGAGTGAGATCCCCCCTACTTTATTCTTCTTTCTCAGGATTGCTTTGGCTATTCGGGGTCTTTGGTGTTTCCATATGAATTTTTGAATTATTTGTTCCAGTTAATTGAAGAATGTTGCTGGTAGTTTCATAGGGATTGCATCAAATCTGTATATTGCTTTGGGCAGGATGGCCATTTTAACGATATTAATTCTTCCTAGCCACGAGCCTGGGATGAGTTTCCATCTGTTAGTGTCCCCTTTAATTTCTCTTAAGAGTGACTTGTAGTTTTCAGAGTATAAGTCTTTCACTTCCTTGGTTAGGCTTATTCCTAGGTATTTTATTTTTTTTTATGCAATTGTGAATGGAGTTGTTTTCCTGATTTCTCTTTCTGTTGGTTCATTGTTAGTGTATAGGAAAGCCACAGATTTCTGTGTGTTGATTTTGTATCCTGCAACTTTGCTGTATTCCGATATCAGTTCTAGTAGTTTTGGGGTGGAGTCTTTAGGGTTTTTTATGTACAGTATCATGTCATCTGCAAATAGTGACAGTTTAATTTCTTCTTTACCAATCTGGATTCCTTGTATTTCTTTGTTTTGTCTGATTGCTGTGGCTAGGACCTCCAGTACTATGTTAAATAACAGTGGAGAGAGTGGGCATCCCTGTCTAGTTCCCAATCTCAGAGGAAATGCTTTCAGCTTCTAGCTGTTCAATATAATGTTGGCTGTGGGTTTATCATAGATGGTCTTTATTATGTTGAGGTACTTGCCCTCTATTCCCATTTTGCTGAGAGTTTTTATCATGAATGGATGTTGAACTTTGTCAAATGCTTTTTCAGCATCTATGGAGATGATCATGTGGTTTTTGTCCTTCTTTTTGTTGATGTGGTGGATGATGTTGATGGACTTTCGAATGTTGTACCATCCTTGCATCCCTGTGATGAATCCCACTTGGTCATGGTGTATGATCCTTTTGATGTATTTTTGAATTCGGTTTGCTAATATTTTGTTGAGTATTTTTGCATCTACGTTCATCAGGGATATTGGTCTGTAGTTTTCTTTTTTGGTGGGGTCTTTGCCTGGTTTTGGTATTAGGGTGATGTTAGCTTCATAGAATGAGTTTGGGAGTATCCCCTCCTCCTCTCTTTTTTGGAAAACTCTAAGGAGAATGGGTATAATGTCTTCCCTGTATGTCTGATAAAATTCTGAGGTAAATCCATCTGGCCTGGGGGTTTTGTTCTTTGGTAGTTTTTTGATTACTGCTTCAATTTCGTTGCTGGTAATTGGTCTGTTTAGATTTTCTGTTTCTTTCTGGGTCAATCGTGGAAGGTTGTATTTTTCTAGGAAGTTGTCCATTTCTCCTAGGTTTCCCAGCTTGTTAGCATATAGGTTTTCATAGTATTCTCTAATAATTCTTTGTATTTCCGTGGGGTCCGTCGTGATTTTTCCTTTCTCGTTTCTGATACTGTTGATTTGTGTTGACTCTCTTTTCTTCTTAATAAGTCTGGCTAGAGGCTTATCTATTTTGTTTATTTTCTCGAAGAACCAGCTCTTGGTTTCATTGATTTTTGCTATTGTTTTATTCTTCTCAATTTTATTTATTTCTTCTCTGATCTTTATTATGTCCCTCCTTCTGCTGACCTTAGGCCTCATTTGTTCTTCTTTTTCCAATTTTGATAATTGTGACATTAGACCGTTCATTTGGGATTGTTCTTCCTTTTTTAAATATGCTTGGATTGCTATATACTTTCCTCTTAAGACTGCTTTTGCTGTGTCCCACAGAAGTTGGGGCTTAGTGTTGTTGTTGTCATTTGTTTCCATATATTGCTGGATCTCCATTTTGATTTGGTCATTGATCCATTGATTATTTAGGAGCGTGTTGTTAAGCCTCCATGTGTTTGTGAGCCTCTTTGCTTTCTTTGTACAGTTTATTTCTAGTTTTATGCCTTTGTGGTCTGAAAAGTTGGTTGGTAGGATTTCAATCTTTTCGAATTTTCTGAGGCTGTTTTTGTGGCCTAGTATGTGGTCTATTCTGGAGAATGTTCCATGTGCACTTGAGAAGAATGTATATCCTGTTGCTTTTGGATGTAGAGTTCTATAGATGTCTATTAGGTCCATCTGCTCTACTGTGTTGTTCAGTGCTTCCTTGTCCTTACTTATTTTCTGCCCAGTGGATCTATCCTTTGTGGTGAGTGGTGTGTTGAAGTCTCCTAGAATGAATGCATTGCAGTCTATTTCCCCCTTTAGTTCTGTTAGTATTTGTTTCACATATGCTGGTGCTCCTGTGTTGGGTGCATATATATTTACAGCCTTACCTTTTCTATGGGTCTGATTTCCATCTACGTGCTCACAGATCTATTTTCCTCCACTGAACACCAGACCTCAAAGTCTACAGGACGACCTTCTGGGCATTTCTACTTGGAGTTTCCTCAAACATAAGATGTCCAAAATGGAACTCATCACCAACCTCCCCCAAAATAAAACAAAACCAAACAAAATACCCAACACAAAAAAGCCTCACTATTCCTCTTGTATTTCCTAAATTGCTATTGCAAGTTACCCACTTGCTCAAGCTGGAAGCTACCCTTCTCCCCAGCATGTCGTCTGTCATTAAGTCCTGTCAGTTCTACCTGTTAAGATATGTCTCAGATCTAGTAAAAAGATCATGGTTGCCAGAAATTAGGGAGAAGAGAGGGATTAGTAGGCAGAGCACAGAGGATTTTTAGGCAGTGAAAAAACTCTACATGATACTATAATGGCAGATACACACCATTATACATTTGTCCAAACCCATAGAAGGTACGAAACCAAGAGTGAACTATGGACTTTCAGTGATTATGATGTGTCAGTGTTGGCTCACCAATAGTGACAACGTGCCACTCTCATGGAGGATGTTGATAAGGGGGGGAGGGGTAGCTATCAATGTGATCAATGTGTAGGGGCAGGGGGCGTATGGGAACTCTGTGCCTTCTGCTCAATTTTGCTGTGAATCTAAAAACTGTTCACTAAAGTGTAAATTAAGAATTTGCTGTGAATCTAAAACTGCTCACTAAAACACTAAAGTATATTTAAAAGGAAAAAAGAATATATATATATATACATATATTCACAATTATATGCTTGAGAAGATATGTCTCAAATCTACCACTCCTCTCTACCCCCACTGCCAACATCTTGACGGTTTACGGTCTCATCTCTCACCTGGACCAGTCTCCTAACTGGCCCAGTCTTGCCTCCTTTTGTACATTCTCCACATTGAAGCCAGAGTAATTTCTCTCAGACAATTCTGCCCGTTTCCCACCCCAGACCCCTCAGTGGTCCTCTGAAGCTCTGAGCATCAAGTTCAAAATCCACAACACGGCCTGCATAGGACCTGTACGGTCATCTCCTCAATTTAGAGTCCATCCACAGGGTACTGTGGCCCCTTCCTCTGGGTGTGTTTTCCCTGTTGCAGGGACCCTTCTGTCCCATCTCCTGGCTAACTCTGACCCATCCTTCAGGTCTCAGTGTGAACACCTCTTCCTCCTACATGTCTTCCTGGACCCCTGCTGCCTGGGTTAGGTGCTCCTACTGTGCTTTCACAGCACCCACTACCAAGTGCCTCGTTACTCACCTCCATGCCCCAAGTGTGCTGGGAAGGATCTGCCCTGTTCATTTTTGTATCTCCAGCACCTGGCCTCAGGGCTTACAGATAATTTACTAAGTAAACACTTAGTAGTTGAAAGAATGAAGTTTGTTGACTTCTATGCTAAGAGCTCTTAGCTCTTACTCTGCTTGGTATTATACATCAAGTAGGCAGCTCTGGCCCCATGAGGGTGATCCTAGGTGAGTGGTGGGACCAGGAGGCTGGGGGTGCATTCAGACTGAGAGGAAATGATCCTAGGAGGGCATTTTACAGCATCTTACGTGGGAGCAGTTTCAGGGTTGAGACAAAGTTCAGGCTTTCTCCATTATGTATAGTGTGGGAACATGCTCACCTAAGTGCATTTAGGGCTTTTGAGCATGTGCTGATCTGGTTTGACCCAGCTAAGCTGACCCACTTCTCCTGTCCCTCTTTATGCCCCTTCCTGGTCACTGTGGGAATGTTCTCAGAGCATATGTGTCTCATAAGAACCTTCTGGCAAGTTCACGCTTTTGGTCTGCTTAGAGTTGAGATCAGAGTCAGGTTGGATTTGGAATTTGCTTTCAGAGCTCTTGGAAGGCTCCAAGCTCTGGCTATGTCTGAGTAACCCCAAAGGGCCCTCCATGCTTGGGCAGCTTCCAGCCCAGGCCATTCCCCTTCCCTCCCTCTCCTGCAGCCAGCCACTCTGGGCTTGAGAGAGGAAGGAATTATGGGTGAACCATTTGCAGTGAGAGGGTCGCTTGACCCCACCGCACCTGACCCAGCCCTCCCTTCAGGCAAGGTCAGATCAGCCAGCCGGCTGCATTTCCCTGCTGGGAATGCTAAAGAGACAGAGCTAATAAAAATCTATCTGATTAACCGCCCGACCTACTAGCTTTGATCACGTTAGGAATGATGCCCACACGCACAGTCCCCATCATGCACACGGTGCAGGGCTGAGTGAGCTTAAAGAGCCATTTAAATCTGTCCAGGGGTGACTCCTCCAAGGGCTTGAAACATCCTCCAAACTAATAACACCCGACAAAGCACTGCCAGAGAAAATTCCTGGCGGATTTGAGATTTTCACTCTGTTAATCTCCTAACTCAATAAAGCAAACACCCCTGCAACAAAGTAAATACTTTTATTAAAGGGTCCCCTCCCCTAAACCCCTTGATGTGGGAACAGACCTGCAACCCTCCCAGGGCCTGAGTGTCTGTGTGAGGTGTTATCCCCACTCCCATTATTCCATTATTCTTTCCTGTTACTCTAAGGGGGCCTGGAACCCACTAGAATTTGTTGATTCTGGATTCTGGAGGCTTCTGAGACTTCTGGCATCCCCAAGTAGATCCCACAGTCTGTCAGCTGAGGGAAATGTCTCCTGTTTTTTCATAAGGGTGACAAGCCCCAAACAGGCCTGGTGCCAGGCACCTCCACTGTTGCAGTTTGCCTGGCCATCCCTTCCTTTGAGCTCTCCAGAGGCTTGCGTGTAATGCCTCTGTTTGCTGGAAACCCAGTGGAGTTGCTACAGAGATTAAAGGAGGCCAGGGTGGAGAAAGGGGCCCGAGGTGGGGAGGCCCTGAGCTCCTCCCACTGCTCCCTGCCCCCAGGTTGTTTCTGAAGCTGCTCCTCTCTCAGACCTGCCTGGAGTGGGCTCAGCCAACGCCACTTCTTCTAGTCACTTTTTTCTCGCCTTTGGTTTGACATCCACTCAGGTTATGCTGAGGTGCTTCCAGGGCCTCTTCAGTTGCTATCCTCAAAAAGCCCCCCAGCTTGCAGACAGTAACTGTCAGCCCCCCTCATATTTCACGAGGAGCCTCCTAGAAGTATTATCATCGACGGTTTATTAGTTTCACTTCGAGGTCTGTAGTGTGGAAGGTTCTACAGATCCATACTTAGAAAGCCTAGAAACTGGGTTTTATGTCTATGGCAGTAGACAATCAGGTCTCTGAGGGCCTTTTCAGCAAGGGCTCTTTCAGTGTGTATGACAGGCCTTCATGGAGTGTCTGGTCCTGGCAACTGAGGCCAGGCGTTCTGGAGGCAGACCTTGCCCAGGGCGGGGAGAAGGCACCCTCTCCCTGGTGGGCCTCTGGGAAGGCCCTTCTGAACTTTCCTTCTCTCTATTTTCCCACCTTGGACAAGAAAGGCACTTGCCTAAGGAGGCACTAACCACTCAGAAGCATTAAGCTGGCATAGCCCAGACTGGGACCATGTCATTCGAAATGTACTCCCTTCTCTTTTTGGCCCTAGATGGCTGTCCCCATATATCTCCCATCCCAGCAGAATTGCCTCTAGACTTATGTCCTCCCATGTAAATCAAAACAGAGTCCCTGGGAGTTGGAAGAAGGGGAAAGAGGTGGCTTAGAAAATGGGAAAGGCATGACAAAGGGCATCTGCCCTCAAGGTGGGGAGTCAGACAGGCCTGGGCTAGAATCCAGCCTCAGCTACCTGTATGCTCTGACTCTTGCAAGCTTTTTGCCCTTTGAAACCTCAGTATCCTCATCTACAAAATGGAATAAAAATAGTTCCCACCTCCTCAGGGTCATTATGCAGCTTGAATGTGATGAACCTTTGAATCCTTCAGCACACAGCAAGGTCTATGTAATTGTTTAGCACACTGAATGGTCTGAAAAGAAGCCACTCAATGGCTGCCAGACAGGGGTTGGGCCCAGCCATGAGGCCTGCAGGGATTTGCTAGTCACCCTACAGCCTTTCTTCCAGGAGAGATGGGAGTGGGAAAGCATGGGGGTGTTGAAACCTTCTCCCCCTTGCTCTACAGAGCAAAACCCAGGAGAGTGAGGCTGGTGGGACAGAGGAGCCAGGCTGTGGCTGGGCAGCTGCCAAGCTGTGGGTGTTTCGGTGGCTCCCAGGCAGAGCCAGTCCTGGGCACAGGTGACAATTAGTCTGTGCACTCTTACCTGGAGCAATATCAGCCCTGAGTAGGCAAAATATGGTTATTAGCGAAGTGAAAAAGTTAGCTATTACTTTTTGGTTTAGGGCACCCCGAAGCTCAACTCTACCTGACAAAATCTTATTCCTTAGTATTTAGTTTCTCTCATTAGAAATAAATTAAATCAAATTCTAATCTCATAAAGTTAACACAATTACATTTTTCTTGGGGCTTGGGGGTGGGGTGGGATGCTAATACAAAAAAACGTTTGAGAACCATCCATATGGTCTGTGTTCCAGACTCAATCAACTTCCTTCCAGGGTCCCTCATGTCCTCTCACCAGCCCTTCCTGCTGCCTCCTACCATATCCTTCCTTCTCAGGCTCTTGGCAGCATTTGAGGCTCTGACCAGTCTAGGTCAATTCAGAAGCTGCTGTGTCCCAGGCTCTGGGTATGACCTGCACTGTGCCTTACCCTGAGCCTCCCTCTGCTCCAAGACCTCACTATGGGGTTTCCCTTCAGCCTTCCGGGTCTTCTCTTCCTTGTACTGCCCCTAAACACACACCTCTCACTCTCCATGCATGCCTCCATAGCTCCATTCTGCTTGTACCGCCTCGGACTCTGTCAAGTCCCTTTTATTCAGTGGCCCACTGGACCACTCCATCAGGGTTTTTTGTAGCACACATTCCCCTTCCTCCAGGAAGCACTCCAGGCCCCTTAATGCTTTCCCTTCTCCTACAGCATTTAGTTTGAACCAGTTGACACTAAAGAACATATGCCCTTGTATTAGTCTGTCAGGGTCTCATGAATGTCTGTTCTACCTTCTCATTTGGATTTTAATTTCTTCAAAGAAAAAGACAAAGTCATAAATTTCTGTTTGCTCCTTAGTGTCCAACCTAGGTCTGGACAACCAAGGAAGGCAGATAGGAAGGTCTTCAGGGGCCAGGAACGCCAGCAGAACTCAGGGTGCCAGGTACCACTGGCTGATGGTCCCTCCCACCAGGAGGGTCAGCTCAGCTGAGGCCTGGGCAGGCTGCACCAGGAGGCCCCCCTCTACCTCCCTCCTGGGGGCCCCACCTCACCTGGCTGACTCCTTCCACTCCATCTGGTCTCCATCATGCTGCAGAGTGTCCATCTCCGTGAAGAGGGTGGGGTTGGGAGCCTCATCTTCCTCCCCCAGGATGTCCTGGAGCTGCTCAGCAGCTGGAGAGCCTGCAAAAGGAGGGCAGCAAGGGCTGCTGTGTGTCCCCTGGGAGGCAGAGGGCTGCGAGGGCTGCTGTGTGTCCCCTGGGAGGCAGAGGGCTGCGAGGGCTGCTGTGTGTCCCCTGGGAGGCAGAGGGCTGCGAGGCCAATTGAGGTGGAGCAGGAGCCAAGGACAAGGGAAAAGTATTTCCTATTTCAGTAAAACCAAATTCAGCTGCTGAGCAAAGTTAGACTCAAGCCTCTCTAGGCTGGATGTGGGTGAGAGATTCTTTGAGATGAAAGAGATGAAAGGATTTAGTCTGCATTCAGATTCCAAGACCTGATATCTGACAAATAAGGAGGGTGGAAAATAGCCCAAGCTGCTGGGGCAGCAACAAGGACAGGGAACAGAACAGAAAAGGGAAGGGAGAAAAACTCCGACCCAACTTCAGCATAACAAACCCAGAGGATCCCTTTTCCCACTGGGCCCCAAACCAGCCACCTCCCAGCATTGACCTTGAAGGGGCAGTCAGCCCTGTGACAGGATATGCTTGCCCCAGGGGGCCACACACTGGGCCCACCTTCTTGGGCGCATGGCTACAGCCTGGGCCTGAGCTCCTAGTCTGCTTTCCAGTTGCCCACTGGATGCCGCCTCCTGGATGTCTCAGGCACCCAAAAGTAAGTCAACCTTCTGATGCTGAAGACATTCCCTTCCCCAAACACGCTTCTCTCTTCCCTTCCCCTCCCTCCCTCCCTTCCCTTCTTTCCACCCTACATTCCTTCCTTCCTTCTTCCCTCCCTCCCTCCCTGTCTCTCTTTCTCTTACTTTCTCTCACTCAATATTTAATGAAAGCCTACTGTGTGCTAGGATTGTTCTAGGTGTTAGAAAACTATTAAGAAGGCCCGTGTGTCCTTGCTCTCCTGAGCGTCTGTTCTAGTGCCAGAGACAGACAATAAACAAGTAAACAAATCCATAAACAATACTTTCAGGTACTGGTAAGTGTTCTGAAAAATGAAATCAAATTTCATTTTAATGGGATGGAGCTGCATGGACAGCATGACCCAGAGAGGCCCCTCCGAGGAGGGTACACTTGGACTGTGACTTGAAAGATGGGAACGGGCCACTTCCGTGTCTCTGGAGGAATGTGCTCCAAGGGTGCCAAGACCCTGAGGCGAGAGTGGGCCGTCCGTGTGTCTAGAGCAAGGGAGAGAGGAGGTAGGTAGGACACAACACCAAATGCCTCAGCTCAAGGCGTTACTGTCCACCCAATGCACAGGCTCCCTGCAGTCACCCTCACCTCATCTTTTTCTCCCTTCCGCCCCCATATTGAAAGTTTTCAAGAACACATTCCCTCCTCACCAATCCCATTGCCCCCGCCCTGGTTCAGTCTCTCATTGACTGTCTCCTGGACATCACCAAGTCTTCTCCTCCCCCAAGCCTCTCTATCCTCTCAGTTTGTCGTCCCCTTTGGCTCTTGCGTATTTCTCCTTGGACTTCCAGTGGTCAGTAATTTCAGCTACTCTTTCTGCACACTCTGCACTCCTTTGCTTCTCAAAAAATTCAGGCAACCAATGCCCGAACAAGAATCCCCTGGCCCAGGCTTCACCTCTGCAGGCGTGTCCTGGGGGCGCAGATAGAGGCAGTGTGGTGCGGTGGTGCGGTAGAGGCAGGGGGCACAGTGGGCTTTCAATCCATCAGACACGGGTATGAATCTCAGAGTGGCCACTTACTCATGAGTGAATGCAGTCTGAGTGAACAGGGTTGTTGGGAGGAATAAATCAGATAAGGAGAATAAGACACGTGACACAGGGCCTGGAATGTAAGCAGTGCTAATCTGTTTCACTGCAACCCCAGCACACAGGCTCATGAGCCCTGTGGGAGGAAGCCACCCAGCTGTGCCAATGGAGGGTTTCCGCTCTCAGCATGTCTCAGAAGCACAGCCACCTCCTACTCATCCTTGTTATCAGCACCCTTTCCTATATCCCCAATGCCATCCATTCCTAACCTTTGCTCTGCTCCTCTCTTCAAGCCTTTCGATCCATCTCCTACCCCACTTCACCAAGAAAACAGAGTCCTCCAGGCATGAAATCCATCAGCTTCCGCCCTTCTCATCATCTATGTCCTTACCACTGTGTAGCCCAGCTTTGAATGAAGGAGTCCTTCCGCCAGCCTAATCTCCCGTCCTATCCGTTCCCTGCTGCGGGATTCGTATTTCATCAACCAGCCTTTCCTTACCTGGGTCTTTAACTTCTCTCTCTCCACCCTCTTTCTCTCAGCCTCTAAATACCTCTTCCTACCCTAAAACACCCTCCCCTGAGCCCACCTGCCTTCCAAGCTCTCCTGTTCTCCTTTTCCCTCCCTTTCCCCAACTTCCTAAACGAGTGGTCTCCTCTCGCTGTCTCCACTTCCTCCTTACCCGATCGCTTTCCAGCCTGCTGCAGCTGGTTCAGCCCCACCGCACGAAGGACATTGACTAAAGCAAAGATTTCAAACTGGCAGCTCAAAGATGTGTGTAATTTGGCCCTCACAGAATATAAAAGTTTTAAAGATTGTTGCTAACATAACGAATTGTGAGGTTTCATATAAAAATCCAGATTTCTGACTTGAAAATTCGTATGCTCTCTACATTCCCACTAGGCAACAGTTAATTAGAGCTGAATGATGGCTGCCTTCTTCAGGTAGGCATATACATTTTAGTTTGCCACAGTCCCCACTATTCCCTACACTGCCCTGCTAATCTCATTTATTCTATGCCCCAAAATTTACAACCCCACCCTCAGATCTCGCTAATCTTATTCTCAAACCAATAAATTTAAAAAACCAGTCAAACCAACAGGTCTGGCTTATCTCCCTGGGACATCAGTTGTGCTGATGGCCCCTTCTGGACTGAAATACTACTCCTGACTTTCATAACCCAGCTCTAACTTGATATTTTTTCTATCTCTTTGAAGACTCCTCATTATACTTCCCTGACCCCTCTTACCTGTCTCACTTAAATCTTGACTTTCCCCAGGATTCTTCTTCAGCCTTCCTCTCTCCTTTCTTTCCACACCATTCTGGGCCATCTTGTGTTCTTTATGGTGTGACCCTACAGATGAGGCCACCCATGTGTCCAGGCCCTGCCTGTACTGAGCATTTTCAAATGCCGGCTGGACTGCTTATCTGGGAGTTCTGCATTCTTCTCAAGGCAACCTCAACATATTTGAAGGAGCCCCTCATACCTTCTTCCAACATCCCAACCCTGCCCTCTTTTGTCTGATTAATGGTACCCCCTAGCTACCCAGCCAACCAGTGAGAAATATTGGACTCATTCCTGAAACCTCCTTCTCTCTTGCCATCCATATCCAATCAGACACTAACTTCTCTGATTTGTTTTCTAAATATTTTTTAGCTCTCTCCCTTTTCTCCCACCCATTGCCATCATCTTGGTTCAAGTTCTTGTTATCTTCTGTCCTTATCACTATGACAGCCACCTCCAGTCCAGCCGCCTCTGGTTCCCCATCCACATACATTTTCTATGTAGCAGCAGAGTTTGCTTTTAAAACATTTCAAACATGTGATGGGGCATACACCTGGGAGTTATGGCACTCTCTGAGTAGCACTATAAAATATAGTATGTGTGATTTAGAAATAACTTCACTAGCAGAAAATACTATGAATTTATCTGTATATAGCTTGATGGATCTCACTTCTTAAAATGGATTTTCTTTCCGAATTTTTCTGTTACTTTAAATTTACATCCTTTTCATTGGATTACTGATTTTTAACACTTGCTGGCAAACATCAAAAGATTAAGGGAGTTCTACAGAAGAAAAACTAACATTGAACAGATAACCACATTTTTGTCTTTAAATCGAGAGAAGACCATGATCACTTGATCCTGAGAGAGCACACCAATTCTCCATGGGAATTAGAGTTCAAGAACTACTCTTATAAAATGTAGTTTTGATCATGTTACTCGCAGGTAAAAAACCTTCAATGGCTCTTTGTTATCTAAAGCCTAGGGTCTGTGAATGGCTCAAAACAGCCCTTGTTATCTGGCCCTAACCTGCCTTTCTAGGTTCTGTCATGTTCTGGACCAGATACCCTGGACCCCAGCCACACTTGACCCCAGATACTCCAGATGCAGACACTTTAGACCCCAGACACCCTTCACTCCAGCCACCCTGGATCCCAGCCACCCTGAACACCACATGCCCTGGATCACAGCCACATCAGACACATGGTTCTCTGAGGAGAAGGGCACATCATTCCTTGGATCTGTTATGCCTTCTGTTCCCTAGGTTTGGAATCCCCTTCCCCTTCAAGGCCAGATAAGAAGGCAAATAAATGGAACAATCACAGAGAGAGAAACAGGACAGAGAGCAGATGTCTGAACCAGACCTGTCTGGGGCATTACCTGCTCCCTGGAATAGCTGAGCACTGGGGTCTCCAGCTGCTGGCACTGCCTCGGGCCCCAGCTTGTTTCTGCTGTGGCCACCCTGGCTGCTGCCTCCACACGTCCGTCCTCTTCCCTCACAGCCAGGCACAACAAACTCACTTGTGTTTCCGTTAAGCACCAGGGAAGGGTGGGGAGAGGAGAAGAGGGAGAGGGAGAGAGAGAGAGAAGGAATGTGTGAAAGACTGGGAGGTGAAGAGAAGGCTGTATGTGAAAGAGAAAAGGGATGTTAAATGTGAGAGATAGCGTGTGTAAGAGAGAAAAACTATATTGAGAGTGAATTAAAGATACTGTGAGTATGAAAGAACTGTGTGTGTGTGTGTAAGAGAGAGAAAATGAGAAAGAGAGAGAGTTCTCAGGTGCCCTGGAGAGAGAAGGGCCCAGTGGCCACAGCAGAGCCAGGACCAGGCAGCCCGGTTGCCAGAGCAGTAGGTGGCAGTTGTGAGCCTGTGAGGCACTGGTGGAACTGCCCTCTCCTCCCTCCCTTAGGAGCGCTTCCCGCCATGCTGGGGCTCCCAGAGAGCCTGGGCATCTCTCCGCAGGCCCCTTTATAAAGGCAGGGGTGGGATTTGCCAGGAGACTCCCCCGAGCCTCCTTAAGAACCGCCTTAAGAGCCTTGGCGCAGGTAAGCAGGCTGGAGAGTACTGGCCTGGCATGTCCTGGTTGCCCAGCCACAGGGCCCCAGGTCGGAGGTGGGCTGTTGGGGGAGGCTTGCTGTGGGGTCTCCTGTTTCACAGCAACCGCGCTTGGCCAACAGTGTTCCACACAGCTGGTTTCTCGCCTTCCCAACTTTAAACTCAAACCCCTGATCCTCTTCCTCTCATCTACTTCAAAGAAAATGCCACATGTCAGCACTAAGTGGGTATTTTCTGAGAGCCACAGACAGTGGGCACTGGTCACTTTCGGGCATGTGGGGAACCCCACTGGGGAATTATTTTGTTCAGCTGAGAAACTCTTAATCTCCTGGGTTGGGTTCAACAAGTGCTTACTGAGTACTTAGAATGTGCCAAGGTTGATTAGAGGTCACTGAGCGGCTGCTGCTCCAAGGAGCTCTGAACCCTGAATTTGCTAAGTCTTAGAGCTGGGAGGATGCTCAGAGATTGTTGAGTCCAAAGCCTTCACTTCACAGATAAGAAAAACAGACCCAGTTTGCACTCCAGAAAGCCCCACCAGGCTCCAGGCTAGGGGGTTCTGGAGGAGAGGGGAGTCGTTGACATCCTCCACCCCACACTGCCTCTTTGGCTGGTTCCACTTACCACATTTTCATTCCTGTGGTTTGGGGATCAAGTCCGCCTCTTTAAAGCTGAGAACACAGCAGCACCAGGTCACAGGGGTGTGTTTTAGTGCTGGGCTCCAGGCAAACACCACCCGCACAGCTCACCATCCCCCACTCCCAGGGTTCCCTCCTTGGCTGGCTGCTCTGCTGGGCAGGACAGGGAGGAGGCGGGCCCACCTCCTGAGTGCCCCTGCAGCCCCTGCACACCACATGGAGGAGGGTGGCCTCAAAACCCCAGAGAAGCACCCAAAGAGAGATTGCCAGGGACGCCAGCAGGTTCTCTCTTCATGTGGTTCTTGGAAGCACAGACCTGGGTACAACTGCCGACTCTGCTGATCCCCAGCAGTAGGATCCTGGCAAGGCATTAAGCTCTCTGAGCCACAGATTCCCCTCTATGAAGTGGGAATAATCACACCTTCCTCGCTGGGTTGTGGTGGCCATAAAATGAGATAATACGTATGATGTGGCTGGCACAGTGCTTGGCATACGCCTGTAACTCAGTAAACGATGTTGCTGTTATTGTTGCCAACAGGTCTGACACCTTCCTCCCTTATTACCTGTCACCAGCCTGTCTCTTTTAAACATTCCAAGAGCTTGATCCTTTTCAGGGTCGAAGTGCTCACACTACCACCCTACCCCTCCACCTGAGGTCCCTTCACTCTCTCTGCATCCCTCCTGCCCATAGAAGGTCTAGCACACCACACACTGGGCTGCCGGATGAGGTTGGCTCTTGTGTACAGGGGGCCCACATGCACGCAGCATGGCAGAAGTCAATCCATGTAATGAGAAGCACCACAGTAACAGCCCCTCTGGGTGACAGCTCACAGCAAGAGTCACATACAACAGTCCAACAGTAGGAATGGATTCAACCAGCTGTTACTAGGAGAAACGTAACCTTAGCAGAAACAAGCTTCAGGAAACGCACTGAAAGAAGCAAATAGAATAGCACTTTTACTGCGTGGGGATTGATTGGTCAGTGGATGAGCAAAGCACAGAATGATCTAGTGGGCTGCACACTGACAAGCCTTCAACTCCTAGTCAAGGACTGGGAGGCACTGAGAACCTTCAGAAAGTCAGCCTGGACTCTGCTCTGGCCAAGTCCCTTTCACAGGCTCCCTTTCTCTTGGGCTCTACAGGAATCACTAGACAGCCAGCTTTGTGAGGCGAGGGTCTGCCTGCTCATGGCGTGCTGCTGGCCCCAGACACAGGGCTCACAGAGCCTGGACACTCAAGAAATATTTGCCGGGTGAATGAATTTTACCGATTAACACTCATGAGAGTATCAGCTGGGATTAGGCCCAGCAAGAAAAGAGCCAAGAAAGGGAAATGCAATGGCTGGGGTAGGAGGGTGGGAGGGCTGTTGGATTTTTGTGTAGCTCAAGGCCACTGCATGCTGGTAGTGGGAGATGAAGCTGGGGGCTCCAAAGTCATGCTTGCAATGGTGTGAGGTGGGTCTTGAGAGGGGACGTGAAGGCCCCAAGCCCTAGTTTCATGGACAGTAAAGTTCTTTTTCTAGAAAGCTCTCCATAAACTCCAAATGTGCTCACTGAGAGAGAAAGAGGAGAGAGTCTGCCACTGGCAGTGTTTACGGGAATCCCTCCTGTTGTGGGTAGCTTTGGGGATGTTGACCTCACCCACACCCCTCCCCAGAGGGACTCTGGCAGCTACATTTGTGGAACACATGACCTGTGTCCCTTGGCCACAGTTAATTGGACCAGAAACAGTTAATATGAAATGTCACCTGATCCAAGCCTGAAAATTTAGAATTGGATCTCTGAGATGGCTGGGCCTTTTTCTGATGGTTTCTGGAAGAAAGAGCATGTAAATTAGAAGCCAAGGACACAGAGAGGCAGAAAAGGCTACAGAGAGAGAATGAAGCAGACTTATAGGGAGAAATAGAGGGAAAAGGCCATGCAGTCCCAGTCAGGACTGAGCTCCCTATCTGTTGCTGAGCCTGGATGTTTGTTCTGTTTTGGGACTGTGAGAAATTCCTTTAGTTTTATGATCTAAATTCTCACTCTCGTTCTCTCTCTCTCTCTCTCTCTCTCTCTCTCTCTCTCTCTCTCTCTCCATCTCTCTCTCTTCTTCATTCTTTGCCAAAGCCAGCTCAACTTTCTAATACTTGTGATAAATTTAGCTTCTTAATCATGAGTTCCCCTATATGAAATCCTAGGGTATGAAAAGTTTCTTCTGCATACCTTCTTAAAAACCGCAAGTGTAAGAGTCATAAAAGAATGTTGAATTGCTATAGTAAGAATAGTTAGAATAAGGAGCAGGGAATCAGTGGAAGAGAGGAGAGGAAAGCGAAGAGGAACTGGCTGGAACAAAGGAAGGAAGGAAGACCAAGGGAAAGAAACCCTGGCCCTGGCTCTGGCTAAGGGAGGCAGTGTGGCAGAGGGCCGGCAGAGTCTGGCAAGTGCATTGCTGTCTCCCCAAAACTGCGCAGGGAGATGGCACCAATGCAGGGAGACCTCAGTGTGCTGGGCCAGGGAGAGACTCAGCCAAGGCTGGCTGATAAACTCAAATATGAGACCCCTCAGCCTTCCCTGGGAAGAGCACTAACCTCAGTGAACAATCAGAGAGATACTGAGCATGTGGGGGACCCCACGGAGAGAAGAGTGCAATGACGCTCATCTCACTAGAGCCCTGGAGGAGGTTTTGACATCTCTGCAGAGCCAAAACAGCAAAAGACAATTGATTGTACCATATCCATTATTCATAATTTAAGATGTATGGAATGTCACTGATAGTCTTCAATCAGCACAGGGTCCTTATTGCTGTTGTACTGAACATAAACACGGTAAAGTGAAGAAATTGTTATTTAAAACCAAAACAGATAGTTGCTGCTTCTCCATTCTAAGCCAAGAAGAATGTGGGGGGCCTGATAGGACCGAAGCTTGATACTGCTTCCCTCCTCCTGAAGAGGCTGGTCAGGGCAGAGAAGGGGCAGAAGGAAATGTCAAGGCCTCTCTCAGGTCTTCTAGGCTGCTGAAGGGCCAGACTTAGAGGAGATTGTCTTTGTGTTTTGTTCAACATGCTATGCATCTTTAGTCGTGCAAAAATAGGCCCTGAGCTAAGCTGAGGGGAGAGAGAGAGAGAGAGAGTGTGTGTGTGTGTGTGTGTGCGTGTGTAGAGAGGGCTCAAAAAGATGTCAGGGGACTCAGGAGGGGTGTGCAGGTGGGCAGAAGTTGCCAAAAATATGGTAGAAGGCTGGAAATGCAGAGAAAATTATCCAGTGGGAAATTTCCTGTGGCCAGAGGATCTTTAAGAATGGGGATATCCAGTAACTCACTTTTTTAAAACTGTGTATCTCAGCAACATTAAGCTGCTCCATGGTTCTGAACCTTCAACAAAGCCTGCTGCTCACATATATGCCTAATGTGACCAACCTGGGTGAACCATGCCTGCCCTGGCCTGGGGGAGAGAGCAGAGCCGGCACAGCAAGTGAAACAGACAGACGCAAGCCCTCTGGGGAGGGACTAGAAGCCAGAGTGACATGGGGACTGGAAGCCTCTGGGATGCCATGGAAGTGTAAGCAAAGGCACGGACCTCCCTGAGGATTTAGGCAAGGAGACTAGAGTCCATTTGAGTATCAAGGAATAAGGTAAATCCAGCTAATGTATGGTTTATAAAACTTCACATTTATTAGGACTTTCACTGGTTCACTTGCAAACTCAACTCTTAACCTTAATCTCCCCTTAAGGTTTTAAGACCACTAACTCAGGATTCTCTTCTAATAGGTTTTGTTTTTAGAATAGCTTTCACGGCTGTGGAAGAAATGCTATATATGTTGATAATTCCAGGAGTTCCAGGTTTTAAGGTGTTAAAGAGCAAGGACAGGAGAGTAAATACAGGCTTCCTCTGGGAAGTTTTAATTTTCCTCCCTGCTGCTCCTGGCCCTGGAGTTAGGTGGGGGGGAAGGCATGATACTTCTAGAATGATTCTCGTTCTTTCTCCTTTTCTTTCCTCCCTTCACCCTTCTCTTTTCTTATATCCTTCCAAGATACAAATTAGTAAAGTAAACAAGGAGAGGAAGTCACCCCATTTCAAAACTTCAAACTCTAAAAGAAACCCAACTGTCTTTGCTCCAATGTTGGAAACATGGTTTGTCTTAGGAACTCCTTCCCAGAGGAGAGGTTTTAGAAATAAATGTCTACTGTCCCAACCTTTGCCCCTTCCTCATCAGAAATGGGGGAAGAAAGACCACATGAAATATATCCTTGGTCCTAAGGCCTTGGAACCATATAAAGCTCCAATGTCTGGCTAGAAAACAGCCATTCTCTCCTTTATTGCTCATCTTGGGGTAGTTTTGACCTTCTAGTGATCCCAGAGTTGTTCAGTGCCTGGCAAGTAGAAGACCTTAATAATCTTTCACACCCCTCCCACGAGAAGGATCTCATAAGCCCTTGGTACCAATGAGGGCAGCCAAACCAAACAACAGCTACTTATAGAGGAAAAGGATTTGGGCTCCTTGCTCTTATATTGGGTTGATGCATTTCAGTTGATAGCTGTTCAGTGCCTACCATGCACTGTGCACTATGTGAAGTATTTTATATCTGTTTACACAGCATTTAGCAACTTACATCAATTTAGCATGATGAAAATCCCAGTTTGCTTGGGACTGACCTGGTGTCAGCTCTGAAAGTCCTGCACCCTTTGTCCTGGGAAACCCCTTAGTTCCAGAGAAATTGCAGCAGTCTGTCCCCCTATAACAACCTGTCACTACAGATGAAGGTACTGTGATTTCAGGGTCTACACACACAGACTGGGCTTGGCTTGTCTCATTTTTTTTTGGATCTTGGCTCCAGTTCTTACTGCCAGCTGAGAAAACTGGGAGTGCAACCATATTTCTAAAGGAGCATCTAATCTACAGGCTCCTAATGGCCTTTCAAGGGGTTCTCAGACCCAGAACAGGCATTCTTCCCAGGTAGGAGCATGGCCTTGCTGACTCTCACCACAGTTTGATGAGTCCATGTCTCTGCTTGAGTCAAAATAGACTGTCTGCTAAGTGTTGACTTCCTATATTCACCTTGGGGAAAGGGGTGGTAAAGAGAGAAAAGAAACAAACCTTTGCAATGGTACATTATTCCCTTCCTATGCATCCTTTTGTCCATAAGGCAATTGGCTGCTTGGAAGAATGTACTTCTGGGCCCACGTCCAACATGGTGACTGACCCATGATGAGAAGTAAAAGGACAGCAGTGTTGTGGGAGGGGCACGTACAGGCTTTGGGGTCAACCACCTGTTTTCAAATCCCAGCTTCACTGATTATACCACAGCACACTGCATCTCTGTGAACCTTGATTTCCCAATCTAAAGATGGGGATAATCCTATCTCCCTTTTATTAATACTATACATTTAGTTAAGAAAATTACAGTGAACTACCATTTCAAAGCTACAGAATTCCCTGTCTTGCTGTATCCTTGCCATTAATTGTGAGTCAGGAACTGAAGGGGTCTCCTACCAATTCTTCAGCTGTACAGGGGCCTGCTCAGTCACATCTGTCCACCCTCACCCAGCCCAGACCACCCACATTCTGCACATTTAAAAATTTTGTGGTGGTGCCCACCTGGGCTATGTGGCCAGGCCAGCCAGACCCTCTCCCTGGGCTGTCTGGATGGATTCACAGAATGGAACACCCAGAGAGGAAAAACACATGGGGTCAGGTGCCCTAGAGCAAAGAAAAATGGGAGATTCAGGCGATTATCTAGATGGTGCAGTTAAAATGATCTGGCACTGTTTTGTTTCCCCCCACACATGTCATTGTCACTGACCCTGTGATGCAGTGGAGCAGGGTTTATATCTGCATCACACATGCGATGTCCCATTTGGCTTGGAGGAAGTGAGTGACTGAGGAGTAAACCTCTACCACCCCAGGGAGAGTGGCAGGAACAAGCTCAGCCCCCACAGGCTACAGGAGAGTCGCTGTGGCTGCTGACTTTGCCAGCAGGCTCTGTGGCTCCCTCAAAACAGTGAGTCTGGAGCTGGGATCTGGAATGAATTCATAGGTGTAGGTGGGTTCTATTTGAATTTTAAAATTTTGTGTTTCCATTTTGATGATAACTTAAAAAATACTTATTTTATCAGATATGAGGGCAAAATTGTTGTGTTGTTATAATTCAAAACTGGAAGACATTTTGTGGAATAAAACCTTAGTTAATTAAGATAACTGTTTCTTAATCTGGGATTTTATGCACAGGGATTGGGGAGCTCTACAAATGCATAAATGCCTTTCCACAGGTCTGAAGAATTTACTTTCCCATTAGAGGGAGTCTTTGTTTTACTCCAGCCTGAAAGATACAGACTGAAATTTCCTGTCCTCCTAGGTGTTCCCATTCTTTCTACCCTATTCCATAGCATTCCAGGGACAAGCCAGGAACACTCATGGTATGGGGACAGCAGGCCAAGAAAGGAAGGAACTGAGTGAACAAACATACCAAAGGATTCTACAGTCTCCCCTTTGGTTTCCATTATTATAAAATAAATGCCTTAAGTGAACCAGAAACCACCAAAACAATGTAAAGGCCACCATTCATGACCACTTCTGTGATGCACCATGCCACATCAGTAAACACGGCTTATTAGGCCTCCCCCAAACCTTTTGAGCAGAGAGCAGTAACTCTAACCACTTTTCTGTGTCCTGGCTCAGCAGGGACCCAGCAGACTCCACTTTCAGAGGGTGACCTCGTCAAATGCGGTGAGGGGTGGGAGAGGTGGCAGAGTGACAAGGGAACGCCCCAGAAAGTGAGCGTGAGGCATCCAGATCCCACCCGGGAGCAGGTCTTCCCATGAGGCTTGCTGTCCCTTAGTCTCTGATGTTCCTACCCCTGAGCATGTGTGTGTGCTCAAGCATGTGCATGTGTGTATGTGTGCACATGCATGTTTTAGTCAGAGCTCATCTCTTTCAGTGGGTACCTACTCAGGACTCCCCATAAAACCATCTCCCACATAGCCATTTACTCTGGAAAAGCCACAGACCTTGGGAGGCTTGGTGACAAGGAGAACAGCCGTTCAGGGCAGCTGCAGGACTGAGGGTGGTTCAAACGGCATTGCGGAACATGTGTAGCACATCTCCTCCTGTGGGGGTGCTCAGGGCTGGCACTGCCTCTGTCTGACATTCCTTTGAAGGTTTCCACAGTAAAATAACTAATTTCCCTTGCTCAAGACAGTGGAAGTGCATAATAGAAACCAATTAAATACCATTTATTAGGCAGATTTGGGAAATGTTGGGGGTGAAATCATGTCCCCAGAAATAGTTAAGTCTCAAAAGAATAAAATATCACAGCTGTGCTCTCAGGATTCCAGTCCTTTCACTCCTCTTAGGATTGATATTTTTCTTTCCACAGGAAGGAACAAAAGACTGAATTTTAATCAGCAGAACTGAACCCTACAGCAGCAGAGGAAGGCCTCAGGAGAAGGCTTCCCAGGGGTCTGCAAGCTACCATGCAGGGTGCCTAGACAATTCTGTAGTATTCCTCCAAGCTCAGGTGAGGAAAGAGGATGGAGGTAATGCACTAAGGACTTCAGTTTACTGAGTACAGTGCCTTGTGCCAAACAGTCAAGTTTGCTATGAGTTCTTACGGCAAAGGCCACTGGGCTCCTAGGAATTTGGGAATGAGGGAAATAATTCTAAGAATAAGCCATGAAATTGACAGGGAATGGATCCGAGCAGAGGGCTCAAAGTCAACAGAGAGACACAGGCTCAGCCTGACTCACAGCATCCTTATCAGGGAGGTTGGGTTTCAATGGCAGCAGAGCAGAGTGGCCTGGGAGACCTGAGGCATGTGGGGCATTACTCAGGTTTTCTAGTCCTGCCATGCTGTGTCTGGATCTGAGAATGCACCCCTCAAGTACTCACGGGTCCTGCCGATGAGATCCACCCTGCTGTCCTGGCTGATTTTCCTGTTGCGTGAGCGGGTCAGCTCCTGCTGGGGCTTGTCAGGCCTCAAGCCCCAGTGGACCTTTTGTAATCTGGAAAGGTGTCCTTGCTGGTCTCTTTTCCTTGGAGGGTAACTGGGGACTGAAAGCCCAATATGGATAGAACGACAGTCTGTGGGCACAGCACAAGAGAGCGGTAGGCAAGAGTTAATGAAAATTGACATTTCTCCTTAATATTCTTCAGTTACAAAGAGCTGGGGCCACCAAGGCAAAATGGTATTCCTGGACAGTGCCATCAGCCTGAGTGTTGGGCTTGACCAAATTCCATTTCTGAATGACTTAGCTGTTGGTGGAAAGGACACCCTTCATGCTATAGTTAGAATTCTGTTAGAATGAGCAGAACTCCCATCTCTCCATTTTTGTTTGTCCAGAGCAGCAACAACAACATATGGCTTATGACACATGGGCCAGGAGAGAGGCCTTCGGTGGGTCACAGATTTAATTCAAACTGCAGAGTGCCTCTTTGGGCTGTTATGGGAAAACTGTACGCATTTCCATCAAGGGCCATTTTTACTAACAATCAAGGACTTTGTATTTATCAGAAAAGTGAATTACTAAGGATTTCTCAAAGCTGGTTTTGTAAACTAGAATTTTTAAGAACTAGAGTTACCTAAAGCCTGAAATTGGAATTCCACTAAGAAGTCTGACTGTAAAGCCCCCACTATGTCTGTGCCCACAGAGGCAGCAGGAATTCTATCAGCTCTCAGGAAGGACATTTTGCTACCAGTTTCTCATCAGTGTTGTCATGAGTTGGTCAACAATTTTTTAAATAATTAATAGTTTTTTTAGTACAGTTTTAGATTTACAGAAGAACTGAGCAGATGATACATAGACTTCTATGTACCTACCCCCAGCATATGCCCCTACCTCCACAGAATTTCCTCTATTTTTTTTATAAAGGTATAATTGACATGTAACATTGTATCAGTTTCAGGTATAACAACATAATGATTTGATATATGGATATATTGCAGAATGATTATCAGAGTAAATTTAGGTAACATCCATCACCTCATATGGTCACAAACTATTTTTTCTTGTGATCAGAACTTTTAAGATTTACTCTCTTAGCAACTTTCAGATATATAATACAGATTGTTAACTATAGTCGCCGTGCTGTACCTTGCATTCCCAGAGCTTATTTATCTTGTAACTGCAAGTCTGCCCTTTGACCACCTTTACCCATCTTGCCCACCCCCACTTCTGGCAACCACTAATACAGTCTCTGTTTCTATGAGTTTAGTTTTTTTTGAGTCCACATATAAATGAGATCATACAATATTTGTCTTTCTCTGTCTGACTTACTTCACTTAACGTAATGCCCCAAGATCCAACCATGTTTTTACAAATAACAGGAATTACTGGATCGTCTAGTATTCCTATTTTTATTATTTTGAGGAACTTTCATACTGTTTTCCATAATGGCTGAACCAATTTACATCCCCACCATCAGTGTATGAGGATTGTCTTTTCTCTACATCCTTGCCAACACTTGTTACTTCTTGTCTTTTCGATAATAGCCATTCTAACAGTTATGAGGTGATATCTCATTGTGATTTTGGTTTGCATTTCCCTGATGATTAATGATGTTGAGCACTTTTCACATACCTGTTGGCCATTTGGATGTCTTCTTTGGAAAAATGTCTGTCTCTATTCAGTTCCTCTAACCATTTTTTAATCAGATTGTTTGTTTTTTTTGCTAAGTTGTATGAGTTCTTTAGATAGTTCAGATATTAACCCCTATATCTGCAGATATTTACCCCTATATTTGTAAATGTGATTTGCAAATATTTTCTCCTATTCCATAAGTTGCCTTTTCATTTTGTTGAAAATTTCCTTTGCTGTACAGAAGCTTTTTGTTTTGATGTAGTCCCACTTGTTGACTTTTACTTTTGTTTACCTTTACTTTTGGTGTCAAACTCAAAAAAGTAATTGCTAAGACCAATGTCAAGGAGTTTACTGCCTGTTTTCTTCTATGAGTTTTATGGTTTCAAGTCTTATGTTCGAGTCTTTTATCCATTTTAAGTTGATCTTTCTGTGTATGGTATAAGATAGTAGTCTACTTCCATTCTTTTGTATGTTGCTGTCCAGTTTTCCCAGCATCATTTATTGAAGAGACTGTCTTTTCTCCATCATCATAGATTCTTGTATCCTTTGTCATAAGCTAATTGACCATATATGCATACATTTATTTCTGGGCTCTCTATTCTCTTCCATTGAGCTATGTGTCTGTTGTTATGCTAATACCATACTGTCTAGATTACTAGCTTTGTAATATAGTTTGAAATCAAGAAACATGATATCCCTAGCTTTATTCTTCTTTCTCAAGATTACTCTGGCTATTTCAGATCTTCTGTGGTTTCACACAAATTTTAGGATGGTTTGTTCTTATTTCTGTGAAAAATGCCACTGGAATTTTGACAGAGATTGCTTGAATTTGTAGATTGATTTGGGTAGTATGGATATTTTAACATTAATTCTTTCAATCTGTTAACATGGAATACCTTTCCATTTTTTTGTTCTTCAATTTCCTTCATTGTCTTTTGTTTTTAGTGTACATGTATTTCACTTCCTTGGCTAGTATTCCTAGGTATTTTGTCACTTTTGTTGAAATTGTAAATGGAATTATTTTCTTAATTTCACTTTCTGATAGTTCATTATCAGTGTATAGAAAACAACTGATCTTTGTATACTGATTTAGTATCATGCAACTTTACTGAATTTATTAATTCTGCTTTTTGGTGGAGTCTTTTAGGTTTTCTATATATAATATCATGTCATCTGCAAATAGACACAGTTTTACTTCCACCCTTCTGGTTTGATGCCTCTTACTTCTTTTCCTTGCCTAATTGATTTGGTGGGGACTTCTAGTACTATGGTGAAGCAAGAGAGGGCATCTTTATCTTGTTCCTTATCACAGAGGAAAAGCTTTTAGCTTTTTACTGTTGAGTATGATGTTAGCTGTGGGCTTGTCATTATATGCCCTGCTTTATGGTGAGGTACATTCCCTCTAAACTGAGTTTATTGATAATTTTTATCATAAATGGATGTTGGATTTTGTCAAATGCCTTTTCTTTATCTATTGAGATAAAATATGACCTTTATCCTTCATTTTGTTAATTATCTCAATCAATATCACATTGGTTGATTTGCAGATATTGAACCATCCTTGCCTCCCAAGAATAAATCCTTCTTGATCATGGTGTATGATATTTTTAATGTATTGTTGAATTTGATTTGCTAATATTTTGTTGAGGATTTTTGTACCTATGTTCATCAGGGATTTAACCTGTAATTTTCTTTTCTTGCAGTATCCTTTCTAATCTGGTTTTGGTATCAAGGAAATGCTGGTCTCATAAAATGAGTTTGGAAGTGTTCCCATCTCTCCCATTTTTTGGGAAGAGTTTGAGAAGGATTTGTATTAATTCTTGTTAAATATTTGGTAGAATTCACCAGTGAGGCCATCTGGTCCTGGATAGTTGTTTGTTGGGAAGTTTCTGATTCCTGATTCAGTTTTCTTACTAGTAATTGGTCTGTTCACATTTTCTGTTTCTGCCTGATTCAGTCTTGGTAGGTTGTGTTTATCCATTTCATCTAGGTTTTCCAGTTTCTTGGCATACAATTATTCATAGTAATTTTTTTGATCCTTTGTATTTGTGTAATGTCTCTTCTTTCATTTCTAATTTTATTTATTTGAACTCTCTCTCTTTTCTTCTCAGTAAATCTAGTTAAAGATTTCTCTATTTTGTCTATCTTTTCAAAAATGCCCAGTTATTTATTTCAATGACTTTTCCTATTGTCTTTATAATCTCTACTCCATTTATTTCTTTTCTGATCTTTATTTTTTCCTTCTATTAACTTTGGGCTTAATTGGTTCTTTCCTAGTTCCTTGAGGTGTAGTTATATTATTTTAATGCTTTCTTTCTTCCTTAATGTAGGCATTTATTGTTATGAATAGTTCCCCTATTGATAACAATTTACATTAGCGTGGTACATTTGTTACAATTAATGAACCAATACTGATACCTCATTATTAACTATAGTCGATAGTTTACATTAAAGTTCACTCTTAGTGTTGCACAGTTCTCTGGGTTTTGACAAATGCACAATGACATGCATCTACCATTATTGTATCATACAGAATAGTTTCATCACCCTAAAATTTCCCTGTGCTTCACCTATTTATCCTTATTTTGCCTTTTCCAAAATGTCATATAGATGGAATCATACGGTATGTAGACTTTTCACATTGTCTCTTTTAAATAGCAATATGCACTTAGGTTTCCTCCATCTCTTTTCATGGTTCAGCTCATTTAGTTTTATCTCTGAATAACAGTCTATTGTGGATAATCATGGTTTGTTTAGCCATTCCCTACTGAGGGCATCTTGTTTGCCTCTAGTTTTTGGTATTTATTAATAAAGCAGCTATAAACATTTGTGTACAAGTTTCTATGTGGGTGTAATTTTCAACCCATTTGGGTAAATACATAGGAGCATTATTGCTGAGTTGTATGGTAAGACTATGTTTGGCTTTGTAAAAAGCTGTCAAACTGTCTTCCAAGTGGTTATACCATTTGCATTCCCATCAGCAATGAATGAATGTTCCTGTTGTTCTGAGTCATCATCAGCATGTGGCATTGTCAGCTTTTTTTGGGTTTTAGCCATCCTAATAGGTATGTAGTGGATTTCATCACTGTTTTAGTTTGCAGTTCCCTAATGACATATGATGTCAAGCACCTTTCATATGTTTATTTACCATCTGTATGTCGTTATGCCCCTATTCCACTTCTCCCTCCCTTCCCACCCACCCCCAGCAGTCTCAAAAAGACATATGCACCTCTCTGTTTATCGCAGCACTATTTACAATAGCCAAGAAATGGAAGCAACCTAAGTGTCCATCAGTAGATGAATGGATAAAGAAGATGTGGTACATATACACAATGGAATATTATTCAGCCATAAGAAGAAAACAAATCCTACCATTTGCAACAACATGGATGGAGGGTATTTTGCTCAGTGAAATAAGCCAGGCAGAGAGAGACGAGTACCAAATGATTTCACTCTTCTGTGGAGCTTAAGAACAAAGCAAAAACTGAAGGAACAAAACAGCAGCAGACTCACAGAATTCAAGAATGGACTAACAGTTACCAAAGTGAAAGGGACTGGGGAAGATGGGTGGGAAGGGAGGGAGAAGTGGAATAGGGGCATAACGATTAGCACACGTAATGTAGTGGGGGGGGCACAGGAAAGGCAGTATAGCACAGAGAAGACAAGTAATGATTCTATATCATCTTACTATGCTGATGGACAGTGACTGTAATGGGGTATGTGGTAAGGACTTGATAATGGGGGAGATCTAGCAACCACAATGTTGCTCATGTAATTGTATATTAATGACACCAAAAAAAAAAAAAAGCATATTCAAAGAATTTTCAGACCCTTCTAGAATTTGCGTCAAGTTATCAAGGTGACCTTACCTTCCTGATCATGACGTCGCCTCCTGTAGTTAGTGGGGTCCAGCTTCCCTACACCAGCCTTCTCCTTCACCTTCATAGCTATAAAGTAAAAGATGTACACAGCCTCAAAATGTATACAATACAAAAGGGTAGAATGTCAAGCACAAATGGTCACAAGGTTAGAGGGAACAAGGAAGGAAGAAGAGAAGGAAGGAAAGTGGGAGGAGGGAAAGAAAGAAAAAGGAAAATAAACATGATAAGCATTCAACTAAAGAACCTAGAAAAAGTATAAGAGAGAAAACTCAAAGAAAGTAGAAGAATGTAAATATAAAAGATAAAGCACACAGATCAATGGAACAGAATAGAGAGACCAGATATAAACCCAAGCATATATGGTCAATTAATATATGATAAAGGAGCCATGGACATACAATGGGGAAATGACAGCCTCTTCAACAACTGGTGTTGGCAAAACTGAACAGCTATATGCAAGAGAATGAACCAGATTATTATCTAACCTCATACACAAAAGTAAACTCAAAATGGATCAAAGATCTGAATGTAAGTCATGAAACCATAAAACTCTTAGAAGAAAACATAAGTAAAAATCTCTTGAATATAAACATGAGTAACTTTTTTGTGAACATATCTGCTTGGGCAAGGGAAACAAAAGCAAAAAATGAACAAATGGAACTACATCAAGCTAAAAAGCTTCTGTACAGCAAAGGGCACTATCATCAGAACAAAAAGGCATCCTACAGTATGGGAGAATATATTTGTAAATGACTTATCTGACAAGGGGTTAACATCCAAAATACATAAAGAACTCACATGCCTCAACACCCAAAAAGCAAATAACCCAATTAAAAAATGGGCAGAGGATATGAACAGACACTTCTCCAAAGAAGAAATTCAGATGGCCAACAGGCACATAAAAAGATACTCCTCATCACTAATTATCAGGGAAATGCAAATTAAAACCACAATGAGATATCATCTCACACCACTTAGGATGGCCAACATCGAAAAGACAAGGAACAACAAATGCTGGTGAGGATGTGGAGAACCGGGTATCCCTCCTACACTGTTGGTGGGAATGTAAATTAGTTCAATCATTGTGGAAAGCAATATGGAGGTTCCTCAAAAAACTACAAATAGAAATACCACTTGACCCAGGAATTCCACTCCTAGGAATTTACCCAAAGGAAACAAGATCTCAGATTCAAAGAGACATATGTACCCCTATGTTTATAGCAGCACTATTTACAATAGCCAAGAAATGGAAGCAACCTAAGTGTCCATCAATAGATGAATGCATAAAGAAGAGGTGGTACATATACACAATGGAATATTATTCAGCCATAAGAAGAAAACAAATCCTACCATTTGCAACAACATGGATGGAGCTAGAGGGTATTTTGCTCAGTGAAATAAGGCAGGTGGAGAAAGTCAAGTACCAAATGATTTCCCTCATTTGTGGAGTATAACAATGAAGCAAAACTGAAGGAATAAAACAGCAGCAGATTCACAGACTCCAAGAAGGGACTAGTGGTTACCAAAGGGGAGAGATGGGGAAGGTGGGTGGGGAGGGAGGGAGAAAGGGATTGAGAGGTATTATGATTGGTACACATGGTGTATAGGGGGCGCCACAGGGAAGGCCGTGTAGCACAGAGAAGACAAGTAGTGACTCTGTGGCATCTTTCTATCCTGATGGACAGTGACCTCAATGCGGTATGGGGGGACTTGATAATGTGGGTGAATGTAGTAACCACAATGTTTTTCATGTGAAACCTTCATAAGAGTGTATATCAGTGATACCTTAATTAAAAAAAGATAAAAGCAAAAAATTATGAAATAGAAAATAATCAAGTATAAAAATGGTTAATAAATCTAAAAGGCAGTTATTTGAACTGATTATTAAAACAAGCAAACCATGCAAGAAGAAAAGAGAATATTCATAAGTAAACATTAGGAATGAAAAAGAGACATAACTAAAAATATAGTGAGAGTTTAAAGTTTTAAGTGTATGTCATGAAAAAGTTTATGCCAATACGTTTTAACTTTGATAGTAATAATAGCTACTATTGCGACGTGCAGGGCACTATTTTAAGTCCTCTGCTTGCATCACCTAAGTGAATCCTCTCAACAACCCTAAGAGATAAGCAACGTTATTATTCCCATCTTGCACTGAGGAAATTGAGGCACAGAAAGTTTAATTGACTGCCCAAATGGAGGAACAGAGATTCAAACTCAGTCTATTTCTGGAACTATAGCTGTTAGCCACAAGTCTAGTAAACAGATACTTTATTAGAAAAATAAAATAAGTGATCAAAAATGACCTCAAAAGAATTAGAAAATCCAAATTAACTAACAACCGTTCATTGATATGGTTATGGGAAAGGCATCACAACCAACCATATATTGATAATTATTAAAGCTGGATTATGGCACAAAAGGACCCTCATATTATTTTTTCTGTTTTGGTTATGTTTGAATTTTTTCCTGAAATGGCAAGAAAAATAAATAAATCAGGAGCAGATAATTCTTTTAAATGTTTTAACTGAAACTTTAAGAATTTTGTAGTCTCTGACTTATACCAAATGGTTCTCAAAAGTAGAAAAAGAGGAATCTGGAGGCAGTAGGTACATCTGAAGACCAGGCAGGATACAGCGTGTGGCTGAAAACAGGAGAGTTGATCAGAAATCTTCAGGTGAAGTTATACACTAAAACCTCTCTCTTCTGGGCTCCAGTCTTCTAGAATGCCCCTCCTAACCCCAGAAGAGGGAAGGGTTAAACTAGAAGGCCCCATGGATAGCAAGGGGAAAGAAAGAGTCATTTCATTGCAGGGTGGGAGGATTAAGCAAAGGCAGTTAGCCACTTAGCTCTCTATCTACCTGACCCTTAGAACCCTAATGAAATTTATGTGCCCTGTGCAGGAGATTAAAGGACTTACAGATTCTGACATTTCGGGGACCTCCATCAAAACAGGGAGGGCTCCACTCAATCGCGCACCATGAGCCTATCATTCCAAAGTCCAGCCTGTCAAACAGCTGTTTGGTAGCTCAATTGTAAAAGGTGATGGTGGCCAGCCAAGAATCGCCAGAATGGCAGAGACCAAATCAAACAGGAAAAGAGGAAGTGCAAGGAAACAGGAGCAATGCAGGTAGCCAAACACCATTTAAAAATATACAATTAAACATCTTCAAGTAGACTAAAAAAGACATAGTATCCATAAAAAAAAAAAAAAAGAAAAAAGAAAAGCCTGGAACTTTTAAAGAACAAGAAGTCTTGGAAAATAAAGATTGATTAGGAGAAAAATTTCAGTGAAAGAGTTGGAACATAAAGTTTAAAATATGTCAGATAATAGAACACAAATACAAAAAAAAATTTTAAATAGCAGGAAAAAATTAAGAAATCAGAGGATAAATCTAGGGGGTCTAACATCAAATTAATAGGTATTCTCGAAAGAGATCAGAAAAAACAGTAGTGAGAATTATCAAGGAAATGAGATGAGAATATTTACCAGAACCTTCAGTTTTGAATTTTTCATTTGAAAGAGTCTGCTGGAAGTCCATAAAAATGAATTTAAAAGAAATCCACTCCAAGTCACATCATGATGAAGTGTGAAAATATTATATATAAAGAGAACACCTTAAAAGCTTCCAGAAGATGAAAATGAGTCACTTACAAAGAATCAGATATGAGAACAGGTATCAGATTCCTGAATAACCAGTGGAAGCTAAAAGACAAGGCAGTCATGCCTCCATAAGTGAGAAACTCATTTCCAACCTTAAATTCCAGCCCTAACCAAGTTGTCAATCAAATGTGAGAGTAGAATAAGAATATTTTCAGACATTATGTTTTATTGTTTTATTTCTTATGCACTTTTTCTCAGGAGGTGATTGAAGGAAGAATTTCAGCAAGATGAAGGGGCATCTAAGAAAGGAATATGGCATCTGGGAAACTGGATTTACCACAAAAGTTTGGCACAGGTGGGCCTTAGGAAGCGGGCTGTGCAGCAGCCCAGGAGCAGTGGGTGTGTCTGGACATGATGTCTCCAAGGAAAACCTGGATGTGTTTGACTGTTTTGAGAGCATACCAAGATTCTATCAAGAATAGTTATAGAATGGAAAAGCAATCATTGTATACTATGTAAGTCAACCCTGAGCAAGGTTATAGTATCAAAATAAATAAAAATGAATATTAATTTTACCAAAAATTGTGCTATAAGCAGGGTTGGTATTCCACCAGTATGCACTAGTATGCATAATTTGTGGCTGCTGTTCATCCTTAGTGGTCAGGTATCCATTCGGATTGGTCAGGCTCAGTGTGCCATATTGGTTGTTAAATATTTTTAATATCCCCACTGGATGTAACAATGGGGCAGATGAAGAGATGCCAGGGTTGGCAGGGGGAATGAGGGGAAGCCTGTAAGACACCTGTGGAGGACAGTGCTAGCTACCTTCTTGATGTCCATTCCCCTTTCTGTTCTGATTTTGTTTAAGGCAGCAATGTGGCCAACTAAAAAAAATCACTCTCCCCATATGCCATTCAGCAATCTCTATGTAAAGAGATATGGGAGAAAGATCCTGGGGGAAGCCTCTGCAGATCAAAGCCCCTTTATTTTTTCATCTTCCTCACTAGACAGGATCACCAGAATTAGCAAATAAAAATACTGTTTTCCCAGTTAAATATGAATTTCATATACATATTAATAATTTTTATTGTAAGTATGTCCCATGCACTATTTGGGACATATTTTACACTTTAAAAGTAATCACTGTTCATCTGAAATTCATAATTAACTGGGAAACCTGCATCTTGTTCCTGAATCTGAGGATAGGCATGATATCTGGAGGTGCAAAAGCCATCTTGCCATCACAAGAATGCAGGCCACACACTACCTATGGATACAAGGGAAGAAGTGGCCTGGGACCTTGATGTCTTCGCTGAGCCACCCTACCATCACTGGATAGCCCACATGGCCTTCTCATTATGAGGAACAATTAAAACCACTCTGTTGTTTAAATACCATAGTTAGCTTTTCTGTTACTCAAAACCACACCTGGGTCATATGACGAAAGACTCTGGGACAATATTTACTCAGCAAATAAGATTAGGTTCTGTTGGTAAGGAAAACAAGGAGACTGGGACTAAGTGGCCACCCAGCAGTGTCTACTACATTTCCCAACACCCATCTTCTCGCCCACTTAGAGAACCTCATTTTGTTCAGGTAGAGACACTGGGTCTTTAATTGCCATAAACACCTTCCCCAACTCCAGGTATGAATTGCGATCTGTCTAAACGATTCATGATGATGGCCCTTGGCCAATAACTGATCTTAGAAGTGGTCATGTGACCTTATCAAGTCAGTGATATTTAAATGGAAGTCCATTTCCACTGGTAGGGCTTCCAGGAAAGCTTTTATTTTCCCATGAAAAAGTGACAGGCACACACTAAATTGCATGTTTTGTCCTTTACCCTCCCTGTTTTCCTGCATAGACCTGGGGCATAAACTTCCAGATGAAGCAGTCAACTTCCAGTAATGATGTGACAGGTATGAAGAGCAAAAACTGAGGCTAAGGACAAAGCAGAAGGCTAGAACAAACCTGGGCTCCTGGCAATATCACTGAGCTCCAGACTGTTTACCTCTGGTCTTCCTGTTATATGAAAAGAAAAAACCTACCTTGTATATTTAAACTGCTAACCAAGTTTTATACTACTTTCAGCTGGAGGCCTTCCTAACTGATACATAATGGAATACTATAGGAAGTTCAAATGAATGAACTAGATTTCTATGTATCCACATGTATATATCTCAACAATATAAGTAAAAAAAAAAAAGCAAGTTGTAAAAAAACACAAAAAGACACTATGTAAAACTTCAAAACACTACCAATGTTGTTTATTGCTACACTTATAAGTAACATCTATAAAATCATGCAGAGGAATGAGATACACTAACTTCAGGTTACTGCTGGAGAGAGGTAAGGTTTAATGGTGATGTTTCAGCTGTAACTTTGATATTTTGGATAGATAGCTATGAAGCAAGTATGATAAAATGTTATCTTCATTCTGGACAGTGATATGTATGAATGGTTGTCATTCTACAAGTATGAAATATTTTATTATTTTAAAAGTTTTAATGGCTTTTTTAAAGAAATAAGAGAATTCCCTACCACTCTGATACAAATAGTCTCAAATAAAATAGACCAACTGAGTACTCTGCACAAAGAACGGCTGGGGAAAAAAATCTTCACACTGATATGTCATGAAATTGTAGAACACTAAATGTGAAGAAAAGATAAATCCAAAAAACTTCTAGAGTGAAAGAAGCAGGGACAGGTCACCTATAAATGAATAAAATTCAGACTATTAGAAGGCTTCTCATCAGCAACCTGGATAACAATATGATGGAGTAATGCCTCTAAAATTCTGAGGCAGAATAATTCCCAACCTAGCATTCTCTACTCAGCCAAAATACCAGTCAAACATGAGGATAGAAGACATTTTCTGGCATGAAAGAAATCATTTTACTTCTTTCTCATAACTTCCTGGGAAGTTACTTAAGTATGTTACCACTGTGAATCATGAAGGGGAAGACAATGAGAACCAGGAGAGAGGGGTCCCACCAGAATAACAACGAAAGGAGGGCCCTTAGATGATACTTCATTATAGCCCTAGAAAGCAGTCAGTCCTCCAAAAGCCAAAAATGATATTTCATAAAGACCCAACCAAGGAAAAGATGAAATACAAGAGATCTGGTGCACTCCTTGAGAATGTGAAACAACTTAAGGGAGTGACAAAGACAGAAAATGCAAGGGAAAAAGAAAGGCAATTAGAAACACCAAGGAAAAATTTAAACTGCAAGAAATAAAATTTAATCATGGTACATAGTCATAAAAGTATAAACAGTAATTTTTAAATTAACTAAAAAACAATGACAATATATCTACACTGGGAGGATGAAGAAGAGGAAATTGATGTGGTACGAGTTAAAAATTCACCTGTAGGTGGCTAATGTTAACTTGGATAAGCAACAGGAGATATATAGAGCTATAAATAATAGTTATATATAATAATAAATAAATCAAATTAATATATAATTAATAATTTTGTTTGTTTGTTAAGCAGGTATAGGTAGCCAATAGAAAGGACTAAAATAATTCCAAGTGATTGTGTTTGGAAAGCAGAACTGTGGGGTGTGCAAAAAGCTGAGATGGAGTTCTGCTGCTTTTTATTATAAGCTCTTACATGTGCTACTTGATTTTTTAATTGCAGTTATATATTATTTTTAACATTTTAAGGCAAATAATTTTAATATAGCTCATGTGCTCCACTTTATGCAGTAATTGTATCCCCTGAAAATCCATGTTTAAATCTTTTGGTTCAAAGCGAATCATGTTTAAAATATTCAGGAGAAATACAAAACAAAGCACCTTTAAGACAGTGGTTCTCAAAGTTAAGCATGCATCAGAGCCCTGGTTAAAGCCTAGATTGCTGGCCCCCTCCCTAGCCTCTGATGCAGCAGATCCAGGATGGAGCTTGACAGTTTGCATTTCCAAGTTTCCAGCTAATACTGCCACTGCTGATCTAGGACCACACTTTGAGCACCGCTGCTGTAAGAAAGTAACTCCCAATTCATATCTTCCTTTAAATTGCAACACTATACTCAAAAGTAGTTTGCCTTATGTGAGCTTCACATATATAATAATATCACATCTTTTCATTCAAACTAGGCATTGTAAGCTGGTAAGCTTATCAGGGATGCACTGGTAGCTCCAATAGGTTGGTGATTTTTTAAGAGTTGGTGTCTTCTTCCCCCAGCAAGGCATGAGCAGTAATGAGAAGCTGAGTGACAGATCCTCTCCCATAGAGAATGACCTCCAAATAGTTTAAGTAGGGCTGACTCCACCTTTCCCCAGCCCCATGCGACCCAGCCTGGCCAATCAAACCTCCCCAGTCCCCAGCCACAGAGATTGGTTCAGGGATGAGTTTATGCCCAAAGCTGGGCCAATCAGAATTCTTCCCAGGACATTCCCACTTGATCCACCCAAACACTGCCTCCCTCCGGTTCTGGCTGTGGCCTTGTGAAGCCACTAAACTTGGGGACTACCACTGTCTTGTCTGCTGCATGGAGGGAAGCATCCAGAAGTACAGGAGCAGAGTACTGACAACACATACCTCCCAGAGTCATTTAATTCTGAAATGGCCTTCTCAGTGGTGTTGAGCTGATAAATTATTTCTCCTCACGTTTGAGTTGGGTTTCTGACACTTGTAGTCAACAGTTCTAATACAAAAGAAATAGAGTTTTCCAGCATGTTTTAAAAACATATTTTCTTTCATGTTTGAAGTACTATGGATTTCCAGATTGGAAACCAAACAAAAATGAATACAAAGTGACAATACAGTTGCAGAAAGAAAGGAAAGCTCGGTAGAACTACTGAATTACGACAATGTAACGCAGCTCATCTTCAGATAGGTGCATACCTCCCGGTTCTGCTCTAGTCGAGACCATGCCCCCTCACCCCCTCCTGGGTCTCACCTCTTCACAACTGGAGAGGCGCTCCCCTCCAGGAGGGTGTGGAAGTGGAGGAACCCAGACTGCCCCGGTCACCTTCAGAGCCGTCCATTTGAAACAATGCAAGCAGAGTGTTTACCATGTGGGATGTGTTAAGATTAACAACTGCTCTGATCAGCAGCTGTATGGCCATCATAAAAAATCTCACTCATGACCTAACCCTTGAAACAGAGTTTCTATTACCACCATTTCATATAATATATATTAATTGAATGTCAGATATTTCGCTCTCATAATCTTGTTTAATCCTGACTAAAATTCAGTGAGGTACATCATTTTCACCCCCATTTTACAGATGAGGAAATGGAGATTCAGAGAATGAAGTAGTTTTTCTTGTGTCACAGAGCCAGGCATGGTGGAGCCAAGATTCAAACTGAACTCTATGACTCTCCAACCCAAGGAATAAAAGAAAGAAGACAGAGAGGGAAGGTGGGAGGAAGAGAGAAGAAGCGAAGACATGAGAGATACAGGGGGTCTGGAAGAAGACTTCCCCTTCTGGGTTCCAGGCCCTTCCTGAGGTGTAGCTTAATTCCTACCCACAAGACCTCCCCGTGGCCTTATAATAAACCCCCTTTTCTCTTCAGCCAGCTTCAGTTGATTTGAGTTTCTTGCATACAAAGAGTACTAAGCAGTACAAACATCTACTACACTGTGTTGCCAAAGGAATCGTTTTAGCAACACCTCGACCCCTGGCACGAAAGATCTTGTAACAGCAGTTTTTCCTATACCAGCCCTCCACTGCCCAACTTGTTCATTTTTCTCCCATCCAACTTCAGACCCCAGTGGTGGGCATGGCTTTACATGAAGGATCAGACCAAATCCTTGTCTGTCCTGAGTCACTTGACGGCCCCATTACACGTTATGCCCCTGCCACCAGGCTAGAATCACTTCTGGGGTTCCTGAGAATCCAAAACCTGCTGACAAAAATCACTGTCCTAAGCCTGTATGGCAAAGGAACAGAGGGCTGTGCCACTGAACAGGCTCTCAGGGCTCCGGCCCCCACCACCTGCAGGTCCCCAGCAGCAAGGAGGTGGTGATACAGCTGGCTTTATGTGTATAAAGCACATTTTGACCATCAAAACCCTGGTAATTGAATCACCTGTTATTACCCCCCCACACACACCCCATCTACAAGGACATATCAATGCAGTCCCTCAAATCCACTTTGTTCCACATATTTGCACAAGACACTGGAAATAAGCAGAACAAAATAGTTTAATTATTAGGGAAGAAGGGCAAAACGTGATAATAAATCCTCAAGATTAGACATCCATGTCTCTAGGAGAAAACTAGAAGAAAAATGTACGACATTCATCAGCCTTTTGGGAGCATTCCCCCACCCCCACCACCTTTTAAGCCATGTGACCTTAGTGTGTCTAAGAACATGGAAGCTGCCCATCATAATATCCAGTGAACCCCTCTGATACTATTTCAGGAAAGGACCTCCCAGAGGGCTCATCCGGGATTGTTTTGTGTATTGAATTGACAAGAATGACGTGGGGCCATGCTGGGCTTTAAAAAGCTAACCTGGAAACTAGAGAAAGGCCACCCTACCAGTGATGGTTTCTCCATTGCCTCTGGGCCCTGCAGACCCCACCAATGCCTGCCTCAGGAAAGGAAAAGCAAACAAACAAATAAAATACCCCTAAGCAAACCACAGTAACAAGACTAGATACCTTGTCTCAAACCCAGCAACAGAAATGTGTAATGAAAGGAGGCTAGCCATTATTTAGTTTCTATCCCAACATGTTGCATTAACAGATGTAACCTTTTTTCCCATAATTTTCTGGGAAAGAGCCAAGTCTCCGGGTTTGTGCTCACTTCCTAAGTATTTGAGCCAGTTTCATCAATTTAACAAAGACAATAGAAATGTACATGCCTAGAAGAAAAGATTCTTTGTTCTATCAGACTACAGCTAAGAAGAACCCTGGGGTGGCAGAGAGAGTGAGTCTCCTGTCATTTCTGTTAATTTGGCGCAGGGCTTTGTGCCCAAAACCTGTGAACTCAAGGCACTAGGGTGACTAATACAGCATTATTTTTTTAGGGAGAGGTAAATACCCAATGCTCACTTAGAGCATTTATCCAGCTTTTATGGTATTTTCCTTCTCACTGTGTGAAGCTCACTCTCAAATATTCTGTGTTCATACTGTAAAGCACATTTTCCCTTATCCATATAGCCTTGTCTACTATCTGTAAAGCTTCAAGCTGCAAACTCACCTTCACGCTCTTAGCCCTGGAAACCAGGATCCAAATCTCAGGAAGGCCAGTCACTTGCTCTGTTGCTGTTGGGTGGCAAGAAGGACACTGTAATTTCCAGGCTGAACAGTATTTGGGGCATTGGAGATTGACTTGTGGGGCACAGTAGCAGCCAGCCATGTGACCAGGGTGGGGGAAGGGACACCCCTGTAGGCTGAGGGACCAATGCCTGCTTGGCTGACAGACCAGCATAGTGCAGGGTCTGAACAGAGCTGGCCATGATCATAGGCAGACAACTTTGCTCTAAATTTCTTCTTGGATTTTAACTTGCTGATCTTTTTATGCAGTGTTGTTTCAGCCTTGGTTTTGAAGTGCTGGTTTTTCTCCCTGCATGGTTTCTGTCCCAGATGCGTTTCGAATTCTGTCTTGGAGAGGTGTTAGAGCTGGAAGAGACTTAGAAATGACCCAGCCCCACCCCAGGGTTATCCATTTAATAGAAAGGTGGCAGTACTTCCAAGAACCTACAGAGGCCTGGGTTTGGTATCAAACATCTGCGTGGCCCCCTCTGGCTGGCATATCACTTGCCTATCTTCAGCCTTTATGTCCTAAGAGCTTTGGGAACTGCTGAGATACCAATAGTGGATCTTATCACGTTGCAGGTACCTAAAACTTCATTTGTCAGATTAGGGCAAGGCTTAGAAATTGTGGCAGTTTGCACTTGTGGTCAAAGAGTTTGTATAAACATGTGTACTTATTTGTGTATCTCTCTCACAATCTTCATAAAACTCCAAAATGATCTTTTGGGAGCGATCAAGGGACATCATGAGCTGGAGAGATCTCAGAGACCTTGAAGATTTCTTGAGGTCAGAGCCATGTAAGTAGCCTTCTAGCTCACATCTGCCTCTCCACCCAACTGGTCTGTGCTGGCTGCCTGCTGACAAAAAGGGAGATGGTAATAATGATGTCAGAAATGGAGAAAGTGGAATAGTAGAAGTGGCAATATGGTAGTTGGGCAAAAATGGATGTGGCAGAGGTGTGGTGGAGGTGTAGCTGGAGATAATGAGGTGTGGATGGAAGTGATGAGGTGTAGATGGAGATGGTGGAGACAGTGGTGGTGATGGAGGAGGGGATGAGAAAACCTCCTGAATGATGGAATAGGACATTCTTATTACCAATTATTATGCTGATGACCCTGGATGAACCTGACCTGCTGTGACTACAAGTGTGAAATGACAAGGCCTTGGCGTTAGGAGTCTGAAGAACCTTATTAAGTCCCCAGAGCTGTGTGACCTTGAGATAATCATTTCACTCTCTGGTCTTCAGTTTTCTTGGAGCAGAGTTTGCACTTATTAAGTGGTGGTTTGTTAGGGTCCCTCCAAGCACTTTATCCTTCCCTATAAAGTAGGAGCTTCTGAACTTTCTGAAGTCTTGATAAAATTAATCTACACTTCCTCACTCACTCCTGCCTAGCAAAGGATGGGTGGCCCAGGTGCTTGGCAAATTTGGGAGAGTAAATGGGCATGTGTCATGACTCAGATCCTGCTAACTGCCTGCCCCAGAGAAGGCCAAGCTTCACTCCTCTCCTCTCTTCATAGTAAACTTTCCAGCGCAACTTTCTGCCCTGCAGGTAGGAAGTCTTGCATTGCTAAGGACAAATCTGATTGTGGGGGAAAAAAATTAGGAAGCATAATTGTGCTTGTACATTCTCCAATTCCAAATTTTCCAATCAGTTTTACCTGTTATAAAATTATTTTGACTTCTAGTTGTTTGACTTCTGTATCTTAATGTCTTATTTAATTCCAAGTGTAGAAGGATTCCAAGCATAGAGGGAAAGATTGCGAACAAGTATCATTTCCCAAATTCCACTGCTGGTAAATTAATGAAAGAGCCTGTATGGAGCTGATTGGACTAAATGTTCTCTGAGTTTCTTTTGAACTCTAATATCCTATGGTTCTATGAGTCAATGTCTCTGGAGCACAACAAACAAATACTCATAGAGCTGTGCCGAAGGTTGACTCTTAACAGACAACTTTTTCCTCCCTACTCTTCCACCTGATGAAGACTTCTGGCCTTCAGATGCCTCCCTCTTCACCCCCTCTGCTAACCCCTCATGGCTTCATTTGCTCCCTGGCCCAGCCTTGACCCCATGATGAACCCTTCACCCTTCCCTCACTGATACCCATAACATCTTGTTCCTGGCCTGCCAATGTTTTGGTCTAAGTCAGCCCATCAGCCCACCCATTAACCTTTTCCTCCAGCACTAAGGTCTCTTCCGTCTCCAGAGAAAGCCTGTCTTCAGGGGGAGAGAACAGAGCCAATACACAGAGTGGTAGAGGTGCGTGTGTGCAGGTGGGTGTGAGTGTGTGACAGAATGTGGATGGAGTGAGTGACTTCGTCCAGCGAAGCCTGTGGCCGGCTTGTCCTTGCCCTTCCTCATGGTTTCATTCTGTGAGTGAAAAAGTACATAAAGAAGATCTGACCATTTCTTTACTCTCCTTTCCCTTTGCTCTGGCCTGTTTCCAAATCGCTGCCATGGAGACTGGGTCACCCACTGGCTTTAAGCACTGGGATAATGCTAGAGGCTTGCAGTCTTCTCCTCACCATCAGAGTGGTAGCAGCTGAGACCTGTGTTTAGGGGAAAGGGGAAGAGATTGGACCCAGTAGTTCTCAGCCAAAGGTGTTTCTCCCCAACTCAGGGGACATTTGGCAATATCTGGAGACATTTTTTTGTCACACCAGAGGAGAGTTCTATTGGCTTCTAATGGTAGAAGCCAGGGATGCTGTTAACATCCTACAGTGCACGAAATAGCACCACAACAATTATCCAGCCCCAAGAGTCAACAGAGCCGAGATCAAGAAATCCTGGATTACACTGGTCAGTGGCCGTCTGTTCTAGATGCCAGGCTGCTTCTAAACCAGGCCAAAACCGCACTCCATGTGGGCCTACCTCACTCCCCAGGGCTCTACAAGGATTGAGGAGGAGCAAAGATTCTTAAAAGTTTGTGGCTTTTGACCTGTGTGTCTCCATTTTCTTGGAAACCTGGCAGACAGGGATGGTCACTTCAGAGGCAGCCACTTGCACCTCCTGGCCAAACGTCATCTGAACCCCACCTGGGTTTAACATATGGCAGTTTTTTGACAGGGCCCTGGCATGAGAGGATGAAGCTCCATAGAGAGAGAACAATTTCTTCCCTGGAGCTTCCTACCCTTGTGCTGGTGGAAGTAAGGATTCATTTGGAGGCCCCAGCAGGTGTCTCCAGAACTTTTATCCACACAAAGCTCTACATGAGCTAGGCAAGACTCACTCCATAGTGTGCAATTTTGGGCTGTCAGATTGTCTGTGCAAAACTTTGGTAGCTGGTACAAGACTGGCTGCCCCAGATTCCTGTCCACTTTAGCTGCTTTCAAACTCTATCCAGCGTTGAGGAGGGAATATACTGTGTTGGTGTCAAGACTGTACAGCAGGTTGAAAAAAAAAAGAGAGATATCTTAAAGGGAAGCTGAAGAACTCAAAGAGGCCAGGCTCAGGGTATGTAGTAGATGGGTCCTTGCCCTTCCCCATCTCCATCTACCCTGACCACAGGGGTGGCCTGTGGTCAGCAACAGCATAGACCTCAGTTAATTCTGCACCAGCCACACTGCACATCCTGCTGCTCCTCTGACACCCCAAGCTCATTCTCACCTCAGGACCTTTGTACTTGCTGTTTCCCCAAGCTTCAGCATGACTTGCTACCTCTATGTATTTAGCTCTCTCGTCAAATTCCATCTACCCAAGAAGGCCCTCCCTGACCAGCCCATCTAAAATATCCCTCCCTAGTCCTTAACTCTACTTTATTTGTCTGTATGGCATTTCTGTCCAAAGCCATCTTACAGTTGTTTATTCATTTATTGTCTGTTAATCTAATATGGAGAGAATCTAATCTAATCTATATGTCTATATAAAGTACATCTATTTATTATATACTATATATTATAATATATATTACAGTATATATGGTATGTATAATATATGTATTATATACTATATAGATGTACATATAGATTATACCCACATATTATATACTATAATCTAATACAATATGTCTTTTTCACTGATATATCCCTGATACCTATAAGAGAGGTTCATACCTGGCTCCACTAATTGGGGATCTTGAGCAAGTTCCCTATTTTTTTTTCCTTCGATTTCCTCAACTGAAAAATGGGGATATTAATCATATCAACCTCAAGGGTTGTTATGAGAACTGACATTGAATCAATGTATGTAAAATCTTAGGTCAATGTCTGGCCACCGGGAAACCAAGTATTAAGTAGTAATATTACTCTAATTATTACACTCCCAGGAAGCTCAGGACATATCTGTTCTGAGGAGCGGTTCCTGGCAGCCTTCAGCAGAGCGGTCATTGGTACTCTCCTGGGAACCAAGAGCCTCCTAGAAGCCCTGGGTTCTGGGCTCTACTCCGCATCTGCTCTCTGCTGCCCTCTGGAGGGCTGGGGTGGAGGCAGGCAAAAGCTGACTATACTTGACTCCACGGATGATGTATTCCCCAGAGAAGAATGAGGCCTTACTGGATGGCAGTCCCTTTACTTAAGAGAACCAAACTCCCAAGGTGGCAAGCTTGGCCCTTGACAAAGCTGCCACTGGAGCCATAATTTTTCAAATTCAATTAGGAATCATTGAGGCCACCGAGGAACTGCAGGTACCTGGGAATTCATACCTCAGGCAGGTCCCAGGAAGGATCCAGAGGAAGCCCATCTCTTCCCTCCCCCAGGTTATACTTCCTGAACCAGGGGACAGTAATCTGGCTACTGTGGCCAACCTGAGCCACCCTGAAAAGCCTCTGCTCACCCTGTGCCTCATTTCCTGTTAAAGTGTATGTCACCATGTTGGCCAACTGATCTTCATACTGTCAGCCAAAAATGAGAGGGCTGTTTTAAGAAAGCCACTCCTCTGGGGGCAACTGGGGGCAATTAATCAATAAGAACCTGGGTTGTCCATTCAAATTGTTACAAAATTATATGAAAGTCTTGAGAACCATTCTTGATCTGGCAGATAGAAAACCAATACAATTCTTCCTTACTTGGCCCTATAAACCAAGTAATTTTAAATATGTACATCTGTCTACAGGAGGAAGTTATTCTCAAACTTTAACATGTACCTGCATCACCTGGAGGATGCTGTTACAATGCAGATTAATTTAGTAGGGCTAGCATGGGCCCTGAGGTTTATTCATGTATCAGTTCCCAGATGATGATAATGCTCACTGATCCAAGGACTATACTTTGATAAGCAGTTCAAAGTATCTTAGTACAGGTTTCCCTGGTATCAGATATAGAGCATTACTATGAAATCTTTTGTAAGCCAAAATGGCATATAGCTGTTAGTTTATATGCAAAAACTTTTGAGTGTTCCCAGACCCCAAGTATAACCTCTCTTAGACTTTTATGATACCTTTGGGCCGGACACATCTTGCTTACAGATGCACAAAATAAATTGAGATAAAGCACAGATGCTCACAATTTAATGCTATGGCAGCTTGATTCTGAGATGCTGAGTGTAATTTCTGGGGGAGGAGCTGGGTGGTACCACTCCTGCTGCAAAAAAAGCTAAATGCTATTTCCACTTTTTGCCTTTTTTCATAATAGCGAAAATCCTTTGGATTTCATTTGGCTAGCAAAAACAGGTACTAATGTAAATCTTTAGTAAAACTTAAGTGGTGTAACACAAACTTTTGAAAAGTGGAGGATACCTGTACTGTATTTTAACAGACTACACAATTGGAACTTAGTTTTCTTTATAAGTAGATTTTAAAGAGAAAAGTATTTTGGGGGGGCAAATAAACAGATACATATTATGTATGTTCATGAACATAATCTAAAAATGATACTCAAGAACAGTTCTAATATTCTAGGCTTTATTCCCAGCCAATCTCAGAACATTTTCTTATTAGAGAAGTTTGTTAATTAACTCTAAATCTTATTATAGTGCCTGGTAATCTTCATGTAATAGTAGAGGCTAATAATTATTTTGTGGAGAGTGCTGTCTCAGGTTCTAATCAGGCAGGAATAGTAGATATGGTGGACAAATCGAGAAAACGTTAAGCTTGGGAACCAGACTAGACACTATTAACATTTTTTCCTCCCTTCATATGAATAAAAAATTTAAATGAAAATAAACAGGTATACAATGAAAAAAAAAAAAAGAACCTGGGGACACCAACACTGTCTGACCAAAAGATATAACAGAAAAAGATTTCATTTTCAATAGTGACAAAACTCCTAAAACATCTAGATATAAACTTGTCTAGAAGTAGTGTATGTCCTATATGAGAATGAATGATACAGTTTTGCTAAGGAACATAACATAAGGTCCTATATTCCTTCCTGGATGTAAAAACTGAATAGGTCAAATATGTTAAATGTATATACATTTCAAATACAATTCTAGTAGCATTTTGGATGAGAATGACCAAAAAAGCATGATTAAAATATTAGCTTAGAATTTATTGAGCTTTTACTATGTGCCAGTATCTGGGATGAGGGCTTTACATAGATTATCTCAGTCAGCACTCAACAGCAACCCTATGAGATCATTATTATTTTTAAAAGAAAGGGTCAGGAGGTGGTTAAGAGTGGATCACAGGACTTTGGCCAAGTGTGGGGAAGCTGGGGTTCCTATGGGCAGGATCCTCACTGAACTTAAACCACCTGATGATGTAACTGGCCTGTTGCTGGGCTGCTGCTTCCATACCTGTAGGCAATAAGCTATTTTTGCGCTATATAGAGAGCTCGGCCCAGTGCTCTGGGCGGAGGCAGAGACACTAGTGCTAGACTTACTGCCAGAGAACAAGCCGGGTAATAAACCCTTTCACCCCAAGAACGTTTTGCTGTCGATTTCTTTGGTCACAGTGAATCATAGTAAACTTGCCTGGGGCTGAAACCCATTAGTAAGAAACCAAGTTACCTACAACCTGAGGCTCATATTCCTCATCTATAAAATGGGAGTAATAGTACATTTCTCATAGGTTTATGCCCAGAACTAAATTAGCTAATAAATACAAAACATTTAGAATAGAGCATGGCAAGCATAAACACTTAATTAATATAAACTGTTGTGATCCTCATTCACAGCTGAGGAAGCTGAAGCTCTGAGAGGACAGAGGAACCTGCCCAAGGTCACACAGCTGGTAAATGGCTAAGCTGGCCTGGGGTGTGAGGGCAGAGAGGCCATCCTGAAGGACATAAAAAGTCTAATATCATAATAGTTAAAACAGGAAGCACATTTATATATGTCTTGCACAGTAATGTTTGGAAATACTGGCCAATGCCTCCCCAGCCTGTTCTTTTCTTTACCTTCTTTCCTCTCCCCTATTCAAATAGCCAGACCATTCCATGCTTCAGGGTGGGTGGGTGACAGCAGAAAGAGGAGGGGAAAGGAGCCTCTCCTCCTAGGCGAATAGACAAGACTCCTGGCCTAGGCCTAGACTGAAATATGGGGGAAGATGGTCATGAGAAAGAGCAAAGCTGTCCCTACCACACTCCAAGGCAGCAGGAAGACATGGAGAGAGACTGTAGGCTCCACAGTGACCTGCAGGCACCAACAAAGAAGGACAGATGACATCAAGTATAGGGGCCTTTGCAAGTCCCTTCAAGTCCAGAACCCTGCATGCCACACCATTCCAACCCCAAAATGGAAACTCAGAACTGACAAGGGCTTAAGTGTCAGTACCTTTTTTAAATGGGGGCTCAATATATAGAAGGAGAGTTTTAGAAAAAACAATGTTTCTTATACACTACAGTTTAGGACTGAAACTGGTATTCCAAAAGATAGATTCTTAAAGAAAATTATGTTAGGGAAATGTGCTATTAAAACTTTTTCATTTAGAGGAGAAGCTTGGGCAGTAGACAAAAGCAGCAATGTAATCATTTGTTGGACTTGGTGCATTTATCTCTCCGTTGAAATCAAATGTAATTGTTCCTTAAGATAGGGGTTGAACTTGCATCCCAGTTTGCCTTGGACAGTCACTATCTGGCCTGTTGTCTTGTTCATAGTGCCCTCTTTCCTTCTCAAAAGGTTCCAGTGTGGGCAATAAGTTATGTGGTTACCCTAAGATTTTAAAATGAGAGCGATCCTGTGGGTGGGCCGACTCTCAGCTAGGTGCTATGAGACAGCAAGTCAAGATCTCCTGGCAGGGGTGGCTGGTGGCAATGAAGTGATCTCTTGGCAGAGGTGGTGGGGCAATGAAGTGAAGCCTCTGCAGGGGCTGAGAACCTCACTGGGCTGGGAAAGGAAGGGGCAGGTGGTGCATCCCGAGCAGAGTCATAGTGAAGGTCCAGTACTGTAAAGAGGACACTAGTGGGGTCAGACTGGGATGTTTGAACTTTATATGTCAGACATGGAGCAACTCAGGGTAACAGCATGACCCAGGTTATGGCTATGGGTACAGGAGAAATGAAACCCTGATTGCACTTTGGGACACGAACTGGGCAGTTAGTGAGCAACTTGGAAGGTAGGCTGGCAGCTCTATACCCTTTTACTTTTATTGAATTTGAATCTTGTGACTGTATTACTTATACAAAATATATATATATTGAAATTTAAAGGAATTGAGGCTACCTTGACCATAGATCCTTCTAGATCAAATTCTTTATCAAGTTTTTAAACCCCATTAGTAAAACAAATGGCCTCAAACATTTGAAAAGTTGCTCAACCTAATTCATTAAAAAAAAAAGCAGCAGCAAATTAGAGCCACAATGAAATGCCATTTTTCACCTTTCAGATCAGAAAATAATCAGTTTCAGAAGAGCAACAGTGGAAAGAAACAGGCCCTCCTCCACATAAGGCTGGTGAGATTGCAGGTAGGTGCAGACTCTATAAGGCCACTTTGGCACATTTATAGAACTTATAAATACACATGCCTTTGGTTAGCAGCACCTCTTTGTCTATAAGTTTACCTGCAGATACACTCCCACCTGTGGGCAAAGACATATGTGTATATTGGGGCAGTTACTTACCTCCCTGCATGTATTTCAGAGGTTATCATGGCATATAATACACAGAAAGGATTTTAGAGAAAGCCTGGCATGTAGCAAGTGCTCAGTAAATTCTGTGGCAGCAAAACACTGGGAACAACCTGAATGTCCATCGATAGGGGATTTATTTCTTAAAAGTTTTGCTGTATGTTGGAAACCATGAAGGTTTTAAATAGAATGAGAATGCTCTTTAAAAAGTCTATGAAAGATCTTTTAGAAATACTGTTAAATGGGAAAAGAAAGTGAAGTGCAGGAGAGTGCTTATTGTTTACTACCATTCATGTGGGGGAGCCTGTGGGTGCACAATTTCTCCAGGGAAGAAGTCACAAGAAACCACATTCAGTGACAATTCCTGGGAGGGGGACTGGGAGACAGGGGCTCAGGGGTGACTATATAACCTCTTGTACCTTTTATAGTGTCCACCAAAGGGATGTATTCTCTATTTAAAAACAATTAAGTTCCACTTCTGGGTATATGCCCAAAATAATTGAGAGCAGGGACTCAAACAGATACTTGAACTGTATGCTAATGTTCGTAGCAGCATTACTCACAATAACCAACAGGTGGAAACAGCCTAAATATTTATTTACAGATGAATGGATAAGCCAAATGTGGCATATCCATAAAATGGAATATTATTCAACCTTAAAAAGGAAGGAAATTCTGATATACCTACAACATGGATGAACCTTGAGGACATTATGCTAAGTGAAATAAGCCAAACATAAAAGGAGAAATTATATGATTCCACTTACATGGGGTCCCTAGAATAGCCAAATTCAGAGAGACAGGAAGACCAGTGAGGATGATGAAAAAGTTCTGGAGATCAATGGCGGTGATAGTTGTACATTGTGAATGTATTTAATGCCATTAAATTGTACTCTAAAAAACGGTTAAAATGGTCAGTTTTATATTATGCATGTATTACCACAAAAAACAAATACTTTTAATAATAAAAGTAGTCCTCTTTTGCTTTGAGTTTCATCGTGTTAAATGTACAGCTTAATCATGAGGAGTTGAATTGTATGAGCCACAGCAAAGAATAGTCCTATCCACAAAAGGACTCTTGGTCTCCAAATTCTAGCATTTTCTATGACAGGTGAATGCGCTCTGCTGATTGGCTTCTGGGGGATTCATGATACAGAGCAGAAGTGAAAGGTTGAACCAGGACTGGAAAGGCAGGCAACTTCATCCAAGATGGGGATTAAAAAATGAAAGGAAAGGATGGTGGATGGAGACAGAAGCAGAAGAAATTCACACCCTGCTGAAGCTGGAGATCACAGATGTGCTGAGAGATTGTCCTACTCCTCTTGCCTCTTACCCCTCCCCAGGCAACAGCTCTGAAGGCACTGTGGACCCCTGGTAACTACATAAATGAGGAAAAGTAGAAACCAGGACTCCCTCTGCAGACCACCAACCACTACAGGCTTCTCTTCTCCAGCAGCACCAGGCTGGGATGGGAAGAAGCCTCAATTTTAAATTGAGATTGAAATTTGGATTGTTATTGAAATGGACATTTGAATTACTGAAGTAAGATGAGACCAAGGGTGGCCATGATGGACAGGTGACTTGTCTAAATTGCATCCACGGGTAGAACAATATCTAGCCCTACAGAGAAAATTAAAGGAGCAATAAGAGGTAAAAGTCAAGTTGCTTTCTGATTTCACCCCATGAGTCATGCTTATTCAATGGAACAGTTATACAATATTACCTTCAATTAATTAACATGCATGTATCTTGCATCTCCCACTAGATCATAAGCTCTCTGAGGGCAGAGCCCATGTGCTATTTATCCTCATATTGCCCCCAGAGCCCAGTAAAGTGCCTTGTATGGACACAGGAGGCACTGAAATGACTGCTGACTGAATTGCTGATCAAGAGGGAGGGATTACCCCATAGGGGGCAACATGTGCACCATTACTGCGCTTGCACTGTGCCCAGCATAGAGCAGGTGAGTAATAAGTTCTGGCTGAATTGAATTGACTCTTGCTAAAGACAGAGCCTGTGTTCAAGGAAGTCTGATATAAAATGATGTGGCAAGCTGCCCAGACTTGGAGTAAAAGGGGCAGAGATGAAGTACGTATGGATGGTTATTTTCTGTTTCTCTGTTAGGGCTGCTTTTGTTCTGCATTAAAGAGAAAAAGACTAAGACAAGGGGACAGTACACTCAGACCTGGCCCACATCACTATAGTGCCTTATGATATCTGGAACCAAGCTGAATTTATTTTTCATTATGGAATCTCAAAGGGCTTCTATCCTCAAGATTACACACATGCAAATTATGTACTTCTGAGGTAATAAATCAGCTGATAAGCACAGAGCCCAATTCTTTAGACAGGGAAACATATCTCAAGTAGCTCAAGAAGCAAAATTTTCTGCAGATGAAGGTTGGGAAAAGGAAACCGAGGACCAGTTGATTCTGGTTTGGGGAATGGGGACACTGGAGAACACCCCTGTACTGTCCATTATTGTGACAGTATCACTTGTGATGAGGTATCTCCTCTGTTGGCATGGCCACCATCCCTGTTCACAGAGCATGGAGATACAAGAGAAGATGTTTGAGCACCTCCATTAATAATAACTTCAGTTATTATAACTGCCTTTCTGGGAACTTGACTGGAGGGAGAATGGTCAGACATTTAGTCAAGCAACAAGCCACTTACTGAGCACCTCCAGGGGTTGGGAAATATGGCTCTCCTGAAACTGGCCCACCCAAAATAGGCTGGAGGAGGTAGTGTGTAGTTGGTGAGTGTTCTGGATACTCCTGAGAACCTCCTTCAGCTCATGAGCTCATGGCTCAGTCCCAAATCCCAAGATGCCTGCTTTGGAGAAAGGGCAAAACAGAAGCCCACAAAGCTAAGAGCTCTGGGTGCCTAAGTCAGAATACCATCAAGGCTGGGTGGCCCTTTCTTTGGAAAGCCAACTGAACCCAGAAGTCCTGGTAAGTGTGTTACATCTAGAAAGTGAGAGATGGACTAACTCCTTGGTTTCTCTGGCATCCCCTCCCTCTCATTCCTGAACAGCCCAAGAAACAGATCCTTGGTAAAAGGATGCCTCCTTCCAGTCAGAAAGTTTAGCTGAGGTGGATTTTTATACCAGTCCCATGTTTCCTGGACTCTTAGGAGCCTTCAAGAAGATGCTAGAAATAACCCTTATTGAATTCAAAGAAACATGAAATGAGCACAGGACCAACCACTGTGACTTCCATGGCTGAAGAGCATGGATTTAAGAAGGATAGTTAGACCTCTGTGCAAAGAATATAACTAGCTATAGATCTCAGCACCTCACTGGAGGTCTGACATTGCACAGATGCACACACCCATAAACATTCCCCTCCCCAGAGATGGGAGCAGGAGGTCAGAATAGCAGCACTACTGCAGGACAACCTGGTCACTACCTTACTTGCCCTTCACTATGTTGGAATAGTTACAGATTAAACCACCAAACTGTACCCTATCTTTGCCCTCTAAATCTTGCACAGGTCTTTAGCAAAAAGCAATAAAATTCTCACCTGACCTTCAGGAGGCTGGGGATTCCCGCCTATACTCCTCAGTTCATTCACGCACCTCCACACCAGAACTTACAAACACACTATAACCCCGTATATTTAAAATCCACTCTACTCACCGATGTGCAGTAGCCCTTTGCTTCTGGGCCCTTGAATGCAATCGCTTCAGTGGGGGGGCCTTGCCTTTGGAACCCACCCACTTCTCCTTTTTTCTACCTTTGTTATTAACATAGCCCTTCCTCTATTGCCTCACCAACCAACTATGTTAAAACCAAAAAGTCTTTGTCTGTTCATAGACACTGTAAAAGTAACATTCATTATATACTTTTAAATCTAATGTCTGTGTCCTCCATGATTCTCCTTGGCTTATCTAATCAGCATGTCCTAGGGAGGTTTATAACTTGCCAGTACAGCTTGTCCAAGCACAAAGGAGCCAACTGAGGCGTTTTCTCAGAGACAATCAGCTCCTTTAAAATAGACAGACCTTGGCAAAGATGTCAGGCCTTTTGCCTCTTCTCTCCAAAGGCTGAGATTAAGGAGAACATTCCTCACCCCACTGCCACTCCATCTCTGCAAACCCCAGTTCCTGGCTCTTCAGAGGATACAGACAAAGAAAACATGGAAGGCACTTGAAAAAACCAAACGTTGAATACTTTGTGATTCTCCTAAGTTTTGTGCTGATATTTGCTCTCATTTTATGAATTCCTTTTCTGTAAATAGGAAAGATATGATGAGGGAGAAATACATGGAAAATAGGAAGTTTGGAGGGAGGCAAGAAGAGACCACAAGGGGGAGGTGAGGGGAAAAACAGGGCGAGTAGGGGCATGTGTATGGGATGGGAGGTCTCTGGCGGTTGTGGTATCTCCAGGCACCACGTGTTGGGCTTAATACTGTGTACACCTTCCCTCATTTAACTCTCTCAGCAGTCCTGCCAGGAGAGTATTTTCATCCAACCTTGCAGACATGGAAACTGAGGCTCAGAGAATATACTACTTTCCCACGGACTCATGCACTTAGGAGAAAGAATGAGGGTTGGAAGTGCATTTAAAGATGAACTCCACCCCTCTTCCCCAACAGGTGCTTGTGTGGATTTTGTGTGTGTCTTCAGATGCTTATTTCAGAGTTTACTTTCCCTTTCAGATAAGAAATTTATGTTCTATTTTCAAGTCCTCAATTTATTCCTAGATCACGTGGAGTTTTCCCCCAGCGGAAGAGCCACACCCTTGGATCTGGGTCCTGCCTGCAGCAGACATGTGAAAAGATATGTTTTGGAGGCCATGGTTGAGCCACGACACTAACCCTACATCCCAGTTTCTCTTCATAATCCATGGAATCAAAAGACTAGCAAGACTAAGGTGACCAGTTCATCCAGTTTGCCTGACACTCCCCTGGTTTTCGCACTGAAGTCCCAAGACCCAGAAATGCTTCAGTCTTAGGCAGATCAGGACAGCCTAGGCTAGAAGAGACAGGCTTGAGCCTCAGGAAGTTTGTAGCAGGTTGGGGATCAAAGTCACAAGCAGAGGAGTGTGAAGGCCCATACAGAAGCACAAAGGAAGGGTGCGGTTGGGTAAAAGAGAAGCCACATGTGTTTGGGGAATTAATTTTTTCCACAAATGATCATTGCTTGCCTTCTAACGGCCAGGCCCTAGCCTAGGCCCTGTATGTTAAAGAACACTTCTTGGAGAAATGGCCTTCAGATGGACAGTGAAGGGGTAGGATTTGGAACAGCAGAACTACAAAGTGAGTATCTGAGGCAGAGAGAAGGAGCCATAAAAATAAAGATCTAAGAGGTGGAAGAACACAGTGTATCCCAGGAACAGGGGGACAGTCAGGACATTACTGCCAAGCATTCAAGTGAAACCCTTTGGTTTGCGTCCACCCAAGTTCTGTTTAAATCATCTGGACACATATGCTATTCAGACACTTTACTTTTTGATTTTCATTTTTCACTTCATACAAGAATTTGAGGGTGAGCTTCACCCTGGGTTGATGAAGGGACAGGAAGGTATGGACGGGGAGCTTTCCCTCTAGGATGCACAAGGGAACAGGTTTGCAGGCTGAGGATCCTTCCTGATGGAGTAAATAGGGAGGGAACTGCCCGGCAGCAAAATGCTCTCCTCCTGTGTCCAGCATCCGCTGGGAGTTGCCTGGAGCACAACTCTGTACAGGCTTAAGGCCACTGTAGCTGTTAACCAAAGCGCACACTTCTTTTTTGGCTTAAAACAACAAACACTTATTATTCTTAAGTTTCTGTTGGTCATGAGTTCCTATTTACTTTGAAAGCCCTTCTACCTTGCTGCAGGACAGCTATTCAACTGTTGTGTGTCAACAAAGGGGCCAGCAGGGTAGAGGGGTGGGCAGTAAGGCCTGAGGTCTCTGATTATCGCTGTCTGCCACAATGTCTGCAATCTCAGAGCCTCAGGGTTTCCCACTCTACCTACTTCTCAGGAGACTCCTTCTTTCTTCTGTTTTGGGGGCAAGTTCCTCGGCAAATGTGATGCGTAGTTAACTAGTGGAACCAAATTTACATCCAGAACTCTACCAGCAAGGGATATCAGGAAATAAGGTTTTTGGCTTTTCACCTCTCCAATTAGGAGGGTGAAAGGAGGTTAAGAAAGCCTATCCAAGAATCCACCACAGGGTTTCCGAGTCTTAACCAATTCATAAATTGGTTTCCCAATTGACTCCTGTGTGTTTGTTCCATAAGGTACAACCCAAGGGAGTTGGGGAAGGGGTGAGAGGTATCTCTTCCCCTAACTGTGGTCCATCAAGAGGCCAACCACTGCCTCATCTAACAGTAATTCAGCCTTCCACACACTAGTTGTTTTGGCCTGTTTGCTTCAATGGGTAACTTCACGAAAATGGAATGCTAGGACTCACTAGGAGGCTAGCCTCGCAGGGGTGGGTGGGAATTACTGTATCCAAGTTTCCACATGATGCAGATGCCGGTGGTCAGAGAACCACACTTGGACAACCACAGCACTAGCAAATTATAGGAAATGCAGAAGGAAGAAGAACCTATTAACACTGAGAATGAATTTTAAAACATCCAGACTTTGAGAAATAGTTCCATCAACAAATACATTATAAAGGAAAAACAAGCAAGAAAGAATCTAGAAATTAAAGGAGACTTAGTAGGCATAGAGGACAGGCCAAGATAGCAGCCCAGAGGCAAGCCTTGACCTGTGCACAAAGCTGGAAGTCAACATCTCCCAGATTCTTCCCTGGGCCTCCAACAGAGGCTACTGGTTAGAATTCGGGCCTGCCTGCTTAAACTGATCACTCCAAATCACTTCAGAATGGAAGACTGTCTGTATCAACTTGAGCATAAAGTATCAGGGGAGCTCTTTGCTCAGGCACCAGAATATCCTGACATTGCTGAGGGGACAGTGACAGCATCCAGCTTCTACTTGGTAGTCTAGTTCCAGAATGACACTGGGCCTAGAGCTTTCATTGGCACTCACTGCACAGATCAGGGTGATGCCTTTGACAGTTACACCCTTTCAAAAACCACTTCAAGTGGGTAAAGTAGGTATTGAAGATATTCAAAGAATCTCAGGAAATGGACACTCTTCCCAAGTTGGATCTGAGCTTCAAAGAAGGACAGATCATCCCGTTGAATAATGGGAACAATTGTAACCAAGAGATGATGTATTTCTAAGCCCAGGAATGCAAGGAACAGAGGCATATATATATATATAATATTTATTTATTTTTTTTTTAATTAAGGGATCATTGATATACACTCTTATGAAGGTTTCACATGAGCAACATTATGGTTACTACATTCACCCATATTATCAAGTACCCTCCACATCTCATTGCAGTCACTGTCCATCAGCATAATAAGATGCCACAGTCACTACTACTTGTCTTTTTTGTACTACAGTTTCCCCATGATCCCCCCCGACACCATGTGTGCCAATCATAATACCCCTCAATCCCCTTCTCCCTCCCTCCCCACTCACCTTCCCACACCCATCCCCTTTGGTAACCACTAGTCCTTTCTTGGAGTCTGTGAGTCTGCTGCTTGTTTTGTCCCTTCAGTTTTGCTTTGTTGTTAAACTCCACAAATGAGTGAAATCATTTGGTACTTGTCTTTCTCTGCCTGGCTTATTTCACTGAGCATAATACCCTCTAGCTCCATCCATGTTGCAAATGGTAGGATTTGTTTTCTTCTTATGGCTGAATAATATTCCATTGTGTATATGTACCACCTCTTCTTTACCCATTCATCTACTAATGGATACTTGGCTTGCTTCCCTATCTTGGCTATTGTAAATAATGTTATGATAAATATAGGGCTGCGTTTGTCTTTTTGAATTTGGGATCTTGGTTTCTTCGGGTAAATTCCTAGGGGAGGAATTCCTGAGTCAAATGGTATTTCTATTTTTTGTTTTTTGAGGAACCTCCATATTGCTTTCCACAATAGTTGAACTAATTTACATTCCCACCAGCAATGTAGAAGGGTTCCCTTTCTCTCCATCCTTGCCAGCATTTGCTGTTCAATGTTTTTTTGGATGTTGGCCATCCTTACTGGTGTGAGGTTGTAGGTAAAATTGTGATATTCAAGAATATCTCCTCCAGCTTTAGTGCATCTCCATATGAACAGGTGTTCCTAAGGGGTGGAGAGAAGTAGTTCATCTCCATATCAATGGGTAATTACCTGGGCAACTGAGGGATTATCTGAACCTGAGAGGTTGAGGGGGATGTCTTGCTTGCTTCTCAGGAGCAGGGGAGAGAAACAGCCAGGGTCCTCAGTTTATAAGCAATAAATGGGTTTTAAACTTTATTTCTCCTTTTGACTGATACTGGTTTTAGAGGTATTTTGCCCTGGGATTTCCTCTCCCCAGAGTTATAGAGGTGATATCTCATTGTGGTTTTAATTTGCATTTCCCTGATAATTAGTGATGTGGAGCATCTTTTCAGGTGCCTGTCAGCCATCTGAACTTCTTTGGAGATGTGTCTGTTCAGAACCTGCCCCCATTTTTTAATCAGGTTATTTGCTTTTTGGGTGTTGAGGCATGTGAGTTCTTTATATATTTTGGATGTTAACCCCTTGTTGGATATGCCGTTTTCAGATATATTCTCCCATACTGTAGGATGCCTTTTTGTCCTACTGATGGTGTCCTATGCTGTACAGAAGTTTTTAAATTTGATGTAGTCCCATTTATTCATTTTTGCTTTTGTTTCCTTTGCCTGAGATGTGTTCAGAAAAAAGTAGCTCGTGTTTATATTCAAAATATTTTTGTCTATGTTTTCTTCTAAGGGTTTTATGGTTTCATGATTTACATTCAGGTCTTTGATCCATTTCAAGTTTACTTTTCTGTATGGAGTAAATAAGATAATATTCTAGCTTCAATCTCTTACATGTAGTTATCCAGTTTTGCCAACACCAATTGTTGAAGAGGGTGTAATTTCCCCATTGTATATCCAAGGCTCCTTTATCATTTATTTATTGACCATATATGATTGGGTTTATATCTGGTCTCTCTATTCTGTTCCATTGATTGATGGGTCTGTTCTTGTACCAGTACCAAATTGTCTTGATTACTGTGGCTTTGCAGTAGAGCTTGAAAACAGGGAGTGTAATCCCCCCAGATTTATTCTTCCTTCTCAGTATTGCTTTGGCTATTAGGGGTCTTTTGTCATTTCATATGAGTTTTAGAACTACTTTTTTTAGTTCATTAAAGAATGCTGTTGGTATTTTGATAGGGATTGCATTGAATCTGTAGATTGCTTTAGGCAGGATAGCCATTTTGACAATATTAAACCTCCTATCCATAAGCATGGGATGTATTTCCATTTATTGGTGTCTTCTTTAATTCCTCTCATAAGTGTCTTGTAGTTTTTAGGATATAGGTCTTTCAACTCCTTAGTTAGGTTTATTCCTAGGTATTTTATGCTTCTTTTTTTGTATAATTAATCTACATTTATATGAGGAACATTATGTTTACTAGACTCCCCCCATGACCAAGTCCCCCCACAAACCCCATTACAGTCACTGTCCATCAGCGGAGTAAGATGCAGTAGAACCACTACTTGTCTTCTCTGTGTTGCACAGCCCTCCCCATGGGCCCCCGCACATTATACATGTTATTTGTAATGACCACTATCTTTCCCCCCCTTATCCCTCACTTCCCACCCATCCTCCCCAGTCCCTTTTCCTTTGGTAACTGTTAGTCCATTCTTGGGTTCTGTGAGTCTGCTGCTGTTTTGCTCCTTCAGTTTTTTTCTTTGTTCTTATACTCCACAGATGAGTGAAATCATTTGATACTGATCTTTCTCCACCTGGCTTGTTTCAGTGAGCATAATCCCCTCTAGTTCCATTCATGTTGTTGCAAATGGTAGGATTTGTTTTCTTCTTATGGCTGAATAATATTCCATTGCGTCTATGTACCACATCTTCTTTATCCATTCATCTACTGATGGACACTTAGGTTGCTTCCATTTCTTGGCTATTGTAAACAGTGCTGTGATAAACATAGGGGTACATATGTCTTTTTCAAACTGGGCTGCTGCATTCTTAAGGTAAATTCCTAGGAGTGGAATTCCTGGGTCAAATGGTATTTCTATTTTGAGTTTTTTGAGGAGCCTCCATACTGCTTTCCATGATGGTTGGACTAATCTACATTCCCACCAGCAGTGTAGGAGGGTTCCCCTTTCTCCACAACCTCACCAACATTTGTTGTTGTTTGTCTTTTGGATGGTGGCGATCCTTACTGGTGTGAGGTGATATCTCATTGTGGTTTTAATTTTCATTTCTCTGATGATCTGCATTGAATCTGCAGATTGCTTTAGGCAGGAGCATCTTTTCATGTATCTGTTGGCCATCTGAATTTCTTCTTTGGAGAACTGTCTGTTCAGCTCCTCTGCCCATTTTTTAATTGCATTATTTACTTTTTGCTTGTTGAGGTGTGTGAGCTCTTTATGTACTTTGGATGCAACTCTTTATTGGATCTGTCATTTATGAATATATTCTCCCATACTGTAGGATGCCTTTTTGTTCTATTGGTGGTGTCCTTTGCTGTACAGAAGCTTTTCAGCTTGATATAGTCCGTCTTGTTCATTTTTGCTTTCATTTCCCTGGGCTGGGGAGATAGGTTCATGAAGAAGTCACTCATGTTTATGTCCAAGAGATTTTTGCCTACGTTTTTTTCTAAGAGTTTTATGGTTTCATGACTTACATTCAGGTCTTGGATCCACTTTGAATTTACTTTCTTGTATGGGGTTAGACAGTGATCCAGTATCATTCTCTTACATGTAGCTGTCCAGTTTTTCCAACACCAGCTGTTGAAGAGGCTGTCATTTCCCAATTGTATGTCCATGGCTCCTTTATTGTATATTAATTGACCATATATGTTTGGGTTAAAATCTGGACTCTTTATTCTGTTCCACTGGTCTGTGGGTCTGTTCTTGTGCCAGTTCAAAATTGTCTTAATTACTGTGGCTTTGTAGTAGAGCTTGAAGTTGGGAAGTGAGATCCCTCCTGCTTTATTCTTCCTTCTGAGGGTTGCTTTGGCTATTCGGGGTCTTTTGTAGTTCCATATGAATTTTTAAACTATCTGTTCTAGTTCGTTGAAGAATGTTGTTGGTATTTTGATGGGGATTGCATTGAATCTGTAGATTGCTTTAGGCAGGACGGCCATTTTGACAATATTAATTCTTCCTAGCCAAGAGCATGGGATGAGTTTCAATTTGTTAATGTCCTCTTTAATTTCTCTTAAGAGTGTCTTGTAGTTTTCAGGGTATAGGTCTTTCACTTCCTTGGTTAGGTTTATTCCTAGGTATTTTATTCTTTTTGATGCAATTGTGAATGGAATTGTTTTCCTGATTTCTCTTTCTATTAGTTCATTGTTAGTGTATAGGAAAGCTACAGATTTCTGTGTATTCATTTTGTATCCTGCAACTTTGCTGAATTCAGATATTTGTTCTAGTAGTTTTGTAGTGGAGTTTTTAGGGTTTTTTTTTATGTACAATATCATGTCATCTGCAAATAGTGACCGTTTGACTTCTTCTTTACCAATCTGGATTCCTTGTATTTCTTTGTTTTGTCTGATTGCCGTGGCTAGGACCTCCAGTACTATGTTGAATAACAGTGGGGAGAGTGGGCATCCCTGTCTTGTTGCCAATCTTAGAGGAAAAGCTTTCAGCTTCTCACTGTTAAGTATGATGTTGGCTGTGGGTTTGTTATATATAGCCTTTATTATGTTGAGGTACTTGCCCTCAATACCCATTTTCTTGAGTTTTTATCATGACTGGATGTTGAATTTTGTCAAATGCTTTTTCAGCATCTATGGAGATGATCATGTGGTTTTTGTCCTTTTTGTTGATGTGGTGGATGATGTTGATGGATTTTTTAATGTTGTACCATCCTTGCATCCTTGAGATGAATCCCACTTGATCATGGTGTGTGATCTTCTTGATGTATTTTTGAATTTTGTTTGCTAATATTTTGTCAAGTATTTTTGCATGTATGTTCATCAGGGATATTGGTCTGTAATTTTCTTTTTTTGTGGTGTCTTTGCCTGGTTTTGGTATTAGAGTGATGCTGGCTTCATAGAATGAGTTTGGAAATATTCCCTCCTCTTCTATTTTTTGGAAAACTTTAAGGAGAGAGGGTATTATGTCTTCTCTATATGTCTGATAAAATTCAGCAGTGAATCCATCTGGTCCGGGAATTTTGTTCTTGGGTAGTTTTTTGATTACCGATTCAATTTTGTTGCTGCTAATTGGTCTGTTTAGGTTTTGTTTCTTCCTTGGTCATTCTTGGAAGGTTGTATTTTTCTCGGAAGTGGTCCATTTCTTCTAGGTTTTCCAGCTTGTTAGCACACAGATTCTCATAGCATTCTTTAATGATTCTTTGTATTGCTGTGGGGTCTGTCATGATTTTTACTTTCTAATTTCTGATTCTGTTGATGTGTGTAGATTCTCTTTTTCTCTTAATAAGTCTGGCTAGGGGCTTTTCTATTTTGTTAATTTTTTCAAAGAACCAGCTCTTGGTTTCATTGATTTTTTTCAATTATTTTATTGTTCTCAATTTTATTTATTTCTTCTCTGATCTTTATTCTGTCCCTCCTTCTGCTGACTTTGGGCCTCATTTGTTCTTCTTTTTCCAGTTTCAATAACTGTGACTTTATCATTTATGAATGTTCTTCCTTCTTTAGATAGGCCTGGATTACTATATACTTTCCTCTTAGAACTGCCTTTGCTGCGTCCCACAGAACTTGGGACTTTGTGCTGTCAGTGTCATTTGTCTCCATATATTGCTTGATCTCTGTTTTAATTTGATCATTGATCCGTTGATAATTTAGAAGCATGTTGTTAAGCCTCCATGTGTTTGTGAGCCTTTTGGTTTTCCTTGTACAATTTATTTCCAGTTTTATGCGTTTGTGGTCTGAAAAGTTGGTTGGTAATATTTCAATCTTTTTGAATTTACTGAGGTTCTTTTTGTGGCCTAGTAGGTGGTCTGTTCTGGAGAATGTTTCATATGCACTTGAGAAGAATGTGTATCCTGCTGCTTTTGGGTGTAGAGTTCTGTAGATGTCTGTTAAGTCCATCTGTTCTAGTGTGTTGTTCAGTGCCTCCGTGTCCTTACTTATTTTCTGTCTAGTGGATCTATCCTTTGGAGTGAGTAGTGTGTTGAAGTCTCCTAGAATGAATGCATTGCATTCTATTTATTCCTTTAATTCTGTTAGTATTTGTTTTACATATGTTGGTGTTCCTGATTGGATGCATATATATTTATAGTGGTTATATCCTCTTGTTGGGCTGAGCCCTTTATCATTATGTAATGTCCTTCTTTATCTCGTTACTTTCTTTGTTTTGAAGTCTATTTAGTCTGATACCAGTACTGCTACACTGCTTTTTTCTCCCTATTGTTTGCATGAAATATCTTTTTCCATCCCTTGACTTTTAGTCTGTGTATGTCTTTGGGTTTGAGGTGAGTCTCTTGTAAGCAGCATATAGATGGGTCTTGCTTTTTTATCCATTCTATTACTGTGTCTTTTGATTGGTGCATCCAGTCCACTTACATTTAGGGTGATTATTGAAAGATATGTACTTATTGCCATTGCAGGCTTTAGATTCATGGTTACCAAAGGTTCAAGGGTGGCTTCTTTACTACCTAACTAACTTAACTCACTTATTAAGCTATTATAAGCACAGTCTGATGATTCTTTATTTCTCTCCCTTCTTATTCCTCTTCCTCCGTTCTTTCTATGTTAGGTGTTTTATTCTCTGTTCTTTTGTGTTTCATTTGACTGCTTTTGTGAGTAGTTGATTTTATTTTTTGCTTTTACTTAGTATTTGGTTGTTCTGCTTTCTTTGCTGTGATTTTATTTTCTCTGGTGACATCTGTTTAGCCTTAGGAGTGCTTCCATCTAGAGCAGTCCCTCTTAAATACCCTGTAGAGGTGGTTTCTGGGAGGCAAATTCCCTCAACTTTTGCTTGTCCGGGAACTGTTTAATCCCTCCTTCTTATTTAAATGATAATCGTGCTGGATACAGTATTCTTGGATCAAGGCCCTTCTGTTTCATTGCATTAAATATATCATGCCATTCTCTTCTGGCCTGTAAGGTTTCTGTTAAGAAGTCTGATAGCCTGATGGGTTTTCCTTTGTAGGTGATCTTTTTTCTTTCTCTGGTTGCCTTTAATACCCTGCCCTTGTCTTTGATCTTTGCCATTTTAATTATTATATGTCTTGGTGTTGTCTGACTTGGATCCCTTGTGTTGGAAGATCTGTGCACTTCCATGAGATCTGTGTCTCTCCATGAGAGACTATCTCCTTCCCCAAATTGGGGAAGTTTTCAGCAATTGTTTCCTCAAAGACACTTTCTATCCCCTTCTCTCTCTTCTTCTTCTGGTAACCCTATAATACGAATATTGTTCCATTTGGATTGGTCACACAGTTCTTTCAATATTCTTTCATTCCTAGAGAGCCATTTTTTCTCTCTGTGCTCAGCTTATACTCCAGTTCTCTAATACCTATTTCATTTACTGTCTCCTCTACCTCATCTAATCTTTTGAATCCCTCCATTGTATGTTTCATTTTTGGATACTGTATTTTTCAAACTTTTTCTTTCTTGAATTCCTCCCTGAGTTCTTGAATATTTTTCTGTAGCTCCATAAGCATGTTCATGATTTTTATTTTGAAATATCTTTCAGGAAGATTGGTGATTTGTTTTACCTGGCCCTCTTTCTGGTGTTTGTGGGATTTGGAGTTGTACATTTCATATTTGTAATGAATAATATGTAATAATGACTTCGTGTAGGCAGCACCCTCTAGTGCCCAGGAGCTCTACTCTCTGGAGCTGCTCGGCCCCTGGAGTGATGGCAGGGGAAGCAGGCGAGTGGCGCTGGTGCCTGCTGGGAGGAAAGTGCTCTTTCCTGCTTCACAGCTGCAGTGCCTACTCCAGTGCCAGGGCCAGTGGGCCAAGCATACAGGGAGCAGCCTTTATGCTATGCCTCCATAGCTGCCTTAGGTGGGGCCACCCTCTGGCTGGCCTGGTGCAACAGTGCAGGCAGCAGGTTTGTGAACTTGGGCCGGCCAAAAGAGGCATGCTGCATATCACAGTTGGGTGCCTCAGGGCTGTGTTGCCAGCCAGGGGGATGGAGTGCCTGAAGCTCCCTGAAGTTCCCAACCTACTGGACTGAGTGCACCAGGACAATTTTGTCCACCTGTCCTTTCTCCTGAGCAGCAAGGTCTATGCAATCCTTGCCCCTTTAGCAGCCCTCTTGCTGTGGGAAGTCTCTCAGAGTGCCTGCCTTTCTTTTGTCCCAGAGAGGCCAGGTGTGGGTACCTGTTCTCCACTAGCAACTGGAATCTGTCTCTCCAAGTGTTCCACCTGTCTTGGCTTTCCAACCCCACTTATCTCCAGAGCACCGTGTAATGTAGGTTTGTGCTCCCAGAGCAGATCTCCAGGGCTGGGTATCCAACAGTCTTAGGCCTCCACCCACTCACCACCCTGTTTCTCTTCCTCCCACCAGTGAGCTGGCGTGGGGGAAGGACTTGGGTCCCACCAGATCATGGCTTTGCTACTTTACCCTTTTCCATGAGATCTTCTCTTTTCCCCAGATGTAAGGAGTCTGTCGTAGTCTTTCCTGTCACTTTTTCAGAATTAGTTTTATTTGCTATATTTTCATATTATATATGGTTTGGAGAGGAGGTTTCTGTCTCACTTCTCATGCCACCATCTGTCTCACTTCTCATGCCACCATCCTTAACGTATACTATAACCATTTAATATGTGAAATTTAAATGTCACCTTTGACCCGGTAATTGCTGAAACACGTGTTTCATGTATTCTCCAGTGCCTAGACAACAGTAACCTAACAGAATATTAAAGATGGCAAGATGGTTTGTGTTTCTCTTAAGAAGATGGTGTAAGAATATAGTTTTTTTAAGAATGATCTGTCTTAAAGATAACTTGTTTTTATATTTCCTTCAGATAATGGGTGACATTTTGGGGAGAAAATGAGTTTCATGTGAATGCTTCAGTGTTGGAAGCCTTTTTTTGATTTAAAAGTTTTGGAGCTTATATATACTATTTGTCAAGTTGTAGGAGAACCCATTTCCCCAGTTCAGATTAAACCTTCTAGAATAAATTCTTTCAGAAGACATGGCATTAAAAAGCTGATAGCAACTCAAACTATTCCAAAGAAACTGAGGAGGAAGGAAAGCTTCCAAATCCATTCTACCAGGCCAGAATCACCTTGAAATCAAAAACAGCCAAAGACACAACAAAAAAAATTAAAGACACTAAAAAAAAAAAAGTAATATCCCTCTAATGAACACAGATGTAAAAATTTTCAACAAAATATTAGCAAGCCAAATTCAAAAATACATTGAAGGGATCATTCACCACAATCAAGTGCAATTTATTCCAGAGATACAAGGATGGTTCAATATTTTCAAATCAATATGACACACCACATAGGAAAAGGAAGGATAAAAACCATATGATTTCAATAGATTCTGAAAAAAAGCATTTGATAGAATTCAACTTCCATTCATGATAAAAATTCTGGACAAAGTGGGTATAGAGGGAACATATCTTAGCATAATATAGGCCATATATGAAAAACTCACAGGTAACATCATACCCAATGTTGAAAAGGTAAAAGCTTTTCCTCTATGATCAGGAACAAGATAAGGATGTTCACTCTCACCACTGTTTTCAACATAGCACTGGAGGTCTGAGCCATACCAATTAGACAAGAAAATAAGATAAAAGGCATCCAAATTGGTAAGGAAGAAGTAAAATTGTCACTATTTGCAGGTGATGTGATACTATATATATAAAACCCTAAAGACACCAAAATACTGTCAGAATAAATAAATAAATTCAGTAAGGTTGCAGGATTGAGTCAATAAGCAGAAATCTGTTGTGTTTCCATATAGAAATAATGAACTATCAGAAAGAGAAAATGAGAAAACTGTCCCATATACAATTACATCAAAAAGAATAAAATGCCTAGACATAAATAACCATAGAGGTGAAATACCTGTACTCTGAAAACCACGTCACTGATGACTTTGAAAACAATACAAATAAATGGAAAAATATACTATGCTCATGGATAGGAAGAATTAATATTGTTAAAATGGCCATGCTACTCAAAGCAATCTACTGATTCAATGCAATCCCTATCAAAATACCAATGTTTTAGTTCACAAAACTAAAACAAAGAATCCTAAAATTTGTATGGGACACAAAAGACCCCAAGTAACAAAAAGAGAAAGAACAAAGCTGCGTGTAACATGCTACCTGATTTCAAACTATACTACAAAGTTACAGTAATCAAAACATTATCCTGGCACAAAAAAAGATAGATAGACCAATGGAACAGAGAGTCCAGAAATAAACCCATGTTTATATGGCCAATTAATACATGACAAAAGAGGCAGTCCCATATACAACTGCATCAAAAAGAATAAAATGCCTAGACATAAATAACCACAGAGGTGAAATACCTGTACTCTGAAAACCAATTCACTGATGAAAGATATTGAAAATACGAATAAATGGAAAAATATCCTGTGAGGGAAAAATACTATGAGGGAAAAGAGCAGTCTCTTCAATAAATGCTATTGGGAAAATGGGACAGCCACATGCAAAAGAATGAAACTGGATCACTGTCTTACACCAAGCACAAAAATAAAGTCCATGTATACATGTATGTATATATGCACATGCATACATATATATCCACATATTCACATATCCTGAAAAATAAATATATGACCTGAAACAATAAAATTCCTAGAAGAAAATATAGGCAGTACACTCAAGCATCAGCATTAATAATCTTTTTTCTGAATGTGTCTCCACAGCAAAGGAAAGAAAAACAAAAATAAACAAGTGCAACTAAATTAAACTAAAAAACTTCTAAAAAACAAAAGAAACCATCAATAAAAAAGAAAAAGGCAACCTACTGAATGGGAGAATATTTGCGAATGTTACATCCAGTGAGGTATATCTTTGGCCAGTGGCTATGGCTTGAAGTTCAAGGGGCTCTTCCAAGTTATATTTTAGGGAAGTGTGTATTGAATTTTAGTTCCATCCAGTTGCTACATTTGAAGCAAAGCTTTACTTGGTATTGCTCCATCATTTAATCTAAAGTCAGGGGGTTTAGAATTTTTAACCTGACCTGTAGAGCAGAACTGTTGAAAGTACTTTTTCCATAACTGCATTGCCCTGCTGCCTGGGTATCTGTCTGGGACCCCCTCCATAAATTTTTTTCAAGCCTTACAGTTCTTCAGTAGTAATTTGTTACATCTATCATTATTTAAAAGTTGTTGAGTCACAGCTTCAGCTATTTAACAGGTTTCCCAAAGTGAAGGTTCTGATACCCTTCACCTACAGTATCTCAAAAGCAAGGTGCTTCCCCACCTCTTTCCTTTCCTCCTGCCCCATCTTTTTGTACAATGCTGCAAGGAGAGCACTCCTCAAGTGGATGGACACTACCTATTTGGTTCAAGTAATGGGCAATTTGAGACAGAAGATACAGTTTCTTTCTTTAGCACCTCACATTTGGATGCTGTTATGGATTGAATGTTATGTCCCTCAAAATTCCTATGTTGAAATCTAATTCCCAATGCAATGGTATTTGACTGTAGATGATTAGGTCATGAGCATGGAGCCCTCACGAATGGGAGTAGAGACCTTCTAAGAGGCCAGAGAACTGCAGAGTATACATAGGCCATATACAGGAGGTCGTAAGTTGACCAGACTGGCAACCTAATCCCAGAATTTCAGCCTCCAGAAATGTGAGAAAAAATTTTTGTTGTTAAGCCACCCAGTTTACGGTATTTTGTTATAGCAGCCTGAACTAAGCTGCCTATACTCTGAATGCATAGAAAATCCTTATAGTTTTTAAATATATTCTTTCTCCTTGAACTTCCATCCTTCCTGTCGCTAACTTTGAGTCCATTTTTCTTTTTTTTTTATATTCCCCTCCAGCAGCTCTGTTCTTGCAGTCATGAAGACATCCTAAATGTTTTAAGTAGGAAACTGTGAAAGGAAAATCTCTACAATCACTGTCACTAAGTACTGGGAACTTATGTTCTCTATCTTCCTCCATGTTGTTTTTTGTAGTCTCAGAATAATGTATTTTTGAATTGCTGACACATTGAAAATGGAGTTTAAGGTATCTGCAAATAAAGCCTATGTTATATTGGTGTAATAGTGGTACTTGAGAATCTGGGACTCAAGAAACAACTATTTGTAGTGTATCATCTTTTTCTTGAACCTTACCTAAATGCACATAATGTAAAATAAAACAAGACAAAACAGAACATTTATGAGACAATGAGGGGAATTTGAACACTGGACATTTGATGAGTTATTGGGGTATGATAATGGTACTGCAGTTTTCTTTTTTTAAGAGTTATTCCTAGAGATATTAAAATATGTTCAGAAGAAATGATGAGATTATGCCTGGAATTTGCTTCAAAATACTCTAGGGGGAGAGGAGTGAAGAGCAGATATAGATGAAACAAGATTGGTCAAGAAATGATAAATATGAGCACAAAGAAATTCATTACACTCTACACTCTACTCACTTCATTTGTATGTTAAAATTTCCTGTAATAAAAAGTAATAGAAAAAAATACAGTGACAGACATTTACTCTAACCAGTTATTTGAGCAAGACACATCCAGGTCTCACCCCCAAACTCCCCATCCTTCTGGAGAAGAATGAAAGCCCAACCTTCCAGGCCACCTGTGAGCATCTCAGCAGCAGCAGCTGTCTGTCCCTGAGTGGCAGTGCTGGTTCTGGCGGGCACATGTGGCAGAGGTGACTTTAGTCTGAGCAAATGGACATGCTTCTTAATATAATAGAGAGCTACATTGTGCAGAGATCCCACAGGGAAGCAGGAGCGGCCACTCACCCTCAGATCTCGTGTTCTCCAGGTGTCCTGCACCTACTTGAGAGGGGTCAAGGTATTCCATGATAAGCTGCTTCCCCAGTTTGGGCACCCAGAGTGTAGAGCACACCTGCTCCTGGTTCACTTTCAGCCCCAAGGCTGGGTAGAGCCAAATGAGCTCTGGGGCTTTGCACGTTTCCTAGGATTAGCCAGCAGAGACTCAGGTCTGTATGGCCCCAACATCTGCTCCCCACTGTGGGGTAGCACAGAAAATGGGAACCACACAGATAAATTCAAACTGGGGCAGGGAAATGACACAAACCTTTGACTCTCCCTCAACCTTGGACTGCTAAGAGTAGGACATAGTACGAGGATGGTAGAAAATAAGTTGGTAACCACCCATGGAAACCACCCAGCCAAAAGTTGAGGCACCAAGGACCCTATCCTTTGGGATCCAAAATATGGTATATGGTTATATGTGTCATAAGAGTATGTCTTGGGAATGTGGCTGCTTGTATTTCATTTCATTTGTTCAGTACTAGCCTCTCCTGAGTATCCTTTTTTAATCAAGTACCTGCAAATCGAGCATACTATCTCATTTAATCTTCCCCTGAAGGTCACTTGAGGAAGAAATACCACCTGAGGAAGGTGCTATTAGCCTCATATAACAGACAGAGAAACTGAGGTCGAGGGACCAAGTAACTTCCCCAAATACACACAGTTTGTAAGTGAAGAGCTGGATATGAGCTTTATTCTTACTTTATGAAGCTGCCTCCATGTTGGGGAAGATGCTGCTGACCCTGGGAATCTGCCCCTGAGTCCCAAAAAAGACAGGTTCCTAGAGGTCAAAATTGGAACTGTTCAAACCCTACCTCCACTATCTGCCAGCCAGTCTGCTTGGTTCTCATGTCACAGCTGGCAGTTCTGGGTTTGGTTGAATTATAGGAGGCTGTTCCCATGCTATGCTCCACCCCTGGTTACAGAGTGCCTCTCTAGGGCTCTTTCTCCCCACCATCACATCCCAGTTTCCAGAAACCTCCTAGGCCCCACGAGTAGCTCCATTACCACCATCTACAGGCAATGCTGCTTCCATCAGCTGTCTGACATCCCCTTGGCCACCCAACTTCCACAACTGAATATCAGGACACAGCAGTGCACACATGCTGCTCTCCCCATTCTTGCCTCCACAACCCAGTTGTGACTCTCCTTGACTCTCTCCTGACTCCTTGGCCCTGTTACCACTTCCTCTGGGAACCTCTGTCCTGTGGATGCTCCCTCGGGCTCTGCAGCAGGCTCTTTGACTCTCAGAACTTCCCAGCGCTCCACCCTGCCCCTGTCCCTGCCCTGGACACTCTCCTCAGGAAACTTGTGGCCTCACCTGACTTCCAGGCCTCTAGCTGCTTGCTCTGCCTTGACCAGGTTCTACAGGCCAGTGCCCTTCTGTTTGCCTCACTGCTGCAGGACTTAGATGACATGCCATGGTGCAGAGCAAGGGATCTGGCCTTGCTGGTGGTCAAATAATACAATCCTGGCAAGTGAAGGGAGCAAACACACCACAGGACAAACTTAGAGCAACAAGACAGGAGACAGGAGGGAGAGCAGGTGAATTTCCTGCATTGCTCCAGCAACCCCAACATAATGTTCCAGCCAAGTGTGGTATCTGCATCCAGGCTATCCTGAGATATCACACGTGGGCAAGTGGCCAGTGTGCCTGTGAAGAAGTGGCCAACTCATTCAAACAGTCCTTACATCATCTTCTCCTTCCCTGCCTAGCTTCCCTCACTCCTTTCCCTTCCTCCCACTGCTCCGGAATTGCACCTGCCAACAGTGCACTTCAGCTTTGCCTCAAGGAGGGCTTTCCAAGTACGTAAATTAAGATGGTACACCTCATCCAAACATGTCATCAACTGCCACTGACACAACTCATTCTCCAAATTTACCCCAATCCAGACTTCTCTGACATGATCCAGACCCAGCTGGGTCCAACTGACAAAGGTCCTCTCCACCTGGACCTCACAGGCACCTCCAACTCATTTCCAAAATGAAACTCACAGTTCTCTTCCCCAAACACGGGCCCTTCTCCTGTGTTTGGGGGACACAGAGATGGAAGACACTCAAAGGAGCCCTCAGTCTGTCTAAAGCAGAAGACAGATGGCAAACTCAGTTACAATGGGAGGAGATGCTGGCTGTTATAAAGCAGGATAGTGGCAACATGTGCTGAAGAAGAGAAGGAAGCTTGCTGTGCACCAGGCACGGTGAGGGAGGCTTGCCTGCGCTACCTCTTTTAGCCTGTGTAACAACCCAGTAAGTGATCATATACCCATGCTGCAGTTGAGAATGCAGACCAGAGATCTGAAACCTTGCCAAGGTCACAAAGCAACCAGATCCGAACACACCTGGAAAAAACACTCATATTCCCTGCTGCCTCCACAAGAGGAGCTCGTAACAAGTCACAGGGATTAGTGTTCCTCAAGAGACAACACCAGAACTTTCTTAATAAATAGGCAGGATGTCAGCTGAGATGGGGTGGGGTGTGGGCAGGGGGCTAGGGTGGAGGGCAGGAGGTAGCTGGCACTGTGGACAGTGGGAAAGAGGCCTGAGCACAGGGTGGGGAAGCACTGCAGGGGCTCAGTGAAGCTGGACCACAAGGCACACGTGGAGACGTAGCCCCATGAAAGGCAGGGGAGGTGGGCAGGACCCAAATCATAGATGGTCTCATGTGCCATTCTAGAGAATTTAATTTTAAATTCTAGATACCTGGAGGAACCATTTCAGGATTTAAAGCAGGGAATGACGTGGCCCACTTTGCATTTTGGAACTGTCCCTCTAGCATCAATGACAACTGGGTAGGAGGAGCAATGGAGGTAGGAGGGCAGAGGCTACATGCTCCCAGCCCTCCTAACTCCATAAATGAAATCAGTTGCAGGGCCCTTGGCCTCGCCCTTTCTCCCTTGTTACTGCACATCCACTTGAGTGACATGGCATTTTACTGGTCACTACAGACAAGGGCCCTTCAATTTGGCACAGCCAAAGCTTCCTCAGCATTCCTTCTCCAATCCTGCTCTGAGCTGAATGGCCCAAGTTCCACTCCCAACACCAAACAGAAAGCACTGAAGCAGAAGTTGCTTTAATCAAGGGGTGAAGTCCTTGATCGGGGACCTCACTCAACCTTTGGTGGTTGGGTCTCAGCCTAGCCCCAACATACCCTGACCCCCCCTAGGAAGGAGGGAGCAGCTGAATAGTGAATTCTGGCAGAGGCCAGAGGATGGAAATAGGAGACCCATGTCACAGAGTGGAGGCAGGGCACGGACAGGTGAGAGTGAAGCTGAACGGGGCAGGAACAGCTGTCCTTACACACACAGTTCTACCTGGGGACTAGCTGAGGTGGCTGTGCATCAGGCAGAGTGGCACCAGGAGGGCTGAGGGGAAAAGGGGACTGTGGGCAAGGAGCACTTAGGAGATGAGGCGACTGTGAAGCTGGTGCAGCTGCTCCTGGGTCAGCACCAGCCTGTGTCGCTGTCCAAAGCCAGCTTCGCACGAGAAGGTCACTTTGCCCATGAAAACAGTGTCATCCCGTTGCTCTTCCTTGGCCTGGGAGTTAGCAAAGGGAAGAGGCGCCTAGGTCAGACAGGGGCTCACTTGAGCTGTGTGCCACTGACAGGGCCACTGAGCACCGAGACCAGGACAGCTCCTGGGAGAGAGACTATGGCTCTGGGGATCCTGGCCTGTAGTGACCACCTCTTTCTAACTGGAATTGAGCTACACAGTCTGACAAGGGAGTTTTGAGTCTCTCCTGGTGTCAAAAGTCACAGAAGATGTTTAACTGCTAAAATATTGGAATATGTGGAAGCACTGCAAACACTGCAATTAAGACTTGGTCATTAACTCTGGATGTGTACTTGTTGGACTGAGACCCCAGAGGCCTCCTCAAATTCTAGGGGAGAGGAAAGGACACACCTAAACCCTCCACACTGCCCACCCCACCATGCTCCCTCTTACCCTGAGGAAGGCTGATGAAGGGAAGGTGGCAAAGTCAGTGGGGACCATGGCTCCAGGCCGCTGAGATACAGTCTCCTTGAGGACCTCATCCTGGTAGAGGAGGAGGGGGACAAAGGTAAATTTAGGGTACCCCCACCAGCTAGCCCAGTATCTCCCTGATTTCACAGAGACACTAACACCAGGGGAACAGGGACTCAGTCCTCTCTGTCACCATACTTTTGCTCTCACCTCCAACCCCAACCCCATCCAACATCCTTCTTTACAGAGAATTCCCTTAAAGGCCCAACTCAGATTCTACAGCCTCCAGGAAGCCATCCCCAATCACTCTACCCCACCATGATCTCAGCTCTGACAGAAACTGTACCAGAACCTCACACTCTAAAGATGATCCAAGCTCAACACATTCGGTGGGAATCTGTCTTCTGTTTGCACCAAGACTGAGTTGCCAAGGGAGGGACCCTGCCTTCCCTTCTATGCCCTCCCCAGAGTGCCATCTAGCACAGGGCCAGGCTCAGAGGAACTCCAGGAGTGCCCATAGAAATGAATTCGCTCTGGGCTCCACCAGGGAATGCTCTAAAGCGAGCTCTGTAGAATGAGGAAAGGTAGGGTCTGGGCTGACCTTGAGCTTCTCGATGGTGTCATTTAGGGACTTGAGCTGAGCCACTTGCTCCAGGAGCTGCGCTGATGGGCTCTTGGCAGCTGTGGGGAGGGAAGGCTCGTGAGACCCACCAAGGCCCAGGCAGGCAGCTGTTCCAGGTGAAGGGTCAAGAGTGCAAATACAAGAACCTCCCATGAAGCAGGCACATAAGACAGTGGTTAAATCAAGCAAACTGAACACAGTCCAGAGACATGCCAGGAAGAGCCTCTAAGTATGGGGATTGCCTGGGCAGGGGCTACATCCCTGGGGCAAGAGAAGGGGGCATGCTAGCCATCTCAGGGGTTGGCAGGTCCCTACCAGAGCTGGTGCGAGTGATGTCTACTACGTGGGTGTGTGTGCTCAGCTGATTTAACGTCTCCAGCAGCTGGTTTGTCTTACGATACAGTGCTCCAGTTGGTAGCTCACTCCCAGGGCCCTCATGGGGTTGGAGGGAGAGCTTTGCCACATGCAAAGGGGGCAGGGATGCTAAGGAGGCCTTCATCTGGGCTCCCTGTGCAGGAAACAAAGGGGTAGTGGTAAGAGGTGCTAGAGGCCACTGCCATCCATCACCAATGGAGCCAGCACACTCCACCTCCACCCCAGTCCTCCCCATGACCCCCTCACCTTGAGGATGCTATTTTCATGCTGGAGCTGGGAAATGTGCAGTCTCATGGCAGAGATCTGCTGAAGCAGCAGTGGAGAGTCCTTCACCAGCCCAGGGCCTGGCATAGACCCTGGAGCCTGCCCAGGGACACCTCCTGTAGGAACCACACATGTCATCAGCCCAAGGTGGACAGGGCTAACGATGGGCTCCACCCCTGCTCATACCCTTTCCTTATCCCCTCCCACCTCCAGTCCTCACTGCTCCCAAGGTGGGGGGGGTCTCACCCTGTTCCCCCGGCCCCAACTGCCACAAGCCCTGGTAACCCCCAGCCAGGATGAGTCTCTACCTCGCTGCTGTTCTTCTGTGCTCGGGATAGCCCATGGGGAGCAGGAAAAGAGGAGAGAGAAATTAGATGAATTGGGGGCTAGGGGACTCACCAGAGCCATGATGGACGTAACCTGCTGGAAAACCCTTTTCCTCCTCACCATACCTCCTCTAAGACCCTACCTCTGCCCTCTACCTTTCAGGGAAGAGCAGTATGTGTGAAAGAAGGTAAGAAAGTAGAGTAAGACCATGAGCCTGGTGTGAAGTGTAGGGAAGAGTGGCAGCAGGATGTGCCCTGGAGGAAGCGGTTGGAGCAGAAGGCCCGGCTGCTGGCCTGCCTGGTACTCCACCTCCAGAAGGGTTGAGGGAATGCCCCCAAAACCCTGCTGGGTCTACATCCTCAGTGCTCCCCAGCAGCGGACACAGGCCCTGCTCCTCGGGCTCCCCAGTGCTCTGAGGCAAAAGACATGCTTTTTTTGGTGGGAAGTTTCATAAATTCAGAACCAATATTTGTTTAAAGAGCCTATGCTAAAACTGCATACTGTGGTCATTCTGGAGACGCTTCCCCCAAGGAAGCAGAGCCATCTGTACCACAGGAGTCTAAGGAAAAGAAAGTACTTGGTCACTTCCCAAGATGTAGAGGTACAAGTGATGGGGGCTCTGGTGAAAAAGATCCTAGGTGAGGCCAGAGGACAAAACAGGTACAGAAGGGGTTTAGTGATCCTGAGGGCTTAATTCCAGGGCAAGGACTTTTGTCTTCTCAGGGTGAGAGGGGAAAGAAACTGTAAAACTATTGGGCATAACCACACTAAGAAATCAGAACACAGCCCCAAGTGAAACTGGTGAATTCAGCAGTGGAAGAGGCAACCTCACGGTGAGGTGAAGCCCAGGAAGGCGCGGGAACCCAGCTGGGACACTGCAGTGTGCGAGCAGAGGAGCACTCAAGGCAGGCATCAGACACGGCTGGCCCCGCAGCGGAGCTGGCCCTGTCTGCTACAGCCCAACGGCCCACTGGGACATAGGATTGGGACAAAAAAGCCAGAGCAGACCCAGAAGGGACATCTACAAAAGTCCAACTGTCACAATCCTGAGCGTGACTGACAACTTGGTCATGCCCCACCTTGGTCAGAGATTACTCGGCGCCTATCTTTGGGAGAAGTAAACACATGGCAAAAGCTGCTGCAGAGTAAAACTGGGCATGCACACTTCTGGCTGAACATGGGAGGCTGGTAAAGAGGGTGGAAGTCAAACTGAAGCCAAGGACAGGAGGGAGGCCATTCAGTGTCCCCTGGGCCAGTGCTGCCTGCCCCTGACACTCACCTCCAGCAATGCCAGAGACCAGGGTAGCAATACCCGAGGGAGGCGGCCCCCGAAGCCCCTCGATTGTGCGCTTGGACTGGCTGTTCAGCCGCTGCTTTAGCTCTGCCTTCTCTGCTTCCAGCTGGTCAATGTCAGCCTGGAGTGCATCCATTGTCTCCTCAAACTCTCTGCGAAAGAGAATCTGGGCTTGGGCAGTGTCCTTCCCCAGGGCTCCACCCCACTTCTTAGTCCTGACAGGGCCTTGGAGTAGCCCTGCTGGTGGGCAGCACAGGCTCAGAAGCGGTGACACAATGGCATTGGCAGTGGGGAGTCTCACTAGGAGAGGGCCTGCGTAGGAGCCGAGCAAGGAGAAGCCACTGGTGGGAGGGAGGGATGCACTAGGAAGGGCCTGAGCAGGGGGTGGGGGAGTGCAGCTGCTGACTTCTCTTTCTTCCGCAGCAGCGCCTGGGTGTCCTCCAGCCGAGTCTGGACTTTCTCAATGCGCTCATCTGCATCCTTGGCAGCGCTGTCCAGCTTTTTCTCCAGGAGGCTCAGCCGCACGTTGGCCTCACTCAGCTCCTCCCCCTGGACAAGACAAAGAGCTTCCAGTTCCCTTACATACTCCCACAGCACCCCAGAGACCCAGGATACACCACAAGTGAAAGCACCTGAAGGGACGGGCCCCCAGGAGCTCCCACTCATCACAGCGCCACCTCTCCCCTCCAGCCCCAACGAGTCCCAGCCCCAATCCCCAACACTCACTGCCCACCAAACGTCCTGGCCCCCAGATCCTGAGCCTACCCCAGCCTCACACCTTGATCTTGAGTGACTTCTTCAACTCCTTGATGACTGTCTCTCGGTCTTCAAGCTTCAAGCCCAGGCCTTCAGCATCAGTGATCTCTGCCCGAAGGGCTGCTGCCCGCAGCTCAACTGGAGGAGGCTAAGGGTCAGAGTGAGGGCAGAGGGCAGGGGTGCAAAGAGGAGGTCACCAATGTGCTCCTTTCAGGAAGAGCCAGTTACAGGGAAAATCTTGCCTCCTAAGCAGAGTGGTGCACTCCAGACTCCTTCCTCCAGCCTCCCAGCCCTCCCACAATTAGCCAAGTCCCGCTCCTGCAGGGAGTCCCCCACCCACCTTGCTGGGGGGCCGCTCTGCATCATACTCTCCCTCCTGCATAGCTGTGGCCAACTTGTTCATGGTACTGATAAGGATGTTGCTTGACTGGCGCAGACACTCATAGGGGCTGCTGGAGGGGGTCCCATAGATCTGCAGGAGCCAAGGGCCATAGTGAAAACCCCACACTGGCTACCTGGTGCCCCACCTCCTGCCTGCCATCCAGACCCACCTGCTCGCTTGCTTTGAAAGCCAGCTCCTCCAGGGCAGCCACGGGCAGTCCCTCATTCTCTGCCAGTGGGGCAATGAGCTGGGCAGCAGCAGCAGCCACCTCCTGCAGCACAGCCACCACCCATGTCAAGTGCTTTCTGCAGTCCAGGAGTGTGTCGGATACCTGTGCGACAGGCCAAAGTCAGGAGCCCCCTGGGACCAGCACCACAGCTCTTAGCTGCCCCAAAACCATTCTTGTTTCCTGACCAGCTCCAGATCTTAACATGCTAGGCCCCTCCCAGTTCCACTTAGCTTCCTCCCTTCTCCCTCACAGCCCTAAACCTGTGGTCCAAAGGCCAGTGCAGCTGGGATCCCAGGAGCATCTGTCCCTGGCATTCGCCTTCGGATCTTCTTGCAGAACTGGCGGATGTCACTGCATGATGTTTCCAGGTCCCGGAGCAAGAGAGCAATATCTGAAGCCTCCTGCCCACCCTACTCAGGGAATAGGAGATGGATGGGAAACCAATCAGCTCACTGGGGCTGGAGGGGAGGAGGTGGGTACTAGGAAGGAAGAGAAGTCCACACTTCCCTGCGCTCTCACCTGCAGGAAGGCCCGCAGCCGTGCCACCTCCACACCCATGCAGTCTAGGGCGCTCTGGGTGAACTGTAAGGACAGATGTGTGTGACTGCCAACCCCCAACAGGAGCTTTCTGCACCATCATCATCCCTGGGAAGTCCCCACCCTCCACTGACCCACAGAGGGCTCTCTGGCTTCCTACTCTGGCCTTAGTGATTATGTCCCAGTCTTATGTAACACCCATTGAGGGCCAGATCTCTCAATCTGATATCCTTCACTCTGATCTCTACAGGGGCTCAACCTGTGCCCCACACTTCACCTTAATGTGATCGGCCAGCTGCATGGTACTGTCCTCGGGCTGTTCAGCAAGGTGGATGCTATACAGATGCTGAGGAGAGATGACAAAGAAACAGACAGTATTTAGGTCTTGGAAAGATGGAGAATTCTTCCCAAACTTCAAATTAGAGTCCTGGTTATCATGAGGCTCCAGAGGCACAAGAGAGTCTGAAACACCTAGGAGCTGCCTCCTAAGACAAGCTCATCTAAGAGCAAGCCAAGCCTCAAGTAGCCATACAAGCCTGGCCCTACTGGCAACAGCCCCCGGTGGGAGAAACCTTCCCACCCTCCTGCACTAAGCCTGAATTCTTGCCCCAGACCTGGTAGTACTTGATGGCCTTGGTGAGAGGCTCCACGTTGACAGTCTCATCCAGTTGGTCCTTGTGCAGTAGCTCAATGAGGAAATCCAAGGAGCGCTCGTGAGCACTCACCTCAGGGTAGAGGCTGCCCACCTTCTTATACACATCCACACTGCACTGAGAGAGGGCACTAAAGACCAGAGAAGGACCCTGTGAGGCCAGGGCCCGCCAGGCACTCTTAGTTCCAGCTTATCTCAGCCAGTGACCCTGGAGTGGGAGTCAGTGGTCAGGGGTCACTTACTGTTCATAACGGTGGAGTGTGGCCTGCAGCAGACTCAGTGAGTAGACCAACCCGGCAGCAAAGCTGAGCTGCTCCCCTGCAGCTCCTCGAAGCCCGGGCCGCTCTAAACAGTTTTCACTTAGTTCAAATTTCTCCTGGGCCTGCTTCCGGATCAGCTCTGCCTGTGGGAAGAAGCACCAGGAACAGATGCAGGAATACAGGACACAAAGCTGAGCAACTACATGGGGGGCATCAACATACATGGGGGACAAAGTAAAAATAGCTCTTAGGTGGGCAGAATTCTAGCATGGGGAGAGGGTACTGATGTGATTACTAGCACTGCGAGGATTTGGATTGTGGGAATAAAAGGGTGGCAGGACCTTAGGACCAAGTTCTTTGCTGTCTTAAAGTTATGCTCCTGCTACCTTTTCCCTTAGAATTCTATCCTGGCGATTACCCCTCACCAGCTCCTAGTCATCTGCTGGGGCTCAGCTCAAATGTTAATCCTTCAGTGACACCCCTCCATCTAAATCAGATCCTCACTGTGCTCTCTCAAAGAAGTTACCTCCCCTTCATAATACGCCACCTGTGTTCCTCCACTACATCATAAACTCTGTGAGCAGGGAGGCTGACCGCTGGCTTCTCTCAGCATCCTCAATGCCTGGTACACAGCAAGTTCAACAGGTTCCTCTCAAACATGTGACTGGCCATACCTTGCAAATGAGACGAGGCATGAGCAGCAGTACCAGGACGCAGTCATGGTCCCCACCTGGCCGAAGGAAGCTGTCAGGCATGAAGGCTGTCAGCAGGGACATGTGCCGGTTGGCCTGGGCCACCTCCATCTGCCTCAGTTCCATTTCAATCGCCTGTGAGGTGGATAGGAAGGTGAGTTCTCAGTCAGGCTGGTGAATCTCAGAACCCCCATGCCTTGCTCCACCAGGTACCCTGCTTCTAGGGCAAGCCTAGGCCAAGTGACTTCCAAACCACCATACTCCAGGACTGGAAGCCCAGAACTCCACACCAGGTCAGCCCACAGCCACACCCAGGCTGGGCTCCCCAACGCTCCCCATCTCTCTGGCCCAGCCGCCTTCCTGACCTTGGCATGGGCCTTAGTCTCAGCAAACTTGATTTTGAAGTCAAAGGTCTCTGGGGGTGGCTGCTGCTGCCTCTCCACAGATGCCTCCTGCTGGTTTGTCAGCTCCCGATTCACATCCTGGGAGCAGAGAGACAATGAGGCACAGCGGCCCTGGAGAGGCTGCGGTTGGAGAGCAGGGGTGTGCAGGCACCTGTAGGTGGGCGGTCAGCTGGCGGTACTTCTTGATGGTTTGCTGGTAGTCTGCGACCGTCTCCTGGGCTGCCTCCACACGCTTCTGGGCCTCCCGTACCCGGGAACCTGCCATGTCCAGCTGCTCCCGCAGCTCCAGTTCTGTCTCACGTGCATTCTCCTGAAGCTCATCGTTCATCTCGTTCATCGCTTCCTGGAGCCCGCAACGTAGTTGGGGCAAAGGAAAGGCAGGGTCAGGATAGCAGGCCAGGGTGGGTCCACTCAACACATACCCTGCTCAGAGGTCAGGGGTCCTGTGTCAGTCCTCTCAGCAAGCCCCTTCCAAACACCCCCATCAGGGCCCAAAGTCAAGGATCTGTTCTTCTCTTACCAAGTCCCCCACAGTCTCCCTCAACTCCCGCACTTTCTCTTCCAGATTCAAGTTCCGTTCAGTCAGCATCTCCACCATCTCCTCAGCACCCAGAGCAGCATCCACCTGTGTTATGAGGAGAAGGGCTGCTGAAAGGTGCTGAGAAAGAGGGGGCACCAACAGGAGAGCTGGGGTGCAAGAGGAGGGGACCTGGGTGAAGGGCTGGGCTCCCCAGACCTGCTCCTTGAGCTCATCGATGGTGCTCTCTGCATGGCTCAACTCCTCCTGTAGACGCTCCCGCTGCTGCCTCACAACTTCCAGCTCTTGGTTCTTCTTTTCCATGAGCTTCTGCAGTTTTACATGTTCCTGCTTCTCTGAGGAAGACAGATCCCGCATCCTTTGGGGAAGAAGGAGAGAGAAGAGGAAGTCTGTGCAGAGTCATTGGGCAGTGGGCATTCTTACACACCTAGAGACAGAAGAATGAGCTCCAGTCCAGAGCTAAGCAGTGAGGGGACCCTACCTCACCAGGGCATCTTTCAGCCGGGCGTTCTGCTCCTCGAGCTGCTTGAGCTGGTAACTGGATGCAGCCCCGTCTGAGCCTGGGGAAGACCACCATCACTTGCAGACAAGGTTCCAACCCCACCATCTGGCCCCCAACAGCTCCTGGCCCCTTACCTTTCTCTTCAATCTCAGCCTTGAGGATCTCTAAGTCAGTGGTGAGCTCATCCACACGCTCCTTCAGTGCCTCCACCTCCTGCTGCAGGGACTCAGCCCGCTCTTCGGCCATTTCCTTGTCCAGGGTGGCCATCTCAATGGCATCAGCAGTGTCAGCCATCTCCTCCATGTAGCGTTCCTTTGCCTCCAGTGCCTCCTTGGCTTCCTGAGGAGGGGTGGAGGTTGGTGGGTTACAAGCACAGAGGTGCCTCACATGCCTTTTCGCAAGGGACATTCTAGGCTCCAGCACCAGTCTAATTTCCAGATTACTTCCTTGGGTCCCCTGCCTCCCCAGCCACCACCTTTATCCCAAGTCCCACCTTCCGTGCCTCCTTGAGGCGGCGCTGCAGGTCTGCCTGCTGCTCTTGCATTTTGCTTTTCCATTCCTGCACCTGCTCCAGCTGGATCTTGTGTTTCTCCAGCTCCTTTAGCTTTGCCTTGTCTTCTGCCCGTTTCAGCCGCAGCGTCTCCAGTTTCTCCTCTAGGTCCCGCACCTGGGCTCTCAGCCCCTCTTCCTCCTGCAAAGAAGAGCCTCTCAGTCTATACACAGCCTCCACCTCCACCCTACCAAGTCTGAGCTGGAGCAGAAAGGTCAGGAATGTGTGCAAACATGATTCTCGCCCCAGGGTCAAAAGCAAGTGGCAGGCAAACATCCTGGAAGAGATCATACATGTGGGGAAAGTGTGGAAGAGGGCAGAGGAAAGGGTAGCTTAGTCAGTGGCAGGATACCCATATGTTATGCCCCACACTTCTGATATAAGTTCTGGGTCTCCCCCAACCCTGGGAAATTTCCAAGACCCTGCCAGGGGTCATAGGCCCAGTTGTGTCTTGGTTCTTCTTCATTCCAATCCAAGTCCTTACCTTGGAGGGGGAAGGAAGTGGGGGTGCTGCTCCAGGAGAGGTGAGGGCCGGCGTGGGGATGATTGGTGCTGCCAGCGGAGTCTGAGCTGGGGTGCTGGGCTCACTGCTACTCAGCTCACCTGCTGATGCTGAGCCAGAAGGGCCCAGGGAGCTACTGGCCCCAGCCACTGCAGTACTGGCTGAGCGGGTGGGCTAGTAAGAGGACAGGAGCAAACCAGAATAACAGTATGGGATGGGGGTGGTAAGAGAGAGAGAGGGTGAGAATATGGCAAGGGAAGGAGGAGACAGTGAAGGAAAAAGGCAGAAAGAGTATCAAAGCACAGTGAAAACAGAGAAACAGAGTCAAGGGGAGAGGGAAAATGATAGAGTCAGAGATAGTGACAGAGGACAGGGAGAGGAGGGGAGGGCAGAGGGAGAAAGGGATGGAGGAAGACAAGATTATCAGGCTCCTCCCTCGGCACTGACCCCACATTCCTCCCAGCTCAGGCACTACCCCCTTAAAGCAGAATCCCCTCTGTGACCCACCTGTGATTATTCTAGCAACTTCTTAATACCCCTGTCCTACTGTTGCTCTGGACCTGGATCCTCCTCCCCGGGAAGAAGGTACCTCAAATCATTGTCAGATAGAAATTACCAGATTTGAGTTTTTTCTCTGACGTGCAAGCCCAGAGAAGGCGAGAGTAAAAGTAGGGGTACCAGGCTCTACAGCCCTGCTAGACCCTTCCTGCTCTTTGGGAGTAAAGCTGATTCTCCCTCAGGGGACCCAGCCAGTAAAAGGGCCAGACTGAAAGCTGTATTCCTAGGCTCCACTCTTGAAACAAGGTCAGTAGAGCCAACCATTTTGTCATCTCCCTCCCCCAAGACAAAGGGGCTTTCATCAGGCAACACTCCCCAGGCCCCTGCTGGGTGCAGAGAAGCTACCCTGAAGCCCCAGGCTCTGGAGCAGACAGGTCTGCCCAGTGAGTGCTCTCCTGTGCAGTGCTGAACCCTGAAGCTCTCCAGGGGGCAACACTCTGAGACCACATGCTGTCCACAGACACCCCCATCCAAAGCCCTTCCCAGACATATCCTCCCATCCCAGCATCCACATTGCCAAGTTCTTCTCTTCTCTTCCAACACTCCCACCCCATCAAAACCAGTCAAAATGCCCTTCTTCAAGAAAGCCTGCCATAATTAACCATAACCGCTCTCACTTGTCTTTTTCATTCAAGCTACTGGTTCATGGCACCATCCTCAGAACAAGAAGTCATCTTCCCAAGATGGCCTATCACTACCCTCAGCCCCCTCATTCCCTTGAAAACAGAACCCAGGATGCAGTGACCAACTTTTACATGCTCATACACATTCCCACACACATGCACACGCCTGAAATGTGTGAGTAAGCTCAGCAGTGGCTTGTACAGAGAGGCCTGTTTTTTTTCTCACCTTGGGCCGCCGAGTTGTGGTCTGGACAGGCAACAGGAGCCAGAGAAGTAGTCAGGAAAGAAAGGGTAACAGCAGAAAGACAGCAAAAGGGACAGCAATGAGAGCAGAAGAAATAATAGGAATGGGGCCATAGTAAGCCGCTTCCCCTACCCTCATCCCACCCCAGTTCCATCCCCTTCTCCCTCCAGTAAATTGTCTTGCTCCTCCTCCAGGAACTCAGAACTCCTGCTTCCCATGGTTCCATGTCCCACCTGTGCCCAACCCTTGAAGACCATACCCCTTCAGATACCCTGGAAATCCCAGAAATCCCTGTCTCCTAGGCTAAGCCACAGGAGACCAAAGGCAGCAGCTGGTGGAGCTCTCCAGAGACCAGTCCTTCTGGAAACAGCAGCTCACACCCTAGCCCAGAGCCAGAGGCCCTGCACACCCACCACTCCCAAGGACTTTCCCAGGTCAGCCCCTTCCTTCCAGTGCTAAATTCCACTGAGAACTCCCCAGAAATACCATGTGACAAGAGTGAAGATAGAAGCTCTGAACTAAGAGATAGGAACCCAGCAGGAGGAGATGAGGCCCTGGAGGCAGAATGATAGTCTTCCCAAACCCCACCCCCTTCCCCAGCAGCAGTCCCCATCCCTAGGGCAGAGGGTTCAGGTGTCAGGACCATGAATATTGCATTAGCCAGAAGCCCAGAGCTCAGCAAAGTAACCCCACCCAGCTGCAAGAACGGAGGTGGGGGTGGGCAGCAGCATAAACTACCCTAAACCAAATCCAGAAACCCCTCATTTACTGCAAAATGGTACAAAGATGATTAACTCCAACTCCCCAATAGTGTTCTTGCTACCCAGTGTCTCACAGCTCCAGCAAAGACAAGATTTGGCTTGGACCCTGCTTCTAGGAAACACTGAGTCCAAGGAGACCAACCCCCACCCTCCTACACTGGACTAAGCCTCCACAGCTATGGGTCAGAAACTATTCTAGAGTTCCCATCCCACTCTGGGAAAAACCCTTGATACAAAGCCCATTGGGGAAGGGATGCTGTAAGTACAACCAAGAGTCATTCTAGCAAAGGTCGGGTGAAGTAGGTCGGCTAGAGGCATGAAGACACCTGGACCTGTTCCACCAGATTCTCTCACAGGAAACTCTCCCCGAGCCAGTCTGCAGCAAAAGCTGCCTCAAGCCCAAAACTGGGAGGCCACAGGGTACAAGGCCTGAAACACAGACTCAGAGCCAAAAAGCAGCAGGCCAGGGAGCAAATACCCGGGACATGGGGCCTGGCAGTGACACACACCTCTCTTCTTGCCCCCCAACCTTCACCTCACCCTCCTCCCCAACCAGGTAGACAGCTGAAGGCAATCAGCCCCCACCCCCACCCCAGCAGCCTGCTGCCACCATCGCCCTGGCAGCCTGGCAGCAGGACCAGAGCAAGCAAGAGTACCTTTCGGGCTGTCGGTGCCTGTCTCATCATTGCAGAAAACCAAAGAAAGCCAGGAGAGGAAAGAGAAGGAGGGACAGAGGAGGATAGACAAACACACAGAGGAAGGGCAGACGAAGGGAGGGAGGGAGGGAGGGAGGGAAAGAGACCGAACAGAGGGAAAGGCGGCGGAGACAGGAGATTAGTGCATCAAATCCCAACAAAGCAGTCTCAGCTTCCCGGTCCGGCAGCTTCCCAGCCAGAAAAGGGCTGCAGCTCAGATGCAAAAGCCCCCTCAGGTGGACAGCCAGGCTCCGGCAGGAACCCGAGAGGCGCCTGGCCCAGTTCGCCAGCTTAGGCTGATGGCAGCCTCAGTGGCCGCAGCACCAGCTTCACCTGACGTCATGCACCCACCCTCCTCTGCTCCATGGGGTGGAGCCTCTGCTCCTTGGTCACCTAGCAACCACCAGGATCTGCGGGCTCCTCCTCCTCCTCCTGACTGGGTAAAGTCCTGTCAGAGCCCGCCCCTGCTTCTTCCCCCGAAGGGCAGGTCCTGGCTCCAACCCTCCCCTTCCATACCCGCATCCTCAAGTTTGATCTGAGAAACTGCGTCAGGGGCCATCCCAGAAATGATACCCTCTGGGGCCAGGCCAGGGCATCACCAGGCATGGACAACAGGCCTCACTGCTCCATCAGCCTGCCTCACTCACACTCCCCTCCACCCACAATCCCATCAACTCCACTTCTGTCCCTTACACACACTGAAAACACCCTTATGGTCACTCATCAGGCACACACACCCAGAACAGCCCTCCTGCGACAGCATCAGCAATGAGATGCACATAGTAAGACTAAGAAACCCAGGAGATACAGCATCCTACTATGCAGATGGACAGTGACTGTGAAGGGGTATGTGGGGGGGACTTGGTGAAGGGGGGAACCTAGTAAACACAATGTTCTTTCTGTAATTGTAGATTAATGACACCAAAATAAAAATAATAAAATAAAATAAAAAAAGAAACCCAGGGGAACATTCAGCAGCGCTAATGACAGTGTTTGGCTCCTCTCCCAACCCTCCCCTGGTTGTATGAAGGTTAAAACCTGTCTCTGAAGGGCTTCCAGAAAGAACTGGGCATGCTGCAGAGACATCTGGGCTCTTTTCTGCCCTCCTCTTCAAAGTTATTCTTTTGCTCTGGCCCTAGCTCCCTGTTCCCCATGGGGTGAGAGCAGCAGCCCTGGGCCAAGTGATCTGCTGTGAAAGAACCACAGGAAAGGAAGACCTGGGGGACGGGGACTTGACAACTTGACTGACACTTGGTACCAGGAGCAAAGAAGGCACTGTATCCCAGCACAGGCAGCCTGGGCTAGGCCTTGTCACACTGCCCCAGTCTACTGCCAAAACCCCAAGATTTGGGCATGGTTCAGGCCCCAACCAGGCTCAGGTCAGTCAGGCCAGAACTCCATAGACATGAAACTGCAGGCCCATGCTCTTCTCTATTCAGAGACGTGATGTGAGATGGGATGCCCAGCCAGGAGACAATAATCAACAGAAGAGGCCCAGTTTCTATGACCTTGTAATGGGTCCGGCGTCCTTTAGAGCATTATTTTCCTTTGTATATGTCTCCATTCTCACCCAAAACAGGACCCCAAGCAAGTACCAGCATGTGGCCTCTTCCATGGCAAGACTCCATGGCAAGACTCCAAAGTGAGGACCCATCACCAACCAAGAGGTGACAAGAAGCTGTTTCCTCTCCCCTCCCACTGCCCCAATCCAGAGCTCTCCATGCAAGTTCAGAGGGCCTGAGGGGCTGGCAAAAAGGAAATCAGAGTCGCACATATGGCACAGTACATACAGGTCAGACAGGCACATGCAGGTCAGAGACAGCTTGGGCACAGCCCACAGCAGGGGCTGGTTTGAGGAAGTAGTCATGGCAATGACCTAAGAATTTAAAACAGTCTGGAGGGTGGCTAGTTGTGCCTCACTGCAACGATGGCTGGTGGGAGGTGGGCCTCGGGCACAGCACCAGAGGCAGGAGGAGGCAGGGAAAGACTGATGGAGCAGAGGTGAGGACACAAACTCTCAGGCTTTTAACTCAGACCTGTTCTTCCTGTGCTGTTCCCCGACTTCCCACCCCTTGCCCAACCACCGCACTTCGTACTTTCCCCACCCCAACAACCCAGTCTCTCCTCCCAGTGCCCCCAAGCTCAGGCTAAGTGAGAACCCCTGTAACCCAGTATATCCTCTCTTTACACATTGCTGCTCTTTATAGTCAAAGCTTGGAGTCCCTGACTAGACAGCCTAAGGAGATGGGGAGTGGGACAAAAAAGGGGGGATCATCCCCAGTTAGTGCTGCCTCAGCCTGGACACTGAACCTGAAGTCCCTGCACCCCTCAAAGGAACTTGGGAGCCAAAGCCACCATTTCCTCTGGCAACCCCAGCCCCAAGACCACACACAAATGCATGCAGCAGCCCAAGAACATGCAGGACATCTGGGGAGGGGGTTCACAGCCCTCACCCACCCAGGCACAAAGAGTAACACACCACCTTCTTAGGCTTCAGTCCCCGCTGCATGAGGAGCAGAAAGGGCAGAGTTAGAGAACAGACAACACACTGTGCTAGCTGGCCAGACATCCTGGGTGTAGGTGTTAAAACCAACTTAGGCAACCACAGGCAAAAGTGGGAGTGAGATCACTGGCAAGTCCTGGGTAAACCAATGAGGGGTCCCTCTAGGATCAGCTCCCAGGATGTTCACACCCTGGCCCAGAGAAGCAAGAAAGTCTGGATCCCCACCTACATACTGTACGTGAAGTAGCAAAGGAGAGCTAGAACGGGCCCTCTACACACAGCCTAAAACAGGTGGTGGAGGGCCAACTCCTTACCATTCACTTGTGAACAGGAGAGTGCCTACGTCCTCTAGCTCCTACCTTACTCCTGCCCTCAGACCCTGTAGATCTTGTCAGCCTTGGGTACCAAAAGGTAGGAAGGTGGTGATCATATTATGAGGATCATACCTGCCCTTCCTATCACCTCCGGCCTCAGTGCCATTTGGCCCTGAATTCTGAGTCCTAACAGATTTTCCCTGCTACCACCTTTCCTCTAGCCTTAAGCCAGCAGCTCATACTCAGAAAGCTTCCTTCTCAGGGAGGCTAGAGACTAGAAGGCTAACTCAGTTTACTCATCTACTGCTTCTACCCACTCAGCATTAGGACTCTCTTTATTCTCTCTCCTTCCCCATTTTCTCTCACTCCCCACTCCCACCCCAGTCACTCACCAGCTTGCTGGTCTTTGCAGCTGAGTCAGTTCCCTCTGGAGAAAGCAAACAGAAACAAGAATGTGTCTGCACAGAGGGGTAGGGGTAGAGAACATCATGGCATGGTAGGGGAGACAGAACAAGGGAATGGTGATGATGGAAAATCTCAGTATCCACAGTGGCCCTTATTCTGGGGAGAAGCCCTGGGGCCTCCTGAATGTGGGGACGCAACTTAAATGGGTAGTTTTTACCTCTTTTGAGGACCTTTGAGGCAGAAGAATCAGGTGTCTCTGGGGAAGTAGTATCTGCTCCATCTTCAAATACCTGGATCTGAGGCCACAGAACAGACTCAGTACTGCCGGATCAAGGATGGCTATAATATGGGTCCCTCCCCAGAGCCCAAGCAAGCCTGAGGTACAGAGCAGTCTCCATAAGCATGGATCCCCAATCTTCTCTTCTCTGCTACCTCCCACTCTCCCAACCAGAGACTTATGCCCACACCCAGAAAAAGGGAGCACCAACATATCAGCTGCACATGCACATGCACAAACATACATGCACAAGCTCAGGTGTGAGTACCTGGGACTGGCGCACAAAGATGCCATGCCCTTCATCACAAGTGAAGTACTTCCTGCCTTGGACAGTTCCATCATTCTTGCCCTTTGCTTCATCTAGGATCACGCCTACCCACTTGCCAGTGGCAAAAAGTGTGGCTCCAACATAGGCCACAGTGCCTCGGTGGCCTTTTCCAATCACTTCCACACGGGAGCCCACTCGCAAAGGCCGGGCACTTGTCTCCACACTCATTCTGCTGCCACTGGGCGTCTGAAAGAAGGACATGTGCAAACATAGATAGTTAAAGGCCTCAGGTCAAGGATGTCATTCTAATATGTAAGAAAGTTCCCAGTCAGTATCCTGGACTGAAAAAGGACCAGAAGTCATTTTCCTGAACCCCATACTCAGGGTGAAGTGGGACCCCAAATTTCCTTTTGAAACATGTCAGTGATATATTCTTCTAAGATTTCTCCAAACTCCTCTGGAATCTGCCAGAATTTTTAAGAGTTAATATTTAAATTTTATAACAAATCAGAACTGACTGATAGATCTGTGAAGGTCACCACATGGCTGCTTTCTCAGGAACACTGCCCCAAGGAGAGGAATGAAGCTCAAGCAAATAACTCCATTTAGATCAGGCTCCCCACAACCCAGTGCCCTGACTCAGGAGCCTGAGCTAGGAAGACAGGCAACTAACTAACGTCCAGTTACCCAGGCTCCCCACTGTCACCTGTCTTCCCTGAGGTTCACATGTCTCCCTTAGGCCTCTCCCCTCCAGAAGCACACGATAGAGCTCCTTCCAGCCCTCAAGTCACCACTGCTCCTTCTGACCTGACTCCCCCAACCCCCATCCACACACCCACCATGATACTCCTGGATGCCTCACCACAGCCCATTCCACCATTTAACTCCCTTCCTCCTGACCTGGGCCCTGTTCTGTCAACTCTCTTCCCCAAGCTCTGGGTATGCTTCTGCCGTACTATGTAACTATGAAACGAAAAATAAAGGCCAGGTAAATTGAGTCCTCAGATCTGTCCTGCACTCTGTACCCCAGTGCTTAGTGGTCCAAATGGATGGTTTATCACTCCTTGGGTGGGTATACAAGACAAAGGAACAGACTAAACATTGCCCTTCGGAAGCTTTCAGCTTCTGACTTACCCATAAATGACAGGGCACAACATGAAATTAGGTCCCAAATAGGCCCACAGTTTAGAAAAAAAAATCACACCTAAGCCATTTTTAGCAATAGCAGGAACCTTGCAGCAAACAGATAAATAAGGCAAGAAGTGACACCATGGTCCTAAAGACTCCACAGGGCTCCCTTCTGATGTCCCTACTCAGCCTCAGAAGAGAGTCCTGCCATAGCCTGTCACTCCATAACTCCCTTCCCCAAACAGCTCATCCAGGAAGGTAAGGATATAGTTCCCAGGGGCCCCAGGACCCCAATCATACCTGAGACCACAGGGTGGCTCTCACTGACCTGACAATAAAAAGAACTAACAGTGACATCAGGCTGGTCCCAAACTCAGAGACTCCCCAACCTCCCACCCCTAATAAGCCTCCTTGAACAAGGTGGGCATAACCGTGGATACAGTCCATCTGACCCAGAGGAGTGAGAAAAAAGCAAGTGACAACCAGCAAGGCTGCTCTTAAGAAAGACTTCACTATAAGGCCAAGTCAACCTGCCCCCCTATTCAGTCCCCAAGATAGTCTGGACCCCTCAGAACCTCTGACTTGAGGTCCAAGTAGAGTCAAAGGTTGGGCATCACCAATCCCCAATGAGGGCCCAACTTTGGGAAGGGAAACCTGTCCAGCCTAACACCTTCAGGGCCACGAGTGGCCCCAACCGAGCTCCAGCCTGTCTCCCCAGCCCCCACAGCAACGTCCAGTTACCCAGGCCTTCTCCAGCAGCCCTCCCAGGGCCACCCCAGATAAGGGCCACTTACCCGGCTGTACACGTGCCTCTTGCTCTGGGCCATGTTGCTCACCCGGCCTCACACCCTCCCCCAGCGGGCCAAAGACAGAGAAAAGGCAGAAACCTAGGCAGGAGAAGGGTCAGAGCTCCAGGCCTCTTGGGCACATACAGAAGCCGTCAGGCACGGCCCTCCCCAGTCCATGGACCTCACTTGGTGGCCTACCGGGGTAGGGATGGGGGCAGAGGTGGGGGCTGAAGCAAGTCCCCTCTGCTGCCGGAAGATTCCTGAACCCAGAGACACGGACTCCTGCTTGCCAGCTGATGAGTCTCACTCTGCGCTAGTGCTGCTCCAGACTTGTCAGGAGCCGCGCTGGCCCCTGGGTCCTAGTGCCCCCTGCTTCACCCGGGCCAGAGAGAAGGTGGGACTCAGGCCCTAGGCCCACACCACCCTCAGCACTGCCCTCTAGAGTAAAGGGTTCTAAGGGCTGGGAGCACAGCGCTGACGGGTCCTCTGAGGCTGCACCCCTCACTATCACAGCCGCCCACCTCCTCCCAACACCCCTGAATGTGCCTCAGCAGGCCTGCCAGCATCAGTAACACTTCAAGACCATCAGCTACCTCCAGCCTCCACACAGGCAAAACAAAGGTCTCTCACCCACGCGCCTCTGGTGCTCTTCTTTCTCCCTCCCCTTTCTAAATTTGGGACTCAGGGTCCAAACCCAGGAGATTAGGGTCTGGATTCCAGTCTCACATAGGGCCAGAAGAGCCAGGCCTGCCCACCGCACTGTAAAGCAAGGGCAGTAATGGAGGCAATGCTACATGCACAGCCAGTCAAGCTCCCCAGCTCCCCCTACGCTGGCAAGGCTGCTACAGTCACTCTTCCTCCTTTCTGGTTGTCTGTCATAAAGGGCCAGGCTCTGAACCCCAAGAATAGCAGGCTCAACTGGATTAATAAAGGTGATGTGGTCAGAAGCAGGGAACCCCACTTGCCCCTTGCACCACAAGGCCCAGTCCACCTCAGCCATCTCTGCATGAAACTCTTGGCCTTGTCTCCTAGGCATCTCTTTAACAGAGAAAACGAGATGGTTTATTTTCTTTTTTTCACAAAACTTCTTTAATAACCATGTATTACTTTTACAATTAAAAATGTTTAATTTAGTAAGATTATGCATTCTAGTGAAAGGTTCCCAAAGGGATATGTAATGATACCACATCATTCATTTACCTGTCTAACACGGCCTAGGAACCAACAGACCAGGGTCCCTGCCCCTAAGTAGCCAACAAGGTTGGTCTGGGTCTGACCTATGGCTCCACTGGGTGCTGTGTGGACCTACCTAGACCCCCTGGGCCTTGGGAGACCTGTCTTGTCTGCACTGACTTCACTGGCCAGTCTTCCTCCACTCCATGTTCCTTCTGAGGTAGGCCAGGTAGCCCAGCAGGAGATTGACAACCAACAGCCAGATATATGGCCCCCAAACACCTCTCCACATCTTCAGTCCGGCTCAGACCCCCAAAGAAACCATTTCTCTCATTCCCTGCAAAATCTCCCTGTTGCCCACTCCCTTCCCTATTCACCATTATACAGGTGGGCAGGGCCAGGCAGCTTCTTGCAACCTGGATTTAGCATGTTCAGAACACTTCAGTCGACAGAACACCTTAAAAAACATAATTTCACAGTACCCTGGTTAAGCATACTGGTTCTAGACTCAGGCTGCTTATGTTCAATTCCTGGCTTCACCACTTGGGAGCAACATAAATTTGGTCCAGTTACTTAACATCTCTGTGCCTTCAATTTCCTCACCTGTCAATTGGGAACAATTAAAGAACATATCTCAGAGAGCTGATGTAAGGATTAGTCAAGATAATCCACATAAAACATCTAAGACATTGCCTGGCATTTAATAAATACTCAACAAAAGTAAGGTAACAACACCGCTATCATCATATTTGGACATCACAATAACCCCATAGACAGGCAGGACAGACAGGCAGGACAGGACTGTAGCTTAGAGAACTGAGGAACTTCCCTGAAGGCACACAGAAGGTAAAGGGTAGAGCCAAAACTGGAATGAAAGACTGAATCAGAACCCTCTGAGCTTTCTACCATCCCTCACTGTTATCAAGTATATCTCTAGGATTCCAAGGCCATTCTCTTTCTCTAGACCACGCTGCCTTCAAAGATGCAAAACAACTCATATCTATGAACAACTTCACAACTCACCAGCCACACAGGTATATATAGTTATCTAACTTCTTGGAGGCTGTTTCTTCCCAAAAAAAAAATGGGAATATCATCTGCCATATCTCCATTAATGTTATGAGGCTTGAATAAGATAAAGCACATAGAAATGCTTTGAAAAGTACAGAAGCTACTGAAGCACAAAGAATAACCTGATATATCAGATGGCATATAAATCTTAAAATACCTAGACAATAAATATAAGGAATACAGACAGGAGAAAGGTGAGCTAGAAAGAAAAGGGGTACCTGACTATGCCTTGAGTTATGGGTTATTTCAGGGATATGTGGAGAGGAAAGGCTTATAAACACTGTAAGTTGTGAAGATGGTATGATTAGGGACAAATAATTTTGCTTGACTACGGAATATTAAAGGAAGCTAACTTGGCTGAAGTGAAAAATTATAGATGAGTTCTTCTATCAAATTATAAGTCTTTTTTAACAGAGCCTACAACTTTTCTCTTTATGAGTCCACCACTCTTAGCTCACAGAGTCAAATAGTTCCTGAGTAAATAAACACATTAATATTGAGATGATTAGAGGGTAAGTATGGATAGTAAGGGAGTTTAACATTCAGGTAGAGATAGATGGACTTGATCCAGTAACAAGCCAGTCCTTTTCTGAATGGGAGACTGGCATAATGAAAACTCTCTTAGGAACATGAGCTGGTGGCAAGGCAGGGTGGAGTGAGGCAGAAGCAACTTGGCAAAGGCAGGGTAACAGCAAGGAGGCTGCTATAATGAGCAAAGGGTGAGGACGGTCTGAACCAGCCTCAAGAGAGAGAGGAGAGAGAAGAGGAAAGGAGCCAGTTCAGAGACCATGCAAAAAAGGCCCTGAGAAGGGCCTGTAGACAGAGCAGACATGGGGAAAGAGGCAAAGGCATGCTGGGGCTCCAGAGACAGAGAGACCTAGCTACAGCTTTGGTTCTCCCATTTCCTCACCTGTGCAACTCTGACCAAGACATTTAACTTTCAGAGCCCCAGTCACCTCATATGAAAAAAGGGGAAAAAATGCCTACCTCACAGGGATGTTGTGAGGATTAAATAAGATTGAAGCATTCAGCACAGTGCCTGGCACAGAATATGTACTCAACAAACTGTAAATATTGTTTTCATCATGAATGAGAGGGTCCCTCAATGATGACTTGCACATAGTAGGAACACAAATGTTGCACAAATAAATCGATGGATGGATGAGTGTGTGAATAAGTAAATGAATGGATAGGCTCGGTAATTTCAAGCATGGAAGACTGATAACTGAAAACAGCAGAACTGGGAGGAAATAGGAAGGGAAACCAAACGTGTGGGAGAGAAAAGGTATGACTTGTTCTTAGGGTCTTCTCAGAGACAAATTTAACTTTGTACACTAACATACATACTTCACTACCTCCCTCCAGAATGAATCTGTGATGCAGACAAAAGATTTCACTACCTTCCTTGCACAGGTGGTGGAACTGAGTCTCAGAAGTCAAGCGACTCACCTGAGTCTCATGGTAGAAAATGGCAGGGAAGCACACTGGACTAGTGGTATAGGCAGGTACCTGCCACAGCGCCCCTGGGCCCCAACCCATGTTACATAAGACAATTTTGAATTACATGTTCCCTCAGGCAAGAAGGAAATTGGTACTCCCTGGATCTCTAAACCATTCTCCTTCCTAATGACATGAAACACTGTTAACATGTCTAAGACAATGAGAAGATAGGGAAAGGAATGGGAAGGAGAGAAAAATCTCTGGTAAGTAGGTCACCAATGATATTGGAGAACATTTCAGAAAATGATAGGAGAACAGATTGTTGGTAATTAAGGAGGAAAAGCCTCTTTGACACCCAGCTTGTACAGTTTTACCTTGCTTTTACTGGCACCCAGCATCCTTTGGGCTCCTGACCCCCTCTTGTCTCACCCCACCTTACCTTGATCCTGGGCTAACCCAACTATCTGCCTTCCCTGACCCCACCTGAAGAGGAACCGGATAAAACTCAGGCAGTAAGACAGCAGAGTCCAAACAACTGAGCCAACTGGACTGGGCGCTGAGTATAAAGTGTTTGGTTACAAAGAGACAAAGAGAAACACAATGGTAATTAGCAAGACTCAGATTTTCTTAAAACTAGGGTACAGCTGAAAGACTAATAGGGAAGGGGTGAGTGTGGACTAAGTCCCTCAGTGGTCAGGAAGGGAGGGCTTGGCCTGCTCACTGAGTGAGGAATAAGTGCTGGGGGCTTGGAAGCTCGGAAGGCTGGATTCCAGCTTTGCACAGGAACCCAGAAAGAAGACAAAGACAGAGCCTTTTGTTCATAAGTTCTACTCTGGTATCTGCCTTATAGATCTCATACAGATAGGGCCTGGGCCCTAAATGGACTTTCCTTACCTCTCCAGCTCATTACCCCATACTGTGAAATATCTGCAGTCCACTTCCAGTCTGAATACAGTTCACTGCGCTTCCAAAGTATCCCCTTCCCCCAGAAACTCCCAGTGACTGCCAGGCCCACCTGCAAAGGGCCCAGACCTCCAGGAGCCAGAAAGGAAAGCTACACAACATGCCTCACTTTTCCTCAATAAAAGGACTTTTTCAGGAAGGCAACAGGCACTTAAGTGCAGCCCTGTACACACAACTGCACTCTTTCCAAGGCTAGCAGGAGTCCTATTTAACAGCCTGTTCAAAGTTCCTGCTGGTTCCTCCCCGTGCATCAACTAGCAACACCCTGGCACTAGGACCCCGCAGAGAGAGAACCCTGAGCCTGCGCTCTAAAGAGAGAGATGCACCATTTCACAACTTCAGCAAAAGCCAAAGCAGCCAACAAAGCCACAGCTACCTCAGCTACTGCTGGGCTTTGCCTTCTGGGCAGCTCGCCGGCCACTCCCCAGAAGCAGCGCATTCTGTCCTTTCTCTTTTTAAATCCACGTCATTGTCTGATCATAATGGAAATCAATCTCAAGTCACCAGGCAAAGGCGTATCCATGGCAACCTCAAGAGGAAGGACACGGAAATGATGCTCCAGTGGCTGCTATAGGAAACGGTAAGTTCATTTCTCTTCCATCCATGCCATCCCACCATTCTCCCCTTTCACTGAAGTCAGGAGTGCCCCTTACCTTCAAATGCAATATATCACATCAAAGAGGAAAACACAAAAGGTGAATGCTAATTACCTACAATATTATGTAAGGTTATAGGTCTGCCTAGTCTCACTAACTGGCAAGAAAATTTCTCGTTTTCTGGCTGATAGGGACAATTCTTTTTCTTATTCACCATCTCAGGTGGCGTAGTCTCAGTCTGCCATTTCTGACTGTCTTCCTATTAGTCAAGTGTCTTCCTAGTCAGGATGCTAGTCTCACTCAAGGATTTCAGAGTTTCCTACGTAGTTGCAGAAAGCCAGCAGCAACACTGACCCCACCACCCTGCCCACCCATGCTAATCATGCCCACAGGCTGGCCTGTAAGACTCCTTCCTTTGTAACCCTAGACTCCAGCCCCTCAAGGTCCAGAAAATGGAAATTAAGTCTAAATCTCTGCCTTCTCTGATGCTTCAGGGGAATGCCATTTTTGTAGAGGTAAGAGATTCATCAAGCGTAAGTACTACTAAGCTTAAGTAATCTTCCATGTCTCAATTTCCTCTTCTCTAAAATAGGGATAATAACAATACCTTTCTAATAAGGTTGTTGTAAAAATCATATAAGAATGCCTGAAAAACACTTACAAGAGTGGCTGGTATGATGCATTCAATAAACGTCAGCCATTATTATTACAAAGAAGAGGAAGGAGAAGCCTACAATGCAGGACTTAAGTTCAGAGTTGAAGTGAATGTGACTCTCCTGAATGAATCTCCGATCTACTCTCTTTCCCTCTCCTCTGGATGGTTTCAAGCTTCCCTTAGTACTTTCAAGTCCCTATTCCTGTCTGAGCCCATACCAGTGTCCCACCCCTCAGCAGACAACCTTGCTGGGAACAAAAATCAAGCCTATCAGATAAGAATTCCTTTACAAATTTAATTATATCTGCAACCATCATTGCCTCCTTCTCCCTTTTCTTTCCCTGCTGTCATTTCTCTGTAATGGAAATGGTGTTCCCTTCTTTTCAGGGCCAATCTCTCCACCTTCCTCTGAGGACCTCATTTAGCAATCATCCTTTCTCTTGTGCCTTCAATTGCACCCTCTCTTCTGGCTCTCTACACATCAGATGACCCACGCTTAAGAGTCTTCCATTCTAGGAAAAACTGTCTCCAGTCTCTGCTATCTCCTCCTCAAGCTGCCACCATCTTTCTTCCTTCCTTCCCTGCCAAACTACTCACAGTGAGTACACCCTCCTCATACTCACTTCCCATCCACTCCTCAATCCACCTGGCCTCCATCCCCACTTCAAGGAAGCGCTCACACTAAAAACGTATAAGAACACTGGCAATCACAGTCTCCTAACTATCCAATGTCAAGGTGCGTTTTCCAAGCTCATCCTACTTGGCCTCTCTGGAGCAACTGAAGCTGCTGATCCTCTTCCTGGAACTTTTTCCTCTCCTAGCATACCAAACCTCCTCATCTCCTCTGTCACCTTCAGCCTTCCATAAGCATAGTGGGGCTCATCCATTCCCACAGCTTCAACCACCACTTACACCTATAGGCCCTAGGCACAGACTCTTCTGAACCTCAGATGCACATTTCCACCTGACAGCTAATTGCCACAGAACCCACAAATTCAACATGACTCACAACACACTCGGTTTCTTCCCCCAGAAAAATGCTCCTCTTCTATATTCCCTGTTTACTAGTGGCACCACCATCCACCAAAATAGAAAACGGAGTCATCCTCAACAACTCCCTCCCTCTTGTTTTCAACGACCACTCCCTTAGCTAAACTCTGTCTCTACATTCTCTCAGATTCATCTCCTCTTTTCCATCCCCACTGGTCTAATCCTTCATTCAGCTATAAACCATGCCTACATTACTACAAGAGTCTCCTGATGTCCCTGATCCAGATTCTCTCGTCAGTCTGCTTCCACAGTTTGCTTCCCCAAATTCATTCATGTCACCTCCCTGCCTAAAAACCTCCAGTAGTTTCCCTGTCCACAAAATTGGAAGTGCTTCTTATCACAGCACTACAGGCCATTAAAAACCTGGCCTCATTATGAATCTAGTCTCATCTATCACCTCTCCTTTAATCCCAAGGTTCTCTTATATTCCAGCCACTTGGATCTATTTACCTTCCCCCTTATGTCTCTGCAAATGTTGTACATGTCACAAGGGCCATTCTCTCTCCTCATTTTCAGGCTCAGTTCAATTACCACCTCTTTCCAGAAGATCCCTAATGTCTCCAGGAAGAACTAGTCATTCCTTCCTCTGGCCTCACATAGCACTTTGGACATACCTCTATTACAATATCACGTTTTTATTAAAATATTTGCTCCCTTATCCATCATGAATTCCTCCAGCGAAGAGAGTTTTTATTCATCTCGGTATCCTCAGTACTGAACACAAAAGACCCTAAATGTTGAATAGAAGCCGACACCAACACGAAGCTCTAGGGAAATAAATTGGCTTGGACAGCTTTCCTAGAGAGTAGCTTCACCCTTCAAGACCACCACCTTGGGGGAAATGAACAGTCATGCACACACATGCCCCAGCAGATGTAGCTCTTTCCTCTCCAGATACGAGCCTAAGAAACTAAAAATACAGAAACAGCCCCAGGTCCTGTGGAATTTGGTAGTGACACCAAATCTCAATCTCATTTGTTTCCAGGGTAAAAGGACCACAAAGAGACGTCTAGACATCAGAGTGCAGATATGGGACAACATATCTGGCTTTGGGGGTGACAGGGGCCCAGTCTCTGCTTCAGTGAATCCCTCAGGGGATATGTAGGAGCATGGGGAGGTCGACTGGACACCCAATCTGCCCATCCACTAGGTGATACTCATACTAGCTTGAACTTCAAAAGAAAAATTATATAAAGCCAAATCCAGAGTCTCCAAGATGGCAAGGACCCTGAGATAGGTCTGAATCAGTCAACTGCTCAACACTTACCTCCTAAGGGGACACTGAAGATGCAGTTCTCACTTCCCTTGATAAGGGGCAGATAGATAACCCAAGTCCCCACAGCACCACCAAGTAGCCGTCAACAAGCCAGGCAACTTAGGAATCCTCTATTATGATCCCTCCCAACCTGTACCTCCAGGCAGCCACTAGCAATGATAGAGATAGCAGAGTAAAACCTAGAGTGGCAGCTGTCAATGGTATTATGATTCTCCCCACTATTCTGACTCCTCCCTAACAACTTCTTCTTTGTACCCACATGTCAGTCTGGCTCAGCTTATCAATTCTTCCTCCACATTGCCTCCTGCATCCTCCATTTTCCTCCATTACCACTGTTATCACTTTGGACTGCCATTTAATAGCTTTGAGAATGTAAGGCAAATCATTTACCATCTTTGGTGCCTCATCCATAAAACAGGATGACAGCTGCTCTGTGTACCTCACAGGATTATTAAATCAAATGCGATCATGCCAGTGAAAGGTCCTGTAATGTGTAAAATGTTATACATAAATATAAGACATTACTATTATTATCAATCGAAGGCCTCTATTATTGATATGGGAAGCACATCTGGCTCCCTGCCTCCATTTGTCCCCATTTCCAACCACATATACACCACAGTAAGGCATTTATATGCTCTAAAGTATTTATTTGCCTGTATACACACCTGCCCAAAATATTTCACTGATACACCATTTCTTACTTTAAACAATCCTAGACCTGACATACGCAGTGTCACCTCTGCACCAGTCAGCTGCTTAGGATGCTTTCCCTAGTCCTTTAAACCCCACCCATCCTTCAAGGTCCAACTGCAGCCCCACTATACGCCATGAAGAGAGACTAAATTTAAAAGCGAGAGATCTGAAACAATTTCATGAAAGAATTAAGGACTATTCAGTTTGGAGAAAACTTGGTAGGAACATTTGCCATCTAATACTTTAAGAGTCACCCTTTAAAGAGGGATTACACTTTCTTTTCTCTATGATTCTAAAAGGTAATCTAGGACCACCAGGATGGAAATTGCAGAGATGTTTTCAACAACATGAAATATTTCCTTCTTGAGCTATCCCAAGATGAAATGGGATGCCTTATATATTGTAAATTCCCTATTATTAGAAATATTCAAGCCCAAACTGGCCTTTTGGCAAGGATATTTTAGATGGAATTCAACTATCACAAGAGTTAACTGGACTAGAAATTAGCTCTGAAAGGAACCTTAGAGATCTTCTAGTCCAGCCTGTATTTCATAGGCAGGGACAGTTGAAGCGACTCACTCAAGCAGCACAGTTTGTTCTGGAGAACAAGGACTTTTCAATCCATTAATGTACACTTTGCTACTCAAAGTGTGGCCCATGGGCCACCAGCATCACGTAGAACTTGTTAACTGTAGAACCAACCAGAACCAGTATTTTAACAAGACCCCCAGGGGGTATGCACCATTAAAGTTTGAAAAGCACTGACCTACACTGCCCCTTCCAAACCTTTCATTCCAAGTCTGGAATTGTATTTCCCAAATTGTTTCAGAAGTTAAACAGAGGCAGCACCCAAGAAAAACTGTTTTTCCCATTCAAATTTGGGAAACTCTTCATACAATACTTCCAGTGGGAAATTCGTGCTAAATATCATTAGCATACTGAAGGCTCTCAAATAGTCTGTATTAGAAAAAACTTTAGCAATGAAGTTTTTCTAAACATACTTGAGCACAAAATGTCTTTTTTTTTTTTTTTACGTTACCATCTCTTTTAACCTGATGACTCGGCTTTGGCAGTACACTAGGTAAAGAAGGTCAATCTAGACCTCGTAGTTCCTTGACTCTCAATACCTTAAGCATACTGGATTAGTAAGCGGTCAACATGGGCTTGCTGCTCTGGTCACTACAATAAATGCGGTTAAGTTCCTAAATCACTGCCTGTTTAAAAACGGGGGAGTTTCTCATCTGTGTGATTTAGCTATGGTTCTGCCTGAAGACAAGAGAGATGCGTAAGCTGATGACTTCTCAAAGGCCATCCTGACAGTTAAGACCGACCCCTGGAGTGGGAGACAGAGCCATACCAAATCCATATTCCCGACCCCCAAGTTTGAGTCCTTTATGTTGGTGGCGGTGGTGGTTTTTTTCATCTGACACAAACTTCTCAGCCCTGTACCCACATTAAACCTGTGGCTCGGAATGGGTTCAGGGGTGCCTCGGAGGCTTCCAAGAAAGGAGGCGGACCCTTGCAGTTCCATGAAAGAATTAAGGACTATTCAGTTTGGAGAAAACTTGGTAGGAACATTTGCCATCTAATACTTTAAGAGTCACCCTTTAAAGAGGAATTACACTTTCTTTTCTCTATGATTCTAAAAGGTAATCTAGGACCACCAGGATGGAAATTGCAGAGATGTTTTCAACAACATGAAATATTTCCTTCTTGAGCTATCCCAAGATGAAATGGGATGCCTTATATATTGTAAATTCCCTATTATTAGAGTAATAGAGTAATTATTAGAGTAAAAGAGGAATTCGGAGGTGCAATCACTCTGCCAGAACACCGCCAGACAGAAGAGCTCAGGTGCGTCGGACAGGCCCAGCCCTAGGTGGGCGCCCACCGCGCCGCGGCCCACCCGTGCCGCGCCGCGCCCCGCTCCGCACACCGGGCTCCGTGCCCCATGCCAGCACTCAGCCCTCCGTTCAACGCTGGGAACCTCGCGAACTCGCGGGGGTCGGCAGCGGAGACGGTTTGCAGGATCGCCGCCTCAGTACCTGTCCTGACAGGGGCTCCACGCCGGGCTCCGGCCCCACCGGCGACCGACGCCCTAGTCCCTACCGACCCCGCCCCGCCCGCGTGGGTTGCCCGACGATCCGCCCGACCCCTCTTGCCGTCCCCAGTCCCTCTAGCCCCTGAGACCCAGAGGCACTCGGGCTTCAGCAAACAGGCCACTCTTTACGGAAGACAGGCCTAAATTAAAAGCTGCGCGCTGAGCGCGGCCGAGATGACATCGATCAGGCACAAAGCTGGACACCTGGAGCTAAATGCGCGTGCGTACTAAGTCAGGAGGCCAGTTAGGCCCACAGGAGAGAGGTACGCACTGGGTGACCAGCGCCCTCTTCCGGCGTAGGGGAGACAGTGCAGAAGGGCTGGAGGACTCGTTTACAGCTTGTGAGCGCTGAACTGCTCATTAAAACAAGATAAATCATATCTCGTCAGTTACCTTAGGGAAAAAATTAATTTTGTTGCTGTTCAGTGTCATCTATCATTTGGGGATACAGGTATCTCGTGCTCTTATTATGGTGATAAAATAGCCCAAATTTACATACGGCATTTGGGGTTTTCTTAATTAAAAAAAGAAAACATTAAAAACTACAAACCCCTTGATCCAATGTACCCACTTCTAATAATGTAGCCAAAGAAATGAAAGAAATAAGAGAGCAAGTATTCAAAGATACTTGTACAGCATCTTACTACGCAGATGGACAGTGACTGTGGAGGGGTATGTGGGGGGGACTTGGTGAAGGGGGGAACCTAGTAAACATAATGTTCTTTCTGTAATTGTAGATTAATGATACCAAAAAAAATCAAAGTTAAAAAAAAAAGATACTTGTACAAGGATGTTGGGAGAGTCAGGATTTGACAGACAATGGGTTCGAATTCTAACTGCAATTTACTTACTGGCTTTGTGAGATCTGGGTTAGTTATTTAATTTCACCATGCCTCTGTTTCCTCATTTGTAAAATGAGAATGTTAGTGATTGTATCTATATCATTAAATTGTTAGGAAGATTGATTGAATATTCTTGGGGGGCGTTTTTTATTTTCCGCGGTTCTTGTCCCAGCTGCAACAAAGAATTGAAGGGCAGAGACAAAGTTGTGAAGCAGAGTAAAAGTTTTACTTACAGTCAGGTACTTAGAGAAGAAGTGCAGGGGACCTCAGGGAAGAGAGGAACCCTGAAAGGTTTAAGTTTTATTTAAAGAGAGAGAATGTGCGCACTGGGAGAAAGGGGAGTGTGGGCTACCTTAGAGAAAAGGTGTGCTGAAAGATTGGGTAAGTTTTATTTAAGGCTAAGCACTTAGAAAATGCAGGCGACCTCAGAGAGTGGAGCGCTGAAAGGTTTAGAAAAAGTTCTGTTTAAGGCTACACAATTAGAAAGTGCCAGCGACCTCAGAGAGGAGCACCCTGAAAGGTTGGGGGTTCCCCCTTTAAAGGATTTTTTTCAGGAATGTGACAAAGGACTAGGGGTGTGGACTTGTTAAGTGGTCTCAAGATGTTTATCTTTGATGAGAGATGTTACATCTCTATTATCAGTCCCCCGGGTAATTTTGCAAATTAGCTTAACATAAGAAATTTCTGATCGGATTCCTCCCCAGGATAGCAGCTTCCCTCTGGTAACATATCAATCAAGACCACCTGCCCTGCCCCAAGGTGGGCTGAGTTATTTGTCTGTTAGCTAAAGAATATGTAAAGAAATCTTACTTCTCAACTTCCTGGGTTTTAAAATACAATCTTATCTTTAAGATGGAACCTTTCCTGTTTTTACTATGCTGTTTATAACTGGGTTTTTTTGCTAAATTAATCATGATGCTTCTCTCCTGCCCAGGTGGCAGATTACTTGATTAGGGGCTGGAGGTGGAAAAACAGTATATAGGTTAAGTTAAATAATAAACTGGGCTCAAAAAACTCAAAATAGAAATACCATTTGACCCAGGAATTCCATTCCTAGGAATTTACCCTAAGAATGCAGCAGCCCAGTTTGCAAAAGACATATGCACCTCTATGTTTATCACAGCACTATTTACAATAGTCAAGAAATGGAAGCAACCTAAGTGTCCATTAGTAGATGAATGGATAAAGAATATGTGGTACATATACACAATGGAATATTATTCAGCCATAAGAAGAAAACAAATCCTACCATTTGCAACAACATGGATGGAGCTAGAGGGTATTATGCTCAGTGAAATAAGCCAGGAGGAGAAAGACAAGTATCAAATGATTTCACTCATCTGTGGAGTATAACAACAAAGAAAAACTGAAGGAACAAAACAGCAGCAGACTCACAGAACCCAAGAATGGACTAACAGTTACCAAAAGGAAAGGGACTGGGGAGGATGGGTGGGAAGGAAGGGATAAGGGGGAAAATGGGGCATTACGATTAGCACACATAATGTAGGGATGGGGGACACGGGGAAGGCAGTATATACAGAGAAGACAAGTAATGATTCTATAGCATCTTACTACATTGATGGACAGTGACTGTAATGGGGTATGTGGGGGGGACTTGATAATAGGGGGAGTCTCGTAACCATAATGTTGTTCAAGTAATTGTACATTAACGGTATCAAAATAAAATTAAAAAAAAAAAGAACAGCAAAAAAAACTGAAGGAACAAAACAGCAGCAGACTCACAGAACCCAAGAATGGACTAACAGTTACCAAAGGGAAAGGGACTGGGGAGGATGGGTGGGAAGGGAGGGATAAGGGGGAGGGAAAAAAGGGGGGAAGTGCTATTAGCAGCCAGAATGTAGGGCAGGGGGCACAGGGAGGGCTGTACAACACAGAGAAGACAAGTAGTGATTCTATAGCATCTTACTCCTCTGATGTACAGTGACTGTAATGGGGTATGTGGGGGAGACTTGGTGAAGGGGAGAGTCTAGTAAACATAATGTTCCTCATGTAATTATAGATTAATGATACCAAAATAAAATAAAAATAAAAATAAAAAAGAATAAACTGAGCCTTTTAGGCTAAAGTTGATCTTACAATGGCATGATCTAATTGACACAATAAAGACATCGGCTGGACTCAGATACTTTTCTTTACCTGGGGAGTTATTTGGACATTCCAAGTTATTCCTGGCCTTTGGAACTTCAATTCATTAACTCATTAACTCTGTGAGTCTTTTTGCTCTCTAGGTTTAACTGGTTAATTCCTTGAGTCCCTTTTAGTGGGCTTTACTGGCCTTAATTCTCTGTCCACACTGCTCATTTCTATTCTTCTGCTTAACAAATCCATGTAAAGATCCTGAAATGTAATTATTTAAAAGTTCTATTTATCTTAACCTCACCTTGAAAAATCCTTCAGGGTGACGGTGGGGTGAAGCTGAAGGGTAAGCAGTAGAAAGGATGAATTGGCCAGCCTCTCCACTACCGCCTCTTTTTTCCCTCATTCCATCTTCAAAATATTTCTAATGATTCTGAATAGATTAAAAATTTGCATAATTCAAAAATCAAAGCAACATAAAAAGTATACAGTGAGAATCTTCCCTTCAACCCATTCTTCCCATCCTTTCCCTCCCACTTGCCCACTACAGGAAAGGCAAACAGATATGAATATATAGTCTTGCCTCTCCCATTTTCTTATGCAAAAGATAGTATATATATATATATATATATACACACACACACTTGCACCTTACGGCCTTCACTTTCTAAATAGTAGATGTTTTCTTCATTCTTTTTTTCAGCTGCATAGTACTGTCATGTGTACACACAATTTATTACGCAGCCTTTTCTAGTTGGGATAGTTGCCAGTCTTTTGCTATTGCAAACAATGCTTTGGTGAGTCACTTTGTACATATGACATCCCATATGTGAACAGGGGTATCTGTAGGATACATCTGGATCAAATAATAAATGCATCTATAATTTTTGTAGAAATGACCTTGATCCCCTTCAATGAAAGTGAAATTGTATAAAAAATAAATTTAGAAGTTTTAAGAGGCACTGCACACACATTTTTAATTGTGGTAAAACATACATAACAAATTTTACCACTTTAACCATAAAAAAAGTTCAGTGACACTAAGTACATTTCTATTACTGTGCAACCATCACCACTATCCAGCTCTAGAACATACTCATCTTTCTATGCTGAAATTCTGTATCCATTAAATACTAATTCCCTTTTCTCCCCTCACCATAGAGCCCTGGTAACAAGCATTCTACTTTCTGTCTCTATGAATTTGACTATTCTAAGTACCTTATATAAGTAGAGTCATATAATATTTGTCCTTCTGTGCCTGGCTTTTGTCTTCAAGGTTCATTCATGTTATAGCAAATGTCAGCATTTCTTTCCTTTTTAGGGCTGAATAATACTCCATCATATGTATGTGCCATGTTTTGTTTATCCATTCACCCGTCAGTGGATATTTGGGTTATTTCTACCTTTTGGCTATCGTGAATATACTCATCTTTTTTAAACACAAACACATATCCCACTCATCTCATCCCCCACAATCCCTACCCAAAACAACTCTTGATGCCAGTTTTTATTTGTTATTCCAGAGTAACTGAAAACATAAATGTTGTACATGCAAACAACAACATCCTTTACACACTGTTCTGAACCTTTTATTTCCACTGGACATCATAACCTGGAGGTTGTCCGTATTAGTACATACTGATCTGCCCTTACGTTTTTCTAAAGTGTATTTTAAATTTGAGCTGGAGCCATCCTTCTGAGTAACTTTAACAACCTTTAACAAATGTGTTGAGTTTTTGTGTGAAGCTGCTAGGCCTTATGTGGAATGAGAGGGATATAGGATACAGGAAAGACCCAAACGCCTCTCACCACCACGAAAGGGGTCCCCACTGAGTCTAAAGGATAGAATTCACTAACAGGTAAATACTGTTTCTCTTACAATGGATTAGGTGAATTTTCAAGGAAAATTAGCATTTCTTTCCCTATGTGTTTTTTTCATGTGTGCCAGCCTGGAGCTCCCTCTAATGGGGGTCCTGAATAAGATCCTTAGGAACCCCAAAATTCCGATCTGCATGACCAGAACCCATCCTCCCTACCTGTGATACTAAACAGAGAGGAACATCTGTGCTCATCTGGGTGGAACCCTAGGCATTCCAGAACATTTCAAAGAGAATAACCTTCCCTAGAAGAGAGGATGCTGTTTCCCAAAGGAAGGAGGTGGTTTTCAGATGAGAGACTTGGAGAGAGGATTGGATGAAAGTAACAGAGTAAATCAAAGGTGACAAAGCCAGGTATAAGGGAGGACATGCATGGGAGAGAAGCATCTAAATGAGCTATACCAGCACTATCCAGTGGAAATAAATGTAAATTTTGAAACTGTCTTTAATTGAAATGTAGACTAATAAATTTTAAGATTTTTTTGGAGAAAATTATTAAAGTTCAATTTGGAGAAAATTATTAAAATTCAATTATTAAGCCAGCCACACATAAAATCTTAAATTTTCTAGTAGACACAATTTTTTAAAGTAAATTTTAGGAACAAGTGAAATTAATTTTAACAAGATATCCAAATATTATTTTTTCAGCATATAAAATATAAAAATATTAATGAGATATTTTACATTATTTTTTGTACTAAGTCTTCAAAATACAGTGTTGTATTTACAGCACATCTCTACTCAGATGGTAAATTTTTTTTTCACTACTTAATGTTTTTTATTATTCCACTTTTTTTTTTTTTGGTATCATTAATCTACAATTACATGAAAAAGAACATTATGTTTACTAGGCTTCCCCCTTCACCAAGTCCCCCTCACATACCCCTTCACAGTTACTGTCCATCAGAGTAGTAAGATGCTTTAAAATCACTGCTTGTCTTCTCTGTGTTGCACAGCCCTCCCCGTGCACCCCCCACACTATACATGATAGTCAGATGGTAAATTTTTATTGGAAATATTTTATCTGGTTTAGATTTCATAAAATTGAGAGTTGAAGTAGATTCATGTATGTAACTTGTTTCAAACATATTTAGAAGTTTTCCAATAATTTAAAACTTAAATTTCACTTCATTAAAATTAAATAGAATTTAAAATTCAGTTCCTCAGTCACATTAGCCACATTTCAAGTACTCAATAGCCACATGTAGCCAGTGCTTTCATATTGGATAGTTTACAGATAGAACTTCAATCCTTCTTTCCCCTGCTTTGTTATGCTTTTATGAGAAGGTCTGACCTTTCAGGAAAGAATCTAATATATATTCATCATTGCCTGGCTTTGTTACCACATACTTGTAGAGTGTGAGGCGACAAGGTGATCCAGGAAGAACCAGACCTATTGTTCCCCATTTCTTTCTGGGGTAAATGTGGGGACAGCTTAAGGATGGTCCCTTGGAGACGGTAATAAGAAGAATCCACAATGTGGGATAAACCGGAACAAACATAAAAAGTTTCTCTTACAGTGGGGATTAGGACCACACAAGTTCTATTGTAGAAAACATAGGAAAAAGCATACCTACAAATGGAGATATTTTTGTTAAAACAAATAAAGACCCTTGAAAAGAATACAAGACTTCAGTACATTCTCTAAAATTAGGAATACAAAGATGCCCAATATCTCTGATTCTAAACAACATTGTATTTTAGGACATAACTAATACAATAAGAAAAAATATATAAAGCACAAAGATTAGAAAGGAAGAAATCAAACTGTCATTTTTCACAGATGATATGATTACCTACATAAAAATGCCAAAGGAATCTGAAAGTTATTAGTGTTGGCAAAAAAAAAAAATTAGCACGGTGGCTAGATATAAAATCAACATAAAAAATCAGTTGCATTTCCATAACCAACAATGAAAAGTTAAAAAATGTAATCTTTAAAATGAAACAACGCACCTAGCAATAAACAATAAAATATGTACACAATCCAAAATTATAAAATCATATTTGAAGACGTTACAGAGAGCCTAAATAAATGGGAGATATAGAACATTCATAAACAGGAAAATTTGATGTCATAAATAAGTTAGTTCCATATTAATCTATATATTTGAAATAATCCCAATTTGTTGGCTATGCCAATACCTTGTGGCCTGGAACTGGTTTAAAGGACCGTAAGTAAGGACAGAAGACAAAATATAGATTTGAGTAGAGAAAATTGGAATGGAAAACTATCCAACACACATATAAAGCCAGAATACTCAAAGAATAACACCCCCAGAGAGTGAACTTTAAAAAAAAAGCTCCCCATAGAGGGAAACAGTAAGGATAAAGCCTTTCTCCTTGGTTCTGGGTGTAGTGGGGGAAAATTCCTCTCTGATAATTCAAAATAATTAGCCTGTACTCACACAAGTTTGGGTCCAGAATCTATACCACATGAGTGGCCAAAGAAATTCCAAGACAAAAATTTATTTAAAAACTTGGTCCCAAGTTGGTACAGTACTCCTGGGAACCTAGCCAAGCTTAATGTAAAACCTCTTTGGCCTCAAATAATTCCTATAGCTGTAGTTGCAGGAACCATGAAAATACAAAGTCACTGAACACACAAAGAAACAAGTTATCAAAAACGATTTAAGCCTGCAAAGATAACTGTTATTGGAATTTTCAGTTACAGTGTATAAAATGAATATGTTTAATATGTTTTTAAAAACATAAAAGGTAATTTAAAGCATAAGGAAGGAACAAGAGATTGTATTATTGACTAGTTAGATTGGCTAAACAACCAATGATAAAACATAGTAATAAAACTAATTGTAATATAAAGTTACTAGATGGAATAAATAAAAGATTAGTCACAGCTGAAGAAAGAATTAGTAAACCGGAAAACAGTACTTTAAAAAAATGAACCAGAGAGGGGCAGAAGATGGCGGCGTGAGTAGAGCAACGGAAATCTCCTCCCAAAACAACATATATCTATGAAAATATAACAAAGACAACTCTTCCCAGAATAAAGACCAGAGGACACAGGACAATATCCAGACCACATCTGCACCTGAGAGAACCCAGCGCCTCGCGAAGGGGGTAAGATACAAGCCCCGGCCCCGCGGGAGCCGAGCGCCCCTCCCCCCAGCTCCCGGCAGGAGAAGAGCAGGCAGAGCGGGAGTGAGACGGAGCACAGGGCTGCAGAGCACCCAGCCCCTGCCATTTGGGCCAGAGTGCAGGGCGCTCGATACTAGGAAAACAGGGCAGCAAGAACAGTGAGCAGGCACTGGAGGCTGGGCGACTGAGGGCATAAGAAAAGCGCGCGACCATTTTTTTTTTTGCTTTTTTGCTGTTTTGTTTTGGCGAGCGCTTTTTGGGAGTTTTAAAGGGATAGGGACCCCAATACTAGGGAAACAGGGCAGAAAGACCGGTGAGCAGAGGCCTGAGGCTGGCACCGGAGAATAAAGAAAAACGAACGACCACCCTTTTTTTTTTTTTTTTTTTTAATTAAAAAAAAAAAATTTTTTTTTCTTTTTTTTTGGTGGGCATTGTTTTCTTTTGGCGGGTGCTTTTTGGAAGTCTTAAAGGGGCAGGGCGGGTCACTTAATCCAGAGGTAGGGAATCCGGGATCTCTGGGCACCCTAACCCCTGGGCTGCAGGGAGCAGGGAGGCCCCTTACGGAGATAAATAGCCTCCCAGCAGCTCCTGCTCCAACGCGACTCCACCATTTTGGAGTAGCTGCCCGAGCCAGGCCACGCCCACAGCAACAGCGGAGATTAACTCCATAGCAGCAGGGCAGGAAGCAGAAACCCTGTCTGCGCGCAGTTGCGCAGCACAAGCCACTAGAGGCCGCTGTTCTCCCAGGAGAGGAGGGCCACAAACCAACAAGAAAGGAAGTCCTTCCAGCCGTCACTCGTCCCAGTTCTGCAGACTATTCCTATCACCATGAAAAGGCAAAGCTACAGGCAGACAAAGATCACAGAGACAACACCAGAGAAGGAGACAGACCTAACCAGTCTCCCTGAAAAAGAATTCAAAATAAGAATCATAAACATGCTGACAGAGATGCAGAGAAATACGCAAGAGAAATGGGATGAAGTCCGGAAGGAGATCACAGATGCCAGAAAGGAGATCGCAGAAATGAAACAAACTCTGGAAGGGTTTATAAGCAGAATGGATAGAATGCAAGAGGCCATTGATGGAATTGAAATCAGAGAACAGGAACGCATAGAAGCTGACATAGAGAGAGACAAAAGGATCTCCAGGAATGAAACAATATTAAGAGAACTGTGTGACCAATCCAAAAGGAACAATATCCGTATTATAGGGGTCCCAGAAGAAGAAGAGAGAGGAAAAGAGATGGAAAGTATCTTAGAAGAAATAATTGCTGAAAACTTCCCCACACTGGGGGAGGAAGTAATCGAACAGACCACGGAAATACACAGAACCCCCAACAGAAAGGATCCAAGAAGGGCAACACCAAGACACATAATAATTAAAATGGAAAAGATCAAGGACAAGGAAAGAGTGTTAAAGGCAGCTAGAGAGAAAAAGGTCACCTATAAAGGGAAACCCATCAGGCTAACGTCAGATTTCTCAACAGAAACCCTACAGGCCAGAAGAGAATGGCATGATATATTTAATACAATGAAACAGAAGGGCCTTGAACCAAGGATACTGTATCCAGCACGACTATCATTCAAATATGACGGTGGGATTAAACAATTCCCAGACAAACAAAAGCTGAGGGAATTTGCTTTCCACAAACCACCTCTACAGAACATCTTACAGGGACTGCTCTAGATGGGAGCACTCCTAGAAAGAGCACAGCACAAAACACCCAACATATGAAGAATTGAGGAGGAGGAACAAGAAGGGAGAGAAGAAAAGAATCTCCAGATAGTGTATATAACAGCTCAATAAGCGAGCTAAGTTAGGCAGTAAGATACTAAAGAGGCTAACCTTGAACCTTTGGTAACCACGAATTTAAAGCCTGCAATGGCAATAAGTACATATCTTTCAATAGTCACCCTAAATGTTAATGGGTTGAATGCACCAATCAAAAGACACAGAGTAACAGAATGGATAAAAAAGCAAGACCCATCTATATGCTGCTTACAAGAAACTCACCTCAAACCCAAAGACATGTACAGACTAAAAGTCAAGGGATGGAAAAACATATTTCAAGCAAACAGTGAGAAGAAAGCAGGGGTTGCAGTACTAATATCAGACAAAATAGACTTCAAAACAAAGAAAGTAACAAGAGATAAAGAAGGACACTACATAATGATAAAGGGCTCAGTCAAACAAGAGGATATAACCATTCTAAATATATATGCACCCAACACAGGAGCACCAGCATATGTGAAACAAATACTAACAGAACTAAAGGGGGATATAGACTGCAATGCATTCATTCTAGGAGACTTCAACACACCACTCACCCCAAAGGACAGATCCACTGGGCAGAAAATAAGTAAGGACACGGAAGCACTGAACAACACAGTAGAGCAGATGGACCTAATAGACATCTATAGAACTCTACATCCAAAAGCAGCGGGATATACATTCTTCTCAAGTGCACATGGAACATTCTCCAGAATAGACCACATACTAGGCCACAAAAAGAGCCTCAGAAAATTCCAAAAGATTGAAATCCTACCAACCAACTTTTCAGACCACAAAGGCATAAAACTAGAAATAAACTGTACAAAGAAAGCAAAGAGGCTCACAAACACATGGAGGCTTAACAACACGCTCCTAAATAATCAATGGATCAATGACCAAATCAAAATGGAGATCCAGCAATATATGGAAACAAATGACAACAACAACACTAAGCCCCAACTTCTGTGGGACACAGCAAAAGCAGTCTTAAGAGGAAAGTATATAGCAATCCAAGCATATTTAAAAAAGGAAGAGCAATCCCAAATGAATGGTCTAATGTTACAATTATCGAAATTGGAAAAAGAAGAACAGATGAGGCCTAAGGTCAGCAGGAGGGACATAATAAAGATCAGAGAAGAAATAAATAAAATTGAGAAGAATAAAACAATAGCAAAAATCAATGAAACCAAGAGCTGGTTCTTCGAGAAAATAAACAAAATAGATAAGCCTCTAGCCAGACTTATTAAGAAGAAGAGAGAGTCAACACAAATCAACAGTATCAGAAACGAGAAAGGAAAAATCACGACGGACCCCACGGAAATGCAAAGAATTATTGGAGAATACTATGAAAACCTATATGCTAACAAGCTGGGAAACCTAGGAGAAATGGACAACTTCCTAGAAAAATATAACCTTCCAAGATTGACCCAGGAAGAAACAGAAAATCTAAACAGACCAATTACCAGCAATGAAATTGAAGCGGTAATCAAAAAACTACCAAAGAACAAAACCCCCGGGCCAGATGGATTTACCTCGGAATTTTATCAGACATACAGGGAAGACATAATACCCATTCTCCTTAAACTTTTCCAAAAAATAGAGGAGGAGGGGACACTCCCAAACTCATTCTATGAAGCTAACATCACCCTAATACCAAAACCAGGCAAAGACCCCACCAAAAAAGAAAACTACAGACCAATATCCCTGATGAACGTAGATGCAAAAATACTCAACAAAATATTAGCAAACCGAATTCAAAAATACATCAAAAGGATCATACACCATGACCAAGTGGGATTCATCCCAGGGATGCAAGGATGGTACAACATTCGAAAGTCCATCAACATCATCCACCACATCAACAAAAAGAAAGACAAAAACCACATGATCATCTCCATAGATGCTGAAAAAGCATTTGACAAAGTTCAACATCCATTCATGTTAAAAACTCTCAGCAAAATGGGAATAGAGGGCAAGTACCTCAACATAATAAAGGCCATCTATGATAAACCCACAGCCAACATTATATTGAACAGCGAGAAGCTGAAACCTTATCCTCTGAGATCGGGAACTAGACAGGGATGCCCACTCTCTCCACTGTTATTTAACATAGTACTGGAGGTCCTAGCCACGGCAATCAGACAAAATAAAGAAATACAAGGAATCCAGATTGGTAAAGAAGAAGTTAAACTGTCACTATTTGCAGATGACATGATACTGTACATAAAAAACCCTAAAGACTCCACCCCAAAACTACTAGAACTGATATCGGAATACAGCAAAGTTGCAGGATACAAAATCAACACACAGAAATCTGTGGCTTTCCTATATACTAACAACGAACCAACAGAAAGAGAAATCAGGAAAACAACTCCACTCACAATTGCATCAAAAAAAATAAAATACCTAGGAATAAACCTAACCAAAGAAGTGAAAGACTTATACTCTGAAAACTACAAGTCACTCTTAAGAGAAATTAAAGGGGACACTAACAGATGGAAACTCATCCCATGCTCGTGGCTAGGAAGAATTAATATCGTTAAAATGGCCATTCTGCCCAAAGCAATATACAGATTTGATGCAATCCCTATGAAACTACCAGCAACATTCTTCAATGAACTGGAACAAATAATTCAAAAATTCATATGGAAACACCAAAGACCCCGAATAGCCAAAGCAATCCTGAGAAAGAAGAATAAAGTAGGGGGGATCTCACTCCCCAACTTCAAGCTCTACTATAAAGCCATAGTAATCAAGACAATTTGGTACTGGCACAAGAGCAGAGCCACAGACCAATGGAACAGACTAGAGAATCCAGACATTAACCCAGACATATATGGTCAATTAATATTTGATAAAGGAGCCATGGACATACAATGGCGAAATGACAGTCTCTTCAACAGGTGGTGCTGGCAAAACTGGACAGCTACATGTAGGAGAATGAAACTGGACCATTGTCTAACCCCATATACAAAAGTAAACTCAAAATGGATCAAAGACCTGAATGTAAGCCATGAAACCATTAAACTCTTGGAAGAAAACATAGGTGAAAACCTCTTAGACATAAACATGAGTGACCTCTTCTTGAACATATCTCCCCGGGCAAGGAAAACAACAGCAAAAATGAGTAAGTGGGACTATATTAAGCTGAAAAGCTTCTGTACAGCAAAAGACACCATCAATAGAACAAGAAGGATCCCTACAGTATGGGAGAATATATTTGAAAATGACACATCCGATAAAGGCTTGACGTCCAGAATATATAAAGAGCTCACACGCCTCAACAAACAAAAAACAAATAACCCAATTAAAAAATGGGCAGAGGAACTGAACAGACAGTTCTCCAAAAAAGAAATACAGATGGCGAACAGACACATGAAAAGATGCTCCACATCGCTAATTATCAGAGAAATGCAAATTAAAACTACAATGAGGTATCACCTCACACCAGTAAGGATGGCTGCCATCCAAAAGACAAACAACAACAAATGTTGGCGAGGCTGTGGAGAAAGGGGAACCCTCCTACACTGCTGGTGGGAATGTAAACTAGTTCAACCATTGTGGAAAGCAGTATGGAGGTATATCAAAATGCTCAAAACAGACTTACCATTTGACCCAGGAATTGCACTCCTAGGAATTTACCCTAAGAACGCAGCAATCAAGTTTGAGAAAGACAGATGCACCCCTATGTTTATTGCAGCACTATTTACAATAGCCAAGAATTGGAAGCAACCTAAATGTCCATCAATAGATGAATGGATAAAGAAGATGTGGTACATATACACAATGGAATACTACTCAGCCATAAGAAAAGGGCAAATCCAATCATTTGCAGCAACATGGATGGAGCTGGAGGGTATTATGCTCAGTGAAACAAGCCAAGCGGAGAAAGAGAAATACCAAATGATTTCACTTATCTGTGGAATATAAGAACAAAGGAAAAACTGAAGGAACAAAACAGCAGCAGAATCACAGAACTCAAGAATGGACTAAAAGGTACCAAAGGGAAAGGGACTGGGGAGGATGGGTGGGTAGGGAGGGATAAGGGGGGGAGAAGTAGGGGGGTATTAAGATTAACATACATGGGGGGGGTAGGAGAAAAGGGAGGGCTGTACAACACAGAGAAGGGAGGTAGTGATTCTACAACATTTTGCTATGCTGATGGACAGTGACTGTAAAGGGGTTTATAGGGGAGACCTGGTATAGGGGAGAGCCTAGTAAACATAATATTCGTCATGTAAGTGTAGATTAGTGATACCAAAAACAAAGCAAAAAAAAAAAAAAAGGGCAGTTCCTGTGTGGTAACCTCCAACGAGTTCTACACAAGGGTATAAAGGGCATATAAAAGTGTAGGCAAAGGGTCTGTTTGTGTTTATACAGAGGATCAAAGCCTAATTGGGCTACCCCGAAAATGAACTAAGATACGATATGAAAAAGAACTTCCAACATCTGCACTCTCTGGAAGACTCATGCCAGAAGATGATCATCAAAAAACCCCAACAAAGATCCACGCACTGCTACAGCTGTAGATGCACTCATCCCACCAGTTCCTGGACTTGCCATGGGAATGAGGAAGGAGATATCTAAGCTGGCCTGTGCATACAGTAAAACAACAAATTTGACTGGATCTATACTGTTGGAACTCAACCAAGAATTTGGAGAAGTGCAAATTGTAGCGCTCCAAACTCTTACAACTACAGACTATTTACTGTTAAAAGAACATATGGCATGTGAACAGTCCCCAGGAATGGGGTGTTCTAGTTTATCTGAATTCTCTCAGACTGTTTAAGTTCAGTCGGACAATATCCACCATATCATAGATAAGTTTTCACAAATGCCTAAGGTGCCTAACTGGTTTTCTTGGTTTCACTGGAGATGGCTGGTAATTACAGGTATGCTTTGGTTAGGTAACTATATTCCTATTATGTTAATGTGTGTGCACAATTTAATTAGTCGTTTAAAACCTATCCATGCTGAAGTTACTCTACAAGAAGATATGTCAAAGAAATAATCAATCTTCCCAGGTTTTCTTCCGCCTGCTACTTCTATAGCTTTTCTTCTTCCTTCCTAATTACAACCCTTAAATAGAATTCGTGCCTCATATCAAATTTACCGAGTATCATAACTCCTCCAAGTGGTAAAGATACCTCAATACAAATGCTGGGCATAGAAGCCACAGGGCATAAATATGCAAAGAAGTAAAAAGCTAACCTTTTCAAACAATAAGGCTTCTCTCTCACTTACCAACTCTACATTTCCCTGTATGGCCCCAGAAGATGACTGGTTAGCCAGAGACGGGTAAGATTCCTCAAGGGAGGAACAACCTAAGACAGGCACAGTCGCAGGGGGGCCATCAGGTGAGAAATTGGGGATCAACAGAGGTGAGGCTTAGAACCTCACCCCCCCTGTTCTGAGAGAAATCTTCTGCATACGTGGATGTTTTATTGCCCTGGTCTAGCTTGGATTAACACATAGTCTACAGGCACACACCTGATAATCTACATTTGCTCTCTTACAACACTAAACTATGTTTTCTACCTTTATCTTGTATCTACCTACCACTTCAGCATTTTATTAAAAATAATAATAATAAAGAGAGAAATGTGGTATCCACATATAAATCAAGTATAAAAACCAAATGAGTATTCATATTTGAACTGACTGTTTAGAGTTCATAATGCATGAGCAAAACCAAAAGTTTCTGTGATGACTGCCCTTGTACTGTTCACCATGTAACTTATTCATTATGTAAGAATTTGTTCTACATGTAAGAACTTGTTTGTTATGCCTCAGAAGATTGGAGAATGACGAAAATTAGGCTTGGGGTGGATTAATGATTGTGCATTGAGCATTGACTCCCCTATACAGAATTTTATGGTTGTTAACAACCATTTGATCAATAAATATGAGAGATGCCCTCACAAAAAAAAAAAAAAAAAAAGGACAGACTTCCAATGGTAAAATAAATAAGTAACCGGGATGTAATGTATAGCATAAGGAATAGAGTCAAGATATTGTAACAGCTTGGTAGGGTGATAGCTGGAACCTCGAATTATGTATATAAATGTTCTACCACTGTGTTGTACACTTGAAACTAATGTAATGTAATACTGTGCATCAACTACCCTTCAATAAAAAATAATTATTTAAAAAAAAAAAATTAAAAAAAAAAAAATGAACCAAACGGGGCGGTAGCGGCGGCGGAGCAGGGAGCCGGACCGGAAGGGTCGTAGCGCCCGGGTGCCCTTCACACCCATTGCGGCGGAGGCGCGGAGCGAGGCGGGGCGGCCGGCCGAGCTCGGGGCAGCGGAGCCGCGAGCGGCCAGCGCTCAGCGCCGCCAGTCTGCCCGCCCGCCCGCCGTCCCTGGAGCGGCTGCAGGGAGGCGAGGACTCTCTGGCGACGGTACCAGCTCTTTGGGATATTGGATGACACTACATTATGAGTGACAGCAAATGCGACAGTTTTACAGTGTGCAAGTGGCAGACTCAGCTTTCACTGTCCTGAAACGTTACCAGCAGTTGAAACCGATTGTCTCTGGGCCCGCGGAATTGTTTGTGCTGCTTTTGATACAGTTCTTGGAATAAATGTTGCAGTCAAGAAACCAAGCCGTCCTTTTCAGAATCAAACTCATGCAAAGAGAGCTTATCGTGAACTCGTCCTCTTAAAATGTGTCAATCGTAAAAATATAATTAGATTTTTCAATGGGTTTACACCCCAAAAGACTCTAGAAGAATTTCAAGATCTGTATTTGGTTGTGGAATTAATGGATGCTACCTTATGTCAGGTTATTCATAAGGAATTGGACCATGAAAGAATGTCCTACCTTCTTTACCAGATGCTCTGTGGTATTAAACATCTGCATTCAGCTGGTATAATTCACAGACATTTGAAGCCTAGCAACATCATAGTAAAATCAGACTGCACACTTAAGATCCTTGATTTCAGCCTGGCCCAGACAGCATCCACCAACTTCATGATGACCCCCTATGTGGTAACGTGCTATTATCAGGCACCTGAAGTCATCCTGGGCATGGGCTACAAAGAGAACGTTGATAGCTGGTCAGTAGGTTGCATCATGGGAGAGCTGGTGAAAGATTGTGTGATGTTGCAAGGCACTGGTGGTATCCTTCCCAGGACCTTCCCAGCCATGCTTTCCATAAATACCAGACGGTAGCAGGAACTCAAAAGGAAGATGGCACGACTAGACTCAGTCTTGAGGGGATCGTTATTACGCCCATCACAGAGTCACAAGCCAAATGGTTCAATTTTACGTGTTCTTCTTCACTTGGCTACCTGTAATGATTTTACTGAGGCTTACAGTTAAGTTAAACCAATTATATTAGTTCTTCATCTCACCAGAAATGGCTTAAAAGAAATTGATTTACTCCTTGACAAATGTGTTCTGATAATTAAGTGAAAATACTGTTGATTTAGTTTATTCGATTAATTTAGCTAGGAAATGTAGTAGGCCAGTATTCATCTGTAATTTAATTAATATGCAGTTTTGTTAGTCATCAGTATGCATTAAAATATTTCCCCCCAAAGCAAGAACTGAAGCACACAACGTAAGCCCTAAGTGAAAAGGATTAAAATGAAAAGTGTATGAGGAACAATTTATATTTTCCTGTTACTCTGCTGACATGCCATAGAAATTTTTAAAAGATCCATCTAGAAGGTTATTTTGTGACATACTGGGAAAGTCTTAATAAATATAAAATGCAAAAAATCAACTGACACTGGTCAGCAAATCATGTTAATGACATAGAGCGTGAAGGGGAATAGATAATATATTTGTAATAGCTTTCTTTCCTCATATTCCCCATATTCTTCCATCTTAGTATTTGTTATGCCAACTTGGTTCTTCATATATACCCTTTTTCATTTGTGTTCTAACCACTTAATATTTTCATTAGTCTTTGATTTTGTTTTATGTTATGAAAGCTTAAAGTGTTCTCTTTCCATTGGCAGATGGATGGTAATTTTTAAAGGAAATCAAGCTGTGAAGTCAGTGTTTTGTTTGTATTTTATCAAAGTAATTTTAGTTTTTTATAATTTTATAAGGGTGCTTTTCTTGTAATATAAATTCTTCACAACACAAACTTGGAATGAAAAGATTTTATTCCTATTATTTTGTTTACCTTCCTTGACATTTTTCATATCACATGCTTTATGTGAAGTTATATTCAGCATTGTATTTTGTTCTAATAAATTTTATAGCAGTTAAAAAAAAAGAACCAAATGGCAGCTTTAACATATAAAGAAAGAAAATATGGAAGAGAAGTTAAAAGACATGAAGGATAAAGAAGGTCCAAACTTTATCTAATTGAAGTTACATAAACAGAAGAGAAGAAATGGAAAAGAGGCTGTATTAAAAGAGAAATACAGATGAAACTCATTGATATTTTTCTTGAAAATAGATTTTTTGGACATGACACCAAAAGCACAAATGACAAAAGCAAAAATCATCAAATGGGGATATATCAAACTAAAAAGCTTCTGCACAACAAAAGAAAAAATTAAGAAAATAAAATGGCAGCCTACAGAATGGAAGAAAACTTTTGTAAACCAAAAATGAGATAAGGGGTTAATATCCAAAATATATAAAGAACTAACACAACTCAATAACAACAACAAAAAAAACCAATCAAATTAAAAATGGGCAGAAGAACTAAATAGACCTTTTTCCAAAGAGAACATCAAAATGACCAACACACACATGGAAAGATGCTCAACATCACTAGTCATAAGGAAGGTGTAAATAAAAAACACAATGAGGTATCACCTCACACTTGTTAGAATACCTATCATTAATAAGACAAGAGACAAGAAGGGCTGGCAGGAATGTGGTGAAAAGAGAACCCTTATATACTTGGTGGGAATGTAAACTAGTACAACTACTATGGAAAACTATATAGAGGTCCATCAAAAAGTTAAAAATAGGTCTACCATTCAAGCCAGCAATTCCACTTCTGGATATATACCCAAAGGAAATGAAAACAGGATTTCAACAAGAAATTTGCACTCCCATGTTTCCCACAGCATTATTCACAATAGCCAAGATATGGAAGCAACCCAAATGTACATCAACAGATGAATTGATAAAAATAAGATGTGGTATATATACATAATGGAAAATTATTAAGTCATGAGAAGGGAGGAAATCCTGCCCCCTGTTACAACATGGATGGATCTTAAGCACATTATGATAAGTGAGATAAATCAGACAGAGAAAGACAAGAATTACATGATATCAATTACATATAGAGTCTAAAAGTGCCAAACCTATGAAAAAACAGTAAAATGGTAGTTATCAGGAGATGAGGTTGAGGGGATAAGACTGATGATGTTTAAGAGTACAAATTTATAACGAGTAGTAAATAAGCCATAGAGATCTAATGCATGGTGTAATGAATATAAACAATAATATTGTACTATAATGATGTAATATGATACATACTGCTTCAGACAATCATATTACAATATAAATGTATCAAAGTTACACACTGTATACCTTAAATTTGTAAAAGTGACATGTTTCAAGTTTATCAAATAAAGAGAAATATAGGATACATATTCAAGAAATCCAAGGGATTCCCATCAGAATAAATTTAAAAAATATATCTGATTTAATAATAGTGAAATTGTAAAAAAAACAAGCATAATATCATAAAAAGACAGAAAGAAAAAGCAGATTCCCTACAAAGTAACTGTTAGATTAACATCTGATTTCTCAATAGCAACAATGAAATCCAGAGACAAAAAAAATCTTCAATAGGATAAGAGAAAATAACTGCCAATCTATAATTCTTTAGGCAGCAAAATGATCCCTGAAAAGTGAAGGTGAAATAGACATTTTCAAACAAATAAAACTAAAAAGTTTATTATGAGTAGATCCATAGACATGTTCTATTGCTGCATAACCAATTACTACAAACTCAGTGGCTTAAAAGAATACAGTTCTTGTGGGTAAGGAGTCTGGTTTTACCTTGCCTAGGTGCCCTGCCAAGGGTCTCAGCAGGCTGAAATCCCGGTGTTATTCAGGGCTCCAACCTCAGCTGGGCTCCCAGTGCTCTTCCAAGATCACAATTATTGATAGAATTCAGTTCCTTGTGACTGTAGAACTGAAAACCTAGAAGTTTCCTCGAGGCCATGTGGCACTCTCCACAGTGTGGCAGTTTGTTTCTTCATGTTAAACAGGAGAATCTCTCTGACTTCTAGGTAACCTTGATTAGGTCAGATCCACCCAAAATGATTTCCCCTTTGATTGACACAAAGTCGAATGATTATAGATTTTAATTACATCAGCAAAAATCCCATTTATCTGTTACCTAACATAATCACAGGAGTGAAAGTCCATCATATTCATGAGTTCCACTCATACTCAAGGGGAGGAGATTATACAGAATGTGTACACGAGGGGGTAGAAATCTTGGGGCCACCTTAGAATTCTGTCTACCAAAAATCTTCACTGAAGGAAGCTCTAAAGGATGTACTTTGGGTAGAAGGAAAATAATCCCAGATGGAAGAGCTGAAACACAAGAAAGAAAAGTAAGCAAATAAAATATTAAACATATAAGTAAATCTGCACAAATAACAACTATTTAAAATAATATATCTGATTTGTGAGATTAATGAAATAACAATATAACTAAGCTAAATATATTAACATAAATATTTTAATAAGTCAAAATATTGGGTTACAAATACCAATTCAAAGGGATTGGTTAATGCTAAAGAATTCTAAGATCTATGTATTATTTGCAAGAAAAATAAAGACATTGATTAAAGGCACTGTTAAATATGCAGGTTAAAATTTTTAGACTAGCCACCAAAGAACAGAAATAGATTGTACACTTTCAAAACAAGAGAGGGAGTTGAAAAGTGGAAAAACCATCCCACTGCACTCTAAGCTGTTCCCAACCAACCTTTCCTCTCTCCTTCACTCAGGGTCAGACTTGTATCATAGTCTGGTGGATCTCCCAGCTTCTCCCAGCTTCTTCATTTTCTCTCTCAGCCATTTCCCCCAAAATGTTTCTTGTACATTAAATCCTAATTTTTCACCTGCTTCTTGGAGAATGACTCTGGACTGACACAAATCCCCAATTAATTTTATAAAATGGATATATCCATGGCAGCAAAACCAGATAATGGCAATATAAGTAAAAAAAAGTACAGCCAATCTCACTTATGAACACAGCAAAAAGTTAAAAAACATGACTATGTTAAATTTAACAATGCATACAAAAGCAACACTATGACTAAGTTGGATTCGTTCCAGAAATTCAAGTTTGGTTTAATACTACAAAAAGTATTAAGGTCTTCGAGAAAAAGAAATAATAGGCATAATAGTCTAAAGGGAAGAAATAAAACTTTATTATTTCTAGATGGTGTGATTTTCTATGTAGAAAAAAAACAAAAGAATCTACAGATAACTCATTAGAATTGAATAAATGATTAGTTGTTTGACATATAATCAATATACAAATTTTAAAATACCATTTACGATACCATGAAAACATAAGATACCTGGAATTAAACATAGTAAAACTTGTACAAGATCTTTATGGATAAAATTATTTTAAATTTTATAAAGATATTAAGAAAATCTAAATAGATATGAGTATACCTTGTTCATGGTTAGGAAAACACAAATCATAAAAATGTCAACCCTCCCAAATAGGTAGAATGCAATACAAACAGGAATTTTGTGTATGTGAAATTTGAAGAGCTGATTCCAAAATTTATGTGATGAACAAAGACCCTAGAAAAGAAGCAATGGGCCCTCAATCCCAGAATTCACTGATCTTATTATTATTATTATTCATCACCCAAGAGCAACTGGTTTGATAGAAAGATGTAACAGGCCCAGTTACAGTAGCACCCTGTGAAGTTGGGGTACTGTCCTACAGGATGGTGCATATGCCTTAATCCAAAGGACACTGCGTAATGCAGTCTCCCTCAAAGCCAGGAAGCACATGTCTAGAAACCAACAGATACAGGTAGAAGTTTCTCCTCTTCCTGGTATCCCTAATACCCACTGGAAGGAGTTTTACTCCCCATCACCATAATGTGGGACTCAGTAGATTTGGAGATTGTATTGCCCAAGGGATGAAAACTTCCTTCAGAGAACTGGCAATAAAATGAAAGGTGAACTGTTCCCTGGCTAATCTGAGCTCTCATGCCACTGGGCCAACAGGAAGAGGAAGTGGTCATTATACCGGACAAAGTGATAGATCCTTTGAGCTAGCAAACAAAAGGCATAATCAGAGGAAGGGCTGGGAGTCAGGGGGAGGGTGGCAAGTTAGAGCAGGGTCACAGAGGGTCAGTCCGTCTTGTTTAGGTTTGTTAGTTGGACCAAGGTATTCCAGAGGCTTTGGGCCACTTGAGGATCCTGAGCAGCTCTAGGGGGAAGAGTTACCACACAGGAACTGCTAAAATATTTTCCAGAAATGCCATCCAACTCCTTTGCCAAGCTTAGGTAGAGAACTGGGATTGCACCTTGTTTGACATCCTGTAGAGACATGGGGAATGTTGGGGAGGAGTCATGCCAGGCAGACTTTAACTTGTGCAGGACATGCTAAGAAGCAGAGTCCTGCTCCACCCTCTTTAGGAGGAGCCAGATCCTCCCCTACCTACCTTAATGAAGAAGCTGCTGAGCCAGAAGAGGAAGCGGTAGGTCCAAGAGAAATTCTTCATGATACCCGTATAGACAACACCTGGGTCCACAGAGTTCACAGTCACACCTGAGAGGGTGGGGTGCAGTGTAGTGCAAAGTGAAGTAAGAGGAGGCTGTGGGAAAGAAAGGGTTAAGTGTGGTTCTGCAGTGTGCAGTGAGAGGATCTTACTGCACCTCTGCTGGGCAGAAGTGACCAGAGACTTGGGGGTGGTGCTTTGGAAGTCAGTGTTCCCCCACTTACATAAATGGTGGGATCCAAGCCAATGAGGAGACATAAGTATCTGAAGGTGTTGGGTGAACTTTAGGAGGACCATGATAGATGGTGTTGATATTGGGAAATACTGACTAGGAGGAGAGGGATGGTGTGCACATAGAGAGTTGGAAAAGGTTGAAAAGGAGATGTGGAGATGGGGTTGAGAGAAATATAAGGTGTGGATGATAATGGAGGAGATTAACAGCTGGCTTGGGCCATACTGAGAGTATTTCATGGCCAAGGCCAAGGCATGTTGGGATGAGATGTGAAAGGCTGGGAGGTGGTGCTGGGAAGTGGTATAGGTGGTATAAGAGGCAGTTACCAGTCCCTTTCAGTCTGCGGGCAAGCTCCGTGGTGAATGAAGTCAGGAGTAGTTTGCTACAGTCGTAGTTCTGGTTGAAGGCCAAAGGTCTACCAGCCCCAGTCAAATGTTCCTCATCAATGTACCCATGTGCTTGCCGAAAGGAAGACACATTCACCACCCGGGCTGACCCTGCCCGTTGTAGAGCACCTGGGTGGAAAGAGGACCACACTCCTTCAATCCAAGTCCTGGGTAAACTCACATGCCCATTCCCCAACCTTCTTCTCCAGGAAACAACAGGAGAACAGGGCTCATCCAGGGCTCTCAGAAGGTCAATGGGCACCCCACCCAGGCACCCGGCCTAGGCACAGGAGAGCTTGTGTGAACTGAGACTTCATTTTCATTAGCTGCTTGCCTGATGCTCTTCTTCCCCTTTTTGCAGTTTTGCCTTGCGTTTATTCCACTTATCAGCTGGATCTAATTTCATTGATCCCTGTTTATGTTTCATCTCACTGGTGGCTAACAGCAGAAAGGAGAGACTGGAAACTGTGAAAGCTGTCTTTCACATACTTCATACATTCATTCACTTAATCATCCTGTGAATGTTCATTAGGCTCCTGGATTATGGCAGACACTAAGAAAGGTGCTAAGGACATGAGGATGCTAGCCTGTCGGGGGGAAAGAAATGAATGCAGAGATACTTAGGGAAGTATTTTTTTTTAAAACTATCTTCCAAAGGAACAAAAATAAAATTACAATCAGTAGAACAGTAAATCTTTAAAAAAAAAAAGTGTGCCTAACTGTACAAAGAAAATCCAGATGATATAAAGTTTGGAAAATAATAGTTATTCCAAATGAGTTTACAGTATTTTTTTCAAAATGCTAAAACTATTGTGATCCCTACATTTAAATTAAGAGTCACAAATGAAAAATTGAGCGGGTGGTATTAAGACAAAATTTGCTGGATAGAAAATTATTCTTAAAGGGGGCAATGAACCCCAAACTGGCAGACATAGTGACTTTAAAAACAGCCTAATAATTATCTCTCACTTACCAACTTTACATTTCCCTGTATGGCCCCGGAAGATGACTGGTTAGCCAGAGACGGGTAAGATTCCTCAAGGGAGGAACAACCTAAGACAGGCACAGTCGCAGGGGGGCCATCAGGTGAGAAATTGGGGATCAACAGAGGTGAGGCTTAGAACCTCACCCCCCCTGTTCTGAGAGAAACCTTCTGCATACATGGATGTTTTATTGCCCTTGTCTAGCTTGGATTAACACATAGTCTACAGGCACACACCTGATCATCTACATTTGCTCTCTTACAACACTAAACTCTGTTTTCTACCTTTATCTCGTATCTACCTACCACTTCAGCATTTTACTAAAAATAATAATAATAGAGAAATGTGGTATCCACATATAAATCAAGTTTAAAAATCAAATGAATATTCATATTTGAACTGACTGTGTATAGTTCATAATGCATGAACAAAACCGAAAGCTTCTGTGATGACTGCCCTTGCACTGTTCACCATGTAACTTATTCACTATGTAAGAATTTGTTCTCCATGTAAGAATTTGTTCGTTATGCATCAGAAGATTGGAGACTGATGAAAATTAGGCTTGGGGTGGATTAATGATTGTGCATTGAGTATTGACCCCCCTATACAGAAATTTATTGTGGTTAACAACCATTTGATCAATAAATATGAGAGATGCCCTCACAAAAAAAAAAAAAAAAAGTACACACTTCCAATTGTAAAATAAATAAGTAACCAGGATGTAATGTATAGCATAAGGAATATAGTCAAAATATTGTAACAACTTGGTATGGTGATAGCTGGTACCTAGAATTATCATGTATATAAATGTTGAATCACTGTGTTGTACACCTGAAACTAATGTAATACTGTGTGTCAACTACCCTTCAATAAAAAATAATTATCTACAAAAAAAAAAAAAGAAAAAAAAACCAGTCTAATTAAGGCTAATCCTCACAGAGCAGAGTTAGTGTGGGAACAGAGATGTGTACAAGGGGAAGGGAGCCCTAGGAATTGGGGGTGGCTGGGGAGGCAGAGGGGTCAGAGCAGGACCCATAGCACAGGTGACCTCTGTGCTGTCTTGGCAGATGAACTAAAGTTAGCCAGGCTGAGGGGGGTGGGAAAGGTTATTCCAGATAGAGGAAACCACGTGGGCAAAACCACAGTAAGAGAAAATAAATAGAACAGGTCCAAGAATACAGATTGTCTGGCTGGAGACCCGAGTGTGGATTAAAAAAGCACAAAAAGTGAGGCTCTCAGTCTGCAGGAGGTCCTGTAAGTAAACAATAGGAATTTAGAGTTTATCCTGTAAAGGATGGAGTGCTTTCAAAAGATTTTAAGCAAGGAAGAGGTAAGATGAAAGGTGATTTCTGGAAGTGGCAGGAGAGAGAACAGAGAAGAGGAAACAGGAGAAAAGACAGTTGAAGGAACTATTACTAAGCAAGGTGCAGACAGGGTGTTGTAGCATGTTACAATTTTGGGGAAGGGGAAAAAACATTCATACTTGTAAATGTACAGAGTTATGCCTTGCACTTTGTTCACTTTCCAGATGCAGCTAATTTAATCAGCCTCTAAAGGGTAATAGTAGTGGCCTCCTGGGAGGGGAATGGGTGGCTGATTTTCAAGGAGAGGAGACTTTTCTCTTTCCTCAACTTTTGTACACTTTTGTGTTTTGGACACGTTACCTGACTAAAAAAATTTCACTTTCTTTTAAAGAAGTTATTACACAATTCAGGAGAAACTGTTTGGAAGAATGTTGCCTACTGCCCACCTCCCACCCCACACCCCATACCCCTGGTCCCCCCAGGAAAAAAACAAAGCCCAAAGCTCCTTAATCAGAAAGGATTAAAATATCAGAAAGTCAAAGGCCTTGGGCCCAAGGCAGTGATGTGTCTTTCTCTACATCCCTGGCAGATCCTGAGCTCTTTGAAAACAGGAAGTAGGTCTTCTTGGAGTGGCCTAGGAATGTAGATATGGAGAAGCATTTGTTGAGATGACAGGCTCTACTGGTCTGGCTAGAACTCAGAGCTGGAAGAAGAAGTGGGATCTTATATCCCCTTGCTGGTTGGTTTTTAGGCTGACTGGTTCCATTACCAGCCTCATAATCCTGACTTGTGTCAGGTGGGTTCCACTGATGTGTGCAGTGAGGCACCCTGGGTCATTGCTCAGGAAGCAGCTGGATGTCAAATGGAAGGAAGTGACCATGGGAGACAGTTTTTGGGAAAAGGAAAAAACTTTTCCTTGAAAATGCCAGGGAAATGGAGAAGTGGGGGTGGCACACCCAGCCTTCCTTACCTTGGAGTAGGTTTGTGAGCAGAAAGGGCCCGACATAGTTGGTGGCAAACGTGAAATCAAGGCCTTCTGGAGTAAGTATCTTGGGAAATCCTGGGAGGAGATGACAGTGCAGTAAATGGATGGTAGGACTACCCTAAGGGAGACAAAGTCTGAGGCAGTAATATATCAGGGTCCAGTAGACAGGCCACAGAAGCATGTATGTGCAAAGATGCGGGCAATGAAGTTTGAAGCTTAACTTAAGGTAAGCTTTGCAGGGTTGTGTATGAATAGCAAGACACACAGGCCAGACTTTGGGGATGCCTGTTTTGGGATCCTGAACTAGCAAGTAGGTTCCTGAAATGTGTTTGGGGGAAGCAAGTCAAGTCACATACCACAGACTGCCGCATTGTTAACCAGCAGGTGTATCTCAGGATACTCCTGCAGAAGCCACCGGGCAAAGCTCCGGATGGAGGCCATAGAGCTCAGGTCCACTTCACCAAGCACAAGGCAATTGCTCTTTGAGGCTGCTTGGATCTTGGCCAGGGCCCGCTGTCCACGCTCCTGGCTACGGCAGGCCAGGATCACACGGGCTCCACGGCAGGCCAGCTCCTGCGCCACAATCTTCCCGATGCCTATGGGAGGTTAGTCTGAGGAATGACTAGAGAGCAGTGGAACAAGAGGAGGGGCAAGGATACTGATAGTGGGTGCTTATCCTCTTCCTTGTCCTCCCTGTTGGGGCTTTGGGGATAGGGCCCTTAGGGAGGGAACAGGGTGGGAAGAGCACTCACCACTGTTGGCCCCAGTCACCACTGCCGTCTTGCCAGTCAGCTCTGTGGAGCAGTGCTGGAGGTCCCAAAGATGAGACTTATACAAGAGCTGCACATACAGTCCAAACAGGAGGACCAAGAGGAGGACAAAGCCACTGCCCCAGACCAGGGTGCTGAGTAGCAACCACTGAGGCATGTCAGAAACCACTGGCCTACCACTGGAAGTGCTGCAGTGGAGACAGGGTGAGGAGGAGTAATTAAAGCTGCCTTGGGGAATGACAAGGCTGGTACACAGCCGGACACAATTTAAGGACGCACTCTCAGATTTGTTCAAGCACCATGTGTAAACCCAAGAGTGAGTTCCTCCTTAAATTGTGTGTTCTAGCCTCCTGATTGCCTCACTCCAATCTTTTTTTTTTTTTTTGAGTTACCTGGTTTTTTATTTTTATTTTTTATTTTTTATTGAAGGGTAGTTGACACACAGTATTACATTACATTAGTTTCAGGTGTACAACACAGTGATTCAACATTTATATACATAATAATTCTAGGTACCAGCTATCACCATACCAAGTTGTTACAATATTTTGACTATATTCCTTATGCTATACATTACATCCCGGTTACTTATTTATTTTACAATTGGAAGTCTGTTTATATATATATATATATATATATATATATATATTTTTTTTTTTTTTTGTGAGGGCATCTCTCATATTTATTGATCAAATAGTTGTTAACAACAATAAATTTCTGTATAGGGGAGTCAATACTCAATGCACAATCATTAATCCACCCCAAGCCTAATTTTCGTCAGTCTCCAATCTTCTGATGCATAATGAACAAGTTCTTACATGGAGAACAAATTCTTACATAGTGAATAAGTTGCATGGTGAACAGGCCTCACTCCAATCTTTAACCCAAGTGAATCAGGGCTTCCCTGACTTGGAATAGACACAAATTATCTCTAAAGTGAAACTTGGATTTGCACTCTAAGGTGAATTGATGGAGCTCCAGGAACTGGAGAAGCAAGAAATCAGATTCCTCATACCTGACGTACTCTGTGCTTACGAAGGGCCATAACCTGCCTCCCCCACTTGAAAGGAGCTGAAGTTCTGACTGAGGAAGACTCCACTTGCAGCCCCATGTCTGCTCCTTTTGGGGGAGGGAATGATTCTCCAGAATGCCTTTATTTGGGAGCAGCCTTCGCTCTAAAGCATCTCCTGAGGGTGTTAATGGGGTTGTTCTCTGTATTAGTGCCAGTGTTCTATATTCTTCTAGGCCTGCGGGAGAACTGCTGCTCTCCAAGTTAGAGTACACACTCTTGGAAGAAACTGACAGAGACATCAGGCCAATTCTTGAGGCAACTCAGGTGTTTATTTCTGGCAGACAGACAGAAGGAAAGTAGGATTCCCACTGCCGAGAGTCAAGGCCCATAATGGGGCAGGTGCTTGGAGGAGAGTGACCACACTTTGGGGGCTGAGTTCTTCATTAGCTGTGCCACTATCACCTGGGGCTTTGGGGCACATGTCTGGATGGGGTGCTGCTCAGTGGAAGGAGAGGTGCCACCTTCTTTGTCCTCCTGCTGGGGTACTTCAGAGTTGAGCAGCACCTGGGTGGTTGGGTTCCACATGCTCACACCAGGAGCCAGCTTCACTGCTTCCCCAAGCAACATGGGCTTCCACATCACCTGGGACGTTGCCTGGAGCACTCCAGGAGCCCGATGAGGCCACCTGTGAGGATCCTGGCCCTCACTGTCCCCGGAGCCCAGGCCCTGCTGAGGTACACGGGTGCGGCCGGCCCGCAGCTCAGCCTCCCCTTCCCAACCGCTGGGCCACTTGGCACCCGGCCACAGTTTGGGGCTGAGGCTGCGGGCCACTCCGGGGAGTGCCGCGTGTGTGGCGGGAAGGCGAATCCCGGGGCTGGGAAACTGCAGCTTTGACCCGAAGCCTGGAGACGGCAGGCCTAAACTTAAAGTGGGGAATTGGAGTCCAGGGCCGGGGCCCAAGGCACGGAACGGAACGTCAGGAGGGAGAGGGAAGAACACTGTCGGGGAGACGTGAACGCGGGGGCGGGGAGCTTCGGGGCCAGCAGCAGCCTCGGTCTTCCCGCCTCGCTGGCGCCCGCGGTAAGCTCCCAGGTGACGCACCTCCGAGCCGGGAACCAGAACCTCGGCCAGGGGGCGCACCCAGCGGCGCGGCAGCCTCGCGGAGTCCAGGCGCGCCACCGCCGCCTTGCGGCCCACCCTGTAATGAAGCGCGCTCAGCCGCGTGTCAGCGCGCGGAGGCTGGGGCAGCTGGAATGAACCCAAAGCGCAGCCTGCCGAGCGGCCGGCCACACACACGCCCGAGGCGATGCGGGGCACCTTCTTTCTGAGCTCCGCTCTGTTCCCAGCCGCGTGCGCCTGAGGCGCGCGATAGTAGAGGTCCTCCAGCAAGAACTGGTTGCTGAGGGGCTGTGCCCTCTCGGCCGCGGCCTGGGGGCTGGCTACCAGGGACAGCTCCAGAGAAGGGTGGGGACTGCCGCTGGGCTCCAACTCAGCCGACGGCTGGAGGCTCGAGTTGAAGGACCCGGCCGAGGACAGGTGGCCTCTTACCTGGTGGTCCAGTTTCTCTAAAGGACCCCCAGGTCCTACATCCTGAAACAGCTCCGGGGTGGGTGGGGGGCCCGGGGTGACTCTTAGCTCCGGGGAACGCTCCCAAGATTCCATTTGCTCCTGAGGGCGTCTATCCATCCACGATCTTCCTAAAGGGTCTGTGCTCCCTTGGTGCTGGGGAAATGTACCAGGAGGTGGGTAGTGAGACATCCGAAAGGAGAGAGAGGAACAAAGGGTGGAGGAGTTTAGAGGAGCCCTGGGGAGCGTGAAGACAGCGGCGAGGAGGGTGGGGGCAAGTGAGGGGAGGAGGGCGGAGTTTGAGGCACCTGGGGACAGGGCTTACTACGCCTTGTAAGGTCTCCTCCATCCCCACAGAGGCGGGTGCGTGCAGCACCGGCACGGATCCCTGAGCCCAGGAGTCTGTCGCGCATGCCGAGGGCTCCTCGTCCTCACCCCATGTGGGGTCCTCGGCCACTGAAGATTCTCCCTCGTCCCGGGCCAGGAAGCGCCACTCGGTGATCTGCAGCATGGCCTCCCGGGCCTGGCTGACAGTGAATGGAATGCACTGCAGAGGCGAGAGAGTCTCAGCCTGGCAGGGAGTGGGTGGGGAAGAGGGGAAATCGGTCTGGAGCATTGGGATCCAGGCCCACCTGCTGGGTCAGGTAGACTTTGAAGGCGGAGTCCATGACTCGCGCCAGCAGATCTGTCAAAATATCTCCCACCACGTCCTCGCCCTCCTCGACCGCTGTGAGCGCCATCCACTCGGCCTCGGTGAGCCGCCCAGGCACGATGTCTACCTGCTGCACTGGCACCGTAGGCGGCCGTGCCTTTTCCGCCTTGGATCGGGTCACCCCCCGGTCTCGGGCCTGCCTCTCCTGCCTCTGTGGGAAAGGAACAGGGCAATCAGGGCAGGCAACCAAGGAGTGGAACTGAGAAGCAGCTATACGTTAGGAGGAAGCTGTCTCAAGTTCTCTAGTAAGAAGGAAAAGCCTTTTGAAAGGGACAATTTATTAAGACCCTACTATGGGACAGATGCTTTTTAGGTGTTCGACCTAGCTAATTTTCCTAACAGCTCATTAAGCACATTTTACAAACAGACTTGACACAAGTTAATCACTGTGTACTTCTTGCTTGGGATCACAGTAAACCCACGCTATACACACCTCTCACTCCCCAGTCATTTTGTTTGTGCTAGTTCAGAGTTCAAAGTTTAAAAATTCCAAGAACTGAAGAAACAATGAGTTAGTAAATGGTGCTGGAATTGTTGGTGCTGTTTAGTCTCCTACAATCCCCTAATCAACTTAGATCTTCATCTTACAATTCAGTTCCAAATAAATTCCAGATGGATTAAAGGGTAAACACACACACAAATAAAACAAAAACATAAACAAAAAAATAGAATGTAGGAAAATAGGTTAAGTTGTCATATAATCTCTGGGTGAGAAAGAACTGCTTAAGCACAAAAATAATGTAAGAAATAATAAAGAATTAGTTTCATTCACATAGGTCAAATTTTCCTGTTCTCAATTTCAAAACTGTTCCTAGTTACAAGCTGTTATTAGTAGCTACCAATTACTGACACTTACAATACATCAGTCACATACATTTACTCGATTCCTACTTTTTTTTAGACTATTTGGTATTTTTATCCCCATTTTACAGAATTTGCCCAGGATCACACAGCTAGGAAGTAGTGGAGTCATAATTCACATGGAGGTCTGTCTGACTCCAGAGCCTGACTTTATCTTGCTTCCCAACCAAAAAAAAAAAAATATTTGCAAGAGAAATTTTTTAAAAAGGTAAATATCTCCAAATATATTAAAAACCCATACAAAATAATAAGTAAAAAAAATCATAAGCCCCCAAGAATGATAAGCAAAGGACATAGCATCTCACAAAAGCAAAACTGTAGACTAACATTTAAAAAGATGTCCAATCTTCAAAAATATCAATTCCAGTTTTACAAATATACCCAAAAGCATATTCTGAAATGACAATAAAAATATATTCTCTAACATATTCCTTGTGGTGTCACTTATAATAGCAGAATTTTGAAACACGTATGTCTAACAAAAAGAAAATAGCTAATTGTGCACTATCTATATCATGAAATATTATGTAATGATTGAAAGTAATCTTCAGGAAGAATTTATAATAGCATAAGGGCATACTTATGATGTAATATCAAATCAAACAGGATACAAAATTACGTATCCAGTATGATCTCAGATATGTAAACCAGTATGTGTTGAAGAAAAGGAAAACACCAAAATGGTAACAGTGGGTATATTTCTTTCCTATGCTCATATCTGTTTTACAGATTCTCTACAATGAGCTTGTATGCTTTTATAATCAAGAAAAATCCACTTAAAAAGAAAAATGCCAAGGGCTCCTGGTCCTCACTCCATGTGGGGTCCTCAGCCACTGCAGATTCTCCCTCCTGCCAGGACAGGAAGCACCACTCAGTGGATCTGCAGCATGGCCTCCTGGGCCCTTTTAGGGATATAGGAATTTACTAGCAGATTCCTGGGAGCCTACACACTTCCCCACAACTGTCTCCCTGAACCTGGTTCCCTCCAAAATTTAACTTCAAACGTAATCTTCCCAAACCATTGTCTTCCCACCTCCAACCTTATTGCCTCATACCTGATGACCGCCAAAATTCATTCTCCCCCATATCAGGTGTTTCCTAAATCTCACGCTGAACTCAAAATCCCCCAAGCCTCATTTCCCCTGTCAGTTAGTGAGAGCAGTCCTGGTGGCAAGCCCAGGGAATGGCCCACAGCCCAGTTCAGACTTGGCAGAGGAGAGCAAAAAGGGCTGGGAAAAAACTGGTTCCTTAGACTTCTCCTCCCAGCCTCTCATATGACACCTGTGACCTAGTGCGTAGATGTGGCCTGACCAGAGAGGCCAGATATACTGTGGCACAAAGGCTCTTCAAATCTGTTTTATTTTTTTAATTTCTTGGCTTTTAAATAATTTGCTTTCAAGTACAGACTCAGTTGTTTGATTCATTTCTTCCTCCTGAAATTCTCGAAATGGATAGCAACACCTCTCCCCAGTGCCAGACCAATTCTGGTTCACCCATTTAAATGGGTTCCAGAGCCTTCTTGTTCGTGGCTCTGCACCACCCGTTTGATCCTTTCCCCCAGGTTCCGAGTGTGACAAAGCGCGTGAGTAGGCGTGGTGCAGGTGTAGGTTTTCTGGCCAAGTACTGGCGTGGCTTCCTTGGTCACCCTGAACGCCCGCGCGGTGGGCGGGCGCCGTGGAGCGGAGCTGGCCCCCGGCTGCAGACCCAGACCTTAAAGACCAATCCCGGCTCTAAAGAACCCTCAGCTGAACTGAAGCTCACCGAGCCTTCGTGCGCCATCGCCTCGGTTGTTGCTCCAGCCCCTGAGTTTTAGTGGCTTTTAACCCCCGGCGACTGCCGCTGCAGCCTAACGGTCGCCCCGGCAACTGCGCCCCGCCCACAGTTGCCCCGGCAACCTCACCACGCGCTGCGTGTTCGGTTTGCTCGCCCCGCCTGACGGCAGTGCGTACGTACGTCGTCTCTATGGTGGCGGCGGATTCGGAGGGACAGAACGGACCTGAAGTCAGGCAAGCTGGCAGGGAACAGCTGTTGTGACCCCTGACCCGGACTGGGCGCTTCGGGAGCCGAGCCAAGGGAAGAAGGGCCTGGGGCTGCCTGCCTCAGCCCGCCTTGGCTTGGGCGCTTGGGGTCACCGGATCCTGTGCCATCACCATTCCTCCTCTGGGATTCCGCCGTTGCCTATGACTCAGCCCTGGGGCTCCTCTCTCTTGCTCCACGGGACCCTCTCCACTCCAGACTCTTCTATTGACATCCTTTGGGCCCTTCATCACATCATTACCCAGTCTCAGGGATATCCTCCAGTGCCTCTTGACAGCACTCCCCGCCCCCCGCTCCCCCGCCACTACGGGAATCGCCGCTGTCGTCTGCTTCCCGCTCGCCTCGTGATTACTGCGTCTCTCCCCTAGGATGTTCCGCCGGGAGCGCTCCATCCCCCTTCGAGGCTCGGCTGCCGCCCTGTGCAACAACCTCAGTGTGCTGCAGCTACCCGTCCGCAACCTTACACATTTTGGGGTAGTCCATGGACCCAGCGCCCAACTTCTCAGCGCTGGCCTGGAGGGTGTGCCTTTGGCGCATCGCCAGCTCCGCGCCAAGGAGGGAGCTGGAGTGAGTCCTCCACTTATCACCCAGGTGAGGCATGGAGTTCGAAGGGGTGTTGCTGAACAGTCTTAACCCCTGTCCTTCCTCTGCACCCTACTCTAACTACTTCTACCTACTCTGATTCACCTCGTTCCAGGTCCACTGGTGTGCCCTCCCCTTCCGAGTATTGCTGGTACTCACCTCACACAGAGGAATACAGGTAAGAGGACCTTCCTGTCCTCCCCCACTAGAGGTTTCTCAACTTCTCTTCAAGGCCTCAAGGTCCTTCCCCACTTGCCTCTAATAGCCCACTCATCCTTATTTCTCATCTCCATTCCTTCCATCTTTTCCAATTCCTAAGTGCCATCTCCAGTATCTACCTCTTTACTAACATCTCAGATCCTCAATCCTCAGCACCTCTCCAGGTACCTGCAGGATTAAGTCAGGTGGGGTAGGGTCCAGGCTGGGACTGGGGCCACTGAAGCAGGCAAGCAGGGGCTAGGCAGGGCAGGTAAACATTGCTATCCAGAGCCCAACTGCACATAGGTCCCTACCTCCCAGAGTTGTGTTGAGGGTTAAGTGAGCTAAGGCTAACATGAGTAAGTAAAGTACTCAGCACAGAACTCAGCAAAGGTCAGTTGGGTTGTGCCACCCACCTTGCTCTCATCTTCCAGATGTACGAGTCTGATGGCTCCGTCATGGTCTATTGGCATGCACTGGACTCTGAAAATGCCTCCCCAGGTACCTGCAGGACTGAGGAGGGTGGGGGTAGGGAGTGTTCTAGGGCTGGAGGATGCACTATTTCTAATAGTTTTCCCCTTTCATACTCAGTACAGGCTGTGTTTGCCCGAGGAATTGCTTCCAGTGGCCATTTCATCTGTGTGGGTGAGGGATCCAAGGGCAGGGTATTGGGGGGTGCTGGGATACAAGGGTGTGGGCTTTGGCTAGAAGGGTGCTGAAGGTCTGAGGAAATTGTGGAGGGTTAGAGGGAAAGGTGGGAGTGAAGAGTGGTGTGAGACTCCAAAAGCCATGGGGGGTTCAGAGTGGCAGGGTGGGATAAAATAAGGGTAGTTGATGGAGGGGCAGGACTGGTGGAACAGTGAGAGGTGGGTTTGTTACTAACGTTTCTGGGATGACAGGAGTGCTGAGTGTGGTGGCAGGAGACTCAGGAGGATAAGGAAGCCATCTGTGGGGCACTGGTTCTACAGGGACATGGTCAGGCCGGGTACTGGTATTTAACATCCCAGCCAAGGGTCCCAACATTGTTCTGAGTGAAGAGCTGGCTGGGCACCAGACACCAGTCACAGACATTGCCATGGAGCCTGCCCAGGGACAGGTGAGTGGATTCCCCCCCACCAACTCCAGTGAGCCTGGAGACATCCCCACTTTGGGAGGCAGAAACCTGGGCTCAAGTCTTGGCTCTGTCACTAAGCAGGTGGAAGACTTTGGGCAAACTGTTGCCTTTTTTTTAGGCCTCAGCAACTTTGTGTCTACTGCTGAGGCCAGAGATACTTTACATTTACATGGCCCTTAATTGGTCACTAACACTTTCAATACCGGTGTGAACTGAAAAGTTGGGACAGATGGCATCTAAGATGCTTTCCATCTCTAACATGCACTGCTTCCTTCTCTGGAATTGGGCAAGTCTTACCTATTCAGGCCCACTGCCAGTGCCACCCCTCCAGGAAGTCTTCCCCTTATTCGAGCTCCCACTGATCACCCTTAGCTGTACCCTGAATTGGTACTGCCCTCAAAGACAAGCCTTGCCTCCCTAATTGGATGACAAATCTCTTGAAGACAGGGTATGTATCTTCTAATTTTCTCCACTGCACTTAGCCCAGAGCAGGGCCATGGGCTATATTGGCTACCTGGGGTTGGGGGTTGTCAAGAGGCCCAGAGTCTAGACATCACTGTGACTGGCTCACTGCAAGATCTCCAGAAGGTCATAAAACCTCAGTTTCATCATCCATCAGTGAGGACAATTATATACCCCCTCCTAACACATGGTATGTGTGTGGCCTGGGGACTTCTATAAGTCATGCAAGGAAAGCATTTTATGCTTCCAGAGGGAACCCTGAGTCCTGATGGCACCACATCTACCCTTCTCTGGAAAGGCAAAGATGCAAATATTGCCTCCCTCCCCCTTCTGTCCTGTATACAAGCTCAGCAGGGGCAAAAAGGAAGGGCTGATCCTACCTTTCCCCTCAGGACTGCATGGCTGACATGGTGACAGCAGATGACTCAGGCTTGCTGTGTGTCTGGCGGTCAGGCCCTGAATTCAAATTATTGACTCGAATTCCAGGATTTGGGTAGGTGAGGTGGAAGGGGGCTAAGGCCTTCCTGAGGTAGCTTCAGGGTAGGGAGTGGCCTTGGGTCTGGGAAATCAAAATGGGGTATCACCCTTGCAGGGTTCCATGCCCTTCTGTGCAGCTGTGGCAGGGAACTCTAGCAGCAGGCTATGGGAATGGGCAAGTGCGTCTCTATGAGGCCAGTACAGGAGCTCTGCACATCCAGATCAATGCCCATGCCCGGGCCATCTGTGCCCTGGACCTGGCTCCGGAGGTGGGCAAGGTTAGTCTCTTCCTCCATCCGCAGTGCAGCCCCCTCTCTGGGCACCCCAGCCAATACTAGTCCTCCATCAGCACCTTCCAACTCCCACCCGTCCTCCCTGCCTTTTTTTCACAGCTACTTTCTGCGGCCGAGGACACCTTTGTACACATTTGGAAGCTGAGCAGAAGCCCAGAAAGTGGCTGCATAGAGGTGTGTGTGGTGAGAGGAGTGGAATGGGGGGCCCAAGCACAGAGCAGCAGGCCCTGAGCAGCCCTCTCTCCTTTAGGTGGAACACTGTCATGGTGAGTGTGTACCTGACACCCAAGTGTGTGGTGCCCGATTCTGTGATCCCTCAGGCAGAAACTTTGCTGTGACTGGCTATGACCTTGCAGAGATCCTGAGATTCAGCAGCATGTGAGAGAAGAGCAGCCTTCTTTTTCCCCTGTGGTATTTATAAAGTACCCCCCTCCACCCAGCCCCTGTCTGATTATTTGGTTATCACAGTTACACTTCAGGACCAGTGAACTAAGCTCCCGAGAGGGGCTAGGGCAGATCCAGACCAAGCAGGGAGGCAACCTGCCCTCAAGAACCAGGTGAGGGCTGCTGTTAAATAACTTTAATGGTTGATGTGGGAGTCACAAGGGAGGTGCATCACCTCCCAGGGCTCTTCAGTGCCATCCTCAAAGCTGGTTAGTGCAGGGAGGGAGGGTAGGATTGGTTCCAGTTTTATCCCAGGAAGGGTGTAGGGGGTCCCAGCCAGTTCCAGGAATAAGTCCCTCAGCACCATAGCAACCACAGCTCAAGTGGGGCTTCTGCTCCCCCTCCCCAACCTACCCCTAGTTCAGCAGATGAAGGGGAGGCCAAGCTGGTCAACCTGCTACAAGACAGTGCCATACACAGCACCCAGTTGCATGCAGGTCATCTTCTCATCTGGCCAGATCCTGGTGCCAGCACCTCTGTCTCTCACACTGGTGACTGGAGCCAAGTGCGGACCAGGCCTTTGCTGCAGAGGCCTCTGGACTGCGGGGACTGCTGCAGCTGGAGAGGAGCAACCGAGCAGGAAGCCCCAGGGGAGTGGTCTGGAGGGGCAGCATCCAGGGAGAATGTTCGGGGTCGCCCCCAGGACAGGGGGTGGGTCCGGGCTGGGGCTGGGGCCACTGAGGCAGTTGAGCAGGGGCTAGGCAGGGCAGGCTGGTCTGTAAACATTGCTAGCCAGGGTGGGGGTGTCTCCAGCCTCGTGCCTTCCCGCTGGGCCAGGATGTCTGTCACCGCTGCGATGTCATCCAGCGGCTCAATAGCTGTGGCACCAGGAAGGGGTTGAGGGGAGGGGTCTAGTCAGAGCTTAGGCCCCAGGCCTACCGAGCCCTGACCATCACCTGTCACTGTAATAGGAAGTAAGCAAAGCCTGGATCTCGGCCGAGATTGCATTATCCTGCAGGAGAAGCCCCTCACCTGGGCGTCCTGGAGCCATGGGCTCTGCTAAGACTGAGATGCAGGATGGGTAAGGAAATCAAATGCATGAAGAAATCAAGAAAGAGGAGAAAAATGAAAGCAGTGCCAGGCAAGTGGAGGGTCAGAGGAAGATACAGGAATCCACATGCAGAAAGGGAAACAGAAAAGAAGTAATTAGGAAAGAAATCCATGAAATGAATCTGGTTCTTTGGGGTTTTGTTTTGACCTTTAGCAGAGGTGGTTCTAGGAAGAATTAGAAAAGAGAAAGGAATATACCAGGACTCAGTGGGACTTGGGTCTGCAAATCTGTCATTACTATCTGGGTGCCTTTGAAGCCCCCAATCCCATTTCCCATCAGGTTTTCGGAGTATACTTTCACTCACCCATCTCATGGTACAAGGATCCCTGCTTGGCCAGTATTTGAGGTGGTTTCCGGGGAGTGGGGGTTTCAATTTTCATGATTTCATCACAGCAGTGCTTCCACTGGCCTGAAGGGAGAGCACTGATTGAGGGTGAGGAGGAGGAGGACTGTGACAGGGCCAGGCTACCCTTCCTGCTACATTCCCTTCTACATATTCTTGAGATAGAAGCCTTTGGTAAAAACAGTAAACCACAGTCCCTTCCAAAGATTCACCCCAGCCCCCTCTTACTCATGTCAAAGAAAAGCTGCCACAGAGCCTCCATCCAGCTCTGCAGGGCTGCCCGACTCTCTGTCTGAAGGCTGTGGGTCACCTCGTCCTCTCCATACTGGTTACTGATGTTCAGGGTAAAGGGCCGGCCTGTGGCCTGGTCCAGCTCCCCTGCCCGGACTCGAGTCTCCTGCAGGAGGAAGAAGGGGTCTGTTTCCGCTTCCACCTCCACCTTGGTCACAGAAGGCAGCAGCTTGATCATCCCCACCTTCGGAGGGGCCAGAGGGGCTTTCACCATGCCTCTGCTGTCTCCTACTGACCACAGCAGGAATGAATGGCAGGAGAGGACTGGGGATGCGACAGGTGGTCCACAGTCAGGGAAAGACGAACAGATGGAGACAGGGAAAGGGACTGAATGAGGCGAGCAGGCATGCTGCAGACTAAGGTCTCTTGGAACTTCCATAGAAGTCAGCAAGAAAGTCAGGAGAAAGGACAGGGAATGAAGGGAAGTCAGTGTGCTTGAGTTGGAAGAGAAGACCAGGAAAGCGTGAAGCAGATGCAGGCTGGGATTTGAGGGGAGAGGTGGAAGCAGAATGGAAAATCCTAAACTGACTGTAGAACCCTCTTGGAGATGTGGCAGGGGCTGAGCTAGCAAGCAGAAAAAATGATCTTTTTCCAGTGATGCTGGTGGGGGAGAATGTGGTCCCTTGAGCATTCCTGACCCTGAAGCTCTTAGAAGCAGGAGGCTAGCTTTAGTCTCTCCGAGGTCTGCACCCACCCTCTTGGGGCCTGAAGGAGAGGCTTCAGGGCCCTGGCACCTGGTGGCTCCAACACCAGGGGATGCATCACCTTGTTAACAGCAATAGTAAACAGCGGCTCCTCCCCAGTGTCTGCGTCTTCAGATTGCCGGTAACAGAAGAGGTGCGTGCCTTTCAGGACTCCATGCACTCGCACCCAGTCCTGCAGCTCCCCAGCTTGCTGCATAAATGACTCGAGGTTTCCTGGGGGAATCACACCCCAACACCCTTCTTCCCAGCCCCCCATCAAGAGTCTGCTCCTTTCTGTCTACCTTCCTGTCTGATCCCTCCTCACCTTGCCATATCCCTCCTTCCTCCACCCAGATTGATTATTCAATAGTCCTTTGATTCCTAGGGGATCCAGCCCTCCTCTGCCTTCTCCCTGTTCCCTTCCACTCCTCAGGGCCCCTCACCTGCACCCTGAGGGTACCACTTGCAGTAGGCTGAGTCATACAGAGAGGCTGAGCCACCAGGCGGCAACACACACTACCATAGAGGGGCAGCCAAGCAGGATTCTCCTCTGGGGGAGAGGAAGTGCAGAGTGAGGGGGCAAAATGAGAATGGAACCCTTCAGTGTCTCCCATGCACACACATACTCACCATGGCTGGCAAGGGTGAGGTCGTGAGTGCGGAACCCATCTTGCACTGCTGCCAGGGTGAGAGTTGCATGAGCCAAGAGGTGGTAACGAGGACCACTGCAGGATAAACCGAAGTGGGCCTCAGCTGATAGGGGCACGTTAGAAGGCAGGTGCTATAAGGGCTGAGCAGGTCTGCCCCATTTTCCGGGCTGCCCCACAGGGAACTAGTCTGCCTTCCTCACAGGTTTAGAACAAACATTTGCACAGCTCCTTCTAAGTGCCAGTTCCTGGGCTTTAAACATGCTTTCCCACTGTATTTCCCACAATAGCCCTGTGAGTTGATGGCAACCTTTAGTTAATGGAGGAGGCAGCTCGAGGCTTAGAGAGGTTAAGAAATTTGCCCATAATTTATAGCTGGTAGGTAGTGGAGCTTGAATTTGAAACCATGTCTGTTTCCAACATCAGTATTTTCTTTATTACCCTAGAGGTTCTCAAACTGCTCTTCAGAGGCCCAGTGGTTTCACTGGGTGCCTCTAGGCACCTGTAGGCAAGACCACAGGGCCCAGGCTACCCTGCCCCAACCAGGGTGCTCTGTTCTATCTACAGAAGATACATGTGCTGCTACAAAAAAGTGAAGACCCCAGAGCCTAGTTCTCTCTGCACTCTTTTCAGTCTTCTCAGTTGACTTGGGCCCAGCTCTAGAATACTGGCCACAGCGCCTCCCAGCTATGTGAACACTGCTTATTCATGTCTGCCTATATGCCCCGGCAGCAGTGTGAAATAAGTTCTGCAGGCTCAGTGCAGCTCAGAGGTGACCTGTGGCAGGATACAGGCAGCTGAGGCAGTGAGGGAATACAGAGCCTTACCCTACAGCTGGAGTGGGGAGCAGGATGGGACTGCTCCCTGAACTCCCAGCACTCTCCAGCGATGCCCGGACACGCCTCCCTGAGGAGCGGCCCAGGGAGCTGCTGAGTTTGGTGGCAAGCCTCTTGGGGGCTCCAGACAAGGCCCCCTCTTCTTCCACACAGGCCCCATACAGCTCCAGTCGCAGTTCAAAGTCTGGCCCTGCCTCAGTGCTATAGGTGCATAGGAGGAAGAGAGGAGGATGGTCCCGGCGGTGTCCAGGGAGGCAAGAGGTGGGACAGGCTGGGGCGGAGGACGGATGTGGTACAAGTATAGGAAAGCTCCAGAGGGAAAGCCCATCTTCTTTCCTCCCGCTTGCTCCCTGTGGCTATCTCATCCACAGAGGAGAGTGGAGACAGGAGGGAGCCACAGGGATGAAGAACTCACAAAAGCACATTGTTCTGAAAGGAGATGTCCGTGAGGGTCCTGTCCACGAGGATCATCTCTGTGTCCTCAATGTGCTCCCCTAGCTGCAGCAGCAGGAACACAGCCCAGCGGTGCAGGTCTGGGGACAAAGGAGACAAAACTGGTAAAAATATGCCCCATAAGATCCTCCAGCCTCAGGGTCACTCCCCTGAATTTGTCCCAGTGTGTGGAACTCACCACCTTTGTTCTTGAAATACTCTGTGTCTTTCCACATGAGTGGAATCCGGAGGTCTAAGGGCAGAGGGGTGGGAAGAGATGTTGAGATGGGGCAGGAGATCTTGTGGTTGGGCAAGCAGTGCCAGCAGCTGGGGAGCTGTGCTTCTTACCAGAGATGCAGACCCGGCCACGGCAGGGGGAGCGCTCAGTGGGCGACCTGCTGTCAGAAGGCCTGTGGGCAAATCACAGCGTCCCAGCCTGGCCTCTAGACACTACTCCCTCTGGCTCCAGTTCCCTAGACCCTGAGCCCCCATCCAGGCAGACATGGCAAGGCTGAAAGACTGTCAGAATTGTTGATTGAACCCAGGGGACTGCTGGGTTTGGGGACAGTAGAGACATGTTAGCTCACACACAGTACAAGCTCAAGGCTCCTCCCCCTCCAAGCATCCCAGTGACCACCTCCCCCAGACCCCTGAGGGCTTGAGAGGACAGGTGCCCACAGGGAGACTCCCTTAGAGGAGTTTGCAGACTTTCTCTTTAACAATAAGGAAAGCTGCTAGTCTCCACCATCACTCCACTTCTTTGATGTGTGAGGGTCCTAGGTAGGCTGAAAAACCAAGAACCCGAGTAGGGAACATTTGTGTTCCATTTGCCACAAACCTCTCTCCTTTATCTCCCTCTGCTTTGATCTCTCCTTTACCCTCCTGGCTATTTAGGCTGAGCTTTTCCAATGCCCAAGATCCCCAGCCCCACTGCAGGGCCTCCAGCACCCAGCCTTCCTTCCCCACTCATCATTGGGACTCACTGCACATGTGTCCCTCTCCTAAAGTGATGGCCAGTTTACTGTACTAAGTCATAATGTCACTAATGTAATTAGCAGTTTAACATGGCCTTAAGCTTAATGGTGTGGCAGTGATGGCAATGTGTTATACTGTCAGGGTCTTGGGGTGTACCTCAAATCACTTTAGGCTGTCTGCAGACTTGCGCAGGGCAGAGCCTGTCAATGGCCACCTCTCAGGAGACAACAAATGCACAGTAGAAGCTGCCCCCCTGCCTGCTTGTCCTTGCTTTAGCTTATGGGGTGACCATAGACTGATTTTCTGCCTTCCCCCAGTGGCTTCATGAGTGAGCTCTGGAGGGCTCCTGGCAATATCTCCTTGTGTCAGCCTCCAGGGCAGAGCGTGATAGGCATCACTGGAATGGGCCCGTGATGCCAGGACCTTCTTCCCACTTGGCCATATAGTTAAGCAAGCTACTTTGCCGAAAGCCAGTTTTCCAAATGATCAGTTTACTAAAAATGGCCAATTCACAGAATGATTACTTGCCAAAATATTCTCTCCAACATTTTTTACCAGAGCATCACCTCAACTACTTCACTATAGATCTGTCAGATCTGCAGTCTAATATCTGTGTAGCTTCTGTTTCACATCCAGAAGCTGAACCCTTTTAGAATGCACAAGCTAATTTATGTCCATGGGTAGGCTTTCCCTTAAATGTTTTGTTATCATTTCCTTAATCCAATCCCTGCCTCTGATGGTGAACCCAAGGTACCATGAACTATATTGTCAGTTTGTGGTAAATCGGCCATTTGATGAACTGGCTTTAGAAAACTAGCTTTCCAGAAGCCAGCCAGTCAGCCTCATCAGACCACAGGCAGGTTTAAAAATTAATGCTTTTGCAGTACTGCTCCAAAGCCAGCCAGCCTTTTACCAGATACACTGGCTCTTCTATGTCCAGCCCTGGCTACTCACTAGTGCATTTCTGGACAACACACTGCAGTGGTGAAACACCAAGGTGTCTTCCAGGCCTCTGACAAGGCTTCCTGGGGAAGCTGGTCCACGCACCACTACCCCATAAGGCCTCACCTCCCCCCTTGCTCACCGCCGGCCTGTCTTCTCCAGCACCTGCGCCTCCTTACGCCGTTGCAGCTCGCCCATGTAGCTGAGGATGCGGCTGTTGCACACCAGCAGGCTCTTGGTGGCTTCCAGAGCCTGCTCTCGCTGGGAGCAGGCTGCCAGCAACTTGCAGGCCCCTTCCCTCATTCGGATCTCATGGTCCAGCTTTCTCTGCAACTCTGTGTCCTAGCCAGAGTGAGGAGAAGAATGAGAAGGAAATGCCATTTGGAGACAGGCTGAAGTACCCTCCAGTATCCAAGCAGGCTATGGCTCTGGAGAAACTGACAAGAAATTTATGTTTCAGGCAACTGAAGGGCAATGGTTGACTCAACCTCAACTGCCCCCAAATAACCAGAGAAACTTTGTAAAAATACAGATGCCCTCATGTATTTCATGATGGAAGTATACATTCCTTCAGGCTCTTTTGAACACAATTTGGAAAAAGCTATGAGAACTTTGAAACTACAAGTTCACATAGCCTATCTAATATCTAGGAGTTTAAGCTACAGGTATAGTTACACTTGAGCAAAGCCATATTCATTGCAGCATTGTTTTAAAACACCAAGATTAAAAGTCCTTCAATAGACATTGGTTAAATAAGTTACAGTGCATCTATACCATGAAATAGAGAATATTGCAGCCATTAAAGAGTGAGGTACACATATGTGTACAGATAAGGAAACAATCTTCAAAATATATGAAGTGAGAAAAGTAGTATGCTACCATTTGTATACAATTTATATACATAGATATGTATAAAATAATGATTGCAGGGCTGGGAGCTAGGAATGGAAAACAGATTTATGACACTTTGTTTATATATACCCTTCTTTACTGCTGTACTATTGGAAATTATGTTACCTTTAAACAATTAAGTCTCAGTTTTAAAAAAATTACCAGGCCCTATGTCAGACTTGCAGAATAAGAATCTCTAAGAATGGGGCATGTGCATTGTTTGGAAAATTCCCCAGTGAGTTGCAGGTACAGCCAGGGCTGATAACCACCAGCTGAAGGGAATGGACACAGATAGTAAAGGCCATCCTGAGTTACCCCAAAGATTCAAGTGATGAGGAAGGGACATCTTGTTGGCAAGGGTTCGGCAGAGAGGCCACCTACAAAGTTCAGTCCACCTACAAAGCTACCCATGCTGTACATAACACTCTACACACCCCAAATTAGGGGATCTGCCACCTGCTGGCCCATTGAGCTTGGGAGGTAAGGACAGAGTCAAGGAATGGTGACAGGGAGGCAGGTAAGGCAAAAGGTCAGGAGTGAGGAGTGAGCAGGTTGTGTATAAGGGTCAGGAGAGGGGGATGCAGAGAAAGTCACCAGGATTCTCAGGACGTTCACTCAAGAAAGAGTCCTGAAGGTCTTGGCACAGAGCGGAGCATGAGAGCACAAGTTTGACATAACACAAATGTGGTCTGACTTACAGCCCTGCCAATCTTGAGAAGCTGGGAAAAAACTTATTTTAAAAGCACTGGCAATATACTAAATCTCCTTATGCCTTGGCTTCTCCATCTGTAAATCGAAGATGGAAATAGTCCCCACTCCCTAGGGTTGTGAGGATGCAGTGAGACAAGGATGTAACACATGTAATACAACACTCAGCACATGTTAGACCTGCTTATTTTAATGATGCTACTTCAACAGTAGTAGCATTCACTCAACAAACACTGCAGCATCCCTGTGCCATCCAAGGCTCCACATTTAAAATCCAGCTGGGAAGTGGGAGATGCAGGCATTAATGGCTACTCCATAAGTGCCATGTCACGGCATAAAAACGCTCACAGGAAATAGACCCTGTTTGCATCTGGCTGAGGTGATGGGGAAGCTTCAGAGCGGGTGGAAGACTAACCCTCCTCTGCGTTACAGTGTACAGATTAGTTCAGGAGGTAAACCAAGTGGAGACATTGGGTTGGAAGAAGGGGACGAAGGGGACCATCCAAAACCTCTCTTCTTCCTCACACCAGCTGTCTTCCACATCCTGTGCTCTAGATTCTGTCCCTGGTGGCTCTAGCCTTCAAGTCTCCAAGACCTGAACACCCTAAATTTCTGCCTCCAAAAACCTTGTCTGGCCTCCCTGAAGATTTTTCCTTTATTATTTCCTGGGCCATCGGACTAGGCCAGGCTCCCATTACCCCTCACTCCAGCACTATCCAGATTTTCCCTCCTGAAATAAGCCAATCAGAAATAACCCTTCAGAAATAAGCCAATCTCCTTCCCAACGCTCCTCCACCAAGGAAGCCCTCCCAAACTACACAGCTTCCCCCAGCCTGGCTATGCCTGCACGAGGGTCCCACCTCTGCTCAGCTTCCCTACTTGTCAACGCCCGCCCCGCATCCCATTCTGCATCCAGCTTCTGCCACAAACTCCCCAAACGGGTGAGGGAGGTGGGGAAAGAGGCGTTCTCAAGTCCCCTCCTGACTAGCTTCTTCCTCCAGGCCCCAGAACTCACGGATCCTTCCCTATCCCTGTCCATTGCGCGTGCGGCGCGAAGTTGGCGCTCGGGGTCCGGGGGAGACGCTCGCGCCCGGGTGCCCGCTCAGCCTCAGCCGCCTCCGCCTGCGGCGCCGGTGACATCAGCTCCCAACTGCCGCGAGAGTGGCCAAGGGGCTCCGAGCGCGGGCGGTCCCCCTGCGCTCCTGGCCCGCCTAGGCTGAGGACCCAGGGGCGCGACTACGGCGACCCAGTAGCAACGCGACTGTTAAGTCTGGTAGGGTCCGCGTCGCCCTGGAAAGGGCTTGGGGCCTGGGCGCCGCGCTGAGTTGCAGGAGGCCGGAGGCCCCTCCCGCGCTGCGGTTGCCCTCCAAGGTGACCCCTTGCCGGGGAGCAAGGGGGAGGGAGATAGTGTCTGAATTGGAACAACTGGGGCCATGGAGAAGTCTCTGGCCGTCTGGACAAGCCAGACTAGGAACCCAGGCAACTCCAGCTACCTACCCCTCCACTGTCCTGCAACCCCAAATCCACTCTTCCTTGGCCCCACAGTGGAGAAAGCCCTAGAAATCCTAGCTCCCACCCTCCGGGCAGAGCTGGTGTAGTTTCTGGAATCCTGGTGTAGTTTCTGGATCCTTGTGCTTTGCTTCCATCTACCCACTCCAGGGATAGCTTCTTGTCGCCCCCTCCCCATCCACCCACACCCTTCTCCCAAAGCAGGCAGCATTTTCACCAGACTGACAGTCCTGGGAAAGAGCACAGAGCTGGATGTCAGCTGGACCTGGGTCACGTCCCAAGGGGCTGAAGGAGGCAGTATCATAGGCAGAAGCCCCAGCACACTTTGGGCCCTCCATGGACATTCTTGTCCCTCCCCTCCACTCTTTTCTGTCCCTGACTTATTGCTCTGCTTCTCATTACCTTCTGGTCCCTTCAGAATTTCATCCAGGGCTAAATCCAAATCCTGGCTTAAGAACTTAACTAGCTGTGAGAACAACCTCTAGAGCCTTGGTTTGTATCCCAACCTCCTTCATAGCATTGAGGATTAAGTGGGAAAGTCAAACCTCTACCTGAGCCCAGCACATATTTAAAAACAACCTGTCTTTCCCACCTCCTCTTTACTTGCAGCTTAAGTTGCCTTCTCCAGAGAATCTTCTTGGATTTACTTTTCCATGATTACCTCCCTTGCCAATCCCTGAAAAACCAATGGATCCTTCTCTTGAAGGGGTGTAAGTGGGAGAGTAGGTGGGTGGGGGACTGCTGAGCTTGGTGGAGAAAGAACACAGTACCCTCAGTCCATGGCTTAAGGGAAGGTGACCAAAGTGGATTCTAAGCCCCTTCATCTGCCCCAGAACTTGGGCAGAACTCCCATGAAGAAAAATTACATTGGAAGTAGGGGATAGGGATGCAGAATTTAAATATTTAAATACCTAGACCAGCTCTGTCCATTAAAATCTCCTGCGATGATGGAAATGTTCAGTAGCCATCTAACACTTGAAATGTGGTTAAAGCAGCAAAGGAACTAAATTTTCTATTTTATTTCATTTTAATTAACTAAATTATAAATTTTTTAAATGCCACATGAAACTAGTAATATGAACAATGCAGAAGACAGAGGTGGCAAATAGGTTTATCTCATGTGCCAACACATGACAGTAGGTAGTGTCAAAGTCCCAATGGGCCCACTGAGCACCTTTCTGCACATTAGAAAAAAGTGACCCTCCTCAGGCAAACAAATTAGATAAAGATGCCCCCTCCTTACACAGCCTGAAACCAGGCCAGGGCTCCTGCCTCTGCCTGGAACCACTGAGAAGGAAACAACCTGCACAACTTATGCCAAGGCTGTGCTGAGACTCGGAGGCACATCTGGGCTTGCTGGTAAGGAGTGCCTTGATTGACTGGTAATGTCTGGTATCACCTAAAGAGTGGGGGCCAGGGCGGAGGAGGGCAACAGTGCAATAAACTGCCATTCCTGATCTAGACTCTACAGTCCTGCCTGGGCCTGGTCCGGCAGTCACTTCCACAGCTTTCTCCTCCTTCCCCATCAGTCAATAGCTACACCATTCAGTTGCTTAGCCTCACATCTGGTAATCATCCTGGACTCCTTTCTTTGCCTCACCCCTTACATCCAACCCACCCACGAGCCCTGACAGATCTACACTATCATTAGAAACCCAACCCCTTCTCCATCCCCACCATGTGCACTTTAACCCACAGAACCAGGTTCAATTCCCTAAGGCTTCAATAACCTCCTATCTGGTAGTTGTCTTCTACCTCTCTTGCCAAGCCTCACTCCACCTAGCCTATTCTCCATAGCAGGCATCATTTTGAAGCATTAGATGAGTCGTCCCCCTGCTTAAACCCATTCCATGAGCCAACATCATGGAATAAAATCTAAGTGCCTTGTCATGGCCTTCAAGGGTCTGCATAATCTGGCCCACCCCCATGAGCTTGACCCCAAATACCTTGTTCCAGCTGCACTGGAACTGGAACTCATCCTCATTTAAGGGCTTTTGCCCTCACTATGCCCTCTGTCTGGAAAGCCCTTCCTCCAATCTCCCCACATCTTCATATTCTTCTGGTCATAGAGGACATCCCTGACCTCCACATCTAATGCTACGTGATGTTTATTACACCCCCATTTTCATATAATTTCACTATGTGAGATTATTTATGTGTTTGCATGTTTATTGTCTGTTCCCCCAGTAGAAGGACCTTTCCTGTCTGGTTAAGTGAGGAATCCCATGGTCTAGAAAGGTGCCTGGTATATAGGAAGTGTTTAATAAATGTGCCTAAGAACAAATAAATTAAAGAACAGCTCCCTGCAACCTCCAGGCCAAGCAGAATCCTCATATCTTGCCCCAGAGTTCCCTCCCCCTTCTCTAGGAAGGCTACATCCTTTCTGCAAACCTCTCATGTTAAACTCCTCTCTTCTTCCCATATTTAAAAGGGGCTCTTGACCCCAGAACATATATCCACACCCACCCAGAGAGCTTCCAGAAATAGGTATTGCCAACAAAATGCTCTGACTGACAGAACTGAGTCTGTGTCCACACACAGCACCCAACACAGCACATACAGAACCACCTGTCCCTCTCCCCACATTGAGCAGGCCCCGCCCTCACCCATCAGACCCAGCAAAGAAGAGCAGCTCAGAGACTGGGGCTGGGTTGCTTGTGGAGGAGGTATACTCCAGGGGTGGGGGCATTACCTCCAAGCTGAGTGCCATCTGCCGAATGTAGAGCATATTCAGGTCCTCCAGGATGTGCAATCTGTCTTGCATCTCTGTGCCCCCAGTACCCCTTTACTTGTCAACCCCTTCAGAGGGCAGGTGCCAGGCAGGCACCACACTGCCCCACAATTTCTCCTCCTGCTGCTCCCCTGGTCTTGAAAGATGTGGGCAGACTTGGGCAGAGGGCAGAGGCTCCCCCTGTCTCTCTGCGCACTCCTGTTAGACCTCACTGCTGCGACTAACTTTCCTTGCCTACACTGTTCCAGGGCCCTGGCAGGAGCCAGGCATGAAAGGAAAAGAAAGCGGGTGAGTATAAGTGGGGTCCCAGGAGGGGATGCCAGCTGCAGAGGGGGCTCTGGGCACAGAGTGTCCAGTCTTACTTTGGTGGCAGCTGTTCTCCCAGCTGTGGAAAAAAAAGACCCTTTCATTCCGACTCTGGCTCCTCCCCAGCCCCCGCCCACATCCCTAGCCCGGTGGACGGGGAATGCGTGTGCCAGTAGGGCGTGAGGGGCAGGCACAGCTGGAAGGGGGCAGGGAGGGGACGCCTCATGCAGGTTCTCCAGAGTCGCGGGGTTTGTCTGGAGGCTGGAAATTCCTGAGAGGAGTTCTGGCTTAGTTTGAGGAAGAGGGATGGGGGTAAGGACTTGAGGGGATAGTGAGCCCAGGGAATGAGACGAAAGGGTAAATGCGGCCCAATCCCCAGGGCCAGCTCTTCCAACTTGGGGCCCCTATCCAGCCCACCCCACCCTGGCCTCACAATTACCTCGCTTTTCCAGCAGAAGGGAGGAGAGGGAGGGAGAAAGGCAGGGGTGTGCCTCTTTGGTGCTGTCCCCGCTCCCCTCTGCGGGCCCCTTCCCTTCCAGACAGGAAACCAGCCCCGATTCCCAGCCAGCTGCAGCTTTGCCCCCCCTCCACCCCAGGCCCACGGAGTCACACTTCTATGCGCCGCCCGCAGGGCCCTACGGCTCCGCCCGGCTTCTCCTCGGAGCTTTGCCCCAAGGCCGAGCTTATCCCGGGGGCGGCTTCAGCTCACAGGCCCCTCCTCCTGGTCCCCGGGCCTCGCCCCTCACTCCCCCACGCAGGCCCCAAAAGGGGTTGCTTGAGGAGCACCGACAAAGGCCAAATCCCCCACGTTCACTAGCTTCTGACCCAGAGAAGGCCCGGGACACCGGGAGGTGGGTGTGAAAGGGCCTTTGTTCTGAGCAGGCTAGGGGGAAAGGGCAGAAGCCAGGCATGGAATCCCGGCTCGTAGGGAGACTGGGGCGGAAGGAAGGCCCCCTCACTTAACCCTTTCCAGGCTCAGCAGGGAACCAGGCCTGACCTTGGGGAGGCCTCTTTGCGGTCACTACTTAACCCTCTCAGTCCTAGCTCATCCCCATACCTTCCAGCCTCTCCCCGGCGCCTGGCGAGGTAGAGGTAGGGCTCAGACCTGGACAGCATGTAGAGCGGTGGGCCAAGGAGGAAATTGCCAGGTTAGAGGCTGAACTCCCCTTAGGCCCCAGGTAAGAAGGTTGAAATTTTGAGTTTGGGGTTCGTTAAAAGGTGCTCCCCAGGTCACGCACACACACTCACACCCCCAGTTCTTCAGGGGCACAAAGGAGCAGTTGGGGAAGGCTTCAGCGAAGTGAGTAGACCTGGCCTAGAAATCGAGATTGATGGAGGCTGTCCCAGACTGTTAAAACAGGTTGTGAGATGGGGCTGGTGGCCAAGCAGGGAGCCGGCGCCCAAACCAAGAGTTCACTGGGGCCCTTTGCCCGAGGATGCCCCTAAGGGGTCGCGGTCCAGGCAGATTCGGAATCGAACCTGAAGCCCCTTAAATAGAGGCCAACCCGGAGTTTTCCTAGGCAGAGGGAAAGTCACCCCAACTGGTCAGGGGAGTGTGGCTCGAGGGTGGCACGGGTCGGATTAACGTGCGAACCGTCCGCGTCTTACTTTTTAAAGTCCACAACAGGCGGTCTGGACAGGGACCGCGGCGTCTCCGCCCCTCGGCGCGCGCGCGGGCGGGGACTGCCAGCAGGGGCGACCAGGCTGCGGGAGCAGGGGAAGCGGGAGGCAAGGACGCGGGTCCCTCACCTCGGGCGGGTCACTGAACAGGCTGAGTCGGAAGCGGCCGCGTTTGAACTCCATCTCCAGGGCGGAGCCCCTGGCCACGGTGACCCGGCTCCGGTGGTTTCGGGAGAACATGCTGGCGGCTCTGCGCCTTTGCCTGTCCTGTGCTCTTCCCGAACCGCCTGTCTCTGCCTTGGCTCGTTCTCTCTGTCCCTCGACGCCGGCCCGCCAGTCCGGCCGGGAATCTCCCGCTGCCGGGTTCCCAAACTCCGCCCCCGGAGACGACACCTGGGCCGGGCTGGGCGCGGCACCCTCCTCCTCCACCCTGCCAAAGGCTGGGCCGGCCGGGCCAGTCCCGAGGCGCCAAGCAAGCCTAGCCCGACAGCCCCATAGCCAGGGCACCCTACTCTTCGCCAGTACTGCGGGGGCGCAACATCCCATCCGGTCCGGGTCTTGCGTGCCTCACCTGAGCAGGGGGGAGGAGGATCAGGGAAGCCCCGCCCCTCCAGCCGCTCCCACCTGGCAAACCGAGAAAATCCCGTGGCCGCAAGGACTCCTGCGTGACGCACTGCAGCTCTGGCTGGGCCCTGCCACCGCATCCAATCTCACCCCTAAGTAGTTTGCCGAACGACCATTTCAACGTCCCACAATTTCAAATGTCCTGTCTTCGACCGCCCTTTAAGCTCTCCTCCTTGGCTATCCTCCCACCCCTAGTGGCTACAGTTCCTGTGGCAGTGCTTGAACACACCGTTCTGTCACTTACTACTGGAGCCTTGGCTCAATCACTGAACTTTCTGACCTCAGTAATCTGTTCAATGAGGATACAGTTATAACCTCCACTCCTCAGTTGCTATGAGTTACATAGTAGAATGAGTGTTAAATGCCCAGTAGGAATGGAGCTATGAAGAAAAAGGAGCAGGTACAGCCCCTTTGTGCTCTTGGATGGGACACCAGTGACCTCAGCAACCGAGACCCAGACCTGAAGTGCCTTAAGAGAGTTAAGAAATGGGCAACTTCAATATTGGCTGTCTCTCAGCTGCTTTGCTGAGTGGTTGGGGCAGGGTTACCACTCCTGGCTTCTGCAGAAAAAGGGGACCTCCTCACCTTTAGAGAGCCTAGTTGGAGAGGAGGAAATGGCAGAGGACTAGTTTGCTGACCATGCATGAGCAGTCTCCTGGGGACTTCAGAACTTACTGGGGAGAACCTAAGAGAAAGCAGGGCTCCTTCATAGCAGATGGGCTGGTGCCAGAGCAATGCCAGCCTTTAGCTCTAGAGACATCCAGGTTAGGATTGCTCTTCTATGACAAATTATTCAATATTATTTTAGAAAACCTGATTTAAGATTACTTCAGCAAAAGGGGAGATTTATTGGCTTAAGAAACTAAGATGTCAGGGGTCAGGTTTTAGATGTGGCTTGATCCAGGCACTCAGGGTTACAAGGGTCCTGTCTTTTCCCATTATCTGGCTCTACTTTCCTCCATGTTGGCTTAACTCTTCACAGCATAAGATTATTGCCAAAATATCTGTGTCTATAATCTTTCCAGGCTTAAATTCAGCAGAAAAAAAGAACATCTGTTTCCTGAAGCTCCTTGTGTGATCACAAGTCTGCTTGCACATCCCACTGCCTGAGTCGCAATGGGCAAGTGCTCAAGAAACCTAAGAAAAGACCCAGGAAAAGCGTGCCAGACTTCAGTGTTTAGGTACAGGGAGTCTAGGAGAGGCAGCTGGACAAGGTTGTGCATCACTATTGTGGACAGGGAAGGAACTGCTTATATGGGGTGAGGAGACAAAGACTAAAAGGGCATGTGATTTATGACTACCCTACAGGCTTGCTAGAGAGAATCATTCTTGTGCAACCAGCGCCCCAAGGAACAAAACCTTGGTCAGAGGAGTCTGCATCCCAACAAGATGTTTCCATTGATTAAGGCAGGCCCGGATTTGGCTAGCCCCAGACCATCAATATACCATATACTCAGCATACTGCCCAAAGGAAGGGCCATGTGCACACATGATTATTATCAGACAAGAGGTTACAAATGGGCAGTGCTTGTCCCCACACTCCTCCATATGTCTGGAATTTGCTATGGGCTATTTGGGATCACTTATACACAACAAAACAATCTTTGTAGCCAGAGGGGTGGCCACACCTGAACCAATCAAGTGGCTAAGGAGAATTCTATGGCCAGTCAGCCAGGCCTGGGTCACCTGACTATTCCTGGAGACCAACTGTAACCCAGTGAGCTGGAAGAGAAGAGAGAAGGGTGGTCCCCAAAGACTGTTCCAGAAGGTGAGGGAATGGATGCTGGATAAAAAAAACAATAAACATCCTTGGCAATCAAAAATTTACATGGAGAAGGGCATTTTTCTGGTCAGTAGGAAAGGCAGATTAAATGATTTTATAAAATCCATAGCCGCTGAGATAAACCTCAAAGGACTGATGAGTGGAAAGGGAAAGGAATTGTTTCTTAGATTTTTAAATATCTATTGTCACTCCTCTTAAGTGTAAGCTCCTCAGAGAGGGACAGCCTTGTCCACTGCTTTATGCTGAGAGCCTGGCACACAGGAAGTACTCAGTAAACCATCAGTTGAAGTAAATGAACAAAGGAGATGCCTCGAGGAAGCATGAACATTTGAGAGTGCCTGACTGGAAGCAGCCATGCTGTTGGAATAAAACTGTCCACTTCAAACATTTTTGTTTTAGCAACAGAATGCTTTTTTTCCCAAATGAAATCTTACCTGTAATATGCAAAATAGAACCAGAGCTGCTGTGATGGAAGCAGCCACTGGAGCCTCCCACCTAATTCACAAACCCTCAGCTGCCCTGCCCTCTTAAGTAAAACACAGACTCTATGGAAGGGTCTGAAAAGCCCTGACAAGAGGTGGCAGAATGGAAGATGTTTGAAAGGAAGTAGAGCACAAACCCAGCCTGAGAATTTGTACTCAAAGTGACTGAAGATTTTGCGAAAGGAGTCACACTGAGAAATAGAGCAGTATTTTCAAGATCATAACCTGACTACCTTCTGCGTAAATCAGTTGGGAGGAAGTTGTGACTGAGGTCAGGGAAGCTAGCTGACACTGTTCTTGACCGAGGGTGGAGAAACAAGAGCCAAAATTTCTGCGGATTCATTTATTTTCAAAATTAAATTCTTATTTGAAAACACACATACAGTTAAAAAAAAAAAAGACTCCAAATTCTACCATTGAAAAAAAATAAAATAAAAAATTGGTGAATAAAAGCCTGCCTCCCCCACCATCAAAGAAAAACACTGGAGTTTGGTTTTGTGGTGTGCTGAAACCTTACACTGGCTCATGAGAGACAACTAGTGGACTTTCTGGAATTGTTCAGTCCAGTTTTTAAATACAGCTTTAATAAAACCTAGAATTAAATAAATTAAATTAAAGCAAAAGTAATAAAATACTTAAAATCCATCACTTCCTAATTATTTCACTGCATTTTCCTATTATCTCTTGAAGTTGTTTATAATCTACAATACCTATATTGGAAATGCTATGCAATAGCATGCTAATGTACATCTCATCCCAATTCTGTGTTCAATGATGTTGAGTTTAAAACTGGCCATTGTTGGAGCACTTACACAAATATTTACAGAAATAGGTGAACTATAAATCAGGGACTTTTTTTTTTCTGGGGAGCTTTTGTTAAACATTTACCAGCATACCACTGGTGTGGTGCATAATCTTTCCACTTTTTTCCTTTGCTATGTCTGTATCTCTGTCTCCCCACCTATGAAATAGACATTTGGAGAAGGGGTTTTTAATCACGCAGTGTTCTATCATCTTCCTATTTCTGCCTAGTCCCCTACTTTGGACAATACTGGTAGGCTGAGGCTCTAAACTCTGAATGGGAGCTGGAGAAGGTCATACAGTCTCCCTCCAACTTCTTCATAGCACAGAGGTAGACACTGGGCCTAAGCCAAGTAACTGGAATGCTTCCAACTGCACTTTGAATCTTGAACAAGTGAAAACAAAACCCAGGAAGAGTTCATGATATAACCACTGCACCTGCAGCCCATGAGGAGTGGGTGATAATGCCAGCAGGGAAATCTTCATCAGCACAGGTTCCTGTGCTGTGACTTTGGTGTGACCTCTGCATAACCTCAGCCATATGTTCCTACTGTCTGGCTGCTCTTGGTTCTTACTTCTTATCCAGGGAAAGGACAAGATGAGCCCAAAACATTTTATAGTGCTAGGAAATAAAAAAGTGCTTACAGAATGATGGAGATAGTCAATGGGACACAGAAGCCGTCATAAAGGAGTGCTCACTGACCAAATCGGGGACAAATCTGAGCATCAGAATAAATATTGGTAGTAATTGATTACAACCCATTGACTGAAATAGGAATCCATACTGATATAAATAAATACACATGTAAATGAATAAAAGAGAAATCTCTTCTTCACAATAGAATGCCAACTAATATATGCAGACAGAATAGTGGAAGTAGAAAGATTACATTTGGCAGTTATTATAGTAGAGTTGGCTCATACAGTATTCATCAATGAATACTAAGCCTAGTAGGTGGGTGTTTGATGGGGAACAGGATATTAGCGTCAGTATTTCCCCAGAAGATACTCATTAATTACAAGAGAAAATGGTGACTTTCCAGTGAAGAAATCTGGTGACACCACCTTGACCAGGTGATCAAAGTTAGCATCATCAGTGATGGGTTAGGCTGACATCATGTGCCTCCTACTGTGATACACTGAAAAGAACACAGCATAATGTTTTTGTGTAGTATTCTTGCCAAGAATGTATGAGTCTAGACATGAGCAAACATCCAAAGGATCCAAGTTGAGGGACATCCTAAAGAATCAAAGGCCTGTACTCTTTAAAAACTGTCAAGGTCATGAAAGATGGGCAAAGAGTGAGGAAACATTCCAGATTAAAGCAGATAAAAGAGACATGATAAGGAAATGTAATGCATGATCCTAGGTAGAAAGGAAAAAGAGTCATTGGGTAGTAAGTGAAATTTGAATGGGGTCTATGGATTGGATGGTAGGTGTTCTATCAGTATTAATTTCCTGATTGGAAGTGTTGCACAAAGGTTATAGAACAGTGTGCTGTCTTGAGGAAATACACAGTGCAATATTTAGGGGTGAAATATGTCTGCAACTTGCTCTCAGACTGATCAAAAAAGGAATAATAAAAATGTGGGGGTGGGAGGTGGTAAATGTTAACAATTGCAGAATCTGAAGATGAGAGTAATTTGTGCTCTTCTTGCAACTGTAAGTTTGAAATTATTTCAAAGTAAATTATATTTAAAAGATAAGGCTAAGAACTCTATCAGAAGGGCAAAGTTCTTCCTTTCAGCTTACAGACATACCCAGATCTCTCCCACTCTAAACAAAGCAAAACTAAAATCAAAACGAAATAATAAAGCCTGTGGCTATTTGCTGTCACCACTTCCTCCCTGCTGGGCATCAGGATGTTGAGGAAACACCACTGGACCCAGTGTCAGGAAGCCTGTTTGAGGCTGGCTCTGCCACTCCCTATATGACTTTGGCCTAATCATTTAACCTCTCTGAGCTTCAGTTTCCTCACAAAGGAACCACAGCATCTCCCTTATGGAGAGGATCAAGGGAGAGAAGGAATACAAAAGCAGGTTGTAAATTCTAACATGTTTGGCAAATACTAACTGCAGGTGATCCCTCACTTTACCTCCTGGTTATGCATCAGCATTGCTCTCACACTCTACTAGAATACCTCTCCTTGGAGCTCAGCCTGCCCTTTGCAGGACTGTACACAGCTGACCAGAGCCTTCACCTGCTGATATACTCTGCCCTTGCATGCCTTTCTTGCCCCTCTGCCTGCCTGTCCAGGACAGGTGCTCCCTCTGGTCTCTTCCTGGTCCTTTCCTCCTCATCTACTTGATCATCCTGGATTGTCTCATCTATTCCCACCCTTTCTGGGGAACCTCCATTATTATGCTTGATGATACCCCTACTCAGACCTGCACTGGCTTCTCCTCTCAGTATTCCATCTCCATCTGGGCATTCTCACAGGAACTTCAAATTCACCTTGGGCAACAGTGATTCTCTTATTTCTCTTCCTATGTTCTTTTCTTAATTTAAAACACCACATTCCCTCTAAATGCTTGGGCTAGAAATGTAGGAGTCATTTGTCATTATTGCGGTTGTTTGCTTACTGAACATCTACTGTGTGCCAGACACCTTGGGTACTTTGCATTCTTGATTTGCTTTATTCCTTGAAAGAGCCCTATGTAGTAGATACTACTTCATTCCATCTTACAAAGCTTGAATCTGAGGTTCCCAGGGCTTAATAACCTTGAGTCCAGGGTTATGTAACTAGTAAATGGTGGAACTGGGATTTGATAACAGACTTGTCTGATCCAAAGTCCATTCCCTTAATCTTATTCACTATACTGCACTGACTTCTTCCTGAATTCCTACTTATAACTGCTCATTATTCCTTTTCATTTTACCACTGAAATGTCTCTTGAAACAATTCTTTCCTTTCTTTGGTCACTGCTGCTACCTTGTTCAGACACACACCTCATACATACTTAAATGTATGTATACAGGTCGTGGTTTTCTCTAGTTACAAATGTGATATACACTGTCTGTAAGGAAATTCATTACAGATCCAGATAATGAAAGTTCTCCAACCCCAGCTTCTAAAGATAATCACCATTAACAGTATACATCCCTCAATTGTTTTCTCTGTATAAAGTGGCGTATCATGCCTTTATAAATGGAATCACATCATATTGAAATTCACTTTTCTTATTTATCAGCACATATAGATTTACCTTGTTCTTTTTTGCTTTAATTAGGTAAACATACACATTTTATACAAAGTTCAATAGGCACAAAAGGGCATATTATGAAAATCAGTCCCTTCACCCTTGTTCCCAGGTCACCCATTGGAACTGCTGTCACCAATTTCCTGCGTAGGCTTCTGAGGCTTCATTTCTCTTAATAGCAGCATAGCTTCCCATTGTATGGATGTGCGAGGTCCATGTAACAAATTATTTTGGCGTTTCATTAGTGGACACAGATTGGTTCTGCTGTTTACCCACTAAATTCCACGTCAGTTTTATTAATTACTTATCACTCTAAACTTTTGTTAGCAATGTGGCGTTCCTGACTGTATAGATGCGCCATAATTCATTTATCCACTTCTCCACTAATGAGAATTCAGGCTTAAATACCAGTTGCCCGCTCGTAGGACACTTATGCTATTAAGCATTTCTGCCATTTTGTTGGCAATATAATTTCTCATGTACTCCACCCAAATGTGAGCTCCTCAAAGGCAAGTAAAATATTCATATTCATTTCTGTATCCTCATAGCCTAGCAACGAAGTTAGTCCAGAGTATACACTCACCACGCTTGAGTGTAACGAATTGAATCGCCCGCCCTGGTTTCTGGAATCCAATGCCTGGAGGAGGAAGGCGAAAGCTACGCAGTTCCGGCCTCAGGGCCGGAACTTTTGTTGGAAGGATCTTTGTTTCTCTAGGAGGATTTTATCCGCAAAGCGTGCCCCGCACAAGCATGGTAGCAAGGCACCGGAAGTAGCCGGTTATTTTACTGGAGTCAGTTCTTCCGCGGGGCGGAAAAGGCTTGCCTGCCTGTGTCTCTACCACTTTTACTCACCTTTCCTTGCAGGGCTCCATGAGTAAGCTGTGGCGGCGCGGGAGCACCTCTGGGGCAATGGAAGCCCCTGAGCCGGGTAAGCGTGAGTCGATAAAGCAACATAGGCCTTCTTAGAAAAGGAGTCTCTTCTTTCTTTCTCCTCAGAGCTTCCAGGGTATTCGCCGCCGGTGGGAGAGCTAAAGGCGGGGCTGTTGTTATGGTAACAGAGTATCGTGTGAAGAGGGGGACCCCTCAGGAGTTTTGGGTCTTTCAGGACTCTCCCCGCCCGACTCCTGCCGTACACCGTTGACAGGCTTTTCCTTCCGCAGGGGAAGCGCTGGAGTTGAGTCTGGCCGGTACCCACGGCCACGGAGTGCACAAAAAAAAGCACAAGAAGCACAAGAAGAAACACAAGAAGAAGCACCATCAGGAAGAGGAGGCTGGGCCCACGCAGTCGTCTCCTCCCAAGCCTCAGCTTAAACTCAAAATCAAGCTGGGCGGACAGGTTTTGGGCACCAAAAGGTGAGGCCAAGAGAGCCAAAGTTTTACTTGGGGAACTTGAGCAGCAGACAGTGATAGAAGAAGCTGGCTGGGCATTCCATTTCCAGAATGGACGCGGTGACTTCTGGTTAAGGCAGCAAGAACCCAAGAGGGTGTAGGGAAGGCTGGATGTAACTTCTGAGCAGGAAAAGACAATTGCTTAACTTACAGAGTGGTTCTCTGCAGTGTTCCTACCTTCACTGTGATCCCTGAGGGACCTCGGTCACCCTCTCCCCTAATGGTTGTGGACAATGAAGAGGAACCTATGGAAGGAGTTCCCCTTGAGCAGTACCGTGCCTGGCTGGGTGAGAAGGATCTGGAGGTGGGGAAACTGGGCTTCTCATTATACCTGTTACAGAAAAAGGGTTGTTCTGAGGAGGGTGGGAATTTTGAGTGTCCCAGTATTAACTGGGACAAATTAGGGTTCCCCATCCATAAACAATTAGCTCTCCAATTTTCTTTTACAGATGAAGACAGTAATCTGTCCCCCTCCCCACTTCAGGACCTGACCGGGGGCTTAGGGGGTCAGGAGGAAGAAGAGGAACAGAGGTGGCTGGATGCCCTGGAGAAAGGGGAGCTTGATGACAATGGAGAGCTCAAGAAGGAGATCAATGAGCGGCTGCTCACTGCTCGACAGGTAAATTGTTTCATTCTTTACACTTGCCAATATGTACTGCAAACTTTCCAGGTTCCAAGAACTTTGCCACACAGTGGGGATGGGATATCAGTGGTGAAAAAAGACAGACAAGGCTTCTGTGTTCATGGAGCTTGTATTTCTATGTGTGTGTGTGTGTGTGTGTGTGAGAGAGAGAGTGAGGGGGTAAATAAGTAAATAATTTTGAAAAGCTGTAAGGTTTATAATAAAAATAGGGCGATGATATAGAAAGTGGTGGAAAAGAGACATTAGATAGGGTAGTCAGGGAAGACTTTCTGAAGAAATAACATTTCCAATACCAGAGGAGCTTTACCTGCAGAGAGACCAGCAGGTGCACAGGCCCCAAGAGTGAAACATGCCAGTAGTGGTCAAGGAGAAGAATAAGTGTGACTAAGCCACAGAAAGGTTGTATGCAGAGAAATAATATATTTTATTTATATTTCAATAGATTATGTTGGCTTCTTAGTGGGGGTAAGGAGAGAAGACAGACCAGCTAGGAATCTGTTGAAGTAGTCAGGTGAGAAATGGTCGTGGCTCTAGCCACGGTGAAGTTGTGGAGATGGAGAAATCAGATTTTGAATTTCTGAATATATATTGGAAATAGACACTTGTTGGGGGACTGGGAGGAACAAAAGGAACCAAGGATCACCCCGAGCTTTTGAGTTATCCAATTGTTGCTATGAATTGAGATAAAAATATTTAAAACAAACAAAACCTCTGGAAAGGCGGTATCGTTTTGGTACACAGGGTAGGCAAGTAACATTACTAATGCTTTTCCACTTGAGAATCAGGGATCTAAAGATGAAAGTCGGGAGACCTGGGACGAGGCAGTGTTAAGGTCTCCTGGAGAGGGTGCTCATCTCTCCACCCGTTCTCTTAAGGCCTGAGCTCCTCAAGACCCTGCTTTTAAGTTCCTGCTACGCCATTCGAGAAGACCACACTTCTCCATTTCTTAACACCACCCGATCTGTCTCTCCCCAGCGAGCTTTGCTCCAGAAGGCGCGGAGTCAGCCTTCCCCTATTCTGCCGCTGCCTGTGGCTGGGGGTTGCCCAGCCCCAGTCCTCACGGAGGAGATGCTGCTGAAGCGCGAGGAGCGGGCGCGGAAGAGACGGCTGCAGGCGGCGCGGCGGGCGGAGGAGCACAAGAACCAGACTATTGAGCGCCTCACCAAGACTGCGGCGCCCACCGGGCGGGGAGGCCGAGGAGCCGCGCGGGGCGAGCGGCGGGGAGGGCGGGCCTCAGCCCCGGCCCCCATGGTGCGCTACAGCAGTGGGGCACAAGGTTCCACCCTTTCCTTCCCACCTGGAATCCCCGCCCCCGTGCCAATGTCTCAGCGGCCATCTGCTTCTGTCCCTCCTCCTCGATGCTCTGTCCCCGGCTGCCCCCACCCGCGCCGCTATGCCTGCTCCCGCACCGGCCAGGCGCTCTGCAGCCTTCAGTGCTACCGCATCAACCTGCAGATGCGGTTGGGGGGCCCAGAGGGCCCCGGATCCCCCCTTTTGGCTACCTAAGACCCTTATCTAACCGAGACTCTGTGCTCTCTCCCCAATTCCACTGTATTCCCCATCCTATTAAATTTCCTCCGGTGCCTCGACTCGTACAGATTTGGGGGAATGGGGTATGGGCTGGCCAAATCCCCTTACGCACTTATGGCCCCCACCGGAGCTTGAGTCGACGCCTGCGAAACGTCCACCAGGCCGAATGAAGACCGGCTTCTGTGCACTCAGACTATGCCTGACTTTTGGGACCCCACGTTTTCCAGCGGGATTACCTGGGGTGGTAGAGCCTTGGACGTCATTCCGAAAATAGGGTTTAGTCCAATCAGCAGGAACTTTGCTCTTCTGGACGGCTGTTCATTGGTTGATAATAGTTATGCTGTCCATATTGGCTATTGTCGTTGTCAGTCAGAGCCTTGGGTCGAACTTACCTCACTCTTTGTCTGCGCGAGCTCCTGTTGTCTGGGAGAGTCGCAGAGAAGCTGCAGTAGATTGGTCACCGGGAGAAACCTCTGGTCCGCTCCTATTGGCCCGTTCTCTGGAGGGCGAAGCCGATTGGTAGGACAGAGAAACCTGGGACCTAGTTGGCCGAGCTCTCCCCGGATGGCAGCTCCGGCCGCGGAGTGATGGTGGCGGCAGCGAGGATGAGACGGGCTGGGACCATGGCGGTGGCGGCAGAGGTGGCAGGGGCGGGGCAGCTGGCTGCAGAGAAGGCTGTGGTCTTCAGGGGGCTGTAGGTGAAGGCATGGCTCAGGCCAGCAGCGGGAACGACAGCGAGGAGGCCTGGGGGGCACTTCGGGTGCCGCAACAGCAGGTATCCCAACTGCTCCAAAAGCCTATCGACAGCCATTTATTTCTCTTTACCCTTTTCCTTGTCCCTTCCTTTTGGGGGTGGGGGAAGAACTCCCGGAGCTAGAGGTACTGTGAAGTTCCTAAATACGTCCCTTCCATTCTGTCTAAACTTTGTAATGTAGATGCAGTTGACTTTGCCTGCAGCTTCATAGACCCCATCCCGTGGCTGCAATGGAAGCTTGCAGTGGCTCTCCAGTGACCAGAGGCATAGTGAGGCCCCAGGGAGGCGCCCTCTGTCTTGCAACAGTTATTTGTGATGTTTTCCTGTGTGTCTATTGTCACAACAGAGTCCCGCAGCGTCTTCTGTTGAGGGAGCAATTTGGAGAAGAGCTGGAATCCAGACTTGCGCCCTGGATGCCATTCTTTATCATCCACAGCAATCCCATCTGGTTGGGAGCACTGCTCTGGGTTTCACACTGCCCCTCCTCTACTCTAGGAAGCCTAAAACCCAGGGGTGGAAAGATACAGAGTGGGGTTGGGGACTGGCAGACCCTAGGGGATGGTTAAAAGCACCTTAGTTTTGGAATTTACCTTAAACCTTTACAAATTGTGAGACTTTGAGGTAGCTCAGATTGTTTTCTGGTTTCTGCCAAAACACTCCCTTAACAGAGAACACCCTGGGGAGCCAGCCTCGAGTGTGAGAGCAGTCTCCAATATACAGAGCTGAAGTCTGCCTCTTTGTATGTCTGTTCACACCTTGCATCTTGTTTTCTGGCCTGATCCTTGCTATTCCCAGTGCTCTTCCATGTTGACAGCCCTTCAAGCATTTGAACGCTCCTCTCAGCATCATTCCTCCCTCTCCCCATAGAGCTCTCTGAGCTAGACTTGGTTCACAGGGTAGGATCGTGTATGTGCATGCAGGGGGTGTGGGTGAACAGTGCCTTGGGCTGGTGTCTCCCTTGATTCTAAGTGCCTCCTTGCTCCCAGCTTCGAATGCTGTGCCCAGGAGTGAACAACCAGCCCTACCTCTGTGAGAGTGGTCACTGCTGCGGGGAGACTGGCTGCTGCACCTACTATTATGAGCTCTGGTGTGAGTCTCCACGGGGGCTCTTCTTGGGTCCTTCCACCCACCCTCCTTGGGACCTCAGAATTCCAGCCTTCAAGGACCCTTCCACACGGGAGCCATCTAAGAACATCCCTCCTCACCCCCTTGCAGGGTTCTGGCTGCTCTGGACTGTCCTCATCCTCTTTAGCTGCTGTTGCGCCTTCCGCCATCGACGAGCTAAACTCCGGCTGCAGCACCAGCAGCGTCAGCGTGAGATCAACCTGCTGGCCTACAATGGGGCCTGCCACGGGGCCAGCCCTGGCCCTGCAGGTTCACTGCTTGACCTTCGTGAGTGACTCGCGCTCCATGCTCCCGGCGGCTCCTCCCAAGCCAGGACCCTGAATCATCCCCACATTCTCTTCTCAGACATTTCAAAACACACCTTTCCCTAATAGGAAAGAGGCCACCACCCCACCCCTGCTTGCCTTCAACCACCCATGCTATTCTTTCCCGTAGGCCTCCTCAGCGCCTTCAAACCCCCAGCCTATGAGGATGTGGTTCACCGTCCAGGGACACCGCCGCCTCCTTACACTGCAGCCTCAGGCTGCGCCTTGACTGCTTCGGGTGAATGCACATGCTGTTCCTCTGCTTCTAGCTGCCCTGCCCACTGCGAGGGAACAAATGTGGAAGGTGTTGCCTCTCACCAGAGTGGGCCCCCACGTCAGGAGGGTGAGCCTGGGGCAGGGGTGAGCCCTGTTCCCACACCACCCTCCTGCCGCCATCGCCACCTGACTGGTGACTCAGGTATCGAGCTGTGCCCTTGTCCTGACTCCAGTGAGGGTGAGCCAGTCAAGGCTAGGGCTAGTGCCATTCCGCTAGATCTGGAGGACCACTCCCCTTGCAGACTGCCCCTAGATCCTGAATCCGGGGTCTCTCCTGTGGGGCTGGCTTCCAGTGAAGGGGACATCCCATAAGCAGTTTGTGGAGGGCCTGTGGGTTACTTGCCCACCAGAAATAGCCCTGGTCTCAACTCCTCAAGTTCTCCTTTGCCTCTCCTTGCCCTCCTAGAATCTGCCTGAGAAGGCTAGAGTCTGAGGAGAGGGGCAGTGTTTGGGGGACTGTGCTAGCTCTACCCCCAAGACAGGAGCCTTTGATCTCATTAAAGAGATGTGAACCAGCTGCTGGTGAATTTGGGTGGACTAGTGCTCAACTCACTGCATTGCACTTGACCTGACTGGATTTGGAGGGGACAGATAATAGCCACTTTCCCCACCTTCTCTGAAGATCAGCAGGCAGTCCTAAGGCCTGGACTGAGCTGAGACTTCTCGGTGAGGCAAAGCTGGCAAAAGTAATAGAGTTTGGCATGGTTTTCCAATTTATTTAGAAAAATAGACTCTGAATTCACATTCACCCCAGGACTATGTGGGATGACAATAAGGAGACACCTGAGATGAACTGAGGAGGGTTTGAAGCACTGTATCTGAAGGCTGAGGGCAGAAGCTAGAGAGCCTGTCCCTCTAGTTGAGTGGCATAAGAGGCCTGGCTTCCTCCATCCTACCCCTTCAGTCAGTAGTCTTCAGCCATGACTAGTAGGACAAGGCTGGTCCAGCCCTGGAAAGGGCGGCAGCCCATGCCCCGCCCATCCTGGTCACTGTACTGCTCCCACAGGAAACCTGTGGCCTGGTACTGCCGCCACACATTGCTCACCACATTAGCACGGAGCTCACTGTGGAGCTTGGCAGCCCGGGCCTGGTGAGGACCCTCCAGGTGCCCATAGTGATGGAGAGCGCCCAAGGCTAGATAGTTGACATTGAGCCACACCGCACCCCGCCAGTAGGGAGGATCATGCTCTGAATTATGCTGACCGTAAAAGGGGCTGGAGGCTGCAAGGGAGCGCAAACCAAAGGGGCTCCAGAGATGGCGGCTGTCAGCTAGAACGTCCAGCAGGGACCCAAGGCGGGATGAGCTGGGGTTCAGCAGCCGCAGCAGCAAGGGAAAAAGACTAACATAGCCCAAGGCATCCACATATTGTAAGTGAGGGTGGGGCTGACCCACTACCCGCACCAGCCCTTGTGGAGTCTGAGGCTTCAGCTGCACTGCTTTTGTGTGGTTCCCAAAATCTGCAAAGACTCCTAGCTCTGGGGCCCAGTGCAGCTCATCCAGGCTGTCCTCTGCCTCCAGTGAAGCAGCGAGGGGGCCCAATTCCACAACTGCCTCAGTTTCTCCCAGCCACTCTGCCAGCCGTGCCAGCACACGGGCACCCAGTGCCACCCAGCACCGCAGGTCTAGGTGTCGCTCAGTGGCTGAAGGGTGTGAAGCCCTGGGATAGTCATCCAGCCCTGAAGGCAGTGTCTTGGGGTTTAACAGGGTTGGCAAGGCTGGGTCTCGGCCCCGCCAGCGGTAAGATAGTGGCTCTGGCCCTGCCTGGCTTTGATGGAGCCAGGAGAACCAGGCATGCAGGCGGGGAAAGGCCCTGCGGAGGAAGGCAAAGTCAACAGGGTCACCACTGTCTAGCATGTGGGCTACAGGTAAAAGCAGGGTTGGGGGGTTGGCATGGCCTGCACGTTGAACCAGGAATTCTGGGGGTACCCTGGCTCGGGCCTCATCCCCCAGCACCTGTTCCCGCCCAATCCAGCCATCAGCATTAAGCAGCCCCAGCCAGTGGCCTAGGGCCTCCCGGGTAAAGTGGGGATCCCACCGCTGAACCACCAACTGGTGAAAGCCCTCATCCCAAAGGAAGCCTCGTGGGAAGAATGACCGGGAAGGCACTGCTGTGAAAAGTGGTACAGGTGGAAAGAGGGCTGGGTCCACCTTCTGTTCAGACCCTTCAACCCCCATGTCTGGCAACACCAAGCTCTGTCCATAAAAGTAGCCAATCCCACCAAGGAGGCCGCTGAGGGCAGCCTGACCCAAAGTCTGCTCCCCAGTGCTCAGGCCCTTCTCCTTCAGCTGGAAGGTCTTCTCAAAGCGCTCCCTAAAGGCCTCAGCATGGCTCTCCAGGGCCTGGGTCAGCAGGCTGCCTGCCAGCTGCTCCAGAGGTTGGCTTCCTGCTGCTCGGGCACTGCCTGATTCAAACACCAACTCCATGGAAAAGGGGACTTTCACTGTCACCTGTTGTATCAAGAATTGCCCTTGTCCCTGTCCTTGCCCACTTCGGCCTGTGTCCTCCCACTTCAGAGATCCTGACAAGCCGAGGTAGCGTTCAGGGGAGGACCCGGGGGGCCGATGCTGAAACCAGCTATTTAGGCGACTCTTTACCATCTCTGTCAGCAAGGGAAGTCCTGGGTTGGAGGACCAGAAGACATTGTAGCTTGACGGGAAGAAGATAAAACAGGAAATATTATTCAGGAGAAAGTGGTGGCGATTAAAAAATATGAGGTGATCAAGATGAGAAGGGTCTTGGCAATGTACATGGAGCCTGCCGAGAAAAGAAAGAACTGGTGGAAAGAGAGTGGAGTGGGAGAGAGATAAATCAGGCTAAGTTAGCATCCACGCCATCCATACCCCTCACTGTCTTCCCCCAGTTACCTGCCATACTTGAGGGTAGTATCCCCTGGACTGGTTGGTGCCAGAAGTGTAAAGCGGAAGTCACCAAGTTCACTGGTGTGCCCACTGATGAACTTCAATTGCCCCTTGGTCCCAACCTCTGGCACTAGGACTTCCTTGCCATCTGTCACCACATAGAAGAACAGGGACACCAAAGGTAAGGTGGAAGTACCTGAGGCCTGGGTGACCAAGGAGGACAGAAAAATACGGCATTAGATTGACACTCTCTCTTGAGAATCAGGCTTACTGAAGGAAAGGGACACCAAAAGGAGCAACATGGTTAACAACATATATCTGGCAGTGTTGAGGGTCTCCAGCCATTGGCAAGAGATAAACAAGCTTCTCTGGGAAATTATGCAGTAATTTCGTGCTATGTACTATGCTAAGAACTCAACCTATTTCATTTAATTCATAACAGTCCTCTGAGTTAGGTGGTATTTTTATCTCCATTTTACAGACAAGGAAACCAAGGCTTAGGAATGGTAAAAAGAGATGGTCTTACAAGCAAGTTTTTAGGCCAGGCAGCCTGATTCAGAACCCCTGTTGCTAATCCCTCACCTCATACTGCATTTTCTGGCAGCAAAGGAAGGATGGAGGGAGTCAGTGCTGGGTTAAGGACATCCTGAGGCCCTGACCTGAGGCTCCACAGTCACTCTCCAGCTCCAGTCCCCTCCGTGCTGACCCCCAGGTCTCTTGACGAACTCAGTGGTGAGCCTTAAGGCCCCATCCTGGATGTGTTGCCGCCCGAAGGAGAGACCATCATGGAACTGCCATCCATAGGGGCCCACGCCGTCCCCCTGCTCACACGTGTGCCTGAGCTTAGGGGTCCCCAGGGTGGCACCTTGCTGTGCCCACATCAGTCCTGGAGGTAGAACAGCCACGTAAGTCAAAGAGAGCAGGGGACCTGTCCCTCTGGCTCTCCCAGAATTTCAGTCATCCCTCTTCATCACTCTCCTGACCCACTCCTCCCCACCCTTGCTGGGTCGTGAAGCTGGGGCCCCCAGGTTAAGAGTCCTCCTGCCTGCTGGGCCCTGGTCCCATTTACCGGTGAGGAGGGGTTGCGGGCTGCGAGTCTTCATGCCAAAGTAGACGTGAGGGCGGTAAGTGCCCCAGAAGAGGTCCGGGGACACGGCGGGGCTGGAAGAGTCAGGAAGCAGGGCCGGGGGCGCGGAATGCAGCGTGACTGCCCGCCGCGCACGGTGCCACGCTAGTAGCCAGCGTCCCGACAGGCCCAGGGAGAGAGACAGGGCCACGACGGCCAGAGCTGCTCCCCACGCCGCGCCACGGGCCCCGCCACCCCGGCCGTCCCGTCGCGCGGGACCGCTCCGAGCTGCCCTCTCGGCTGCCCGCGCTCCGTCTGCCGGAGCTCCACGACGCCGCCGCTCGCCCCGAGCCATCCTGGCACGGAGGTCGGTGTCGCGGGGTCTCGGGGAGGAGGCAACCGAGCCCGGGTGTTTTCTCGCCTACCCGGCTCGAGCACAGCGCCCGACAGACCCCTGCTCGTCAGCCGCACCTGCTAGCCCGCGCCTCCCGCTCCGCTTCCGCATCCTGCTGGAAGTCCCGCCCCGCCACGTCAGGTTCTGTCCCCAAGCCCGGAAATGCCGTTGCAGGCCGGCCTGGGACTCGCTGTCATTATTTGGCGTACTAACGGAGTTTTACAAGCTGGTAGAGAAAACCTATCTCACACTGTTTTTTTTTTTTTTAAGCAACAACTATGTTTTAAGAACCTGAGACGCTGTGCAGAATGTTTTACATTTAGTCGTATTCCACCCCGCCCCAATCAGCTGGCTGAAAACCACGGCCTGGAAGTTCATTAACATGGCCCTATCCGGAGCCGGGAAGTGGCTAAGCTAGCTGGGATCCCAGATATATCTGAATCAGACTGGACCATTTTGTCCACACCCATGATTTCTTTCCTAGTTAAGTGGAAGGTGCAGGAATAGACACAAGAGGAAGCCTGGAATCTCTTCCAGCAGTGTCTTTGATCGACCCTGTGACTTTAGACAATACATAGCTCCACTCAAATAGGAAAACGGTGGTGCATGCACTTAAAGAATACTTTTTCTACTCTTCTTTTGTACAACCCAGGATGCAAAGGAGCTTAGGGGAAGGATTGCTTTTGTCCAGATCAGAGAAAGATGTAGCATTTGCATCGCAGGTTGACTTAAAAGTCAACACTACATTTGATGGTGGTGCAGAAATGCAACTTAGATTCAGTTACCAATGTCTCATCAACAGTTTAGCATAAAAGGTATTTTCATAAAGTAAAAGTCCCTACCATCCTTTTAAAAAACCTACTACACACTCTTATTCTAGGTATTATCACACCTTCCATTCAAATTCATTATATAAAACTAGTAATTTATGTTGCTTGCCTACTTCCTGTTCACTATAATCTTGATTTCTGACCCCACCCTCCGCTGGTAGACTTTTTGCTCATTCAGCAATCACCTTTTGGCAAAACCCAGTGGTTAGTCCTGCCTTTATCTTTCTTGCTATAATTGCCTATAATTGCTATAATTGCCTTAGTTGCTATAAAAAAACCTGGTCCACATCTCTATTGTAGCTTATTACATACCTGAGTATGATTATTTATCTTTGTATCCCAGTACTAATCACAGTTACAGGCACAAGGTAGATGCTAAATACTTGTAAATTCAACAAAGATTTATCACACACTCTGTATGAGGCATTAAGCAAGGTGCTGGGGACACAAAGAAAATAGCCCTAAACTCAAGTTCACAATCTAGTACAGTGCCAGCACTCAGCCTATGTTTACAGCAATATTTGTACAATCCCCATTTTTACAGATTTGAGGAGAGTGGCTGTCTAGCCAAAGATAGCCACAGAGCTGGGAACTCAAATCTAGGTTGTCAATATCCTTTCAACTAGAGCATAAGACCTCTTAGTAACTTATTATGCTCCAAGTAATCATCTAGGCACTTTACAGATATCAGTTTATTTACTCCCCTCAACAGTCCTATAAGGTGGATACTGTTGTCCCTATTTTACATATGAGGAAACAGGCACTGAGAGATCAAGAAATTTGGTACACAATTACTTACAGGAAAAACTGTATTTCAACCCCAGGTATTCCTGGCACTTTACTATGCTATACTGCCTCTAAGTAGTTTTCTTTCTTATAAAAGGAGAGGGAAAAGAACAACCCTTTGAATATACCACCCTTTAAAGCAGGGAAGCAGTATTCTAATATTCATGGGAAATGTATTTGGCAAAGTACAAAGCAGCCAGTCTAGAGATCCTTCATTGCCTAGAGAAGCATTCTGAGGTTCTTTAAACCAGTGGCTACCAACCATTTTTTCCTATAACCCACAATAAGAAAATCAATCTATACTGCAACCAACTATATGCAGACACACACATATACATACTTACATGCTTATATATGCATGTATATGTGTGTAAGTATATTCATGGTTATATACTTAAAACTTAAGTTTCTTAAAAGAATACTTCCCATTCCACGTGCCATACACTATGATACTTTTTATTCTATTTTACTTTGTTTTCTAAAGGCTGAATTAACCCACTAAATTGATTTCATGATCCACACTAACAAGTGGTAAACCAGTATGAAAACCCCTTTAGGCACAGTGCCTAAAGTACCTAAAGCACTATTCTCCGAAAAAAGTATAGTGAGACATAAAACCAGTGATATGCTTTGGAAAGATAAAATTAAGCAGCTGCAAAAATGACTAGGGAAGAGACCAGATGGGAGAATGCAACAATGATATAGCAGAGTAAACAGGAATGGAGAGAACATTTCAGGAGTTTTTGTTTAAAACAGTATTCTGACCTTCCTGAGTGTATATGCAGAGAAAGGAAAAGGGCAGAACCAGAGATAATGCTGTGGTTTACAATCCAGGTGGCTGAACAGATGAAGTACCTCTAAAAGGAATGGGGAAGTCAGGAGGAGAGGCAAGTATATGTTTACGTAAAACTATCCATTCTATTTTGGACAAAGAGTGTTGGTGGGATTTGGAGGAAATTGGTAGTAGGTAACCTGACTATAACACAGAAGCTGAGATTAGAGCCAAACAGAAATGTAGGGATTAATGAAAGGAGGACAGCTCAAGTTATGATGGAAGATGCCCCAAAAATCGAGAGAGAAGAAAAAGAAGGATGAGAGTATCACACCTTTATGGTTAAGAAAAGGACTCAAAAGAAAAAAGAGTTCTACAAGAGAGTGAATTGAATGCGACAGACGCTAGAGATAGAAAGATGAAGACAGAGAAAACTGCACAGGGTTTGGCTAACAGAAGTACGAGGTACCTTGAGTGAGTGGTGGGAAATGCCAAATTAAAAGAGTTAAGCGAGGAGCATTGTAACCAGATTCCACAACAGCAACAGATGATAACAACAACATACAGATAATAACAAAAATTAAGATACAACAAAATAAAAAAAAAAAAGTTAAGCCATTAGTGATGGTAAGAAAGTGAACTAAATTCATGTTTGTCCAGGCCCCTCCCCATCTGGTCTCGTACCAGAAACACTGGTTGGATCTGTAGTCATGGAGCTCTTTTTGGTGCTGAGGCCCTCCATATCGCGATTTGAGTGATTAAGGAAAGCTCTTCTTAGATAGGTTTCCTAGTAGTCCCAGATTAAAATCTGCTCATTGTTCTCTTGCGCTGTCAGCGCCCCGCACCAGCGCCTGACTTGTCCCCGCTCTCTGCTGCGCCCCTGGCCTGTATGTGGGAGGCGAAGGCGGAGAGCATTTCCTGGGCGGTGAGGTGGGTGCCGCGCATAATCAGGCGATGCCCGTCTCCTAGGGAAGAAACAAACTAATCAGCCACCTGGAGGATGGCGAGGCTGGGGCTGAGGACGCGCCTGCCAACCCCCCTCGCCTGACTCCCACTGCAGCCCACCGAACAGCACGTCCACGCAGGGCTCGGAGCCGTCGTGCCTCACATCTGCAATCACCAAGCAGTTGAAGTTGGTGGAGCGGACCTTCTCGCTGCTCACTGCCTGGAGGAAGGTCCTGCGGTGGGAAAACGGCTTGAACGCCTGGCTGCGGGGTCTGGACCCCCGGCGGGAGAAAGACCGCGCCCCTTCCCGTCCCCTCTCTCTCTGCTTCCTACCTCGTCGACTCCACGTTCTTCTCAAAGGGGCAGAATTGAACCCGAACTTGCTTGACAGACCGGAGTCCAAGCCGAGCCAAGGCCGCTGCCATGGTGAACCCCCCGCCCCGGAAGGACTCGCGCGCGGAAGGGTTCCGGTGCAAGAGGAGCCCAGCTTCCGCGCTAACCGGGCCTCTCACGGTGGCGACTCCCTGCTGCCGTCCTCCGTGCAGCCCGCCACGCAAACGGCCGCCCTGGCCCGATTGGAGAAGAAAGGCCAGGAGAGAGAGGTGGTTTCGGTACAGAGTATGGAGGGCCCCAAAGAAAGCGGTAATACTACCTATCATTAATAGTCCTTTTGTACCACGGTGGACAATAAATAGGGCAAAGGCCGTTTGCGCCTGGCCCCGACAACACGACCATCATCTTCCGCAGCCTTTCCCTCACCCTGCTGTGCCAGATCTAGGTTAACACCATCTTAAATGTCGGTCCCTTCCAAGGAGAGGGCAGGATTTACACCTACCAGGGGATCAACCTCACTCAGGTAACAGATTAAACATGTTGAACTCCGAGTAACCAAAGCTTAAAAGTCTAGGTCCTATAGTCCAATATTCTTAAATGACTGACTGAACATAGAATGGGGAGGGGAGTACAAGGCGATACAACCCTTCGGACTGATGTGGGTGTAGAAATGCCTAATCCATCTCCGTGGTTCCTGATGAATTGACTTTATGTTTAGCCTGGCTCCTGGGATTTAAGAGAAATCGGCATCTAGGCTCTCTGTTTTCTATTGCTTTTTCTCTTTCCTTTTCCCCTGGGGTCCCACCCTTAGCCCTCCTTCCAGCGTCTAGCTCTGAGATGTCTTCACTGGTGGGGAACTAGGCCTGAGTCTCCCAAGGATGCTGACCTCCAGGTTCCAGGGTATGTGTGGTTTTGCCGTTTACTCTGGATTCCAGGCACTGGAGTGATATTAGATTCTTAGTTTGTAAGTCCAGACTGTAGCATGTGGTTCTCAGGTATGCTTTCTTCCAAGTTCCCAATTGTAGACTTCTTTAATATGCAGTTCTAAATGGCTGGGCTTTTCCAGCCAGAAATGGGGAGCTCTGAGTTTCTTGTTCTTGATCCCAGGCTCCTTAGGATTCAGGACTGATCCCCAGGCAGGAAAGAAAAGGCAAGTGCCAGCGGGGTCGCTGGTGCTGTCTCAGGGCAAGCCAGGCCTGCTGATTTCCCACCAGGTAAGCCTCAGGGGTGGGTCTCCCTCCCCACAGTGTGCTTAGCAGCTGAGCTGTCTGGGCTGGGGGTGCTCCAGGCCGAAGAGGGGACTCTAAGCTCTCCAAGCTGTTGAGGCTGCTGCTGGGCAATTCCGTGGTCTGGATCTCATTATACACACCTAGTAAGGCAGGAATGGAAGCCAGGTGGCTGGTGGGAGGCATGAGGGGAGCAGGAATGGAAACTGAAGCTAGGTCAGTGATGAGGATGGGGGACGAGGCACATAAAGTAGGGAGGGGTGAAGAGAGCATGGAGGTGGGGAAGGGGAGTGACTCACAGCAACAGGGAGACCTCCTCTGGACTCGAGCCTTGGGCATGGGCTGCTGCAATAGACACAGCAGGGCCCCATCCAGCTGCTGGAAGATGCTGAGCAAGAGCAGAGTCTGGCGAAGTTCCAGAGAAAGGCCCCACTGCTCCTCCTCCAGCAACTCCTGAATCACTCCAAAGTCTCGTCTGAGCTGCAGTGCCCCCTGCAGGCTGAAAGGCGAGGTATGATGTGGCTTCTTGCCTCTCCAAACTGCTGTCCCACCTATCCCCTCCCTTTTCCCTTTTCCCTGTTCCACTCATCCCCTTGCCACTGCCGTTTTCTCCCCACCTGAACCGGATCCTATGGGTGAGGATGTGGTCAAGCCAGGCACCCAGGATGGCAGTCAGTGCCTGCCCAAGGGCAGGTGCTTGGGCTTGGGGTGAAAATCCTTGTAGTCCTTTCAACACAGGCTCAAGGACAGTGCGGACCACCAATCCAGCATACTCACTAGGAATGCTGGGCAGTTCTGGAGTGATAAAAAGAAAGGACAGGATGTGAGGCTGTGAAGATCCATGGAGCCCCTAGTGGAGTGTTTGGGGGAAGAGAGTAGGATTTCTGGGTGGGTGTACAGAGGTGAGGGCAAGGATAGAGACAGGGGAGTAGAGCCAGGATTTGGAGGTATCCAAACACTATTACCCTCTGGAACCCTGGAAGGGGACGCTGGTAAGAAAAGTTACCAGGACAGAGACGAAGCCGCCAGTACCGACCCTGTGGCATGTAGAGCTCGAAGCCCTGTGTGGCTTGTTTATGACATTCTTTAAAAAAGAGGCTTAGTGTCTCTTCAGGCAGGAGCTGTGGGGATAGGGAGAAAGTAAAAGGGGCTTATCTGTTAGGGACTTGTCAAGTTATGATGTCTTTCTAAATCTGAAGTGCTTAACCTAGCATCCATAAAGCCAGAACAGAATTGTATGCATAACTGTATGGGGCTGGACATATTCTGAGGAGAGATGCCATAGCTTTTATTGGATTTCCCAACAGGTCTGGGTTCAGAGAAGATTATGGACACTTACCCTAGGATTACCCTGGTCTCCACAGCTTGGTTCAAAGGATGGAAGTCATCCAGATTAGGTTTATTTTATAGGAACATTAATAGGAAAAGAGAGCACTGCCCTTAGCACCACCACCAAAATTCAAAAGCAAAGCTAGAGAGAGGGGTCTGCACGATCTACAGACAAGCAGAGGCTGAAGAAGGAAAAGAGACCTGTACAACCTTCTGTCGTCTATGAATGGAAGGCAGGAACTATATGTAGACCAGGAGCAATGACTATAACTTTCTGAGTGTCAGGAACCTTTGTAATGTCCTTACACTGATTCTTGATAGCCCACTTTCATTTCTCCAGAGCAGTGTAACCCATAAAGCAAGAAGAGGCCTGTTTGCTGGTTTGGTTTCTTTGGTTTGGTTAAGTTTTGCTTTTGGAGGGGGAAGAGGACAGCAAAAAAGGGGTTTCTACTCCACAGCCCATCTTGGAGGAGAAGAACTGGTGGTGGTGGCAGGTCTGTAGAGAAAAAGTGACTGGATGCCAGTGAGCCTGAAGAGAGGGGAGGAAGGGGCCAGGGTTGGAGAGCACCTCTGGGGGTGGGTGGTGGAGTCCATGTAGTTCCTGGTACATATCCCAACAACAGCCTGTCTAAATCCAAACTCTTCCTCTCGTTTCCTGAAAGCCAGAACCTCTTTCTTCCTTACTATGCCAAGGAAATTACCCTTTAGTCAGTGATACTTGTTAGGAACCTCTGCACTCAACATTCTGAGGACTGCAAGGTCACACTCTGAGACTGTCTTTCTTTCTGGAACATTACAGTCGAGCTGAGAGAAGACTCTCAACATCTGATTCTTCTTTTCATCCCATTGCTGTATGTGGTGGAGTGCCCAGAGCAGATGCCCAGCAGTGCAATGCCAGGCAGAGGAGCAAGGCATGTAGACTGCTTTGCACAGTGTTTGATTTATGTGGTGAACACACTCTCCCTGTCCCTGTTCTCACTGCAACTACCAAGAGCTGGACCTTTCTCATATTTCCCCACCTCCCACCCTGACCACTATTGCTAGATCAAAATCTACCATTGTCTTTACTGTTCCCCGTCTGCTCTTACAGTGGCTCCTCAACACTCATGAGATAAGGCCCAAATTTTGTGGGCTGGTGTTCAGTGCCCTCCACAATTTGATGCTTACTCCTCCACAACACCCCCTCCCCACCCTGGACAAGAGCATGCGCACACACATATATATACCACATAAAGGGAGCTTCCGCTTCAGTCAGGCCATCCTTCTACTACTCCCTCAAGGAACTATGAACTGCCCACCTCCTCTGCTACCCAGCCACCAGCTTGAGTGAGCCTGGGCTCTGTACAGAGCACCTGTAACCACATGCCCACAGTGGGCTTCCCTCCTGAGAGTTCCCACAACCATCACTGCCCATGCTTCTCATGAGGACCTTGCTCTGGGGCATGTTAAACTGATGGAGGCAGCAGCAAATTGAGGTGGGAATTCCCAAAAGGCAGAACCACCCACCACCAACCCCAAAGCTGGGCCTTTAACTGCCACTGTCAGGGCCCCTGCTCTCCTCACCTGCATCTGTGCAGTCAGCTTCTGGATCTCCAGGCCCAGCTGCTGCTCCACCTCCAGGGCCAGTTTTTCCTCTGAAGCCAGGCTAGACAGAGCTTCTGCCTCATGTAATAGAGGCTTTGGCAGAAATGGAGTGAGTTCTGAGCCCAGCCCAGGCTGCTACCCTCCCCACTTCCTAGTTACTCACAGGTAAGTCCTTCTGGATCAGGAGCAGAAGGGAACCTGGGGCCCATGCTGCCACATGCTGCTGAGCTCTACTCAAAAACCAGAGCAAGGTGGTCTGCAGGGTACAGAGCCCCAGAGCAAGGAGTGCAGGACCTGGGGAGGGGAGAGATGGAGTATGTGAGGGGGTCATGGCATACCTTTGGGAGGAGGCAGGCTTCAGGCTTCAAAGGGAATAGAGGAGATATCCTTAACTATTGTGTTCACTCATCCCTAGCACTTTGTCTCACCTGGAGGCCAACGGAGGAGCAGCCCTGACCTGGGTTCTTGAAGGGCATCCAAGAGAGGAGGGAAGAGCTGTTGCAAAAGTTCAGTGGTATGAGAGGATGAGGGGAGGTTGCTCTGACCTCCATGAGCAGATCCCAGGGCCTGGCAGAAGGCTGAGGACAAGGGGATATGGTTTGATGAGGAAAGGGCAATCTGGGGCTTATGTCACTCCCCATGCCCCTTCCTCCTCACCTTGGTCCCAGCTCCAGATAAGAGACTGATGAAATAGGTTGTGACACAAAGAAGCCAGCTCCTTCTCACACTCCTGGGGCAAGGATGCTAGTGGGAGAAATGACTCTGGAACATGAAAACAAGGCCTCTTTTCCACAACCACTGCTCACTGAGTGATAGGGAATGAGGGAGGTTTCCCACAAGACTCTAGATGGGGCCGAAAAGTGAGACTTTGCTGTGAAAGCCTTGAATTTATAGTCTGGAACCCCTGAAAGGGGCATGGTGTTCATTCTAAAGGGTCTGCTTTTGTAGTCAGGCTGGCAGGTAAGTGAGGTGACTAGGGAAAAGAAAAGAGACCCCGACCTTCCCAAATGCCCACGCACGCCCACCACTCACCCTGATCCAGTGCCTGACTCAGATGGTGTGCTGCTGTCCTGGGGTCCCTCCAGGGCCCTAGGCTTAGGTCCATACTCCTAGCACAGGATGCCCACAGCAGAGTGCAGTACTGGCTCCACAGGGCTCCAGCCCCTCCAAGCCCCAGTCCGCTGCTGGCCGAACCCACCATACCCCCCATCAGGCCCAGTAGCCCCGGCAGCAGCTCTCGCTCCTCATGGCACCGCCTGCGGAGCTGGTCCCGCAAACACGATCCCGTGAGAGCTTCAGCCAGCTGATATGCCACCTGGCAACCTCGCTCCCCGGCCAGGAGGTGGAGCACACGGGCCGGGGAAAAAGGGCGCGCTGCCCCTGGGACGTGGCTCAAGGCTTTTCCCTGCAGCTGGTGGTAGGCGGGAAGCGCCAGCAGCAGGTGAGCGAGTTGGGATGACAGGCCTGGGCTGGCGGGCTCCCGCCCCAGAGCGCGAAGCTGCATCTCGATGGCAGCATCCAGGCGCAGGGCTGCTATTCCGACGGGGCGCGCCAGGAGTAACGGATCCGGGGCCTCCCGAAGGCAGATTCGCAGGACGGCTCCTCGGGAAGGGCATGGCGGTAGTTCGCGGCACAGCTGAGGAAAGGGGCCAGGGCCGGGGAAGGGCTCGCCGCGACTCAAGATCCTCAGGAGGCGCACGGCCGCCTGTAGATGGCGGGCGAAATTCCGGGCTTGGAGGAGCTGCTCCCGCTCGCGGTGCAACCGCAGCAACACGGCCCGGAGTCGCCGCAGAGCGGGAGGGATCGGGCGGCCAGCTGCCGGCTCCCACCTCCAGTCGGCAAAGCCAGCCTCGTGGTGCTCTCCCGCGTCAGCCGGCGCCGCCCACCGCGGCTGCTCTCCCGGAGCTCCGCCGGGCTGTGAGTCCAGGCAGGGGACGCTCCCGGCATCCGGCGGTCCCGGCCAGCCACGAAAGTCCCCGCGGAGGGCGCCTGCCCGCCTTCTCTCCCAGTGCTCTGCCCCAGTGCCCTCGGGTTGCGCCCACAAGGGCGGCACGGTGGCGAGCGGAGGTAGACGGCCACCAGAGCGAGGCGCCTGGGCCATGGGGCAGCCTGTCCCAAAAGGACCTAACGATCCGCACTTCCCTGCACCGCTCAACGCCCGCGCGCGGCCGCGACTCCGCCCCATCCCAAGAGCCGTCAGCCGTGGCACCGGAGCCGCGGGGACCGTCAGAGACCTCTTGCGCTCCGTAATCGGAGGCTTCAGCCCCTAACAAAGATGGCTGCCTACTCTGTCCGCCTCCGTTTTTCGGGTATCAAATGCCAGACCGTCTTCCACTTTCGAGTTACTGTTGAGAGATAGCGCCGATTCCGAAGGCTGTGGGGCGGATCAGCCTAGGTAAGCTGGGGTGACAAAACGTGAGGCGGTCCAAGGGGACAGGGGCAGCCCTACTTGGACCTGTTTTCAGTAGGATTTTGTGCTTCACGCGGGGGGCGAAGGGCTCCGGCACATCCGTCCCTGGTGCGCCGCCGCCTTCCTTTCCCGTAGACCGTTCTCTTGGCGGCCTGGCTGCCCGCCAAGGGTCGCCGCTGTCCCCAAACCTGCAAGGAATTCGGTCCTGAGGACAGGCTCAGAGGTGAGAGGAACTTCTGGCCTCCACCACCACCTCACCTCACACCCCGCCCCCTCCACCCGGTTTTTCTCGGTCACGCCTTTCAACCAGCCGTCCTGAGCCCTTCCACCGCCCGGCCTTCCGAGTGGAGGACTGGGGAGTGGGTAGGAATTCCTTGGGGGAAAGATGTTATGAATAGCGGGAACAGTGAGCAAAGACACTAAGGCAAGGAAAAGCTAAGAAAAACTTCACTGAAGGGAGATCTGAATGGAGGGCTTGTTTGGAACTCGAATAAGAGATGAGGCAGGAAAGAAGGCAGTAAGGGGCTTAAAAGACCTTGTCTGGCACAGGGGTTTGGATATCCTCAAGTAGGTGACAGGGTCGTTTTGGGAGGCACTGGATCAGATTTGGGAGTACTGAGAAGCTATTCCTCCAACTGCCTCCTGGTTATCTCTTGAAACTTCAAACTCAACAAGTCCAGAAGTTAATTCATAATCTCTGCAAATTTGTTGTTTTCCTCTAGTCTTAATTTTGCTTAATAATACAAATTTCCATCCAGTTGTTTAATCCAGGAATCTGAGACTCATTCTACAGAATACTCCCTTTCCTTTACCTCCCACATTTAGCCCATCACTGAAATCTACTGACATGTCTCTTGACTCAAACTCATCATTTCTATTCCTGCTTCCACTGCCATGCTTTAGTTCAAGAACACATTCTTTCTGACCTGAACAGTTGTAATGCCTGCTAACTAAACATTCCACCCCTAGGCTCATCTCCTTCCCCAGTACTATTTCATCCGAGTGATTCACTCGCAGGTCAGGTTTGCTCCCATCAGTGACAGGACAAAGTCTGAACTCACTGGGTCACACAGCGTTCTTCAGACACAGTTTCTGGCTGCACTGCTATTAAAATAGCCTCCTCACCAATCTTTTTGCCTTTGCTCATTCGGCGCACACTTGTTGAGCACCAGTTGTGTACCAGACACTGTTTAGGTACTGGGAGGACAGCAGACCAAATGGACAAAAATCCCTCTATTCAGTGAATTAGAGGTATCTAGTAGGGTCAGCCAGCCAACAGATAAACAATATAGTATGTCAAATATGAGAAGTGCAAAGGAAACTAAAGCAAGAAGGAGGATAGGGAACACTGAGTGGACTTGAGAGGTTTCTCTTCACAAAAGGAATGGTCCAGAGAAGGCCTTTCTGAGAAGGTTTTAGCAGAGATCTGAAGGGGATAAAGGAGTGAGCCATTTACTGGGGAAAAAGCATCCCAGGCAGGGAAAACAGCAAGTACAAAGGCCCTGAGATGGGAGCACATTTGGTGTGTTGTAGGAACTTTAAAAGAGACCCTGTAGCTGAAGTTAGGATGAGAGGGCAGGAGGTGATTCATGAATGCACTGGGGGCCAGATCATGTGTGACCATGTAGTGAATTAAGAGAATAGCATAGACTCTGTTTTGGGGGAGGTAGAAGATCAAGGTAGTCCTTCTTTTGTTTGTTTTTAAGGATGGCTGGACTGGGCCAGTTAGGAAGTTGACATAAACCCACCAGAAAGCTGAGTTTGAGAGTAAGACTTGATGAATGTGCCCAGCAGTGTAAGTGAAGATGCTGTTGAGGCAGGACTGCTTCCTGAGGGGAGCTGGACCTGAAATTGTTTAGTAAGCTGACTGTATACCTCTGCAGTCTGAAGTCCTCTGTAGTCATTATTTTAGCACTCTGAAGTTTCATGTGGCTTCTGAGTTTCTCCGTCAGTCGGCCACAACCTCGTCGGGGGTCCACTCTGTTTAGACCTGAGTAGGCCACAAAGGGACATGATTCCTGTCCTCTGAAGCTGACACTGAGGAAATGATGCTCATCAGAACCACAGAATGGACAGGCCAAGCCTTGAAGAGCCATCTCTTATTTTGTGAGTGAGTAAGCTGAAGTCCAGAGAAGAGGATAACTGACTTGTCTAAAATAAAATAGCCAAGCAGGGGCAGAGCCTGAACTGAGCCGCAAGCAGTGCTGCCCCAGCACAGTGTTCTTTCTGGCTCTGGGCTGCCTTGCTCATTAAAAGAGCAATAAAAAGCCATGAATAATAAGGCTCTACATTGTGTAACACTGTGAGTGCAGCTTGGTGAGTGAGGGCAGAGGCCACTGGGGATGAAGGGGAAGGCTTTGAGGCAGATGGAATCTGAACTGGACCTTGAAGGTGAGGCAAGAGGTGGTGAGGCAAGAGGTGGTGAGAAAGGAGCTCAGAGCCAGGAGGGATTCAAGGACAGCTGGGGAAGCCCCCAGGGCTGGAGGGAGCCTGTCAAAGGGAGGTAGCAAAGGGGATATCAGCTAAGCAGGGCTGGATTGCAAGGAAAGATTGGAAAGGCCAACCACGGAGCTTTCTGGAAGAGTCCAGTTCGCAGGCTGTGGAGTTAGCTTCAGTCCTGCCTCTGGTAATCCCCTAGTGCAGGAATTACCGGGAGTTTTGAGTAGGGGAGTAATTGCTGAGAACTTGGTTTTGGGAGGAAACTGCAGAAGCACAGAGGAGAGGCCAGCTAGGAACTGCTGCACTCCTTTAGGCTTGAGGGAGCTCCAAGGTGGGTTTTATGGGGCCTGGGGGCTGTTCATGTTCAGTGATACAGCAGGGGCCTAGACAGCTAGAGCTGGTAACAGGGCCATATTTCAGGGCCTCAGTGTGGCTGAGCAGGTAAAGGGGGGAGATCTCTGTTGGATCCTGGAAGTCTGGGCTGAATGTCACAGTCAACCCTGGCGAAGGCAGGAGAGTGGAGAAGGGAGGTAATATACCATGAAAGCCGAAAACAGCATGTTTTGAGGTGCTGAGCAGGCTCAGTGTAACTCCAGGGAGAAAATCCCAGGCAAATAACTTTGAAATGGAAATCAGTCAAAGAGAGAAATAAAGTTTATTTCTTACAAGTAGTTGTCCACTTCTGCTCTCCTGTGTCTGGCTACCAGGCCGCAGAAGAAGAGTGTGCCACCCCACCTCCTAAGCCCTCACTTGCCCTTGTAATTAATTGTTCATATGGAGATGGACTACTCCTCTCCACGCCTTGGAAACACCTATTGTATGGAGATGCACTAAAGCCAGGCAAGAGGTTCTGGAAATACTGCAGTTTCACCCAGTCAGGTTGGCCAGTGGGATTCTCTAGGCTGGGTGGCTGGTTTTTGGTTGCCATGGTGGAGGGGCAACCCAGCAAAGCTCCTTGCTCTCCCAGACCCCTGCTCAACACCAGCCTCCACTGCCCCCCTCACTCCCCCAGGACCTAGTAGGTTTCTCCTCCATGGCTTGTGGAGAGTGATCCGCCGGGCCTGTGCTGGATCCACGTGGATGGGAGCCGCAGACGGCTGCAGCTGTGGTGCTTGGTGGGGAGACGGGCTGGGCCCAGGGAGGGCTGGCTCCGAGATGCTCCGCTCTCTCATGTGCCCCTTTCTTTCCCTTCTTCTTATCCCTCCTGACACACTACCTCCTGAACCATTTTTGTGATGAGAGGAAGACGACTGGACAGAGTGACAGAGGCAAGGGGGCTGATGGACTGGGCACCTTTGGTGGCCTCCAAAAGTCCCTCCTGTACCCTCCACAAGGGTCTAAGCCCTGCCCTCAAAGCCCCTTTGCCCCTGCATCCTTTCCGGTGGCTTAGACAGCCTGCTTCTGGTGGCCATGCCCAAGAAGCTCCTGCTGACTGAAGAGGTAATAAGACTGCAGCAAGGGGCTTCACCTTCCCCCAGGGTTCCTCCAACCCCCGTGTTCCCAGATCTATATTCTCCCTAATCTGGACCTTTCAAGGTTCTTCCACACTGCTTGCCTCGCTGTTGCTTTCTCTCTCATTCTCTCGCTTTTCCCATCACCTGCCCTTCCTCCTCCAGGAAGCCAGCCACCTGGCTGAGGAGTTGGTGGCGGAGGAAGAGCACATGAAACAGAAAGCAGAGAAGAAATGACTCAAGAAGGTAGCTGGAGGGCAGAAGGTGTGGGACCCCAGAGGGATTTGGGGGAGGGAAAGAGGGAAGCTTTGTGAAAACAGGAGAGAACTGAAGGTGGCTAATGATGGATCCTCTTGCCAGGGGGCCCACAGGGTTGGGCCTGGAGAGTCTTCCAGAGGCCACATGGTGAAGTGGTTCTGGGCTCACACTGTACTGCCTGGGGTGGAATCTGCTTCCTTCTTACTATGAGACTGCCTGGTGACTGCTTTTTCACCTGTAGAATGAGGATAACGACAAATCTACTTCTTAGAGTTGCAAGGCTTAAATGAGGTGTTTATGCAAAACTCTTCGCCCAATATGTGACATCTGGCATATGTCGTACACATGAAGAATTGGTCTCAAGATACAATTACATCATCAGTATCATTACTATTACAGCATCAAAAAGATTGAAAGTGACAGGAGCACTTGGAGTGGGACAGTGGGGAGCCCAAGGTGAGTGTCTGCAGGCAGGTACTAAGAGCACCAGTGCAAGGAAGGTGGGGTCTGAGAAGCAGGCTGTTCAAGGTGATCCCAGCTCTGTATCTGCCCCCCCTTCCCTCTCGGATAAGGCCACCCAGATGGGGATGGATGCCCCCCATTGAGCCCTGGGGACCAAGCTCAGGGACAGTGTGGTGAGGAAGAGGTGAGAGCCCCTTCTTCCCCTTCTTGGTCTCTGCCTATCCCTCCACTCTAGGTATACTCCATCTCCACCCCTTCCCTAACTTTCCTTTCTGCTCACAGGACTCAACTGGATCTATCTAGCACCTTCAGGTCTCTAGCTTTGCATAAAATTGGAGGTTGGCCCCCCAGTGCCTGCAGAGAGAAGGGACTGAGCCAAGAACCCCAAGGCAAAAGCCTGGGCCCCCAGGAGAAGATGGGCTGGGAAGAAAGGAGCTGTCCAGCTGAAGAGAACCCCCAGCAAGTCCTGACACAGGTGAGGTGGGTGGGAAAACGTCAGCTGGAACCAATGGAAGGGGGGACCCGAGGACTTTGGGAAGTCCCACAGTCTAGGGGACGTAGGCAGTGACAGGAGTAGGAATTCTCTGCCCCTAGGATTAAGAGACCTGGGGTTAAGCTCCATCACTGTCACCCTGACACCAGGCAATTTCCTCTGGAGGAAGGTAGGGCTGATCCCATCTTGCACGGATGTCATGAGAATTGCATGAATTGGGTGATGCTAATTGCAAAGTTAATTGTTGGAACAAAGGAGAAGGATTTGGGGATGCTGAGGCCATGAGTCCTCCTTGGCTTTGGCCCCCATCCCTAGGTATCTCTAGGACTGCTGGCAGCCGCCTTACAGCAGAGCCAAGAGCTGGCAAGTAAGATTCCTTCTCCCTCCTCACCCCTCGTTCCTTAGGGTAGCCCCATCTGTACCTTCCCACCCTCCTCCTCAGAGTTGAGTACCACCTTTGCCCAAATGGTTTCCACCACAAGGCCATGGTCCTCTTTACCCAGGCCTTGAAGCTCAACCCCTGGGACAACTGGTATGTGGGGCCTTGGCCACTGTGCTGGGAGGTCAGGGCAAAAGCAAGGTATTGAGGACCCAGACTTTTGGCCACTTTGTCTCTGCCAGGTTATTTAGAAATCGCTCTTTCTGCTATGAGCGCCTGGGTCAGCTAGTGCGGGCCCTGGCTGATTCTCAGATGGCCGTTACCCTGCAGCTCAGGTATAGGAGCTGGGGCCAGTTTGAGAAAGGAGGCAGTTTTAAGTTCCTGATTCCCCCAATAGCTAAACTTTCCTCCTAATCCCTTTGAGACCAAAGTGTTGAGGAGGCAGCTGCTGTGTTCCAGGAGACTGAGAGGCGGGTCCCAGGCTGACGCAGCCCAGGAGCGACCCTCTTGCCTTCTGCAGCTTGATCTGGTCAGAGAACCAGGCCCACTGTCATGCTGAGGGGCAGCAGGGAGAATTGGCTGGAATCACAGCAGTGCTCCTTCTGCCTCAGGCGGGGCAGGGGACAGGAATGGGTGGCATGAGGGGCTGGGGCTATGCTCAGAGGGAGTATCCATGCCCCTGACTCCCTTCTCAGCAGGACCAGTGAGAAGCAGGAATCCATGCACCGCTTCTGCCAACTAGTTCTCCCCATCATTTTCCCTTGTTGAGCCGGGGCCCTCAGGCTTCTTTTCCCCCAGCAGCCCTCCAAGCACTACTCCAAGGGCCCCTGGACTTCTGTCTCCACCCTTGCATTATCCCCCTTGTCACCTGAGCCACTCCAACTGGCCCCTCCTCCAGACTCAGAGTGGAGACCCCATCCTTTCCATTTCCAGGACCCTCCAAAGGACAGGGGTATCTGGGACTTGGGCCCCAGTGTCTGCCTTAGGCCCGTTGAGGGAGGACTGTCCCTCACAGGACAAGGCCGGATGTGTGCCCCAGGGAAGGAGAGACGCTGTGGTGACTGTTCGCTGCATAATTTGAGACCTTGTATACTCAAACCACAGTTGAAGACAGCCCTGGCAGGCATTCCTCGTGCCACAGAGACCTTCTGACGAGAGCAAGGAGACCTGTGTCCCTGAAACAGCCTTCCTTTGTTTTTCAAGCAGATGGCTTCCTCTGGCGGGAGGAAAAGTGAATTCACCCACGGAGGCTCAAGAAGGGAAGTGTACACACGTTCGGGTTTTCCGACAAGCAGATCCAGCAGGGGGCGTTTGGAGCTTGCTCTGTTTCTTGGCCCTGGGGAACTCACCTCATAAGCCAGATCTCTGCTTAGGACTGGGTCACTGTGATGAATTAGGCCGGAGTCCTGTCCTTCACCTTGATGGATGCACACCTCTTCCTAATTGCGGTTCTTGGCCCTGTGTTCTCTGGCCCCAGCCCTTCATGCCCTTCTTATCCACATTTCTATGCATATGCTGACCTCTCCAGTGCCCAGTGGTCTTACACTCATCTCTTGTGACTGCTAGAAGATTCACCAAAGGTTTGCGTCTGTGAAGTCCCTTACCAGCTCCTTCCTGGAGCTGGCACCCATACATCTGCACCCTCCCCGACTACCGGCTCTCCTGCTGATAGAACTTTGGCAGGCCTAGGCTGCTGCTACCTCGGCCATGCAGTTTCTCCACTCTAGCACCTGGGCATTGTAACCAGTCTGACCCAAGGTGAATTTATGCAGTTTTTCCACCAAGGGTAACTGCACTGAAAGAAAGCTATACTTCTCCACTTGCTTGGTAAGAATCATGATCTCTTCTTGGTTTTTCTTTTAAGATCCTACCAGCTTCCCCTGGCCAGTTCCTCCCTAGCTCTGCCTGGGATGTTCAGCTCACTTAAATGTGGAACTGCAGGGGACTTGTAGGCCTCCCAGAATGCCTTTCCCAGAGGAATGATTCTTCAGGATAAATGTTTCCTGCCACTATGGGTTTTGCTCAACACTATTCATACCTGGAGACAGGAGGTGAAAGGGGCTTTCCCAAATTTATTGTTTATGGTGCAGGCCCCTTAAATGCTGTATGGCAAGATGAAGTCAGCTGTTAACTGGTTGGACCACCTTGGGCAGGTCTATCAACATCTGTGCCTCAGTTCCCTCATCAGTAAAATGGGGCAGTCTCTACCTCACAGGGCTGTTGTGAGGACTGAAAGAGAAAGTGTGAGAAAATACCTACCAAGTGCCTGGTACATAGTGAGTGTTAAATAAACCGATTTTTATCTGCAGCTGTCCTACACAGTCATGATTCCCACAGTGGGAAGCGAGGAATATGAGTGAATTGCTGCTTAGTTCACAAAATGCAGAGTTCCTGGGACTGTGGTTCTCAAAGTGTGGTCCCTGGACCAGCAGCATCAGCATCAACTGAGAACTTGTTACAAATGCAAATTCTTGGGCCTCATCCTAGACCCTCGCAGTCAGAAACCACCAGAGTGGGGCCCAGCAGTTTGTGTTTCAGTAAGTTGTCCAGGTGATCCTGATGAACTCTAATGTTTGAGAAGCAGAGGACCTCACAGAGGAGATACCCATTCAGAGACCATTTTGGTGGAATAGGTCTGAGTTTTGTTTATCCAAGGCATGATTATAAGAGGTGGCATCACTGAGCTAGAATTTAGGAAGTCTCAAGTGGAGGGGTATTGTTCAGATCCAATTAACATGACTAGACCCAATTTCCTAAGTAGAATTCTTTGCCCATGCCTGGTTGGGGAGTGGGCTTGGGAGAGGTGATTGTGTTTAAGGAGTGATTATATTATAGTCACACCATTAGAAGCCTGCTATCTGGCCTTCTTGTTTTGGGTTACTGTGGCTGGGGGCGGCGGGGTACTTCTTTGCTTTGGGGATTCCACTAGGACTCCTGGCCCCTCAAAGAATGCTCACCCACCACAACTGTGTGCTGTCTATGCTTTCAGGCTGAGCTGACGCCTTGCTCTTTCAGCTTCTCAGAAAAATATCCTCTCCCAGTACCTCAGCCTATCCCGGACTTGAATCTTCTGTAAGAATCACAAGACTCCTTACACCTTGCCCCCACTTTGCCTCCACCTTACACTGCTAACTGTTAGGGTTCTGACCCAGCAGCCTGAGTTCTGAGTCCCCAGGGCTGGAAATCAGGGTGACCAACCATCGTGGTTTCCCTGGGACTAAGGAATTTCCCTGGGGTGTGAGACTTTAGGGCTAAAAGTGGGAAAGTCCTGGGCAGACAGGAATGAATTGGTTACCCTAATCTAAAGGTTCCAAAGAGGCACCTTTAGAGGAAAATGAAGGGAATTGGAAGGGGGCCCAAGCAGGAAGCAGGGGAGGCATGTGTGTGTTGTGTATGTGTATTGAAGGGGCAACACAGGTGCAAAGAATATTTTTGGTACATATGGCTGACAGATTCTTAGCTCCACACTAGTAGTCATTGTCTGTTTTTCTCCATGATGCCATTTTCTTCCAGTTTTCCAGGTTTGCAAGGTTGTCACTGATTCATGCAAGCTTTGGTCCCTGGGAAAGTCACACTGATTCCTCTCCATGACATCTTCCCTTCCTCCCCACTCCAAGTCTGGCTGTGAATTCACTCAGCTCTCACCTTCTCCAGTGGCCATATACGCCTTCCTCAGATCCCTGCCAATCTCTGATCCACCTTGCATGTGTAGGCAAATTAGCCAGCCCGAAACATTGCTCTCATGCCTCTCCTCTCTAAAACTTCCAAGGACCATGCTCTGTCTACAGTACAATACCTAAATCCCTATCTTGGCCCTTTCTCCTCTTCTTTCTTTGTAAACTCTTTTCTTCTTTCAATTAGGCTCAGTCACAGTTAATGGACAGAACCTGTAGTGGCCAAAAACATGAGTTCCTAGGTCAGACAATAACAAGTTAGTTCCAGCCTCACCACTTACAAGCTTCCTAACAAGTGTCCTTGGGCTTCTGTGATTCAGTCTCCTTATCCTTAGAATAAAATTAAAGTCTCATGTGTTTATTGTGAAGATTAATTCATGCCAAGCACTTGGGACTGTGTCCAATAAATAATAGCTATTGTCTGAAAATGCCAGGTTCCCTTCTGCCTTCCAGTCTTGTTCACCCTCCCTGCAATATACTCTCCTGTGACCTCTACCTGCAACTGAGGCCCTAGCTGACTCCTCTGGGACTGTGGATGGATTATTCTCAGATCATCCTTGAGAGTGGGATTGGGCCATCTAAGCAGAAGCATGGCAAGTTCTAAGAGGGGAAGGAAGAACTGACAAGGAGAGAGGGGAAATGGGAAAGATGCCTAAGCATGTTCTCTGTAAGACTGGCTGGGTGAACAGTCATGGGGGAAGGCCTGTAGCCAACCCCCCCCCCACCTCCCCCATTTTCCTCCTCCCTTCCCATCACACTGCAGGAGGGTGACGAATCACTAGCAGAATCTCAGAAATTTATCTCCCTGGTAGGGGGATGAGCTGGAGTCTTCACCTTGCAAGGCTACTACTCAAAAGCTCTGCGTAAACAGGTCAGACCTATCCTATCCACTGCCCACCAATGCCACCATCCTGATGGGAACACTTCTGGACAAGGGCAGGATGGAAGTTCCCACAACGGGGTTGTGCCTCCTCGTCCCAGGAGCAACACTTCCTCTGTGTCTCAGTGTAGCCTGCTTTTGGCAGGGACAGGGGGGAAGGGTTGGGACTCTATTAAATGACCTCAGCATAAGTAAAGAGTAAAGAATCAGGCTTGATGTCCTCACTCTGGTCCAGCCTACAGTTTAGGAGCAAGGTCTTTGAGGCAGTGGCGGATCTAATGCCTGGTGGAATCCTGCGACCAAAGACAGCCAGCAGGGGAGGAGATGCCGGAAGCTGCCAGAGTTTCATTGCTTTTCCCTCAGCCCAGAGTCTCTGGAGCAGACAGGGTTGACAAGCTGTGGCTCTGAAGGCTGACTGGATGCCTATGTCCAAATCCTGACCTAGGGCTTCTTCCTTTGTAAAATGGATATTGTTATATCACCTATCCTATAGAGTTGCTATGGGGTTTATACAAGACATTGTGTTTAAGGCGCTCAGCACAGTGCCAAGTGCAGAATTAGCGCAAGAATCAGCAGATTTCACTCTTATTGCCACCGGCCGGGATTGAGACGTCGTGTGGAGAAGTCTCGACTTTATTCTCTACAGTTGGGAATCGTGGGCATCTGAACGGGAGCTATAGACACCGGTATCCACACCTTCCCTCCACCCTGGAATCCAGACAGGGCGCACAGCGCGGAGGCGAGGAGTCCAGGGTCGCAGAGACTAGGACTGGCGGCGGCTTTGCCTTCAATCGTCCACCTCTATCTCCTCGTCTGACAAGTGGGGCCCGAAGTCAGGTCGACCGGTACCGGGTCCGGGGCCTGTGGTGCGGTGGGACAGAGCGAGGCAGCCCTGGACTTCGGGAGACAGCACGCGCAGCGAGGCCACGTCTGCGCGCATCTCCTCCACGTCGCGCTTGAGCTTGGCTCGCCGGTTCTGGAACCACGTGATGACCTGCGCGTTGGCCAAGCCGAGCTTCGCTGCCAGCCCGTCGCGCTCTGAGGGCGCCAGGTACTTCTGGAAGACGAAGCGCCGTTCCAGCTCCAGCACCTGCTGCGCGGTGAACGCCGTGCGTGACTTTCGCCGCCTGCGGCCGGCCAGGCCAGGGCCCAGCGCGCCCGGCGCGGCGCGGCCTGTGGAAATAGGAAGGGGGTCAGTCTCCAGCCTGCGGAAATCGGGCTTCAGCCCCGGGAGGAAGAGCTGGGGGTGGGGTCGGGTGAGGGATGGGGGTGGAAGGGGAGGCAAGAAGGCGGACGGAAGCCAGGACCGTGGTTCCTTACCCAACTGCACGAGGGTCAGGCCGAGGTGTGAGTCGGGGTACAAAGTGGAGCCGGCCAGTGGGGTACGGGCGGCAGGAGGCAGTGGGCATCTTGCAGGGACAGGGAATGGGAGGAGGGCGGGACAGGCCAGAGGAGATTTGGTGCAGAGTCAGGCCTTCTGAGGTGGGGTCTTGGAGCCTTCTGGTGACACTGGTCGAATGGGCGCGCAGGCTGGGGCTGGCCCGGAGGCAAACCCAACCGTGGTCAAGGTAGGGGCCGCCAATTGCGCATGGTGATTGTAACAGGACTCGGATCGTGCCCTTCTAAAGACTCGTGAGTCGTGTGAGGCTCTCTTGGCTTACACGTCTTTAGTGACGGGAGCCCCCTCCTCAAACCCAAAAGGTTAATAGCGGGGGTACACAGGGCATAGCAAAGAGGAGTCTGTAGTCCCCGGGACCCTTGCCGCTCCACAGGCCTTCTGCTCCTTGAGCCCTCTCGAGCAGAGAGAGGTTGGAGCAGAGCTTGGACACCGGGAGAGGCCCAAGCCCGGTCTCCCAGCGCTTTCTACGCCGCCCTTGCCCTACCTAGCTCAACTCATTTGGCTCAGGCCTTTGTTTCTTTCTCTCTGGCCTTTCTCTGTCGCGATTGCCCCACGTACAGAGAATGGACGCTCAGTTCCCGACAGAACGGCCCTTCCCCTCCGCGCTGGCAGCCTCCAGGGAGCGACTGCGGAGCCTGGGAACTAACAGAGGGGAGGGGAGGAGCGGGAGATGCAAGTCCCTGCAGGTGGGCTGAGGGGAAGGGGCAGATTAGGGTGGCGGCCAGGGTGAACAAAGGTTAGAGACCAGGAACCTGGAGGAGAGAGATGGGGAGAAGGCCAAGCTACGGTGCGCGACCTTGGCAGCGCTATACCTTCAGAGGGCTGCGGAGCGTGCCCGTCAAGTCCGTGGAAAGTTTTATTAGTCAGCTCCTCCAGTGCGCATAGAGGCGACGTGGGACCTGGACTCGACGCTGTAAGCTGAGCCACAGAGGGTCCTCCGGGGACCATGCGTGGGCTTAGGATGTCTGCGATGCTGAAGGGTGTCCGGGGGGTCTGGGGCTCGGTTCCGGAGCTCATGGCAGGCCAGGATGTGGCAGTCCCAATGCCCGCTGCGCTTGGCTCGGCAGCTGCCTGGGCCCCGGCGCTCGGCTCCCGATCTGGGCCCCCCGCCCCGGACCCGCCCCCAGCGCTGGGCCCAAGCCCCGTGCGCCCCTCCTCCTGCGCCCCCACCCACCAACCCCGGGCCGCAGAGGGTCTGGAGCTGGTAGATGTCCCAGCAGCGGTGTATCTTCAGGGCAGGGAGGCGAGGAGAGAAGCCAGCGGAACGACCCGTCAGACAGGGCCATGGGGCTTCTCCGCGTTGTCCCGAGCGGCCCCGTGCACGCTCGTGCTGGACCCTTCCTAGGAGGCCCCCAGATTCTGTGTGCCACAGACTCCCGCCCAGCTGCTGCTCTGGCTCATAAACTCGCCTGCAATAAAATTACTTTCCCTGGCCTCAACGGCTGGGGATTTGCAAAGTTCTGAAGAGGGAGATCAGAGCTGACTGTGCTGGGATGCGTGATCCCACCTAGGAAGGACCTCAGTCTCCTGACCTGGCCCCCTAGAGCTTGCCCCACCCCTGTGGACCGCTCTTAAAGCGGTTCTTGGAGGCTGGAAGTTATTAGCCTAGCGCAGAGGGCTGGGGGGAGACTCGAAACTTGAAAGGACCTGGCGCCCCAGAGTGACTACAACTGGGAATAGTGTGGATGCGATGGCGAAGCAAGCTCAGTTGAGTGGACTCCGTCTGGCTCTGGGACTGAATCCAAAGCTGTCCCACCACAGCTCAGACGCCCTGAGGAAGTAAAAATACATGGAGAAGCTGATGGAGACGTGGGCCTCAGGACAGAGGACACAGCAAACCCAGGGCTGGCACTCCTGCTCAGGAGGGGTCTGTGCCAGTGAAGAGTGACTTCCACTGAGGGCCTTCTGGTTTGCCAATCTTTGTCTTCTTATTAAGCTCCTGTAGTCGCAGTAGGGGTTCCTCAGCCTTGGGAGGCTCAGGAACCACCAAGTGGGAGCAGCAGTGGGAGAGAACACTGGTCACTGCCCAGGAGCATCAGGGCAACACCTAACAGAAGAGTGAATTGGAAGGCAAACTTCATGGACCCAACCAGACCCGGGACAGAAACCCCTGCCAACCCAAGGACAAGCTCTTAAGGCCCGATGTTCACTCCTGTTTTATCTCTGTCCTGTCTCTCCTCTCTCCCAAACCTATCCTAGTCCTGGGCTCATGCGCAGGTGCACCCCCACAGCCATCCTTCGTAAGAACGCAGCTCTGGGACAGTGTGGCTCCACCACTGGAGGCCCAACAAGGCAAGGGTTCTGGTTGCATATCACACCCCAGGTAGCTAGGTAGCAGAGAAACCCCACCAGTGAGGAGCTCACCACTCCTAAGGAACTTACTGCTATGGGTTTTAGCTTTTCCAAGAACAGCTGAGTCCCTCCTGGACTGTCCTTCATGTTACCTTCTCTATAGACCTCTGCACCTCCTACAATTTATGCAGTGATCCTTTATGACCACCTGTCTATTCCCTGGGGTAAGTGGAGCCTATAGTTGAGGTGCCCCAAACATAGCTTGGGAGATTAGAGGCACCAAGCCAAAGACTCTTTTTCAAGGACAGAAAGGCACTTTATAAGGGGGGTGAGGGACCCTCACATGGCTTGGCACTGGTATGTCCCACCTAAGAAAAGTGAAGAAACTAAAGGTCTTCTTGATAAATGACCTCCAATGACCACCCTCTACCCCCCAGACACTCACATAGCACCCTAATAGTGCCCTCTGAGCAATACATTCAGCTCAATGTGCCACACTACTCACTCAGAGAGCAGAGCCAGGCCACAGTGGGAAGCTGAGATGCCCAGGACCTTGTTTATTGGTTGTTAGTGGTGGGGGTTTGGAGAGAGAAGAGATCCTCCTGGCTGGAGGCCTCAGCCCTCCAAACCATCCTGGTGGTTTCACTTAATTTGTAATTAAAGAGGGTCCCAGGAGGCTGCAGGAACTGCCTTGCTCATCTCCCAGTTCTGTCACCAACCAGACACTACATTCGCTCCTGCATTCTCTATGCCACTTTTATGGTCTCTCTTCCTCTGTTCTCAATTAGAAGCCTGTGTCTGTGGGGAGAGTAGGGCTCCCCTAAGGGCCCTTTGCCTTCCTCCTCTTCCATCCCTCCCACCCACCTCCTTCCGGCTGCAGCTGGGCTCAGGTAAGGGGGCTGGACAATGAGATTGGACATCCCCTAGTCGTGAGTTTGAGGGAGGAGAGGGGAGGAGAGATGAGTAAAGGGAAGAGGCCCCTGACAGCAGACCCTGACGAAATCTGTCCCAGTGGCCAGGGACTTGTCCAGATGATCATGGGGCCACTGCAGGAAACTTTTCCCAGAGAAGCCTCTGGAACCTGAGCTGAGGAGAAACCAGATCCTAGGAGGGGGGCTAGGAGGAGGGTGAGTGATTAATGAGGAAGATTAAGAGATTAAACCTGGGTTCTGGGCTCTGGGGGAAGGGGGAGGCAGCTCAGCTGTTTCATAAGCTTCCTCCCAGCCCAGTTGGGGAGCAGGGAGATTCTCCAGTATTGGCCATTTTGCACCTCTTCTGCAATACCTCCCATCCCCATGGCCCAACTCTCCCTGCCTCAGGTCCTTCCCAGAGAGGTCCACATACAGGCAACTTCACCAATGCCCCCTCTGGTGTCCTCTCCCGGCATTCTCAAGCAACCCCTCTTGCCTTTACCTCCTCAGGTTCCCCTCATTGTCCCGTCATATTTTGGGGTCCTCTGCTCCCTCCCCTTATAGGCATCCCTACATTTCAATATTCCTCCCGGAAGGCCCCTCCATCCCACTTAAGGATGCCCTCTCACATCTCCCTTCATCACCCCTTTTAAGATTTCCCTCTCCTCATCACCCCCTTTACTCTCATTCCTTGACCCTGTACCTCTCACCCACCTTGCCCTCTCACGCAAGCCTACCCTTGCCTCTCCACCCTTCCTTGCTGAGCAGTTTCCGCAGCCCACACCCTTCTTGAGGAGGGGACACTGAGATTTGCCCCAGTTTTTAGCACAGAGAACCTGTCCCCCTCAGTCTGGCCAGTCTCTCCCAGGGCTGCAGGGCGGGATCGTGAGGAGCACAGGAGGCAAAGGGACTTCCCCGGAGCAGTGAGTCTCCGGGTGCCTGCCTGAGGGTGTGTGCAGGGTATCTGAGCATCCCACCCTCCCCAGCCCAGCCACAAACACCCACCCCCACCGCCCACCCCACCACATGGGTAGCGGCCTCAGAGATCTTTGCGAGAAGAGGGCAGCAAAGAGCTCACAGACCTGAGGCCCTTGGAAGTAATGAAAGGAAGGTTTAGGTGTCTGAATTCAGTTCACTAGGCAATAACATTTTCTGAAAGAGAAAACAAGAAGTGTGTGAGCTGGACAGATGCCCCGGTCCATGCTGCTCTCTGCCTGGAGTTTCCTCCCTAAACTCCCACCCACTTCCCTCTCACTCTGATTAATGGGTTTTCCCTAAGGGTGGGAGGAGGAGGGCAAGCAAGCCCAGCTCTTGGATTGTTTTCATCAGTCCACTGCCCCATTCTGAGGGTCCCCTAATCCCTCATACAGTCACACAATTCAGAGGAATACGTGGGGTGTGAAATCCAGAGGCTAAATGTCCTCTGTTGAGCACATCTCCCTGCCGAGAAGAGGGGGCTTCATCTGAGGTCAGCCTGGGTAAAGGAATCCACCAAATGAAAGGGTGTGGATTGCGGAAACTGCTCAGTAAGGAAGGGTGGAGAGGCAAGGGCAGGCTTGGCCCTGCAGGTGAAGACTGATGCTCTGCCCCCAAAGTGCTGCGAGATCAAGGGCGCCTCTGAGAGGGCAGCTGCGTGCTGGGGCGTCCCTGCGTCCGCCTCTCTTTGAACGCAGCACTCTGTTCTGGGGCACGGAGCCCGAGAGAACCACAGGCTTGATTCACCAGCCCTGGTACAAATGGAGACGCAAATGACTCGGGGCACAAGGTCAGCGTGGGGAATGGACCCATAGGCAGAGCAGTGTAGAGCCTGCAGCTGGCCTGCACCAGCCACCTTGGGAGACACACTGCAGCTGCCACTGTCACCTCTGCTGACAGACAAAAAGAGGGCTCCGCTGAGCTGGGAGCAAGGCCGAGCAGCCACTCCACCCTAGATCCAGGCCTGGGTGCCTTAGCTGCTCCTTGGCCTCAAACAGCATGTTCTGAGGGTTGGTCCTCTGGACAACCTTATTTTCTGAGCCTTCTTGACCCCAAGCCAATGCCAAGCCCTGACCAGACTACTCCCAAACTCCTGCAACAGCATGGACACCAGAAAAGCCCCCAGGAGTGTTTTACTCTCCTTTCCCCAGCCCACACCAATCTCTCCAGAGTCACTATTTGAGTGTCCTTTCATGCACAAATTCCTCAAAAACAACCTTAGTGTGGTATGCTTGCCTAGGCCATGGAGTCCCCAGGGCTTAAGAAGGGAGAAGAGGGTTGGAAGGCCCAGGATAGCTGTAATTAATACCAAACCTCGAGATATATGCTGATGTAGAGGCAGGCCCAAAGGCAGCAGAGGAAGCCCTGACTCTGGCTGAGGAAAGGTTTCCTGGAGGAAGTGACTCTTAGGCCTCCAAGGACAGATCAGTAGGGTGGTAAGTGGGGAGGCATTCCAAACGTGAGGCCCTAAACATGGGAAACTTTGGGAGTCTTGGAGATCATGTTAGGAATGAATTCTGCCCAACTGGTGGCTCTGCAATGTCCCTTCCCTGGTCCCTGTTGCCTGCCTGTGACATTTGAAGGCTCTCCACATGCTCCTCTCTTGTGGCCTATAAACTTCATCTCCAAAGGGAAGCCCAGGCCAATTGTGTGCCCTGCACCCAAAAGAACTCAGGTTTTCCATGAGTCTCAGGCTCTCTTCACCAGTTCAGGCTGCCTTCACTGTACCCTTCTCTCAAGCACTGTGCCACATAGCTCCCTGCCTTCAGCCCTCACCAGCTATGCACAACATGCACCTCAAATTCATGGAGTCAGACTTAGGCCGGCAGGAGCTTTAGGCTCTAAACTTGAGTTGCAACATTTATGCTGCCTGCTCCACCCTACTTGTCTCTGATTCAGCAGTGGCCCATTAGCTTCCTTCAGGAACTCTCTCCCTCTTCTTCCATTTGTTACTATCCCACTGGGCAAGTTTCTGGTCACCCCACTGAGAGGCCCCATAGAACAGAGACGCTGGCTGGGTCTATTTCCAGAGTCCAGTGCTTGTGGCCGGTTCATCCAGATAAGGAATTTTACTGAATTAGTCAGTGGCATTTAAGCCTTGCAGCTTTCCTGTTTCTTGAAGCTGCCTCTGCTCTCCTGGACACCAGTTCTCTCTCTTCCACTACTCTCTCCCCACCCCGGCTACACCTGGCCCAGGTACCTGAAGGCCTGCTGAATCTTCTATGGCCAGCTATGTCTCCATCTCTGACTATCCCCCTGTGCTCCCTGAGAGCCCCCCACCCCAATTTTTTAAAAAGCTTTCTCCCTTAGGGCAAATCTTTGGATTTTTCTTTAAAATATCACTCTTCTTCAGTCCTGCAGCGGCCACTGTCTAACCCTAGCCCTACCCTCACCACTCTTGAACTGTGACACTTTCACCCAGGTCTTGTGACATATGCTGCAGCATGCAGCTCAGTGAGCATTCCCCTTCAGAAAGCCTTCCCGCCACCAGAAAGAGCTGGTGTGGGCGGCCTGCTTCTACTCTGAAACACCTTCTGAGTTTTACAGCTGTAGAGTCCTCTATGCCCTCCTTTGGTCATTCACAGAGGGACCATGGGCATAAAGAAGCCTTCCTTCACGATGAAACTCAGGATTTCTGAGGGAAGCAGGACACAGGACAAACATGAATATGTGGTAGGACAAGAAGGAAGAAGAGAGATGCCTTTTTACAGTTTTTATTTCAAAAAATAAAGCCACAGTTAATTTTACATAAATATCTGGGGAGGGATGGGGAGAGGGATGGGGTGGGGGCTTAGCCCCTACCTCCTCTTCTCTTTCACACTGTATTGTAAAAGCAAAGGGGATGGCTAAGGAGAGAACAAAGGGAAGTAGTCAGTGGGAGCATCCTTACCCAAAAGGCTCCCTCAGCCCACCCCTGCCCTGGGGACTGCCTTGGCCCTGGCTCACCTTGCCGAACCAGCGGGACAGCCATATCTGCTTCATGGTCATGTGATCAGGGAGAATTTCATTGTCAAAAAGGAGCTGTACCTATAAGGTAGATGTGGGCACAGCTTTAGGAACTCCCCTCTTGCATAGGTCAAGAATAAACTTGGTCAATCTTAGATTCTGTTCTTCACACTTCATAGCTACTCTCCTTCCCAAAAACCTGTGGGGATACTCACATGCTGGGGATTTAACATCAAACGATGACACAGGACCCTCCGGAGATGGCGAACCTCAGCTCTAACAGAACATCGGACATACTTCTTCTGGGGAGAAAGAGGGAAGGCAAGAGGACATGGTGTGTGAGAAAGAAGGGCCACTGGGAGATGGGTTTCCTTAGAGAAGCCCTCCCCTCAGCCCTTCTCACCTGCAGGATGCTTTTAGTCTTGTCTTTGCCAGAACTGGGGGAAACAGACACAGGTTAGGGAGCCCTATCTTTCCAACCCTGTCCCCCACCGAGAGCCATAATATACTCTCTTTAAGGGAACAGACACTCTCATTTGCCCTCTTGCTTGCCTGCTCCCTGAGCCCCTCCCTGACTCTGGGTCATTGACCCTGTCACTTCAGAGAGCCCATGACCTGGCCCTTACCTCAGCCGCTCCAGGCATAAGCTCAGCTGCTCATCATAGCGATAGTAGTGGGCTTTAGAGTGGTCAAAGCTGCTGAAGGGGAGGCCGAGGTTACTCAGGGCTGGCTCTGAGAAAGACAGAGTAGTGAGGATAATGGCACAGGTTTCATTCTCCTTTTTCTCCCTGGAGAGCAAAACTGGGAAGGACAAATGCACTGGAAGCTTTACCTTACCCTCCTGCTGCCAAGGGACATACCTTCCCCACTGGGCTGGGTGACCCGGTCTAAGCCTCGGGACTGGTAGAATTCTCGAATCCGTTTCTCTTCACCTAGAAGAGTGTGGAGTATAGGAAGTAAATTATTAGCCCTCCCTCACTCTTTGTTCCTCTGGCTGTCAACCTCTTTACCTACATGATTCCCACCAAAGGCCTTGTCACCTTAAGCTGCTACCCAGCACCAGTCCTCTAGAGGCCCCTCAAAGTCAGGTTGGTCACTCACTGTCCTGCAAGCCAGGCACTAGCTTGTACACGATGTCCTGCATGACCCGGTCCAGTTTGAGGTTGAGCAGTGGCTGTGTCTCATGGATCTTGATGTTGCACATGGGGCAGTACTTGCTGGTTTGGAGGTACTTCACAATACAACTCTTGCAGACTGCAGGAGGAGAAAAGCAGGCACTCAATCCTCTGGAAATCGGCTTCATGGGCTGGACAGGGTGCCTGGGTGGTTGGGGCAGGCAGCCTAGAGGCTGCAGCCAGCCTGATGGGGTCTAGGACACGGAAGAAGCAGACAGGGTCTAGGGTACTCACAAGTATGAAGACACTCTGTGATGGTGGTGGCATCGACGAAGTAGCCAGCACACAGGCAACAGACGATGTGCTCATTCAGGTCTTTGATCTTTACTCGGACCTCTTCCTGCGGAGACACCCTCCGTCACCGGTCCCCTCTCCCCAAACCCAACCCATGCGCCTTTCCACCTTGGGAGTCGTCTCTTTCATCAGATCCCACAGCCAAGCCGCGCACGCCGTTAGCAGGGTATTAGCTCCCAGGGGCTGACACTCTCCCTCCGCCCAGCAGAGGGCTCTGCGCACAGTAGGGGGGCCCCCTTCACGTGGATTCGCCCAACCTTTCTTGCCCAGGGGAGCTACACGAGATGGGCGGCACAATGCGCAGGCGTCCTAGACAAGAGTTTGGCAACCCGACAGCAATCGCGCAGGCGCACTGGGCACCCTGCCTCTGCGCAGGCGCGCTGGGCGTCCGGCCAGCCACCGCCCGTCAACTAGCCGGCCCCAGTTCGCACCGCTAGCCGATTACAGCAGTAACCCTGCCACCCCTGCACCTCGTTCCGTAGCGGGTCCATCTTGTACACTGACTGGAGCTGATTCCGAAGCCTCATCGCGATCGCAATCTGGCCCCCCTGAGGAGACGCCATCTTAAAGGCTGATCTTGGCCACCCACTTCCGGTGCCGCCTGCGGGGCGGGACTTGTCGCCCAGCAACGAGGGCTTAGGTCTTTTCGGATTCGCTGGCCGTCTGTAAGGCCCCACCCATGTCCCTCTCTCCCCGTGTGCTCACCTGAACACCGCTGGCCCCTCACCCTCCTCAATCAGTAGCTAGGGAGTGGGGGGGGGGGCGGCGTGGGGAGGGATTCTATTTCATTGACCTCCTGTAGTAATCATTATAATAGACCCTCCCTGACCTCGGGTCTAACTTTTAGAGGCTGGAAAAGACTACCCCTTTCTACCCCAACAGGCCCGGCGGTCTCCGCCCTCCACCGCTCAGGGTCGTAGATTTCCTGTGACTACGACCCCGCTAAAGGAGCCCCTCTGGGGTCTTCTCTTCGCTATGTCTCCCTAGTCGGCTGACGCATCTGCGTTACTGAGCTTCGTCCGGATGGCGGGCCTTCTCCCGTCTCCGCCGCGAGAGTTTCTTAGGGCTTTGCGGAGTCTCGGAGAGGGTGGCGGGGAGGGAGGGACCCCTAGGGACTCGGTAGTGATCTTATTCCCTCGACCCCATCCTTCCCCTGCCGCCGGGGATGGGGGGGCAGGCCCTGGTTAATGATGATGATTCAATCATCGGCGCCTGCGGAGGCCTGGGACAGACTAATGCAGAGCAGATGCCGAAGGAGGAGGGGAGGACGACTAGGACACTACTGCACACAGACACGCTGAAGCAGCGAGCGCCCGCAGTAGCATAGGCCCAGTCCCGTATTTGGGGAGGACGCAAGAGCCCTGGAGCTTGGACAACGCAGTCCCTAGGTACTTAACAGTGGGATTTAAAAAACAAAGATAAATTTACTTTTAAGTATTAACATCAAATGCAATTGGAGAACTCAAGGGAGAGATCCCAATGGAGACCCCGCAAGGCTTTATGGAGGAAGTGGTACTTTGTGTGGGCACAATTTAGAGTTGGGGGTGGGGAATAAGTGTGCTGGAAATAGAAAAGACAGAGTGGAGGGGAATGACCAGAGAGGAACAGGAAGGAGGCCAAGGTGTGGATTTGCGAGTAGTGATAGAAGAATCCAGGCCTTTCGGAGTTGGGACTTTAGCCTGAGGGCAGTAGGGAGCTAGCAGACTTTTTTGAAGGGAGGGAGTTACCCTATGGGGGAAAAATTTTTTTTATTCGTTTATCTTCAGAGTGAATTGGAGTGAATGAGCGGCAAGTAGTTAGGAGATTAGCGACTTTTTAATCAACTACTTCCCACACCTCCTTGGCCCAGGATACCATCATCTCTGGATGATGGCTGTGGCTTCTTGCTGCTTTCCTTGCTTTCGCCTTTGCTCCTCTTTAGCCTGTTTTCAACATAGCAGTTCAGAATGAATAAATAAAGAATAGAAGAAAAATTCTGGGGGTTCATGGATATGTTTATTATCTTGTGATGATGGTTTCATGTGTGTATACATGCCAAAACTTATTAAATTGTACAACTTAAATATGTGCAGTTTATTGTATGTCAGTTTTACCTTAAGAAAGCTGTTAAAATTAAAATAAAAAAATCAGATGTCTTGCTTTTCTTCCAATAGCTTCCCTTTTCAGTCAGAATAAATGCCCAAGTCTTTACAATGGTCTTGAAGGCCTTGCCTGGTCTCTCGTAGTCATTCAGTCTTTCCAGCCATACTGGTCCCCTCTGTTTGTTCCACAGATACACCAGAATATTATCCCACAGACTCCCCAACCTGAAATCCTCAAATATCCAACTGGCTCCTCTCTTCCTTCAGGTCTTTCTCCATGGCGCCTTCTGTCATCACTCTAGATAAACCCCAATCCCCAACCCTTTCACTTCTCCTTCCTTGCTTTATTTTTCTTAGCATTTATTGTTATTTCATATATTTCATATATTTCTTGTTTTTCAGTTCCTTCCCCAACTATAATGTAAGCTTCTTAGTGGCAGGGAGTTGCAGGGATATTTTTTTTCTGTTGTGCCTACAGCTATATCTCCAGTGACAGGGGCATAGTAGGTATTCAATCAAAATTTTCTGGATGAACAAATGAATGTATCACCTGGTGGTGATGATGGCTTAGGTTAGGGTTTTATCAGTGGAAATGAGAAGGAAGGGCTATATATAAAATACTTCAAAAGAGCATAATAGGAGGAAGTGAATGAAGAGCTTGGGAGGAGAGCATGTCCTTCAGCCTGTTGGACTTAAAGTGGCTGCAGCAAAGGCAGATGGAGCTGCCCAAAAGGCTAGGACAGAGGGGCTGGAGCACAGCAAGGGTCATAACCAGGGATGGAGGTCTCAAGAGTTTTACGGTGGATGTAATAGATGCGACTATTGGAGCAAATGCAGAGAGAGAGAAAGCTGAAGTCTGAGCTCTGAAGAATGCTCAGTGTTCGGTGGAAAAAAGTCAGGGGAGGATAAACATAAGCAGTGACGATGAAAGCCCAAAGATATAGAATAAGACAGTTATTACAGAAACAGGAATAGTTCAAGAAATAGTTTGACAATGAAAGCCCAAAGATATAGAATAAGACAATTATTACAGAAACAGGAATAGTTCAAGTAATGGTTTGACAAAGTAGAACATATCAGAGAAGTCCTGGATAATGGATACTGGAGCTCTCTGAGTAAGGGTCAGCACAGTGAAGACAGATTGCAGTGGGTTAAAAGAATAAATGATGAGGAAATGGAGGCAGTGGGTGTGGGCAGTTCAAAGGAAAAGAAAAACAGAATTTTTCTTGAGTCAGGCAAAGGTTTTGTCCAAATAATAGAGACCTAAGACAGCTGGGGGTAGGAAGGAGTAAGTTGATGAGAGAAATGATGCATCAATAGTGACTATCTTGAGAGAAGGACAGTGCACCAACAGCAGGAAGGAAGGGCAGGTACAGGAGCACAGGCTGGGGACATGCTTCTTTCTGTGAAGTTGCAGGCGTGGGGGCCTGAAAATCTGAAGCATTGAGGGGTCACACGCACATGGTGAGGGAGATCCAAAACAGTGCACCTGGGAGGTGGGAGTACTGACCCCAGGGCCTCCATCTTAGACATAAACTAGCAGGAACCACCCCTTCCCAAGCATCAGGGGCTCACAGAAGTGGAAGCAAGGAATTTCCAGAGGTGGAAATTCCCAGGACTGTGGTTGATCAAACTGGATACACTTTGTCCTTGAAGTGAGGCACTGAAAAATGTTAACTTCCAAGTTTTGTATGTGCTACTGGGTTTGTGACCGTTCTCCTCAAATGATCAGTTGGGCCATCTCTGGGGAACAGTGCCAGGTGTGCTGACCTCAAAAGGCAGGATGTGCACTAAGCAGGTGGACAGGTCTTCACAGTACTGCCATTTTCTTCCTCATTGATTCACTCAGTGATTTATTCAAGGAGTTTATTCAGCTTTGTTGGAGACTTACTAATGTGCAACCTCTCCTCAGAGGCCCACCCCCTAAAGTAGGGGACTGACACACTCCTGACCTGCAGGCTAGTCCCCTTCAGAGGCTTTATTTACTTTGCTGTCTCCCTAGGCTCTCTGTCCTCTTCCAGCCCATGCTGCCTGTGAACATTTTGCCTGAACAGTAGAAGTTCCACGCTCCCTAGTAGTCCCACCTCTCTACTGCTGAGAAAGGGTGCTTGGGCTTCTGTAAAGGGCTATGGGAGATGATAATGTCCATCTTCTCCACTAAGATGAAAACACAGCTGCCAAATTGGTAGGAGCTCCCCACCCCCCTTTCAGAAGGGGCTGTTGGCAGGGTGGGGGAAGGGCTGGAGAAATTGGATGATGGAGGTGGACAAGGTTGGGGGAGGACGTCACATTTTATTAATGTCCACTGCCTCCCTCCTCCACTGTCACCCCCTTCAGACTCAGGGACTGGTGGCTTTGGGTGGGGAGAGAACCCCCGCTCCCCTCTTTATCTTCCTGCCCAGATGCCCAAATATTTCTGGGTCTCTGGAGAAAAAAGACCCCTCACCCTGCCCCAGGCGCCAGGCTGCCAGCCCATCTGCTGAGGAGTAAGGAGGGGCAGAGTGTTTTCCAGGAGATCCTGGAGAATGGATTGGAAGATCAGATCTGTGTTCCCAGGGAGACCCATCTACCAGACTTAGAAGGCATTTCGGCTTAGAGGGGTACCAGCAGCCTGGTGCTCAACACCGGAGCGGTCTGGGGCCGAGGTGCTAGGGTTGCCACAGCGGGGCGGGATCCTTTGGCCCTCACGTGTAGAGGCAGGCCGAACTGCTCATCGGTGCCCACCCGCCTCAGGATGGTAGGAACATCTCCCTCACTGCGCCCAGTCTCACCGGCTAGGAGGCGCCAGGGCCCCCCCGGGGCGGGGGCGGGCCAGGGAAGGTAATGTAATTCCGACCCAGCTAACCCGATTATGGCGGCCTGCACCGGGCTGGGCGGCGGCGGGGGCGGGTCTAAGGCGCAGGGACCCCCCCCCACCGGTCGGGGGTCCCATCCCGGGGAGGGACGCAGAGTTCACACACTTCCAGCTCCTGGGTCCGCGGCCAGAGGTCACAAGGTCACCGAGCGGCTTGGGGCTCTCCCTGCCTCAGTTCTCTGATATGCTCCAGGCAGTTGCTGGGGCTTGGGTGGGGTGAAGTGTCTATGGGAAATGAGGCGGCTAGAATCCTCCGAAAGCTTCAGTGAGGTTCCACGTGTCGCCTATAGCGATTTTGACCCCACGTCTTTGAGGGGCGGGGTGTGTGTGTGCGAGAAAAGACTTACGAGGTGCAGAGTGGAAGGGTAGAGTCCCGCGCTCGTGGGCCTGTGTCAGGGGCAGAACGCCAGCCCCAAACTGAGTTCGCCCGGGTTGAGCCACCCGTCCGCTTTACACCGGTTTCCGAAAATCGAAATTCTAAGAAACACAGGGCACAGGTTACTGGCTCTAGCAGAAAGAGTAAGGGGCCCTACGGCAGAGGCTGTAGGTGCACCGGGATCGCTGGCCCTCAGTGTGTCGCCCGCCCTAGCCCGCTGGACGCGCCTTGGTACCCTCTTCCCACACCTGTCCTCTTCCCGGGCCTCCAGTTCGCTGGCGCCGTTCCCCAACCGCTTTTCATGGCAGCCAGGAAGCCACAACGAGATTTGGTCTTCGAAGGCACTTGGGCGGGGGCCACAACGAATCCGGGGGTCGGCAGGCAGGACCCATCGAGAGGCGAAGATTGGGGACTGTGAGAGGAGGCACCCGTGAGGAAGCGGGCGAGACGAAGGAAGCCCAAAGGCGGAGGCCGGCGAGGATGGAGTTCCGTGTGCATCTCGGCTGACTCAGCGAGCAACAGCGCGAGTTGTAGCCCCTCCCGTGCTGAGCCTGGTTCCTAACACCCTCGCGACCATCCCCGCCCGTCAGTCTTTCCCGTGCTTGGCGCAAACAGGCGTCTCTTCCCCTTTAACGGACCCAGCCCCGCCCCTGCCCTATTCCCAGCCCTCACTGCCCACCGAGGCTGATCTGTCAGTCATTGCCCCAGCCCCAGCCTGCCAACCCTCTCCACCCCAGACTCCAGCAGAGGCCCCGGCAGCCCAGCGTCCATCCGCGCTTCAGACCCAGCAAGGGTGCTCTTGGGGCCCCGGCGGGTCGCGCTCCCCCGGGATGCGAGTCCCTGTGCCGAGGCCCGGCAGAAGCCGGCACTGGCACAGCTACTCCCGGTGCGCAGGGATGAAGCTGTACTGGGGTCCCCGGCGCCTCGCTGCAGCCAACTCCGCTGGCCCCTGAAGCCGCCGCCCCGAGCGCTCCGCAGCTGGGCTCCCAGAGCTGCCTGGGAAGCCATCCCCAGCAGCCGAACATCCCGCGGTCTTCCCGATCCGGCCCCATGGATCCGGCGGTGCTGGCTTCGCACAACCTCCCGCACCACGAGCCGATCAGCTTTGGCATCGATCAGATCCTGAGCTGCCCGGAACCCCCCGGGAGCGGCCTAGGCCCCGGTCGCACGGGCCAGGGCCATGGGGAGAGTGCGGCTTTCTCGGGTGGCTTTCACGGAGCCACGAGCTATGGCTCCGCGGGCTCGCTGGCCCCGCTACCCGGCAGCTCCGGCGTGGGCCCGGGCGGCGTGATCCGCGTCCCGGCACACCGCCCTCTGCCAGTGCCACCGCCCGCGGGAGGCGCGCCTGCGGTGCCTGGACCCTCGGGCTTGGGCGGCGCCGGGGGCCTAGCGGGACTCACCTTCCCCTGGATGGACAGCGGCCGCCGTTTTGCCAAGGACCGGCTCACGGGTGAGGTTGCCCGACCCCTCCAGCATCATGCCCCACACTGAGTCCGTTTCCTCATCTTTGACTCTTCCCCAACTCAAGGTCTCCTTTCGTATCTCCCCTCTCCCATCATCCCAGGGGATATTTCCTCAACTTGTATCTCTTGGTCCTGCTGCTGAGAGGCGATAGGGAGGAGGCTGCCGTCGATGCCCGCGCCCTCCTTTGCAGTCCACTGTCCACACCGCGGGGAGGGCAGGCGAAGTTATGGGGGACGTACCTCCTTCAACCAAGGGGGAGGGCCGTGTCTTCCGAGGCCCTTTCTTGTTTAGGGGTTTCTGGTGCGGGGCCGAGCTTGGGATAAGGGTAACGACTGCCCGAAAACCCTGCCCTGCTCTCTCTTCTGCCTGTAGCCGCGCTCTCGCCCTTCTCCGGGACGCGCCGCATAGGCCACCCCTACCAAAACCGGACCCCCCCGAAGCGGAAGAAGCCGCGCACATCCTTCTCCCGCTCGCAGGTGCTGGAACTGGAGCGCCGCTTCCTGCGCCAGAAGTACCTGGCTTCGGCCGAGAGAGCGGCGCTGGCCAAGGCCCTGCGCATGACCGACGCACAGGTCAAGACGTGGTTCCAGAATCGGCGCACAAAGTGGCGGTGAGGCGCGGGGTGGCGAGGGCGGGTGGAGCCAAGTCGCGGTGCGGCGCGGGTAGCGAGAGGGCCGGTCTCCCTGACCCCGCGTCTCCGCTTGCCCAGGCGCCAAACGGCGGAAGAGCGCGAGGCGGAGAGGCACCGCGCGGGCCGGTTGCTCCTGCACCTGCAGCAGGACGCGCTGCCGCGGCCGCTGCGGCCGCCGCTGCCCCCGGACCCGCTCTGCCTGCACAACTCGTCGCTCTTCGCGCTGCAGAATCTGCAGCCCTGGGCAGAGGACAACAAGGTGGCTTCCGTGTCCGGGCTCGCCTCGGTGGTGTGAGCGGCGCCTGCCCCACCGGCCGAGCTCTCTTTTCCGGACCGAGGTGCCTCGTGGAGCACCGGGCCCAGGGCCTCGGAGGGCGCGGCTGCCCACGAGTGGACCGGTGGCAGCGGAGCGTGTGAGGAGGAGCTGGCCTTAGAGGCTACTGTCCAGGGCTTCTCGGCCCCAGCGGGCTCCCAGGCCAGCGTTGCGCTGTTGCTTGGCGCGCTAAGATGCAGCCTTTCCCGCCATTTTTCACTATTGCTCTGTAGCTGGAACCTGAGGCGTCGAGAAGGCGGGACCAACCGTACGGTAGCCAATGAGGTGAGGGGAGGTGGCAGGCTGGCCAATGGGAGTGCTCTCCTTAGGGACTCCGGATTCTTCGGCGGATGGGTCGGAGCTGGGGTTTGGAGGGCCCGAGCAGGTTAAAGGTGGTGCTGGGATGGGACTGTGGCAGCCCTCACTGGCTGGGTCTGTACCAAAGTTATGAAGGAAGGAAGATGCCAACGGCAGCGGAGCAAGAGTTTGACTGACTGTGTCAGGAACCAGGTTTTACATGCTAGGCATCTCACTCTTCAGCTGTAAAATAATCTCTAAGGATTCCTTCCTGACTTTGAGCCTCATGTTGTCCGTGTGTATTCAACCTGCTGACAACATACTCCCACATTAGCCTCACAACGCACCTGGGCGGAAGCAAGATGGATACTAACAATTTATGAAAGAGAAAATCTAGGAACACTAATCTGGCTCTGTTGTTCCCACAGGGACAAAGGGGAGAGGGAGAAGCAATGGACAAGGTTAATGGGCCCAGTGGAATTACGGTGAGCAGAATGTGGCAAATAATTAGGAAGTGACAGGCCTAAGAAGAACCAAAGATAATTCTAAGGTTGCAAATGTAGAGGATCAGGACATAGGGGTGTGGGTGAGGAAGGGGGAAATTATTAGACTGGAGCAAGATCTAAATCTGCTGGCAAAACTAAATGCTGGGCCTACAAAAAATAACTTCTGGAAACATGCCTTTGGGGGAGGTCAGCTGACATCCACATAGAGGAGGAGATAGATGGAATGATGAGAATAGATATGATTTCCAAGGGAAGACTCTCTGCAGAGAAATCAGAGTTCCAAGGATTAAATCTTCCTTTCCACGAATTTCTACAAACACCCTTACAATGTGCAAGGTGGTGGAGGCTATCAAAGTTAATATTCCAAGAAAAGTAAAGGGAAAGGATACCCAGCTGGAAAGAAAGGAAAGCATGATATTCCTGAAGTTGTTAGAAAAACTGTAACCTGTGGTGGGCCAGGGGCAGCTGGAAAGCTTGTTGATGGAAAGTTGACAGTTTGAAGATGCTTGCAATATCCTTGAAGTTTAAGAAGGAGCAGGATTTAAGTTGTAATGAGGACAAAAGGGGAGATTTTACCTGATGCCTATGGCACCCCCATTATTCCTCCCCTGGAGGAAGGAGCAGTGATAGAGGCAAGTGAGCTTTATGCAGAGTCAAAGGTCAGTAGTCTACTCATGTTCTGTGTTAGTGACAGCTAAGTTGGTCAGAGCACAAAGACTTGACCAGGCAAGGGGATGCTGTTGGAGAAGCTGGCCCTGAGTCTTTGATATTGTGTCACCTCTGACTTATTAATGTTGTATATGCTGCTGCAGAACCAAACTCAAATTAGGCTCCAAAGAAAAAAAACTTTTATAGACCAAAAGGGAACACAAGGATAGGTTTTGACATAAGTTGGGGTATGGGGGTATATCAATCCCCCTCCAATAAATAGAAGAAGGCTAAGGAAGGGTCCTACCCTATGTAGACTGTGGCTTACTTGATTCCTTCCACTCCCAGCCCACTGTCTCTTGAGACTCACATCCCAGGGTTTCCATTAGGCCCTAAACTTTGGGCTTCTAAGTCTGGCTGGCTGCCTTAGTACTAGCCTGAGAGAGGATCTAATACCATGAGATGAGCTCAGTTCCATTCCTTAGGCGGGTCACTGCAGAACACAGGCATCCCCTAGTTCTTGGGTGGAGGAGGATTCACTCCCTGTAGAAGAAGCTGCCATTTCTTTCCTCAGCTGATTGAGGAGGTCTCTGCTCTCGCTTGGGGGCAAGTTACTCAGGAAGTATGGAGGGGCCAACTCCACCAACCTGATGGAGAAAGCCACCATCAGATGAGTTCTGCGCCCTTTGTGATGATGCTCGCTCTTAGACTCCTCCATGTAGTGATCATATGTTAGTACAAACCACTAAGGTCCCCTCCTCTTCTCATGGCTCTCTAACTGCCCAGCCATAACTGTGGCCCCAGGAAGAGGAATGGGCAATGAAAGAGGGGTGTCAGGGAACTTACATCTGTGGTTGAATCTCAGAAACAATGGAAAGGCAGTTGTCTTTGGAAATGGAGAAACTGTGGTAGAGCACCCACGGTGGCAGTCCGGCTGGAGCCCTACGGCTTCGGTAGCAGCAGTATGGAGAGAGCTGGGCCACATGCTTATGTGTTAGGAGCAGGTAATTTCCAGTCCCATCTGTGTCTCGGGCCACCTTATTGAAAGGCAAAGATATTGAAGGAGTAATGAGAGAGAAGACCAGACAGTAGGGAAAAGAAAAGGGGGTTGAGAAAGGCTTAGCAACAGTGGTGGGATTATTAATATTAAAGAATTATCTCTAGGTGTTACAGTCCCTACCATATGGCATTTTCAATGGCTCCATGTACCCCAAAGCCTCAAAGGAAAAGCTTCTCCGGGTTCTAAAGAATTCGTGGAATGACCACCTGGACCCCAGTTCCAGAGAAGGCATACCATTCTTTGGTCCCTCAGCCTTCCTCTCCTTTTAAGATCCTCACCACAACTCTTTCCTCTAACCTTAAGGAAGTATCCTGACACCAGTGCTTTCTGAAGGTCTCTGCGATTCTGCTCAGAGCCAAAGGCTGGTCGGGACAAGGGAAGTTCAATTCGTTGCATGAGTTCTAGGAGTTCTCCTCGAAGCTTCCGGGCTTGGCACAATGCTTTCCAGTTCAGGCCCCGAGCCAGGCACCAAGTCTTGTCTGCTCCACCTAGGAGAGGAAAGGGACCCGCTACAGCTAAAGTCCTCAAGATCCCTGAAAGAACCCAATCCTTGGCTAAAGGGCCTCCTCTCCCTGGGCATAGAGACCTGTCAGCTGGTTGCACACCACTTCCCCTCTTTGGAAAATCTGTGATTCTCTAAGAGGATGCAGAGTGGGCCACTTACTCTGTATAAAGCCTTCATACACCTGGATCAGAGAGCTGTGATCACCATCTGCATGTTCCAGTGCCCGACGCAAGGCGGCTTCCTCTGCACAGAGTGGAGGATGAGTAAACCCAGGGGCAGCTGAAGGCAGAAGAGAGGAAGGTTTTTGGGGAGAATGAGAAAGGATAGCAGTACAGGTGGAATGGTGAAAAGGTAGGTGTGTCACTTTGGGAACTTATTTCAAAAGACATTGATAATGTCTAGGGGTTATGCCCTTTATTAGACATTGGAGACAAATTAGTGAAAGACAGTCTGTCTCCATGCTTACGCAGCTCAGAGTCTGGTGGGAGAGACAAACAAGTGAGCAACCTTAATGAGTACTATAGGTGTGGGGGTCAGTATTTGAAGCCCAGTGTAGAAGGGGCAAGGGAGTATTCTAGCCTGTGGGGATAGCAAGGCACAGGGGTTAGTAGCATGGTATGTTTGGAGAACTGCAAGTGCCTAGTATGGGGAAGGGAATGGTGTGTGGCAGAGTGGCAGGACATAAAGCTGGAGAGGGCCAGGTCATGAGGGCCTGGATGTGCTATGCAAATGAGCTTCCATTCTGTCTGGAAAGTAAAGAATAGCTGTTGAGGAAATTTTTAAGTAAGAGAGTCCAGGTGCTTGAAGAAGTTCACACAACTAGTTGGGAGACTACTAAATGAATTCAGCTGAGCAGCAATGAGGCTCTAACATTGGCAATTGACAGAGAGATGGACAAGAGCAGATGAATTTAAGAAAACATTTAGGAGATAAAAATGAAAAAACCTGGAGAAAGATTAGAATCATGGCAGTGAAGCAGCTGAGATGGTGATGCGATTTTGTGGTGGTGATGGTGGTGGAGATGGGGTAGCTTAAGGAAGTGCTTGATTCAATCCTGGGCTTTGGTACTGTGGACAATTCTGGTAGAAATGTCCATCAGGAGCTGGATATATAAATCTAAGATTCAGAAGAATGGTATTGGCAGAGAGATAGAAGGTTTGGAAATTTTAAGTGTAAAGATGGCACTTCAGACCATGGATATGGATGAAATTGCTCAGGGAGCTCAGGGAATGAGAAGACAAGGGGCAAGGAGATAACTCTGAGGTCCTCCTTAACGGTCGATGAGCAGAAGATGGAGAGCCCCAGGGAGAGGAAGAGGGAATGGCCAGAGAGGTAGGATGAAAACACGAGGAGTGGGTTGAGAGGCTTGGGGAAGAGGTCAGTATTCTCAAGTGGAAAAACAAGGGTCATGAATAAGGGCTCAAAAGTGTTCACTGGATTAGATCTTGAGGGTCACTGGTGAGCTGAAAGCTCTTTCACTGTTGTGGGCCTGAAGCCAAAATACAGTGGGTGAGGAATACACCAGATACAGGTTGGAAGTTATTCTGTATAGCTGAAGTGGAGTGTAGGGTTGAGGAAGAAGGCTGTGGAGTTTTAATAGTAACAGAGAGGAGAGATTTCAGCATAATGAGGGGCAAGAGGCAGCAGCGGGTTAAGGCTAACAAGAGAGAGGGATAGGTGACCCAGGCTAGTTCTTCCAGCCCTGTGAGGGGTGTACTGAACATGGGGAAAGGGTTGCCTTAGAGCGCCAGAACACCAAGGGGAAAGACTGAAGTAGCCGTAAAAGCCAGAGAGAGGTGGTTTATACCAGTGAGCATGGCAGCAAGGGTGAGCATCTCATCCACACAGTTAAACTTGCACGAGGCCAGCAGGGCTTTGGCCAGCTCAGGGAGCAGGGGGAACTCTGATAAGACGACTCCCAGGTCTGACAGGTCCCCGTCATCATCTAGGGCTGCCAGATAGTCTAAGTCTTCCAGGGCCTGCATCAGTGCTTCTGGAGCTGGTGAGAAAACAGGGCTTAGAGGGTCTGGAGTCTCAGAGCCTGGAGGTCAGATGGCAGGACTTGGGCAGCAGGGGTCTCACCAGGCCGGTCTAGGAAGTGACACTCCCTTGGCTCTGCAATCTGTCTCCTCTTTAGTAGTAGTACCAGAGGGCTCAGATTCTCCTCACACACCCTTGGTTGGGGCACTGGGGGAGCCTCAAGTTCTAGGAAGGACTTGGGATACAGGCAGAGGCAGGATCCTGGGGGGAGAAAGACCTGGGAAAGGAGACCACTGTAGATTTCCCAGGGCTTTCATCCTTTGTGTTGGTGCCTCTTCTCATGTTGGATCTCAGGGAGGACAAGGGCTCCTTCTTACCTGGTGGGAGCCCTCCTGCCCGAAGCCGTCTTGCTTTTGCCTGGCACTTGCTGATTGGCCTCAACACTTGGGATTCTGCTCGGATTTGAGGACTGTACACCTGTCACCGTTCCCCGACCAAAGCCAAGACAGATCAGAGCGGGCCATTTCTATGTTTAGCCCCCACATCCCCTCATCTCTGTCACTCACACTTCGAAGCTCCAGTCCTGAGTCAATGACATGTCGGATGGAAGGGAGGGAGAAGGAGAAGTCAGCCAGCCAGTGAGTGACCACAATCTTTCTGGCACCCGAGTCTGTGTCTTCGTATACAGACAGAACAGCTTGGCCACGGCCTGGGTGAAGAGGCAGCACCCGCGGTGGAGGCCCTTGGAGAGCCAGGGGCCCTACCTCCTTGGACAAGGATTCACAGCATAGGGAAATTTCCTGAAGGGCAGGGTTGGCATTAGAGCAGTTCTCACCTTTTGGGTCACAGACCCTCTGAAAACCTAATGAAAGCTCTAGCCCTTCATTCTGAAAAAAATGTGCATTAAGTACCTCCTAATACAGACTTTTTTTTTTACCTCCTCACTGGGCAGGTATACTAGCACATCTCCTGGCGTCTCCGTCTGACATAATTCAAGCACGGCTTGACAGGCAGCTTCTACTCGATCAGGAGGGACAGTGTCCCTGTAGACAGGAGTGGGATCCCCACCAGGCCCTCTGGGCACATGCACAATAGGAGGATTGCCCCAGAAGGCTTGGAGCTTAGGTTCAAGGGTGGGGTCAGTAACCACAACCACTCTGGGGTCTCCTGGAAGGTTTCCCAGCCTGGCATCTCGCAGCAGCCCCTGGAGCAAATCTGAGGCCACCGACCGCTCCTGAGCCTCATCCAGCACCAGCACACCCCAGGCTCCAGGGCCCGGGGTTGAAGCCATCTCCTGCAGAAGCAACCTGTCCCAGCAAAACCTGTTGACATTGGTAGTGGACAGAGGAGTCAGTGTGGACACTGAACAGCTCTAGAAGCCCAGGGCAGCTTTTCCCCAAGGGTCCTACATTTTGGTATTTCAGAAAAAGATCCTGTGAACCTGTAATTGTGACCTACAACCCCACTGATGATACTTTGACAAACTGTACCCCAGCTGGGAAAGTGACTTTTGTGATGAGGGTGAGGTCGGTTGTCTATGAGGTCCCTGGTTGGGGTAGAGGGCTTAATTCAGTGTTGCATCAGGCATGATTTCAAGGCTGTGCTGGGATGAGGGAGGCTATGGTGAGTTTGTCAGGCCTGCAGGAGGCCTCACCTGAGCAGAGTGTTAGGCCCCGTGCAGTCTTCTTGGGGGATGCTGTATCCAACCTCATGACCCAGGGTCAGGTCCATCTCATCAGCAACCCGCAGGGCCAGGCTCAGGGCTGCCAGAGGGTGGGGCTGAGTGACAATCACCTGGCCCTTCTGGAATCCCCTGGCCAGTGCAAACTCTGCACACCACTGAGGGATCTGGGGCAGGGATAGGGATGATCTCAGTAACACACACAATTTGGTCATGGCCAGTTTAATCTCTTATTTGGGGAGTTCCCTGGTCCTTCACCAGACACCGGGGGCCAGCCTTACCAGTCCTCCTTTGCTCACCTCCCCTGTAGCTCCATGTAGCCCATCCTCCCACCCTTGTCCTGGGAAGGGCCAGTTCCCTAGCCCCTCCCTTTATCTCCCCAAACCTGGGTGCTCTTGCCAGAGCCAGGCTCTCCAGACACCAGCACCACTCCTCCAGGGCTACTCTCCAACTGCTCCAAGAAGATAAAACGAGCAGCCCAAATGGGCAAGGTTCGCCGCTGCTCAAGCAGCTCATAGTAGCGTGAAGAGAAGGGGAGCCCGTCAAAAGGGTTCACAGCCAGTTCAGATTCTCCAGGGTTTGGGCTAGACTCTTCTGCCAGCCCAAGCAGCAGAGAGGCCATGGTGACTGATTGGCAGGGCCTACAGAAGGCAGGGCAGCAATTAAGGCCTTGTATTTTGGTGAGTGACACCATCTTCCCACCTTAGCCCTGATCCTAGCCTCAGGTGATAATGCACCTGGGTCTATCCTTCCCAGCATTTCTTGCCTTTCGGCAAACAGTAGAGACCTGAATCTCAAAGTGAGGGACTATCAAAAGTGGACTATCACCCTGTAGTCCAATAGTACAAATCCTGTCACTCAAACAGGGATCCTCAGGCAGGAATTATGTGAGAGCTACCCTAAAGGTCCTAAAGGGAAAAGGACTAAGAATAAAGAAGATGAAGAGGTTGGTAATCAGGGAGCAGGGCCACAAGGATCCTGGATTCAAACCTACTTGGAAAGCTCGGAGATGTGTCAGGATGGCAGCCAGTTGCAGACCCACCCAGCCAGTCACCACCACCAACCCAGATCCACCTAAAGTACAAAGGTAAATTCCAGCTCCACCTCAAGGATTGGCTCAAATGGAAGTCCTGAAGGCTGGCACTAGGGTGGGGCTATTTGCTCCACCTTAACCTAATCAGGATCCTATGGAAAACTGGCTCCAGCCACCACACTGAGCATGTGTAAACTCTACGGACACTGTCGTTGCATATTAGTGAAAGGCACCCTGGGACTTGTGGTTTTGCAGCTGTTTCTTTGCAAACCTGAGCTGGACAGTGAAGACAGGGCTCAGCTGGGGCTGGGTCTTCAGTTCAGTTACACTTCCTTAGTATCACTCATCTTTTGACATGAGGAGGTGATTTCAGACAGTTCCATTCTGACCATCCCCCCAAATCCACAAGGAGACCCTCACCCCTGTTCCCCTCATCCAAGGAAAAGGGAATCTGCCCAGGGGATTTTGAGACCCAGAGAGGAAAGGAGACCTTGAGTGAAAACACTGAATTTAATGTGATGTTGGGGGGAGCCCCATCCCTCCTTTACCACCCACCCATCCAGCCTGTTGTGAGTTGGGTGAGGGCTGCCCCCAGTCTCCGTCCTGCGGCTCTGGGTGCCATCCTGTGCTCAGTCAGCCTCCTGGGCCTGTTTCTTTGTGAATCTCCTATAGGACATAGGGGGAAGACACTGTGTGGGTTTTGCCATATTAGCTTCATAAATAGCTCTGATTTCCAACCTACCCCTTCCTACTCATCGTTCCCTAAACCCCTCACCTTCTCGCGTACTCATACAGTGCCTGCTTGCGTTCCTGCAGGCTCTCTTGACGGGCCCAGGAGGACTTGGCAAATGTTAGGGCTGTGGGCTGTGGAGTCACCAGGCCAGAGCTGGGGAACTGAGGTGATCACAATGTCAGAGGGCTTGCGAAGTCATCATCATTAAACACGCATCGAATGCCTACTTTGCAAGAGAGGTACTGTGCTAGGGTCTCAGATTAAAAAGAGAAGTCAGGGATAGGGAGTATGTAGACTGCCCCATTCCACCCCAAGTCACAGACCTGGCCATTTCCTGGGTCTCACCTTGGGGGCTGTGGGAAGGGCCTGGGTCCCCTCAGTGATGTCTTCAGGCATGAAAGCTACAGCTCCCTCAAGCAGATTAGTGATGGTCAAGTCTACACAGCCAGTCCTGGCTGGAGAGAAGGGAAGATTGGAGAGAGGAGTGTTTCCCTGCTTACCTTCTGCCCTCACCACCCACTTTTCCTCTCCATGCCTATTCCTTGTGTGAGGCTACCCTTTCCCATACCCAGGTCTCTCTGGATAACGCCCAGTGGCACATGGGGTAAAACCTCCTTGACTCTCTGGGCCAGAGTTGCCTGCTGCACATCACGAGAAGGGCCAGACGAGGAAGGGAAAGACTGGGCTGCAAACAAGAAATTCGAAATTTAGTGAGTGGAGCAATGGGAGGAAAGAGTCTGACTTGCATAGGAACAGGAAGGAAATCACATTTGGCTGAAAAAAGCCCCAAAAGCTTTGTATACAGAGACCCCATACCTGACTGGGGGTGTAACCTGGGGTGTCTTTGTCGCTTCATGTGTTCTGCTTTGTCTGCTGGAGTAAGTCGTGTCCCTGTCTGGCCCAATTCTTTGGCTATCAGCTAGGGAGAGTTGGAAGGTTGGAAGTGTCAAGGCCTCAAGACTTCTTCCTCTGCCTCCTAAGGAAAGACCCCACCTCCCCACTGCTTGTGTTCCCTACCACCTGTTGTACACGGAGGGCAAATTCCTCATTCCCCTCTCCCAAATGGCGATGAACAGGACGGAGCCACCTGCAAAAAACAATCCAGGACCATGCAGGGAGCAACCAGGGTAGAGGGTGTCTGCCCACTTTGATAACGCTTCATGGAACAGTAGTGGTGAGGGTGGGGAGACAGTAAAGATTTTGCATTGCCTTTGTGGCAGAGCCTTGATACTAAAATTAAAAGATCTGCAGGTAGACAGGGCAATGCCAACTACTTCCTTGACCTTGAGGTGAGCTTCTCCCAGTCACCAAAAAGTGAGGACAGTTAATACCTTACTTGATACACCGTGAAAGGGATGAAAAGTGACCACAGCAGTTCTGAGACCCAGGAGGCATCTGACACCGTCTGAGGGGAGGGGATGAAGTGAGGTCTAAGCCAGGGCCAGGAGGGAGACTTCCTGTCCAAGTCTGAGTCCCAGTCCAACACACACTCACCACAGAGACTAGAGGTCTCTGGACTCGCAAGGTAAGAGGTTGTACCACATCCTGGATAGAAAATGGCCAGGAACTAGGAGAGGGAAGAGAGAGTAGGATGGGATTCCAGCCAGTCCAGACAGCAGCTCATACCTGACTTAAAATAGGAAACCGTCAAACTGTTAAGTAGATAAAGGAGGAAATAAAGGGATCTAGGGTAAAAAACTAAAAGTGGACAGAACGGAAATGAACTAGGAAGGGGAATAGTTGAGGGGTAGGGCTGAAGAAGGTTGTTAAAACTCAAGGGGCCCCAAGCCTGACAACCTACCCGGTTGGAGACAGATACCTGTGCTCACCCACCTGAAGCGCAGGAGCCCCTCCCGGCCATTGGTGGCCTCTTCCTCCGGGAACAGCAACAGAGGGGTTGGGGGAAGCCTCGTGGAAGCACAGAATCTCTTGAGTGACTCCACCAATTCCCCCCGCCCATCCATCTCCATGAAGCCCCGAGACCAGCACACAAAGCTGGGGGGACTATTGAGTAGAGGCTGAAAATAAGGAGAGAAGAAAAGATGTTAGGAAGTGAGAAAAGTTGACATACGGAGTAGAGAAGTGGGATTAGGGGTTTGGCTCAGTATCTTGCAGTCCCCAAGGGAAACCCAGGCAAGCAGAGGGGAGAGCCTTGAGCTGGGCCCGAGAGAATTGCCCCGAGGACCTCTCGGCTTCGCGGCACTCACGGTGCTACAGCTGGTGAGCAGGTTGACTATGTTGTGGTCGAAAGGTGTAACGTGGTTGGAAATGAGGACCCTCACGCGGTGATCCCGGAGTCCAGAGTCCTCCTGCCGGGCCACGAGCCCCAGCACCGCACACATGGTCCGCACCACGAACCTGGGGACGTAGGCAGTTGTGACTGCACAGCCTCCAGCCCAGCCCAGCCCTGAGCCTCCCTGAGCGCCCAGTCGGAACCTGCGAAGGACGCTGTCTGGCAACGCGCAGCTGACCAGGAAGACGTGGATCCCAAGAAAAAGGCGCAGGACGAGGAGGCAGAACCCGACTGGAGCGTAGAGCAGCAGCGCGAGGAGCAGGAAGCCATCACCCGGGAGCCTGGGGACGAGAGGCGGGGTGATCGGGCAATTAAGGCCGAGTGGACGCGGGAGTCGGCCTTTTCCTGCAGGGGCTCTTACCGGTGCGAGTCAAAGAGCCGCTCCGGCCCTGGCGCCGGGGGAGGCTCCATCGCTGCTGCTTTAAGAGTGTCTGGCTGCCGCCGCCGCCATCTTCGTGCCCTGCCGCAGGGCCTCCTGGGAAGGCGGAGTCTTTGGGCAGCCGCCCAGGGTGCCGAGAGCCGAAATCCTGAGGCGCCCCGGAAGGGTTAGCGGTCCCAGCATGCCTCGCGGGTCTTGGACCACCTCAGAAATCGCGTCCCGCGGGGACCACAATTCCCGGCATTCGCGGGGCGGGACGGAGTCGGCCTGCCGGCTCCTCGGTCCCGGCGTGCACTTCTGGAAGACTTCAGGTACCGGCGTGCTCCGCGTCCGGTTGTCCGCCAGCACGCGTCCAGGGCGGTGCCTCTGTGTAGGGCGGGCGAGGAGGCCGCCGAGGCGGAGCTCATGGCTGCACTGAGGGCGGGGCGGAGTGCAGGCTGGAGCCTCCGGGGATGGCGGGCTCTTCGGGGGGCGCGTGGCGGGAAGGGACCCCTGTTGACCCCTGACCTCCGGGCCCTGCCGACGTCAGGAACCCCTGACCCTCGGGCCCGAGTGACTTATGGGACCCCCAGTCTCCGGGCCTGGTTGTCTGGGTGGGTCCTTGAGCCACGGACGTGTCTGCGGTCGGCTCCCCGAGCACTGCTGACTGTAGGGACACCAGATCCCCGGAGCCGGGAAGACCCAGGGACCCCTGGAGGCCGTCGGCGCGTGTGGCCCGCAGTGGCACTGGGCGCTGGGGGTGCCGTGCTGCTGCTGCTGTGGGGCGGGGGGTGGGGTCCTCCGGCCGTTTTTGCCTCGGTGCTTGGCTCGTCGCCCAGCTCTCCCCGGAGCCAGTACAACTTCATCGCAGACGTGGTGGAGAAGACGGCACCTGCCGTGGTTTACATCGAGATCCTGGGCCGGTAACTGTGGGGCAGACTCGGAGGCGCGGAAACCGCGGGCTAGGGGCGGGTGAGGAGGGGTCCGCGGAGCCTCATTTCCGTGCTGCTCCCACCCCAGGCATCCTTTCTCGGGCCGCGAAGTCCCTATCTCCAATGGCTCAGGATTCGTGGTGGCTGCCGACGGACTCATTGTCACCAACGCTCATGTAGTGGCTGATCGGCGCCGAGTCCGAGTGAGGCTGCCAAGCGGCGACACGTATGAGGCCGTGGTCACAGCTGTGGATCCCGTGGCGGACATCGCCACTCTGAGGATTCAGACGAAGGTGGGGATCAGGGCAGGCGGGGTGTTGGGGCTGTGCGTTTGCACGCATCTCCGGTGACAGGCCGAGGACGGCTCCTGCACCCTTCTCCCTAGGAGCCGCTGCCCACGCTGCCGCTGGGGCGCTCCGCCGACGTCCGGCAAGGAGAATTCGTAGTCGCCATGGGAAGCCCCTTTGCGCTGCAGAACACTATCACTTCCGGCATCGTCAGTTCTGCCCAGCGTCCGGCCAGGGACTTAGGCCTGCCCCAAACCAACGTGGAATACATCCAGACTGATGCAGCTATTGATGTACGTCCTGATACAGGAGAAATGACTCACTAGACTGTGGGAGGGGGAAGATTGTGGGGCACAGGCCCCAAGTGTGATAAATGTGTGGTGAGCCTGTATACAGAGATTGGGCTGCAAAAATGTGGCCATTCATGGGCTGGGAAAGGAGAGAATCTGGAGAATGTACCTACAATCCTGGTTATGCCCCCAGGCATAGAGTCCCTGGATCTCTTCCATGTTCTCTCCTTGTCCTGCAGTTTGGAAACTCTGGAGGTCCCCTGGTTAATCTGGTGAGTGGGACATCTTTCTTTCCAAGAATCCCTGCCCCAGGTCAGTGTGGGAAGGGGTGGGTTTCCCTAATCAACGATGTTTGGTCAAACTTCTAAGCAGTCTCTTGTTGGCTGTCTGCAAAAATCCAGTCAAACCTCCCCAACTTCCCTATACTCCCTGCTATTCTTGTTCAGGTCTCCCCATCTCCTACTACCTGTTTGGGTTAGGGAATAGTGGGCTCTGTCACTACAGGATGGGGAGGTGATCGGGGTGAATACCATGAAGGTCACAGCTGGAATCTCCTTTGCCATCCCTTCTGATCGCCTTCGAGAGTTTCTGCATCGTGGGGAAAAGAAGAGTGAGCCTGGCTTTGTGGGGGAAGGGTTTCCTTTAAATGGTGGGAGGCACATTATTGGGCCTCGCTGGAGAGGGGTCTCTTGGGAGGAGTGGGAGGGGAAAGAAGGATGTAGCTGAGTGGGGCTCATTTGTCCATCACAGATTCCTGGTTTGGAATCAGTGGGGCCCAGCGCCGCTACATTGGCGTGATGATGCTAACCCTGACGCCCAGGTACGAGCTGTAGGGGTAGTGACATGTAGGACCACCAGTGTACTCTGTGGTGGACAACTGGTACCTTTGTTGAGCTTTGGTCTTAAGTCTGTCTTTGTCTAAGATGAGTTACCTCACACTTGAAGCTATCAGAAGAGCTGTCCTCTCTCATCATCTTGACTTTCTCTCTCCGTTTTGCACACCTGCCACCAGATTGATTTCATTCAGTACTGCTTTGATTTAAAACCTTTAGTCCATTAACCTCATGTTTGGGGGCTATTTTCCCTTTGTCTCCAACCTTCCAGACAGGGCTTTTTACATGAAAATATTCTGTTCCAACTAATCTGATTTCCTATTCCCATATTTTTTATTTATGTTGTTATATATAGTTAAATATCAGACCCATCCCTTACAGGCTCAGCTTAAGTTCTACTCCCTCCCTAAAGCTCTCCTTAGAATTCTAGAATGACATTAGTGCTCTTGATTTAATACCGTGTTTCTTTCGGAATTTTATATGCATACCCCAGTTGCTAACTGCTAGAAGGCATAAAGTGAATTGCCTTTGTACCTGTAGTACCTAGCGTATGTTCTGTCCGTACAGTTGTCAGTGTGTTGGTGAGACATCTGAGGGGAACCCCAGATGGGGCGAGTGCCTTGGTGTGGTTAACAGGGTGATCTGTGTCCTTTCAGCATCCTTGCTGAACTACAGCTGCGAGAACCAAGCTTTCCTGATGTTCAGCATGGCGTGCTCATCCATAAAGTCATCCTGGATTCACCTGCACACCGGTGAGGGAGAGACTGCGCTGTGAGGTGGGGAAGGGTTGGGTGTGCATGTGCTCTTGTACGGGGCTATCTTCTACCTTTCTTTCTCTGTCCACCTTTCATCTCAGGGCTGGTCTACGGCCAGGTGACGTGATCTTGGCCATTGGGGAGAAGCTGGTACAAAATGCTGAAGATATTTATGAAGCTGTTCGAACCCAATCCCAGCTGGCAGTGCAGATCCGGCGGGGACAGGAAACATTGACCTTATATGTGACCCCTGAAGTCACAGAATGAGTCAGCAAGAGTATGAGCCTCCTACTCTGATTTCCACCTTGCTTTCCTGGCCTAGGCTCTGAGGGCACCTGGACAGAGGGTTAAATGAAGAAGTGGGGGGCAGGTCCCTCCAACCACCAGCACCAATCCCTGGGCTCTGAGGAATCGCAAAAACACTTTTTATATGAAATAAAATTATACCTAGCAACATGTTATAGTCAAAAATGAGGGGGGAGGAGCCCTGATCTTTTCCCCCACAAAAAGGCTAGAGGTAAAGCTGTATCCTCCCTTACTGAGAGGAGATACCGGAATCGACCACTCTGACCTCCCTATTCAAAAAAACGAGCTGCTGCTGTCTGTTCTGGACAGTTAATCAGGTATTGCTCTTTGTGGTGTGTGCTCCGCGTGGTGCTGGGCTTTGGAGCAGATTCAGGCTTGTCTGGGCAGGAGAGCGATGATGTCTGCTTACAGTTCCCACCCAGACTGCAAGCCAGACGGGTGCCATGGGCCTGCGGACATCAGGGGTTCCTTGGTAAGCTCCTGAGGTAATGGAAGCCTCAGACCCCTGCCATTAGGGGCCAGTGGTGGTTTGCAGAGGAGGGTGGTTGCACCTTAAACAATCTGGTTGCTGGTCTGGCCAGGGTAGCGCTCGAACCTCCTGTTAGCCTCTTCACCGAAGGCATCACCTGCAAGGTGAACAGGCCATTTGGGCAGGAACATGAACCCATTGTGGGGAATACTGGGTAGAAGTAGAGAGGCCAGGAGATCCAGAGGTGGGCAGGAAGATACAGAAGAGAATGAAGGCCTTCCCTGCCATCCCCCAGTCTGCTGGGCTGCTCTTCCCACCAAATACCAATGTGGCAGTTGTGCACCCAGATGCGGTGTCCGTCGTATTTGCAGTTACATTTCATTGCATTGTTGGTGAAGTCACTCTCTGCTACTTCATAATTGGGGTTGATGACCACCTGTGAGTGAGAGAAAGGCAACTTCACCAGCTGCAGTCCTCAAAATCCAAAGATGTGTAAAAACTCCTCCTCTTGCCAGCTGGAATTCTCAGACCCCAGGTACCTGCAGAATGTAGTTCCCTGGCTTTACATCTGTGATGTCAATCCACTGACAGTCAATGTCATGCCGGTAGAGGTCCCAGCAACCTACGGTGATGCCCTGCTCTCCGAAGTTGGCACACTCATATCTCTTGGAGACATCTGAAGGAATGGGCACATGTCAGGGTGAGGCCAGGCTGCAGGACGGAGATGCTGGAGTGTGTTGTAGGCCCCAACTCACCCTCCTGACACTCAGTGTCTTCTAGACAGAAACTAGCTTTGTGGCCCTCAGCCACCTTGGTGCCATTAGGGGTCAGGATGTCATAGTGAGTGAAGATGTCCATACTGTGGTAATGCCTGTGGGGAGAAGGGACAAGGGAACCCCTGTTTCCTTCCCTACCCCCAGCAAGCCTGCCCTGTCCCTTGGTGGCCTTGCCCTTCGACTTGACCCTCTCACCCATGACACTCATGCCACACCCAGGAGTGGCGCCCAGCCTTGGGCCTGAAGTCAGCTCGTCCCAGGTTGTGGATCTGGGAGGAGAACCGGAGCAGACGCCGGTGGCCATAAGGCCAGTTGGCTGAGCGGGCTGAGCGAGCCAGGCAGTTCTCCTCTGCAGCGCAGTACAACATGTGCAGTGGCCGGTCCTCGATGTAGGCGGTCTCCTGCACCAGTGCGGAGTGCAGCAGCAGATCAGATGCAGCTGCACCAGGGAGGGAAGGAGAAGGCTAGAAGTCACTGCTGAGGGCCCAGGGCAGGGGGTGGGAGGTTCCGCCCCCTGCTGGAGAACATGAGAGGCTGGTTTTCCACAGGAAGGAGTACCTGTCCAGACTGAAGCACTCTTCTTCCCTGCAAAGGGGTGGCCTCCCTTCCCTGGCTTGCATCACCCAACCCTTCACTCACTCTCAGAACAGATGACTCCAGCCGTGAAGCGGGTTCCTGTCCTCTTGCAGGCGATGTGGGTGCTGTGATGAGCACATTGGTCCAGGGACAGCTCGGTCCCTGTGCAGTGTACTCCACTCATCACCACCTCTGTTACATTCCCCGAGTCCCAGTACCAGGTCTCCTGGGGACATAAGTGTTTCTGTGAGGCCTCACCACCCAGCTTCTTGAGCCAAGGGACTCATTTCCACAGTTCTCTGCCCCAAACACAGGTTTTGCAAGCAGCTGTTTTGGTTCCTCCCTCCTCTTTCCCACTCACCTGCAGGCCATGGTTGGCATAGCCCAGTCCGAGTTGCCTACAGGCCACCATGGCCTCCAGTGTCCCCCAGTCATCCCCACAGATGAGGCCCCAGCGAAGGGACCCAAGTGCTCCTATTTGCACCTCAACTCGCCCCTCATGTCGGCTGCGGCCCCCACTGAGTCGTATCTGTAGTAACATAGAATGGAAGGTCTGGGGAAGCTTTTGGGATGGGGTAGTGAGTGTCTGTAGCAGGCATCTGGCTGAAGGGTGATTGGAAGGTATGGCACATAAGGAGCTAGCAAGTGGTGGCATCAGGTGGAACTGTAGGATGGCATGAGCCTGAAGGTCATTACATTGCAGACTGTGACCAGGACTGGATAGGATTTGAGATACCTGAGCCAAGGTGGAAAGTGACTGACCTTGGTGTCCACCCCTGTGTAGGGCAGGTTGCATCGGACTCCAGCATCCCGGCTATGTGAACAGTCTTCAGCTGTGATGTTCTTGTAGGGGCACTTCCAGAGGGAGGGTTCCTGTCCAGAGCATCGAACTTCACTCAAGTGGATGGCACCCATGCCTAGTGTCGGAGGTCAAACGTCAGAAGCCATAACTAGAGCTTCATTGCCCTGGGGTCTCCTTCCCAAGGAATGTACCCCCCAGGAGTGTGTACCTCCTTCCCTCCTGCTGCCATCCCCATCCTGCTCACCCTGCCCCATGCGGGCACCAGTCAGAGCCTCTCGAGCACTTCCGAAGCCCAGCTCCCGACACACGACACTGGCTGCCTGCAGGTCCCACTTGCGGTCACAGACTGTACCCCACGTGCCGGCCTTCAGGACTTCCACCCGGCCCTCTCCAGGGTGGGCTCCACCCTTGAGACGCACTCGAGTCTGTAGAGGAGAGACGTGTGCCCAACAGCAGTGAATAGAAACAGCACCAAGAGGGCTAAGTAGACCTAGGAGATGAATGGGATTCCGGCAGGAGGGAGGGGGTGGTCTCAGGTCTGTAGCCCACCCCCTGGAAGTTTCCTCTCTGTCCTCAAAGGTCAGGGCTATGCTTAGGGGGTGAGCAGGCTAGGGGCTTCTCCACCTGGGGTGGGGAAAGTCACAGTCAGTGTTGCACACACCTCCCCCTGAGGCTTCGACTGCTGTTGCTTCTTCTGGCCACTGGATGCTGCGAAGAGAGGGCCTGGCACACAGCTCACCACCGCAGGGGACCCCCCAGGGCACCTGGCGGTGTCATTGGCACGATAGAACTCCAAGGAGCAGAGGGAGAGGTGGGCTTCCGTGCCCACGCACGCCACCCCATGCAGACCAAAGGAGTGTCGCTGCCGCTGGGCCAGCAGCCTGGGGGGACAGGAGTGGGGTGCAGTAGGGTAAAGCTGCTCCTGCCTCTTGGCCCAGAACCCTCTTCCCATGCCATACCTCCACCCCCACCACCTTTCATAACCACTTGATCCCTTCTCCATCCCCTCTTCTCTGCTGTTTCTTTCAAAGAGACAAAGGGAGTGGTGAGTTTCCAAATGGAAGGAGCCTAGATTGCCCAGATAGGAGGGTCCTTGGGGACTCTCTGCAGGAGAAGACCCCTTTGGGAAGGACAGCTGGTCTGGACTTGCCTGACAGAAACCTTGTTCCACGTGGTTTCAGGCTGCTGGTCCTAACGGGCAGAGGCTGAGGCCCCTGTGCAAGGGGAATGGGAAGCCAGGGCTGCCCAGCAGGATGAGATGGGCAGGAGGGAGGGCTGACAGACAGGAAGCCCGAAGACCCAGCATGAGCCGATCCTTATGGTATGCTGAAGCTGAAATAACTGAATGAGTCAGGATACAAAGGGGTAGTCTAAATGGCTTCTCAGAAGCCAGAGGGGCTTCCAGGTCAGAGTATGATGAGCACTTACGGGAAGAACAGACCAGGTGGTGGAGACAGGAAAGATTGGGGCTGGCATATATAGGAATGAAAATGTATAAATGCAAACAAAAGTCAGGGAGACCCCATGGCCAGAGAAGGAGAGTGAATATGAACAATGGAATGGTAAAGGTATCTCCAGACCTGAGCTGAGCTGTGTCTTTACTGAGGTAGCCCATGCTTCTGCAATTTAAACGTAACAAAGAATGTTTCATAGCCAGCCAGGTCAGAAAATGGGACTAAACCAGAGATGTTAAAGTTTGGAAACACTGCAGAGAGATGCTTGAGAGAACAAGGGGATTGTTTATCGACACCAGTGGAATAGGAGACTGCAGTGAGGTGTCTGATGAGAAGGCTGTTCTTCCCAGAACAGCTGGTTGGATCTCAGAAAAGTGGGGAAGCAGATGCAGCCTAGTATTGGAGTGGGTCTGTGAGGCTCATCTGGCAGTGAATTACTGCAGTAATGTGTTCCATCACTTGATGGCAGAGGAAGGAAGGAATATGACAACTTGAAGCCACTGGCTAGGAAAACAGGATGAAAAGTTTATAAGAACAGCAGGCAAAGGGAGCCTGGACACTTTACAGAATACCTTTGGAAGCTCAGGATAAGTAGATTCTGAAACACAAAGAGATCAGGTAGTCTCCCAAAGTCCTGTGTGACTGAAAATAAGTCAAAGAGGCCCTCACAGGAAAAAGGTAACTGTCTTCTAAACACTGTCCTTCCCTCCCCCCACAACAAACGAAGTGAAAAACGGCAGTGTGCTCTTCCACATGGGGGTCAGGGAAGGCCAGAGGATGGCCATGTTAGGCAAAGATGACTCTAAGCTAGAAGGCACTACAAGAACCCCCCCAAATTCTGAGCTCCTTTGAAGCCACTAGAGAGAGGAGCTGAGGGGTGAGGGATACCAGAGGACCCCTGGGTGATCTGGAACATGCTGGAGAGAAAGGGACAATAGAAAGGGAGGAATTCTCTGCATTGCTGAAGTTATCAGAGAGACCTTCATGAGTAAGTGGCCTTTGGAAGCCAAGTGAGATGTAAAAAAAAAAAAAATCACAATTGGAAGCTTTTCACTCCCTTGGATTCTGAGAGAACCCAGGAGGAAAGTAAGGGAAGTGAAGTGGGAGCCTAATTGTGTTCACTGAGCTAGAGAGGTAGGGACTGTTCATCTGAGCCCATCCCTGGTAAAGGTTCCATGGGGACCCTGGGTTTCACCTCCAAGCTGGTAGGACTGACTTTTAAAAATTAATCCAATAAGGGTAGAATGGGAACACTGATATTTAGGCAAACTTGACCTCTTGGAGAGACAGGTGAGGCATGTACAGGACAAAAGTGCCAGCTGGTCATTTAGAATCCACTGGGGCAAGGTACATAGGCATGTAGAGCAGGGTAGTCAGTGTATGAACTATGGAGATTTTAAAAAATCCTGTGACAAGCATAATTCCCCAGAGACCAACATAAGGGCCAGCCTTACTTTAGGTCTCGGTGAATCATCTGGAAGGTGGTTTGTGATGGCCACTGCTGCTCCTCTACCTCTTGGTGGAGGCCTCTCTTGGATCTCTTCCTGGTCACCGCCCCATTCCCCCAGTTCATCACTCGGTGCTCCCTCTCCTCTCCACCCAGCCTGAGCTGTGTTTACCTCTTGATTGGCCCCCTGCCCACTCAGTGCTTGGGTTTGCCCTTAAGCTTGGTGATTGGTCTGAAAAAAGGAGAAAGTCGTTAGTGGAGGCAGTGGTTAGGTACATGGCCCAGGAAAGGCAGAGGGTTCTCCTTCTGTTCCTGGGAAGGACCGTTTATGCAGAGTGCGGGGAGGGGCAGAGGAGTCCCATGCCCACTGCCTGCTGCACACCACGGGGCGTGCTGGAGTGGTCATGCACCTCTCTGGATTCAGCAACAGGGATGAGGTGTCTAGTTATGTCAGTCTAGGTGGGTAAGGGGAGAGGAGATTAGAGGAAAGATAAAGGGAGGAGAGAGGATGGGAATGTGGGGGAATTAAGGGAGGTGAGGAGTGGGAGGTGGTGAGGAAGCGTGCAGATGGCTGAGGTGGAGTCCAAGCTATCTGGGGAAAGTATAAGGATGAGAAGTCGTTTCCTCAGCCATTCCTGTATTATTTCTGACTTGTGCTCCTGAAGAGCAAAGCCTGCCCATCCTCATGCCTGCCTCCCCTCCCCTCCCCACTGGAACCACCACTTTCCAATCACATCCCTAATTTATCCGCTTGGGTTCTGGGATGGACATGGATAGGCTGCCTTCCATCCATCCACCTCCTGGGGCCACAAGGGCAAGCAGGAGGTCCCGGAGCTCTTGCCCCATTACCTTCCAAGGAACTTGGGGTGTCGGGCCGAAGCTTTGGCCGCTCGCTTCCTCAACTTTCTGTGAGGATAAGACAATAGCAGAGTCAGGATCAGTCCAGAACCAAGTGGGAAAGGCTGGTGCTGGGATCAGTGACAAGATTTCCAACAGTCAGAAGGCTCCTGGTGGCAGGATGTTATAGCATCAGATAATCCCAAGGCTCTACCCTTCACAGCTGTTTGGTTTCACAAGCACATGACCAGTGAGCAGCAGTGAAGTTTGTGAACTCAGGAGTGACAGAGCCCCTATACCAGGACCCACAGAAATTTGGCTAAGGCAACTGGGGAATAAGGATTCTTGAGTCCATATCAGAGCTGATCTAACTGAGGGGAGGGCTAAGGGGAAGGGTCTAAGTAGAAGCGTTTTAGGATTGCTAGGACTCCCAACTGACCAGGTGAGACAACTGGACTGGTCATGCCTAAGGAGGCTGATTGTCTTTTTTTTCTTGCATGATCTCTGGCTTCTGGCATTTTCAGGCCTGAGGCCAGTGGACCAGAATTGAGTACCAAGGCTGGATATCCAAGATGTTAACTTGGTTTGACTGGGGAACATGAGGCCAGACTGATGAGGATGACAGCATTCTTCCTGCCCAAGTTAAATCCTGTATGTGTTAGTCATTCACAAACTGAGCTCATCTCCCAAACATACTGCCAGGGAAACAAGTTCTAAAACCTTATGGTTTTTAAATTGGCCTGGATATTTGACCTATTTTATTCTTCAAGAGTCCTTAAGTCTAATTTCTGGGAACTAGGACTGTTTCTCCTCTTATTCTCCCTTTGATTTCAAAGACTTTAATTCTGCCCCCTCTTTGTCCTGTCCAAGTACGTATAGATGAATGCAGGTATTGCCTGCTTGTTTGAATGCTTATGGAATTCTGTGTTATCATCTTAGTTATCCTTTCCTTGACCATGTTCCTGCTCTGCTCTTTCTCTTGAGTCATATTTGGACAGTGTCCTCTGTGCAGATGCACTAGGATTTTAAAGTACAGATTTTAAACAGAGCTGAAGCTGCTTGGTATTTCCTGCCCTGGCTTCTTCCTGAGGATGTTCTTAGTTGCTTTATTTTTTCCAAAGCATCCAATATGTCCAACATTCCTAGAAGAGTCTACAATAACTCTCAGGTCTCTTTCCTGAGATATTACTAAGAGTTCAGAAGCTTTCATCCTGTAAGTGTAGTGCAAAACTTTTTCTTCTAATGTCTTTTTGTCAAACATGTCTAAAATGAAATACACTAGGTACTTCATTTCACCAGTAACCCAGTGAGATCATCTTGAGTAGTACTTAGAAAAATGTGGTATTATCTAGAAATTTAGAAGAACCTCCTCTTAAGTTATTTAAGTACCTTATACGGTCTTTAAATTACATTATATATTTTATGGCATATGTAGTTGTACATGTCATATGGTATAATAGAAGAAATATTAGGGACCTGATACTTAATTAGGTCTGATATTTGTCTTGATTTACATTTCTTCATTCACAAATGTGCTTGTTTTCTCCTTATCATTTGTTACTTCAACCATCAAACATAAAAACCTACCTATATCTGCACACCCATCTCATTCCAACCTCCTCTCTTCTCTAAGGCCACCCCCTCAAAATGTTTTGAATTCCATTTCTTATGATCCTTTCACTCCTTCTCAATTAAGAAGTTTCACACGTCTCCTTCTCAACTGAATCTTACAAACATGTTGAAATCTCTATTACATGTGCCCCCCCCACATCCTCCACCCTCACATCTCTCCTCCCCTTCAGAGAAAAATTTTCAAGAGTTGCTGACACTCACCATCTCTCTGTCTTCGCTTCCCACTAATTCCTTAACCTGCTCCTTTCCGGTTTTCCCCACCCATCACTCTGCAATAATAAATCCAGTAGACAGTTTCTGTCTTCATCTTGCTGACCTCTTGGTAGCACCTGACAGGGCTGCTCTCTTTCCTTGGCTCTCCTACCACTCTGCCTGGTGTGATTCCTCATTCCAGTTGTTCTTTCTTCATCTTCTTTGCAGGCTCCTCCTCTTTCTGATCACTTAAATTCTTGGAGCTCTAAGGCATTCATCTCTTCTCACTCCACAGCCTCTTTCTTTATGTTTTTATTCACATAACCTTGTATATTGTGTTGCCTCCTTGATGTTTCCATTTAGCCATCTTAAAGTTATCTAAAATGTAATATAGGTCCAAAACATAAATTCATAATTCTTTCAGCAAAATCTACTCCAGAAACCTAGTGGTCAACTTTGACACCTCTCTCTTCTTTGGCTCCCAAAGTCAATCACAGTAAAGTCCTGTCAATGTTACTGACTAGTATCTCTCCATCCATTTACTCTTGCTCTTCTCCATTTCTCATAAATGCAGTCAAGGTGATCTTTTGGAGCTGCACACCTTGTCATATCCTCTCATGACCCTCCTCATAAATCATACCACTGGTTTCCCATTGCTTTTATCATAAAGACCCAAATCTTCAAAATAGCCTGAGGTCTTCTATGATCTCTCATCACTTCTGTGTTCTCAGCACCTTGCACAGTGCTGGGCAAATAGTAGAAGTTCAATAAATATCTGTCGAACTGGAATGAGCTAGAAGAGGGACTTCTTAAACAGCACTTAAGCAATTAGAACCTCAATTTATTTGCCTGCAAAAGGGCAGTAAAGTAAATGGTTTAATCATCTGTTCATTCTTTTACCCTTATAAAGTTCTACAACTTTTACATATTCTAGAGAGGAATAACCAAGCCAAGTTTAAAATACTAAATACACTATATTCTGATTTTCTCATCCCTAGATCTTACTGACTTCCTTTAAAAGATAGCAGAGGCATCTTCTTTCTCCAAGGGAGGTACAGTTGTTTATAACTATCTTGCCTATACTTTATGATTGTGTTACTTGTGAGAATGCGCCCTGTCTGACTTGCCCTGTAAATGAAGATATATAAAATATCTGCATCTCAGGACTCTTGTCATCTCTTCCTAAGAATGACCTCTGTACTTAGCATATCCTCTTCTCCAGCCTTCATATCCCAGACTCAGCAAGAGATTCCAGTATGTACACAAATATTTCTGACTGTTACTTCAGGCCACGCATAACCAGGGACAACTCCTGGCTGTCAGACTTCACAAGGGTGGCCTGCGTCTGAAGCCAATTTACATTACCTTGAAGCCCAGAGATGGCTGGTGGCACCATCCTTCTCTTGAGGAGCTGCAGAATCACTTTAGGTATCTCTTCTCTTATTTTCCATACTCTCTGTAGTTCTACATCCTTTCATTACCCTCCCATTGTTGTCACCCTCCTCATCACTTAATTTTTACAAATTCCTAACTAGCTTTACTGCATCTAGAACTTCCTCTTCCAATTCACTACTGTCAGGCAAACTTTAAAAAACACTGGCCTTATTTTATCACTGTCCCATGCAAGCACTTGTATTTTTAACTTTAAGAGGTCAAACTCTCTAATCTGTCATTAAAAGGCCTCCATTTTCTGGCCTTTATCCATTCAGATTGCTCTTTCATTATCTCTCAGTATAAACCTTCTACTCTAGTCAGGTGTCTTTTGAAGTGTATCCTATTCAATATCACATCGATTGGAGTGAACAATGACTTCCATATTGCTAAATCCAGTGTTGGTCTCTCAGGCCTCCTGTGTTCAGCAGCACTGACTCAGCTGACAACTGTCTCCTGCCTGGAGTACTCTACTCGGCTGCCAGGCGACCACCCTCACCTGATTTTCTTTCTGTCTCAACTTACTGTTTGCATTTCACCTTATCTTCCTGACTTCATGTTTAAGCTCCCCAAGGTTCAGTCCTTGGAACTCTTTTTTTTCTATTTGCGCTCATTTCCTCAGTGATGTTGTCCAGTTTCAGGACTTTAAATACTTCTATTCAGCTGAACCCAATTGCCTATTCAGCCTCACCATTTCAATGTCTTCAAGAATCTCAAATTTAACAGGTCCCCAAACAAGTTCCTAATATATAACACCCTGTCCCACTCCCACACAAAACATGCTCCACCCACTGTCTTCCTTATCAAACAGGGCCGACTCCACACGTGGCTCAGGCTGAAAACTGTGGAGTGACCCTTCTTTCTTGTCTCTCTCACACCACACCGAATCCATAGCAAATCCCGTTGGCTCTACCTTTCCCTATACACAGAATTTCATCACGTTTCACCACTTCCTTGAGTCGCCATCACCTCTCACATTGTTTACTTGGCTTCTGGGAGGCAATGACTTCTTAACTAGTCTCCCTGCTTCCTTGATTCTCCTGCATTCCTTACAGTCTATTTGTAACAAAGCAGCCAAAATAATACCTAAAAAATGGAAGTCAGATGTCACACCTCTGCTCAAACAAAACCTTATCTCACACAGAGGAACAGCCAAAGTCTGCTAAATGGTCCTACAGGATCTGGCTCCCCATTCTTTCCCTGTCTCCTCCTATATCACATTTCCATTCATTTTCTCCCGTTCACTCACCTCCAGCCCCATTGGCCTCCTGGAACATGACAAGAATGCCCTCTCCCCCACCCTCACTCCCCCCTGCCAGAATCTTCTCATTTATGATCCTTCTTCCTGGAAATGCTCATCTAGATTTCTGCATAGTTTGTTACCTCATATCCTTTAAATCTCTTCTCAAGGACGCCTTCTCTGACCACTCTATTTAAAACTGCAGTCTCACTCCCACTTACTAACTCTTCCTAGCTTTATTACTCTCTTCGCCATCCTTCCATTTTGTAATTTTACTTACTTATTTTTTGATTCTTCCCTAGTCCATGAGATCAGGGATTCTTGTCTGTTTCATTCCCTGTTGAATCCCTGAGACAGCAGTCTCTGGCACACAGTAGGCACTCAATAAATAAATATCAAATGAACGAATCTCTGCACCTACTCATGCTATTCTCTTCACTTGAAATGCCTGCTATTTAAATTGTCCTAATCTTTTGAACACCAATAGACCTTCATGCTTGGATTAGAGAAGGTAAAAAAACACAGAGAAGGAAATACAGCCCAAGATAGAGTAGGAAGAGAGCACAGCACAGCTGTTTTAAAACAGAGTCTCTAGACTAGATGAAGTATATTCCTTGGGAATTAAAGAACTTTTGGATGTGTCTCAGCCAAGGCAGGGAAAATCTGAGCAAGTTTGGAAAAGACTGGAGGTTGGGTAATATATTGACTTTCAAAAAGAAGAAGAAAGATTCCTCAATCTACAGATAAATAACATCATAGAATAAGTTATTAAATGAAGTTTGTGAACGCTGAGGAAAATACATGGTAATCCTTAGAGACCTGAGAGGATTTCAGTAAAAATTAGCTCAGTCAAACCATCATGATTTTCTTTTTTGATAAGATTACCTAAGTGGCAGGCTGGAGAATGGCTGTGAACATAGTATATCTGGATTTTAGCAAAGACTAACAAAGTCTCCCAGGATTTCATTATAGATGTTGAAATGTTAGCCATGTCATTTTTGTGTTCCGTTTGTTCCCAATTGGTCGAAAAAAATTTCACAACTAGTGATTAAAAAGGCTTGATGTAAATCTGGAGGAAAGTTTCATAAGAAGAGTGAGACCTTGGTTTTAAACATCTGAAAAATTTAATGGTCTTTCTGATGAAACCAGAAGGTTGCAGCTATCACATCTGCCATAAGAGGCTGGGAGGAATGACAAAACAGAAAATACTGCCAAGATTCAAGATAATCTCGGGGGGTCATCACGGCTTTTTAATAGGTTTAAAACGATGTATCGAACTAATGTAACAGAGTAAACTCAACACAGGATTAGGTCCCAAGAGGCTGCTCTATCAGCATGAAGGATAAGGAGAGACCTAAACTGGTGTTAGGCGATTACAAGTCCAATATGAGCAGTGGGATGCTTCCTCAACAGAAAGGCAGTGCAAAATCTAGGCAGACTTCGATGGAAGTTGAGCGTGTCTGCGATGCCCTGCCTTGATCAGACCATATCTGAAATAGTGTGCCCAGTAGAAGTTCACCTAGATGGCAAGAGGTCTTTCTGCAAAACTGATCTAAGGAAGAGCTGAAGAAAATAAGCATTTTAGCCTGCAAAACAGATTGGTGACTGTAAAGATTTCCAAATTCCTCAAAGTGACCAAATTAGATGCTCCAGGGAAGCCAGACGCTGTAAGCACAGGGCAGTTCCCCAGTGTGATTCGTTATTCTGGAAGCCAGCGCCTACCCCAGCGCTCCAACAGCAGCAGGTGAAGAGGGCCGGATGCCTCGGCCAAAGGACGCGCCTAGGAGTCCCGAGGGCTGGCGCGCTCGCAGACACGCCTCGTGGGCGGCCTCAGCGCCCTCCGGCTCTCCGCGATTGGCCCTTTGGCGAGGACACACAGCTCCGCGGGCGCCACGGGCCTGTCAGCGCCCTGACTCCCGGCGTCCGGCTCCGGACTGGACGCACCCAGGCACCGCCCCGCAGGGCCTCTCCCTGGGCGTGGCGCGCGGCCCGGCGCCCCGGGCGCGGACACTGCCTGCCGGCCACAGCGTCACCGGCACGGACGCGCGACCTGCCGCCACCCATCCCGGCCCCGCGCCGGACCCGGAGAGCAGGAGCCTCACCGGCCCCACTTCAGACCCACCTTGGGGAGCCCTTCCTGGTCCCACAGGTTTCGCAGCTTCACTTTCGGAAGGGCCTCCATATTTCCCCGCTCTGCGAGCCCCGGTGTCCCCAGTTCCCTCTCAACCCCAGTGCGCTCCACCCAGCGCCCACATCCCTTCACCTGTAGAAGGCGGCGTTGACCCTCTTTTCGCTAGGGAAGCCTAGCAACCCGCAGACCACGTGGCTGTTGTGGGCGCTCCAGCCTTTGTCACACACTTGCGACCAGCCGTCAGGAAGCCTGACTTCGACCAGTCCCTCAGTCACAGGCAGGGGCCGCCTTCCCCACCCAACAGCTGGTCGCAGCCGCACCTCCTCCACTTGCAGGTGATGTTCTACCTGGACATGGGGCAACAAGCAGAGGGAGGACTCCTAGTAGCACCTTTCATATGTCCAGTCACCCTTCAGGACCCTGAGTGCCTGTGCTTGCCATAAACCGGATGGAGAGGTGGGGCTGGGGCAGGGCTAAGAGGCCTGCCTGCTCTCTCCCCTGTGTGGACTGGGGCGTGTGGGTGTGCTGACTCCTGCAACCCTGAGAGTAGACGGTCATGCTGTCTCTCAAAAATGATTAAGGTGCTGAGGAGGAGCACCTAACTGCCTGGAGCATGTGGGCATACTTCGCAGAGCAAGTGGCATGGAAGGAGGAGAAGAAAGTAAGAAGGGAGGTGTTCCAGGAGAGCAAGAACATGTAGGGTGAGGGAGAGCACAGGATGCCCTGGGGCCAGGGATGAAGTTGGAGAGGCTCATGCCAGGTTTAGCAACTTGAATGCTAGTGCAAAAACAAACCTGGGCTTTACAGTGTCTAGGAGGTTTTTCATTTGTCTCCATATCCCCCACCACCCAGCCTCCCATGAACCCAATTATCCTATGGGGCATATGGGATCCTCTCACCTTCCAGTATCTCCTCTAACCACATATAGCCACCCCATAGCCCTCTCTTTCTGGCCATCCGGGTGGTGTGTGGGTATATGTCTGTGTTTGTGAACTGCAGACCTCAATGACGTTAGAATCTGAGAAGCCAGGGAGGCGCTGGTCCTTGCAGATGACCCCAGCATCCTCATCATGGGTACAGTCACTATTCCCCCAGCCCCGGAAGGTACATTCATTCACACTCTGTTCAGTCCCACTGCAGCTTAGGTTGTCCAGCCAGATGCGGCCTGTGGAAGGGGAGAGGAGGGGCAGAGAGGCTTAGAGAGGTCGGATTGGGGGTTAATGACGGGGATGTCAGGGAGAGTGGGCATGGAAGCCTCACATCTAGCTGTGATGACCCCATTGTGCTGGAAAGATAACGGATGGGGAAGGGACAGGGGACCCTGGAAGGGAATAGGAAAAGGAGCATAGGATTGGTGGAGGGTTGGTGGTGATCTGGGGATACTCAAGCATTTGGTAGTGGGAATAAAAAAACCAAGAGTCGGTCCTGAAGCTCTGGTCAGTCCTTATCAATTCAGGGATGGCTACAATTAATTACCATTGTGTGTTAGGCGCTCTGCCATGGTATGTACATACACAATCATTCTTAGAACAGAGCTGCCAGAAGGTATGATCACCGTTTTTTATAAAGAAATTGGGGTTCAGGGAAGTTAAGTAACTTGTCTAAGACCACACAGCCAATACATGGTGGCTCGGTGATTTGAGCCCTTGTGCAGCTTGGAATTCAAGATCCTTTCACCTCAGTCTCACATTCTCCTACGTGCTCACCTTGTCTGTGCTGCCACATTCTTCTGTCTGCCTGGACCACACTGAAATGAATACCAGTGACATCCTCTCAGATAGGGTGGACCCTCAAAGGCCATCTGTCTCGGCAGTGTGCAGGGACCCCTCCTGCATATCTTGACAGGACATACCAGCTTCTGCTGGCACACCTACCTCCTGCCCCACCAGGCTGCTGGAACCATCACAAAGTCTTTGTGACTCTTCGTGACTTCCCCCCATCAGGTCTGATTCAGTCCTTTGATGCTATCCAGAAAAATCCCTCAGCCAAATGACTCTATTCACATTTGCAGACAACCATCATGCATTTGCCATCTGATGCTTTTTCTTTTCATCCCAAACATCCCTGGTTTCTTCAGCTATTCCTCCTTGAAACCTGGCTTCCAATTTTTTTATATCTGGGAAGCTCTCCTCTGAAAGCATTTCCATTTTCTACTGTCTCTCTTAAAATGTGGCATCTACAAGTGACACTTTAATCCAGAAGTGGCCCAGCCAGTGGGGGTTGGGGAATCAGCTGCAGACTGCACCAGCTTCTGTCCGTGAATCTCACTGTGGGCTCATACAGTGCAAATACCCCTGGGTCTCCAAACTGCTCCTGATACCCACATTCATACTTGTTTTAGACTTCATACATGTCCTTAGTCAGTTTCAGCTGCTTGGTTTCAGCTTTGGCCTATACTGTGACTTTGTCAGCTGCAGTATCTGTGATCCCTTCTGGCTTTGGGACATCCAGACATCATTTATCTGCTCTTAGTTTCCCATGAAACCAATTGTACTTTAATCATACAAGGCTCACCTGCATCAGGGCTGTCCTTGCATGTGGCTTTGTAGATTCATACTTCTGCAGCAGAAAGAAACTTAGAGATCATCTAGTCATTTTGCACATGGGGCACCTGAGGCTTAGAGAAGGCATTGACCAGCCAAATGTCACCCAGGTCTGAGAAGTGACTATATTGGTTGATTTGTCAACCATGAGTTTACTCGACACTGACTGTTCTTGGTGTCCTGTGTCCCTGTGGCTGTGCCATCCTGGTGTCCCCTCTCCTTGCGTGGAGCCAATTGGTTATGCATAGAGCCTTGCTCACCTGTTCCAGGGCCATATTTGGCACTGTGGGTCCAGCCTGTGGCCTCTGTGAAGCCCAGCTCACGGCAGAGGACATGGGCAGCTTGCAGCGTGAAGTCATCATCGCAGATGGTGCCCCATTCACCAGCTCGCTGTATCTCCACGCGGCCTTCGAAGGGCTTCCTGGGGAAGCCGGCCAGCCGGAACCGCAGCCCCTGGCTCCCGGCCCTCTTCTCGGGGGCCGTGGATGGGGAGGGAGATCCCAGGAGTGAGCCGCACAGCAGGCACAGCAGCAGCCCCCGTGGGCTCCATTGCCAGACACTGACAGGTTGCATGGCAGCGAAGGCCTGGGTGTCCCAGAGAGAGAGTGTGTGAGAGAAACAGATTGTGCCAGGCCCAGGCCCAAGAGTCAGGTCATGGGGGGAACAGAGATACTAAGACCAGAGGCAGAGAGACAGCACGAGAGAGACAGGCACTAGTGTGAGAGAGAAACACACACAAAATAAGCACAGGGTCAAGGAGGCACAGACAGAGAGCCAGACTGAGGAGGTGGAGAGACAGAGACAGAGAGAGGCTCTCCCTCCCTTTTGTAAGAATTCTCATTAATTATCATGTCTCACAACATCCTTCCCTCTTGCCTTCATCACCTCTCTTGCCCCCATTCACTGACGGAAGTGACCCATCAAAGACACTGATTAGAGACCGAGAGTCAGGGATTGGTAGAGATTAACTAGAGAGAGACTGAGCAAGAGACACACAGAGGAAGACTCAGACAGACAGGATGTGAGAGGACAGGGAACTGTGGGAATGAAAGGGGACCAAACAGAAAGAGACTGCGAGCTAGAGACCACATTGAAGACGGACATAAGGCGATGGGGAGGGAGCCAGGCACAAAGAAATGGTTAGCAAAGGAGAGGCAGGCAACAGGTTGAGGAGAGGAACTGACAGGGGCCAAGCAGAAGCAGGAGGGACCCAGATAGCCCCATTCAGCAAGTCAGAGGACAGTTACTGACTGTGGAGAGATGCAGGCAAGGGGCCTTAGGACACCCTGGGATCTTGGGTTCCCTAAATGGGAGCCAAGCCCAGAATCCTATCTGAGCAGCTTCCGAGGCAGACAGGGCAGAGACGGGAATGCATGGAGAACCCATTGCACAGGGTGCCCGGCACACAGGCTCTCACATGTCCTGCAGGGTCAAGGGGCCCAGGAGGGCCAGGCCCCAAGCTGGCCGGGTAATGGGGTGGGGTTGTGCAGTCCTGCTGCCAACACTGCCATCCCTGTCACCGGGCAACGGGAGCCCAGGGCGTCAATTGACTCCTCAGCCAAGGCCTTCCCTCTGGGGCTAAAAACAGCTCCTCTACAGCAAGGGGGCCCCCCAAACATGCCTCCCCCAACTCAGACAAGTAACCCAACAGGCGAGCTTTGTTCTGAGGACATTTCGGCTTGGGGGACCAGGAGCTGGGTCTCACGGAGAAGCCCCCAGCCTCAGGGCCCTATTTGGAACACCCTGCAGCCCCTTACCCACCAAATATTTGCTTCCTCTCTCCACTCTCCTTGTGTCTCACTCTTCTTTGACAATAATAAAACCCTCAGCTGGTTGGCTTCCCCGTCCCAACTCCATTCCACACCACCCCCTTCCCCTGATCCCTTCACCATCCTCTCCATCAGCAACTCCCCCTCCTCCTGCCGGCAACGTGACTCCCCCTACCTTCCGCTGAGAGGGCCTCTAGAGGCTGGGAGAAGAGTCCTTGTCCTGGAGATCTGTCCTAGGACTTCCAAAAAAAAAGTGCTCGGCCAGGGGAGACTGGACGCCCCCCGCGCTCTTTCCCCCTCCTTTCGTCCCTCCCACGTTCCCTTGAGCCCTCCCACATTCCGCCCTGTCCCTGGATTCCTCTCGGGCTAATTCCCTCCTCTTCTCCTCTTGGCCCTCCCCTCCCCCGGGAGCTGGCTGCTGCCGCCCCACCTCCCCAGCCCCTGACCCTCCCCGCCTGCTCAATGAAGCTTTCTTTTCCCGCGGGTTGGAAACCGGGCAGCTGCAGTCAGGAGCTGGACGCGCAAGAGGCCAGGGGGCTGCGGACCTGCCCCGGCGGCGGCCGCACTGGCGGCGGGAGGCCGCGGCTTAGGTCCGGGCTCCGGGAAGCCTTCCAGTCCTCAGCCCCCAGCCCTTCCCCCACGTCCCCTCTCCGCGGAGCGTAAACAGCCCAACTCCGGCCGGGCTAGGGGCGGGCCCAGTCCGGGGAACCGAGGCCAAGAGGGCCCACGTGGTCCCCCCGGAGCCCCAGGGTGCCCGTCTGCATTTTAGAGGTGATGTCACGGCCTTCCCTCTGACGTCACGTTGAGCACATGACGTTGCATGCAGCCCCTAAACCCAGGCGCCAGAGCTCTCCGGCCGAAACCGCGAGGTTTCTCTTGGTGAAGCCACTTGTGAGCGTCCCAGGGCTGTGGGTGGGGGCCTGGAGGTAGTCTGTCACCCAGCTTATCTGGGGAACCCCCTGCCCTTGCTTCTAGTTCGTTTCCTTCCTCCCGCTTTGAGGACCCGGGGCCAGAGAGAGGGGAGGGAACGCCTCCGGTGGGCCCGTCCCCGCCCCTCGCCCCGTCCCCGCCCCCAGCCGCGGGGCCAGGAAGCAAGGAAGAAACCGCCGGTGGCCATGGACGGGGCGGTGATGGAAGGGCCACTCTTTCTACAGAGTCAGCGTTTCGGTACCAAGGTAGTTGCGGGGGCAGGGCGTGCCGAGCCGCTTCAGAGCTAGGGTGGGAGAAAGAGCGGGGGGCGGGCAGCGGGTCGGAGCGTGGCGCCTGGCGCCCCGGAGCCCTATATTGCTCCCGCTAAGTTGCTATGCACACTTCCGAGGGGGCGCCTGCCGGTCTTGGGGTGCACTCTCTCTGGTCCTGGGGAGACGGGGCAGCAGGAAGCCTTCAACCCCAAATCAGCTAGAGCCGGTTTCTCCTTCCCCGTCGGAGCCGGACCGCGTCTCTCGCTCTCTCCCCGCAGAGGTGGAGGAAGACATGGGCTGTGCTGTACCCTGCCAGTCCCCACGGCGTAGCGCGGCTCGAGTTCTTTGACCACAAGGGGTCGAGCTCTGGAGGGGGCCGAGGGGGCTCGCGCCGCCTGGACTGCAAGGTGATCCGCCTGGCGGAATGTGTAAGCGTGGCCCCCGTGGCGGTGGAGAGTCCCCCGGAGCCCGGCGCCTCAGCCTTCCGCCTGGACACTGCGCAGCGCTCCCACTTGCTGGCGGCGGACGCGCCATCCAGCGCCGCCTGGGTGCAAACGCTGTGCCAAAACGCCTTTCCGGTGAGGGGCCAGGGCTGCGGGCGAGGGGCTAGGACCAGCCGTCCTGGACCCTAGAGGCGATGCAGGGTGGGGGCAGTTACAGAAGCAGAGGAACTGGGCTGGCTCAGCTCCCGGGAACCGCGCTGAGGAAATTACAGAGTCCTTTCTCTTCAACCCAGAAAGGCAGTTGGGCTCTGGCACCTGCTGAGAACTTACCCAAGATTTCTGCCTTGGAGATGCTGGAGAACTCGCTATATAGCCCCACCTGGGAAGGTAGACGCTGAGGAGACTGGGCAGGGATGGGGTGGACAGGAAGAGTGCCCTTGAAAAGGGGCGATTTGAGGGTTCAAGAAGCTCCTGAGAGCGGGCTTCCATATGAGTGCTTGCACAATGCGCCCCTCTCCCCTTGCCCCCCGCCCCTCCAGGTGCCGGTCTAATTGTGTATTCCTTCCAGGATCCCAGTTCTGGGTAACGGTGCAGAGAACTGAAGCTGCTGAGCGCTGTGACCTGCATGGCTCTTACGTGCTGAGGGTGGAGGCTGAGAAGTTGACTCTCCTGACTGTGGGGGCCCAGAGTCAGATTCTGGAGCCACTCCTTTCCTGGCCTTACACTCTGTTGCGCCGCTATGGCCGTGACAAGGTGCGAGGGCTGTCAGGGAGGGCTGGCTTCCTAGATCAACAGCTGTGGGTCGAGTGGGCAGAACAGGAAGGTGGGGAGCACTGCCATCTGGATAACCCTTCCTTGCCTAGCCCATGACCCCACCTCCTTCCCCAGATAGTCTTCTCTTTGCAAATTTCCTAAACTAGTTGTGGTACTGTGATTCACCTCTCATGGCTCCTGGTAATGTGTTTCCCTCCACACCCTCTTCAGGTCATGTTCTCTTTTGAGGCTGGCCGTCGCTGCCCCTCTGGTCCTGGAACCTTCACCTTCCAGACGGCACAGGGAAATGACATCTTTCAGGCAGTTGAGACTGCTATCTGCTGGCAGAAGGCCCAAGGAAAGGATGGTGCGCAGGGCAAGGATGGCCAGGTGCAGGATGTTCTTGGAGCTGATTCCCGTGAAGGGGAAGTGGCAGAGGGGAAGCTGGTTTCTGCCCCTGGCCCTCAGGAGCTCCTGGGCAGCCCTCCAGCCCTGTATGCTGAACCCTTAGACTCCCTGCGGATTCCTCCAGGGCTTTCCCAGGATTCCCTGTATTCAGACCCTCTGGACAGCACCCCTGCTCGGGCAGGGGAGGGGGTACAGTTAAAGAAACCGCTCTTTTGGGACTTGCATGAACATGTGCAACAGCAGTTGCTGAAGGCCAAGCTGACGGACCTCAAAGAAGACCCCATCTATGATGAACCTGAGGGTCTGGCCCCAGCTGCTATCCGGGGCCTTTATGACCTGCCTCAGGAGCCCAAGGATGCGTGGTGGTGCCAGGCTCGGGTGAAGGAGGAGGGCTATGAACTCCCCTACAACCCTGCCATGGACGACTATGCTGTGCCACCCCCTCGGAGCACAAAGCCCCTCCCAGCTCCTAAGCCCCAGGGCCCAGCCTTTCCTGAACCTGGAGCTCCAACAGGCAGTGGCAGCAAAGGCCACAGCTCAAACACTGCCCTGTACAGCCAGGTCCAGAAGAGCAGGGCCTCCGGGATCTGGGACTGTGGGCTGTAGAGTAGGAACCGACGGGACTGGGGTCAAGACAGAGGGCTCCAAGTGAGAAGCCGGGCAAGGCTAGGGTTGCTGCTAGGAGGCCCATGGGGAGGTGGCACTGGGGATCAAGGAAAACTGTTAGAACCAGAGGGCTGGAGGAGCCTGAATGACACCAGGGGACCAGATGGATCAGGGGAGTCAAGGGTAGGGTGATCAATCTCAAGGAGTCCTGGAAGTGGGACAGATGGCAGGGGCTGAGGCAGGAACCTGGGGGAAACCAGCATCCCAAGTCATCCTCCTTGGGGGACAGACAGCTGCTGGATGAGCTCTGTTGACAGGGGTGCTTGGTCAGAGTGGGTATGCTGTGAGGGGCCTGCAGGAGGCTATAGGGAGATGCTGGACTATGCCTGGATCCTTACCCCTGTATTGTTTTTTTTTCCAGAGACACGTATTTTAAAAAGCTTTATCATCATTAAAGGCAGTTTGGGTTTAAGAGTACTATGTGTGTGAATAGTCCCAGAGGGCATGGTGGTGGGGTGTGCTGTGTGGGTGTGGAGGAGAACCAGGGAGGGGGTGGAAGCTGTGGCAGGAGGAAGGGGTCACAGAAAGGAGCCAGGCAGTGTGGCGGCTCAGCACTTGGGTGGTCCAGTCAGGCCTGCCTGGACTTGACCCTCTCTCTCTCTGACCCTGGGCAGTTGTATAACATCTGCAACCCTCATTCCCTGCACCCCCGTGTAAAAATGGGAAAACTTAATAACAGACTCTACTAAAAGGGTTGTTTGTATGAAAGGAGTTAAATTTCTCAAGTACTTAGTGCAATGTGAGGCACAGACTAAACATTTTATAAATGGCTGTTATTCTGTGCATGGAGAGGGCCGATGGGAAGGTGGGGAAAGGGGAATAGGAAGGGACTAGGTCATTTCACACCATTCTGTCCCCTGTTCTCAGTGATGTGACCCCACCACCACCACACACACGTTGCATGTATGTACCAAGCACCAGCCACTTTTCTGTGAGGAGGCTGAAGGGAACCTAAGTGTGGGTACAGTGGGTGTAGTAGGAGGGCTGTAGACTTTGGAATGAGTATTGGATTTCAATCCTTGTTTTTCATGAGCTCTGAAAACCTCATCCTTAGAGGCCCAGTTTCCTGAAGGGGACCTGACCTCACCTATCTGCTTACACAGAGCTATAAAGAGAAATTCAGGGCAGAGAATGAGCCTAACAATGGTGGAGGCTTACTGGGTATTTAATCTTCATCTGTGTTAACAGTATCAAATGATCCAAAAGAGAATGAGTCCAAGCTCCCTGCTAGAAGGACAAGGCTTGGGTGTGTCTCTTCCAGGCCTGAGGAGTGGGTTGGTGGCAGCACTGATGGCAGAAGAGGGGAAGGCTCTAAAGTCACCTGGAGCTCACAGAGGCTGATGCAAGGCAGACATCAGGTGGACAGAAGACAAGTTTGACCAACGAAAGCTGCTGTGTGAGCCTTAGCATGGAAGTGGTTGAGCAGGCTGGCTGCCTCTGGCGTTGGTGACTTAGAGCCCTGAGGGGTACCCCTCCTCCTCTTCCTCCTCCTCCTCCTCCTCTTCCGCCTCCTCCTCCTCCTCCCTGGAAGGCTGGAACAAGACTTCTGTGGAGGCTTTGCTGGTTGCTGACATCTTGGGGACTCTGTTAGGGGCTGGAGTCACAGGCAGGGGGGCCACTGTGGCTCTAACTCGGTTGGTCTGCAACTGCCCAGGCTGCAATGCAAGCAGAGCCTTCTCTGAAGACCAGACAGAGTTCCTGATACCCTATCCCATTCCTTGCTGGCTTCCTGACTCCTTCAGGTGTCCCACCCTTCGAGTGACAGCCTCAAAGCCTAGGCAGTGGAGTCCCCTGGGCTCTAGCCTCCACGGTGCCGTCTCCTGGCTGAGGGTCCCTCATCTGTTAGCTTGCCCACCATTTGTCTCGTGGTGGAATCTCCTTTCGATTGTAGTTTGGAAACACCTTTCTTTTGTAACTTCAGCTAAGGCAAAGCAGGACTTTTCTAAAGGCTCTGTAACTGGGAAACTAGGAAAAGATTAATAAAGCAAAGGAAGCCCAAATATTATAGAATATGGATTTAATAAAAATAACTCCACCCTCAATTACTCTTTCTCTTCAGTCCTTGTCACTAGAGCCCTGTCTCCAAGCTACTAACCCTGCTAAGCCTCCCTTGACTCATATGTAAAGTGAGCATAACACTTACCTTGCAGGGATGCTGTGAGGATTAAATGAGAAAAATATATGTGAAAGCTTTGGTCACAAAATCTAGCAAATGACTGGTGCTCAGTAAAGCCTCATTTACTCCCTTCCCTTGGGTATCTTTTCCCCCACCTTCCAGCCTTTTCTTTGGACAGAAGGTTGTGGCTGTAGTTCCAGTGTGGCCAGTTTGCTTAGCGGGGGTGGTGGTCTGTTAAATAACTAGTGAGTTATCAGAAACACTAGGATTGAAATATCTAAACATTATCAAGTAGAAAATCTTCCCTATGGGGAGGGGTTGTAATTTCCTTTGTCTAGAACAAAGGGCTGCTCCTTTTCTTCCTTTGCTGTTGGCCTGGTTCTCCCCTCCAACAAAGGAGGGCCACTCTCTTGGATGAGGGGTTTGGGGATGGGAGGAGGGCTTTCTGGGCTTGGGGCCTAAAAGGGAGGCAGGGAAGGAAAGAGGGGAGCTGTACCTTTCTCAGGGCCCGGCTCTCCCAGCTGTGGTGGGGTCGCCCCTGAGGCTTGAAGAAGGTGCTGCTCAGGTGTGAGTACAGGTGGCTCCAAACTTGCAAGGGGTTGTAGGTGGGCTCCAGCTCTAGACCATCCAGCAGGCTCTGAGGAGGAGAGAGGAGGAGCCTCACTCAGGGCACTGAGGCCACAGAACCCATGAAGTCAGGAGAAGCCCTTTGAGCACGAGAGGCTGGAGCAGGTGTGGAGACTAGGGGCTTCACCGAAGGCTGTGAAACAGATGTAGGGCCCACAAGTGCTCTGGCCCTGAGGTCTGAGTGCTCGGGAGGTGTCAGGCAAGAGTACAAGCAGTAGGAGCAACCCTGAGTGGTTAGGGACACTCCACGGCCCCCAGAAGTGTGTCACGGGATTCTGAGGGGGCCGGAGCACCATGAGGGTTACAAGGCAGCCAGTGTGCAGGGCTGTGAGGGAGGGTGTGTGGTGGCCTGGGGTGCTCCCAGTCTACAAGGCCAGTACACTGAGTTCCCAGCCTGCGAGGTGAGCAGAGCGGAGGACACGTGAACACAGCATTCCTGAGAGGTCAGGTTTTCCGGCCACAACATCCTGTGCCAGGAACCATTGGCCCAGAAGTGAGACGCTGAACGAGCCATGGCCACTCATGCCCACCTCTCTCTGCATCCCCATGGCTGCTCAGCCCAGAGCACAATACCAGGCTCTGTTGTGTCTCCGTGTAAGCCAGCAACCAGCTGCAGTGCAGTTCCCGTTCTCCCTGCCCAGAGCAGCCCTGCGACCCGGCCTGGGAGGCTGGCAGAGGAACTCCAGAATCTAGACTCAGGAGAGGAGGAGGAGGAGAAATGATCTGCAGGGCTGTTCCCTCCTTTCATGGGAGTCTCATTTTTAATTCCTTCCTATTCTGGGTGCCTACAAGGGCTGATTTTTCCTCAACAAACAGAAACAGATGTGCACAAACACAGGTATATGCGTGCACACACACAGTGCAGAGAAAGGCTGTAAGCATAGACCATCATGCAGCTGCTTCCTGATCTCCAGCCTCAGTTCCTTCCCATGACTCCCTTCTTCTCTGACCCTCTTGCACTCAGAACCACTTCTCCCTCTGCCCTGTCCTTTCCCTTGCTCACTTCTCTCTCTCATCCCTTTCTCAGACTCCTTTCTCTTCTCTGCCCTTTATCTGTCTCATGCCTTCTAGGCTCCACCTGCCTCCACGGTCTTGAGACTGTCATCAAGCGGGTCCTCAGGCAGCACTGGGAAGGGACCAGGCAGCATCAGCTCCCGCGTGGCCACCGCCTTCACCAGCAGAGTGGGGGAGCGTGACGACATGATCACATAGAAGGTGCTGGCGGGCTCTCTTGGGCCGTGTCCTCGGCTCAGGGGCTCTCCTTTGGCCAAGAGCAGCCACTCTCTTTTCTGAAACGAGGACATACATAAACACAGCTTCAACTCCAGTCTTTGGCACGTTTTGAAGATTAATCCCATACTGAGGTTTCCTGGAGTTCCCCTGGGGTGTCAGGGAGGGGCAAGCCGTTTACCCTGCCCTGGGAGGAAGAGACTTCCTGCCCACATCTCCAGTGCCCCACGCAAGGCACTGCTCCCTCCCTGGCTGGGGATGTACAAAAGAGGGCTAACAATGCAGAGACAGAGGGGCCCTATAACCTGAAGTGGGTGTTCACCCCAGAGGGGGCTAAAGTCTTAATGGTAAATTTGGAGTTTTAAGACTTGTAATTCTTAAAAAAACAGAGTCTTGAAACAGGCTTATGAGGGGTGCTGTGAAAACTCAGGTCTTATTTTGAGGGTGATAACATCCGGTTGTGTTGAACTTCTGGGGTTAGAGTGGGCTGATTGCGAATATCCCTGGAATGCCAGAGAGGGTTTAAGAAGAAGGTGGTCTAGGAGGAGGGGAGAGTGGGGAGAAGAAAGCTGAGGTACAGTGAGGAGGCAGGTGGCAGACTGGGCCTTTGAGATCAACACAGCCAGAATTCTGGAAGCGGTGTTACTGTTTGAGTGAAAGATACTGCAGAACAGGGGGTGCCGTGGATATTTCAGAGGTTAGCACATGGGAGAAGAGACAATCAGCCGTGTAAGTAGATTTTCTAGGTGCACCCTTTTAAACCAGGCATGGAAATAAGGCAGTCTTCTGTGGTAGTTTTCCAAGGATAACCACACAACTCCAGGAAATATGGAATCAGAACTGGCACAAACATCTGTACACTGTGTCTTCTTACTTGAGGTAACCGTCAGTTAAACCTGTACAAACATAAAGGTCTCCCTGCCTCACAAGATGAAAGAAAGCACACTGACTCTATCTACTCTAACTTACAGGAAAACATGGAAGAAATTATATGAGGAAAGCTGAAAAGGAGAAAAAAAGATCTTATGGGGAGAGAGGAATATCAGTGTCTGGTGAGAAGACAAGTGGAAAGAGACACGGTGGAGCAGAAAACCTCTGCTGTAGCATTAGCCTACACCCCAGAGGGAATGTGCTGGGGTGGTGGTGGGAGGTGGGGTCCGTGCAGCACAGAACTAGGAGGTCTGGTAGGCTGGGCAGGTGTAGGTACCTTCAGAAGCTTAGGCTTTCTTATCAGTGTGCTTATGTCAAGAGGTGTGTTGTCTTCTTGAAGAACAGATCCAAAGTGTGATGGAAATCTACTTGATGCTTCTCAAATCCATCACTCTGGAAATACAGGATGTAGAACTCATGGTGTATATGTGCATGGGGGGAATTTGCCCCTGCTCCAAGGACATGGCTTCTTTAAGCCTGGAAGGGATGCTCTCTTAAAGGAATGAATAGGAAGTACAGGACACTCCATTTCAGCTGCCTGAGGTGACTTCTGATGTGACTCAGCCTTTGGATTATTGCTATCTTAATTTATTTTTACACTGGTTCAGCCATTTGTTTGTGAATTGATTTGTTTCCTTATTAAGAATTTATTGAGTGCCTATCATGTCCCAGGCACTAGGCCTGGGTATATAAAAATTCATTAGATGTGTTCCTTAACTCTTAGAGCTCATAATATAGTAAGGGGAAGGCTTGTAAGCTAATGTTTGTCCAAGACTTAGGATGACCAACTGTCTGGCTTGCCCATTTTTAGCACTGGAAGTCCTGAAACCCAGAAAACCCTTCATCCTGGGAATACTGGGGTTGCTGGTCACCCTCCCAAGAACAGAAGATCTTGCCACTATGGCAAGTTGCTGAGGGCTAAAACTATGGCAATGTTACATTTCTTGCACCTCAGTGTTATGGACCAAATTCACACTTGCTACATCATTGTGGGATTACTAAGAAACTTTGAATGTTGCACAAGGAAAAATCATGATCTCTGGAATTTGACTCTACTGATTTTGAGTCAATAGCTAAGATCCTGTGATCTTACTAAATGGGTAACGTCTCTCAAAAGTAACTCCTGATGTGGGGACTATCAGAGGACTGAGAAGAGATTGAGTTGAAAATATTTTACAGAATGCTTTAAAACTTCTGGGATGATTTACAGAAGGCCCTGGAATTCAGGAAGAGAGGCAAATGCCTCTTTTAACACGTATTAGGGTTCCATAAAGATATGAATTTATTTGCAATTCCCAGGAGCATTCTGAGAGTGAGAGGTAGGGAAGTTGTCAAGGCCACTATTTTGGGCTTTGAATTTCTAAGCTCTTTCTGGACAGTGGATAATGGCACCAGAGAATTGAGGTCTAGGACCCAAGCTTGAATGTAGGTGTTAACCCAAGTCATGGGTTGACTTGTTGCTATAGGTAGTTGTACCTGTGATGGAAATGGTTTACTGCCATAGCAGGTATCTGAGGCTGAGAAAAGGTGGTGGCATGGGGATGTCCCAGAAGACTAAGCTTTGACAGCTCCTAATTGGGAGTGTTTCAAAGGCAGCCACTGAAAGGAGGGAAAAGCAAAAGCACTCAATTTGCTTTGCTTGTGGGAAGAGACACATTTCATTGTCATAGTGCATCCAGGAAGAGAAGTCACAGCTAGTTAAGGAAAAGCTATGCATATCTGGAAGTTTTTGGAAACTGACTGGAAGGGCAGCAGGAAGAAATTAAGTTAATTTGGTATAATTTCCTTATTCTCCCACTCTAGAAGGCAGAACCCAGGAGGGGAAGAAAAAGAAGCAGCAGTGTCCACTATTCTAGTACTCTTACACTGGCTCCCACAAAGGAGATGGAGACCAGGGGATGATGGTACAAGAAATTTCATATCCAGAACCAGCAGATTATACATTCTTCTCAAGTGAACATGGAACATTTTTCAGGATAGATTATATGATAGGCCATGGCTACAATAAATTTTAGAAGTTGAAACCATCTGAAGCATCTTCACTGACTATAGTGGAATAAAATTAGATATCAATAGCAGAAATAAATTTGGGAAATTCACAAATATGTGAAAATTAAACAACATATTCCTAAATAATCAATGGATCAAAGAAGAAATCACAAGAGAAATTGGAAAATAATTTGGGATGGTTGAAAATAAAAACACAACATACTGAATTATATGAAATACAACCTAAGCAGTGCTCACACAGAAATTTATAGCTGAAAAGGATAGGAGTCCTAAGGATAGGAGTCTCATGCCTTAACTTTTCTGTACAACCTACAACTGGTAAAGATATGGAATCAGTAATCAGAAAACTTCACAAAAAGAAAATCCAAGGCACAGATGGATTCACTGGTGCATTCTACCAAACATTTAAAGAAGAAATAACATTCATCTTCCATAAATTCTCCCCCCACAAAAAAAGATGAAGGAACACTTTCCACTCATTCTATGAGGCCTGTATTACCTCATTATGAGGCCAATACTAAAGCCAGGCAAAGCTATCACAAGAAAAGAAATATTACATACCAATATCCCTTATGAATATAGATGCAAAGATCTCAACAAAATACTTGTCAACCAAATCCAGCAACATATGAAAAGGATTATACACCACAACCAAGTGGGATTTATCTTAGGAATGCAAGGTTGGTTTAATATCAAACAATGTAATACGTCATGTTATTAGAAAGAAGGACAAAAACTACATAATCATTTTAATAGATGCAGAAAAAGCATTTGATAAAATGCAAAACCCTTTCATGAACAAATTAGGAATAGAATGAAACTTCCTCAACCTGACAAAGGCCTGTACAAAAATTGCACAGCAAACATCATAGGTAATGATGAAAGACTAGATTTTAAAATTATTTTTAAATTAAAGCCCAAAGGTCTGGAATGAGACAATTATGTCTGCTCTTGCCACTTCTATTCAACAATGTACTAGAGGTGTACTGAGGACCAGAGGGCTATTTCTTTCATTTTCTGGACTGTTACCTTCCTATTCTGACTATATCCTAGGGAGAGGGAGAGGCACTCGTAAATATATTGAGTGTGTCAACATCCTAGCACCTGGGGACTAATACTTTCTAAATCTGATTTAGAAAAATACAGTAACATGACATTTCTAACATCAAAAGGCTAAGGTGCAAATTCATACTGCTTATCAGTGCTGTGAAGGTCAAAAATGTGGCAACAGTCACATGGATGAGGAAGAGGCAAAAAGGATAAGTGGGGATGGGCTGTGTCAGGGAGACAAGGAAGGCTTCAGAGTGAAGATACTCAAGCAGAATCTGGAAAAATGACTAGATATTTGTCAGGTGGACAGAGGTAAAGGGAAGGGAGGAGCATGAAAAAAGTTCTGGAGGTATGAGACAGTTGAGCATTTAGTAATTTATTAGTGCAGTTGGAGTGGAGAATAGAAGAGGCATGGTGAAAGATGAAGCAAGAGAAATAGACAAGGCTGAGTCAGGAGAAGACCACTGATCCCATGCTAGCCACTGTTTGTCCTAGCATCTGTTTCCCCTGTAGGCTCTACACTCCAACCTCATTCTGATCATTTCTGTTTTTAAAAAATGGCTCCTGACCTGCCATCACCCCACTCTCAGCTTGGATTCTTGTTCTTGATTCTCCGCCTAATGTAACCAAGGACTTTCCATTTCCCCACCCATTTACAGCCCAACCAGGTCATTGCCTGTGTACTTAGACTCCTGCTCGACACATTCTGGCTGAATCCTGTCACTTCTGTGGCCAATTAGGGCAGACATGCCTTGCAAAGCTCTGGAATGTGTCTCCAGAGACTCTGACATTTTAAGTAGAAAACTGAAAGACCTAGGTGGTATTTTCATTTCTTTTTCTAGTTCATACAGACATTACTTTGTAAGAGAAATGAGGATGTGGAAAGTGAGTCACTAGCTACATAACTGGGACTACACAGAAGGATTTGGTAACTGAAATTATATTTTCCTGGTGATAGATTTATCTCATAAATACTTGGAAAAAATTAATTTTATGTATTTATATACATCTGTTCCCTACCACATTCCACAAAGCAGTTATGCCAGTTTAGAAAAATGTGACAACATAAAAAGATGAAATAAACAAGGAAATTGGTCAAAGGCAAAATAAGGGTAGGACAATAGTAGAGCCAAGATTAGATAAGCTCATAGAAATGCAAACCACCCACTTTTGTTAGAAGAGAGCCCCACAGCTTTTCCTGATAGAAAGTCTGGGAGAAGCTATCTTATGGATCCTTACCGAGTAGTGAATGTATTTCAGAGAACGCCTGCAATCAGTATGATAATGAATTTTGTATGGCTATACAGTGGTGAAGAGTTTCTGTACTGGAGTCTACCTTTCTGGGTTTAATCCTGGCTCTACCATTTACTGAACTGTGTAATCTTGGGAAAGTACTTAACCTCTCTGGGTCTCAATTTCTTATTCTGTAAAATAGGGATAATATTTCCTACTTCATAGGATGGTTATGGAGATAACATAGATTAACATTTGTGAAGTGTTTAGAACTGTTTCAGGCATACCAGTACGCCCATGAAATGTTAAATTTCTAAAATTAAAAATATATTGAATAATAATTAGACAATGTTTATTAAACTTTGTTAAATTAAAAATAATTTAATAATTCTTAGATATAGATCTATAGAAGCTGTGAAGAATGAAGTCAAAACACATGGCTCTCTTGTGGTCTGGATTGATTTAAGTGAAATTTATGGGAATGGGTGGATGACACATATCTTTTAGGAGAAGCTGAGAAATGGCTTTATCAAGAGCCTTGCCTGTCTGATGAAGTGATTTTCTTCTGAGGAAAAGAGTTGGATAAAACAAAATAATCTGTAAGGAGAAGAACAGAAAGATACAACATTTAATTCTCAAGTAAAAAAAATTAGGGAATGGAATAACACTTAAGGTTGCAGTTGACTAAAGTTTAGAGTATAGGTAAATATAATCTGAAAAGTTACACAACATTTATAGTTGATGAGGCCTGGTGGATGGCACTAATGACTAAAATTTCATTATGGCAGTGTGGACTTTGTTCAGAACTTCTCTGAAAGAAGTGGGGGAAGAAAAAGCATTAAATGAACTGAACTACACTTATATTTTTAAGGAAGCTCAGGAACCTGAAAATGAGCACATAGTGGAGTCAGCTAACTGGCTGAGGATAAACCAGGTAATGTATTATAGGCTGTTTGGGTAGTTAAAGAATGCAAAGGGGGAATGGATGAACATTTAAGAGGCATTTACTTCTGCATCTGAGTAGGTTGGAGTGGCCAGAGGCAGACTGGTTCTCTTGCCTAGAACAACTAGAAAAGCTGGAAAATATACAGGAACCATTTGTCTGAAGGCAGTGAGGAGGTTCTGAGACACTAAAAATGAAAGGTTGCTAAGTTTCTGGAGAGGGAAGAATTCAGAGAGATGAGGGAATTATTGCAACTGCTTTTACCCTGACAGCATAAATTGATTCTGAGTTGGAGGGAGGGAAGGTGGGGGCTGAGAATCTAGGATCTGCACTGCTGAGACACTTGCAAGGGAAAAGAGAAACCAGCAGATATTTTGGTGGTGACTGGGCAGGGGTGGGGTGGGTGCTCAAGCCAGTTTTACACTCAGAACATGGGGCTGCATGGAGCAGGAGGCAGAACACTCAAGGAGAAAGCCTCTGGAAGTACAGCATTTCAGCAGCCTTAGGATAGACTGATTAGAGCTGGGATCACCCACTGAGAGGGGATGCACATAATACACCAAGTTTTCAGTGGAAAATTCTGGAGGGCTAGGAGCAAAGCAGGGGTAGCCTGAGCCTTAGCCCGGCTGTGACTCAGCTCCTGAGTGGAATATGATTTGTCACCACTCTATCTGCTTAGTGCAGGTCAGGACAAAACCTCTATGGAGGAAACCAGCACCGGCTGGAGCCTCTACAGTTTATTTAGACACAATGAACATGTTTCATTAAAATATTACCAGGGCAACAAAAGACAGAACGGCATGTCTGAAAACCAAAAGAAAAAAGAGACAATAGAAACAAACCACAGGTGATCCAGCTCTTGGGATTAGCATGTAAGAACCTTAAAATTACCATGATTACTATGTTCAAGAAAATAGGTGAAATTATGGAGAATTTCTCCAGAGAATTAGAATCTATATATAAAAAAACAAACAATGGAAATCATAGAACTACTAACCAACCACTACATGCAAATCATATGCTAAACATATGCCACGTGCTTTACACGTGCAATATTAAACATCTTAAAAACCATTTAAGGCACATTTTATTGTCTCTATTTAATAAGTGACAGGGACAAGGATAACTAATGTGTGTCTGCCATGTACCTTCTCCCTCTTTTTCCTTCTTCCTTACTCTACTTCTATATTCATGAAAGGAGAAGACTTGTGGGTTCAATTACTGGATATTTTCAATAGGTAGAGAGAGAACCTGAGAAGGAGGGGACTATGTCAGAGAGGTTAAGACCATCTACAGAATATATAGATGGCTGAGAGCTGGAGGAATAAGCTGGTGATATAGACAAAGTTTGTGTGTGTGTGTGTGTGTGTGTGTGTGAGAATGAAAGGCTCTTGGACTTTCATAATTAAGGAGTGGAGGAAGAAAATTTGAGAAATGTCATAGTGGTTGTGAACTATTTCCTCATGGGTGTTCTTTGAAAGCATGAATAAATTAATTTTAAAATTACTTTTTGGCCACTGGATAGTGCTTATTTATATATCATTTATACAGAGACTAAACCACATGGGACGACTACATCTGCTGGGGTTACAAACAGATGAACACATCATGTTTAGAGAGGTGAGTATGCTCCCTAAGTTCATGTAGTCAGGAAATAATGAAGCTGTCAGGAACCTAGGGCTATCTGATTCCAAGCCCATGCTTTTCAAGGACAATACAAATGACATTTTACTACAACAGATTAGAAAACTGTCTTGCCTTGACTCCCAAAAGAGAGATGTAACATAAAGGTAGAATTTCTACTCTGAAGCTAAATTTCACTGAGGCTGAGGAATTAGTTGGTAAAATCAGAAAATGGTAGGAATGCCAGGAAAAAGCAACCATGTTGTTTATGTTATCTTGGAGTCTGAGTAGTCAAATTTATATTATAGACTTTAACCCAAATCGTAGGATCATATATTTAAACAACCGATTGAAATATGATTTTCTTTGAAAAGAAATAGGGCACACAAAGACCTAATGATAAATTTAGGAATCAAGAAAGTTCTCACTCCAGAAGCACCATTTGAGCTGAGTCTCTCAGGATGGGGTAGGATTTGAACACATGGAGATAGGAGAAGGGACAACATGAACAAAGGTTCAAACAAAGGGCAACTTAAAGTGTATATTAATTTGGCTGGAGTGTATAGTGCAGGAAGGGGAATAATTAGAGACAGGACTGGAATTTGAATACTTGGCTAAGGAATATGCACTTCAAAGAATGATCAATAGCCATCCATAATTTAAGCTGAACAATCAGTGCTGTGTTTCAAGATTAAGCTGGTGGCAGTATGTAAAATGGGTTGAGAAGGGGAAATACTAATGGCATTGAGACAAGAGGCAGTTTAAATATGAAAGGAAAGAGGTAAAAAGAGCCTGAACTAGCGTAGTGATAAGAAGAATGGAGAGGAGATACAATAGATGCCATGGGGATGCAACAGTCAAGGGTTAAGTCATGGGGTCCAGGCACCACTGAAAGCCAGGGGAATGTTTCAAGGAGATCAGTCTGGCCTATCGAGCAGCGCACATTCAAAGAGGGAGAGATTGTAGGTACAGAAGCTAGTTAGTAGTTTACTAAAGAAGTCTTGGTGAGAACGAGCAGAGGGAATGAATGGGAAGGAAAGGACAGTTACAACTCATGTTATGAGAAGGAAACTGATATGACTTGGTGATGAAGTGGGTGTAAGGAGTGAGAAGGCTGAAAATGACTGAGGTTTCAAGCCTGGGTGAGTAGACAGTGGTGATGCTGCTATTAACAGAAAGGCAGAAGTTAGAATGAGAAGTTAGCTGGGGGAAACATCACAATGAGAAACAGAAGGCAAGAGAGTAGCTGAGGGCACCAGATTTTAAAAGAAGATATGAAAAAGGTATGAGAAAGAATAGAAAACAAAGAATGGAGTTAAAGAAGTGCCGAAAACTTACAAAAATAAGATCAGGAAGGTTAAAACTCTACACCTTGTTACCTTGCAGGTACTCCAAAAATACTTGTTGAATGAATGAGTGGAGGCTTGTGAAGAATTTGTCTCTCTGTAACACACTGCCTTTCAGGCTTTTTGCTGCTTGGAGATGTCACATGAAATGCAAGAGGGCAGAGCCAACTAACTAACATTTTGCTTCTCTCTTTCAAAAAAAGGAGAGTGGCCTTTAATCTGGATGGGGTGGAATGAACAGTGAGAATAGTAGTACAAAGTGGGTGAGGAGCTGTGACAACTACTCAGTTACTTTAAGTGAATTCCAGTCTGGTAAAGTACAGACAGGGTATTACGTGAAGGGAGACTTGGCCTCAGTGCTGTGACTGGTTTTCATCTGGCTACACTGGGAATAGGCAGTTTAGAAAGTTAAAGATATGGGCTTTGTGGTCAACAGAACTAAGTTCAAATTCTGAGTTGGTCACTTTTATAGCTGTGTGACCTTTAGTAAGTCACTTGATCTCTTTAGACTTCAGTCTTCTCTGTCTGTAAAAATAGGGACAACAATCCCTAGCTCACAGAATTATTGTGAGGATCAAATGAGGTATATTTATGGAAAGTACTTGGTTCAGTGACTAGCACTTAGTGCTCCCCAAAATGTGTATCTGTTAGTATGGGTTCACCACATACTTGTCAGTTTCCATGAGAGAGGTGTATGAAGAAGAGATCTCTGTGGCCCCCCTAGGACATAGTACTCAATGAATATTTGCTGAACTAATAAATATAGATGCTCAAACCTCAAGTTCAAAGTCAGGGAGACTCTGATCTTATGCATGTAAGCCAGGATGGAAGGGAATAGTCTTTCTCATCCTTATTTTTAATGGCTACATAGTATTTCATTGTTTTGGGTGACTTACTGGTCCTATAGCCTTTCCCCTATTTCTTTTTAACCATTCCTCTATTCAGGACATTTAGGTTGTTTCCTATTTTTTACTATTGTAAATAACCCTGAGATAAACATGCTTATTAATATCTTTGCTCCCTTTTCTGGTTGTTTTCTTGGGCTATATTCCCAGCAGTGGAATTAAAGTGTGGAAGGGTATCACTTTCCAGAAAGTTTATACTCCCTCTAGCAGTGTATCAAAATACAAATATCTGTTTTAAATATTATACTATAAGAAAGTATTGAAGCTGCATGAGATAAATTCCTCCTGAGTGATGTAGCATCTCTGAGATCCTGAGGAATTGGGTGGAGTAAATAGCACACTGAGCTGTTGGACTCTAACAGTCAGGACATATCTGTGCTCTGCAAAGACAGGAGATGGGTGTTCTTCAGATAGGAAACAGGAACTCAGTGGGTGGACCTAAAATGGAGTGTGGGCTTTGAAACAGGAAAAAAGAAGTCTGTCTCTGATAGTGAAAGAGACATTGCTGTGCTGCCTTGATCATCCATATCCTACTAGGTCAAACTATTATTTTATATCCATTAGCAGTTACCCCTGTCCTAGGGTTATATTTGCAGCTGTTGCCTGACTTTGCTTTCAAAGTGTTGCAGTGCTGTTTCATGTATGTGCTCTCTTATTTTTTACATTTCAGGAAATGGTATTCACTTAGTTGTACGAACCAGAAACCAAGCAGTTGCTTGATACTCTCCTCTTCCTCACTCTCTACCTCAAACCCTTCACCAAGTTCTGACTCTTCCTCTAAAATATTTCTTTAATTGGTTTACTTTTCTCATCTTGACTTCCAACACTCTGGCCCAAGCCACCATCATCTCTCTCTTTTCTTTCCCAGTCAGTATTTTTGTTGGAAAAAACCTTATATGGTACAGCTAGGTTACTTAAGTTCCAAGGCTTGCTCTTTAGGTGAATGACATCATAAAATGTATTTCCACTGAAGAACAGATATCACTTAATAATACTAGTTAACCATTTGTTGAGCATAAGTCCAGCAAGACAGGCCTGCTTATCGCCAATGTACAGACAGTGGGATTTAAAGTCTCAAGGGGTTCAGTATAACTTTTCTAAGGTATCAGGAGCAGGATTTGGACCTGGATCTATTTGAAACCAAAATCTACACTCTTTAATTACTGCCTTATCCATGTTACACTGCCTACGAAGTGGTAGAGACTGGATTGAGTCCACGTTCCATGATTTGACTGCCCATATTGTTGTACTGCACCTCTTTGCTTTTCCAAAAGTGTATCTATTCTGGCTCTCTGAGAAGTTTCATTCTTCAGAGCTAGTCAATTGCTATATATAATTTTTTAAATTGAAGTATAGTTTATTAGCTACCATCATCTGTTGCCTAGATTACTATCATGTCCTCCTACCTCATTTTCTTGCTTCCATTCTTGCTTCTGCCAGTTGTTTCCAAATTTTGGCATAAGTAATCTTGTAAAAACAGAAATAGGTGATACTGTTTCTCAGGATTTCTTTCCTTAAGTCCTTTATTTGGCCTACAAAGCTTGGCATGATTTGACTTCTGCTCACTTCTCCAACTCCACCTTTTGGCTCTCTCCCCTTGCTCTCTGTTTCAGTCATGATAGTCTTTCTGTTCTTGATTCTTCTCTTTGGCCTTTCCGTTCTTGATTCTTCTCTCAGCTCTTTCACGACTTGGTGTCTTGGCACATGTCTTCCCCTGCGCCTGGAATGTTCTTCCCACCACCCTTCATCTGACTAATTCCTATTCATCTAGCATCTAGCAGGTCTCAGTTTAAATGTCATTTTCACTGAAAGGCTCTCCTGTAGCAGCCTCTTCTTTTCTTTCATAAGCTTCTCACAATTAAGAATGTATATGTTTAATTCTGTCTCTTCCATTAGAGAGTAAACTTCTTGAGGCCAAAGATAATGTCTGCTACACTGAATACCTAGGGCTTAGTAAAATGTCTGGCACAGACTAGGTGCTCTTCACCTAAATGAACCATAATGTCCAGCTGAGTCTTAGGAAGAAGATAGGTTTTAAAATATAGTTACTTATAGAATATTCTGTGTTTCCATTTAAATGTACAAAGTCAGGGATTTTCAAGTTCAGTGTCATATAACTGAATTCAGGAATTTTTCTTTATGGCATGAAACCAACGAAGACAAGTCATAGTTGGTCTACAGTTCAGAGTATTTCCCGTTTCCTCTCGAGGCCTGGGACAGGTCTGGGATCAGGGCAAGATTAAGTCAGCTGCTTTTCTGTGGCTGGTACCACGACACTCGTCCTCTCCCTTCCCTGGGGGGTGGGCACTCACCAGCAGGCAGTGACACAAGGCATGGAAATGCTGCTGATTTGTCTCTAGCTCATCCCAGTCCAGCTGCCAACAGCTTGTGGGTCTGAGGATGAACGGGAGCCCGTATGTCAGTGACTCGCAGATCCCGCTGGATTGCAGAGCCCTGGGAAGAGACAAGAGCAGTAAAAGGCTCTTCAGTGATATCTAGAACCTTGACCCAGATCAACTTAAATTCAGCTTAAGTCTAAGCCCTTATTATGAAGTCCTTTAGGTTAGGGCCTGTGAATGATTCACCTTAGGATGGCCAGCACCTGGTGAGGTATCTGGCATACAGCAGTTTCTCAAAGCCTGTTAATCAATGAATGAAGCAGCCATCAAGAGGGCTCAAGACTCTGATGGATATTAGCTTGTCCTGAGCTCTTTCCATGCCAAGTGACTTCTCTGAACACACTTCCATAACATCCCTGCTACAGCAACCATAAAACACAATAATGTGCTGAACATCTGTGCCCCAGTCCTAGCTCTTCTGTGCCAGGTACTGACAGAGGATCCATTTAAGAAGAGGCCTTCCTCAAAACATCCATGATCACAAACCCACGTACAAGCTTACTCAGATACTTAATGCATGGGTATGAGGAAGCAGTAAAAGTGGTCTTTGCCATCATTGCTAATTCTACCTTAAAACTGGTTCTCCTGGAAGTGGGAATTCTAGTACTTAGAGAAATGCGAGGGTAGGCTAGGTCCTACGTACTACTTGCTGGCTGAAGGTCAGATCTCTGTCCTGATGCCTAAACACAGTAGGTATTCAACAAACATTTGCTAAATGGATAAACACCTTTCTGCTGATCTTGTTTTTCTATGCATTCACAGACTTTCTGGATTTCCAACCCTTATCCAGACCTCAGGATGTCCTACTGAAGAGCATCTGCCACCACCTGCCCATCACCTCTATGGCCTAACCTCACTTTCCCACCGCCACCACCTGCCCGTAATCTTCATGGTCTGACCTTGCTTTCTCACACCCATACCTGCAGCTGATGCTTTGGAACTGATTCCCACCTGTCTGACACTTGGAGATGCCCTCTATCTCTGGACTTCCTTTCTGGAACTGCTAAGAATAAGCATTTGCATGGATTGGGAGGTTCCCTTGGACCATACTTGACCACCCGGAGCTTGTAAGGAGAGGCTGATGACTGGGAAGCCATCTGGTAGAGTGTGCTGAAATCTCCTTTGGGGTCATCCATTCGCAAGGAGCCATCAGCTGTGCCAGGGAGCAGGGATGGGCTGAGAAGTCGCTCTTGGAGATCACATTTCAGGCACACTACAATAAAAATGGCATTGTGGGGAGGGATTGTTTGTCACAAGTTATCTCAGGGTATGCGATTAAGAGACAACATCTGCCTCCCATTCCACCTCCACCAGGCAAATAAGGGCTGGGAGGAGGCAGGGGAATGTAAAGAGGAAAGTATGATTGGTTTGGGAAGGCACAGCAGGTCTGGAACCTACAGTGTTGCTCTACACAGTAGTTAACTTATTTTTTGGTTATGAACAATTTTCACTTGTTTTACTTTGGGCTGGCTGAGGAGTTGCCACATAGTGAGAGATCTGGCTTGTGATCCAGTCTGAGAGGAACATTAGCCTCTTCAGAGGAAGCAGCTAACCCTTTGCAATCACAGAAGGAAATCTTGCCTCTGTTGCTTCCTTGTGGCTAAGTTTTGGCAAGACTACATGTCAGATGAAGGAAGAGCAGGAAAGCAGAAGTTAGGCTGTCAGCTGACAGCTGCTATTTCTCTGTGGGCTCTTCTAGGGACATTCGGGGGAGGGGGAGGATTAAGTTCCTGAAATGGTTTATTTTTTAATTCCTCAAAGAAACCCAAGTACAGAACTTCCTGGGCCTTGGAGCATCACTGTGGCACCATACAACAGTTCTGGTGGGGGCTTCGGCTAGGTATGAGCTATTTATTTATATTCTTCTGTATTTAGGTTCACATGCCACAGTGTATGATACTTTTGTACTAGGCTTGAATCCTTGGTATTACAAAGTTTTCTGATAAAATATATACCAAGGTGAATACTGCTAACAAACTTACAAGTACTTGTGAGAAGGGTAGTAGGTGATGTTAGTGATTTAATGAAATTAAATTGCACATGAGGTGAAAATGAAACTAGAAATAATGCAGAAAAAATAGGATGGGAGAGGTGAGATCCAGTTGGTCCCCTTGGGGTAAACAATGAGACCTAGACATTAATTCTAGGTGAGGCAGTTCTTGGCCTGGTGTGTCCCAGAGCCCCAGAAGTCAGCAGGAGGGACTTTGCCTAGGACCCCAGCTTCTCCTCATTTCCTCTGTGCCTGACTTCTCCACTGTTGGGAGTCTGGGCTTTAGGACTGGACAGCTGCATTCATCTGGCTTATATCCTCAACTCTGGTTGCAATAAGAATTACCCAGGAAACTCTGAAAAGATACTGTTGTCTGGGCCCTACCTCACACCAATGAAATCAGGATCTCTGGGAATGGAACCCAGATAGTGGTATTTTTTAAAAGTTTCCCATGTGGTATTATGTTTAGTACACATGGTGTGGGGGATCACGGGGAAAACAGTGTAGCACAGAGAAGGCAAACAGTGAATCTGTGGCGTCTTACTACACTGATGGACAGTGACTGCATTGGGGTATGGGTGGGGACTTGATAATATGGGTAAATGTAGTAACCACATTGTTTTTTCATGTGAAACCTTCATAAGAGCATATATCAATAACACCTTAATAAAAAAAAGTTTCCCATGTGATTCCTCAGTTTAGGGCTGAGAACTACTGGAATTGTGGTCTCAGTCGTGTTCCAAAGTGGGTAAAGCTGTTTTAGCAGGACTCAAACCCAGAACTATGTATGCCTCTTATCACCCAGAAACCAGTTGCAGAGGTGGCAGATTCCAGACCCAAGAAATTAGAAGACACTCATCTGAAGCTGACTGCGCTCTCTTTTGGGAGGAGGTCTCTGAGGGAAGCATCTACAGAAGGAGGTGGAGGGTGGAGAACCTTATGAGGAGGAGTCAGTGAACATCTGAGGAGCATTCCTGAAAAGATTCTAAAGTAGGGGAGCTCAGGGTTTTTTGTTTGTTTCAATTTTTGTAGTGAGCCACATTTCCAGAAATTCACACACGTGGCAATGCATAGCTTTTTTCAACAGTGGGTAAAAATGGTCTTTATTGTGGTTGTGTAAACTCTCAGGTGGGTCCCACTCACCCTATAGGAGGCCTATTCTCCTCATATCTCAACTGTGCCTGAGCAACTGGATTCCAGGGAAGACCTCCCCAGCAGAAGCGCTGACCAATCTGGATCTAAGTTCTACCATGAGCCCTGAAGACCTGTGGATTTCCAAAGCACGACTGCGGAGGGAGATAAATGTTCTGGCTCTGACCCTGGTGCTGAAAGCCATGGAAGAGTAGAGAAATTATCCTGACAACCACGGGCAAATGCTGTGCAACAGTTGAAGAAAGGCTGGGTGCAGGGACTGCTGGCTTTAGAGGTCCCAGCCCTCCTAACAAGAGAAGTGTTCAGTACAAGGCAGCCTGCATAGTAGGTTATGGCTCAGGCTCTGGAGGCAGATAAGAACTGTTCTCTAGGCTGAGAGTAGTCAAATGTACAAAATACAGAATTCTGATCTTAAGGGCTAAGAGCGGGCTCTGGAGTTGCCTGACTTCAAATTCTGGCGCTGCTATTAACTTTCTAGGCAGCCTTTAAGAAAATGCTTAGTTTCTTAAAGTCTCAGTTTTCTCATCTGCAAAAGAGGGATAATATTGTATTTAATTATTCTAAAACACATTTTTTTTTTCCACATGCTAACATCTCTATATGTGTCTTACAATCACCACTGGCCAGGAAGACAATCTTAACCCTTACATACTATTCTAATCTAAAAAAGCTTTCTCAGTAAGGATAAAATAGTATTTCTAAGTGATGAGAAAGCATGTGACATACTTAATTGGCAGGGATTTTCTTTCTTGGTGGTGTGTAAAATAACAGTGTATCTTATCATTGAGAGCATCTTAGACTCAATGACACATGGCAACAGCACTTGCTCTGTGGTGTTGTGTGAAGATGAGATGGGACAATGCAAGGCAAGGAGTTAACATAATGCTTGGGAGCAAATACATAAGAAATGGCTTCCAGAGGATGGGATGGAGGAATTGGTACTATGTGCCTTGGACTAAAGGAGCAGGAAGGAGGTTCCAGGAAGAAGAGTTTACACAGAAAGGAGAGATAGGTTAAAATCAGGGTAAATTGTCAAAGGCATCCCAGGCTTTAGGTTGAAGTGGGGAAAGGAGCAGGAGGATTAAGACCGAAGGCTATCCCCAGAAAGGACAGACCACAGTATGTCTCCCACTTTGAGGGTGAAGTTTGTTCCCGTTTTTCTCATTGAACTCCCACCCATAAAGGGGAAAGATACACCTTGGTCCTTTCCCTTTGGAGCTGGGCCCTAAGGAGATAGGTTTTCCAAGCTCAGTGTAGCTGACTATACTCATGGGCCCATTTGCAGGCCCTGCCACCCTGGGTTTTGAGCCAGCCTTCAAGTGGGATGGGAGAATAGAAATGGCCTTTTCTCTCCCATCTGATTAACCTGGAACTCAGTATGACTGCCAGCCAGAATAACATCCAGAACCTTGTTGGCATGCCCAGGTACTGGACTGATCTCTTGGCTTCCACACTTGCCAGAACATACTTTGTGAATATGGTATTAAGGTACTAGGTGACTTGCATAGGGCCTGCCTCTGTGAATGCTTTAGTTCCCCCCAGTTTGGTGTCTTCCTATCCATAAAACCTCTTCTTAATCTTGGTTCTTTCTTATCCTCACAGACCCTGTTGATATTGTGGTTACCAGCATGCCTCAAATTATAATATCAATAATATCTACCACATTAAAATGAAAAACTTGAGAAAAACATACTATTCATTGTGCTTTTTTGTAGTGTGGTGCTACCCTATTATTTAGGTACCTAAAAGCCTTTGCTCCTAAACTATTTGGACCTTGCTGTCTGGGTTTAATTAGGTTCAGTTTTTTACCTGTGGTCATTTTTTAGAAATTCTTTTCTTACTCCTTATGCTTACAGTGGACAGCCTTCTCCAATCCCTAAATCTCAACTACTTTGTATTCTGATGACTCACCAATCTACAGTCTTAATCCTAGACTAGGATAATCATAGCCTATATAATATGTCTTTTGGGAGGTGTGTACTTGAATTATCTCTGGCTCTGGAAATGTTGCTCAAACACCGTGAAGGAAGAAGAAGATGGATATGTTCTTGGTCTGTTCCACTGTTATGTAGCCAGGCTTTGAAGAAAATCTCCATGCTGACAATATCATTGTCTATAGTCTGAAGGTCAAAGTCGGTTCCCAGGGTAGAACTCTCTGTAGAAGGAAGGGGAATAGTGGATAAAGTGTTTAATTCTTTAATTATGAATTTTGAAAAATACAAACTTTTAAAAATACCCATCTTTTGATTCGTCAATTCTACCTCTAGCCTAGAGACATTCTTAGAAAGTACACAGAGACAAACACAGTGATGTTCAATACAGCATTGTTGTAATAACAAATAACCAAAACCCTAAACTGGAAGTGATTAAAATGTCTGTCAATTGGGGAATGTTTAAATAAATTGAGGTGTGCTCAGCCTATGAAATATTATTCAGCTGTTAACAAAGCAAAGCTAAATGTATTGACATGGAAAACTAGGAGATAGTAAGTGAATAAAATAGATGAGTAGTATAAACCCACTTACATAAAAACAAAACTATTGGCCTAAGTACATACATACATATATATTTGCCTTTACCAAGGTTGGGAAGGCTACCATCAAATTGTTAAAAGTGGATAGGAGGGGAAATGGGGCAGAGTTCTGTAATATGTTCCCTTTTTATTATTCATACTTTCATAACTGTTTGAGTTTTACTGTAATCATATATTTCCTGTATTTAGAAAACAGTCTAGAATAGTAAACCAGTCAAAAATTAATATAACAATGCAAGTTAATTACTTAGTTAACAAGGGGGACTTCAGTTTTGTTGTTGTTTCATAGTGAAAATGTATTCAGTTATTACTTCTATTATAAAAAATAAAAAGACGGAAAGAAACAAAATGATGAACTCCTGGGCGCCACCTTCTGATGTAGATTACACTAATTTGTCATTGGTGTGCTGTATCTCATAGGTGTGATTACCAGCCGAGAAGATGGGCATGGTCTGGTGGTGTTTGATTTGATTCCAAATCTGAATGAATGGAGCTGGGTACAGGGGGTGGTGAGGCTTCTCTGGTCTACTTCCTGCTTAAGGCATTCCTAGTTTATGAACTGGGGTCTGGGTTTGCAGGTAAAGGTCGCCAGTGAAAGCCAATAAGGGGGTGGAGGAAGCACTGAGAGAGGAAGTGAAGCAAGAGATGGAAAGAAACTGAAGAACCTGACTTTTTTCACCTCACCATGAGGGAGTCTCTGAGACACTTTTACAAAGAGCCTAAGAAAATCCAGTTGCTCCAATGAATTAACTTCTGTGTATGACTCATGGACCCCAGGGAGAAGGCTGGTTTATTTCTAGAACGACATTCCTGAGGACAAGTCAGCAGAGGTGGCAGACTCTCCAGAGGGGAACAAAGGGCTTCAGTCCAGCGTGTCGGTACCCACAGAGAGGAGGTGTGGTGAGACCTCGATGACTTCATGTTATATTTAGCGACTTATTCTGTGGTTGAAAGGGGGCTCCAAGTGCATATCCCTTCCACTGGTATGATTAAAGCTCTCCCATCTTCCATGAATAGTTATGAGGATTCATTGGCTAAGTATTTCATTCATTCCACTGAACAGTCATCTGTATTATATACATTAGAAGCTGAAATATTATACAGGGTACAAAAATATATAATACTCTTTGCCCATAGGGAGTGTATAAAGCAACGTTTTTCTTGGCCATTCCTTCTCAAACCCTCATGTTTTAGGATACTACAGTGACAAGTATGAATGAAGTCTTTGCCAAAGAAATATTCTTTATAAGTAAAGAGAAACACTCATCTTACTTATTTAGTCACAGGCAAAACAAGTAGTTTAATTTTTCTGAGTTTGGAGCCTGGATTTATATTTGAGTGACAAGTATGGAAAGGACTGAACCTCTCCAGTTCAGTGAAGCAAAATCATTATTAAAGCATAAGGAGGAAGATACACAACTAAAGAAATGGAGTGGAGCAAAGGATCTCAGAAAGGAGAGAGGATAATATTGCTTAGAATTCAAGCAACAGAATTTTGCAGATGAGAAATACGTGTTTCTTTTTCTTCTCCTAGGGAAAGGGTAGAGGATTAGAAACTTCTACCATGGGCAGCATAAGGGGACCACTAGCAAAATTATCTCCCATCAAGAATCTGGAAGTAAGTAAAATACGGGTTTCCTCAGATAGCTGAACTATAAAATCAACACAGAATGGTGAGGTCAATGAAAAAGTTACCTTAAGAAAGGAGGATGGCTTACTGACCAAGCAAAGTTTGGTTGTAGTCTATGGATGGTACTGGCTTACCTAAAGAATGAATGTATCAGTTAGAAGGGGAGGGGGCTGGCCAGAAATGGAGTGCTGAGAAGGGGACAACAGGGGGACATGCTGGCAGTGCATATCCAAGTGTGGTTCAGAGGAGAGGCTGTGCTGGTCAGTGGTGTGTCCCAATGGCAGGATGCATTTGTCAAGTCTCTGCTCTCCTTGGTGATAATGGCAGTTATAGTTCTTTCTCTAAAATATTCTGGGGCTTATACTTTGGTCTTGATAAGGGGAGTCTATCTCCAAGAATGTGATGACAAAATTAACTTTCTGATCCTGCAAAGCTGAAGAACCAAGCAGAGACATGGAACCTCTATGACCAGATATCCCATCCACGTTGCTGAGGTTCCCTCCAACTTCAGCCATAGGTTTTTGGGAGTGTGCAGAGCAGAGCTTCTTCCTTTGAAGTCCTCATGTAATCTCCACAGAGGCACTGTGCTTCAGGTTTGACTACAGGTCTGCAGGCTCAGAAGGGAGTCAGCAGCTTCTCAAGGACAGTCACATTGTCCAAGCTAAAGATTAATGTATAAACCAGAACATGCTAGAGGGAGAACTTTTTTCCCCATTTTCTTTCACCAGTTTGGGTATTTCTTGCCCTGTGCCTCAGGTAGCCTCTTAGCTGTCTTATCAAACTCCATACCCTCTCCTCCAGCAACTTGGGTCCTATTACTAGTTAATTTTTCTAAGATGTCATTTAATCAGATCCCTCCTTTGCTAAAGAGCACATACTGGCTTCTTGCTGCCATCTTCTTTATTCTCCTCACTCATCCTGTCCCACTTGGTCTTACTTATCATTCCTCAAACGCCCCACCCTTCCCTTCTGGGCCACTCCAGCCCTCCCTCCCTATCTCTCTACCTGTTGAGATCCTGCATTCCCGTTTTTTTCCCCGTCCCATCCCCTAACTCAGTGGCCTGCATGGAGCTGAAGCTTAGCAAATGCCTGTTGAGATAAACAATTGCTCCTTACTCCTCAGCTCTCCTTACTTCTTCCTGTAACTCTTCTGCTTCAACTCACTTAGTCTCCTTGCCACATGATTTCCTTCCTTCCTTAGAACTTTTATTACTCTGTCAATTAATGGCCGACTCCTCCCCCAGAATTCAACTCAGAACTGACTTTGTTCAGGAAGTTATGCTTATTTTATGCTTCCTTATTCAGCTTTAATCAGGACCCCCTGAGTATCTGTGGGCTTCATTTGGGCTATTCTAATTATACTTGTTAATATATTTCTTCTGAAGGGTTTTCTTCTCTTTCTGTGAGTTTATGTAAGTTGGGGGCATGTAGTGGAAAGACCAGGGCTTAAATTATGACTTGAAAGTTAAGTCTGTGACAGGGCAAAGTAAAGATAGTACAACCTATTTCAGAGTTATAGTGAGGCCTAAGAAGTGAGATGATTGTGTAATGAATGCTATGCGGTAGGACCAACCAATGGCATTTTTTTCTTTTTCTCTTATCAACAAAATGAATTGCTCTAATAGGATAAGAACATGCTTTTCTTTTTTGAACCTTTCCCACTCATCACTTGCCCTCCACTGCAGCACGTGTAAGAACCCCAACACCCAGCTGTGTTCCTCACAAATGCAACTAAATATGCCAAACCCAGGGAATGGGGAGAACATTTCTCTCTTCTCAGATGTTGAAAAACAGTTCCCGCCTTGACTGGTGGGCCGGGCAGTGGGCACTGAATGAGATGGATCCCCTTGAGTCCCACTGAGGGTACAGAATGGAAGGGGTATGGGAGTGAGTATGCTCTGGGTATCTGGGTAACCCGCCTGGTTCACCACAGCCTACCTGCAGTAAGCACTCACGTTCAGTTTTTGGATTTATCCTGCCTCCCTGTGGCCACAAGCAGTACATCCTTTCCCAGGCTCTCAGCTTTTTCAGAAGGGCCACAATAATGGGAAAAAACTAAAGGAGCCAAATGATTGAAAGTAAGGTAATGCCTGAAGCAGTCTTTTCAGAATTCAACCCTCAAACAGGGTTAGAAAAATTGAGATGTGTTTAAAATGGAAGAATTTAACACTTTAATACACATCCATGCATATAATGGCTGTATTTCTCCCTTGACATAGAATGCTTAAAGTAGAAGCCCAGGAAGATGATGTACCTGCCCAGTCCACAAGGCCTTGATCTGTAGGCTATACCTGTTCCTTTCTAAATGACCCTCCTGTGGCCTCTCCTTGGGCATGATGGATGGGCTTCCTCCATGGGAACCCCTTGAAATTGTATACAGTTTCGTCTGTATGTGTGTCGGTATATTCTGGTGGGGTAGACGAGGGGAACAGGGTCTTAGCTTTCATCATTCTCCAAAGTGTGCTGTGACCCCAAAAAGGTCAAGAACCACCACAGAAACTATGGAACTGTAGCATCTTAGCCTTACTGGGTCGGTCTGTAATCAGTGCTGTCTCCTTTCTGAATATAGGAGTAGCTACAGGATGCTCTGATGATGTAATTAGGATACATAATCAGTGCAGACCAAATTTGCTCAGGAATAGCTATGCAGTCACTCAACTACTGTCCTTAAATCAATAAGGTAATGAGGATAATCTCTAGGAGCTCACAACACTGGGGGCAGCCCAGCTTATCTTTCTGAGCTCATTTGCCTCATTTGTGAAGGTGATCCTGAGAAAAAGGAGAAGCCCCTTTAAAGGCGGTGGCAGGGGTAGAGGTGTTATGGCAGTGTGGACTCTGCAGAGAGGTGAGTGGGTGGGCCACGTGGTAGCATCTTCTTGGGGTCCCAATCTATAAGAGAGGATAAAACATCACTAGAACTATAATGAGACAGAGAAAATTTATTTTCCAGAACTCTTCTCAGGGAGAGTAAAATGTTGTCATTCATTCATTCACTTATTTATTTATTTACTCTTCCATTCAAATACCTATTTATTTAGTGCCTTCTGTGAGCCAGGCACTGATTGTGTCAACAATGAAAGAGACAAATTCTCTGCTTTTGTGGCTTACATTCTAGTGGCAGAACAGACAATAAAGAATTAAAACATAATCTCAGATAATGATAGATACCAGGAAGAAAAATAAAGAAGGATAAGGGTGTGTGTGTGTGAGAGAGAAAGAGATAATTTTTAGCTGGGCTGGCAAGGGAAGCATTCTCTAAGAAGGTAAGAGTTGCGCAGAGGCTTGAACAAAGAGGAGTGAGTCATGAAAACACTTGAGGGAAGACTGTTCAGCAAGTTCAAAGATGCTGAAGTGGGAATGGGCTTGGTAATGTTGGAGGAATAGCAAGGAACAGGAATAAGAGCTGCTGGAATGAAGGATGAGAACCCCAAAGGAGCATGCTCTGTCACAACAGGCAGTCACTACACTTCCTTCTAACAAGGGTGGGTTTCATTATTACAAGGCTTAGGCTGTCGTTAGGGAAGTGTGCAAGATTTGGGCAGGGCAGAGCCAGCCCTCATTTCTTTTCTCCTTCCCTTTACTGCTCTTGGCTCCTAAATAATCGTTGGATTAGTACTTTAAAAATATTTGCTTGCAGGTGCCAGCAGCTGTGTAGCTTTCATGGGATGCCCACATGTTCCCACATGGAAGCCCAGGCCTCCCACACATGCTTTAGTGTTCTGTGGTGGCAGTGGTTAGGGGAGGAAGAAGAGAAGAGGAATGTGGGAGTCTCATGAGCAGGGCTCAGAAAGAGACCCTTGGCTTGTAGCAGACATGCCTCCTTCCCAGGCCTAGCTACTCAGTACCCTGGGAGTTCTATGGAGAGGGTGGAGTGGTGCAGCCTAAGGTGGGCTAAGAGAGACTCGACTGTTGACTAGGAGAGTAATCTTTGTAGAATCTCTCTTTCTAGGCCTGTGTGTTTCTAAAAGGGCAGAAGCCTGTGACTGGGTGGTGGGTCTGCTCTATGGGAAAAGCTGCACTGTACATCTCTGGAGCCGTGGGAACATCCCTGAGTGACAAATTCCCTGCCAGCCAATTCTGTTCTGAGTTGCATGACTTGCCCTGCCCTGGCCAGTCTAAGCAGAAAGAAGATCCTGCAGATGCAGGACATAAGGGTCTTGGTTAAGGAAGGGTGTGTCTATGGCTATGGGCACCAGATTGAGCTCCTTGTGCTCCTCTGTGCCTCCAGCACTAGCACAGTGTCTGGAATAGAACAGGAGCTCAGGAAGTGCTGCACTAATAATGGCCAGCCTGCTGCTTACTTTCTCTGTGACCTAAGACTAGTCACTTCATCTCTCTAAGCTCAATTTCTCCATCTGTAAAGTGGGAATGATAATAACCCTTAGGCTTAGGATTCATTTGAGTATAAAATGATGATAACTGAAAGCAATCTGTAGACTTTAAAGCAACATGCAATGATAAGGATGAAAGAAAGATTAAAAAGCTGCCTCCTAGCTGTCCACATGTGAACATTTTATCACCAAAAGCCAGTGCCATTTCTTCCTTTATTTTTGTGTGTGTGACATTCTTCTCTTCAATAAAGTATATGATATAAATAGCAAGAAAATATATTTTATTTATGGGACTCAATACCTCTACTTTCATTTTATTGAAAAAAAAGAACAACCCATATGCAAAAGAGGTTGATGGCTGTGGATTGAGATATGTCAGAATGAAGCATAGTTTCACTTGGGAAACACTTGACTTAGAAGTTATTTAAAAAGGCTTCTTTTTTTGTACAAACTAGTTGCAGATTCTATAAGCAAAATAGTTAATGTAAATTGCAGTGCAAATCTGGAAAGATGATTGGGAAACATGTTTCACAGGCACTGTGGTGGAGAGGAGAACAGGGAAATGGGTTATTTAGGAGATTAAATGTAGAGGAAATGGGACTAGGAAGGCATTAAACCTATACTCATGGCCCCAAGGCCCCCAGGGAGCCTTGCCTCTTTAAGGTCCAAGGGAACTGAGAGAAAGATGTGCTCTGAGGCAAAAATAAAAGTAGGAGGCCCCAAGAAAGAACATGAGACTTACGGGGGAATTAGGGGAAATTTAAGAAGAAAGAAACCAAAGAAAGTCCTAAAAAGCGTGTCCTAAACAACAAAGTATCTACTCAGACTGCGTACCAACTTTGTGATCCTGTGTATGTGTGTGCAGTTTTGCATTGTTGGAGGTGTAATCTTCAGGGTATTGGACTCCTAGAAGTGAGAATGGTGAGTCTACCATAAATGCATATGTGGTTTGTTAGGTATTGTTAAATTCCCCTCCAAAAGGGCTGTACCATGGTGCATTCTACCAGCATGGTGTGGTAGTGTAGCCTCACTGACAGAATGTGCTGTCACACTTCCTATCTTTTGTAAATCTAAAAGGTAGGAAGTGATATATTGGGTATAGCCTAAATTTCCAATTTGCTAGTTATGAGTGAGGCTGAGCATATTTACATATGTTTAAGGACCATTCAAAAATATCTTTTGAATTGTCTGTTCATATCTTCTGTCCATTTTTCTGTAAGGTTTTGGGTCTTTTTTCCCCTCAATCTTTAAGTGTTCTTTTTATATTTGAGATATTAGCTTCTCCCTCCCTCCTGCAAAAATATAAATTGCAAATACTTTCTCCTAGTTTTTCAGTTGTCTTTTGACTTTGAGTGGGAGAGAGGAGGAGAGAAGAGTTGGGATTGAATTAAAAGAACTTCTTTAAGTCATAACCTCCTAAAGACAGAGAGAAATGATAGAGAACTAGAGCCCATTGACCTGAATTATAAGATAGAAGTGGGATAAGAAGAAAGAACCAAACTGATCAAGAGTGAGTAATAAGAGCCTTCTAGTCTGGTTAGGTTCCAATATCCAACAAACTGATCTTTCTGTAAATAACAGCTGTAAATTCTGAATAATATATGGGAAAAAATAAACAACTACCTTAGGGCTCTGGAGATTGAACAAAAGTACATTTGGGAGAGGAATTGAAACAAAAGTACATTGGGAGAGGAAATGACCAGCAAGGAATGAATTTCCCATTTTTTGCACTATTGCCCTCAGGGTGGCCTCAGTCACAGCAGTGTGGGCAGCTAAAACTTCAACAGAAAGACCTCTGTCTTCCACTAGCTTTAGGGTGGGAAGGAGCCTGGGGGTAAACAGAGCCTCCAGAGAGTGATGAAGAAATCCAAGAAGAAAAGTCAGAACAGAGAATCCTAAATTATGTGTTTACACTCAGTCTAGGCACCTAGTTGACCCTTGCACTACACGTGAGGGGTGACCTGAAAGCAGCTCATAGTTTGGGCTTAAAGAATGGAGCTGAGGTCTGAGTCCCTGACAGCTGCAGGCCATGACAGGTTGCAGTTTGAGTCTAACAAAACTGTAAATTGTATGCCCAAACACTTTTCAGAGTGATAGAATCCAGAATCTCTATATCGTAACATTCACAGAATGCAATCCAAATGTTTTTTTGGCATACAGAGAGTCAGAAAATGTGACCCAGTGTCAAAGGAAAATATAATCAATAGATGCAAACCCCAAGATGATAAAGGGGTTAGATTTATCAAAGATGTTGAAGCAGCATAATTATAATTATGCTCAAGAAGGAATGGAAAATGTTCATAAAGAATGAAAAGATAGGAAGTATAAACAGAGAAATAGAAAATATGAAAAAAGAACCAAATGGAAATTTTAGAATTGAAAAATACAATATCTGAGCAAAAATTCACCACATGGATTTAACAGCAGAATGGAGATAAGAGATGAGACTCAGTGAATTTTTCTCAGATCAATGGAGATAATTTGGAGAAAGAAAAATGTCTGCACAAAACAAATCAAATCACAGGGAATTGCGGAACAATTTAAAAAGGTTTAACATGTGGGTAGTTCCAATCTCAGAAGGAGGAAAGAAAGGGAACAAGACAGAAAAAATATTTGAAGAAATAATGGCAGAAAATTTCCCAAACCTGATGAAAGATATACATTTATAGATTGTGATATTGTGACTTACGATAAGAAGCATATTTGGTCTTCATCCCCGTTTCTGGCACAGAGCTCCTAAAAACTCTTGGAATTTCCTAAGTGAAAAAGATGTCTTTTATTATGTAAATGACATGCGTTTTGGAAAGCATAAGGATGGGAGCTGGCTGCCAGAGGGGCCAACCATGTGGTTAGAGTCCTGGAACTTTCAATCTCAGCCCCCTGGCCTGGAGGGGAGAGGGGCTGGAGATAGAGTCCAATCACCGATGGCCTATGATGTAAGCACACATGCCTATGTAATGAACACTCCATAAAAACCCATAAGGATGGGCTTCTGAGAGTTTCCATATTGGTGCATATATGAAGATTTGGGGAGAGTGGCATGACAGGAGAGGGCATGGAAATTCCTGTCCCTTTCCACGTGCTTTGTCCTAGGCATCTCTCCCATAGGGCTGTTCCTGAGTTACATCCTTTTCTAATCATCTGGTAATCTAGTAAATGAAATCTTTCTCTGAGTTCTGTGAGACACTCTAGCAAATTAACTGAACCCTAGGAGGGTGTCATGGGAACTTCTCTGATTTATAGCTGGTCTGTCAGAAGCATAGGTGACAGACCAGACTTGAGATTGGTATTTGAAGTGGGGGGTTTTCAGGGGCAGTATTATGGGACTGAGTCTTTAAGCTATGGGATCTGATGCTATCACCAGGTAGATAGTGTCAGAATTAAGTTGAAGGGGATGTAGGAAAATTGCTTGTTGTGGAGCAAAAAAAACCATGTCAGAATTGGGTACAGTATTGTTACAGATTCAAAAAGCTCAGGGGACTTGGTGAAGGTGGGAGCCTAGTAAACATAATGTTCTTCATGTAATTGTAGATTAATGATAAAAAAAAAAAAAAAAAAAAAAAGCTCAGGGAACCCCAAGCAAGAAATCCATGCCTAGTCACATCATCGTAAAGCTGCTGAAAACCAAACATAAAGAGAAAATTATTGAAAGCAGCCAGAAAAATGATCCTTTACATACAGGGGAAAGTGATTTAAGGACTGTGACTTTTAATCAGAAACCACGGAAGGCCAGAAGACAGAAGAGCATCTTTAACATGATGGAGAAAAAAATCCTACCATCCCATACATCTGCATTGAAGAAAAATATCCTTCAAGAAAAAGGTGAAATGTACATTTTTAGATTAATAACTACTAAGAAATTTGTCAACACCAGACCCACACTGCAAGAAAAATTAGTTTTTTGAGCCAGAGGAAATGATATCCAAGGGAAACTTGGGTCTTTAGGAATGAATGGAGAATATTGCAAATGGTAAATCTACAAGACTGTTTTTCTCTTAGTTTCTTTAAGATGCACATGATTGTTTAGAGCAAAATGTATAGTACTATCTTGTATAGTTTATAATGTAGATGGAATACATGTAACAACTGCAACATAAAAGATAGTGCATATCTGTGTGTGTGACATATAGTTGTATTTTACCTGAAATGGTACTATATTAATTCTAAGTAAGCTGTAAAAAGTTAAAAAAATATTAAAGTTAAAAAAATGTATTTTAATCCCTACAATTTCTGTGAAGTACTGTAATCTTGAGGCTTCTACATTTTCTGTAAAGTGGGTCTATATGGAATTTGTGTAGGCTGTGGAAAGTGAAGGATATGTAATGTCATCCCTAGAGAAGGGTGCAGACTAAAAATTAATGCAAACATAGCTAAAGGACAATAAATCAACAGAATTCTAAAGAGATTTAATAATCTAAAAGAAAATGGGAAATCAGGGAAAAAGTGAACAAAAACCAGAGAAGACACACAATAAAATGACAGACCTAAATCCAAACATATCAATACTTACAGTAAATGTTAATGGGCTATACACTCCAAAGAAAAGGCAGAAATGAGCAGAATGGGTAAAAAGCAAGACCGGATTATATGCTGTGTATGAGAGATACACTTTAAAGAAATACAAATGGGCTGAATGTAAATGGAGGGGAAAAGATGAACCATAAACAGAGTAAGACTCAAGAGAAATAAAAACATTTTGCCCATACAAAGATTTGTTTATGGATATTTGTACCAGCTTTTGCCACAACAGTCAAAAACTGGAAACAACCGAAACGTCCCTTAACAGGTGAATGAGTTGAACAAAACCAAGCTCATACTACTCAGCAATAAAAAGAAATGGCTGATATAAACAACAACATGATGAATCTCAAAATCTGAATGAAAAAAGTCAGACATAAAAGAAGTATGTAGTGTAAGATTCCATTTATATAAAATGCATGCTAATCTACAGACAAAAGGGTGATCAGTGGTATATGCCAGGGAATCAGGGAGAGATGGAGTGTAAAGGGGCAAAAGGAATCTTTCAGGGATGATGGAAATGTTCTGTATCTTGTTTGTGGTGATGAGTTGTGGGCATATACAACTTTCAAAACTCACTGAATGTATACTTTCAGTGATGCACCTTACAGTATGTAAATTATTTTTCCTGAAGTTGATGAGGAAATTTTTTTTAAATCTCAGTTTTCAAATAACTTTATAGATTTTCTGAACTCTTAAAAAATTCTTCAAATTTTTAAAAAAGGGAATAATTGACATTATCTGTGACCATGGCTTCTGTTGATGAAATAAATAAATGTCTCTGTTTTAAAAATCTTTAGGTAATAAAAACAACAGTGGTTCGAGTTTAGTTTTAACACCACAGGAAAATCACGTTAATGCAGTTATCAAAGACAAACTCAATGAACAGCTGCATTTTCTGGTCTATTTTCTAAGACATTGAAAGGAGAAAAAAATCAATATTGGAGTCAGACTATTGCATTAAAGCATGAAGCATATAAGAGAGTTGTTTTTTTTTTTTAATCTGGAATCCTTTAGGAAGCAATGAATCTTTATCTCCAATGTTTGGGTTGTTAACATTTGGTGTTTCCTGAGAACACATATGGATAAAATGCCTTCCCAAAAGAGCTGACATTGATCCCTGGCAGTCTTGGAAGAAATACTAAACAGATGGTTGGTGAGCACTTAGAAAGGGAACCCGATATCCTTGTGTACAAGGCTGACAAATGGAGGCTGGTTGACAGCTTCATTAGGATGATTTGTAACTGGCTGAAAGACTTACATTCCCAACCAGTGCAGAGTGCTGTCAACCTGGACAGATGCCCTCTGGATGCCAAAGTGCATTGATCACAGCGGCATTTTAGTTTTGGCATATTTACTACTTAGCCTTTCTTTAGAAAGCTATTGTAAAATTTTTATTACATGCAAATGATACATCCACATATATGTAAGCTATGAAGCATAACAGCAAAATGAACACTAAGGAATCCTTTATTCAACTCAAGATGTAGACCATCATCAACTACTAAGGTACCTGTAAGATCTCTAGAAGAAACCTAACCAACCAGACTGAATTGTTTTTTTGTCATTCCTTTCCTTTAAAGAGTAGTCTTATTATTTAAATAAACACTGTATTTCTTGAATATAAACATGAGCAACTTTTTCCTGAATGCTTCTCGTCAGGCAAGGGAAACAAAAGCAAAATGAACAAATGGGACTATATCAATCTAAAAAGCTTCTGTACAGCAATGGACACTAATAGCAGAACAAAAAAGCATCCTACAGTATGGGAGAATACATTTGTAAATGACATATCTGATAAGGGGTTAACATCCAAAATATATAAAGAACTCACACGCCTCAACACCCAAAAAGCAAGTAACCCGATTAAAAAATGGGCAGAGGATATGAACAGAAAATTCTTCAAAGAAGAAATTCAGATGGTCAACAGGCACATGAGAAGTTGCTCCACATCGCTAATTATCAGGGAAATATAAATTAAAACCACAATGAGATATCACCTCACACCAGTTAGGATGACCAGCATCGAAAAGACTAGGAACAACAAATGCTGGTGAGGATGCGGAGAAAGGGGAACCCTCCTACACTGCTGGTGGGAATGTAAATTAGTTCAACCATTGTGGAAAGCAATATGGAAGTTCCTCAAAAAACTAAAAATAGGAACACCATTTGACCCAGGAATTCCACTCCTAGGAATTTACCCAAAGAAAACAACTTCTCTGATTCAAAAAGACATATGCACCCCTATGTTCATTGCTGCACTATTTACAATAGCCAAGATACGGAAGTAACCTAAGTGTCCATCAGTAGATGAATGGATAAAGAACAGGTGGTACATATACACAATGGAGTACTATTCAGCCATAAGAAAGAAACAAATCCTACCATTTGCAACAACATGGATGGAGCTAGAGAGTATTATGCTCAGTGAAATAAGTCAGGCAGAGAAAGACAACTACCAAATGATTTCCCTCATTTGTGGAGTATAACGACAAAGCAAAACTGGTATTTGTCTTTCTCTGCCTGGCTTATTTCACTGAGCATAATACTCTCTAGCTCCATCCATGTTGTTGCAAATGGTAGGATTTGTTTTCTTCTTATGGCTGAATAATATTCCATTGTGTATATGTACCACATCTTCTTTATCCATTCATCTACTGATGGACACTTAGGTTGCTTCCATTTCTTGGCTATTGTAAATAGTGCTGCGATAAACATAGGGGTGCATCTGTCTTTTTCAAACTGGGCTGCTGCATTCTTAGGGTAAATTCCTAAAAGTGGAATTCCTGGGTCAAATGGTATGTCTATTTTGAGCTTTTTGAGGAACCTCCATACTGCTTTCCATAATGGTTGAACTAATTTGCATTCACACCAGCAGTGTAGGAGGGTTCCCCTTTCTCCACAACCTTGCCAACATTTGTTTTTGTTTGTCTTTTGGATGGTAGCCATCCTTACTGATGTGAGGTGATATCTCATTGTGGTTTTAATTTGCATTTCTCTGATAACTAGAGATGTGGAGCATCTTTTCATGTGTCTGTTGGCAGCCTGAATTTCTTCTTTGGAGAACTGTCTGTTCAGCTCCTCTGCCCATTTTTTAATTGGATTATTTGCTTTTTGTTTGTTGAGGTGCATGAGCTCTTAATATATTTTAGATGTCAAGCCTTTATCGGATCTGTCATTTAGGAATATATTCTCCCATACTGTAGGGTACCTTTTTGTTCTATCAATGGTGTCCTTTGCTGTACAGAAGCTTTTCAGCTTGATGTAGTCCCACTTGTTCATTTTTGCTTTTGTTTCCCTTGCCCAGGGAGATATATTCATGAAGAAGTCGCTCATGTTTATGTCCAAGAGATTTTTGCCTATGTTTTTTTCTAAGAGTTTTATGGTTTCATGACTTATATTCAGGTCTTTGACCCATTTCGAATTTACTTTTGTGTATGGGGTTAGACAGTGATCCAGTTTCATTCTATTACATATAGCTGTCCAATTTTGCCAGCACCATCTGTTGAAGAGACTGTCATTTCCCCATTGTATGTCCATGGCTCCTTTATCATATGTTAATTGACCATATATGTTTGGGTTAATGTCTGGAGTCTCTATTCTGTTCCACTGGTCTGTGGGTCTGTTCTTGTGCCAGTACCAAATTGTCTTGATTACTGTGGCTTTGTAGTAGAGCTTAAAGTTGGGGAGCAAGATCCCCCCCTACTTTATTCTTCCTTCTCAGGATTGCTTTAGCTCTTCGGGGTCTTTGGTGTTTCCATATGAATTTTTGAACTATTTGTTCCAGTTCGTTGAAGAATGCTGTTGGTAATTTGATAGGGATTGCATCAAATCTGTATATTGCTTTGGGCAGGATGGCCATTTTGACTATATTAATTCTTCCTAGCCAAGAGCATGGGATGAGTTTCCATTTGTTAGTGTCCTCTTTAATTTCTCTTAAGAGTGTCTTATAGTTTTCAGGGTATAGGTCTTTCACTTCCTTGGTTAGGTTTATTCCTAGGTATTTTATTCTTTTTGATGCAGTTGTGAATGGAATTGTTTTCCTGATTTATCTTTCTATTAGTTAATTGTTAGTGTATAGGAAAGCCACAGATTTCTGTGTGTTAATTTTGTATCCTGCAACTTTGCTATATTCCGATATCAGTTCTAGTAGTTTTGGAGTGGAGTCTTTAGGGTTTTTTATGTACAATATCATGCTATCTGCAAATAGTGACAGTTTTTTTTTTTTTTTTTATTGAAGGGTAGTTGACAACAGCATTGCATTACATTAGTTTCAGGTGTACAACACAGCGACTCAACATTTATATACATGATATTTCTAGGTACCAGGTATCACCATACCAAGTTGTTACAATATTTTGACTATATTCCTTATGCTATACATTACATCCCGGTTACTTATTTATTTTACAATTGGAAGTGTGTTTATATATATATATATTGTGAGGGCATCTCTCATATTTATTGATCAAATAGTTGTTAACCACAACAAATCTCTGTATAGGGGGGTCAATACTCAATGCACAATCATTAATCCACCCCAAGCCCAATTTTCGTCAGTCTCCAATCTTCTGATGCATAACGAACAAATTCTTACATGGAGTACAAATTCTTACATAGTGAATAAGTTACATGGTGAACAGTGCAAGGGCAGTCATCACAGAAGCTTTCGGTTTTGTTAATGCATTATGAACTATACACAGTCAGTTCAAATATGAATATTCATTTGATTTTTAAACCTGATTTATATGTGGAAACCACATTTCTCTATTATTATTATTTTTAATAAAATGCTGAAGTGGTAGGTAGATACGAGATAAAGGTAGAAAACAGAGTTTAGTGTTGTAAGAGAGCAAATGTAGATGATCAGGTGTGTGCCTGTAGACTATGTGTTAATCCGCGCTAGACGAGGGCAATAAACATCCATGTATGCAGAAGATTTCTCTCAGAACATGAGGGGGGAGGTTCTAAGCCTCACCTCTGCTGCTCCCCATTTTCTCACCAGATGGCCCCCTGCGACTGTGCCTGTCTTAGGTTGTTCCTCCCTTGAGGAATCTTACCCGTCTCTGGCTAACCAGTCATCTTCCGGGGCCATACAGGGAAATGTTAAGTTGGTAAGTGAGAGAGAAGCCTTATCGTTTGAAAAGGTTAGCTTTTTACTTCTTTGCATATTTATGCCCTGTGGCTTCTATGCCCAGCATTTGTCTTGAGGTGTCTTTACCACTTGGAAGAATTATGATACTCGGTAAATTCGACATGTGGCACGAGTTCTATTTAAAGGTTGTGATTAGGTAGGAAGAAGAAAAGCTACAGAAGTAGCAGGCAGAAGAAAACCTGGGAAGATTGATTATTTCTTTGACATATCTTCTTGTAGAGTAACTTCAGCATGGATAGGTTTTAAACGACTAATTAAATTGTGCACACACATTAACATAATAGGAATATAGTTACCTAACCAAAGCATACCTGTAATTACCAGCCATCTCCAGTGAAACCAAGAAAACCAGTTAGGCACCTTAGGCATTTGTGAAAACTTATCTATGATATGGTGGATATTGTCCGACTGAACTTAAACAGTCTGAGAGAATTCAGATAAACTAGAACACCCCATTCCTGGGGACTGTTCATATCCCATATGTTCTTTTAACGATAAATAGTCTGTGGTTGTAAGATTTTGGAGCGCTACAATTTGCACTTCTCCTAATTCTTGGTTGAGTTCCAACAGTATAGATCCAGTCCAATTTTTGTTTTACTGCATGCACAGGCCAGCTTAGATATCTCCTTCATCTTTCCCATGGCAAGTCCAGGAACTGGTGGGATGAGTGCATCTACACCTGTGACAGTGCGTGGATCTTTGTTGAAGTTTTTTTTTTTTTTCTGATCATCTTCTGTCATGAGTCTTCCCGAGAGTGCTGATGTTGGAGGTTCTTTTTCATATCGTATCTTAGTTCATTTTCGGGGTAGCCAAATTAGGCTTTGATCCTCTGTATAAACACAAACAGACCCTTTGCCTACACTTTTATATGTCCTTTATATCATTGTGTAGAACTCATTAGAGGTCACCACATAGGAACTGCATTTTTTTTTTAATCATTAATCTACACTTACATGACGAATACTTTGTTTACTAGGCTCTCCCCTATACCAGGTCCCCCCTATATACTCCTTTACAGTCACTGTCCATCAGCGTAGCAACCTGTTGTAGAATCACTACTTGTCTTCTCTGTGTTGTACAGCCCTCCCCTTTCTCCCACCCCGCTATGGATGCTAATCTTAATACCCCCCTACTTCTCCCCCCCTTATCCCTCCCTACCCACCCATCCTCCCCAGTCCCTTTCCCTTTGGTACCTGTTAGTCCATTCTTGAGTTCTGTGATTCTGCTGCTGTTTTGTTCCTTCAGTTTTTCCTTTGTTCTTATATTCCACAGATGAGTGAAATCATTTGGTATTTCTCTTTCTCTGCTTGGCTTGTTTCACTGAGCAAAATACCCTCCAGCTCCATCCATGTTGCTGCAAATGGTTGGATTTGCCCTTTTCTTATGGCTGAGTAGTATTCCATTGTGTATATGTACCACATCTTCTTTATCCATTCATCTATCGATGGACATTTAGGTTGCTTCCAATTCTTGGCTATTGTAAATAGTGCTGCGATAAACATAGGGGTACATTGGTCTTTCTCATACTTGATTGCTGCATTCTTAGGGTAAATTCCTAGGAGTGCAATTCCTGGGTCAAATGGTATGTCTGTTTTGAGCATTTTGATGTACCTCCATACTGCTTTCCACAATGGTTGAACAAGTTTACATTCCCACCAGCAGTGTAGGAGGGTTCCCCTTTCTCCACAGCCTCGCCAACATTTGTTGTTGTTTGTCTTTTGGATGGCAGCCATCCTTACTGGTGTGAGGTGATACCTCATTGTAGTTTTAATTTGCATTTCTCTGATAATTAGCGATGTGGAGCATCTTTTCATGTGTCTGTTGGCCATCTGTATTTCTTTTTTGGAGAACCGTCTGTTCAGTTCCTTTGCCCATTTTTTAATTGGGTTATTTGTTTTTTGTTTGTTGAGGCATGTGAGCTCTTTATATATTCTGGACGTCAAGCCTTTATCGGATGTGTCATTTTCAAAGATATTCTCCCATACTGTAGGGTTCCTTTTTGTTCTATTGATGGTGTCTTTTGCTGTACAGAAGCTTTTCAGCTTAATATAGTCCCACTTGTTCATTTTTGCTGTTGTTTTCCTTGCCCGGGGAGATATGTTCAAGAAGAGGTCACTCATGTTTATGTCTAAGAGGTTTGTGCCTATGTTTTCTTCCAAGAGTTTAATGGTTTCATGACTTACATTCAGGTCTTTGATCCATTTTGAGTTTACTTTTGTATATGGGGTTAGACGATGGTCCAGTTTCATTCTCCTACATGTAGCTGTCCAGTTTTGCCAGCACCATCTGTTGAAGAGACTGTCATTTCGCCATTGTATGTCCATGGCTCCTTTATCAAATATTAATTGACCATATATGTCTGAGTTAATGTCTGGATTGTCTAGTCTGTTCCATTGGTCTGTGGCTCTGTTCTTGTGCCAGTACCAAATTGTCTTGATTACTATGGCTTTATAATAGAGCTTGAAGTTGGGGAGTGAGATCCCCCCTACTTTATTCTTCTTTCTCAGGATTGCCTTGGCTATTCGGGGTCTTTGGTGGTTCCATATGAATTTTTGAATTATTTGTTCCAGTTCATTGAAGAATGTTGCTGGTAGTTTCATAGGGATTGCATCAAATCTGTATATTGCTTTGGGCAGGATGGCCATTTTGACGATATTAATTCTTCCTAGCCATGAGCATGGGATGCGTTTCCATCTGTTAGTGTCCCCTTTAATTTCTTTTAAGAGTGACTTGTAGTTTTCAGAATATAAGTCTTTCATTTCTTTGGTTAGGTTTATTCCTAGGTATTTTATTTTTTTTTGATGCAATTGTGAATGGAGTTGTTTTCCTGATTTCTCTTTCTGTTGGTTCATTGTTGGTATATAGGAAAGCCACAGATTTCTGTGTGTTGATTTTGTATCCTGCAACTTTGCTGTATTCCGATATCAGTTCTAGTAGTTCTGGGGTGGAGTCTTTAGGGTTTTTTATGTACAGTATCATGTCATCTGCAAATAGTGACAGTTTGACTTCTTCTTTGCCAATCTGGATTCCTTGTATTTTTTTGTTTTGTCTGATTGCCGTGGCTAGGACCTCCAGTACTATGTTAAAGTGGGGAGAGTGGGCATCCCTGTCTAGTTCCCGATCTCAGCAGAAATGCTTTCAGCTTCTCGCTATTCAATATAATGTTGGCTGTGGGTTTTTCATAGATGGCCTTTATTATGTTGAGGTACTTGCCCTCTATTCCCATTTTGCTGAGAGTTTTTATCATGAATGGATGTTGAACTTTGTCAAATGCTTTTTCAGCATCTATGGAGATGATCATGTGGTTTTTGTCTTTCTTTTTGTTGATGTGGTGGATGATATTGATGGACTTTCGAATGTTGTGCCATCCTTGCATCCCTGGGATGAATCCCACTTGGTCATGGTGTACGATGGTTTTGATGTATTTTTGAATTCGGTTTGCTAAAATTTCGTTGAGTATTTTTGCGTCTACGTTCATCAGGGATATTGGTCTGTAGTTTTCTTTTTTGGTGGTGTCTTTGCCTGGTTTTGGTATTAGGGTGATGTTAGCTTCATAGAATGAGTTTGGGAGTATCCCCTCCTCTTCTATTTCTTGGAAAACTTTAAGGAGAATGGGTATTATGTCTTCCCTGTATGTCTGATAAAATTCCGAGGTAAATCCATCTGGCCCGGGGGTTTTGTTCTTTGGTAGTTTTTTGATTACCGCTTCAATTTCGTTGCTGGTAATTGGTCTGTTTAGATTTTCTGTTTCTTTTTGGGTCAGTCTTGGAAGGTTGTATTTTTCTAGGAAATTGCCCATTTCTCCTAGGTTTCCCAGCTTGTTAGCATATAGGTTTTCATAGTAGTCTTTAATAATTCTTTGTATTTCTGCGGGATCTGTTGTGATTTTTTCTTTCTCATTTCTGATACTGTTGATTTGTGTTGACTCTCTTTTCCTCTTAATAAGTCTGGCTAGAGGCTTATCTATTTTGTTAATTTTCTCGAAGAACCAGATCTTGGTTTCATTGATTTTTGCTATTGTTTTATTCTTCTCAATTTTATTTATTTCTTCTCTGATCTTTATTATGTCCCTCCTTCTGCTGACCTTAGGCCTCATTTGTTCTTCTTTTTCCAATTTTGATAGTTGTGACATTAGACCGTTCATTTGGGATTGCTCTTCCTTTTTTAAATATGCTTGGAGTGCTATATACTTTCCTCTTAAGACTGCTTTTGCTGCGTCCCACAGAAGTTGGGGCTTAGTGTTGTTGTTGTCATTTGTTTCCATATATTGCTGGATCTCCATTTTGATTTGGTCATTGATCCATTGATTATTTAGGAGCGTGTTGTTTAGCCTCCATGTGTTTGTGAGCCTTTTTGCTTTCTTTGAACAGTTTATTTCTAGTTTAATGCCTTTGTGGTCTGAAAAGTTGGTTGGTAGGATTTCAATCTTTTGGAATTTACTGAGGCTCTTTTTGTGTCCTAGTATGTGGTCTATTCTGGAGAATGTTCCATGTGCACTTGAGAAGAACGTGTATCCTGTTGCTTTTGGATGTAGAGTTCTGTAGATGTCTATTAGGTCCATCTGTTCTAGTGTGTTGTTCAGTGCCTCTGTGTCCTTAGTTATTTTCTGTCTGGTGGATCTGTCCTTTGGAGTGAGTGGTGTGTTGAAGTCTCCTAGAATGAATGCATTGCATTCTATTTCCTCCTTTAGTTCTGTTAATATTTGTTTCAGGTATGTTGGTGCTCCTGTATTGGGTTCATATATATTTATAATGGTTATATCCTCTTGATGGACTGAGCCCTTTATCATTATGTAATGTCCTTCTTTGTCTTTTGTTACTTTCTTTATTTTGAAGTCTGTTTTGTCTGATACCAGAATTGCAACACCTGCTTTCTTCTCTCTGTTGTTTGCTTGAAATATCTTTTTCCATCCCTTGACTTTAAGTCTGTGCGCGTCTTTGGGTTTGAGGTGAGTCTCTTGTAAGCAGCATATGGATGGATCTTGCTTTTTTATCCATTCTATTACTCTGTGTCTTTTGATTGGTGCATTCAGTCCATTTACATTTAGGGTGATTATTGAAAGGTATGAATTTATTGCCATTGCAGGCTTTAAGTTTGTGGTTACCAAAGGTTTAGGGTTAGCTTCTTTACTGTCTTACTGTCTAACTTAACTCGCTTGTTGAGCTATTATAAACACAATCTGATGATTCTTTATTTCTCTCCCTTCTTATTCCTCCTCCTCCCTTCTTCATATGTTGGGTGTTTTGTTGTGTGCTCTTTTTAGGAGTGCTCCCATCTAGAGCAGTCCCTGTAGGATGCCCTGTAGAGGTGGTTTGTGGGAGGCAAATTCCCTCAACTTTTGCTTGTCTGGGAATTGTTTAATCCCTCCTTCATATTTAAATGATATTCGTGCTGGATACAGTAGTCTTGGTTCGAGGCCCTTCTGTTTCATTGCATTAAGTATATCATGCCATTCTCTTCTGGCCTGTAGGGTTTCTGTTGAGAAGTCTGATGATAGCCTGATGGGTTTTCCTTTGTAGGTAACCTTTTTTTTCTCTCTGGCTGCTTGTAATACTTTGTCCTTGTCTTTGATCTTTGCCATTTTAATTATTATGTGTCTTGGTGTTGCCCTCCTTGGATCCCTTGTCATGGGAGTTCTGTGTACCTCTGTGGTCTGAGAGGCCATTTCTTCCCCTAGTTTGGGGAAATTTTCAGCAATTATTTCTTCAAAGACATTTTCTATCCCCTTTTCTCTCTCTACTTCTTCTGGAATACCTATGATTCTTATATTATTCCTTTTAGATTGATCACTCAGCTCTCTTAAAATTCTTTCATTCCTGGAGATCCTTTTATCTCTCTCTGCATCAGCTTCTCTGCGTTCCTGCTCTCTGTTTTCTAGTCCATTAATGGTCTCTTGTATCTCGTCCATTCTGTTTTGAAGTCCTTCCAGAGCTTGTTTTATTTCTGAATTCTCCTTCCTTAGTTCTTGCATATTTCTCTGCAAGTCCATCAGCATGGTTATGACTTTTGTTTTGAATTCTTTTTCAGGTAGACTGGCTAAATCTATCTCCCCAGATTCCTTCTCAGGGGAAGATGTAGCAGATGCTGAAGCTGTCTGGGTTAGTCTTGTCTGGATCATATTTTTTTGCCTTTTCATGTTGACAGGTGCTATTGACTGTCAGCTGGGAGGGCCAAAATTTTCACTTGCTACTGGCCTTTCTTTACTGGGACAACTGCGACCCCTAGTGGCTTGTGTTGGGTAATTGCGTGTAGACTGGGTCTTTGTGTCTTGCCTGGCCGGAAGGGAGAAATTTCCCTTTCTGTGGGCGGAATTTGTCTCAGGCTGCTTCTCTGCTTTCGCAGCACCCGGTGGGGTAATGGATGGGGGGGCTGCTTGACTGTTTGCCTCCGTGAGGGGTCTCAGAGCTGTTGCCCAGGGGGTTAGTGCACCCGGTTTTCCCTGTAATTTCTAGCTGCTGTACTGTGACCTGGGTTGTTTCCGTCAAGCTGTTAAGTCCCTGTCCCTTTAAGACTTTCAAAAAGCCCCCGCTTTTCTTTGTCACAGGGGCATCAGCTTCAGCACCCGCTCAGAGGTCTTACTCCCTGTTCCCCCAGTATCCAGGGCCCCCTGGGCATGTACTGTGTCTGCGCTCTGGCCCGGATGGCTGGGGCTGGGTGTTCAGCAGTCCTGGGCTCCGTCTCCCTCCCGCTCTGCCTGCTCTTCTCCCGCTGGGGGCTGGGGGGAGGGGCGCTCGGGTCCCGCCGGGCCGGGGCTTGTATCTTACCCCTTTCACCAGTCGCTGGGTTCTCGCTGGTGTAGCTGCAGTCTGGCCACTGTCCTGCGTCTTCTGGTCTCTCTTTTAGGGCTAGTTGTGTTTGTTGTATTTTCAAAAGTATATATGTTTTTGGGAGGAGATTCCCACTGTCCTACTCACGCCGCCATGTTGGCTCCGCCCAAGGTTAGCTTTTTTAGTATCTTACTGTCTAACTTAACTCACTTATTGAGCTATTATAAACACTGTCTGGTGATTCTTTATTTCTCTCCCTTCTTATTCCTCCTCCTCCATTCTTCATATGTTGGGTGTTTTGTTCTGTGCTCTTTTGTGTTTCCTTTGACTACTTTTGTGGGTAGTTGATTTCATTTTGTCTTTAGTTAGTATTTGGTTAGTCTGCTTTCTTTGCTGTGATTTTATTTTCTCTGGTGACATCTATTTAGCCTTAGGAGTGCTCCCATCTAGAGCAGTTCCTCTAACATACCCTGTAGAGGTGGTTTGTGGGAGGCAAATTCCCTCAACTTTTGCTTGTCTGGGAATTGTTTAATCCCTCCTTCATATTTAAATGATAATCGTGCTGGATACAGTATTCTTGGTTCAAAGCCCTTCTGTTTCATTGCATTAAATAGATCATGCCATTCTCTTCTGGCCTGTAAGGTTTCTGTTGAGAAGTCTGATGATAGCCTGATGGGTTTTCCTTTGTAGGTGACCTTTTTCCTCTCTCTAGCTGCCTTTAATACTCTGTCCTTGTCCTTGATCTTTGCCATTTTAATTATGTGTCTTCGTGTTGTCCTCTTTGGGTCCCTTCTGTTGGGAGTTCTGTGTGCTCCCGTGGTCTGAGCAACTATTTCCTCCCCCAGTTTGGGGAAGTTTTCAGCAATTATTTCTTCAAAGACACTTTTTATACCTTTTTCTCTCTCTTCTTCTTCTGGTACCCCTATAATGTGAATATTGTTCTGTTTGGATTGGTCACACAGTTCTCTTAATATTCTTTCATTCCTGGAAATCCTTTTATCTCTGTGTCAGCTTCTCTGTGTGTTCCTGTTCTCTGATTTCTATTGCATTAACTGCCTCTTGCACCTCATCCAGTCTGCTCTTAAGTACTCCCAGAGATTATTTCATTTCTGTAATCTCCTTCCAGACTTCATTCCTTAGCTCTTGCATATTTCTCTAAAGATCCATCAGCATGGTTATGACCTTTATTTTGAATTCTTTTTCAGGGAAATTGGTTAGGTCTATCTCCTTCCTAGGGGTTGACTCTGTGATCTTGGTCTGGATCAAATTCTTCTGCCTTTTCATGGTGATAGAGGTAGTTATGGGGAGCTGGTGTATGTGTCGGCTGGGAGAACGTCCCTTCTTGCTAGTTGTGGGCTTCCTCTCCTGGGAAAACAGCAACCCCTAGCGGCCTGTGCTGGGCAGCTGTGCGCAGAAGGGATCTCTGATTCTTGCCCGGCCACTGTAGAAGAAGCTCTGCCCTGCTGCTGTGGGCGTGGCCGCTGCCGCTATGGCGGAGTCGCACCAGAGGGGGACCGGGCAGGAGGCTGTTTATCACCGTGAGGGGCCTCCAAGCTGCACTGCTGCCCAGGGGATTGGGGCGCCTGGAGTTCCCCAGGATTCCCAGCTACTGGGCTGATTGCGCCAGTGCGCTTCCGTTCAGCTGTGAGGCCCCTGTCCCTTTAAGATTTTCAAAGGGCACTCGCTTTTCTTTTGTTCCAGGGGTGCTGGCTGTGGGGACCCACTCACAGGTCTTACTGTCCTATTTCCCTAGTATCCAGCACACCACACACTGTGTGTCTGCGCTCCAGTGTGGATGGCTGGGGCTGGGTGTTTAGCAGTCCTGGGCTCCCTCTCCCTCCCCGCTCCGACTCCTCTCCTCCTGCCGGGAGCTGGGGTGAGGGGCGCTCGGGTCACGCCGGGCCATGGCTCGTATCTTACCCCCTTCGCGAGGTGCTGGGTTCTCACAGGTGTAGATGTAGTCTGGCTGTTGTTCTGCGTATTCTGGTCTCTCTTTTAGGAATAGTTGTATTTGTTGTATTTTCAAAAATATATATGGTTTTGGGAGGAGATTTCTGCTGCTCTACTCATGCCGCCATCTTGGTTTTTGTATATTGATCTTATATCCAGACACCTTGTTAAAATCTTACTAATTGTAATAATTTTTCTATAGAGTCTTTTGGTTACTAGTGTAAACAATTGAATATGTTTCAAATAATGATCACTTTCTTTCTTTCCAATATTCATACTCCTTACTATCTTACTAAACTAGGACAACCATGTGGAATCAAAGTGTTGAATAAAAGACATGGGGCATTCATGTCTTACTCCTGATTTTTGAAGGCAATATTTCTAACATTTCACTAGTAAGAATTGTATTTATCATAGGTTTTTAGTAGATGCACTTTACCAAGTTAAAGAAGTTATTTTCTATTCCAAGTTTACTAAGACTTTTCTCTTAAATAATGAACAGATATTAATTTTATCACCTTTTTCTATATCTGTTAAGATAAAATGATTTTTACCTTTTAATCTGTTGATGTGGCAAATTATATGTACACATTTGTAATGCTAAATCAGCTTGCATTCATAAGATAAATCCAACTTGTTTAGTATGCATTCTTTTTATATATGACTAGATTATTTAAGATTATGTTGTTTTACCTATTTTCATGAGTGGATTGGCCTGCAATTTTCTTCTCTTACATTGTTCTTGTCTGGTTTTCTACTGTGACTTGGTGTTTCCTCTTTCTTTCTTTTACTTCTGAGAGAGTTTGCATAAGACTGGAGTAATCCATCCCTCAAAAGTTTGATAGAACTTGACCAGAAAACCATCTAGGATTGGTACATTATGGGAACCATTATGATTTTTTATTTGTGAGTAAAATTTGGTATATTTTTAGGAATGTGTTCATTTTTGTCTAAATGTTTGAATTCATAGTTCTATCTGGAGTTACTTTTTTTCACCAGTCCTAACATAGTTTCTTGTGTCTTCTTCCTTTTTTCTCTTCATTGGTTTCACCAGAGAATTCTCTTTTTTAGCTGTTTTCCCAAAGAACAACGTTTGAGTTTTGATTATCTCTCTATTGCTCTTTTTAACTGAGGCAGTATAGAGAATGGTTAAGCATGTGAGTTTTGGAGCCAGACTGCTTAGATTTGAACCCTGTTCTATCTCAACTGAGAAACCTTGGGAAAGTTAATTTGGATGAGAAACTATGCCTTAGTTTCTTCCTCTAGACACATGAGGATTAAATAAGATACATGCCAGTGATACAAGGATAAGACACAATCTTATCCTCAGATAACTCATGTCCACTTGGGACTGGGCCATTAAAAACAAATCTCAGGAGTGACCAATCCAAATGGAACAATATTCGTATTATAGGGGTACCAGAAGAGGAAGAGAGAGAAAAAGGGATAGAAAGTGTCTTTGAGGAGGTAATTGCTGAAAAATTCCCCACTCTAGGGAAGGAGATAGTTTCTCAGGCCATGGAGGTACACAGATCTCCCAACACAAAGGACTCAAGGAAGACAACACCAACATATATAATAATTAAAATGGCAAAGATCAAGGATAAGGACAGACTATTAAAAGCAGCCAGAGAGAGAAATACGATCACATACAAAGCAAAGCCCATCAGGCTATCATCAGACTTCCCAGCAGAAACCTTACAGGCCAGAAGGGAGTGGCATGATGTATTTAATGCAATGAAGCAGAAGGGCCTTGAACCAAGAATACTTTATCCAGCAAGATTATTGTTTAAATTTGAAGGAGGGATTAAACAATTTCCAGATAAGCAAAAGCTGAGAGAATTTGCCTCCCACAAAACATCTCTACAGTGTATTTTGGAGGGACTGCTATAGATGGAAGTGTTCCTAAGGTTTAATAGCTGTCACCAGAGGTAATAAAACCACAGTAAAGAAAGTAGAACAGTTAGTTACTAAGCAAATGCAAAATTAAATCAACTACCCCCAAAGTCAATCAAAGCATAGATAAAGGGTACAGAATATGATACCTAATATATAAAGAATGGAGGAGGAAGAAAAAGGAGGAGAAAAAAAGAACCTTTAAATTGTGTTGGTAATAGCATACTAAGTAAGTTAAGTTAAACTCTTAGATCATAAGGAAGTTAACCTTGAACCTTTGGTAACCACGAATCTAAAGCCTGCAATGGCAATAAGTACACACCTATTGATAATCACCCTAAATGTAAATGGTCTGAATGCACCAATCAAAAGACACAGAGTCAATGAATGGATAAAAAAACCAGACCCATCTATATGCCACCTACAAGAGACTCACTTTAAACCCAGAGACATACACAGACTAAAAGTGAAGGGATGGAAAAGAAATTTCATGCAACTAATAGGGAGAAAAAAACAGGAGTTGCAGTACTTGTATCAGACAAAATAGACTTCAAAACAAAGAAAATTACAAGAGACAAAGAAGGACATTACATAATGATAAAGGACTCAATCTAACAAGAAGATATAACCATTATAAATATCTATGCACCCAACACAGGAGCACCTATATATGTGAAACAAATACTCACAGAATTAAAAGGGGAAATAGAATGAAATGCATTCATTCTAGGAGACTTCAACACTCCACTCACTCCAAATGACAGATCAACCAGACAGAAAATAAGTAAAGAGACAGAGGCACTGAACCACATATTAGAACAGATGGATCTAACATACATTTATAGAACTCTACACCCCAAAGCAGCAGAATACACATTCTTCTCAAGTGCACATGGAACATTTTCAAGAATGGATCATATACTAGGCCACAAAAAGAGCCTTGGTAAATTCAAAAAGATTGAAATTGTACCAACCAGTTTCTCAGACCACAAAGGTATGAAACTAGAAATAAATTACGCAAAGAAAATGAAAAATCCCACAAACACATGGAGGCTTCACAACAGTCTCCTAAATAACCAATAGATCAATGACCAAATAAAAAGAGATCAAGCATATATGGAGACAAATGACAACAATAATTCAACACCGCAAAATCTGTGGGATGTAGTGAAGGCCGTGCTAAGAGGAAAGTATATTGCAATAGAGGCCTACCCCAGGAAAGAAGAACAATCCCATATGAGCAGTCTAAACTCACAATTAATGAAACTAGAAAAAGAAGAATAAATGAGGCCCAAAGTCAGTAGAAGGAGGAACATAATAAAGATCAGAGTAGAAATAAATAAAATCGAGAAGAAAAAAACAATAGAATCAATGAAAGCAAGAGCTGGTTCTTTGAGAAAATAAACAAAATAGATAAACCCCTAGTCAGACTTACCAAGAAAAAAAGAGTCTACACACATAAACAGAATCAGAAATGAGAAAAGAAAAATCACCACGGACACCACAGAAATACAAATAATTATTAGAGAATACTATGAAAAATTATATGCTAACAAATTGGGTAACCTAGAAGAAATGGACAACTTTTTAGAAAAATATAACCTTCCAAGGCTGGCCCAGAAAGAAACAGAAAATCTGAACAGACCAATTACCAGCAACGAAATTGAATTAGTAATCAAAAAACTACCTAAGAACAAAACCCTTCGACGAGATGGCCTCACCTGAATTTTATCAAACATTTAGTGAAGACCTAATATCCATCCGCCTTAAAGTTTTCTAAGAAGTAGAAGAGGAGGGAATACTTCCAAACTCATTCTATGAGGCTAGCATCACTCTAATACCAAAACCAGGCAAAGACACCACAAAAAAAGAAATTACAGACCAATATCCCTGATGAACATAGATGCAAAAATACTCAACAAAATATTAGAACCGAATTCAAAAATATATAAAAAATATCATCCACCATGATCAAGTAGGGTTTATTCTAGGGATGCAAGGATGGTACAATATTAGAAAATTCATCAACATCATCCACCACATCAACAAAAAGAAGGACAAAAACCACATGATCATCTCCATAGATGTTGAAAAAGCATCTGACAAAATTCAACATCCATTCATGATAAAAATTCTCAACAAAATGGGTATAGAGAGAGGGCAAGTACCTCAACATATTAAAGGCCAATATGACAAACCCACAGCCAACATCATACTTAACAGCAAGAAGCTGAAAGTCTTTCCTTTAAAATCAGGAACAACACAAGGATGCCCACGCACTCCACTTTTATTCAACATAGTTCTGGAGGTCCTCCCCACAGCAATAAGACAACACAAAGAAAAAAAGGGCATCCAGATTGGTAAGGAAGAAGTTAAACTGTCACTGTTTGCAGATGACATGATATTGTACATAAAAAACCTAAAGAATCCAGTCCCAAACTACTAGACCTAATATCTGAATTCAGCAAAGTTGCAGGATACAAAATTAATACACAGACATCTGTTGCATTCCTCTACACTAACAATAAACTAGCAGAGGGAGAAATCAGAAAAATAATTCCATCCACAATTGCATCAAAAAGAATAAAATACCTAGGAATAAACATAACCAAGGAAGTGAAAGACCTACACTTTGAAAACTACAAGACACTCATGAGAGAAATTAAAGAAGATAACCAATAAATGGAAACACATCCCGTGCTCATGGATAGGAAGAATTAATATTGTCAAAATGACCATCCTGCCTAAAGCAATCTATAGATTCGATGCAATTTCTATCAAAATAGCAACAACATTCTTCAATGAACTAGAGCAAATAGTTCTAAAATTCATATTGAACCAAAAAAGACCCCAAATAGCCAAAGCAATCCTGAGAAGGAAGAATAAAGCTGGGGGGTATCATGCTCCCCAACTTCAAGCTTTACTACAAAGCCACAGTAATCAAGACACTTTGGTAATGGCACAAGAACAGAACAATAGACCAGTGGAACAGACTAGAGAGCCCAGATATAAATCCAACCATATATGATCAGTTAATATACAATAAAGGAGCCATGGACATACAATGGGGAAATGACAGCCTCTTCTACAACTGGTGTTGGCAAAACTGGACAGCTACATGCAAGAGAATGAAACCGGATTATTGTCTGACCCCATAAACAAAAGTAAACTCGAAATGGATCAAAGACCTGAATGTAAGTCATGAAAACATAAAAGTCTTAGAAGACAACATAGGCAAAAATATCTTGAATATAAACATGAGCAACTTCTTCCTGAACGCATCTCCTCGAGCAAGGGAAACAAAAGTAAAAATGAACACATGGGACTACATCAAACTAAAAAGCTTCTGTATGGCAAAGGACACCATCAACAGAACAAAAAGGCATCCTATAGTATGCGACAATATATTTGTAAATCACATATCTGAAAAAGGGTTAACATCCAAAATATATAAAGAACTCACACGCCTCAACACCCAAAAAGCAAATAACCTGATTAAAAAATGGGGGTAAGATATGAACAGACACTTCTACAAAGAAGAAATTCAGATGGCCAACATGTACATGAAAAGATGCTCCACATCACTGATCATCAGGGAGTTGCAAATTAAACCACAATGAGATATCACCTCACACCAGTTAGGATAGCCAGCATTGAAAAGACTAAGAACAACAAATGCAGGCGAGGATGCGGAGAAAGGGAAACCCTCCTACACTGCTGGTGGGAATATAAACTAGTTTAACCATTGTGGAAAACAATATGGAGGTTCCTCAAAAAACTAAAAATAGAAATACAATTTGACCCTGGAATCCCACTCCTAGGAATTTACCCAAAGAAAACAATTTCTCAGATTCAAAAAGACATATGCACCCCTATGTTTATTGCAGCACTATTTAGAATAGTCAAGATATGGAAGCAACCTAAGTGTCTGTCAGTAGATGAATGGATAAAGAACAGGTTGTACATATACACAATCAAATACTATTCAGCCATAAGAAAGAAACAAATCTTACCATTTACAACAACATGGATGGAGCTGGAGGATATTATGCTCAGTTGAAATAAGCCAGGAGGAGAAAGAAAGTGCCAAATGATTTCCCTCATTTGTGGAGTATAACAATGAAGCAAAACTGAAGGAACAAAACAGCAGCAGACTCACAGACTCCAAGAAAGGACTAGCAGTTACTAAAGGGGATAGGTGTAGGAGGAGGGGTGGGGAGGGAGGGAGAAGGGGATTGAGGGGTATTATGATTAGTACACATGGTGTGAGGGGTCACAGAGAAAGCAGTGTAGCACAGAGAAGGCAAATAGTGAATCTGTGGCATCTTATTACACTGATGGACAGTGACTGCAATGGGTTATGGTAAATTTAGTAACCACATTGTTTTTTCATGTGAAACCTTCATAAGAATGTATATCAATAATACCTTAATAAAAATTATTAAAAAAACACATCTCAGGAATACTACACCATCCACATAAAAAAGTTTTCAAAAATATTAATAAGAATAGCTAACTTTTACTGAGCATTTATTAGGTACTAAGCAATTAACATACGTGATCTCATTTAATCCTCACAACTACCACATGGGGCAAGAATTAGTAACTACAGCACAGACAGGCTAAGTACCTTGCCCAAAGTTGCAAAGCTAGTAAGTGACAGAACTGGGATTTAGATTCAGGCAACCTAATTCTAGAGTACTCATCTTTCTGAGACTGAGAAAGTTGCTGTTGCTAATCTCTTGATGAGGACACCAAGATGAAACAAAACATTACTGGAATAAAAAAATTAATTATGGGGAAAGTACAGGCAAACAGGTAAAATTACAAGCCATGAACTATACATACACTTACACACAGAAAGGAATTATAAGCAATTGATGGGCTGATGTATTATTTATAAGCCAACAGGAAGTTACTGGAAGACTCATCAGCAGAGACTCAAAGTAGAAAGCTGCTTTCCTGTATTTAACAGCTCCTTTATACAGCTCTAGCCACTAACTATCCTAAATAAAGACATCAGGCAGCCTCAGGGTATTCTGTGCTTTTTACCATTAGAGATACAGTCTCTCTGGGTATATCACTGAAAGGAGAAAAGGACATTGTCCATGCCTGACATATCCATTGCCCAAGAGAAAGAAAAATAATTTTTCTCTCACAGGTTCAGTTTGAGACCCACTGGGAAGGACTGTGAGTGGAGGTCTGGTGAACTATGACTGCCTCACCTGGGCCGTGGCCCACTCTGTGAACAGGAAGGTAGAGATGTTACTAGAGAATGGGGATGCTGGGCCTCCCCAGGTATCTATAGGTATCATCGTCATCAATTCATTCAACAAATATCTACTGATAATCTAGGATATGCTCTACCTGAGACACAAACATGAGTAAGACAAATTCTTAATAACAAGGCATTTACAGTTCAATGCAGAGAGCAAATATATCAGGTAGTTTACAATTTAGGTGATAAGAAAAAATTATCATACAATAAAGTAATGGTGAACAATTTTACAAGGTATATAATATAATTAAACGCCAAACTGTGTGATATAGAGCACAAGTGATGCAGTTGTTCTGAGAGGAAAATCATTATAGTAACCACAAATGTGAATTAGACCTTAAAGAATGGGGAGGATTTGGCTAGAAGAGGAAAGGAGAAAGAATTCAGAGGAAAGAAGAGGGAACTCAGAGGAAAAGACAACTATGAGTGGAAGGATGGGGATAGAAAGAAGACAGTCATTGAGGAGACTGGCTTGAAGAAAGCAGAGTGTCAAGAAGGTGAGAGCTCATAAACTACACAGCTAAGGCTGCTTACCCACCCTCCCTCACCAGAGGATATTAGTGACCTCCTAATGCTGGCAGGACCCAATGTGTCAGAATTTGATGGGAAACATACCCTTAGTTACCAACTCTTTGACCTATTCGGTGGGTGAGGGGAAAAGTGAGGTTATCCTCATGTGACCTGGAAGAGATCAATGATATCAGAACAACGCGCTCCTCTCTATGTGCACAATCTTGGAGAAGGCCAGTAGAGCTGAGAAAGCCTGCTGGAGGGCAAACTGTAATTTGAGTGCTGGATAAATTAAAACTGGTTGAAAACCCCTTAAACTCTATAATTTGGGAATCTCTACCTGACTTCCTGACTAAGATCTTTTCATAAATTTCTATTGCCTTAGAATGAAATAAAAATTTCTTAGAATGGCTTATTATGGCCTTTCTTGATCTAACCCTTGCCTGCCTTTACAGCCTCACTCCTGTTTCTGCCTGACAGGCTCCAGTCACAGAGGACCAGAGCACTTCTCTGAAAGCTGATTATCTTGCTTTCTCAGGCCCCTGGGTCTCCTTTTTGAGTGCCCTTTTCTTCTTCTTCTGTGTGGCTAATTCCTACTTCTCCTTTATGACTCAATTTGTATGTTTTTCTCTTCTAGCAAGTTTAGAATTACTGAAGATTTATGTAGGATTTATTGGCAGGCATTTGGGTGCCAGTCGTTGCTGGCTGGGGGCATGCAGTTTGGGGACACTGGGCTGGGAAGATGAGGCTGAGAACCCATTCTGGGGAGGTAGGAAAGACTCAGGAGGCAAGACTCTTGTCCCCTGGCATGTGCTCAATGGTTCCAAAAGATTTCACTTATAAAACATATTCAAAGATGAATTATTAGGAATTTCAAGACAGCAACTGAAGAGCATTAAATCCCAAGCACAGAGCCTTTCTGAAGGCAGAGCCCTGTGTGCACTAGTCATAAGCCCATGAGGCCAGCCCTGCATATAAGTCTATATAAGTCTGTTCATACAGCATTGGTCATAATAACAGAATGTAATAAACCAAATTGTTCCTTAATAAACAATTAAATAACTAAATTTTAGTTCAACCACACAGTATGAAAACAATGTAGCCAGTAAAAATGAGACAGCTCAATAGATACTAATATAGATATTTCTCCAACTCACAAAGAGGGTTGTAGAATATTATGTATGTCATGATTCCATTAAAATATTATATATATACATATATATATATATATGAATATTGGGAACTATGACTGCCAATCTCTTAAAAGTGATGAAAGGAGGAAAGAATATTTTACTTTTTACACCTATAACACTTCAGGTTTTACATTAACATAGACTGTTTCTGAAAATAAAAATATGATTAAAAATTCAGCTCTTAACACCTGGAAACACCTGTCTAAATCACAATGAAATCTGTTGGCTTTTAAGAATATAAGAAGTCCATGAAAAATAATCTTCCTGACCTGTATAAGGCTATTCATGAAAATCTTGCCATTCTTTCTCCTTTTTCCTTTAAATTCTTACCATCATTGCTGGGCTCTTCCGCAGGGGAGGCTGAGTCCATACACTCTAGGACTCCCTTTGTGATCTCAACCACCTGAAGCCTCCTGACCCTGCCTAGGTCTGTATCTTTCAATCCTTCCTCCAGTTGTTTGACCACCTTTTTTCCAGGCTGCGAAGTCAGAACAGTAATCTGGAAATAAATCCAATAATCCATGTGTCTATTTTCCTTGATACACAGACTGAAGAATATAACAGGTTAGAGCTGGAGGGCAAACAAAGCATAAGTATGTGGGGGTGGCTATTATCTTTAGGGCAAAGAAGAGGATTTAACTGCAAATTACAAATCAAATTTCATTTGACACATTCTGGTGGGACAGATCATCACAGGACCCTTTTTTTAAAATTAAAATTAAAACGTCATTGATACACAATCTTATGAAGATTTCACAACAACAACATTGTGGTTTCAACACTCACCCACATTATTAAGTCCTCATCCCCCCACTGCAGTCACTGTCTATCAGCATAGTAAGATGCTATAGAGTCATTACTTGTCTTCTCCATGCTGTACTGCCTTCCCCGCATCACAGGACCCTTTTTAAATGGGCTGAGTCTACCCCAGAAAGTGAGAAGCCAGTCCTGTGTTTTAGTTTCTAAGGATTGCTAGAAGCACTGGTGGTATCTCACTTGCTCACAGTGCTTTTCTTTTGTAAAGAAACAGAATCTTTAAATTCTGCTCACACTAAGTGGAATACTAAATACCAGAGAGCCTACACACTCTTCACTCCCAGTGATGCTTCCATGCAGCTTTCTCTCATTGTTCAACCTGGGTCCAGTTGAGCTGTTTCTTTTGCTCTCTTAACTCTAAAATGTACTCACCTTGATCAATATATCTGACCTGAAGGAATGTTGGGATGATTGTGTATAATTTGAATATTTTACTCCACCTGAATGAATACACTGTATGTTTTTATTAGCAGTTTTGTTTTGAATTTAAAACTCTAGAAGGCAAGTATTTAAATACAGCAATTCTCTTTTCTACTGAGACATTTTTGATTGATGAAGAGGGATGAAGATGAAAGCACAATTATTTTTTTAACTCATCTGTTTGATGCCTGAGGTTACAGGAGACTGAATGTGTTTTAACTCAGAGTCTCTCATGCAATCAATGCTTTAGTCATGAATTACTTATATTTTTAAGATTGTCTTAGTCTGGCACCAGAATTTTAGCAATCTTTACATTTGCACATTTGCTAATCCCAAGAAAATTTACTCAATTTGATGCCAAGATTTGATTAAGAACTATTGGAAATTCTTAAGAGTACCCAGAGAACATATATACAGATACCAATCTAGGCAGTTTAACAATTGCTTTACAAGTTCCAAATATCCAGAGGCAGATGGCATATTCAGATTTTATTTTGATTTCACAATAAAAACATTTTTCCTTATAATTCACTTTAGTCCATATTTTTGGAGCTCCCCTATATATCTAGCTCTGTACTAAGAATTGCATAGGTTATGGAAAAAAGTGAACATGTCTACTGTCTGTAGAGAGCTGAAAATCTAGCCTTAAAAATGACCTTCAATGTGCATGAAACAGAGAATACTTGTATTGTTGAGAAATAATGTGTGAGATAAAAATAATTGTATGAGAAATAATAAAGCACTCAGATGGGCTGAAATGGAAGACACCCTAGAATCCTAATGCCAGTATCTCCTACCTCCAGAGAAGTGTAGCTCAGAGCTGCACCTGTGGTCACGTGTCTGCTGTACTGTTTGAACTGTTGGAGCCCATCTGTTACTGCCAGCTGCAGAGAAGTGCTTTGTGGTCTGAAACAACCTTCTCTCTGCAACATGCGGAGCTCTGAGATGCAGGCCTGCAGTCTAGCAAAGTTCCCTTTCACTTGCTGCAGAGAAAAATGAATCAAAGATGTACATCCTTAGTGACAACAGGTTTCAGACTGTCAGTCGAACTTCATTAATTACTCCCAAGAAAGTCCCTTCCCTTTCTGAAATCTGTTTGTCACCAACATCTACTGAATACCTATTATGTTCTAGGTTTTGTACAAAAAAATCTTTCTTATACCAGAGAAAGGAAAAATTGCAGCCTAAGGGCTTTGATTATGTGGAGTTACCAGAAACAGGAAAGGAAATGTTTTAACCCATTCACTCATCTGAAGAAAGGTCCAATTGTGACTGCTTAGTTTTACTTTGGGGGTGGTCTGCAAACTGGAGATCTAGCAGGGTCATTCTTAAACATTGTCTTTATTTCTCAGTTAGTCTAGGCACTGGGAGCTTCCCTGTTTCCCAGAAATGAGGATTTTGATGTGGCTGATCATTTCAGAGCTGATCTGCTCCTCACGATCACTTCAGTAAAGATGAGACGCCTGGTTTGGTCTGCAGTCAGCTCAAGGAGCTAACATACAAATCTCCTGGTTCTCCTCACCTTTATAAAACTTGCTATCAGGAAATGATTTACTATAATCTGATTTTAGACCAATGTTACATCTCCTAAGGATATATGCATTTTGAATACATGAAGAATGAAAATTTGTGACACTATTTGAAGGAATTCCAAGAATCAATAGCAGGTGGACGGTGGGTGGGGAGGTATTATATTTGGGATACGGAATCATTCCTGATCAAATAGCAGAACTAAACAATATTTGCAAAATGCACATAAACTTTATGAGCATGAGCTACTGCCAGGGTACAAAGGCTGCCTAAGTCAACCCTTGCCCCACTCAGTTTCACAGCTGCTTACTTTGCTTACAAACTCATTTCCTTGAGTGGAAACCCCACAAGAAATGGGACATTATTCTTACACAAAGAGAACTTGCAATTTAGGTAGGAAGATAAGGAACCTACTCAAGAAAAAAATGAGAACAAATGGAACCATTGGTATAGACTAGTTGCCTTCAAGCATTTCTTTTTATATACCCTCTAAAAAAAATCTGAAGAATTACATACTCTTTTATACATTTTAAGTTGACACAGATTTTTAAACTCTAAGTGTAAGTAGTTGCTAAGGATGTTAACTTCCAGCATATTTTACATAACAATATGTAAAAACAAAACTATTAACATCAGTCTTCAAAACATAATCCAATAGAAACTAAATTACCACGGTTTGATACTCATCACTATTCAGTTAAAAAAGTATATGAGCAAGTTCTTTTTTCTTCTTAATAGATGGAAATTTATATATATATTTTTTCTCCTTGAACTCATATTTCCATTTCACTTTTCCCACAGAGTTTATCATAATGTAATAGAATTTTTTGGTTGGAAATCTTTTATTGGTTGTCTTATCATATTTCTTTGCATCAAAAATATTTACATATTGTAAGATTTTAAAATTTCCTCTGGCCATAGACTCTAAGGGGTAATCTAGATTGAGTTATTATTAGAATTATTGTTCATATATGATTGATCAAAACAACATATATTATCAATTTTGATACGTAATTATTGGCATTAAGCATGAACTTTAATTGGAAATGCACCTCTTAATGACATGGACATGTTGGGCTCTCTTTCAATTAGTTCAGGTATGTGTGAATAAATTACTGCTCAAGTGATACAACATTCAGTACCAATTCTATTCCTATTTTCTATTGCTACTGTGCTGAGAAATCTTGTCCTCATAATATGAGATGGCAACCAAATTGTCAAATTCCTTCTGAGTTATACACCAAAAATCACATAGAGATCTACCAATAAAAATTATTTTAATAATCTATCAAATTGCTATTCAATTTGGTCTTCTTTCAGTTTTGTTAAAAATGTAAATAACCTGGTTGCAAAGGATTTTTAATCTAATTATGAGTCTTATTTTCTTATTTTCATACCGACATTTTGAATTATTCTTTTGGCACCCCTGGAAATTTTAAAGCCACAAGGCAATTCATCACAGTAAGATTCATAATAGGTGAAAGATATGTACCTCTCATATCTTCCTTTTTATTTTGGATTTTCTTTGTGAAGTGGAAGAAGGGTAACTGTGAAAGTGATGGTGGGAATGGAGGAACAGATGCCATCACCCTAGGCATAGTTAGTCAAAGAAGTTTTAGAAAAGAACATTAATGGAAACCAGATTCTACATATAATTCTTTATAATTATCTATTCCTGTATGCTCTGGGAAGTCTTCTTATAGTTCAAGTGGTATGTGTACTCTGGTTTGAAGAGGATGTCACAGATTATAGATACTTTACAAATTTAGAAAAGGTAAGTTTTGTTGAAAAGGAGGAAATGGAAAAGAAAAATGAATATAGTTGAGGACAAAAACTGGGGAAATACTTGTAACATATATCAGCATGACATTAATATCCTTACTATGTAAGAAGTAACTACAAATAAATAAACTACTGGATATCTGAAACATACTTTTCTACCACCTAACGATATACCTACCAGATAAAGAACAAATATATTTTAAATGCATAGTTGAATTAATAAGAAATTAAAGGAAATACCCAGGTACCACAGTGGGGACAAAAGGCAATGGAAAACCACAGTGTTAATTAAGTATAAACACTGTGGCTTCATTTGAGGATCTTGGGAACCCAGGATCTTGTGTTTCAAGGGAGCAGAAAACAGGGCCTTAGGGCCACACAAGGAGAAGAGTTGGAACTGCCACCCTGGCTCAAAGTTAAAACTGTACAAAGGTTATTCTTTCAGTGAAAATATGTGCTAGAAAGAATCCACTGGTAAAGGGAGATGACAGTTAAAACTTGTTGACTGAGGTGAGCTCTGAGTAGAAAAGAAAAAGAAATTATGCTGAAAACTAGAAACCACATGCCTTCTTTCATGTGGGTTAGGGATTTGGCTTTTTCTGCAGGGTCCAGGAAACCTTAAGTTTAAAATATAACCTAAAGTGGTCCTGGGTTGATAGCACCTCAGGGCACCTGACTCAAGCAAACACATATACTTTCTAGAAGTATGCACCCTAAATTTAGGCCTCAGAGAATTTTTACATTAACATCAGCTAAATCTAAGCTCAGAATCCAAAATTACAAAATCAGTGAGAAAATAAATGAGTAAAAAAAAAAAAGAATAAGAGCAGAAACAACAAACAGTAGGATAAGACCAATCATTTCAGATATTGGAATTACAAGTACATTAAAGCACCTTTAAGATGTTTAAAGAGAAAAAGGGAATCAAAATCATGAACAAAGAATTAAAAAATCTGATAGGATCAGGCAGATGTGAAAAAAAATAGGATTTCTAGAAATCGAACTATAATAATTGAAATAAAAAACTTAATGAATGAATAATGGACAGATCGAACACTTCTGAAGAGAGACTTGTTGAATTGGAAGATAAAGCTAAAAAAATACGAAGGAATACAACACAGAGAAGACAACAAAATGGAAAATATGAAAACCATGTTAAAGAGAAACATGGAAGAAAAAGTGAGATCTAATGTTTATCTGATTAGAGTTTCAAAGGGATTGAACAGAGATAATGGGGAAGAGCAATATTCAAAGAGATAATGGATGGGAAATTTCTAGAATCAACAGTAAGGCATGAACCCTCAGATTCATAAAGCACAACAAATACCAAACAGGAGAAATAAAAATAAATTCAAATAGCAGCAGACTCACAGACTCCAAGAAGGGACTAGCAGTTACCAAAGGGGAGGGGTGGTGGAGGGCGAGTGGGGAGGGAGGGAGAAGGGGATTGTGGGGTATCATGATTGGTGCACATGGTGTGTGTGGGGTCACAGGGAAGACAGTGTAGCTCAGAGAAGATAAATAGGGACTCTGGGGCATCTTACTACACTGATGGACAGTGACTGCAATGAGGTATGCGGTGGGACTCAATAATAAGGGTGAATGTAATAACCACATTGTTTTTCTGGTGAAACCTTCATAAGAGTGTATATCAATGATACCTTAATAAAAAAAAAAGAAAAAAAAATCATACTTAGACACTAGAGCAAAAAAAAAAGCCCACAAAGAATCTTAAAATCAGTCAGAGATTAAAAAGATTATTTACTAAGAAACAAGTATTAGACTGACAGAAGACTTCTCAACAGCAACAATGCTACCCAGAAGGCAGTATATCCTCAAAGGGCCAAGAAAAAAAACAACTCTCAACCTAGAATTGTTAATTCAGTTAAACTATAGTGATGGTTAATTCTATGTGTCAGCTTGATTAGCCACAGTGTGCCTAGATTAAATGTTACTTTTGGGTGTGTCTGTGAGGGTGGTTCCAGATAAGTTTAGCATTTGAATCAGTAGACTCAATAAAGTAGATTGCCCTCCCTAAAGTAGGTAAACACATCTAATCTGTTGAGGACCTGAATAGAACAAAAGGCAGAGGAAAGAGGAATTCCTCCTTTTTTTTTCCTGCCTACTTCTTTGAGCCGGCACATTGATTTTTTTCTGCCCTTGGACTGGGATTTACACCATTGGCTCCTCAGGCTCACAGGCCTTCATATTGGACTGGAATTACACACCACCAGCTTTCTTGGGTCTCCAGCTTGCAGGTGGCAGATCATGGAACTTAGCTTCGATAATAATGTGAGCCAATTCCTCATAATAAATTTTGTAAATCTCCATAATATAAATATATTTATGTATTTTTAAAACTGTAAGAAAAGAATGTTAAGGATGAATTTCTTGAATTGGTTCTGGGGTTTCTGGAATTGGCTCTCTAATATGATTGGATTTAAAGATGTTAATGACACTATTTCCAGTAGTAAAGAGACCATTGATAGTCCACGGCATGATCTGTCAACAGAGACATAAAATATCTGCACTGGATATTTTACTCTTAAGTAACCACTCATAAGAAGTAGGAGCTGGGTGACTACAATGTGTTTGACAATTCATTCTTTTGATTGTAATGTCAGTGCCTTTCATTAAGCTTTTGATTGCCAAGACATCTACTTCAAAGATATCCATCTTGAATAAGCACAACTAGATAAAGAACCAGGCTGCCCCACCCATTAAGTTACTCTTTTTAGAAAGCATTGGTTGACCTAGATAACTGCCTGTTTAGGTAACTCTCAATCAATTCTCAGACTTGAGCCAATTTACAGACCCAGAACCCTGGAATGAAGGGGCTGTGGCATCCCCTTGAGGAAGGAGGACAGTACATTATTGCAGATTTATAGTGCTAATCTTTTTTCTAGCCTTCCCCAAAGAAACCTAAAGCCTTTTATCAGGATAACTGTACACTGAAGAAAAGGAGATAATCAGAACTTTTGGGGTCTACTGAACACAGGCTCTGAACTGACACTAATTACAGGAGATCTCAAACATCATTATGGCCCACTAATCAGAGTAGGGGCTTATGGAGGTCAAGTGATCAATGGAGTTTGAGCTCAGGTCTGTCTCACAGTGGATCCAGTGGGCCCCCAAAAGCAACCATGGCTACTTTTTATTTTAGAATGCTTGGAATAGACATAATTAACAGCTGGCAGAATCTCCACACTGGTTCCCTGATCTGTGGACTGAGGGCATTACGATGGGAAAGGCCAAATGGATGCCACTAGAACAGCCCCTACTTAGGTAAATAGTAAACAAAAAGTAATACTACATTCCTGTAAGAATTGCAGAGATCAGTACCACCATCAAGGACTTGAAAGATGCAGAGATGGTGATTCCCACCACATCCTCATTCACCTCCCCAATTTGGCCTATGCGGAAGATAAATGGGTCTTGGAGGATGACAGTGGATTATCATAAGTTTAACCAGCTAGTGGCTCTAATTGCAGCTGCGGTACCAGATGTGATTTCACTGTTTGAACAAATTACCACATGGTACCTAGTATGCAGCTATTGATCCAGCAAATGACTTTTTCTCCATTCCTGTCTAGAGGCCCCCCAGAAGCAGTTTGGCCAAGGCCAGCAATACACCTTCATTGTCCTACCTCAGGGGTATATCAACTCTCCAGCTCTATGTCATAATTTAGTTTGCAGGAACCTTGATTGCTTTTTCCCTTTCACAAGCTATCACACTGGCCCATTATAGTAATGACATTATGCTGATTGGACCTAATGAGCAAAAAGTGGCAACTACTCTAGACTTATGGTAAAACATTTGCATGCGAGAGGGTAGGAAATAAATTCGACTAAAATTCAGGAGCCTTCTACCTCAGTGAAATTTCTATAAGTCCAGTGGTATGGAACATGTCAAGACACCCCTTCTAAGGTGAAGGATATAGGTTTGTTGTTTTGAAGTACAAGAGAGGATATAAAGGTCAAACTGCATTTTAAACAGATGCTCAACATCTATTTTTAGCTCTACCTTCATTCTTACCTCCAGAAGTATTTGGTTTTGTCAGTTCCAAAGCCTTTGAGGACTAACAAGGTTTGAAAATATTGTCTATTTGAGAATTGGAAAATTCTACCAAATGTAATGATTTTGGAAATATTAAGCTGTTCTTTCTTATATTAATGAGATAATAGGATCAGTTATTGCCTGAGAGCAGTTGATATAAGTAAAATCAAGTGATCAAGGTAGAAGAGAATCCTCCCTACTTTCTCTAGCTAAAAACTGTGTCATTTAGAAGCAAGCTAAACAGAAAGTAGGCTAAATCACAACTATGCATTATATTTCTTGAAAATAGAGTCTGATTTTTCAGGAAGTTACTTCTAATCACTGATTCTGGAAGTGGTTTTAAAATGCAGGCTTTGCAGAAATATTAATTGCCTAGGATCTGAGGAGCTCATATAGTTTGGCTGAGAAACAATATCTGTATATCAAAGGTTGATGATAGACTGAAATATGTTACAGAAAGTCTTACATTGTTTTTAGCTTTTTCACTCATCAATTACTTAGGCAGCATTCCATATAGGAACAATAGTTCAGAGCTGAGTTCCAAATCCAAAAGATGGGGTCAGGGACCTATGGGGAGCTATTAGATAAAGAAGGAGAAAATGAGTGGTAGTAAGATAAAGCCTTGTGCCCCTGGGCTGGAGTTCTGCAATTATCTGCAGTCTACAGTCTGAGCAGCCAATTCTTAACTTCCCCTCCTCCTCCTTCCCTAGATTGGAAGTTTGAATTTCCGTTGTGGAAGATTCAAATGTGCGCCAGAAAGTTCCTGAGTTGAAATGAGTGTCCTTATGATCACTTCTTCAGCCCATTCCCTTCTCAGTAAATCGGGTACTGAAGCTGGCTATAACATTGTTGGGAGTTATTACCGATTATACCACAAATTCACTTTATCCTAGATCTTCTGGGTGGGTTCCACGATGCAGTCCCTTATTCAGTTAGATGGACTTTGCACAGAAAGTGGAAATTGGGACAAATGGGTTTAGGTCAGTGATTTTCAAAACTCTTTTTATCAGTAGAACCCACTTTTATAAAAAAGATAAAAATTTACTTAGAATCCCCATATATAAGTTGCATTTTATCAGCATAAATGTATTTTTAATATTTCATTTTCTGTTTTATATATAATACATTCATATGGTTCAAAATTCAAAGGTTACTAAGGAATATGTAGAAAGAGTCACCTTCCCACTCTTATCCTTCAGCTAGCTAACAGTAGTTTACTGGAGGCAATCAATATTACCAGTTTATTGGGTATCTTTCCAGAGATATTTTCTTCACATGAAATGATAAAGTTGGTCTTTCTTCTTACCAAAATAGAAGAGATTATGATACTCTTTTATATCTTGATTTTGTTGCATATTGTATTTGGGCAATCATTTCATTCAGTAGATTAACAAGTATATTAATTTTTATGGCTCTGTAGTATTCCATTTATGGATGGAACATAATTTTCTTTAACCAATTCCCTATGATTGACATTAGGTCATTTCCAATCTTTTGCTGCTGCACACAATGCTGAAACAAATAATGTTGTACTTATTTGCAGACTTCCTAGATCAGAGGGTATATAAATTGTGATACTGTCACCAAATTGCCTGCTACAGAAATTGTGTCAATTTATACACCCATAAATGACATATGTGTACCTGTTTATATCCTCATGAATAATGTCATTAAACTTCAAAAAAAAAAGGTTTTTTTTTTTGCCAAAATATAGGTACAAACAAAGGCATTTTAATGTTGTTTTAACTTGCATTTCTTTTATGGGTGAGATTGGACATATTTTGATATGTTTTAGGGTCATTTGTATTTCCTTTTCTGAAAACTGTATATCATTTCTAATTTCCTATTGGATTATTTGTCTTTATTGATTTTAAGGAACTCTTTATGTAATTAAGAAAATAAATTCTGAGTGATAGAGAAGTGAATATTTGTCCTTATATTATTATTTGTCTTTTCATTTTATACTTTTTTTTTTGGGCCAAGCACATATTTTCTATTTTTATACAGCTAAATTTATTAATCTTTTATTTTTGGAATTATAGTTAGGAAGGACTTTACTCTCATATTTTTCCCCATGGTCTGTGTGCTAATTATCAATTTATTACCTCTCAGTTCCAAATTCACCCTTCAATATATCTCCACAATAATGGACAGAGTCCCTTCAACCATTTGTCCATAGTAAACCATAATGTTGAACTTTTTGAGTAGAGGGCACTGGAGGAACACTTCAGGAGGAAGGCACTCCCTTGCTGAAAGAAACTGGGTTTGAGGTCATTTAGTAATACTCAACCCACATGCTCAGAACTGCAGGCTCTTGATGTTATGGACTGAATGTGTCCCCTTAAAATTCATATGTTGAAGCCCTAAATCCCAATGTGATGACATTCTGAGGTGAGGTCTTTGGGAGGTAATCAGATCAGGTTTAGATGAGGTCAAGAAGGTGGGGACCGCATGATGGGACTAGTGCCCTTATAAGAGGAAGAGACAAGAGAGCTCTCTCTTCATAGTGCATGCACTGAGGAAGGGTCATTTGAATCCCAGCAAGAAAGCCACTGTCTGCAAGCCAGAGGAGGCCTCTCACTAGAATGTGACCATGCTGGCCCCTTGATTCTGGACTTTCAGGCTCCCAGACTGAGAAAATAAATGTCTATTATTTAAGCTACCCAGTCTATGGTATTCTGTTACAGCAGCCCAAGCTAAGACACTGGCAACCTCCCAGCCTGGGTAGGGTAATCACGTTTAAGCAGTCGTCTCAGCATGGACACTGCATGCTTCACGCCTCCTGCCTGCACTGATGCCTGACACCCTCTGCTCACCTCTCTCCTCAGAGGTTTGTCTCCTGTGGCCCTCCCAGTGCTGCTGCTGCTCCAACACTGATACTGCCTGTTCCAGGTCTCCTACTCACACGGGCATCTACACTTTCTTTGCATGCTTGTGTACTGGCCATTGATTATAGCTCACCTACACCTAGAGCACACTGCTTCCTGCTTCTCCAGTAACTATGGACCATCTCTGGCTTAGGCAAATCAGTGAACTCTGCATTCAGTGAGTTCCAACTGGACATTCTCCAACTGGATCTGAATCCCAGTCTTGGGAAATGGGTGCCCTTTCCAAGTTTATCTTCCCTTGAGATTACTTACTCAGCCTTAGGGACCATAAAAATTTTATATCTTACAGTTGCTATATTTAGTTTAATATGTTTAACTAAGTTAAAATTCTCTATATAAATTTATCTTGTTTAAATCACTGTGCGGTTTCTGTCTCCTGAATGGATCTAGACTGATATAGTCTGTTCTAATACTTACATAGTTTTAATTTTTACATTTAAATCTTTGATCCCTCTGGAATTTATACTGGTAGAAACTGTGAGTATGGATCTAACTTAATTTTTTCACACATGATATATCTGGTTGACCCAAGCACTTGTTGAAGAATTATTCCAATTAATTTTAAATGCCATCTTTACTATACACCAAATTCCCACATGCATTTTAGTCTACTTCTATTTCTGGACTTTAAATTGTATTCTATTGCCTGTCTTTTCAATCTCCACTATCACACTGTTTGAATATCTGTTTAACGTTAGAGACAAATACTGACCAGCTATTCTTGCTTGTTTTTGTTTCTAATTGAACTTTATATCAGGATATCTAGCTCTCCTGTTGGAAATCTTACTGGGAATAGCATTACATCTATAGATTCATTTAGAGATAACTCACATCTTTCTTGTCTGAGTCTTCAGAAAAATGACTTTTTGTTCAAGTCTTCTTTTCTGTTTCTCAATAGCATTTTGATGCATATAAATCTGCACATTTATTATTACTTTCAATTTTAAGTATTTATTTGATCATTTTGGTTATTGCATTGGGATCTTTTCTGCCATTTTAACTTCTAACTTGTTTTTAGACATATAAAGGGTATTAATATCCCTATTAATTTTCACACCAAACCATTGTCATGAATTATTTCAGTATTTGAAATAATTTTCTAGTTGATTCTCTAGGATGTTATCATTAATCTGCAAATGGCAATCATTTTATGTCACTTCCTATTTTTATATTCTATTTATTTTTCTTGTGTAATTGCATCAGTGAAAAATCTCCAGATAGTAACCTTCCTTGTCTTGCACAAGAATATATTCAGTGTCTTTCCATTAAATATGATCTGATTTTTGAGTTTTCATAGATTTGTTCAGAAAACAACCACCTAATCCTATTTTATTGAGGTTTTTTAAAAACAAATTGGATCTTGCATTTTATTAAATACTTTTTTTCCAGTATCTATGGAGATGAACACTGTTAAGTATTTTAGGTGTATTAACCTAGTAAACTATATTAATAGATTTCCTAATATTGCACCATCTTTTTTATTCCTGATGTATGATCCTTTTAATATGAGCTGAATTCTGTTGCCAATACTTTATTTAGAATTCTGAATAGATATTCACAAGTGAACTGGTCTGTAGTTTTTCTTTTAGTGAAATAGCTGTTGGGTTTAAGTATCAGTATTATGTTAGCTTCATAAAAACAATTTGGAAGGGTTTTTTTTTTTCCTGTGGTATGAAACAGTTAGAATACACAGTAATGTCTGTTTTTTTTAAAGTTTGGTATTATTCCCCTGTAAAACCATTTGGTGATTTATTTTGGGGGAGGGTAGCTTTTTGACAACTTTCTCTATCCCTTTTATGGGAAATGGCAACTTTAGATTTTTCTGTCTTCTGAATTCACTTTTGTAATTACAATTATATTTTCATGGAGAATTATGCATTTCACTGAGTATGTTTGTAGTTACTTTCCTCTTATTTGTGTATATGTATCTTCTTCTTCTGCCTTTTTCCTAAAATTAACTAATGGTTTAACTATTTCTTACTTTTCTTCCAAAGAATAAATAAGTTTGGATTTATTCATTTGTTCTATTTTCTGTTTTCATATTAATTACTTTCTAATATGTAATAAATACATATTACTTTATTCTTTCTTTCCTTTACTTTTCCTTAGGTTGCTTTTTTTCTAGAGTTGCTTGTTTCATTTATTTTCAGTTTTCCATGTTTACTAATGTAATTTAATCAAAATAATATAGCTTAAAGATATGAATTCTCTTTGTATCGCCTTTTTTGTACCACATAGGTTCTGATAGGTAGTGTGCCATTATTATTATTTTCTAGAAACACTGCAATTTCAGCTTGCAATTCTTCTTTAACTCAAAAGTTATTTAACAGTTTACAAATTTCCAGGTGGTAGAGACTTTTTGTTCTATCGTTTTGTCATTTATTTCTAGTTTTATTGCAGTGTGTTTATATAATGTTGAGTGAATTATTTGTACTTTCAGAATTCATTAAAGATTTGGATTTATATGTGGCTTAATATATGGCCAACTTTTGTGAATATTACATAAGCACTTCAGGAGGGTGGAGATTTCATTTTTATGTATAATCAAATTTCTCTTAAAAATGTTGATGCTATGTCATTTGGTACAGAGGTACTCAAGTGTGATACATTTTCAAGACTCCTCCTCTAACAAGCCTTCTGTGCTGAATATCTTCCATATGTCCTCTTGATAATTCTCTATTCCTCTCTGCTTTGTACCCTAGCAATAAAGTGTTGTTCTTAGTCTTATTTAGTGCTTTTTCCCTCCAAACTCAACTTTGTCTGATATTAAGGTCATGATCTTTCTTTTGTGGGAGGGTTTGCATTTGCCTAGTATATTTGCATTTCCTTTTATTTTCAACCTTTCTGAATTACTTTGCTGTTGTTGTATCTTTGAAATACAGCAGTTTTTAATAGGTGAGTTAGTACACATATTTATTGATATGACAGGTATGTTTGTTTTTAGTTGTATTATTTTAAGGTATACTCTATTTTCATACCTCTTGAAAAATCACTATACTATATAATTTTTGTTTGTACTATATATGTTTTTATTGTTATGAAAAAGGTTTGTATTTATTTTAGTGTTTATTTTTATAACTCAATGTTATATAAATATATAAATTAATTGTACAAATTAATTCTTGTTATTTTTTCATCAGTATCCATTAATGAACAATGATGAAAATCTCCACTATGAACAATGACAAAACCTGTACATTTTTTTTTCTTACTTTTCCCCTCCCTCTCCTGCAGCACTCAATTGTAGTTTACTGTGTTATCTTTATTGGAGTTTACCTTTATACTGCTTAATACAATATATCCTTATTATTTGCCACTTTTAAATGATTCATTAGCTTAATAGCTAAATAAATATTAGCTATTAAGGATGAAGAAATAAATGTTTTAGCCAAATTAGAGTACTATTGTTCTAAAATCTATTGTAGGTCATGTATAATTTAAATAGATTCTTTGTTATCATGAAAAGGTAAAAGAATTGGTAAGAACTTCACAATAAAGGAATTTTTCTGAAACTTTGTTTTCAGAGGAGATTAATCATTTTAGTCAGATTTATTTATATTAAGAATATAATGGATATAAAGGGAATTCTAATATTTTAATTATGATTAAAATATTCCTTATAAAATAAGCTCAAGATTATTTGATTATACTCAGAAATTAAATATGGGAAATATGTTGAGGTTTTCATCTTGGGCAAGATTTCCTATCTGCTCTTCTTTAAATTTTTATTAAGGTACCATTGATATACACTCTTATGAAGGTTTCACAAGAAAAACAATGCGGTTATTACATTCATACTTATTATCGAGTCCCCCCCATACCTCATTGCAGTCACTGTCCATCAGTGTAGTAAGATGCCGCAGAGTCCCTATTTGTCTTCTCTGAGCTACACTTCTTCCCTGTGACCCCACACACACCATGTGCACCAATCATGATACCCCACAATCCCCTTCTACCTCCCTCCCCACCCACCCTACCCCCACCCCTCCCCTTTGGTAACCACTAGTCCCTTCTTGGAGTCTGTGAGTATGCTATTTTGTTCCTTCAGTTTTGCTTTGTTGTTATACTCCACAAATGAGGGAAATCATTTGGTATTTGTCTTTCTCCACCTGACTTATTTCACTGAGCATAATTCCCTCTAGCTCCATCTATGTTGTTGCAAATGGTAGGATTTGTTTCTTTCTTATGGCTAAATAGTACTCCATTATGTATATGTACCACATCTTCTTTATCCATTCATCTACTGATGGACACTTAGGTTGCTTCCATATCTTGGCTATTGTAAATAGTGCTGCAATAAACATAGGGGGCATATGTCTTTTTGAATCGGAGAAGTTATTTTCTTTGGGTAAATTCCTAGGAGTGGAATTCCCGGGTCAAATTGTATTTCTATTTTTAGTTTTTTGAGGAACCTCCATATTGCTTTCCACCATGGTTGTACTAGTTTTCATTCCACCAGCAGTGTAGGAGGGCTCCCCTTTCTCTGCACCCTTACCAGCATTTGTTGTTCCTAGTCTTTCTATGTTGGTCATCCTAACTGGTGTGAGGTGATATCTCATTGTAGTTTTAATTTGCATTTCCCTGATAACTAGTGATGTGGAGCATCTTTTCATGTGCCTGTTGGCCATCTGAATTTCTTCTTTGGAGAAGTGTTCGTTCATATCCTCCGCCCATTTTTTAATCGGGTTACTTGCTTTTTGGGTGTTGAGGTGTGTAAGTTCTTTATACATTTTGGATGTTAACCAAATGTTGGATATATCATTTACAAATATATTCTCCCATAATGTAGGGTGCCTTCTGCTATATTTTTTCATTTATATTTTAAGCTAACTCTGCTGATAGAAAATATCAGATACTTCTACAGGTTGGAGACAGTGTATTTAAAGAAGATTGGATTGTTCTATACATAAAGTAATGGCATTGTTCCAGTGAATATCTTGAGCTTTTAACCAGAGTTGAACTTACTGTTCTTTTGGAAGAAAATTTTGGCTTGCAATTTTTCCTGAATTATCAGTCAGTGGTTTTTAGTTTAGAACAGTCTGGCTTTCCTAATGGAGTGATTAAGGGATCAAGGGATTCACCCAGGGGCAAATGTATTGAGGAATGCTAGAGACATATAATACAGTCACTTGAGGAGGGAAAAAAAATTATTTTGCCTTTTGTTTGGGATATGCACTCATCTCCCAAAAGCCTCCTATGCCAGGTAGCATCCATTTTTCCTTCCACATTTCTAGTTTTCTTTACCTCTATTGCCTGACAGAGGATAGAGATATTATAGGCAAATGTGGTCAAGGGACAGACATACTAAAGAAAATGGCACAATAGAGGAACATATCTGTCACATGGCTGTAAACATCACTATCACTTTGGCTTTGTCCTCAGTTACTGGTAGGATATATAATCACTGGATTATATACATGAGAGTTGTACGTCTTCTTTATCCATTCACCAGTTAATAGACATTCTAATTGTTTCCAGTTTGGGACTATTATGAATAATGCTGCCAGGAACATTCATGTACATGTATTTGTGTGGATATATGTTTTCACTTCTGTTGGGCAGATTCCTGGGGGTAGAGTTATTGGCTTATATGGAAGTTGTATATTTCACTGTTTAAGAAACTGATGAACTATTTTCCAAAGTGGTTGTGTCATTTTACCTTGACATCAGAAATGAATGAGGATATAGTTTCTTCACATTCTCAGCATTTCACATTGTCTGACTTTTTAACTGTAGCCTTCTAGTGAATGTATAATGTCACTTTTGTTATTCTTTAGCTTTTTATTTTGAAATAATAATAGGTTCACAGAAAGTTGCCGAAGATGTACAGAGAGATCCTGTGTACTCTTCATACTGTTTCTTCTGGTAGTTACATCTTACATAACTACAGCACAATTTTAAAACCAAGAAACTGACCTTGATATAACATATGCATAAAATTCTATACCATATTTTCATATCTGTTGATTCGTGCAACCACCATCTCAATCAAGATACAGAATTATCTATCACAACAAAGATCTCCCTTATGCTACCTCTTTATGGTCACATCCATCCCTACCATCCCTAACTCTTGGTAACCATCAATCTGTTCTCCATCTCTGTAATTTTGTCATTTCAAGAGTGTTATGGAAATAGAACCAAGGGGTGTGACCATATGGGATTGGCTTTTTACACTCAGCATAATGCTCTTGATATCCATCCAAGTTGTGTGTGTCAACAGTTCATTTCTCTTACTGCCGAGTAGCATTTTATGGTATGAATACACTAGGTTGTTTAATCCTTAACCTATTGAAGGACATTTAGGTTGTTTCGAGTTTTTGGTTATTACAAATAAAGCTGTTGTTAATATCTGAGTATAGGTTTTTGTGTAGGTGTAAGTTTTAATTTCTCTGGAATATATGTCCCCAAGTGCAATTGCTATGTCACATGATAAGTGTATGTTAGATTTTTAAAAGAAAATTACCAACTATTTTCCAAATGGCTGTCAGTTAACATTCCCAGCAGCAATGTATGGACACCCAGTTTCTCTGCATCCTTGCCAGCATCTGGGATTATTAATATTTTTTATTTTAGCTGTTCTATTAGGTATGTAGTACCCTCTCATCATGGTCTTATTCTGCATTTCCCTAAAGGCTAGTGATGTTGAACATCTTTTCATGTGCTTATTTGCCATCCATATATACTCTTCAGTGAAATTTCTCTTCAAGCATTTTGTCCACTCTCTAATTGGATTTTCTTTTTTTACTGCTGTGAGAACTTCTTTTTATGTTCTAGATATGAATCATTTGTCAAATATGTGGCTTGGAAATATTTTCTCCAAGTCTGTCTTTTTATCCTTCTGACAGGTTCTTTTTCAGAGCAAAAGTTTTAAAAAATTTTGATGAAGTCCAATTTATCAACTTTTTTCTTTTATGGATTGCACTTTTGGTGTCATGTCTAAGAATTCTAAGATCTAGGTCCTGCAGATTTTCTGTTTTCTTCTAAAACTTTTGGTTTTACATTTAAACCTATGATTCATTTTGAGCTACTTTTTTGAATAAGGTAAGAGGTTTAGGTCAAAGTTTATTATTATTTTCTTCCCATGAATATCCAAAAGCTCCAGCACCATTTGTTGAAAAGAATATCCTTCCTACTCTGAACTCTTTTTGCATCTTTGTCAAAAAGTCAGTTGGACATACTTCTTTGGATCTGTTTTTGTGTTCTTTACTCTGTTCCTTTGATTGATGTGTCTATCCTTTCACCAATACTGCACAATCTTGATACCTGTAGTTATATAATAAGGAGAGTGACTCATTTAATCTTATTCTTTAAAAAATTGTTTCAGCTATTCTAGTTTCTTTGCCTTTCCATATAAATTATAGAATGAGCTTGTCTATTTTCAAAAAAATCTTGCTGGGATTTTTATAAGAATTTCATTAAACCTATACATTAAGTAGGGGGAAACTGCTATCTTTACGATGTTGAGTCTACTGATACATGAACATGGTGTAACTCCCCATATGTTTAGATCCTCTTTGATTTATTTCATCAACATTTTATAGTAGTCAGGATGTTTTTACATTTACTCCTAAGTATTTCATTTTAATGAGCTATTGACTACTGGTAGGACAATATATTTTCCAGTTTCCACTTGTTCATTAGTAAGATATGGAAATTAGAGAGATTTAAAAAATTGTCAAATATATATCACAGTGGTTCAACAGTCCCCCTTCCTTCCACCCCAGCTCATTTCCCTCTCCTTTGGTAACTAGTCATTTCTCAGTGTCTGTGAGTCTAATGCTGTTTTGTTCCTTGTTTTGCTTTGTTTTTATACTCTACATATAAGTGAAATCATATGGTATTTATCTTTCTTTGCCTGGCTTATTTCAATGAGCATAATATCCTCTAGATCCATCCATGTTGTTGCAAATGGTAGGATTTCTTTTATTTTTATGGCTGAATAATATTCCATTGTGTACATGTACCACCTCTTTTTTATCCATTCATCTATTGATGGACACTTAGGTTGCTTCCATATTTTGGTTATTCCCTATTGCACATAGGGCAGTGATAAACATAGGGGTGAATATGTCTTTTCGAATCCAGAACTTTGTTTTTTATTTGTAAATTCCTAGGAGTGGAATTACTGAGTCAAATGGTATTTCTATTTTTAGTTTTTGAGGAACCTCCATATTGCTTTCCACAACAGTTACAATTACATTCCCATCAACAGTGTAGTAGGGTTCCCCTTTCTCTGCATCCTCACCAGCATTTGCTATTTGTCTTTTGGACAGTGGCCATCTTAACTGGTGTGAGGTGATAACTCAATGTGGCTTTAATTTGCATTTCCCTGATGATTAGTGATGTGGAGCATCTTTTCATGTGCCTGTTGGCTATTTGTATTTCTTCTTTGGAGAAGGTCTGTTCAGATCCTCTGCCCATTTCTTAATTGGGTTATTTTTTTGGGGGGTGTTGTGGTATGTGAGTTCTTTATATATTTTGGATGTTAACTCCATATCAGACGAGTCATTTGTGAATATATTCTCCCACACTCTAGGGTGCATTTTTGTTCTATTGATACTGTACAGAAGCTTTTTAGCTTGATGTAGTCCCATTTGTTAATTTTTTATTTTGTTTCCCTTTCTTGAGGAGATGTGTTCAGGAAAAAGTTGCTCATGCCTAAATTCAAGAGATTTTATGTTTTATTCTAAGAGTTTTTTGGTTTCATGACTTACATTCAGGTCTTTAATCCATTTTGAGTTTACTTTCATGTATGGAGTTAGACAATAATTCAGTTTAATTCTCTTACATGTAGCTCTCCAGTATTCCCAAGACCAGTTGTTGAAGAGGCTGTCTTTTCCCCACTGTATATTCATGACTCCTTTATCATATATTAATTGACCACATATACATGGATTTATATCTGGCCTCTCTATTCTGTTCCATTGATCTACGGATCTGTTCTTGTGCCAGTACCAAATGGTTTTGATTACTGTGGCTTTTATAGTAGAGCTTGCAGTCATGGAGCATAATCCCCTCACCTTTGTTCTTCTTTCTCAGGATTGCTTTGTCTATTCGGGGTCTTTCGTGGCTCCATATGAATTTTAGAAACTATTTGTCCTAGTTCACTAAAGAATGCTGTTGGTATTTTGATAGGGATTACATTGAATCTGTAAATTGCTTTTGGCAAGATGGCTATTTTGACAATATTAATTCTTCCTATCCATGAGCATGGGATAAATTTCTATTTATTGGTGTCTCCTTCAATTTCTCTCATGAATGTCTTGTAGTTTTCAGAGTATAGGTCTGTCACCTCCTTGGTTAGGTTTATTCCTAGGTATTTTATTCTTTTTGATGCAATTGTAAATGGAGTTTCCCTGATTTTCTGCTAGTTCATTGTTAGTATATAGGAATGCAACAGATTTCTGTATATTAATTTTATATCCTGCAACTTTGCTGAATTCAGTTACTAGTTCTAACAGTTTTTTGGTGTATTTTAGGGTTTTCTATGTATAATATTATGTCATCAGCAAATAGTGAGTTTAACTTCTTCCTTACCAATTTGGATGCCTTTTATCTCTTTGTGTCATCTGATTGCTGTGGCTAGGACTTTCAGTACTATGTTGAATAAAAGTGGTGAGAGTGGACATCCTTGTCTTTTTCCTAATCTTAGAGGAAAAGCTTTCAGTTTTTCACTATTAAGTATGATATTAGCTGTGAGTTTGTCACATATGGCCTTTATTATGCTCAGGTATGTACCCTCTATAACCATTTTGTTGAGAGCTTTTATCATGAATGGATGTTGAATTTTGTCAAATGATTTTTCAGCATCGATTGAGATGATCATGTGGTTTTTATACTTCTTTTTGTTAATGTGGTATATAATATTGATAGATTTATGAATATTATACCATCCTTGCATCCCTGGAATAAATCCCACTTGGTCATGATGGATGATACTTTTGATGTATTTTTGGATTCAGTTTGCTAATATTTGTTGAGTTTTGCATCTATGTTCATCAGGGATATTGGTCTGTAATTTTCTTTTTTGTGGTGTCTTTGTCTGGTTTTGGTATTAGAGTGATGCTAGCCTCATAGAATGAGTTTGGAATTATTCTCCCCTCTTATACTTTTTGGAATACTTTAAGAAGGATGGGTATTAGCTCTTCTTTAAATGTTTGGTAGAACTTGGCTGTGAAGCCGTCTAGATATAGAGTTTTGTTTTTGGGGAGTTTTTTGATTGCCAGACCAATTACCAGTTTAATTTCATTGCTGGTAATTGGTCTGTTCAGATTTTCTGTTTCTTCCTGGGTCAGTGTTGGAAGGTTGTATTTTTCTAGGAAGTTGTCCATTTCTTCTAGGTCGTCCAATTTATTGGCATACAATTTTTCATAGTATTCTCTAATAGTTCTTTGTATTTCTGAGGTGTCTGTTGTGATTATTCCTTCTTCATTTCTGATTCTGTTTATGTGTATGTACACTCTCTTTTTTTATTGGTAAGTGTGGCTGGGGGTTTATTTTATTTTCTCAAAGAACCAGCTCATTTTCATTGACCTTTTCTATTGTTTTATTCTTCTCTATTTCTTTCTGTTCTGATCTTCATTATGTCCTTCCTTCTACTAACTTAGGGCTTCATTTGTTCTCCTTTTTCTGTTTTCTTTAATTGTGAGTTTGGACTGTTTATTTTGGATTGTTTTTGTTTTTTTGAGGTAAGCCTGTATTGCTATGTACTTTTCTCTTAGAAATGCCTTTGCTACATCCCACAGGTTTTGGGCTATGGAGTGTTTGTTTTCATTTGTCAACATGTATTGCTTGATTTATTTTAATTTGGTCATTGATCCACTGATTGTTGAGAAGCATGCTGTTTAACCTCCATGTTTTTTTTTTCTGTGTGTGTGTGTGTGTAATTTATTTCTAATTTCATACTATTGTGGTCTGAGAAGCTGCCTGATACAATTTCAATCTTTTTTAATTTACTGAGGCTCATTTTGTCACCTAGTGTGTGATCTATTCTGCAGAACATTCCATGAGCACTTGAGAAAAACGTGTATCCTGCTGCTTTTGGGTGGAATGTTCTGTAGATATTTGTTAATTCCATCTGATCTAATGTGTTGTTGTTCAGTGCCTCTGTTTCCTTATTTATTTCCTGTGTGGTTGGTCTATTGATGTAAGTGGTGTGTTAAAGTCTCCTAAAATGAGTTCCAGTTTATTTCCCCCTTTAATTATGTATTTGTTTCACATATGTAGGGCTTCTATGTTGGATGCATAATGACCCCTTTATCATTATGTAATGTCCTTTTTTTGTCTCGTTACTTTGTTTGCTTTGAAGTCAGTCTATTTTGTCTGATATAAGTACTGCTGCTCCTGCTTTTCCCCCTTATTATTTGCGTGAAGTATCTTTTTCTATCCCTTTACTTTCAGTCTGTGTATGTCTTTGGGTCTGAAATGTGTCTCTTGTAGGCAGCATATAGATGAGTCTTGTTTCTTCATCTCTTCTGCCACTCTATGTCTTTTGATTGGTGCATTCAGTCCATTTGCATTTAAGGTAATTATTGGTAGGTGTGTACTTATTGCCATTTTATTGTTTTATGGTGGTTTTTGTGGTTCCTCTCTGTTCCTTTCTTCCTCCCTTATACTCTTCTCTTGTTATTTGATAGTTTTCTTTAGTGTAGTGATTGGATTTCTCTCTTTAAGTATTTTGTATAACTGTTATGGGCTTTAGGTTTGTGGTTATTATAAGGTTTATGGGTAGCTTCCTAACTATATAAAAGTATATATTAAGTTGATGATTGCTCTATTTTGAAACAATTTAAAAGTATTTTTTTCTTCTTCTTCCTCCACACTTTATGTGTTAGACATTATAATCTGCATTTTTTTCTGTATCCCTTGACTGATTTTTGTGTATAGCTGGTTTTACTGCTTTTGTTTTGTTTTGTTTTAATTTTGTTCTTGCTTGGCAAGTAATTGGTCTACTACCTTTACTGTGGGTTTATTTTCACTGGTGAGAACTATTTAGGCTTATGAACATTTCCATCTACAGAAGTCCCTTTAACATAACCTATAATGCTGATTTAGTGGTTATAAATTCCTTCAGCTTTCATGTATCAGGGAAATGTTCAATCTATCCTTCAAATTTGAATGATAGGCTTGCTGGGTAGAGGATTCTTGGTTGAAGGTTTTTATGTTTGAGTACATTAAATACTTCTTGCCATTCCCTTCTGGCCTGTAAAGTTTCTGCTGAGGAGTCTGCTGATAGCCTGATGGGGTTTTCCTTATGAGTAATCTTTTTTCTCTCTCTGGGTGCATTCAGAACCTTCTCCTTCTCCTTAATCTTTGTCATTTTAATTATATGTCTTGGTGTCTTCCTGGGTCTCCTTTTGTTAGGGGTTCTGCACTTTCAAGAACTGGGTATCTATTTCCTTCCCCAGATTAGGAAGGTTTTCAACAATTATTTCCTCAAAGAGACTTTCTATCCCTTTGTCTCTTCTCCTTCTGGTACCCCTATTATGCAAATACTGTTTCACTTGGAGTTGATACACAGCTCTCTTAGCATTCTTTAATTCCTAGAGATTCTTTTTTCTTTCTGTTCCTCAGCTTTGTTGTTTTCCTGTTCTCTAATTTTCATCTCATTGACTGTCTCCTTTACTTGCAGCAATCTATTATTCATTTCCTCCACTGTATATTTCATTTCAGTTACTGTAATCTTCAGTTCTGAGTGGCTCTTTTTCAACTCTTCTATTACTGTGTTGAAATCCTCCCTGAGATCTTCAATATTTTTCCGCAGATTAGTGAGCATATTTATGATTGTTATTTTGAAATCATTACCAAGAAGATTGGTGATCTCTGTTACATTTAGCCCTCTTTCTGGTATCTTATCCAGCAGTTTTGTTTGGAACATATTCCTGTCTCCTCATATTGTCAGTGCTTAATATTCCTCTGTCTCCTCATATTGTCAGGGTTTATGTGTTTCTTCCTTTATATTAGATGGATCTACTATCCTTCCTGTTCTAGAGAGTAATGGTTTTATGAAGGTATCCTGTGGTGCCCAGCTCAAGACTCTTTACTTTCCAGTGCCTGGTTCTTTTTTGCATTCCAGCCTCTGCTGCTGTTGATGGGCTATGGACGGTGCTGCCTTTCTGCTGCCACAGTTGTCTTATCTCAGTCCACCATGGCTGGCAGTTTACCTCAGCTGGCTCTTTCTGAGCAGAGCAGTGGTGGTTCTGTTGGGATCATTGTGGGCAGGGCCACCCTCTGCCTGTACTACAGTGATGGTGGCACTACTGAGCTAATAAAGTGGGGGGAGGCAGTCATGTGGCTCTGTGGTGGGTGCATGGTTGCCTGGCAGGGGGCACGCAGCACTGGGCTGGGCTGCCTGCAAGCGGGGAGGAATGTTCAGAGCTGGCTCTTACAGGTGCCTCTCTAGTTGGGTTGATAGGACTGAGAAAGCTGGGAAAGCCTCCCTATGCCTGTGAGGTCAGCAAAGTCTGATGCTGCTGGGCTGGGTAGGCAGGTAGGTGCACAGGGAAGCAGCTTGGGGCTGAGCCACCAGTGAGGCGATGGAGTGTTTGGGGCTCCTGAGAGTGCCTGACCTGTTGAGCCAAGGGAGAGCTGGGGAAGTGTCATCCACCTGCCCTTTCTCCTGCAGAGATAGCTCAACCCGTGTCCCTCTGACACTCCTCCTGCAGCTGGCATATCTTTCAAAATTGCTGCTTCTCCTTTGGTTATAAGTAGGACTGGTAGAGTGTGCCTGTCCTCCACAATATTTGGAGCCTCAGTCTTCCAGAGTGCTCCAACTCTCTCTGGTGTCCGGCCCCACTAAACTTGAGAACCCAATGCAATGTGGACTCACGTTCCCAGAGAAGATCTCTAGGGCCAGATGTGCAGAGTTTCTGATCATCTATCCCCTCCCCACACCATTCCTCTTCCTCTCACGTGGCGGCTGGGACTGAGGAAGGGCTGGGGTCCAGATTGATCATGGCTCTGTCACTTTACCCTTCTCTGTGTGTCTTCTGTTCTTCACCATGTATAGGTGGTCTGTTCTGCATCTTTAGGTCATTTTCAGGTTTAGTTGTTTTTGCTGTAGTTGCTTCCTTGGTGTGTGTGCGGGAGGAGGTTTCTGCCTTGCCTTCCTACTTTGCCATCTTTTTCTTGGTGAGTTCATATCTTCTCTATTTTTCTTTGTCTATTTTGATAGATGGTTGTCAATCATATCGATAATTTCAAGGAATAAGCCTTTTGTTTCATCACTGTTTTGTTTTCAATTTCATTGACTTATGCTCTTTATTATTTCCCATTTTGTGAATGCTTTAGGTTTATTTTGCTTTTTCTTTTCTAGTTTGTTGAGATGGGAGTTTATATTACTGACTTGAAACTTTTCCTTTTCTAATGTAAGCATTTAGTGCTATAAATATCCCTTTCAGCACTGCTTAAGTTGGATCCTACAAAATTTTGACACTGTATTTTAACTTTCATTCTATTCAATATATGTATTTTAAAAGTTTCCCTTGCCATTTCTTTCTTGATCCATTGATTTGGAAATGTGTTGTTAGTTTCCTAGTATTTAGAGATTTTCCTGTTATGTTTCTGTTATTTCATTGTTGTTAGAGAACATACTGTGTAATGTATGACTTCAATTTTTTCAAATTTATTGAAATTTTTTTTTTGGCCCAGGATATGTCTATTTTGATAAACGCTCTGTGGGTGCTTGAGAAGAGTGTGTGTTGTGCTATTGTTGGATGGAGTAGTCTACATATGTCAATTAGATCATTTTGACTAATTTTTTTTTACAGCCTTGTTGAATTTCTCTCTAGTTGTTCTATCAGTTGTCAAGAGAAGGGTATTGAAATCTCCACTTATAATTGTGGATTTGTCTACTTTTTTTCTGTTCTACCAGTTTTTGCTTTACATATTTCACAGCTCTGTTGTTTGGTGGGTATGCATTTAGGATTTCTATGTCTTCTTGTTGGATTGACTATTTTATCATTATCTAATATCCCTCTCTGTACCTGCCTGATATTCTATGCTCTGAAGTCTATTTTATCTGATGTTAATACAGCCACTTTGGCCTTGTTTTGATTAAGGCTATCAGAGTGTCTTTTTCCATCTTTTTATTTTCAACGTGCTTTTATTGTGGTTGAAGTTAGTTTCTTATAGATAGGATACAATTGGGTCATTTTTTCCCCCACTCTACCAATCTATTTCAATTGGTATATTTATAGACTATTTACATTTAATGTGATTATGATATGTTAGCCTGCCAATTTATTTGTTGTTTTCTGTTTTTTCCCTCAGTTTTTCATTTTTCTGGTTTCTTTTACCTATCATTCTGTGGGTTACTTGAATTAAAACATTTTTAAAATTTTGGTATCATTAATCTACAATTACATGAGGAACATTATGTTTACTAGACTCCCCTCTTCACCAAGTCCCCCCCACATACCCCATTAGTCACTGTCCATCAGCATAGTAAGATGCTGTAAAATCACTACTTGTCTTCTCTGTGTTGCACAGCCCCCCCCACATTATACATGCTAATCATAAGGCCCCCTTTCTTCTTCCCCCCACCCCTTCTCCCTCCCTTTCCACCCATCCTCCCCAGTCCCTTTCCCTTTGGTAACTGTTAGTCCTTTCTTGGGTTCTGTGATTCTGATGCTGTTTTGTTCTTTCAGTTTTTCCTTTGTTCTTATATTTCACATATGAGTGAAATCATTGGTACTTGTCTTTCTCCACCTGGCTTATTTCACTGAGCATAATACCCTCTAGCTCCATCCATGTTGTTGAAAATGGTAGGATTTCTTTTCTTCTTATGGCTGAATAAGATTCCATTGTGTATATGTAGCACACCTTCTTTATCCATTCATCTACTGATGGACATTTAGGTTGCTTCCATTTCTTGGCTATTGTAAATAGTGCTGTGATAAACATAGGGGTGCATCTGTCCTTTTCAAATTGGGTTGCTGTATTCTTGGGGTAAATTCCTACAAGTGGGATTCCTGGGTCAAATGGCATTTCTATTTTGAACTTTTTGAGAACCTCAATACTGCTTTCCACAATGGTTGAACTAATTTACATTCCCACCAGCAGTGTAGGAGGGTTCCCCTTTCTCCACAACCTCGCCAACATTTGTTGTTGTTTGTCTTTTGGATGGTGGTGATCCTTACTGGTGTGAGGTGATATCTCATTGTGGTTTTAATTTGCTTGAATTTTTTTTTAGAATTCCATTCTGATTTATCTGTGGCACTCCTGGGTATATCTCTTTGTATAGAATTTTTTAAGTGGTTGCTCTAAGTGCTATATTATACATACATACTTAGCACAGCCTACTGGTGTAAACATTTTACCCACTTGAGTGAAGTATAGAAACCTTAACTTCCTTTAAGTCTCTTTATCCTCCCTTGTCTATAATTATTTTAAGTATTTCCTCTATACGCATTAACCACATCAGATGTTATAGTTTTTGCTTCAACCATCAATTATAATTAAGAAAAATCAATAGAAAGTTTTAAACTTATTCATATTTTATTCTTTATTGTTCTCTCTTCCTTTTGGATATTCAAGATTCTCTCTTATATAGTTTTCTCTCTTTTAAGAGCTTCCTTTAGCCTTTCTATTAAGGTAGGTCTGCTGGTGACAAATTCTTAGTTTTCCTTTGCCTGAGAATTGTTTTTTTGATTGATTCTTTTATCATTATCTAAATCCTTTTCTGTACCTGATATTCTTTGTTCTTAAGTCTTTTTTTTATATTAATAGAGCCACTTGATTTCTGTTTCATTTCTTAAGGGTATTCTAACTGGATACAGAGTTTGGGTTAACAGTTCTTTTCTTTTAGCATTTAAAAATGGGATACTTCCTCTGGCCTCCAGAGTTTCTGCTGAAAAATATCTTTTATTACTTGATTGTTTTTTCCTTATTGATAAGCTATCAGTGCTCTGCTTTCAAGAGTTTGTCATTACTTTTTAGAAGTTTGATTATGATGTTTCTTAGAACAGATTTCTTTGTATTTATCCTATTTGGGTTTCACCAGCCTCTTGAATCTGTAGGTTTATAAATTTTGCAGAATTTGGGAAATTTTTAGTGATTATATCTTTGAATATTTTTGGCCCCACCCTCTTTCCCCTTTCTTCTTGGACTCTGAGGACATGAATACTAGATCTTTTGTTATAGTTTCACAAGTTCCTGTGGCTGTGTTTATTTTATTTTAAAGTCTATTTTCTCTCTGTTGCTCAGGTTGGATAATTTATATTTTAGCTTCAAGTTCACTGATTATTTCCTCTCTCTCTCCATTCTGCTGTTACGCTCATCTATTGAGGATTTTTGTTGTTAAATTTTCATTATTATATTTTTCAGTTCTAAAATTTCTAGGTAGTTCTTTATACTTCTTTTCCTTGGTGAGACTTTGTTTCTCATTTGTTCCAAGCATGTTCATAACTGCTTTGAAGCATTTTTATGATGGCTGCTTCAAAATCTTTTTCGGAGAATTCCAAAATCTATGTCATATCAGTGTTGGTGTCTGTTGTTTTCTCATTCAAGGTGAGATTTTTCCTGGTTCTTGATAATGATGAATGGATTTTTTATTGTATTCTGGGCATTTTGGTTAGTATTTTTTAAGGCTCTGATCTTATTTATATCTTCTGCTTTAGTGGGCCTCCTCTGACACTATACCAGTTAGGAAATTGAGGTTACCATGTCATTATTGGCAGGTTGGGGTGTGAGTCTATTTGGTCATTGTACCCAGGAAGGTAGGGTGCCTTGTTATTTCTGAGTGGGGGATATAAGCTCAGGTATCCCACACAGACCCCACTGACACCCTGGGGATGGGGAAGCTTCAGTACCATCAGATAGGCATAAATAGGCCTTCACTGACACCACACTACCTTAGAAGTAAAAAGATATCTTACTGTGCACATGGCCTCCACTCTGCCTCTTCTGACTTCAATAGGGAGAGACAGAGATACCTTGTTAATGTTGGGAAAGGGGGTGGGGGTCCAGGCTCCCACATGGCTTCTATGAACACAAACGGGGGGAAGTCTTATTCCTACCAGGTAGGGATGAAGGTCCTGATTTTCCACTAGGCCTTCTCTGACTACCCCAGTAGTAGGCTACCTGAGGAAAGGGATGTACTAGAATCTCACAATTCTTTCCCATCCCTGTGATTCTGAACTTTATATATGGGAGAAAGTGAAGATCTGAATTTGTTTGAGGAAGAGGAGAGACAGTTAACTATGTGTGAGAGAGCTTTGTAAAAGCATTACCCTTGGCCCAGCCTTTGCCTTCTGAAACCCTAGGGGGCATTTCACCTGAGTCCTGTGTGGAACTGTAGAGAAAATTTTTTCATATTTCTGCTTATGGGCTTTCTGAGCAAAGAAAACTAGAAGCTGAATTAAAGGACAAGTCTTGGAAGTTAGAGTGGTTCAATAGCCAGAGTCCTCTGAAGAAATTTAGAGACTTACCTCCCTGAGTTTGGATTTCAAACGGGGATGATGAAAGGGTTCAGATGCTTATATTCCAAAGGGTAAGTGCCAAGGTTTCTCTCTCTCAGGAGTGGAGAGGGGCAAGATGTGGCCTATTTAAACTCTCAGATTAATAATTTTGGGATTCCTCTCTTACAATACAAATCTCCCATGTGCAGGGTGACATCTGGCTATTATTGTATTGCCTGTGGGATATTGGGTGTGGGGAATGGGCACATTTATTGCTGTATGTAATAATAACTGTGATCTCAGTTTCAGAAATCTCATATTTACTTTCAGGATAAATTAAAAAACATATATGTACTCACCACAAAGGGGAGGATACACTCGTGCTGATTTTGTATTATGTATAAACTGAAGAGGGACATGCGACTGGGACCCATTAAGCTGCAGGCTAGAGAGAAAAAGTTCTGGAGAGCCTCACAGAGGTTGGAGCAGATGTTAGCCCAGGATGGTAGAGTGATGTGCACAATGAGAAGCCTTGGAGGTTGCTGGTAAATCTGCATGGGAGTGGAGGGAGTAGTTCTCCCATGATTCATGGCAGCCAGACCAGAGGTGGAATTGCAGCTATTACCTGGATATTCTCTCCACCTACAGGGAAGGAAAGAGAAATCACTGGCTTTCATGATACTGCATTATATGCTCTGTTGAAACAGTGAACACAGGTCTAGAGGACTAAGTCCAGAAAGGAGTCAGACTGGGTACTGACTCAAGCTTCTCTAGGCCGACCCATCTAAACAGCTTCCAAGGGATCTAGATGTTTGCCTGAAATGTAAGAAGGAGAATTCTTAGAGATGCTGAATGGATCTAAACAAAAAGCTACATGAAAGTCAAACTTTATTCTTAAAGTAAGCTATCTGCCCCCATAAACTTTGTTTATTAGCATTTATTGTACTATATTATGATTTGTTTCTATGACTGCCTCTCTCACTATATTGAGCTTCCCAAGGGTAGAGAACCTGTCTTGTCAACTTTATTTATCAGTAATCAGCACAAGTACTTATTTCTTAATTACTAAGTAACTCTTAAAAATGAGAGCATAACCACATTTTCCCCTTCAAGATCCATTCAAGATTCTTCATGATTTGACTTTCAGCATTATTGGAGGCTCTTCTTCCCATCAAGCTTTTTACTGAAAGAAAAACAAATATATGATTCACTTCAGTACATTTGCTCATGCTGTTTTTTTCTCTGCTTTCAATACCCTTGCCTTCTTTCTTTACTGGCTACTTGGACTTAACTCCAGGGCTCAGATTGGGAAGGGAGAACAAATGAGAACATAAAACCAATATCAGGAATGAGAAAGGGACATTGTTACAAATGTTCAAATATGGAAGGAGTTATAAGAGGATATAATGAACAACTTTATGCCAGTAAGTTTGGTAAAATGGACAAATTTCTAGAAAAATATATCTATCCAATAATAAATCAAAAAGAAAAATTTAAAACCTAAACAATCTACAACTACTGAAGAAATTTAATTGGTAGTCAAATTTTTTCCCACAAAATAAACTACAGGGCCAGATGATTCCACTTGTGTGTGTTGTCAGACTCTCAAAGACCAAGAATTTCAACCTTAAACAAATTATTTCAGAGAATAGGAGAGGGAACACTGCTCAATTAATTTTTCTAGGTTAGCATAACATTTGATACCAAAATTAGATAAGAGTATTATTAAGAAAAAAAAGTTATAGGACAATCTCTTCTATGAACTAGATGTAAAAGTCCTAAACAAAATATAAGCAAATTTAAAACAGCAATATATAGAAAAGAGTGACACACCATGATCAAGTTGGGTTTATCTCAAGAACATAAGGTGATATACATTAGAAAATCACTGCAATTAATCACATTAAAAAATTAAAAAAGAAAAATTATCTGATCATCTCAACAGATGCAGAAAAAAGCCTTTGTTAAACTCAATGTTCATGCATTAGTAAAGAATATTAATAAACTAGGAATAGGTGATAGAAATAACCTCATAAAATGTTATAAAAATTTAGACCAAATGCTATTCTTAATGATTATGTTGAAAGCTTTCCATACAACTACTCAACTATATAACTATTCAACACTATAGTGAAGGTAGCAATAAGGCAAGACAAATAAATTAAAGGCATTGTTGTGGAAGTAATATCATTGTTTGTAGATGATATGCTTGTACATATAGAATATCTTAAATATTCTAGTTTTATAATTTTCCCCAAAGTTATCTTCATCTTTTGTTAAATTTTAATTCTTAGAGATGTTATATTTTTCCTGTTCATTTACATGACATCATTCCATTTTTAACTTGTGGCTAATGTATAGAAATAAAAATGATCCTTGTATATTGATTTTGTATTTAACATTGCTATGCTCGCTTACATAACTATAATAATTTATTTGTAGATCCTTTTGGATTTTTGTTCACAATAGTATAATCTGTGAATACTGACATGCACCATGATACAGGATCAAAGTCAGATCATAGCAGCAAAAAGACAATTCATAACAGTCTTGTTCATAATTACCCAAAACTACAAACAGCACAAATGTTAATCAACACTGGAATGGATAGATTCTGGTATATTCACACATACAGCAATGAAAATGAAACAACTACAATTACATGAAACAACATGGATGATTCTAAGAAACATAATAAAAGAAACAAGACACACATACTATAAAAATAGTATGATTTCATCTACATAGATTAAAAAATTAGCTGAAGTACACTGTTTAGGGATGTGAACATATTGGTAAAACTATTTTGAAAAAGCAAAGAAATAATTACCACAAAATTAGGATAGTAGTTTCTCTAAAAAGTAGGAGAGCATTATGATTAGACGGGATAAAAGGGGAGGTTTTGGGGTCTTGGTAATGCTTTATTTTTTGACCTTCATTGTGGTTATGTGGTTGCTCACTTTAAAATTATTAAACCATGCTTATATTTTTTGAAATTTTCTCTATATATGCTATACTTAATAAAAGTATTTCAAAAAGAACATTAGGACAATCATGAAAGAAAAAAGTTTTAGATTAAGAAAAACATGTCCCCAACTCTAGGAACTAAAATGACTCCACGTAATTGTTTTTCAGCTAAAGAATGCAGGGAAAACAAAAGCTTCTTTGATTTCCTCTGTATCTGTGGGAAACATATTTATAATTCTTGGAAACACTTTGGAATTTAGGGTCTTCAGAGATCTAAGAGTGCATTAATGAATGTGTTTCTCAAAATGAACCTATGAAGTTATTTCCCTTCAATCTTTCCTTTTTGGGTAGTGGATATCAGCATTTGTTCATTAACCATTTTTTTAATTGAGCCCCAATTATGTGCTGATACATCTGAATGAATATGCTAATCTGTTGAAAGTAATGAACCAGAAATAAATGACTAGGGTATTTACCAAGAAAGCACATATCATAATTTTCTGTTAACTGTACTTTAAAATTAAGTGCATGAGACCAAAGTAAACTTGAATTTGAGTGACATGTAGATTCATACAGATACACAGACACCCAGAGGCCTTGTTTAATGTAGAATTAGCTTCTATTTGCCCCTCTTCATTTTCCATCACATCCGAAACTCTTGTCATTTTAGAGCATGGGCATTCTAAGTTTGCATGGTTCCAATATACACAAATCTCAGTTGCTACAGTTAGTTCATTAACACCAGTCCCCCATCGACATAGCTTAAATTTTAGTTACATGGAATATTAACTGTTAATTGCATAAAGTACAATCATAGCTAGCTCTTCAGTCCACTAGTTACTAAACAAATAACAGATGCACATCATGATCAGAGATCAATTATGTGGCTTCTTTCAAAGTGTAGTTCTGGTCACTACAGATTCCTTACTTAGTTTAAGCACAGACAGCAAAGTGTGTAGTTGTTTTACCTTCTTGTCAAATAGTGATAAACCCATGTGATAGTTTACAAAAATGGGTAATTGAAAGAGGGAATTGGCCAACAAAGATGAAAGTATAGCAAAGAAATGATAAGTAGTAATGCTGAAAGTGAAAGTTGAATTGAACATAACTGGAGTTACAGAAGAAACAGCCAACTGTGAGAATGTGACACTGCTGCATTTGATAGACACTAGACAGAGGAACATAGTGAAGGTGAACTTATCAATATAAATGATGAAAGCAGTTGTGACTGAAAGTATGAAGATGTCATGGAGAAAGTGCCACTGGCAAAAAACTTCATTTTAAAGGAACTCTTAGAAGTATTTTACAAAATTAAAAGTGCAAAGGATAAAATGTTGCAAGTTGCTTCAAACTTTGAAAGAAGTATGACAATTTGCTAAGGCATAGAAAAGATGCTTGCTGTATCATACGTTATGTCATGAGAAGATGACAGGCACCAAATGTTGCTCAAAGTATTCTTGGTAAGTTTTTTGCAAAGAAAAAAAAAACACTTTGATTTTCAATGTTTCTAATGTTTTAAATTACAGTGTGCTAAATAGGTATTAGTTTTACTATTTTTCACTTCCCTGTACACTTAAAACTGACAGTGAGAGCTTTTAATATTTTGACAGTAGTTTGAGAAGTCTCAGAACAAATGTACTTTTTTCCATTGATTTTTAAGATCACTTTGGTTTCAGTTTGCACATTTTTAGATCCCACACTTGTGTGCAATTCCGAGGAAGCTCTTTCCTATATCCTCAAACACGACCAATTAATGCATCTGATGAACTGGGCTTATATAATACTTAGCAGGATCTGACTATTTTTTATTCTGTATGTACACTCCACTTTTGCCAAGATACCCACTTAATAGTGTGTCCCTGAAAGCTGGTTAAACCTGGAACCGGGCCTTGAACCACCAAACACCATCAAGTTACTCCCTTACTAAAAACCCTTCAACGGCTTCCAATTACACTTAGAACAAAATCCAAAACCCTTACCTGGCTCAGAAGTTCTGCATGTACCTCCTTCCCAAGTCTGCATCCTCATGCCATGCCGCCCCTGCCCAACCCCCTCCCACCCTTCCCCTTTCCTGGTGCCTTTCAGGTCCACAAATGCGTGGGTCTTTTGCTGTGGCTCCCACTACTTTAAATTCTTTAACGAGTGTTTCTCTCCTTAACCCCTTAGGTTTTAAACCGACTTTAGGTTTTAAAAGGCTTAGGACCCTTTTACATGCCCTTATAAAAGCGCTAGACCTTGTTTTACAGCCCTTAGAATACTTGCGTGTGTGGTAAAAGATAAATGGTTCTCCCTCCGGTAGGGCCGTATTCGAAATTACGTGGATCATAAGCATTTTTGCCTTCGTGGGTCCCTTTCGTATTAAAAATAACCCGCAAACCAAAAAACGAATTAATTACGGATTTCCGTGGTCTCTAAACATTTCAATTTTCTTCTGATGTAATTAAAAAAAAAAACATTGTCGTTGACCCCAGGGGTTCACTGTTTTCTCCTGATTTTACAAGAAGTTGGGACATTTTCGTGGGACCCCCCAAAGCGTCGTGGGCCCAGGCGGGGCGCCTGCTCAGCCTCACGGATCGGCGGCCCGGCCCCTCGGCGCGGGAGACGCGGCGTCGCCTCTCCGGTCCTCGGAAACGCGTGCCGAGGTCCGGGCGTCAGTCCTTCCCGGGTCCTGCACGGGCCGGCCGCCCAGCCAGCTCCTTCCTGCCTGAGGGCGGCTCCGAGCGCGACCCAAGCCCACCCTGTGAGACTTGGCCCTCCGCCCGGGGCTGCCCTCCTCACACCCCCTTCAACCTCAGCCCTTCTCCTGCCGCGAGGAATGGAGAAGCGCGTATATCCCCCCTTCTTTGGGAAGGCAAAGACCCCATTACCTGGCCCTCCCGCCTCTCCTCGCGCGCTTGCGACGCGGAAAGCGCCCCCCTCAGGCCGGCGCGGCTGCGCGGGAAGGCTCCCCGCGGGCGCCGCCCAGGGTCCAACTGAGGCTCCTCTCAGGGGCAGGGTTTCCGGCCCGCAGGCGCCTGGGGAGAGCCTCGCTTGGGTCCTTAGGTAGAGGTTTGAATCTTCGTTGTGAATTTTATGCTAAGCCTGACACTTCCTCGCTGGGCTACCCAGTCTTCCCGCCTTGAAACATTACAGAAGCGTCCCGTCGCGTTCTTGGCTTTAACCTTAGTCTTGCAGTCAGTCAGTCAGTCAGTCAGTCAGTCAGTCAGTCAGCCAGCCAGCCAGTCTCTCTTATTCAGTGAATATTTGTTGAGAGCATACTATGTGACAGGCACTGTGCTGGGATTGGGGCACTGTGGACACACAAACAATGGCCCTGACCTACCCAAAGTTAAGGTTAGTCTACCTTCGAGTCCTTTCACATCTTTTCAAACCTCTACATTCCGAGAGGGTCTGTCCCTCTTTACTCATACTCATTGTCACTTACTTGCTGTTGATTCCTACAGTCCGGGATAGGAGCGCCCTGGTCCTTAGTTGGCTGGCCTGCGTCTTCAGCTTTGTGTAGTGGAATGGGAATTTTCTGAATTAGCGCGCAAGAGAGGAAAACACAGTGCTGGTACCAAACCGGAAACGGACAAGCAAGTTCTCCTGTTTCCCTTTTTATTGTTCCCCCAACCCTCCGTTCACTGCTGTGATGCAGGTTGAGGGAGCTCAGTTTACCAATGGGTGGTTCAGGACAAGTTAGAACCAATCGGAAAAGAGTCACCTGCCCATGTTCTAGTCCCACTAAACCACTTTCACTCCTCTCAACTGCTCCTCAGAGTAAACCCAGGAACGTTTAAACCTGGTGTCCCAGGTGCTGGATTCTGATGTCCAATAGACATCCTGTATTTCAATATAAAGGGTAGCTTCTCCACAGGTCTTCTTTCCCATAGTCCAAATTAGGTTTCCTGTCTCTAAGTTCCAGGCCATCCTATACACTGTTAGAATTATCCTTGTAAAAATATATTTGATTATGTCTTCTTTGGCTTAAAACTGTATGTGAACGTGTGTGTGTGTGTGTGTGTGTGTGTGTGTGTGTGTGTGTGTTTGGTTATAAGGTCCATTATAACTCATTTCACCTACTGTACCATTCTCAACTCAGATAATATATCCTTATTCTAATTCCAAACCATACCACCCATTGCTCCCAGCTGCAATAAATTTCTCTCTGTCTTTCTATAAGTTGTTTTATCCATCTGGAGTAGCATTTATTGAAAAATATGTCAAGAACTCCAGACATGGGGGACTATGACATTATTCCCTGAAGAGAAGACCCTGTTAAATTCTGAGAGTGACAAACTGTGCTTAGAAAGCCCCTTGCAGACTTTCAAGTCTAACAGGGTAACTGATCAAAGGCATCAGCTGCTGCCTTAGAAATCCACTGCTGTGTTTGTGGAGATCACACTTCGCACAGGCTGCTCCTCGTCAATGACTAAGTGTGGTGGGATACTAAGGCAGACTTGTTCCTAGGAGATGTAGGACTCCTCTGATGGAATTTAGCCTTGCTGAATTCTCAATCTAGGAAGTTTCCTTCCCTTTCTTCTTCACTTAGGGTCAGACTTGCATCACATCTGACCGCTCTTGAAGCCTTTCCTGGCTCCTTCTTCAATATCTCTCACTGCTATTCCCCTAATAAAATGCTTGTACATTTAAACTCATCTTGACATTTGCTTCTTGAAGGACCCAGACTAACACATGAATATTTGAACGAGTAATTTCAGATAATGTAATAAGCATTAATGGAGATATTAAACAAACTTTGACCAAATATTTATCGACCACCTACTATATGCCAGGCACTGAGCTAGGCTCTGAGAATACAATAATCTCTGTCCTTCTGGGGATTAAAGTCTATTGGGGACAGACAAATACTTAGGCAATGTCATTGTGGTGTGATATGGACTACAGCAGGAGAAGCACGAAGTTACAGGAGCACATAGGAAAAGCATAGACTTAGCGAATTGGGGCATGGTTTCTGGAGAAAGGGATTATCATTCTGATCTGAATCAATAGAGTGGATAGGAGTCAGCCAAGCAAGGGACATGGAGAGCATTCAATGCAGAGGGGATTCTGAGGGAATGAAGCTCAGATAGTCTGAAGCACAGTATGTGGAAGAGGTAGGCAAGGGGTCAGAATATGTAAGGTCTTGTAGACGATATAAAGGATTTTGGATGTGGTGGGGAGCTGGGCTGAAGTGTTTTAAGCAGAGGAGTGACATGATCTAGCTTGTGTACTGGAGAGAACATTCTATCTGTCTTAAGCAGAAGGGCTGGGGGCTGGTGTTGGGGTAGTGGTGGCTGGGGATGCAAGCAAGACTGGAGTGGGAAGTAGCGCAGACAAGAGATGATGGTTGCTTCAATTAGTGTGGGATGCAGAGATGTGGTAGAGAAATTTATGAGTTAAAAGTAATAGGTCTTGGTGAGGAATTGGATTGGTTAGGAAGAATCCAGAGTGACAGAGCCTAGAACACAGTAGGCATTCAATGAATATTTATTGAATAATAAATGCAAATTTTCTAGCTTGGACAGCTGGAAAGATAGTGATGCTATGTACAGAGATAGGAAACATTGGTTCTACCATTTACCCAGTTACCCAGGCTGGTGTTAGAGTGAGGATGACAGTTCAGTGGACACATAGAAATCAAGGTGCCTGTGGGATACTGAGTAGAGATGTTTAATATGCAGTTGAATGTGTGTGTTAGAACCTGAAGAGAAAATAAAATATATGGCTTTTTTCAAAGTGGGGCTTTCAACCCCTTAATAGGTAGTAAAATAAATTTAGTGGGTTTCAGCCAACATTTAAAAAAATGGAATGGAATAAAATGCAATACAATAGAAAATGTGAGGGTTTAGCTCCTGAAGTAAAGAAACGTAGTGTAAGTATGACTTTGTGAAAATTTACTTCACTAGTATATTATGAATGTATTTATTTGCGCCTAGGTTGCAATGTAAAAAGAAGTTCTTATTGTGTGTTGCTGTCAAAAAATTTGAAAAATTCAAAAAACAAGAATCAATACCTAAACTTAGGTCAGAGGAGGGACTAAGGCCTAGACTAAATTGCTGAGGAGCAGCTAGGGAGAGGCATGCATCAGTGCCAGATGAAGAACCTCAGAGGAGGATCCTGTGTTGAGGCCGGTGTGTTAGAAAGTTTAAGAGAGAGGATTTGACATACCAGTCTCAAATGTCTATTCTCCCTTCTAGACTTTTGAAGCATTTTGAAACCAGGGACTATATTCTTTTTTTTTTTTTTGCTTTTTATTTACTTATTTATTTATTAAGGTATTATTGATATATATTCTTATGAAGATTTCACAAGAAGAACAAGGTGGTTATTACATTCACTCTTATCGAGTCCCACCCATACCCTATTGCAGTCACTGTCCATCAGTGTAGTAAGATGCCACAGAGTCCCTACTTGTTTTCTCTGAGCTACACTGTCTTTCCAGTGACCCCACACACACCATATGCACCAATCATGATACCCCACAATCCCCTTCTACCTCCCTCCCCACCCGCCCTACCCCACTCCTCCCCTTTGGTAACCACTAGTCCCTTCTTGGAATCTGTGAGACTGCTGCTGTTTCGTTCCTTCAGTTTTGCTTCGTTGCTATACTCTGCAAATGAGGAAAATCATTTGGTACTTGTCCTTCTCTGCCTGGATTATTTCACTGAGCATAATACCCTCTAGCTCAATCCATGTTGTTGCAAATAGTAGGATTTGTTTCTTTCTTATGGCTGAATAGTATTCCATTGTGTATATGTACCACCTGTTCTTTATCCATTCACCTACTGATGGGCACTTAGGTTGCTTCCATATCTTGGTTATTGTAAATAGTGCAGCAATAAACATAGGGGTGCATATGTCTTTTTGAATCGGAGAAGTTGTTTTCTTTGGGTAATTTCCTAGAAGTGGAATTCCCAGGTCAAATGGTATTTCTATTTTTACTTTTTTGAGGAACCTCCATATTGCTTTCCACAATGGTTGAACTAGTTTACATTCCCACCAGCGGTGTAGGAGGGTTCCCCTTTCCCCACATCCTCGCCAGCATTTGTTGTTCCTAGTTTTTTCTATGTTGGCCATCCTTACTAGTGTGAGGTGATATCTTATTGTGGTTTTAATTTGCATTTCCCTGATAATTAGTGATGTGGAGCATCTTTTCATGTGCCTGCTGGCCATCTGAATTTCTTCTTTGGAGAACTGTCTGTTCAGATCCTCTGTCCATTTTTTAATAGAGTTACTTGCTATTTGGGTCTTGAGGCTTATGAATTCTTTATATATTTTGGATGTTAACTGCTTGTCTGATATGTCATTTACAAATATATTCTCCCATACTGTAGGGTGCCTTTTTCTTCTGCTGATGGTGTCCTTTGCCATACAGAAGCTTTTTAGCTTGATGCAGTCCTATTTGTTCATTTTTTATTTTGTTTCCCTTGCCTGAGGAGATATGTTCAGGAAAAAGTTGATCATGTTTATATTCAAGATATTTTTGCCTATGTTTTCTTCTAAGAGTTTTATGTTTTCATGACTTACATTCAGGTCTTTGATCCATTTCGAGTTTACTTTTGTACATGGGGTTAAACAATAATCCAGTTTCATTCTCTTGCATGTAGCTTTCTGGTTTTGCCAACACCAGTTGTTGAAGAGGCTGTCATTTCCCCATTGTATATCCATGGCTCCTTTATCATATATTAATTGACCATATATGGTTGGGTTCATATTTGGGCTATCTAGTCTGTTCCATTGGTCAATGGGTCTGTTTGTGTGCCAGTACCAAATTGTCTTGATTACTGTGGCTTTGTAGTAAAGCTTGAAGTTAGGGAGCATAATTCCCCAGCTTTATTCTTCCTTCTCAGGATTGCTTTGGCTATTTGGGGTCCTTTGTGGTTCCATATGAATTTTAGAACTATTTGCTCTAGTTCATTGAAGAATGCTGTTGCTATTTTGATAGAAATTGCATCAAATCTGTAGATTGCTTTAGGCAGGATGGCCATTTTGATAATATTAATTCTTCCTATCCATGAGCACGGGATGTGTGTCTATTTATTGGTATCTTCTTTAATTTCTCTCATGAGTTTCTTGTAGTTTTCAGAGTATAGGTCTTTCACTTCCTTGGTTAGGTTTATTCCTAGGTATTTTATTCTTTTTGATGCAATCGTGAATGGAATTGTTTTCCTGATTTCTCTTTCTGCTAGTTCATCATTAGTGTATAGAGATGGAATGCAACAGATTTCTGTGTATTAATTTTATATCCTGCAACTTTGCTGAATTCAGATATTAGATCTAGTAGTCTGGCGTGGATTCTTTAGGGTTTTTTATGTACAGTATCATGTCATATGCAAATGGTGACAGTTTAACTTCTTCCTTACCAATCTGGATGCCCTTTATTTCTTTGTGTTGTTTGATTGCCATAGGTAGGACCTCCAGAACTATGTTGAATAAAAGTGGGGAGAATGCTCATCCTTGTCTTTTTCCCGATCTTAAATGAAATGCTTTCATCTTCTCACTGTTAAGTATGATGTTGGCTGTGGGTTTGCCATATATAGCCTTTATTATGTTGAGGTACTTGCCCTCTATACCCATTTTATTGAGTGGTTTTATCATGAATGGATGTTGAATTTTGTCAGATGCTTTTTCAGCATCTATGGAGATGATCATGTGGTTTTTGTCCTTTTTGTTGATGTGGTGGATGATGTGGATGGATTTTTGAATGTTGTTCCATCCTTGCATCCCTGGAATAAATCCTACTTGATCATGATGGATGATCTTTTTGATGTATTTTTGAATTCGGTTTACTAATATTTGTTGAGTATTTTTGCATCTATGTTCCTCAGGGATCCTGGTCTGTAATTTTCTTTTTTTGTGGTATCTTTGCCTGGTTTTGGTATTAGAGTGATGCTGGCCTCATAGAATGAGTTTGGGGGACTATATTCTAATCATCTTCTTATCTCTGGTTTAACAAAATGCCTAGACATATAGTAGGTCTTCAATAACTACTGAATGAATGAACCAGAACTTGCATTTTAAAACAAGTACCCTGATGGTAATTTGCAAGGGGAGAGATTGGTGGCAGGTTTTTCTTTTTAATAAAACTATTGCATAGTCTATGTGAGCAATGATTAAATCCTTAACCATGGTGTTAATGGAAATGAAAGGATAAATTTTAGTTATTTATGAGTCAGAAATATCAGGACATGGTGACTACTTAAATGTGGATATCATAGCCAGACTCCAAAATGGCCCTCATAAATCCTTGTATTCTATTTTTGTGTAGTCCCTTCCTACAGTGTATCAGGGTTGGCCTGAGTAACCAGTAGCATATGGTAGAAGTGATTGTATGTTACTTCTGAGACTAAATCACAAAAGACATTGTGGTTTTCATCTTGCTCTTTTGGATTTCTTGCTCTGAGGAAGTCACTCTATTCTGTGAGGATATTCAAGCGGACCCACAGAGAGATCCATACGGAGAGGAACTGAGGCTTACTGCCAAGAGCCAGCATTGATTTGCCAGGCATGGATCATGCAGTCCCAATCACGCTCTCAGTGACGGCAGCCCCATGCAGTAACTCGACTGTAACCTCATGAAAGACTGGGAGCTAAACCACCAGGCTAAGCTACTCCTGAATTCCTGACACAGTGAAGCTGGTAGAAATAATAAATGTTTATTATTGTTTTAAGACACTAAATTCTGATATTAATTTGTTATACTTGTTATGCAGCCTAGATAACTAATACAATGGGGGAATGAAAGAGGAGAAAGCAAGGAGTACCTGCAAAAGCTATAAACTGGAGGAGCAAGTGCTTGATGAAGGACCAGGGATTGGGATGGGACTGATAGTGAGTTATGCTCAAGCCCTGTGTTTGTCTTCTCTGTAGGGTATCTAGGTGAGTATCTCAATAGACAGTCTTTGCCCCTCACCCTCATAGGCCTACTCATGCTTGAGCACTCAGTTCAAATGTTACTTCTGAAAAACCTTGCTCAGGCAAAACCTATCCCTCTGAGCACTTATTGAACGTTATTACAGCAAACATGAATCACTTTGCATTACAATTATCTATTTGCAGTTATTTGTTAAATGCTAGTCAAAGTAATAATCTTGAGAAACTTGGTGTGTGTGCCCACATATTTTCGCTCTTATTACAGATACAGGCATTTGAATTTTTGGAGCGGTCTGAGCAAAACAATCCGCTGGACAACCTGGAGCGTGAACACCTCTATCCCACTTTCAAAACAGAACTCCGCCTCTATCTGTATTGGGCTTCTCCTTAGCCCCGTCTTCATCAACCCCGATTGGTTAGAAGACGAAATAATCCCTGCCATTGGTCCCTTCTTGAAGGGGCGGGACTGGGTTGCGCCTAGTCCGGCAGTCGCAGACCGAATCGGGCCGAGGAGATCCGAGTGGGGCCGAGGCCCGCGGCGCAGCGGCCCTGCTCGCAGGCTGCAAGGCGCGCCCCAGGGGGCCTTGCGGAACCGACGATGCCGGTCTCCGTCGCGCGGCCGGGCGGGGGCCCCTGGCCGCCTCTGGCCTCGCCTTTCCTGCTGCTGATGCTGGCGGTGCTGAGCGGCCCGGTGTCCGGTAGCGTTCCCCGCTCGGTGCCTAGGACCTCGCTTCCTATCTCCGGTAAGGGGAGGGCGCCCTCGCTCTCAGCCTTTGGCCCCGCGCCCCGGTCCCGCCCGCAGGTGCCAGCATCCACCTGCACTCCAGACCCACCGGGCAGCTGCACCCGGGGGCCCCTCAGCTCCGTGCTAGGCTTGCTGCACCGCACCGCCCACTCCCCTCCAGCACCCGGGCGGGATCCCCCAGCCCCGGCCTCGCGCGTCAGCTACCACCACACGCCCAGGCGGCTCCGCCGCTCCTCATTCGCAGAACGGCCGGAAAGTTAAGCCCCTCTTGGTGCAGACGCGGGCACTGAGGCCCAGAGAGGTCATGGGGGTGCCCGAGATCGTCCATTTCGAAGTTTCCTCTCTTCCTCCTCTCTTCTGGTAATACACCTATGTCCGTCACTCCAGATTGATGCCCATTTTACTTCCAAACCCATTGGTCTTTAATTCTATTCCAACCACCCATCCTTCTGGTTTCCAGCTCAGCATTCCCAAATACCCTGATCATCAGTTCTGCCCCACTCCCCAGGCTTTCCCCCTTCTCACAGCCCTAATCTCCCTAACCCATTCTTCTCACCTCACACCCCATTCTGTTCTCCCCATTATCGGATTCACCACGTCCCTCCCAATGTCCTCAATGTACCCGATCCCTCTGCTCATTCCCTACATTGACTGTTGGGAAACCATTCAATGAGTTGAATTAAAATGATGTTTAAGTGATTTTTAAAGTCTTCAGAAGGTAGAAAGGAGGAGGGAGATACGGTTCTTTTAAAAGATGTGGATGAAGCCAGGGGATGCCATAAGGTTAAAAGTAGTCGTTGGAATGATTCACACTTTAAAGGCTTTCTGGTGATGTGGGCATTAGTGTGACCATGGACCTTATTTTCTTTCTTCTCAGTGGGCATTGAGTGTTAGCATCTCAGGCAGACAGAACCAGAAACTGAAAGTACAACCCTTTGGCAAAAATGCACAACTGGGTAATAGAATTATAGTCTAAAGTTCAGACCAGTGACATATAGGGATGCTGTGGTCAGAGCCTAGGCTTTCAGTTTGTGCTGCAGCACTAGTTGCAGCATGGAACTGAGGTTGCCAGGCTGGGTAGGTATCCAAGAATCCAGAGAGGTCTGGATGGCAAGGTGAAGCAGAGTTGGGGACGTGAAGGGAGGTTGGATGATCCAGGGCTTATATTAAGCACAAGAGAGTAGGTGGGATACAGCACAGACATGAGCGTGAGTGTGGGAGGCTGGGGTGGGCGGGGCTCCATAAAAGTACATCTAGGAATGAATGGCTAGTGGCCATTCTGTCAATCTTGAAGGTGGCTGAGCAGATGAAGCAAGTAGAGTAGAGATGTATTGGTGCAAGGATAGGGTCTCAGAGCCAGAGGTTGAGCTAAGAAGGTAAATTCATGCTAACTTATTTGTTATAATCTTTAAATAGAGTTTTGAATGCTGACATGAGGTTTAGATTTGGCCAAAATGGAGCATATGCCTAAGGAAGGAAGAAAGAAACCATTTTTGAAACCTGTAGTTTGTGTCAGATGCTTCCATATATATTATCTCATTTATTCTTTCATCAAGAATTGATGGTGGTACAGGTAAGATAAGTGATTCTCAGAGAGGGCAAGTAACTTATGCAAGATCATACAGCTGGTAAGTAAAAGAGCCACATTTAAACTTGGGCTGATTCATTTTCAAAGCAGTTGCCTTCTTTACTCTACCTCTTTGGGTGGAGATGGAGGGGGTGGGGAAGGGAGGACAGGAGTACTGGGAGAGAGAGGAGATAGACTTCTAATGTGTTGGTGAAAAGAATGAAGCATTTCCCTTTATAGGTATTTTCAAATTATGTATCATGTTGCTATGAATAGAAATCACAGACTTAATATTTATGCTGTTAATTTAAAAGTGTTCTGTTTTTATAGAAAAAAGCATACTTGACTGGTGTGCTAAATATTCTGACCTCATCAGTTATCTGTCTCTCCAGAGGATAGATAGCTGACCTGTCCAGGCTCTGTTTTCACCCCTGGTTGCTGCTAAACAAATGGTTCTTAGAAGAAAACAAAAATTAGTCCCTTTGGCTTTGCCTTGCGGACCCAATCCTTATGAAGCAATGGCTGATAACATTCTCCCCTCTTACCCTCTCTTTCTGCCAGAGGCTGACTCCTATCTCACCCGGTTCACCGTCCCTCAGATGTACAATTACTCTGTTCTCCTTGTGGATCCTGCTTCCCACACACTTTATGTTGGTGCCCGGGACATCATCTTTGCTTTATCTCTGCCTTTCTCAGGGGAAAGATCCCGCAGGGTGAGAGACGAAAGTTGGGAGGACCCCCAAGCCTGCGATTAAATCCATGGTTTTATGGAATGTGAGGGAGTGTTCATAATAACTAAAGATGTAAGAGTGTTGGTGGTAGGAGGGGGAGTTGATGAAAATGAATATTGGGAGATCATCAACTTCATTATCTCACCTGCGGGGGGTCACAGTGGCTGGGGAGACTATGAGGGAGGTTCATGATGATGGGGGAGGCCTAGTGACCAGGCCAGGTGCCAGTGGGGAGAGGAATCCTTAGAATCACACTTCTCAAGGGCACTAGCTTTCAAACTCTTTTCACCACCCCTTAGTAAGAAATACATTTGGACCCAATTATGCACAGATTATGTACTTAAAGAAACCTTTTTTTGAAACAATGTCTGCTCTCCTATATGTGATATATTCTGATAGATTTTATTTCATTAAAAATAATGGTGGCAATTTCACTACTCAGTAGTGGGTGGAGATCCACAGTTTGAAAACCAGTGCCGTGGGGAGGGGGATCTTAATGATGGAGATTGTGGAACTGCCTTAACCTGTGCTGACTTGGGAGGAGTCTGGGGAGGACCTGGGGGAAATGGTTACTTTTCCTTTCTCAGATTGACTGGATGGTGCCTGAAGCCCACAGACAGAACTGTAGGAAGAAAGGCAAGAAGGAGGTAGGTGTAAATCTGGGCCCTCTCCTGAGTCAAATGAGACCTTGGTCGAACCCTGACTGTGTGGGTCCCCTGCATTGCTCCCATCCCAGTGGGCCCAGGCAGGGACTCTAACATCACCTGTCATTTCTGATCCCAGGGCTGCATCTAACTGTCCTGACACTACCCTGCCTTTCCTTGTATCCGCTGCTTCTGATTCTCTGTAACCATCTCTGGCCCCCAGGATGAATGTCACAATTTTGTCCAGATTCTCGCCATTGCCAATGCCTCTCACCTCCTCACTTGTGGCACCTTCGCTTTTGATCCGAAGTGCGGGTTTATTGTGAGTGACAGTGGTGGGAGGGTGGGAAGGGTCTTCTGTGAGGGACCGTGATGGAGGGCATGCCTAAGGCAACCGTTGTGCTTGATAAGCACCATGGGTGAGGGATGTCCTTACAGGGTGGAGCCTTGCCGCTGAAGGAGGGGAGGAAAGGGATGGCGGGGGAGGTTGTCTGTAGGAAATGAGGTAAAGTGTAAAGAGAGACATGGTTGAAGAAAGGAAGGAAGGAAGTTAGGGATGCTAGCCAGGCTAGGGAGAGGGTAATCCAGGAGAGACTTCAGAGGCCAGTAACTCATGTTTCTCTTGCCCTGAGTATTCTTGTCTAGGTGGCCTGGGTCTGTTTCTTAATGAGCGTAGTCCATGTCTGTTTCTTCATCCCATTTCATGTGACTGTCTCTCACCACTTCCACCTTCCACTGCCAGCTTCATTTTGTGTGGGCTGTGACTCTCTGCTCTCATGGCTTCTGAGGTCACTGCCCACTACCATACTACCTGCTGGCCCTATTCTGGCTCTTGCCTTCAAGGTGGGCATTCTGTCAACATTGCTGCTGAAGCCCCAGGCATCTCCATACTCTCCTACGCAGGCAGGCTTGGAACATTATACCCCTTATCACATCTGGGCTAGTCACGGCCTCAAAAGTCCCTGGAACTGGTGACATCTCAGGAAAGGTCCTAATGTTTTTGAACCCTCAGCTTTTTCTATCAGTTATCCAGTAGTTAGTCATTGGTCCTTTGGCAGTGCAATTTGTGACAGCACATATCCCAGCTTTTGACTGGGATGAGTCAGAAACCTCACAGGACCTTGTGTTCAGTGGTTTCCCGTTCTGTTCCATAGAGCAATAGGATGAGTGCAATGACTCCCTTTCCTGACCCTGATCGAGAACTGTACATCTTGTTCTGAGCCTTCTGCAATGTGCAGTAATTCTTGCCACCTGGATCTAGTCTGTGTATACCTCCAAATCCCTCTTTGTTAGAGACCATTCCCACATCTCTGGCTTAGCATGCTAAAGTTGTATGTGTTTGATTATCCAGTCAGTCCCTCTGGGCTGCCCTTGGGGGAAGTTGGGCTTATGCCAAGTCCTTTTCATAATGGGGAAGATAGACCCCCCTCCTAGGGTGTGGCTAGCTCCCCCATCCTGGAAGGGTTCTCAGTTCAGGGTGGCATTGAAAATCTCTGTGTCTCATCAGGTAATGTCAGGGTAGTTCTCGTGAAGCTCAGAAAGTAGCAGAGGAACTGCCTTCACCGTATTTGTCTTTTTTCCAGTCTGCAGTGAAAAGCCCAAAGATATGAAAACAAGAGCCATGATTTATAGATAGTATGATCACTTCAAGTTAGTCTCCCAGGGCCTTCTGTTCTTCCTTGGCTCTCTGAGGTGGGACTCTAATGGTTGTTAGGTAAATACTCTGTTCTGGACACAGCTGTCAGGATTGGTGTGATGTGGACCCCCTATCCACTCTTAGGGAACTTTAGCAACTAAAAGTGAAACCAGGAATCTGTGTCCTACACTCCTCTGACTTTCAGCTCTTTCTCTGAACCCTCCTGTCTAGCAGACTCATGAAATGAAGGGGATTCCTTTGGTCAAGGCTTGTTTGCAGGAGAATATAGGGCACAGCCCCCCAAAATGAGCTGTGTTAACCCTTCAAGCCACAAACGGAGACTGCCCTCTAGGCTTCCTGAGCGCTCTCTTCTGCCTCTAGCTGTCTTATCCTGCTACTTGGCAACCTCCATCTTCTTGAGCAAGTTCTTGCCTTATCCTTAGTGCTGATCCTGTCATGTTCCAGGCTGATGACTTTGACACTATGCAGAACTCTTAGCTGAGAGCTCTGACCAGCTGATCCAGGTACAAGTTGCTCAGAGTTGATTGTTCGGAGAAATGAAGGTTCTTACAAAAGGAAGTTCAAGCCCTGGACTTACCAGCTCCAACAATGTGGAGCGTTGCCCTTCAGTGACAGCTCATCAGACTCTGGAGGAAAATATTTTAGTTTGCTTTGTTGAGGGAGCTTCAGCAGTTAACAGAGAAAACTGTTAGACTTACAACAAGAACCACGGCTGTGAGACCTCCCATTCAACCAAGCAGCTGCTCTGCCGTGGCCTTGGTGCTCGGTTCCTTACATTCACAGTTGGGTTTAATTCTCATCACCACATCATGATATTTAGGTATTATTTATTTCCATTTTACAGGCAAGGAAATGGAAGTTCTGAAAAGTTAGGGACTATGGCTAGGATTATATAGCTGGCAGAGGCAGTCAGGATCCAAATCCAGGTTTGTCTGGCCCTGCTCCACCATGCTGTCCCTTTAGACCGGCCTGCATTATAGAAGACTTAATCGGGTTTCAGTTTCTTGTGACATTTGACCTGTTTCATGAAACAGGGACTAGCTTGTTTTTCCTTCCTAACCACATGGGGAAGATCCTTTATATGTCTGGTACCCTTCTTGGCCAGGGCCAAAAGGTGTGTTCCAACTCTGCAGCTCAGTGAGTGCCTTCCTTACCCAGCTCTCTTTTGGCTTCAGGGACTTGCCTTCCCTACAACTGATGTGGAGAGACTGCTGACAGCCACAGTGACAGTGCAGTGCAGTCAGATAGGGAATGCAGTGGTGTGGTCTTGCCCCTGTCAGACCCTAGTAAATCTACTTTACCTAGAAAATAACCATAACGTATCTAGTTAATAGGAGGCTCACTTGTTCAAAGTTTATAAACTGAAATAACATGAAAATGTTAGTTGGGGAAACTGGAAGAGGATTAGATTTGACATGTAGCTTTGTGGGGTTGATAGGCCATCTCTGTGAGAAAGTATGGTGGTCATGTGCAAACATGGGTTAGAGTTTGGGAATGATAGGCATGGAAACTATGCCTGGAAATGTAAGTATAAATGAGATCTTTGAAGTATATGTGACAAGGACTTAGGATGGGTCCTTAGGATAGACAGGTAGATGCCAGAAAGGAAAAGAGAAACAACAAAAGGAGGTAGAGAAATGATAAGTAGGAGGAAGGACCCCAGAAAGGCAGAGTTCCAAGAGAATCAAGAAATAGAATATTTGAAGGAGGGGAGTGAGTCAAAAGTATCAAATGCTGCATAAAGATTAAAGAGGATGAGACCTGAGAAAAGGCTCATCTTGTCAGTCTCTGGGAAAGTGTTAGGGAGCAGTCTCAGGTACTGAGATGGGAAAACACAATTTTTTTTCTAGGAATAACAAGTGGTTCAGGTTTGGTTAGAAGAAAGAGTTTATTTTGAGAAGTATTAGAAAATAAGTAATTTGGGCTGAAGAGTTTGCACTCCAGACAATGGTGAGCCCTTTTGTCATTTTCCTGCTCAAAGATTTATCGAGTCAGTGACTGATATTCTAGAAATATTAATTTGGGGTAGATATATAGAGCAAATTGGTGGTGGGGCTAGACAGGGTAGAGAGAAGGAGGTTACTGTCTTGGTTTAGGTGCGAGGTGCGAAGGGCACGCAGCAGGTATAATTCTATGCCAGAGTGCCCACACGTGTTGGTGATCCCTCACAGAACTCCCGTCTTTCTCCTCAGGCTCAGATGCTCCCACTGCCACACAAGTGAGGTGCTTGTGCTGCTGTGGGGTCCTCTATTCCGGAAGACTCTCATGACCCAGTATTCCTATTTTGGGGACCTCAGCCCACATCTAATTTTAACAGGCCTTTTCAAGTCTCTCTCCTTAAAATAAAACCTGGTTTGCCAACTATACCAAAGAGATGAGCAGTCAGAATGGACCAGTATATACTTACTCCCAGGGGATCTATATCTATGTTGGAGTCAACTACCATCAAAGCAACCAACCAGACTTCAGCAACACCAAATGTCCACTTAAATTGTTAACCATGCCTGGTGCGTCTATGCCATAACTTTGATTCCTAACCGGCCACAGTTAACTTTCCTACCTTAGGTTGAAAGCATCCCTGATTTCCACTTGTAGATGTTATCTTGGAGCCTCTCTTAGTGTCAGCTGCCCACCTAAGGTAGCTTCTGGTTGGCCCTGGTGAAATATTCCTCACTCCTGCCAGGTCAGTCCTTCTGCAGTCCCTGGGTGAGGAACACAGTTACTTAACAAATCCTCAGATTCTGACCTGAGCCAGTGGTCTTCACTGACTTTGCAGGTTCCCTTCCCCCATTCCATGGATCCTTAACTCTGGTGTTGTCTTTTATCCCTGGGCTGGGGCAGGAGGAGGATGGCCTTTCCCTCTAGATCCCTGGGCCTCAGATGGTTCTATACCAGCCCTCACTTAATTCTTCTAAGAGCTCAGCCCTCAGGAGGCCTACTTTCTTCCCTGGTTCTCTTTGTCCTGTAGCACATTCTCCCGCCAGTTGCAAACCTTGCAATTCAGCAGCATTTCAGAGGAAAGACCTGCCTTCAGCCTCTTAGTGTCTCCTAGGGGCCATCTGAGGTGTTCCTTCATCAGAGCATGTTGGGGGACTGGGGCACTGGTAATTGAGGGAAGAGGAATATATTGATGAAAAGAGGGATGGCAGAGATGGGAAATGCAGGATTGGGTGGGGGAAGCATGAAGAGCAGACTGGGAATATGAGGATGGTAGTGGAGGAATGGGAGATGAATGGGGACTGGGCTTGTCCTTTATCTGATCATCTTTGTAATTCTCACCATGACCCACCCCATCACCCCTCAACCCATTGCACCCTTCTGGTCTGTAGGATGTGTCCAGTTTCCGGCAGGTTGAAAGACTTGAGAGTGGCCGGGGGAAATGTCCTTTTGAGCCAGCTCAGCGGTCAGCAGCTGTAATGGCTGGTGAGTGGGGAGAGACAAGAACCTTACTTCTTGCTGTAACTGCTACCTCACCACCTCTGCTGTTGGCATTTCTCTGGCCTTTCTTCCTTTCCTCAGAATGTCTATTATTCCCATGTTTCTTCTGAGCCTGTCCTGTTCTTCCCAGAGTGCCTGTGTCCTCCTCCTTTTCCCAGAGTATTAGTCCTTAGGTTCTCTCTAGAGGATGTGTCCTCTGTACCTCTAGTCTGAGTGTTTCCTCTGTTGACCTTGTTTTCTTTTCTCATAGTGTTTTTTTTTCTATGTATAAGAGGAATCTACTACAATGCATATTGTAATAAACTTGGAAAAAGTATAAAGAAGAACATAAGAAATCCTGTAGAACCACACTGTCCAAAAGAACTTTGTGTGACAACGGAAATGTTCTATATCTGTGCTGTCCAGCATGATAGCCAACAGCTACATGGGGCTCTTGAGCCCTAGAACAACAGCCCTGACTAGTTTGACTGAAGGAAGGAATTTTAAATGTTATTTAATTTTAATTTAAATATAGATAGCTGCATGGATCTTGTGCTAGGATTTTTTTTCTAGCTTTTGTGATGTGGGTGTGCACATGGCATATATACTCATGCACATAGATTTTGCTGCCAATCCTTTGTTGCTCAGAGGAATCAGTAATGACTATTAAGTAAATTCTGTTGTTACTTCCTTTGAACAAGATATATGGTTGCTCAGTGTGGAATGGTTCTGTCATAGATTATGCCTAAACCTTTTTGGAGAATGATTGCCCAATTCTTTGCCATCCACAAGTGAATTGCATAGCCTGTATTTTAGGTCAAACTACCCTGCCCGCACCCTTCAAATTCGGTGAGAATCCAGCCATTTTCTCATGATAGAGTAAAATAAGCAGGTTAATATGAATTTTGTGAGTGTTGTATATTATAAAACTTCTAAACATCATGCTACATGGGTTTAATTTTGAATTTTGTCTTGTAATTTTATATCATAGGATTTCTATATAATTTAAAAATCCTCTGTGAAGAGAGTTTTTAAGGCTATTATGCTACTCATTCTGTGAGCACTTCACAATTTACACAATTCCAAGTTGTTTATATACATTAATTTTATTTCCAAGTGTATTTAGTTGGCTTCAAAGTTTTTGCTATTATCCATAATACTATAATGGACATTTTTGTGCATTAAATTTTGTCCTCATCTCATATTGTCTCCTTAAGGTTCTTGGAAATGGATTACTGTACCAAAAGGTGTGAACATTTTATGGCTCATTATCTGTTGCTAATTGAGTTTTTTAGAAAGGGTGTGCCATTTACACCCTAAATTGTAGTGAATGAGAGTGTTTTTTTCTCACATAAATTTTATCAGAATAATATTGTCATTTTCAAAAACATTCACTAAATAAGGCTAAAAATGGCACCTTGTTTTAATTTGTATTTCTTTGGCTATTAGTCAAGTTGAACATGATTTTTTCATGTTTTAGTACTTACTTTTATTTCCTCTTTGATAAATCCTCTGCTCATATTCCTGGGCCAATTATCAGATAGGATATTAGTGTTCTAATCTGTATCTTTTCCTTTGTGATTATGTATTTTTAAAGTTAAATTCTTCTTCAGTTAGACAGCAGATAAAAAACTTTGTTCTTAAAATTTTTTTTTTTCTAAATATTTAACTCTTTGATTTACTTGGAATGTATTTTAATGAATGGCATGAGATGGGGATGTAACTGAATTTTTCCCAACTAGCTGATCAGTTGACTCAGCATCATTGATCGCACTGTTTTTTCTTTCTTCACTGACTTTTTCTGTGAACTTCATTGTAAAATACATCTTTACCTATACTTTCAGACAATATTTTATGAAAAACAAGAATTGGGATACCAGATGTAACAATGAAATTTTTTTCTTATGCATGACTTTGTAGGAAAAGTCTTAAAAGCTATGAAATCATACAAATGAAATCATTCTTAGTCACACAGTTAATGACTTAACTTTTCTGAAAAGTAATAGTGTAAGTTCTTGAAAATGAGCATAAAGGATATATCTAGTAAATAGAATATGTAGGTTGTCATTATCATACATCTACAGTTGAAATTGATAAGACCTTGTTAATACTCATACACATTTGAATTAAACTGTCAATAGTTTTTTGTGGATTTTTATCAAGCATCTTTGGCAAAACTTGGAGCCAGTCTTTGGGATCATTAAGAAGGACTTCTCAGTTTTAGCAGTTGTGAATGAATGTCTTTTTATTCTATGTAATTGTTTATCAACCAAATGACTTCTCAATTATGACAATCTAAGATAATCAGTTAACATACTTTCTTTGTTTTAAGCAGTAATCTTTATGTACATTCAGCCTTCTGTGTGTACTTCGTGTTAGAATCAGAAAGTGAATTTGCATTAGCATGTGGTTTAAGAATACACAGTTCATAAATAAGATTATTGTATGACAAGGAATGTTTTCAAAAAGGAAGAACATTTTACAAAAAGGTTTCAAATCTTTTTAAAGAGAAATTCTGTTGATAATTGATGGGGTCATCCAAAATCACTTTCTAGCAGTTTAGAATGGCTAGCTTTAGACAGTTAACATAGAAACTCCATGTCTCTTTCTGTCTCAGATCCAAATCATAGTCAATACCAATATTATAAATTTTCCTCTGCAGCTCTTACTTGGAGGGCTATAACTTAAATTTTTTCTTGGTCTGTCATAAATACCAGTATTCAGTTGGAGCTTTCAATGTTGATCCATTATGCCCTGCCTCCCCTCTGGTTTGAAAATAACAGTATAGATAATAGTGGCAACATTATGTAAAAACTAGAACCAAAATACCTAGTTAGGGTCTATAAAAATGTCTTTAAGGATTATAGAAGTATTTTGAAATAAGAAGAAGAGCTTTAGTAATGAGAATATTATTAGAAAATATTAGCAGGAGTATTTCTTATTTTAAATTATAAAAATTACAATGTGCATTGTAGGAAATTGAGAAAGTATGGAAATGTATAAAGAAGAAATTGAAAAGTTTCTTTGTAATTCAGTCATCATCAGGTAACCACTGTTATTATTTTGGAAATAATGTTCTACTGTGTGTGTGTAGGTGTGTGTGAATTTATAATAAATTGGAATCACCATGCATATTTCACTTAATGTCATATACTGAGCATTTTCTCATCATAGAGATTGTTTGAATATTCAAAACATGATTTTTAGTGGTCGCATATTCTTCCATCACATGAATATAGTACAATTTAATTATTCCCATATAATGTATTCAAATTTTAAAACAAATTATTGCTTTTATAAATAATGCTGCAGAAGAAATCCTTTTATGTAAATGTTTATGTAAATCATCTACATGAATTGTTTGAATTAATTCCATATAAGTTCATCTAAAAAGTAAGGCTGCTGGGCCAAAGAATGTAAATATTTTTATAGTGCTTGATTGATTTGGCTAAATTGCTCCCCAGTCAACCCCAGTAGCAGTGATGAGAGAACCTTGTTTCATTGCAACCTTGTCAGTTCCTGAGTAATATAGTTAATAAGCATACAGTGACCTCTTCCAAAGTCCAATTTGATATATTTTTATTTGCATCTCTGTTAGTGAGGTTGAACAAATTTTCTCATGTTTATTGGTGCTTTTATTTCTTTAAGAAAAAGCCTCAGAAACCTTGTCTTTAAATATCACACTTATCTGTACTGAAATTGGGTAAAATTATCAAAATGATCTCAGTGTCTCTATTTGCACTATTTCAATTTGGAAAAATGTAGATATTTTTACAAGAGCATTCACCTTAGTCCAAGAACATTGGCAATTCCTATTTAGTCTCCTTTGTAGGGTCTCTGTCTTCCTCTCATTCTTTAAATATTGGAGTTCCTTAGACTTCTACCTAAGATCCTCTTGTCTTCTCTGTTGTATGTAGTTGTGATTTTAAGCAGCTTTGTAGTTTCTGTTTCCACTGCATTCTGATGCCTCCCAAATCTGATGCCTTCCAAAGCTCTCCAAACCCTCCCTGTGGATTCTGTTTCCATAGCCTTCTGATACCACCCAGACATTATCTGGAGCTACAGACCACATTCCAGATATTTCCACTTAAATTCTCAAAATCAGCATGTCCCAAACTGAGCTCATCCTCTTCACTCTCCTCCCCAAAGCCTACTCCTCTAACCAGTGTCCCCTCCTCTGAGTGCATAGTGCCATTACTCATCCAGGTACCCAAGCTAGAGATGGCAGGCAGTCATCACATCCTATAATAAATACAGCTTTTATCCAAAAGAGCTGGAGGGAGCTTTTGCCCTTTTTCTTTGGTAACCCATCCTGTTTTTTCATCCTCTCCTTTTGGTCTCGTTGCATCTTGCAATTACTGCATCTGCCAGGGCGCACTGTAAATGTTCCAGATGCCCTCAGTGCTGCCAGCATTTTGGGGCCAAGCCTACCTCTTAAAGCCAGGTGTGTCTGCCCCAAGACTAGCATTCACACACCGAAACAAGGCAGTTGCAGAAATACTGTATGTCCAACAGAGGAAAAGGCAGAATAAACACTGTATCTCCAACTAATTATATCCTGTTTAAAAAAACAGTATCCATAGATGGGTGGTAATGTTTGCTACATAGTACCAAGATTGTAAAGAAAAGTTAAACTAACCATCATTAAAAATATTTTGTCTTGACAAAAACAAAAAACAAACAGTATCCAGCTAGCCTAATCCTTAGGTAAAGAAATGGAGAATGTTAGGGTAGAAGCAATGTATTATTCTGTAAAGCCCTGACCATGAGAGGAAAGGGGAATGGAGGAAGCTTGTCCAGGGCATGTTTAAAATCCTCTTTTTTTAAAGCTGATGAATGGTAATTCCTATTTTTTTTTTTAAGATAATTATTTTTTTTATTGAAGGGTAGTTGACGCACAGTATTACATTACATTAGTTTCAAGTGTACAACACAGTGATAAAACATTTATATACATAATTCTAGGTTCCAGCTATCACCCTACCAAGCTGTTACAATAACTTGACTATATTCCTTATGCTATACATTACATTCCGGTTACTTATTTATTGGTAATTCCTATTTTAAACCTTTAAAAATGAACATTTGATACCAGAGTGAAAAATTGAAACTCCCAGGGTATAGTGAAATATTCACTGCCATGACATGCATCTGAGCCTGTCAGGGTTAGTTGTTAACACATCTGGGAGGCCTATGTTCACTTTGGGCAAGTAGAGATCTATTTCCACACATAATTGTGATTTTTCTTTGACTGATTTTTCCTCATCTTTTGTGATTTTTGAGCTTTTGATTTTTTTTTATATTTCCAAAATGAAAACATCTTAATTTTGGGGGTTATAAGAATAAAAGATGCTTACAAAAACAGAATACAAAAAAAGTAGAAATCAGAAAATTAAAATCACTTGTAATTCCATTAGTCAGATAGAAACATCATTGACACTGTAGAGTTATGCAAACATGTTCTACATGTTTTTAAAAATACAGAGTTGAATTATACCCCATGTTTTTTTCTAACCAGCTTGTTCACTGCACTCAGCACCGTGGACATCACTCTTTTTGGCACTCATCTTTTGCCAATAGCAAATGTGTTTTCAAGTTTACTGACTTGATCCATTCAGTAATAATTTGCTAAACAATTGCACATTCAGGGCTGTTTTATAATGTGAGCAGCACCACAGAATATTTGAAATTGAGGCTGTTCTGGAGAATCTAGGACATGTGGTGATCCTGTGTCCTCCTGTGCACTCCTGCCCTCAGGACTGTGATGGCTGCTGTTCCTTCCCCTCTGTGTGTGTGCATAGGACTGTGTTGCAGGCACCTTGGTGTTCCTGGAGCTCCTGGAACCCTGCTACTTCCTCCCACAGTGTCTGATCCCTCCTGCTGTGTCATCAGTGACTCTCTGCTATTCCATGCTGGGTGCTTGTGCTCATCAGCATTTTAGGCTCCAGAGTTGCTGATGCCCTCATTGGTCCTGTAGAAAACTTTGGGACCATCTGCCTCCATCCACCACTGGGTCCTTGCATCATTATCTGTGGTCATTTGCTGTTTCTGGAATATTTATGATTGTTGCCACCCCCCACCCCCCAAATCATGCTCCCCAAATATTCTCTCTCTCTCCCCTCCACCACATCTCCCTCCAGTCTCAGGGAGTCCTTGACACAGCTTCTGCCAGTTTTGGATCTGGAGTGTTTGTGAACAATGTGCTGAGGGAAAGTTTTCTTTCCAACTCTGGCTTCTGTATCAACTTTTCCCCCTTTGGAAGTATAGAGGATTGGCTCATTGGCTGTTCCATTGTTGCCAGGACCTGTGTCCCACACCTGGTTTTCTCCCTCCTGAAATACTCCAGAAGGGAATGGGGTGCCATTTCATGGTGCCTCCCACCTTCTGGCAACAAACCAGGCGTGGCCCCTTGAGGTTCCTTAAGAAGCTGCGACTTACATGTATTGAATGCCAGCCGTGTGCCAGGCCCTACTTGGGCCTCTGTATTTGTTACCTCATTTAACTCTCTTCACTGCTCTGAGAGGAAGGTGGTGTTATCTCCATTCCGTGTGTGAGGAACCTGAGGCTTAGGAAGGTTAACAGAGATCATACGACTAAAAAGTACTCAGGATCCAAAGCTACACCTTTCTGGCTCCAAAACACTTGGATTCTTTTTACAATCTCACGACACAGAATAGTCTCCCCACAGGGCATTTCTAACCTTCCACTGCTGTCCTCAGAAGGCTCCTGATCCTTTTTGGTTCTGCATGAACTGTTTCAGTAGTGGTTACCTTTCCAGTGCCTGAGACTGGGCAGCTTCGTTTGAGAATCTGTGGCCCCAGGGTGATGGTGCTTCACAGTGGCTCTGCTCAGTACTGCTGCCTCCAGTAGTGTGAGCCCCCATGGCTCTTGCTGGGGTTTCCACGCTCCAGCTTCCAGCCCACCGGCCTTGCTTACTTCTCCAGCCTCTCTGACTTGATCTTTGCAGTCGTCTTCAGTAGCTTCTCTGTTAATTGGTGATGTACGAGGGCTCTCTTCTCACTGCCCCTTTCTCCCTGGCTGTCACATTCATGTCATGACTTAAGCATGACTCCCGAGTTACCTGACTGGTCCTGCTGCCCAGATCCTTCCATTTGATTGCCTTCCAGAACCTCCAACCAGATGTCCTGGAGGCACTTAAACCTTAGCATGTCCAACACCTGAACTCTCTTCCTCTCCAACCACCTCCTTTCCTTTATGGGCCTTCTGTCATGTCCTGGCTTTGTTCATATTACCATCTGCTATCCATCTTATAAGCTGGAAAACTTAGAAACATTATTTTATTCCATTCTTTTATGTCCCATATTGAATTGATTTTCAAATCTTGTTAATGGCTTCTGCCTTAGAAATGTCTCCCAAATCCAGCCCCTTTATTCCTTCTGTGCTGCTTCAGTTCAGGCCCTCCACTGCCTGGACTGTGTGAATGGCCTTTTAACTGGCATTATCTTCTTCAAAACCAAAACTAATTATGTCACTCTTCTCAAGAAAATCTCTGCAGTTTTATTCCTACCGTGAAGACAAAGTCCACATTCCCTGGCGTGGCAGAGCAGACTCATCTCTACATCTCCAGCTTCATCTCTGCTCACTTGCCTGGCAACATGTGCCCCTCTGAGCTGCAGCCACAGGGAGTGCCCCACACCCCTGAACATGGCTCTGCTCTTCCCCACTTGCCTGTCTTCCTCCCTGAAGTCCTTCTACCTGGCAAATTCCTCTTTCTTCAGACCCAGCTACATGCCACCTCTGAGATGCTGCTCCCCCAGTTAGATGTGGCTGAGTCCTCCTTTGAATTACCCCCACACGTCTATTAGTCCATGCCTCCTGGTCTCTGAGTACACATTTATCTTCTGGATTCACATGGCAGTTCATGGGGGCAGGGCCCCAGTGTAGTAGGTGGTGAAAGAATGCCACTCTCTTCTCTCCAGGGTCCCTGTGACACTCACAACTCCTCCAGGAGTTGGTGACCTTCTGCTACCGCCTGAATAGTTTTCTCCTGCTCATTTCTGAGCCCTTGACAGTGTTCCTCAGACTGCCTGTAGTTTTCAGCCCATAGAGCTCCACCTCCCCTTCCTTCCCAGAGTGTCTGTGATTTCTCTCTTCTCCCATCCCCACCATCCCGAGAGCACCTCAGCCCCTCCATTCCACAGCAAGAGGAACTGGTTCCTCACTGCTGCCCCTGGCTGTTGGACATCGTTCATCCCCAAGGCTGGTGTCCCTCAAAGTGAGGTCTTGGATCACCTTCACCAGGGTAATGGCAGCTACTTGTTCGAAACTCAGTTCTTGAGTCACTCCCTAAATCTATCAAGTGAGAATTGCTGGGCCCAGGAATCTGTATTTTGATCATTTCCCCGAATAATTCGAGTTTACCCTGAAGTTGTGTCCTGTTCCAGGGCAGTGTACACTCACTGGCATTGGGAAAGAGCACCAGTTCCTTCAGACATTTACCATTGACTTAAGTGGGAGAATGTAAGTCAGCTTGGTACGCGCTGTAAAGCAGATGCCCTTCCTGCAGTCTCAGCACATTAGAGAATAGAGAAAGCTCCCAAATAACAAAAAAACAAATCAGCAAACAAAAATGTCTAATTTCCACAAGGCATGTAGCCTTTATTCTCCCTTCTTCCACATTACTGGTGCCTTAACACTGTGTCTTCCCCTAACACTGGCTCCCTGCTTTGTTTCTACATTAATTTTAAGTGAGTGATGTCTGTCATGTGCTTAGTGCCCAGCACTTAATCTGCGCTCAGCTCTTGAGAGTTCCTGCCTGGCTTTATTCCCTGCCCTGCTTGTGACCTGTTGCTCCCCTAGGTGGGTCCCTGACAGCCTGTCTCTTCCCTGTCACCCTGCAGGGGGGGTCCTTTATGCTGCCACTGTGAAAAACTACCTGGGGACGGAGCCAATTATCTCCCGGGCTGTGGGTCGTGCTGAGGACTGGATTCGGACAGAGACCTTGCCTTCCTGGCTTAACGGTGGGGAGAGGGGGAGGGATGCCCCCGGGACGGACAGGTGGAGGCCGCGGGGCTCCAGGCTGTGTCTGTGGGATCTGAGGCCACCGGTCTCTCCCAGCCCCAGCCTTTGTTGCAGCCGAGGCCTTGAGTCCAGCCGAGTGGGGGGATGAAGACGGAGATGATGAAGTCTACTTCTTCTTTACGGAGACGTCTAGAACGTTTGACTCGTACGAGCGCGTTAAGGTCCCACGGGTGGCCCGTGTGTGTGCGGTGAGACCCTGATCACAGCTGTCTGTCCTCTCCGGCCCTGCCTGTCCTCCTGTCTTTCCTCTCTGGGTCTCTGTCTTTGCAATTCTCCTGTCTCCTTTTCTCCTATGCCTTCACTTTTCTGGGGCTTGGGAGTGTGGGGAAAGGGCACTGGCCTCTTTGACCCCCGAAATTACCCCTATGACCGGGATGTGGGCTAGTGTAAAGGTGAAAGGCAAGAACTGTTGGGAGGTCTGAGTTCAAGTCCCGGCTCCATCACTTACTGCCTCTGTGGCACAGGGCAGATTTAGCATCTTTGACCCTCCTCTGTAAGATGAGGATATTAATTAGCTGTAGGGGTTGTTTTGAGGGCTGAATGCCATAACTTACGTAGTGCTTAGTACAATACTTTGTAAGTGCACAGTGAACTTTGTGGCTGTCACTCTTAGTGTGCCCCCTCCACTTTATGTCTCATTATGCCCTGCAGCTACCCTATGTCTCTGTCTTTGCATTCCTATGCATCTGTCTCCCATCTGTCTTTGCATTCCTATGCATCTGTCTCTCTCCCCCTCAAGTCAGGGGGAGACTTGTATTGGTGTCCACATGTCTTCCCCAATATTGGTCTTCTAAAAAGAACTTCCCATGTGCTTGTCACCCCAGGGGGATCTTGGGGGCCGGAAGACCCTCCAGCAGAGGTGGACAACGTTTCTGAAGGCTGACCTGCTGTGTCCAGGGCCTGAGCATGGCCGGGCCTCCAGTGTCCTGCAGGACATGGCCATTCTTCGACCTGAGCATGGATCGGGGACCCCCATCTTTTATGGCATCTTTTCCTCCCAGTGGTGAGGGGGTCCTGGTGTGGAGGAGAGCTCCAGGGTGGGGGGGCCTCTGGGGGTGCTGCAGTGTCAGAGCTGTGTCCTCCAGAGGGGGTGGACTCCACCTGGAGCCCTGTTTCCTCTGTTCTGGAGCAGGCTTCATGGCTCCCTGTGCATTGCTCAGGGGTCATCTCATTTACCAGGGGATGAGCTGCTGACTCCTAGTTCCCTCCAAATATCTGGCTCCAACCTGTGACTCTTTCAGGGAGGGAGCTGCCATCTCTTCTGTCTGTGCCTTCCAACCACAAGACATTCGGACAGTGCTGAATGGTCCCTTCAGAGAGCTGAAGCATGACTGCAACAGGGGACTGCCTGTCATGCACAATGATGTACCCCAGCCCAGACCTGGAGAGGTGAATGGGCTGGGCAGCTCTTTGCCCCACGCCTTAATCGCTGCCTTAGGTCTAGAGCCCACCTAAGTGTCATGGATACTTCCTGCCCCTGGGCAACTTGTTTGCTCATCCTGTTTCCTCCAGTGCATTGCCAACAACATGAAGCTCCAGCAGTTTGCATCATCGCTCTCCCTGCCTGACCGTGTGCTCACCTTCATCCGGGACCACCCACTCATGGATGGGCCAGTGCTTCCAGCTAACAACCACCCCCTGCTGGTCACCACGGATACAGCCTATCTCAGACTTGTGGCCCACAGGGTGACCAGTCTCTCAGGAAAAGAGTATGACGTGCTTTACCTGGGGACAGGTATGTTTAATAGTCAAGCAAGATGCCCATCCAGTGCACACATGCTCTCATCACAGAGAGGGTCCTAATCACACAGATATCAGAGTCCGAGGCACTGGTTCAGTTATGTCATTATGTCTTGCCCTTTGCCTGCTTCCTAGAGGATGGACATCTCCATCGAGCAGTGCAGATTGGAGCCCATCTCAGTGTCCTCGAGGATCTGGCCTTATTCCCAGAGCCACAGCCAGTTGAGACTATGAAATTTTATCAAGTGAGTTGTAGATATGGGACCATCTGGTGGGGAGACATCTGAGCCCAGAGCTAGTTTGTGACCCTGAGGTCTGGGAGATCTAGCACATTCATCCCCTCTCTCTATTTCTGTAGAACTGGCTCCTGGTTGGCTCCGGTACTGAGGTGACACAAGTAAACACAACTAACTGTGGCCGTCTCCAGAGCTGCTCAGAGTGCATTCTGGCCCAAGACCCTGTCTGTGCCTGGAGCTTCCAGCTAGATGCATGTGTGGCCACTGCTGGAGAGCATGGAGGGTAAGTGTGGCTACATTGGTCTCTTGCCTGTTGTCCCAGGGCTCTGGCCCACCCAGAGCGATTTCATTCCCATTATTTTCAATACCAGTGAAGTGCTGGTGACAGTCACAGGGCTACAGAATTCCCTATCAAATTACCTACTTGATATTCCCTCTGGATGCTTCACAGCTTACCAGGTTTTAGCGTGCATGTTTTTCCTCTTTCCTTCACATGCTCCTCCTCTGGTTTTCCTCATCTCATCGCCTACATTGTATTGCAGTTTGTACATACTCTAGCTGTCTGTCATATCCTCAGCCCATAGCCTCCTTTCTCCATCTCTTCCATCTTAACTGTAATCGCCCTAGTCCAAGTCATCATCATCTTTTAACTGGATTACTGTAATAACCTTCTGATTGGTATAATTGGTGTGGGATCCTACCATCCCTTTCCCACGTAGCAGCTAGCTTGAAGTCATATGCCATATTGAAGCAAATCCCTGATATCATGTTCATCTCATACGTTTCAGTGTGTATCCCTACCAGAAGAGGACTCTCTTAAAAACATTTTATTGTAAGAAATTTAAGAAATTTCAAACATTCAAATAGAATAGTATAATGAATTCCCGTTATCTTATCACTCAGCTTCATCAACCACCAACTTCTGACCACTCTTGCTTCATTAATATTCACTCCCAATTATTTTAAAGCAAATGTCAAACTTATCATATCACTTCATCCACAAATCTTTCCACGTATATCTCTAACACAGAAGGGCTTTTAAAAACACATAACCGTATTATCATTATCATACCAAAGCAACTTCTTAATGTCATGAAACATCCTGTCAAGGTTCCAATTTTCTTAGTTGCATATACTTAATAATTTGCTCAAGCCAGGATCCAAATAATATTCATCAATTGTAAATTGTAATTGACTAATATGTGGTTTAAGTCTTTTAATCTTTGAAATTCCCTTCAATGAAGCATTCTTAATTGATTGTTTGGAATGTATTTTTTCAAACTGACATTGAAATTTCCTAATTTGGAGCCCAGTTAATTTACAGTATATTTGTATATATTACTGAATTCCAAGGTTATAAATTTTTTATCAGTGAAAGTGCTTGTTTTGGGAATTAATTTTTGGTTAAGAACTTTGACCTGGTCTTTTAGTTTCTCTTGGGAGAACTTTTAAACATCTATTAGGCAAAAATAAATGTTTTATTCTTTCTTTATTGTTTTACTATCCACTGAAATAAAAAATTTTTTTTTTTTGGTATCGTTTTTCATGTGCTTGAGCCTCAGGGTTCCCTTAAGATACATGTGTAGGAGGGATGTGGGGTATGTGTACATGCCAGTGTATTTCTTGGTAATACAAGAAACTACCAAGATGGTACTTTTATGCATATTACCTTTCCTACCTCAACTCATATAAGGGAAAAAAACATTGTGAAGTTACACAGACAATGAGGCTAGAGTTGCACATATGGTCTTCCTGGTTCCCCACTCTCAGCTAGACTAAGTAACCTTGGTTTCATCCAGGAGATTTTAATGTATCCATACCAGTCTTGAGCTCATGTCAGGGGCCTCAATTCATGTTGAAGGAGTCCATACTTGAATGGAGCCTGTCTGTGGGTGAGGCTTTTGTGTGTTTACACTGAACCTGCACCTGTCTTCACTGACAGCCCAGTGGAGTTCTCACTGCCTCCCTCCTCCAGGTAGGGCTACCAGGGAGATCAGGGTGAGCAGTCTGTCCAGTGTCCCTCTGTCAGACACAGTCCACCCAATCCGGAAATACCAAGACTGTGTGATTTGAAACAGATCTGTTAGAAGCCAGTAGATAGCAACAGTAGAAGAGAGAGAGTTCCCACCTAGAGACGAACAGCTTTTATGAAACAAAGTCACCTCACTGACCCTCATGGAATTTTGGTAGCTCTTACAGGAAAGAAGTTTTCTTTTTCTCTTAGCAGGGAAAAAATGGCAGATTTAATGTTTTCCAGAGAAATTTCATGGTTTAGGGCAGCCACCTACATTTCCTGGAAGGTTCACCTGCTCCTTTTAAAGCAGCCCACCAAACATCTTTGTCACAAGCCTAGTGCAAATCTATGGTCTGCTAAAAATATGTGTAGAATCTGACAGTTGTCATGGCAAATATCATGAGGAGGATAAGATATTGAGGAAAAATTTAGTGAGGAAGAGAATGTTGACTGATTCCTGGAATGATGCATGAGCTGGTGGGAGTTGTAAGGGGTGAGTGAATGGTTGGTGGTCCTGAGGAAGGCGGACGGGAATGTTGACCCTGGCTTTACCAAGTATTCTCTTCTTTATAGGCTGGCCCAAGACATAGAGTCAGCGGATGTCTCTTCTTTGTGTCCCAAAGAGCCCGGAGGTCTGTATGGTTTAGGGAAATTGGGGTGGAGTGGGTGGGAAGGGCTAGAATGTTGTCCAGTTTGGACCCACTTTCAAACTTAGATCCTAGAAGATATGGCAACCGGTGACCCAGGGCCTTAGCCTCTTTGCGAACCCCCTTCTCATAACTGATGTCACCCCGCACTTCTCTACGTCATGCCCCCACCCTGCAGCAGCACTGTCTTCTGAGCCTTTGCTCTCTCTTTGCAGAACACGCAGTGGTGTTTGAAGTTCCCGTGGCTGCCTCTGCGCACGTGGTCTTGCCATGCTCCCCGAGCTCAGCGTGGGCATCCTGTGTGTGGCACCAGCCTGGTGGAGTGACTCCACTCACCCCCCGGCGGGATGGGCTGGAGGTGGTGGTGACCCCAGGGGCCATGGGGGCTTATGCCTGTGAATGTCAGGAAGGGGGTGCGGCCCGCGTGGTGGCTGCTTACAGTTTGGTGTGGAGCAGCCAGCGGGGTGCCCCAAGTCAGGCCCACACAGTGGGGGCTGGGCTGGTCGGCTTCTTCCTGGGGGTTCTTGCAGCATCGCTGGCTCTCCTCCTCATTGGTCGGCGTCAGCAGCAACGGCGACGGAGGGAACTTCTGGCTAGAGACAAGGTGGGCTTGGACCTAGGGGCTCCGGCATCTGGGACCACAAGCTACAGCCAGGACCCTCCCTCCCCATCTCCTGAAGATGAGCGGTTGCCCCTGGCACTGGCCAAGAGGGCCAGTGGCTTTGGGGGCTTCCCTCCGCCTTTCCTGCTTGATCCTTGCCCGAGCCCAGCCCACATTCGGCTAACTGGGGCTCCTCTAGCCACATGTGATGAAACATCCATTTAGGGCAAATGACCACCAGTGTACAAGTGACCTCTGCAATGGAATGGCCACTGAGAGGCTGGAGTTGCTGGGCCTGGAACACCGTCCTGGCCTCTGAGTTCTCTTTGGTCTTTGAGCGATCAGTTGGACTTCAGTGTCTGCCTTCTCTGGGTCCGGATGGGCTTGGGGACAAGCCTTTGCTTGATTTCCTGATTCCCATGAGAGATCAGAGCTGCTCTCTGCAGTGAATCAGGACTTTTCCCACCCCTGCCCTCTGAACCCCTGTGACTCCTTCAGCCCTGGCACCATTATCTTGGGCCCATTAGTTTGGGGATGGGGCACAGGACATAGCTATGACTTTGCCTTCTGGTTGGGCCCTGGCCAGAGGAGGAGGCCCGAAGGTGGTTGGGGGCTAATGTGTACTGAGCTCTTTTGCCGATTCTCCCAGTTCATCTGATTCTCTGGGGGGAGTGCATGATCCCTGTGTTCCAATGTGGAATCTCTGGCCTGAGGTCTCCCTAATCCTAGTTGTCCTTCCATAAAAGAGTGTGTAAATACATGGGGGTTCATAGGAGACCTGGCTGCATGTGTAAGAATGACTGTTCCAATGCTCAGTGTATTCATGGGGGTCAGGAGGGGAGAGGCTGGAAAGGGGGCATTGCCTGTAGGGTTTCAGACTCTGCCGCCAGAGAAGGATTGGCTTTCCTTTCCATACGGGAGCACACCACTGCCCTGTTCCCATCACCAACCATAGCATTTCTGTTGAGTAGAGAAAAACTCCTGAAGTGACCTTCTGGGTGGGAAGGACAGTGGTGCATGTGACCCCAGCTTTCTGTTTTTGCCTCCTGGATGCCACCACTGCCATGCACAGTTACTTTCTCTGGCTGGAGTATAGGCTGGGCTCCCTTTCCTTGGCTCCCATTAAAAATAAACTTCACAACAATCTAAATATTAGGGGATGACAAAAGGGAAACAGTCATAGAAAACACAAACTACGTAAGACAGGTTTGTATCAATGACTTCACTTAGGTTGACACCTTTGTCCTAAAGCAGGAGTTCTCCATTAGGGTCCATGGACTCCCTGAAATCGTATGCAAAATGTCATCGGTAAATGTGTGTCTGTGTTTTTCTGGGGAGAGGTTTTACGGTTTTCTTCATATTCTCAAGGCCTTAACAAAGTAAAAGGACCACTGCCCCACAGTCACCATGGGGTCAGGCTGAGATGCTGCTTCTCAGTAGTAGCTCTTCCTGCCCTGCCATCCCTGCCCTGTGGCTGGCCTCTGGACCTGTAGCTGCTGGTTGTTATCTGGAGGCCACTGGACCTGCGGCTGCTGGATGTCGTCTGGAGGCCCCTGGACCTGCGGCTGCTGGATGTCATCTGGAGGCCCCTGGACCTGTGGCTGCTGGATGTTGTCTGGAGGCCCCTGGACCTGTGGCTGCTGGATGTCGTCTGGAGGCCTCTGGACCTGGGGTTGCTGGATGTCGTCTGGAAGCCCCTGGATCTGTGGCTGCTGGACATTGTCTTGTTTCTCCAGTTCCTGGAACATGGGCTTTGTACATATTTGAAGACACTGTCAACCCTTACCAAACTCCTGCCTTGTAACTCCCAGATGCTCTAGGCTTCTCCTGCTCAGTTCCGGTCTTTGAGCTCTGATGAATGATCCAGCCCATCCCAGGTGAAGTTTTCAGCTCTCCTTTCCTTGGCAGCAGCCTGTGAACTACTCAAAAAAGTCCCTTGAGTTTGGAATTATCAGTGGTTTTGCCACTGATAAGTGTATGATCTTCAGCAAGTAATCTAATCTAGGAACATTGCTTTACTCATCTGTAAAGTGGGGATAATAAAACCTACCTCAGGGATGTTGCAAGGATTAAATGAGAAAACATATAAATGATAAAATACTATCTATACTGGTAGAGGTTGTTATTGTAAAAACTGTCTTATTATGCCATAATCATATAACTTAACTATAGGATAACCATGACACAGGCAATCACTTTAGGCCCCATTCTCTGTAGGAGTCCTTCCACACAGACGTCCTGTCCTGGGTCATCTCTGGCCGGATCTTAGCTGCTGGTGTCCAGGCTTTAGGAAGTAGGGCTTTGGTTTTTATAATCCCCAAATGTGTCTGATCTTAGTGACTTTCTTAGTCCTATGTGGGAATGGAGGAAGGCTCCATGTTCTTAAGTTTACCCTCACTTTACTCTCTGGACATTATGGGTTTGCTCCATTTTGGGGGAAGAGGAGCAGTGAGGAGATGTTGGAGGGCCTGGGCTCTCAGTGACGAGGGGAAGAGGAAGTTTCCCAAGAAGGGGAGGGGCTGGTTCACAGTGGATTTGAGGCCTTTGGTCCTTGGACAGTGGTTTGGTTGGAGGAAAATGGGATGAGGAATATCAGAAAAAATGAGAAAGGGTGGAAATAGGTATGAAATGGGGAGGGCTGTCTTTTGGTACAAAGATCAAGTCCCAAGAGTGAGTGATAGCACAGGAATGTGAAGCCACCTCTCAAAGAAACATTGTGCATAGCTGGTTGCATGATCTTTGGCCTGTGGAGCTGTGGACAAGGGAGCTGAGGAAGGGTGCAGAGTTCCTGTGGGGAGAACTGGGATTCTGGCAGTCAGACATCTGCCTGGCTTCACACTTCAAAGCAGCCATGAGGAAGGGTGGGGATGGAGCTTGTGTTTACTTCCAGACTCCAAAGGTTGCCTACTTTTTGGCTTTCACTCTTAAATTCCTCTCTGGCCCATAAACCAACTCTTCGCTTGTCACCCCTAACCTGTGGTTTGCTTCTACCCACAGGGTGGTGCTGGAAATAGAGGCAGAAACAGAGGCTCACTGTTGTGTCTTATTAGGCAGGTGAGCTCTCGCACCACTGGCCACCACTCAACAGGAGGCAGGCTCACTTCCTTTCCCTGGAGTCCCCAGCTCCCTCCCTTTTCCCAGCAGCCCCACTAGTTGACCGATGGCCTCAGTGATGGCAGAATGCCTTTCAGCATCTGATGGGCCCTGATACTCCTGGCTACCATGTCCCTGTCAAAGGAGGGAAATCATGGCTATAACTGAGTGTCTTGGTCAACTGTATGCACAGATCCTGTGTCTAGGAAGTGGGGATAAGACTTGAGTTTTTGGATGTAGCAGAGGCAAGGTTGGAGCTTTCAACACCAACTGGAGGGAAAAAATGGCAATAAAGCAATAAGAAATAGCTCTGCAGTTTTTAAATTCTTGGTGGAGCTTCTCCATGACATGGCAATTTGACATGGCCAGTAGACAGCAGGTATGGTTCCAAAGAGGTCCATATGGATTGATGTAAAACACCAGGTCCTGGTTGAGGTAAGGTAAGGCAAGCAACAGAAGGAATGATCTAGCTCTCTGAGGTTGTTAGATGGGGCCAGGTGGGGTTGGGAGGGCCCAGATAACAGGTCAGGCTCAGAGGACTGCTCCAGGCCCTGTGGGAAAAAAAGTGTAAGTCAAGAACTCTCTTCCTCTTTCTTTTCCAAGTGTTCCCAGTCTATGGAACTAGAGTTTGCCTAGACACACTGGGCCCAAGGTTTAGGGCTACAGATGAATCCTGGACCTGCCCGCTGGTTGGTATGGCACTCCTCATTTTTTGTCAGAGTTGGCACTCCTCTCATGGACTCTTGAGACTTGGCTGTGCTAAACCATAAGCTCAAGGCTTTGACCACCTGCAGGTGGAGCCATGCCTGGGGCAGGAGGAATTAGCAACGGATGCTTGGTCCAGAGACCAACATGCTACCACTAAATTCAAGGAAGTCCTTCGAATCCAGGAGGCTGGGAATAAAACCCTCCCAGCTGAGGTTCACTCCAGGGACTCTCTGAAGGATAAATGTTGAAGAGGCTGATTATACCTCTGTGGTCAGAGGCTGAGGAAGGGAACTCATGGGGAAAGCTCAGGCCTGGTTCTAGCCAGCTTCAAATGGATTCACCGGACCTCTCCCCTACAGGCCCAAGAGTGCAAAGACTTGGTACCCATTCTCAGCACTCTACTTTTAAGGCATGTTTAATCTTGTGTGATAGCAAAGCTCCTATTGCTTCCTCTATAAGAAATGTGAAGGCAGAAGTGGCCTTTCCATGAGGTGAGGGTAGGGATGGCTATTTTATTCTCTTAGTGATGTAGACCTGTGTCCTGCTTCCATGCAGCTTCTCCAGAAGTGAGAAAGCTCTGGTGGGATGGACTGTATGGGTACTGGAGACAGTCATGGCCCTGGGGATTATGTGGGAGTGTGCTCATGCTTTGGTGTGGAAGGGTGGACTGCCTACCCTCTGTCTGTGGGCTCAGATGATGAGCTTCTCATCAGCAATTGTGGGACCAGAGACTCTTCTGACCTTTGCTGGGATCCACTTGAGTCCCCTGAATTCATGTCCAGTTCTAGGGAAAAGAATGGCAACCCTCAGGATGGCTGAGAGAATATTTTCCCCCTGAAGTTATTGGGAGCTCCAAAACCAGGTTAATTGGATTTATAAAAGTAAAGTAATACTTTTTGTACCTGTGTTTGGAGAGAAATTCATGCCCACTGCAACTATTATCAGCATTTCTAAAATTGGTGAGTCCAGAGTACCAGCATTGTGACCTGTCTTATGGAGTAAGAGAGCAGAACTGAGTCTGGGTAGAGTGTGGCTGAATGAGCATTAGGTGCAGAAAGGAAGATGGAGGGCCTTCCTTCAACCCTTTGTGCGAGCCATTCCCCCTCATGTTGCCTCTCCCTTACATATCCACCAAACTGATCTTTTTTCAGACTCAAAACCCAACACCTCAGATTTACTGGGTTTATGCAACTTGTCTGTGGTGTCATCACGATTCTGTAGCTCATCTTAAATTGTGGTCACCTTGTAATTTCCAGGTAAGTATCTTTAGAAAGAAAGGAACATGAGCCTACAAGGTCCTAGTTGACAAAGCAAGATGTCCACAGGTAACCTCTGCAATGTTTATGACAAAGCTACCACTAGGAGCTTTTCTAGATAAGTTCTTATTCTTTGGCTATTGCTATACTAGTCAGGACAGGCTTTGTTATGACACAATAACTGAGAACTCCATACCTTAGTGGCTTAAAACATGTTTATTTCTTACACTGTGTGAAAAGGAAGGAAATTCTGACATATGCTACCACATGGATGAACCTTGAGGACACCATGCTAAGTGAAATAAGACAGTCACAGACAGACAATACTATCTGATTCCGCTTACAGGAGGTACTTAGACTACTCAAAACTGTAGAGACAGAGAGTAGAATGGTGGTGGCCAGTGGCCGGGGTTGAGGGAAATGGGGGTTTTAATGGGTATAGGGTGTCAATTTTACAAGGTGAAAAGAGTTCAGGAGAAGGATGGTGTTGATAGTTGCACAATATTATGAATGTATTTATAACACAGGACTGTACACTTAATAAAAGTTAATATGGTGTTATGTTATTTGTATTTCACCATAGTAAAAAATAAGGAAAAAGAAAGTGTGTGAGTCACCCTCCCTGCCACTCTGAAGCTCCTAAGTCAGTGAGGAGGCAGACAGCTGCACAGCTAACCTCATGCTGTGAAAAGTACTGTTGTCTAAGTATGTCCCAAATCCTGACAGACTCAAAGACACCTCGTTCTACTTATATCTCTTCCTAATTGGCAGCTAAAGAAATAGACTTGAGACACCAACAAAAGGCTTTGTACCCCCTAACAGGACTCCCCTGAAGCTACTGAGACAATTTAAGGCAGTGTAGTCTGTTGAGACATACATTCCTCATTTGGTCTTTTTTGTGTATCCAGTATTATACAGTAAAACTTACTAAAATGATGTTTTCTGTCTATGAAACAAGCAAAAATTTTAAAAAACCAAAAAGATTGCTGATACTTTATGCTGACAAGGGTTTTGGGGGAAACTGAATAATCTCCTATCCTACTGCTGAATAATCTCCTATTCTATTGCTGAAAGTACAAACTCCATGGAGGGCATTCTGGCAATATCCATGAAAAACTTTAAAACGTATATATATTATTTGGCCCAGTAATTACACTCTTAGAAATTTATTTAAAGGAAAGAACACTTATATGAGTGCAAAGATGTGTTTCTAAAGGTTTTCATTTTTGTATTAATTATGAGCCTAAAATATTAGAATAATTAATTAACAAGAGGAATTTGGTTAAGTAAAACTCAATATTGACTAGGAAAAAATGTCCACAACATTGTTAAATGAAGGAAAAAGAAAACCATAAGAAAGAGAAGAGCAGCTCCTGATGACTGGGAGTGGCCAGCAAGGCCTTGGAGTTCTCCTGTTTCACAGAACACCAGCACTGCATACAGCGGTCTGTGATGTGACCGGTCAACACAAAAGCCAGACTACTCATAATCATGTCTGAACACACACAAAGCAGGAATACTGTCCAAGCGAAAAATGACCAAGCATGCACCTGTCTTGGCTAATAGGAGTGACTGCTGCTTCTTTACCAATTCTACCAGTTTTAGCCTCATGCTAGTCATCCCCCCTTCTGGGTGAGTTTATGAAGGTACCCAAGCTTAAAATGGCTCCACTTCCTGGCAACATCTAATCCAGAGCAAAGCTTGGCTTCCTTAAACCCTCCTGCAAATCACCTAGCACAGCCCAGGTCTGTAGAGTCTTCTGAACAGCTTCCCACTGAAACACCCCCAGTTCCCCATGGTGGGTGTTCTCCCTCCCTGCAGAGTGATAAACTCAGATACTCGTGTGCTCCTGGTGGCCTTTGGCTGGAGAGCAATGACAACCAGTAGAGGTCAATTGTCTGTAGTAGATACGTTCTTCCATTGTCATAAAATCTGTGGAATAATACACATCAAGCTGTTAGCAATGGTTATCCTTGGTGAGAGATTTTACTTTTGATTTACCTTTTTTTTTTCTTTTTTACAATATGCATGACTTGAAGAGAGGAGAAGAATGAAGAGAGAATGATGGTGACAATGGCAGTGGCAGGCTCTAAACTAAGTATTGATTACGTGTTCATAGTGATATTATTGGACGATCTTTATTTCCTTCTTTTTCTACAGTTAGTATATTACATTTGAATATGAAAAATAATAGAAGTTATTTTCAAATGGAAGAAAATTGTGATTTTTTTCAAGGAGAACACGTGTGGCTATTTTTAATTTTTAGTTTTGCACAAACATCTTGTGCCTGACTAATTGCTCACAAGCCACCCTGGAAGTTTGAAGCCTTGTGGTTTTCCAGGTCTGTTGCAGTACAGTTAGGTTGCAGCAGGTGTCGCTCTTTCCTGGGGTATGACATATTACCATTGCTCGCGGCAAGTCCTCTCTGAGCTCTGCCACTTTTCAATCAGTTACAGGTCTGAGAGATATACCTAATCTCTAACCTTTGAGTACTCTGTACTTGTGATTTTCCTTCCTCTTGTGATTTTAATCCATGACTCAATCTAGATAAGAGGAATTACTACAGGAAAACATATTTATACTCCTTATTCCTTTCTATAGGTAGAATTTCACATAGCCATTCAATCTTCACGGTAACCTTTTGAAGTGCTTCAGGCAGGTATTATATATTCCATTTTACAAATGAGGAAAGCGAAGTTAGTAAGAAAAGTCATTAACAGTTGATTGATTCTGCTTTCTTTTGCCTCCATTTTACTAGCCCATATGCAGCAGAAAACATTATTTGTGCTAAGTATATTGCTATGTAAATGTATCAACAGTAAAGATACATTTGGATCATGTATCTTTCTGAGAACTGCCTATCTACCTGTGCAGCCTGGCTGTGCAAAACTTCTGATGGATGCACTGCAAAGAGGAGCCCTTTTAACTTTGAGAAAGGCAGGCACCCTTCAGAGGTCTGGGAGTCCTTTGCAAACACCTAGGTATCCTTGGGGAGCATGCGGAGTGTGACCCATGTTTGTGTGTGACCTGGGGTTACCATTTTCAATATCAGTTGTTGAGCTCTGCTAATTTCAGCCGTTTGCTTCTTCCCTCTTAGGTCTCATACTTTCCCAGTCCTTACATGGGATCATTCTCAGGCCATTGCTTCCCAATTCCTGCCTTGGAGCTGCTACTGTTCCCTTTTCTAGTTTGCTTTTCCTCACGTATTATGGAGTTAGAAATCAAATAACCAAGCCATGTAGAAAAGAGTATAAGCTCATTTTTTGAACCAGCTTCAAATCAAGTCTGTTTGAAAGCATTTGTATTTTCGTGTTACTTTCTGGTTCATAACTGAATTATGTAAGGGTGAGATTGAAAGGGAGCTGGTTCTAGAGAGATGAGGAATGACTATGCCAATCTTTTTCAAAGTCCCAATATTATCAAGGCCAGCCTTGATCTCCGTTTACTGAGTCACCCCAAGACTTGGTCACTCACTGCAATGCGGTAACAATTTGAAGGGAATGCTCTTGGCTGGGGTGAGGATGTCCAGCTATATGGAGCTGGCCTGTGCACCCTTTGATGGTGTGGTGGGTTTTGGACCAGGAGGGAAATTGATGGGAGTGTGGAGTGAGTATAACACAGAAGAGGATCCCGGTAGGGGCTGCTAGATTATGACTCCAGCTGGAATAGGGAAATGGCAAATTCAGTCCTCTTCTGAGCAGGCATTGAGACCCAGTAGGGGCCTTCTTACAACCTCCCTGGTACAGAGTGGAGAATCAGTAAGAGGACTGGCTGTACCACAAATAGCAGCAACCTATGCCAGGCAATGTGTCTATGATGAGGTGAGCAATAGCAGATGCAGGGCTCAGACATGAAATTGGGGCCAGCAGGAATGAGGTAGCAGAATGGACCCAACCAGCTGTCTGAAGTTCAGGAATGGAGCCCCAGAGAGGAGGCACATGTAAAATATATTTAAGGTCCCCAAGAGACCTGGGATGAGGTTACTGGACCTGGCATGCTCTGCTGTGACCTTCAGCCCAGTAGTGAAGCAGAGAAGCCTGGCTTTTGGAGTTTTGAGGCTGCCAGAATGATTTCCAAATCACCCACAGGGGAGGCAAAACCTGATGAATGACTGCAAGGAAGAACCGTCTCAACTTTGGGCAAGGTGGGCAGGAATCTTCAGAGGGCTAGGAGTCTTTGCAAACAGCTAAGATCAGGGTAAGACTGAGTAGGGGTGCTAATACCAGATGGTCATGTGGGGAATCAGACCCAGACTAGGCCTTTCTGGAACCCAGAGATCTGGGGCTCCTTTCAGAGGGGAAGAGAGCAGGCAGATTGGACCAATCAGGTTTTTCAGGGAGGTGAGAGTGAGTTGGGAAGTGGCCTTAGGTCATAAACACTAACCATTTAGGAGAAACACACCTCATCCTAATGACCTTGAAACGAGTTTGCATGTGCACATCCCATAGGCATGTGTTTGTGGGTAAAAGAGATTTGTTGCTCTTTTGATTATATAAATATGCTTATGATAAAGCATTCAGAAAATACAAAAAGTAAGAATTATCTTGAACTCCATTGGCCAGAGATATAATCTCTGTATTTTGATGGATTTCCTTCTAGGCTTTTCTCTATGTCTATATTCAACATATATATATGCATATATATTTCAAATGAAATCGTAGTATGATACTGTTCTGTAATCCACTTCCTCCATTTAGTTCTCTATTTTGGACACTTGTCCACAACAATAAGGGTGGTTCTACACTATCATCTTTGGCAACTGCGTAGGATTCTTTTTCCTGGTATTTCTTATTTTAACGAGTCCTCTATTGCTTAACATCATATCATGTGAAAATAGTGATAAATTTATTTCTTCCTTCTTTTTATTTCAGCACAATGGCTAGAACTTGCTGAATAAGCCCAGACAGAGCTCATTTGTGACTTGAACCTGATTTTAGTAGCAGTGCCTTTAGGATTTCACCATTGTTTTCCATGCTTCCTGTTGGTTTCTAATTTGTTTATAGTATTGAGGGGGTCTCCATCCATAACTCAAACACTAACAGGGTTCTTATGTTTTTCTTTTATGAGAATCAGGATGAATGTCGAATTAGATGATACCTTTCTAGCATTCATTCAGATGATGGTATTGCTTTTCTCCATTAGCCTGTTAATATCCTGGTGCTGAGCCTGCTGTGGTTTCTTGGGATGAGTCTTGTGTTAGCAATTTTATCAGTTGCTGCTCTTGGAAATCTTATAGAAAAGGCAGCATGCTTCATGCCCTGTGTCCACAGGCTCTTTTCCCTGAACAGTATATCCAGGAAATTGTACCCTATCAGTTCATAGGGCATTACCTCACTCTTTTTCATAGTTAGAGTTTTCCACATGTGGTTGTGCCATAGTTTGTTTATTCAACCAGTTTCCTGGTCATGGACATTTGGGGTATTTCCAGTTTTGGGCTATAGTGGGTAACCTCATAAATACATGATCTCATAAATGTGTGGGTATACTTTAAAAGAAATTCTCAGAAATGGGACTGCTGTCTTTGTAAGAATGAACTGGGAAGTGTTCAGCCTTTAGAGATAGATAACTAGGCAGACAAATCCTGATTCAGATAACCAGAGTTTAGATGACTTGGTAGTGACCTGTTCCTATATTTCATAAAACATCCGCAGCAAAGACAGTTAGGCCTGGAACTCTTGCATGTAAGTGTGTGTGCATGTGTGTTGGTGGGAAGGTGTTGGATACATTTCATACCTCCTTCCTGACGCCCATGCTTTCCCACAGCTGTGCACGTCCTTCAGCCTCAGGGGTTATGCACTGAGATGTTCCAGGACTGATGGAAGCAAGGAAGATGATAATCGTTATCATGCACTGGAGCACACTCCCAGGGCAAGGCCCTCTGCTGGGTGCTTTGAATACATTATTTCTAACCCTTATTTAGCCACAGGAGCTCTTTGGCGCTCTTTTTACAGATGAGTGACCCAGAGCTTTGTTTGCTCAAGGCCCCCACCAGGAAGAGGTCAATGTAGATTTGCAGTCAAGTGTGTCTGCTCCACAGCCATGCCCATGCCCAGCTTTGCTGGCATTCCCATTCTGCCCTTAAGCATGACCTGGGAAAGACTGACTACTGGGGACATGTCCTGATGGTTAAAAACAGTACCCTTCAGCTTCTGGATTATTCTTTTAAATAATTAGTTCTGGGCTGTTAGTTCTATTTTGATGTCAAATCAGGTCGAATCAACAAATGATTATGGAACATTTGCTGTAGGGAATATGGAAGTGTAAATCAACACTCATACCTGGACAAATTGATGCCCAGTCCTGCAAAGCAATATGTAAGTTGACTGGTTAACCTTAAAAATAACTACTCCCACTAGATGATGTTGCTAAATGGACTTCCCAGGAGTGGGACTGTGTACATTATAAAATAAATACAATCAATCAAGACTGGTTTCTGCTCCTTCCTGGGGTCCTCACTCCATGGACCAAAGTAAACTCCAAGTCTGAAAGTTTATTAAACATCTAAATCAAGTCATGGGAAAACTAGCAAAGATTATTCATTTTCATTGTGGAGGATTAACTTTATAAGAATTGAAGTGACAGAAAAAAATGATAAAGAAAGAAGATTAAAAGACAGTCATGGAAAATTTCAAAAAAGAATTTAAATAAATAAGAATACAATAGATTATATGTGTCACTGTGATAGATTACACAAAAACTTATAAAAGAGATTCAAAGTTGTACAATGGCAAGTATTACTTTTGTATTAAAAATGGTTACTTTTTAAATAAAAATATTTAATAAAAAGAAACCCAAGTTTAAAAGAGCTTATTCAAATACCTAAGAAAACAATACCTCAACCTCAAATACTGGCCAACAAGCATAAACAGATAATCTGCTGAATTGTATTAGTAAAGTCCATGGCTGGAGACAGGATAAGTCAAAAAAGCAAAAAAAGCAAAAAAACAAAAAGTAAGAAAGTAATAAAAATGTCCAACATGTTCATATCCTTTAGTCTAGTTTTCCCCTTTCTGAGAATTTGTTCTAAGAAACATTTTCTAAGCCTAGGGAAGCTAACCATGCAAGGCGCTCCCGTGTAACAGGAAAATGATTAAATCATAGTGTATCTATGAAATGGAATATTGTACAGCCATTAAAATAATCATTATGACAACTTTGAGGCCACAGGCTTATAATGTTAAATGAAAATAGCAGAAATTTACCTATGCAACTATTCTACTTCCTGGAAAAGTAAGTTCTTAGGATCAGGACCTGGAAGTTGAGATGGAGAAATGCAAAGAGTTGTTTTTTGGATGAAAGTACGTAGGATATTTTTTTAATTAAAAATTTTTAAATTTTTGAACAAAAATGATTTTTTTTTAAAGAAAAAAAAGAATTGCCATGCTGAACTTCCGGGCATCTTCGAGGGTCGTGCTAACAGTGTCTGCACCAGCATCAGGCACTTGGCTGGATGTCACTGTCAAATGGCCTCCTCTGCCACAGCAGCCAGGCCTGACCTGGGAGCTGGTGTCTTAGTTCCTTGAGCTCCTTCACCCTCCTTTAACCTTTAGCCTAGCTCAGCTCTCCATGCCTCCATGCTATGCACACAATGCATCTCCCTAGCACTACCCTCGGGCACAGCAGGGTTCTGTCCTTTGCAAGGCCCCACAAAGCCCCAGGCTCAGTGCACTGCCCTCTCTGGCTCCTCGTGGATCCTCAGCCTTCCCTCTGTCCCAAGACACTGCAGAGCAACCCAGCTCATCTCAGCATCCGTATCCCATAGCCATGGGTTTCTATTATCCTGCACCCGCATTCCCACAATCTTTAATGGAGTCACTCTAAATAAAAGGAACAAAACAGGACTGGACTTTTTCTACAGAGGGTAATTAACCAAGAAATAGGATGTTACATTAAACTTTTATGATTTACCTATATGACCAAATTGCTTTGTAAAAAGATTAATTCCAATTAAAGTGCAAATTTAAAAACCTGTGAGTAAATCTTAAGAGAGAAGCACAAGGGCATGGACAACTGATAAATATAATCCAAGAATGAGAAGTAACCAAATATGGATTCTAAGATTTCTGAGAATTCTCTGGAAATGGTGTTAAACATGTTCAGTCAACTCGCAATTACCCGGACAAGCGAAAGGGCACAGAAGGTAGCAATGATATAAAACAGGGCGTGACCTAGGAAAGGATCTTATTTATGGAGGAGAGGGGCTGGCAGGACTGAGAGCAGCTGGGGACACCCCCTCTTGTCTTCCAGCTGAGGAAATTCAGGGCAGCCAGAGGCCCAGCCAGGATCAAATCTGATTATCTTCTGCCCTCTAGTTCAGTCCTCTGCTCTTCTGGAATGCATTCTAGAGGATATTTTCCCCCTTCATTAATTTCTTTTTTTTTTTGCAAAGTTTAACTTTTATATGATTTAAAAATAAGAGTAATATAAAAATGTGTATATTGAAAAGCCTTTCTCTCAAGACAAATGCCAAATGAGCTCCCTCATTTGCGGAGTATAACAATGAAGCAAAACTGAAGGAACAAAACGGCAGCAGACTCAGAGACTCCATGAATGAACTAGTGGTTACCAAAGGGGAGGGGTGTGGGAGGGCGGATGGGGAGGGAGGGAGAAGGGATTGAGAGGTATTATGTTTAGTACACATGGTGTGGGGGATCACAGGGAGAACAGTGTAGCACAGAGAAGGCACATAGTGGATCTGTGGCATCTTGCTGCACTGATGGACAGTGACTGCATTGGGGTATGGGTGGGGACTTGATAATATGGGTAAATGTAGTAAACACATTGTTTTTTCATGTGAAACCTTCATAAGAGTGTATATCAATCATACCTTAATAAAAGAAAAAAAGAAAAGCCTCTCACCTCTTATTAATTTCTTACACATATTGGTAGTATTTCTATGTGAAAATACAAGCAGATCTAAAGATGCTAAAATGCATTCTTATTTCTAAGAATACCTTTCTAACACAATCTATCACAGAGATTTTCCACACCAATTCACAGAAAGCTTCCTTGTTCTGTTTTAAGATATTGCATTATAAAGAAGTTGCATAGTATATTTAGGCCTTGTTTATAGGTCCTTGGGTTATTTCTAATCTTTTGCTTTTACAAGCTATGCTGCCATAAAAGCATTGTACATATGTCATTTGTAGGAATGTAGGTGTATCTGTGGGGTGAATTCCCAGAAAAGGTTTGAGAGGTCAGAGGGTAACTGCACAATGTAAAGTTTGGATTGATATTGCCAAATTGCCTTTCCCAAGGGCTGTATCATTTTGCATTCTGATCAGCAGAGAGAAGTGTGCCTATTTCCTCACAGTTAAGAGTTATTTCTTGCTGGAGGTATATTAGGCTTGAATTATATTAATTTTTTTTTCACCTTTTGAGTAAGTACCAGGTGACATCAGTTGAGGGGTGTCAGTCCTGAGGCATGCTGTGTCACAGGGGAACCAGCTTAAACGTAAGAGCTTGGCACAGTAGTACATGATACTGAGTCCAGAGTATCAGTGTCTCTCACCCCTAATTAGTTGTTCCCTTCCCTTCTCTTTGAGAGGCCACAGCTCAGAATAGCCTTGGATATTGGGCGATCAGATGGTCAATTCTAATTTTATCCTCCAAGTGGTCCTGTGGAACATGAGAGGTAGTTATGGTTTCCACTTGACAGGTGAAGAAAATGAGGCATGGAAGGGTGGGATAGCATTCTCTTATTGCCCCCTCTCCTCCTGGGAAGGACACCAGCCTTGGGGATGAACGATGTCCAACAGCCAGGGGCAGCAGTGAGGAACCAGTTCCTCTTGCTGTGGAATGGAGGGGCTGAGGTGCTCTCGGGATGGTGGGGATGGGAGAAGAGAGAAATCACAGACACTCTGGGAAGGAAGGGGAGGTGGAGCTCTATGGGCTGAAAACTACAAGGCAGTCTGAGGAACACTGTCAAGGGCTTAGAAATGAGCAGGAGAAAACTATTCAGGTGGTAGCAGAAGGTCACCAACTCCTGGAGGAGTTGTGAGTGTCACAGGGACCCTGGAGAGAAGAGAGTGGCATTCTTTCACCACCTACTACACTGGGGCCCTGCCCCCATGAACTGCCATGTGATATAAGATTGAGGTCTTGATGAGCAGGAGAGTATTTAGAGAGGCAAGAGTTTTGAGCTGGCGCCTAGAATGATGCAGGCAGGAATAAAATGATGAGAGGGAGTGAAGAGTAGCAAAGGGAAGGCGGGCTCTAGGCTCTAGGCTTGAGCGCAAAAATAAACAATCTTTAGTTCAAATCCTACCTTAAAACTTGGTTTGCTATGTCCTTGTTCCCTGGAGCCAGGGATTGGGCCTCCTTCACCTTCATACCTGGCACCTCTATGATTTGCAGGGCCCAGGGCAAGAGTACAAATGGAGATGCCAGCCTTCACCCTCTCTTCCTTGCCCTGGCTCCATCCTGCAAGTCATGGGCCTCTGTGCCTTAGTCTCAGCCACTGTCCATTCCCAAGGAAGAGGATTGTCCAGGCTCTGAAAGTAGGTTCAGGGCTGTATGGACAGAGAATTCTAGCATCCATGGTACTTGGAGGATGGCCTCAAGGGAGGTTAGGACTCCAGGTGGCACATCCCTTTGGGGCCATAGATTCCTTGTCAGATCAGCGTCCTCTAAAATGTATGGCCTATGGGTGGTACTATGGGAAAGAATCCAGTCAAATTATCAATCTGAAGACATCAGGTAGAGCTGGAAAATCCAGGTATGAAAAAGCCAGATGGAAGTAGGGAAATCTATTCATAGTAAAAGGGTTTAAATAGACAGAAGGGAAGCAGAAGTTGTAGGATCCCAGTAAGCAAGAAAGCAAAAGTACAATACACATATGGGATGGAATGGTCCGGGGATGGGCCAGGAGCTCTTAGAGTTGGAGTATCTCGTCACATGAAGGTGCATGGAGCTGACTCAAGTGGGAACCATCTTTTTTCACAGTTAACTAAAGTCTTCTGGCCTCTTCCCAGAAGGCAGAGATATCAGTAGACTCAGGCACAAAACTCCTCCCAGCCTGGTCGTCAGGCCATTATATTTCACCCAGATTCAGGGACCTTGCCTCAAATAATACCTGGTTAGATGTTTTTAAAATGAACTGTAACTCAGAGGTCCCTCCGCAATAAGAATAATGCAAAGTTCGCATCAACTGGGTGGTCTCATAAAAATATAACTAAATGCAAATACGTTTGAGAAAATCATACCACAGTGAGTTTTTTTTACTCTCAGTCCTTCCCCACTCGAGAGTTTTATTCATTTCTTTTGTCCTTTGAGCTATCCTACAATGTCCCTGGTGTTATTTCCATCTTAGGTGATTAGAGACTCCAGCCAGCAAAACAATGCCCAGCTGGCATCAGCATCAGCTCCCAGTATCCCAGTAAGTAAGAAAAACAGCCCTACCAGGTTTTTACTGCATTTGGTCAGATCTTCATAAGCTCAGTTTTGCATTCTCACAGAGTCACAGACTTCTGGAGTTGGAAGGAATTTAAAGCTTGGTGCTTGAATGCTTTTAGTAACCAAGGTCTCACAACTTTCTAAGGTAGCTGAGTCTACCTTTGAGCCATTGACTTCCAAAAGGTCTTCTTTAGATTCTTCTTAGGTCTTCTTAGCTGAAATCTGTCTTCTCCAATTTTCCAATCACTGGTCTGTAATTGAACCCTTGTGTCATTATTTCATATGGAGTATCTCTGGTTCCTTTCCCAATTAACCACTGTGGCCCAGTTTACTTCCTTGGTCCACCTGAGTTACCTCTGTGTATTAGACATTTCTAGTGTCTTCAATTCTTCTCCATATGGTATATTTTTAGGAACTATCCCCTAAACCCATATGCTGAGTTTGCAATGTTTAAGGGGGCTGAAACACTGCATGGGCTATTGATTGGATAATCTGACATTTAGGAGAGAGGACTAAGCAAATGGATGTAAGTTTGGGAATCATCAGCTTGTGCAGGGGTGATCCAAACCTTGAGGGTAGATAACGTCACCCAGGGAGGTTGTGAGATGAAGAGAAGATGGAACCTGGGGAAGGAAGAATCATTCAAGGATGGGTGAATGAAGAGGAGGAACACATGAAGGCCATGGAGAAGAATGGTTGGAGAGGCAGGGAAGGGCCGGGAGAATGTTATGATTGAAACCCAGGCAGGAGGCAGTTTAAAGTAGGGTGGCAGTGACTGCTAATGTAGCTGAGGCCCAGGCTTGGGGAGCTGGGGGAGGTGTCAGTTTCTTAGAAGAAGTGAGAGGTTGCTCTAGAGAACAGGGGGCTGAGATGGAGGGAAGGAAGTGTAGTCGGTGAGTGATGATGACTTTTTGAGATGCTGGGCTGGGAAGAAAGTAGAGGCCAAAGGAAGGGGGAGCTAGGATAACTATTTGTCTCTAGACTAAGAGACCTGAGCTTGTTTCCGTGTTAATGGAAAGGGGCCACGAGAGGGGGTCAGGTGGAGGATAAGGGGGAGTGAGGGTGAGAGGGTGGCTGATGGAACAACAGACCTGAGGGAGAGTGTGAGGGTTCTAAAGGAGAGCAGGAGGGGTTCGTCTTCAATAGGAGTGGGCAGCTCATCACAGAGATGGAGGAAAAGCAGTGTGGATGGGTTCAAAGGAGGTAAGTCTGAATGCAGGGGCGGACAGCGGAGAAACAGATGCCCAGTGTGGTCGTCTGCAGGTGACCAAGGGGAGAAACAGCAGAGTAGGGATCTGAGGGTAAATACCCGGGTCTGGAATAGAGTCCCCTGCTATGCCTCCTGACTGACTCTGAGTAGACCACATCTCCAGCTGCCCTTCCACCCCGTCCCTGAGATTGGATCCCGGTGGATCCCAGTATTGGCCTGAGTGCAGCCCCCTGTTTATTACCTTCAACCTCGAGGACAAATTGTTGATTTACATCCTTGGTGTCCCAACTCTTCTCTTGGGTGGATAGCAGGGACTCTTCCAAGTGCTTTAAAGGTATTAAATCATCTACTCCTCAAGCAACCTCATGAGGCAGGCACTATTATCTCCACAAGGAAACTGAGGCACAGAGAGGGTAAGTAGCTCACTCAAGGTCATTTAGCTGGTACACAGAAGAGCAGAGCTAGGATTAGAATCTCAGGTAGCTGGTCCCAGAGCCCAGGCTCTTAAATTTCTTCAGAAAGAGGGATTGAAGGTAACTTGCAGAGCAAAGGAAAGAAGGAAGCTAGAGAGCGAGTGAGGGTCCTGATGGTGCTTGAGGCCCTGGTTCTAGTTCTCGGGGTCTGAGTTTTCTTGGTTCCTGCTTTATTGAGACGTAATTCTTCAGCTCTGCCTTTGATGGTGGGAGACATCCCAGCGTCATTCTAGTAAAATGTGAAACTGGAGAGATTCAGCCAATGGGGCTGAGTGATTCCTGGGAAACTGAGGTTTCATTTAGCCCTGATATCCAGAGATCTCTGATGGGTGGAGTATGGCATGACCAGTGGGATTGTGCAGGATTCCTGCTGCCTTGCTTGTGGGAGGGTATGGAGATGTTGAGTTAATGGAGCCAGACTGGGCAGGGGAGTGTCAGCTGTACCAGTCTCCATTGTGTGGACGTGCCTTCCCTGGGTTTGCCCCACGCTCTGTTTCCTTGAGGCCCTCGTGGGTTCACCCACAGCCTATCTGAGCTGACACTCTTGGTATCAGTTCCTTTTGCCTTTACCTCCCTCTCTCCTCCTCTAGCCTGGGACCCACTGGCAATTGTTTCAGCCACATTCTTTTTTTTTCCTTTTTTTTTTTTTTTAGTTCGGTATCATTAATCTACAATTACATGAAGAACATTATGTTTATTAGGGTCCCCCCTTCACCAAGTCCCCCCCACATACCCCTTCACAGTCACTGTCCATCAGCATAGTAAGATGCTGTAAAATCACTACTTGTCTTCTCTGTGTTGCACAGCCCTCCCCGTGCCCCCCCACACTATACATGTTAATCGTAATTTCCCCTTTCTTTTTCCCCGCCCTTATCCCTCCCTTCCCACCCATCCTCCCCAGTCCCTTTCCCTTTGGTAACTGTTAGTCCATTCTTGGGTTCTGTGATTCTGCTGCTGTTTTTTCCTTCAGTTTTCCTTTGTTTTTATACTCCACATATGAGTGAAATCTTTTGGTACTTGTCTTTCTCCGCCTGGGTTATTTCACTGAGCATAATACCCTCTAGCTCCATCCATGTTGTTACGAATGGTAGGATCTGTTTTTTTCTTATGGCTGAATAATATTCCATTGTGTATATGTACCACATCTTCTTTATCCATTCATCTACTGATGGACATTTAGGTTGCTTCCATATCTTGGCTATTGTAAATAGTGCAGCGATAAACATAGGGGTGCATCTGTCTTTTTCAAACTGGAGTGCTTCAGCCACATTCTTATCAACAACTCTCCACTTGCTCTCCCTATGCACCTGGCAGGTCACTTCCCAACCCTGAAGCTGCCTGCTTGTTTTCTCTGCTGGAGTTTAGCTAGAGAAAATTCACAGCCAGGCTGACTGGTTCTAGAATGAATTTATGATTTCCAACCTCAGCTGGGTTCTCATTGTTGCTAAAATATCTTTCTATTCCTCCCTCACTCAGTACTTTTCAGATACCCATGCCAATGGCTCTGAGCTCTGGCTGTGCTCTTGAGCCTGCTCTCCCTGACTCTCGGTAATCTCCATCTTCAGAGCTCCAGCTTCAGGGCAGGGATGAGATGCATACTGACTGAGTAGTTAGTGAAGGTGGTGCATGCTACATAGTATGAAAGGAAAGGGAATTAGAGGGTCCCCAAATCACATGCTGGCATTGGTGTCTGCACTTCAGATCAAAGATATGCAGAGTTGCTGAACAGAGAGAAGTAGGATCCCAGGCCTGGATTAAACTCTCTAAAAAGTCTGTGTCCATTTAGTACTGCTTTGGTCATACAGAAAACCCAGGCAAGAAGGCGTCCCACAGGCAATCTCTAGGGTTAACAATTTCAGTCCTTGAACAATTGCAACTGATCACACACACACACACTCATTGAATCCCAGTGGAATCTCAACAAGAAAGGAACTGTGGCAAACTTGAGTTTTGTAATGCAGCAGCTGCAGCAAGGCAGGAACAGTGAGACGTCCATGTGGCACTCATCAACCTTTCAGAAACACTTGACATAATCTTCAGGACTGGGGCTCCAACAGCTAAGAAGTGAGTTTGGCAGCTCTGAGGCATTTGCAGTAGACAAGGTTCCATGATGCTGTCAGCTCCCAAATTTATATCTCTAGCCCTCTCGTGGTAACTTCAGACTTGTGTGTCCAACTGTTTACGTAACGTCTGCTCTTTGAGTATGGAACACATACTCAAATTCAAGATGACCAAAATTTAACTCCTTCCTCTGCCTGTAACCTGCTTCATCTACAGTCCTCTCCAACTCAGTTAATGTTCATTGTACAGCTAAAATTGCTCATCGGTGTCCCATGAAGAAATCTCAGTCATCAGAAATGTTTTTGTTTTTCCCTACCATCAAGTTAACTTGCTTTAGTTCTTTGACTAGTAGCTGGCTTTTAACCCTTCCTGGGCATCCCCAAGGTCTGGCCTCTCATCCTAGGGAAGGCTGGATGGGGTTGGCCAGGACCTGATCATCCTAAGGAAGGAAATTCACAGGTCATCCCAGAAGCCTGGATTCCATTAAGGCAGGAAAGCACAATAGTGATCAACCACAATGGCCTGGGTTCAAGTTCTGACTTCTCTACTTACTAGCTGTGGGACAAATTATTTACCTTCTGGAAGATTCAGATCCTCATCAGGAAAGTAATGGGTTTAACATTATCAACCTGGGAGAGAGGGATGTTAATTAAATGAGAATATATATAGCTACTGATGCATGATGAAAGTACAGTTAAGTACTGGTGGTTAGTCTTTATTTTACGATTTCCTGAGCTAGCAGTAAAGAAATGAAATGGATTTGAGAGCCTAAAGAAATTATCCTGAAATTTATAAAGATCAATACATAACATACTCATTGAAGAGTTGAAATGGAAAAAGATATTTTCCCCATAAATACTGATTCTTCACCTCAGAATTTTTTACATTATTCATCCCTTAGTTCATATACTAATTCAGTGGACATATACTGAATACTTACCATATGCCAGGCACTGTTCTAAATGCTAGAAAAATAAATCAGTGAACAAAGCAGACAAAAATCCCAGTCTTTCTGGAGCTAACCTTCCAATGGAGGTCAGGTATTAAACAAAACAAATTATATTTCAGGTTGGAGGGGACAGAGTGAATCATTTGGGGTTTTAAATAGGAAAATCAGGGAAGGCACTTAATATCATGTTCTGAAGACTCAAAAATATCTTAAAATAGTTCCAGACCTCCAGAAATGCACAATCTGGTGGAGAAGACAAGGCAGCATTCACATGTCAGTCAGTGATGAAACATACAAGGCATTATGTGAATGGCTGATGGAGACAAGCAATATTGTAGAAGGTCAGAGATGCTGGAGAGCAGAGGAGGGATGCAGCCCAAGGACTTGTTGGCAGGAATGGTCTGGAAAAGTCTTATGAAGGGAGTGGAATATAGCTGGGAAATAGTGGAACACATTTTCCCTCCACCCTGCCTCCCCTCCTGTTAGCTGCCGGGAAGCAGCTTGTGTTGCAATGGGCTGAAATGATCTTGGCCTTTTTCAGGAAGTTGCTGTGATAAGACATTGTAACAGGAACAGAAAACCATCACAGTGGCTTCAGCGGACCCCCTCATGGCCAGTTAGAATGGGCTAGAGGTCGAACACAGCTTCTGGTCAAGGCTGGGCTTTGAACTCAATAGGAATCAAACTCCTGGAGATTCAAGAACCACCTCTGCCTAGAAGTGACTGCAAGTCTTTTAGCATGAAAATAGGACCAGACCATAGGTCTCCCTAGGTTAATCACCAGCTACTGTTTTCTGTGTCTCTTTCCCAAGTCTGAGCTTGCACCTGCTGTCTATAGATGTGGCCAAATGCCACTTATGGGTCTGTGTTACAGAAGCCTCAACAAATACAGACACACTCCTCGGGGCTGGTAGCCAGGAGCAAAATAAGTGTGAGTTCCTGGTACCCATTTTATATTGGATTGCAAGGGGAGAAAGAGGGCAGGATGTGAATCAGGAAACCAGTTGGCTCTTTGGATCTATATGAGTGTCACATCTCTGAGGCATCAAGTACCTTAAATTCACCCCTCCTTGGTGAGGCAGGCACTGAGTTGTTCTAAGAAAATAGATAGGGGGAAAGGCAAAACAAATACTTAGTAACTGGGAGTGGACTAAAGATGGAGGGAGGGAGAATTCTTGATTTCCTTCTCCCGTTCTCCATGTAGAGTTGCTTTGGAGTCATACCTTTATTTTCTCATGACTATTTGGCCTTCAACATGAGCTAGTATCTAGTATAATTCATACGCTGGGTCAAGACAGTGGCCCTTGTAAAATGTTGTGGCAAAAAACTTAGGCTTTGAAGAAAGACAGCCCTGGGTCCTCATCCTGGCTTTTTCTATAACTAGCTCTGTGGCCTTGAACAAGTTGCTATATCTCTCTGAGCCTGTTTCCTCATCTGAAAAATGGTATAATGAAAATGCAGACTTCATGGGGTCATTGTAAGGGTTGAATTAGTGCAAGTACAGAATATCACTCAGCAGGTGGAAAGTACGCAGCGCATGTCAGTTATTATTTAGCCAATTGGGAATGAGGGGAAAAATGATTATTAAGGGACAAATAAAAACTAGCCTGTCTACCAATGAGGGCTGGATTCAGACTTAACCAGATTATCTCTAGCAGTGCTCCCAACTAGCAGAGCCCTGATTACCTTCAGAATGGTCCCTGGGCTTGTCTCTTCCCATCCTCTCTCCTCCAAATCCAGCCCCATAACCCTGACCTCCATTCCAGTCTTCCTTGGAGTTCATGACTCACCCCCTCCTCTTCAGTTCCTCCCAATGTTGCAGATATCTTTGTTCCCTTATCCTTTTTGTCCTTCAATTAGTTTCATCCAAATTATGATCAGTTCCTCTTTGTGACCACTCATCCTAGTCAAGCAAAGCTTGCAAATATGTGGATAGATTTGGTGTGAGGGTCAGGAAGAAAGGAGACATGTATTCACTTAGTTTAACATTTACCAAACACAACTGATACTTTGTAAAGGAAGTTAAAGTAACAATTAGAGGCCAAAGGAATGGCTATATTTTGAGTAGGTGAGGATATAAATTAATGTATCTTTCTGGAGAGCAGTTCAGCAATGTTTATCAAAAGTGTTCATACTCTAATGTTCAACATTTTAACGTATTCTTCATCTTGGCAATTCTAATCACAGGAATTTAATTGAGAATGACAGCAAAGATTTACATGCTTGTTCATCGCAGTGACTGCTCAGGAACAGTGAAAAAATTGCCAATGACCTAAATGTTCAAGAGTAGGGGATTGGCTGAGTAAACTGAAACACTTCCCTATAAGAGATTACTCTGTAGCCATCATGGATAATATTATATAAATCTATTTATAGGCAATGTATTATCATGTAAAGATCAGATTATAAAGCACTGTATATAGCATGTTATAATGAATATTTATATATTTTTAGAGCTTCAAAAGATATGTACCAGTTTATGCATTAGTAATTTTGAGTTTGAAAATTACAGATTTCCTATCTTCTTTTTAGTTCTCTATAATTTCTGATAGTTCTATGATGAGTATGAATTAGTAATGTCATTAAAAGCCATTATAATTAGCATAAAAATTACTAGCAACATATTTTAGGCTTTGGGGATTCAAAAATGAATGAGGGGAAGAGTTTGAAAGCTTCTAATGTGCCAGGCACTGGATTGAGGACTTTGCATAATTTATTTCATTTTAATTTTCACAGTTGTATGAGATATTACAAACCCAGTTTATAGAAAAGACACTGAGGCTCATAGAAGATTAGGAACTAGCCCAAGGTCATACATTCATTGGGATTTGAAACCAGGTTGTTATTCACACAGACTTTAAAATTTTTCTATGATACCACAGGAGCTTGCAGTGTGGAAGAGGCTTAGAACTCACATACCCAGAGATTTCCGGCTCTGGCAGACCCAGATTAGTGGCATATGAGTTACACAACAGAGCTGTGGAGGTGCAGAGATGCAGCCCTTCTGGCTGGTAATCAAGGAGAGGGAGACCTGATGTGGACTTGATGTCAGATTTTAGAATCAGCCACTGGGGCCAGGGCTTTTCAGAAGACCAAAGCATGTGGGTGCAATGGCAAGAGGAGGGACCGGTGGGGACAGGGGGAGTCTGAAGCAGACATGGGGAGGCTTTTGGCACAAGGGTTGCCTGGATGAAGTTTGCTGACTCATGTTTCATGGTGGATCATTTTGAATCTTCTTTATTTTCTAGCAGGACAGCTTTTTTCTCACTGATTTTCACTCCTGAGTTTCTATATTTGTTTGAAATCTCTTCATTTCCTTTGGATTAACCCTTGTGCTCCACTGAGCACTTCTGAGTGTTTCCATTTCACACTCATCAAAGAGCCAAAGGAGAGAGGACATCCTATCTGCAGGGACCAAGTAGGGTTCCTTGGTGTACTGCACCCTCTTCTCTACTGCATGGAAGCCTCCAGGACACTGGGGGTGTTAGAGAAGAAGAAAAGGAGAGGGGAAGAGGGCAGAGGTAGAGACTGGGGAAAACTTGAGCAAACTAAGGATGGGGCTGGACTACATGGGGCAGAGTCCTAGGCCAGGTCTAGCCGGGCAAGGCTGGCATCTCACTCTCTCTGTTACCTGGCATTTGACCTCCTAGGGATTCATTTGGGTTATATTTTAAACTATGTCCTTGAAAAATAAATATAATTCCTGAATTGGATTCTGGTTGGAAAAAAATTGCTATAAAGGACTGGCAAACTTGAATGCAAACTATATATTATGCAACAGTTTTTTTTTTACCAATGCTAAGTTTTCTGAATTTTTATATCTTACTGTAGTTCAATAAGAGAATGTGCTTATTCTTAGAAGATAGATGTGGACATAATAGGGATTAAGGGGCGTGATGTCTGCAACCTACTCTTAAATGGTTCAGCAAAAACAATAATGTTGTATGCATGCATGTACAACTGCAAATCTATCTAGAAAGAAATAATACAGCTGAGGAAAATATTAACAATTGCTGAGTCTAGGTAAAATGGTATGTAAGCATTCATTGTACTATTCTTCCAACTTGAATGAAAGTTTGAATTTTTTTTGAAATAAAATGTTAAAAACTTCTTTAGGAGTCTTCTGATCTGGCCAAGATGGAATAACAGGTCCAGATTTACCCTCCTGCCTGAAACAACTACCAAAAAGCACACAAAAACCAAAACATCCTACGTAAGATGTATTAATGCTTTTCCAGACACGGGCAGCAGGCAATGAAGGATGGTGCTCCTGAGAAACAGATGAGGGGAGTCCTCCAATTGCTCCAGCTTACTGCCTTGAAGGAGATTTTAGGCCACAGCTTGGGGAGAGGGAACCTAGGCAGAGCCTGGTGAGCTCTGAGTTGAGGAAACAGAGAGGGGAGTCTGGGAAGACCACAGCACCTAGAGTTTGCAGGAGAGCATATTGGAGAGGAGACAGCTGCACAGAGAGAACTCTGGAGATCTGCAGAAGGCTCTTCTCAAGGATTCAGCTGAGTACTGATCCGCAGAAGTGTGAGGAGATTACCTGAGGGGATTAGAAATATCGATATATGGCTGGGAACCATGCCCATTCCTACCAGCTATATTGGAAAACCATGATGCATGGAGCACTGGGTGGTGGCAGAGAAGGGCCTTGCCTCAGTAGTGGGGATTAAGTAACCCTAGACTGAACACTTCTCAGGACCTTCCTAAAGTATCACAAAAGCAAAACCTAACAGGATCAAACTGTTTCCATGTAATTTAACTGTATCCCAGAACTGAACTCAAGAGTATTTATAGGAATACAAAAATGTCTGATACCCAACATGGTAAAGTTTACAATGTCTAGCACCTAATGATGGATTACCAGGTGGGCAAAGAAGCAGAAAAGTAGAACCCACATCAAAAACTGTGGACCCATCCCTGTCAGCAATGGCCAAGTAGGCAGCCTGGACTTCCCTCACCAAGCTGCAATGAAGTACCCCCTCCTTTCTGCAGTGCTGGCACCCCCATAATGACACCTTGTGATGTCAGTGGGGGCAATGTGGAGAGCTGGAACTCTTACCTCCACCCAACAGTAAGAAGACAACTTTTCTGTACTGGAATGTCACTGGAGGTCAAGTGGAGAACATAAACTTCCACTCCCACCTCGCTGTTATGAGGCAGCAACTCCCTTTCCCTGATGGCATGGTGTCAGAAGTAGACTGCTAAAACAGAACATTTCAATAAAATCTAGAGTCTCATAACATAAATCCCAAATGTTCAGGATATAACAGAAAATCACTAGTCATGTCAAGAATAAGGAAATCTCAGTTTGAATGAGAAAAGACAGTCCACAGATGCCCACATGGAGATGACACAGATACTAACAAAAATTTTAAATAAGCTATTATAGAAATGCTTCAGTGAGTAGTCATAAACAAGCTTAGAAAAATAGAATGTCTCAGCAAAGAAACAGATGATCTTAAAAGGAACCAAAAGGAAAACTGGAACTGAAAAATAAAAGACCAAAAAATTTAAAAAGTGACTGAAAATTAACAAAATTTGACAGAAGACATAAACCTGAAGATTCAAGAGCCTAATGAATCCCAAATAATATAAACCCAAAGAAATTCACACAAAGGCACCATAATCAAGCTTCCGAACACTAAAAGAAAGCAGAAAGAGAGGAATGATATTGTCCAAAGGGCAAACAATTGGAATGATAGCAATTTCTCCTAAGGAACCAGGAAGGCTAGAAGGAAGTGGCAAAAAACACTTTCCAAGTGCTAAAAGCAAAGAACTGTCGGCCCAGGATCCTGTATTCAGTGAAAACATCATTGAAGAATACGGGGGAAATCAAGACATTCTTGGATGAAAGGCAACAAAGGGAATTTGTGGCCAGCTGACCTACCTTATCCTAAAAGAATGGCTGAAAGAAGTTCTTGAAACAGAAGGATAAAAGAAGGAAACTTGGGACATCAGAAGAGAAGAAAGAACTATAGGAAGAATTAAAATATACCACAGCTGTTTGCTATTGAGGCAGTCATCACCATGCTCAGAAGATAATCCAAGAAGCTACTTAATAACATGCTACCTTTTAACAGTGCCTGTGCTGAACTTGGAGTGGTACTGAGCTTAGGCGGGAATCCAGCTAAGACGTCCAGCACATTCACTCCATCTCCATCTTCCTCCTTGTCCTCCCTTCTGAACACCCCTCAGGGGACCCCCCTCTCTCTCCTTGTTCTCTGAGTCCTCCTCCCTGGTGGGCTCCCACTTCTGCTCCAGGTGTTGGTGTCCTTCAAGCAGCCTTTCTCTGAGTATTATCCATGGACCTCCTGCATGGGAAAGCATCCTGTCCACCTTGAAGGTTCTGGCACACCCCCTCAGACCCATGGAATTGGATTCTCCGGGCCCTGGAATCTGCATTTTAACAAGCTCTCTCCACACTTCGTCTGCATCTGGGAGTTGAGAAGCTCTTGTTCTATGGCCTCTGAAGTTGCTCAGAACTTCCTTTCAGAATCTCCACCCACTTTTCCTCCTTCTTTAATTGCGCTTGCTTTTCCTTAAGGGCAATGAAGGCATAGAGATATTCCATTTCCCACTGCCTCCCACTGTAGACAGTCAATATGTGAGAGGTGGCTTCTAGAGTCTGTCACAGAGCCTAATAATTACTTAGAACCAGCTATGACAGGAAAGTGACTTTGGGTCTCTAAACAACCTTAGAAAAGTAAAAAAAAAAAAATCTTGGTTTCAGAAGCCATGAAGAGTCTGGGGCTATGTGTACAGTTATTGCTGGAATTATTGGAGCTGTTGAGTATTTGGAAATCAAGCCCAGAAGGAAATTGACTGTGCCATCAGTCATGAAAGGATCTGGCTCTGGGAGGTTTGCTAGGTAGGGACAAACAGCCTGTGGGAAGAGAATGGGAGGTTCAGCACCAGTGAACGGAGTGGAAATGTTAGGCCTTTGGGGCCAGGAGCATGAGACGAGCAGCTGCTCCCTGTGAGCTGGGCACCTGGCATGTGCTGAGGGAGAGACAAGGTCTTGGCTTGGTGGATGGTCATCAAAACCACTAGTCAGAGGTGTGGGTGCAGTTCGCCAAGAAGGCGAGGGCCCATCTGTCACAAGGAAGGCTTTGCTGATCCCTGACACTGATGTTCTCCCTTCCCCTGGTGCCAGGAACTAGGGGAGAGTATTGTGGGGCCTATGTCAGGGCCAGGAATGACGGGCACAGGCTGGGAAGGAGCCTAAGAAGATGACTCTGGTATAAGCCTAGGCCAACTGAAGTGGAAAATAAACCAAAGAGAAGAATCAAGACAGCTTGGGTAGGAAAAATGCACACACTCTCCCCATCCTTTGTTCCACATCAGGCACCTCCCCTGAGCAAACTTCCTCTTGGGAGGCAGCCCAGGCAGAAGCTAGGGTCTTCTCTCTGTGTGAGAGCTGGGTGTAAGTCCCACTTCTGCTGCTTTACTTACCAGCTGTGCGGTGCTAGCAAGCCCAAGCTCCCTCACAGTCTGCTTCTCTATCAGTACAATGTGGATGACTAGAGTACCTAGTATACAGAGCTTCCGCAGGACTGGAAGGAACTCATGCCTGTCACCTGCCTAGTTTAGTGCCTGCTCATGTTTCCACTTGATGAGTGTTAGTTGTTATTGTTACTATTATTGCTAATCAGGAAAGGAAGATCTTCAATGAGATATTTGGCCAAAATAATAAAATCTACCCCTAATCTCTTTCTCTGTAGATTGGGATGGATCTGTTCTCAAGTGCCTAAAGAAACATCATCTTGTTTCCTGACTCCTTTCTGTGAAAAGTGTTTCTTCTCTGCATTTCTTTTCTACAGAAAGGAAAATGAAAGGACTTTTAGGGAACTATCATGTTAGACACAGTCTTAAGCTTCACAGAGCTCACAGTCTGTCAGGGAAGAAGAGGAAGAAATAAATAATTTCACTATTGTGGGGAGCATTTCAAAGGTGGAGTATGAAGTTCAGGACCATGGGAGAGCATGGGGCTTTGTGATGTAGTTCTTGAGGTGCTGTCACCCCCAATGGCCTGACCTGCTACCCCTTCCTACCCTCCTCTCTGAAAGCAACACCAGTAGGCCAGCCCTTAAAAGAAAAAGTTTGTTATGAAGAAAGACTCGATGTGTATTTCTTTCAGTCTCTTTGAAATTTTGAGGGCTGGTTTTAGGGAGTTGCAGTAACTTGAAAAATTTCAGGCACTGCATAGATATCTGGCAAAAGGTTGTGAAGTAAAATGTGTACTTATCACATTTGGTGGAATTTTAATAGCAGTCATGATATAGTAAAATGAGCTCTGGTCTTAGGGAAAGAAAAGCTGGCTGGGTATGCATCTTGGTTCCATTTGCTGTATGACAGTGGGCAAGTCACCAAATCACTCTGAGCCTTAGTTTCTTCATCTTTAAAATGGAGATGAGGACATCTATCTGCTATGGCAATGGAAGGATTACACAGGCTTGTACTCCAGACAGTAGCAAAATGAAGGATAAACAGATGAAACTGTTTATCTGCAAGTCTAAAAATAAAAATCTCCCAAACAACAGAATGCTGAAAATAACAAAAATGAGTTTAGGTTTAAAAGACTAACATTTGATTACTTACTGTGTCTAAGCATAGTGGACATATTTCATTTAATTCTCATAAGTAACATGTGAGGTGGTTTCTCTTACCTATCATTTTCTAGATGAGAGACCCAAGACATGGAGAAGTGAAGGAACTTGTCCCATAATCCCCAAACCAGCAAGTGGCAAAGTTTGAACTCACACCTGGGTTCTTTGAGTTCAGAGCACATTCTCTTTCTTTGCACACTTCCCTGCAGGTACTCCCATGCATTATCTCATTTAAAATACCCAACAGTTCTATGAGGATCTCCATTTATAGGTGAGGAAAACTAAGGTATAGAGAGAATAAGTGACTTCCTTAAGATCACAAAGCTACACAGTTGGAGTCAGGATTTAAATCCGGGCAGCCTGACCTCAGGGGCTGTGCTCTGAAACATCACACTAATGGAATTGTTCTAAAATTATTATTTAAATAATCACTGACTTTCAAAATCATGGTATTGGGATGCCTGAAGAAAGAGGTGCTATGGCCCAGAGTACATGGTGGTGGGGTAACCTGCTGGGCCATGAGTAATCCAGACGGTGATCACCGGTGATGTCATCGGGCCACTCAGCAATTCAGGCAGGGTGGTGCCAACTGTGATGGGAATCACAGTGACATCATGGAGGGGGCACTGGTAATACACCAGCTGTGACCCGTGTGGATCAATTACATGCTTTGGTGGTGAATATCTGTTTTGCAGCCCTTAATTACATTTGTGCAAATATGTATCTTCAATTCCCTTCCAAATCCACAGAATGGAAAAGCAAACCAAAGGGTTTCCAGAGAATGTGTGGAGGCTAGATTAAGTCTTTTGTCAGTTTCTGAGATTTGGAGTTAATATATTGAAACGTCAATAATTTCAGTAGTTACAGTAATGTGAAAGACACTCTACCCTGTCCTGAAATCCTCCTTCCAGTCACAGTCCACACAACTACAGTTCGCTCAATTTCCCCGTTCACCTGCAGGTGGCAGCACGAGCGCCGATCAAGGTCGGGGGGCGCTTGGGCTGGGATTCTTGGAGACTAAGTTGGAGACAGATGAGCCGGGTTAGTGACCGAAGTAAGATCCCACGAACTCTGACTTAGTATAGAACATGTCATTCGTTCAAACCCCTCCCGTCTAGCTGAACTTGACATGCCCCATGCGCAGGCCTTGTGAGCCCAGGAGACCGGCAGGGCAGGGCCGGTAGTGGGGGCCAGAAGCAGCATCCTCTGGCCGACGCAGAAGCCTCTGCGGGGGCCGCTGTGCGCAGGGGCTAGAGCAATTTCCTGCGTGATTATCAGTCGCTTCGCGGCCATCCTGCACCACCAGGGCCAAGACCTTACATAACTGCAGGCGCTGCAACCGAGGATCCGCGCACGCTCAGCTGCCCTCCCACGTGCTCTCCCTCCAGGCGACAGGCGACGGGGCGATGCCTGTCCCTCCGCACGTCCGAGGGCTGGGTGGCGCGGGCTCCGCCGCTCTGGCTTCCCGCATACTGCAGGCCCCTGCAGAAGCAGCGGAGCCAGTCGTGACTCTGCAGTGTCAGGGCAGGAGGCTTTTCCCTTCATCCAGACAGGGTGGTTATTTTGTCCTCTACTTTTCCTGTGCAAGGCCTGCCCCCCATCTCTTTCTAGGCGTTCTCTCCTCCTCTTAAATGAATGCTAATCACATTCAAACCGAAGGATTAGGTTTGAATGCGGCTTTTCTCAGGAATTCTTATATTTGTAAGAAGAGAACTGGCTGCAACTGCATGATCTATAATGGTGTCATGACATTTCAACCGTGTGGACAGGCTCTTTCAACCGTGTGGGAGGCCATGGTTTGGGTGGTAGGTTTCTTTCCAGGGTTCCTTAAATTGCATCTCATAACTCATAGTCAGCTCGTGCCTTCCTTAAGGCCATATGTATGTGGCTGAGAGAGAAGTTTGACTTCCTGGCCAACCTCCTTCTCTTAGGGAAAGTGTGGAGATGTGATAACCTTATTAATCTGAATGGTGATTTAGACCTTTAAAAGAAAAAAATAATAAAATACTGAAACTTCTGTAATGGAAGTTTCTCTATGAATTGTAGTTGCTTTTATTCAGCTACAGGGTTGGGAGACAACTCGCATGGACTTCTGACAGGTAATGTTAATCACTGGTGTTTATAATTATGGTAATTACTACATGTGAACAGTGTAGCTGGCATCCACGGTCATCTGCTGATACCCCAGCACAAAGAATCATCATCTTAGTGTGTGGCATACTCCTATTAATTTACCTGCACCCTTTCCCCCATGAAAGCAGGTAAAATTATTCTGCTTAAAATGATTCCTCTTTCTACTTTCCCTACTTCCATCTCCTGGCTTTAAGGAAGCTCAAGCTTCTAGTGAATATTTCTGTCTCTGCCTCTCCCCTCCTCACCTTCCTGCTTCTCCAGACTTCTCACCAGCGTGACCACTCAGGAAATTGTCTGGATTACGTATGAAATTTGATTATAGTTGATTAAGCACACTGTTAAATATTGCCCCAACTTGTTCTCAGTTTTGTTTTTGAATGTATAATCATCTGAACTAGGCTGTAAGTATTAAGAAGGCAAGGGTCATGTTCATTAATCTCAGGCTTAATCAGATGTATTAATAAGGTTAATAGGATGCTTAATAAATATTTAATCGATAGGTACCAAGATGAAACTATTGTTGAGAAACAGGGAAGGTCCTCCACTTAGTCTTTTGATTAAAGTTTCCTGAGTCTCAGCTCTGTGCCAGACTCTGTGCTGGGCTGTGTATAGGACATTAAATAAGAGGAAGACATAGTCCCACCCTAATTTGTAGTGAGGTAATGCATTCACACAGCTCACTAGAAGGTAAATGTCAGGGAGTGTTGGAAGTAAAGATCCCTTAAGTTCAGAGGAGCAAGGAGAGAACTCCTGTGGCTGGTGGTTGAGGAAAAGTTCAGAGAAATAGCATCTGAGTAGGGCCTTGGAATAGAGGAAGGGTTTCAGAAGGTAAAGATGATGGGTGAAAGCTGCAGGCTGAACAGTATGAACAAAAGTAAGGGGATGGGAAATAAAGCCTAAAACTTGTATGGGGAAACCAGGCAATTTAGCTTGACCTCAATGATGTAATAAAAGTAACAATATCTGATATGTGACTGCCATTATGTTTATGTTTTTTTTCTCATCCTATCCTCCCCAAACACATGAGGTAGATGCTGCTAACATCCCCATTTTATGGATGGGGAAGCAGCGGCTAAGGCAATTTGCCCAAGGCCAGAGCGCTACTCGGTTGGGATCTGACTCTGGAGCCATGCACTCCCCCTCCCAAGATGTGTGTGGGAGGGAGTGAGAATTAAGATGCAGGGAGGTTGTTTGTCTTACATTGGGCCTTAAGTGTCAGAACTCAATTTGGTCAATAACAGGGAGTCCCTGAAGATTATTGAACAGGGAGGCCACCTAATTAAAGTCAAGCTTTAGAAAGATTAATATGGTGGTAGGTAAGATGGACTGGGGAGAGCTGACAGAGAAGAGGAAAGACCAGGTAGGAGGTGAATGCAAGGAGATGAAAAGATGAAAATTCAAAGTCTGAGTGGAGCAGTGAGAATGGACCATAAGAACTTGTGGGAGACATTTCAGAAGTAGATTTGATACTTGGTGAGTTTGTGAAGTGGAAGGGGAAGGAAAGAGTGGACAGTGACTCTAGGGCATCAGGCTGAACCCTGAGGAGATGGCCACAGTGTGAGTGGGCACAAGGAGGCAGGCAGAGCTGCTTAAAGGTGGCTGCCTTTGCTTGCTCAGTACTGTCGGTGGGGCTATACTGGACTATATTGTGGGGGCCATGTCCAATAGACAGGGGAGATGCTGGTCTGGAACACTGGAAGGAGGTTAGAGCTGAAGGTATAGCTTTGGGAATCCTTCACAGTGGAGCCAAGAGGGAAAGGGCCCAATCAGGGAGAGAGGGAAGGAGGGGAAAGACGGGGCCAAGAGCAGGCCCGGTGGAACCTTGGGGAGGAACCGGAGGAAGGCAAGTCACAGAACTAGGACTAGTCAGGGAGGAGGGAGATGGAGAGGACATCTCAGAAGCCAGTGGAGGAACTTTTTAAGGTAGAAGGATGCTCAATAGCACCAAGTACTGTGGAGAGTTGAAGAGAAGAGGGCTGAATTGCTTTGGCAGCTCAAGCATCCCTGGATCTAACACCAGTGGATGAGATACATATATCATGGCCCATGTATATGGTGGACTATTCTGTGGACATTAAAAACCAGATTTTCTAAGAATATTTAAGGTTTGGTGAAGTGCTTATGATATAATGTTAAGCAATAAATAAAGTAAGAGTGAGACTGAGGATACAAACTACATCTACAATGATGTATATCTATTATATCTACAATACAAATGAAAGATAGGATCCAGATCTCAAACTTATGTTGTCGCCATACCTTTTGCACATGAATGGAATAGTAACATACTGGTGTGTTTTCCTTTTTTTGTGCCAGAATCTTCTGCTTTTGTTGAGTAGGGTTATAGGCAGAGCTGAGAAGTGGAAGGAGATTCAAAAGGCTGGACTGTTTGATATTGGAAGGGGCTTAGCAGTACTTGTGTGAAGGATCAGGCAAGACCAGGAAGAGGATAAGAAGGCACATGAGGGAGTGAAAGGGTGGGAAGAAGGCAGAAGAGCCTGGGAAGGGCAGGGAGCTTGACAGAAGTAGAGAAGGGAGCCCCGGCCTGTGTCAGGGAAACTTGGAGGAGACATAATAGTTTTCAGTTTTTGGCACTGATGTTTGCTGTCTCAAGCAATGTGATTCCTTGTGTTTATTTGAAATACTGAAGCAAAAATTCTAAATTTACTTTTAATGACTTTTTGGATGTCAGATAGATGAATCATTTTTTAAAAAAAACATTTAACAATGGAAAATTTCCAAACACTCACAAAAGTAAAGAAAATAATTCAATGAACCTTACTCACTCAGCTTCAGTAGTTATTAGTATATGGCCAATGTGTTTCACCTTTCCCCTACCTACTCCTCCTACTCTATTACTTTGAAGCAGTAATGTCATCTATCAGTATTTCAATATGTATCTCTAAAATAAATGTTGTTTAAAGATAAATACAGTGTTATTATCACATTTAGAAACTACCAGTAATTCCTTAGATTACCAAATATTCAGAGTTCATAGTTTCTCAATTGTCAGTTCATTTAAATTGTGATCCAAAGCCCATACATTGTTAGTTAGTTTAGTTTATGAATCTTTTTTTGAACTACAGGCTCCCCCTTCATCTCTTCTTTTTTTTGTTCCTCGATTTTTTTTTTCCTGGAGAAATCCATCCACAGTGTGTATTTTGCTGAGTATATCCCCGTGGTGGTGTCATTTAATATGTTCTTCTATCCCTTGTATGTCCTGTAAATTAGTAATTTTGCCTCTGGGTGTTTTCATTTTCTTCTTTATGTCTTTCTGCACTTGGCCAGTTTTCTACTCATCCCTTCTTACTTTTATATCCAGAAATTAAGAAGTTAAAACCAAATGTTCTTTAAGATGCCTTTCATAAAAAGCTTTCTTAAAAGAATGAATTTAGAAATTAGACATTGGTGAAAGAATGGTGATATTCTAATAAAGCCTGTAGTTTGTTAGTAGTATTATATCAATGCTTATTTCTTGGCTTTGATAAATGCACTATGGTTATATAAGATACTAACATTTGGGGAAGCTAGATGGGGACTCTTTACAATTTTTGCAACATTTTTATAAGTTTGAATTTATTCCAAAACAACAAAGTTAAAAAATTGAAAGAAATTTCAGTAGAGTGACAGAGACTGAGGCTAGATTGTAGGGAGAAATATAAAGGAGAAAGGAAATAACTCATTGGCAATATCTGGCCATTAAAAAAATGTAAAGAAATTAGGAAGTAGCACAGGGAGTAGCAAGATTATGATAATTTTTAAAAATTTTGTTTTCTAGGCTGGAGGAGCCCTGAGCTTGCAGGCAAGAAAGCCAGAGGAGTTTGAAAAGTAAAAGGTAAATAAGATCATTTGTATGTGCTTAAAATTATCTGTAATAAAAGTTTTTTAAAGATAAATGAGGTAATTGATGTTATAATGAGGGATAAGGATCCAGAGCAGAGGTGGGTTTGCCTGGACCAGGAAGTAAAAACATCACCTCTTCCTCTGAAATAGGAGAAATCCAGAGGAGGATGCATTTGGACAGAGAGAAATTCTAGGGTGAAGAGAAACAGAGCTGAGGTAGTGTATGCTTGAAGACTTTTTATTTTAAAGGAAAATGAAAATGATATTCTCAGGTGAAAGTAAGAGACATGGGGATGAGGCCGGAGACTTGTGGATTCTAGAAAATTTTTTGCAAAGGCTGGGAAGGAAGCAACAGGAAGCCAATTCCAGATGGATAAGGAGCAGGGAAGGCCCAGATGCGGTTGGGGAATGGGAATATTTAGCAGGCCCTATGGTAAAGTTTTGATACTTTCTCTAGCAAAACTTGGCAGCCCCAGAGTGAGCAGATGGCGGGTGACCTAGAGTGAGGGTTGGTGTTGGAAGCATTGGCAGAGGTACTGGCCAAGGGGGCCAAGGATGTTAGAAAGGGCAGCACCAAATGGCTGGAGGCCAAGATCTCTGTGAGACTTGCCTGTCATTGGTTCCACAGGGTTGCATCAATCATCATGCCACTGACCTTGATATATAGAGTTCTTGGAAATTCTTTGTTCAGCCAAGTGGGTAATTATTTCAGCAAAGGCCAAGTTATAAATTGACAGAGCCAGGGTTTACCTTTTTGATAGGTTACACCACCTCTTGCAGCTCTGCTCTTTGAACGGACCACCAGTGGGATGTTAATGGCTTCACAGAGATGAGTCTTCCTTCTCCGTAGCTCTACTTATGGTCTGAGATTCTTAGTACTGAGCACTTCATCAGGTGGGAAGAAAGGGCATTTCTGTTCAGCAATTTCCAACCACTAGAGTTGGTTCTTTGATTTCTCTGGTGGGTTCTGTGAACAAACTGGCCAGTGACCCAGAAAAACCACCCCTCCACTAACTTCTCAGGTAGAAGAACATCCTGCAGTACTGGAAACACATACCTTACCCTGCAGCCACTGTTGCCAGCCCTCTCAGGAGGGTGACTTTGAGGAACCATCCCTTTTGAGAAAGTGAAACAGAGGTAACTTGAGTCTAGGAATGTGTTTCCATAAAGATGGTATATTAATTTGTTAAGGCTGCCATAACAAAGTACCACAAATTGGATGGCTTAAACAACAGAATTTATTGTCTCACAGTTTTGGAGGCTAGAAGTCCAAGATCAACATCCTGGAAGGGTTGGGTCCTTCTGAGGGCTGTGAGGGAAGGATCTGTTCTAGGCCTCTCTCCTTGGTCTGTAGATGGTGATCTCCCTATTTCTGTCCTTTTGAAAAATTTTTCTTAGTGATGTATAGTATACAATCTTGTATTAGTTTCAAGTATAAAACATAGTGACTAGACAGTTACATGCATTATTAAATCCTCACCCCAACTAGTGTGGTTACTATTTGTGAACACAGAAAGATGTTACAGTATTGTAACACAGAAAGATGTTACAATATTGACTATATTCTCTATTCTATACTCTCATCCCTGTGATTAACTTATGTTATGATTGAGATTTTGTGCCTCTTTGTCCTGTTCATCTATTTTCACCACCCATCCAAACCCCTTACCCATGGTAACTACCAGTCACTTCTAAGTGTCTATGAGTGTACCACTGTTTTGTTAATTTTGTTTTGTTTTGTTTTTAGATTCCGCACATAAGTGAAATTATATGGTATTTGTCTTTCTCCACCTGGCTTATTTCACTTAGCAAAATACCCTCTAAGTCCATCCATGTTGTTGTAAATGAAGTGATTTCTTTCTTTTTTATGGCTGAATAATATTGCATTGTATATATGTACCACTCTTCTTTATCCATTCATCAATTGATGGACATTTTTATTGCTTCCATATCTTGGCTATTGTAAATAATGTGACAATAAACATAGGGGTGCATATGTCTTTTCAAATCAGGGATTTTGTTTTCTTAGGGTAATTTCCTAGAAGTGGAATTACTTTGTTGTATGGTATTTCTGTTTTTAGTTTTTGAGGAACCTCCATACTGCTTTCCATAGTGGTTGCACCAGTTTACAATCCCACCAACAAGGTATGAAGATTCGCTTTTCTCCACATTCTTGCCGACACTTGTTATTTCTTGTTTTGTGGACAGTGGCCACTCTGACTGGTGTGAAGTGATATCTCATTGCGGTTTTGATTTATATTTCCCTGATGATTAGCGATGTGGAGCATCTTTTCATGTGCCTACTGGTCATCTGTATTTCTTTGGATATTTCTTTGGAAAAATGTCTGTTTAGATCCTCTGCCAAGTTTTTAATTGGGTTATTTGGTTTTTTGGTGTTGAGTTGTATGAGTTCTTTATATATTTTGGATGTTAACCCCTTGTTGGATATATCGTTTACAAATATATTCTCCCATATGGTAGGATGCCTTTTTGTTCTGCTGATGGTGTCCTTTGCTGCACAGAAGCTTTTTAGTTTAATGTAGTCCCACTTATTTGTTTCTTCTTTTGTTTTCCTTGCCTGGGGAGACATGTCCAGAAAAAAATTACTCATGCTTATGTTCATGATATATTTGCCTATGTTTTCTTCTAGGAGTTTTATGGTTTCATGTCTTATATTTAAATCTTTAATCCATTTTGGGTTTACTTTTGTATATGGTGTTAGGGAGTAATCCAAGTTCACTCTCTTGCATGTAGCTGTCCGTTTTTCCCAACACCATTTATTGAAGAGATTATTTTTTCCCCATTGTGTATTTGTAGCTCCTTGGTCATATATTAACTGACCATATATGCATGGGTTTATTTCTGGGCTCTTCATTCTGTTCCATTGATCTATGGGTTCATTCTTGTGCCAGTTATGTTGTTTTGATTACGGTGGCTTCGTAGTACAGCTTGAAGACAGGTAGTGTAACCCCCCAGCTTTGTTCTTCTTTCTCAGGATTGTTTTAGCTATTTGGAGTCTTCAGTTGTTCCATATGTATTTTAGGATTATTTGCTCTATTTCATTGAAAAATGGCACTGATATTTTGATAGGGATTGCATTGAATCTGTGAATTGCTTTGGGCAGGATGGCCATTTTGAAAATATTAATTCTTCTCATGAGCATGGGTTAGATTTCCATTATTTGTGTCATCTTTAATTTCTTTCATAAGTGTCTTACAGTTTTCAGAGTACAGGTCTTTTACCTCCCTGGTTAGATTTATTCCTAGGTATTTTATTCTTTTTGATACAATTGTAAATGGAACTGTTTTCCTGATTTCTTTCTGCTAGTTCATTGTTTGTATACAGGAATGTGACAGATTTTTGTATATTATGTATTCTGCAACTTTGCTGAATCCAATTGTTAGTCTTAATGGTTTTTTGGTAGAGTCATTAGGATTTCTCTATATAGTATTATGTCATCTGTAAGTAGTGGCAGTTTTACTTCTTCTTTACTAATTTGAATGCCTTTTATCTCTTTTTCTTGTCTGATTGCTGTGGGTAGTACTTCCAGTAATATGTTGAATAAAAGTGGTGAGAATGGGCATCTTTGTTTTGTTCCTGACCTAGAGGAAAAGCTTTCAGCTTTTCATCCTTGAGTATGATGTTAGCTGTGGGTTTGTCACCTTTACTATAATGAGGTACATACCCTCTATACCCATTTTGTTGAGAGTTTTTACATGAATGGGTGTTGAATTTTTTCAAATGCTTTTTCAGCATCTATTGAGATGATCATTTGGTTTTTGTCCTTCCTTTTGTCAATTGATCATGTTGGTTGATTTACAAATCTTATTACCATCCTTTCATCCCTGGAATAAGTCCCACTTGGTTGTGATGGGTAATCCTTTTGATATTTTTGAATTTGATTTGCTAATATTTTGTTGAGGATTTTTGCCTCTATGTTCATCAGAGATATTGGTCTGTAATTTTATTTTTTGTATTGTTTTTGGTTTTGATATTAGAGTGATGTTGTCCTCATAGAATGAGTTTTAAAGTATTCCTTCCTTTCTACTTTTTGGATTACTTTAAGGATGGGTAGTAACTCTTCTTTAAATGTTTGGTAGAATTCTGCTGTGAAGCCATCTGGTATTGGTATTTAGTTTTCTGGGAGGTTTTTTATTACCAGTTGGATTCCATTACTGGTAGTTGGTCTGTTTAGATTTTCTGTTTCTTCCTGAGTCAGTCTTGGAAGATTGTATTTTTCTAAAAACTTTTCCATTTCTTCTATGTTGTCCAACTTTTTGGCACGTAATGTTTCATAGAATTCTCTAATAATTCTTTGTATTTCTGTGGTATCTGTTATGACTATTCCTTTTTCATTTCTGATTTTGTTTATTTGTGTACACTTTTTTCTTGAGAATTGTGGCTAGGGGTTTGTCTATTTTGTTTATTTTCTCAAAGAACCAGCTCTTGACTTCACTGATTTTTTTTCTATTGTTTTAATTTTCTCTATTTTATTTATTTATGCTCTGATCTTTATTATGTCCCTCCTTCTGCTAACTTTGGGCTTTGTTCTTTTTCTAGTTCCTTTAGATGTGAGGTTAGATTGCTTATTTGGGATTGCTCTTGTTTCTTGAGGTAAGTGTGTACTGTCACATACTTCCCTCTTAGACCTGCTTTTGCTGTATCACACATATTTGGAACCACTGTGTTTCTGTTTTCATTTGTCTCCATGTATTGTTTGATTTCCTCTTTGATTTTTCATTGATCCATTGATTATTTAGAAGCATGTTGTTTAGCCTCCATGTGTTGTGGTTTCTGTTTGGTTTTCTTCTTGTAGTTGATTTCTAATTTCATGCTACTATGGTATGAAAAAATGCTTCATACAATTTGAATCTTTTTGAATTACTGAGGCTCTTTTTGTGTCCTAATATGTGATCTATTCTGGAGAACATTCCATGTGCACTTGAGAAAAATATGTATCCTGCTGCTTTTGGGTGGAATGTTCTGTATATATCTGTTAAGTCCATCTAGTCCACTGTATTGTTCAATGTATGTGTTTCTCTACTTATTTTCTGTGTGGGTGATCTATCCGTTGATGAAAGTAGGGTGTTAAAATCCCCTAATATGGTTGTGTTGCTGTCTATTTCTCCCTTTAGGTCTGTTAGTTTTATATATTTAGGTGTTCCTCTGTTGGGTACATATAAATTTATAATTGTTATATCCTCCTGTTGGACTATTCCCTTTATCATTAGTTATGTCCTTCTGTGTCTCTTTACTTTCTTTGTTTAAAGTCTGTTTTGTCTGATATAAGTACTGCTTTGACTGCTTTTCTTTCCCTTTTATTTGCATGAAATATCTTTTTCCATCCCTTTATTTTCAGTCAATGCATGTCTTTAGTCTGAGATGAGTCTTTGTAGGCAGCACAGAGATGGGTCTTTTTCTTTATCCATTTTGCCACCCTATGTCTTTTGATTGGTGCATTCAGTCAATTTACATTTAAGTCAGTTATTGATAGGTGTGTACTTATTGCCATTTTATTAACTGTTTTATGGTTGCTTTTGTAATTCCTCTTTGTTCCTTTCTTCCTCTCTTATACTCTTGTGATTTGATGGTTTTCTTTATTGTTATGCTTGGATTCCTTAAAAAAATTTTTTTTTTGTATCTGTTATAGGTTTTAGGTTTGTGGTGAACATATTCTAAAAGTGCTACTTTTATTCTTTTCCCTCCTCTATAATCCCCATTTCTTTTCACATTATCTTCCATCTATGCGTGTCCATGCCAGTGTCTAAATTTCCCCTTCTTATAAGGATGCTAGTTACATAAGATTAGGGCCCAACTTAATGGACTTCATCCTAAGTAACTAATTACATCTACAAGAACCCTATTTCAAACAAGGTAAAATCCTGGGGTACCAGAGGTTAGGACTTTGACCTGTGAATTTGAGGGTACACAATCTAATCCATAACAGATGGATTGGCCCAGTCCCTTCTTTCTCTCTCGTTAGCCATGTCCCTCCTGTAGACCTTTATGACCCTCAGCTTATGGTAAAGCAATTGCCTCCCATAAATCCTTGTCTCCTATCCCTCAGTCTCTAGTCCATTTTGCATATGGATGTAAAATTCATGTTTCTAAAATTCCCACTTTCATCATTATTTCTGATTACAGACCATCCATGGTTCATTGCCTAAGGAAGTAGTTCCAAAACTTTTCAGTTTGTTGGAGTCATGTGGCAAGTTTAAAGAAATACAGGTTCCTGGACTCTACTCTCTGACATTCTGATTTGTAAGTTCAGGCACTTTTTAAAGTTCTCCAAATGATTTTAATCAACAGATATACTGATTTAGAGAAAAGATTCAAATGCCCCACAATCTGATCCAACTTTGCTCTCCATCATCATTTTCATCATCCTGTGGAATCCTCTGTCTACTTACTGGACCCCAACATATATCTTCAAGTTGGACCACATGAGAAGCTGCTCTTTCCCCCACTTTTTCAACCTGCTGTAGTCCTTCTCAAGTCCCACCTCTTCTTTGAAGTCTCCCTACCACTCTATCCCATATCACCTCCCCTTTCTTGACTGCTTATTTTTTCCTGTCTGTATTACTCATAAGGCAGAGAGTTCCACCTTGTAAAGGCTCATAGATAAGAGAAGGTCAGTGCTAAGAAGGCCTAGAGACCACATGAGTATCAAAGGCCCTTGGAATTCAGAGGTGGAAACTAAGGATCCTATATGATATGCTTAGGGTCACACAGTTCAGGGTGTGACTCCAAACAAAAGGAATGAACAAAACCCTCAGACTTCATATCACTTGCCCTACCCAGCACAGCCAGGTGATTATCCACTCTGGCAGGAAACTGAAGCAAATATATTCTCTGCAGAAGCTAAGCTGAAGAAGTTTAGGAGGACTCAGAGCACAGCAGGGGGAAGAGCAAGGAACCATACTGAAAAGAGTGGGATTAAGTGAGAATCCACATATGGAGCAGGCTCCCCTCCCCCAGGACATTACCATCAGAAACACCTAAAACAAAAAGTGGAATGGCTTCAATCTGGAGAAGCTGATCAATCTAAGAGAAAATACTGACAAAAAAGGATTTATCAACAAAATAGCTGGTTTTCAACAAGCCTGCCCCATGCACACTGAACTGTCAGTTAGCCCTTTGGGTTCTCACTTTCACATATGGGTAAAATAGTCATGGTTACTGGAGACCAAACAAGCAAAACAAATGAAAAACACAAAAATCAAAGAAGGTCCTAAAATCCAGAGAGGAGCACAAAAAAGGAAAATAGGTTACATGTAAAGGACTGGGAGGCAGAATAACATAGGACTTTTCAATAGCAACTTGTAAATTAGAAGACAGTGGAACAATGCATTCAATATTCTGAGGAAAAAGTTTTCAATTTAGATTTCTGTACCCAGACAAGCTATCTATCAAGTCTGAGAGTAGGCCATTCCAAACATGTGAAGTGCTTATCCCCTGTGCTTACTTTCTCACAGAGATACTACAGGATGTGACCTTCAAAAATGATTAAACAGAACAAAACAAAACAAAAAACCCAAAAAACTCACACACACACACACACACACACACACACCAAAAAAAAAAAAAAAACCCTAAAAAGTAAAAAAAAAAAAAAAAAAAGATTAAACCAAGAAAGGGGAAACCTCAGATTCAGGAAATGGGGGACTTGACACAAGAAAGAAGACGTCCAGAATGGTGAAGAAGGGAATTTCTAAAACAATTATGCAGCAGGCCTCAAGAAAAAATGATAACCCTGGATCTGGAGGGTGCAGGACTCTGGGAAGAAAGAAAGTAAAAGAATTGATGGGCCATCTGATATGTCTGACTATGTGAAAATTGTATTGAAAGGTTGTTACAGAATACAGGAAGACTTAACCATGGGAATAAAGAAACTGAACAGGTGGAAACACAAGGCAGGAGGACAGAGGACTGCAAGGAAGAATGTAGCAAGAATAGAATTGAACTGATGGACTCTTGATGGGTTTGTATTGAGAGGAGTTTTATAGTCCTATGTGAGAATTTGGGGGATGAAATCTAGACATAGAAAGATAAGGGAATTATTAAATCCAGGAAAAACACAAAGCTGTACAAGAAAGGAAATGTTATCATGGCACATTACATAACTCAGCCGTGAAAATATTATATATTAACAACACAAACAATAAACTAAAAATTGAAACACAACTTTATTTTAAAGATTAGGGCAGGATAAATGTGCTTGTATGTGTATATATGAACCAGTTATTACATTACTTTGTCTCAGGTTCACACCCACCCTTCTGCACTCTTCTGTGATGCTGGGGCTGGAACTGTGCAAACCACATTTCTCCCTTATTGGCTGGCTCCATGTTAGGCTTTGTCATAGGGGAACTGGAGGGATATTGCAGAGCCAAAGGAGGAAAGAACTTATACCTTCCTGTCTACTTCCTTCTCTCTTGATGTCCATTCATTCATTCAATTATTCAACAGAGATTTCTTGAGTAACTATTATGCACCAAACACTGTTCTAGGTGTTTAGGATTCACCAATTATATACATAATAAGTAAAAATTTATGGAATGTTTTAGGGAAAAAGAAAAGTGAAGCAGAATAAGAGTTATTGGGAATACATGGGTGAGGAGTATTATAATTTTAAATAGGGAGTCAGGTTAGACTTCTTTGGGAAGAGGACATTTGACCAATGATTTTTCTTTAAAATGAGAGTAGGCCTGACATGTTCAAGGAATAGTGCAGAGGCCAGAGTGTTAGGACTGAAGGGAGAGAAGGTGGAAGGATCTGGAAAGCTGAAATTTTTCACTTTTGGGAGAAAGGAACTGGAGGTGATGAAGGTTGGGCAGAAGACTGCTTTTCTTTGTTAGAAGTCATGTATGATCATTTAACTTTTTAAAACATGAACATTTATAAAAAAAATTTTTTTTTAGCTATAAGGATATTCAAATTTTCTATTTATTCTTGAGCGAACTTTAGTTCTAGAAATTTGTTCATATAAGTTGTCAAGTTTAGTGGAATTAAGTCATTCACAATATATCTTTATTATCCTTTTAATGTAAATTGTATCTGTAATGAAATCCCATCTTTCAATCCAAATACTGGTTTTTGTTTTCTTTGTTGATCAGTCTTACTAGAAGTTTATCAATTCTATTGATCTTTTCAAATGACTAACTTTGGGCTTATAGATTGAACATTTATAAATTTTATAAGAATAAAAATTAAATTTAATGTAATGAATCACAGAATGCAATGTGGTATACTGAATTGGATCCCAGAATGGAAAAAGGATATTGGTGGAAAAGCTGGTGAAATCTTAATAAAGTCAAGTTGATCATAGCATACTAATAAATGTTTTCTTAGTTTTGATGAATGTACCATGGAATGTAAGATAAAACATTAGGGGACACTGGGTGATAAGTACGTAGTAATTGTCTAATTTTGCAACTTTTCTGTAAATCTAAAATTATTCCAAAATTTAAAGCTTATTAAAAAAAAACTTAAAAACAAATAGAAAACGGAATCAGGTGGTAAGATGCTGCCCTTTACCTTTCTCTAACTCCCAGCCCTGTACCCTTTCCTGGGTTTGAGCAGTTAGTTCTTTACCTGGTATAATGATGTGATTTACATGTGGTCCTGGGCTGATCGCAGATGCAAAGAAAAAGGCCAGCAAGGAAGCCTTTGTGGACCACATCTCCGGGGCACCCAGCTCACAGATCCTTGGTGGAGGACATTTGGGAGCTGAGAAGCAGAAACTAGGACAGAGGCATTTATGTAGAAAAAACATGAATGTGCAATTCCCTTAAGTTTTTAAGAAAGCAGAATACCAAAAATATCTTCACAGGGCTTTACTTCGTGCTTAATCTGTCTCTAGTCAGCTGTAAAGTTAAAGGAATGGCTTCAAAGTGGAAATAACTCCAGACCCTTGGTTCAATGGCCTTTTCCTCACTTGAGAGCTTCCTAAAACATTTTGGTGGTGGTGTATGTTTAGGTATTTCTGTGGCTGATGCTAAAATATTGCCTTATGTTAATTCTACATATGTATTTCTACATGTGTATTTCTGTAATTTTCAGTGTATAAATTAGAAAGTTGTTTAAAAATGTTTTGGACAGTTATTTAATGTTACAAAAAAACAAGCTTAATCTTTGGTGCCAATGCTCTGAGAATATCAGCCTCCTGCTCTCTCAGGGGAATCTTTTTCTAGCATTGAAATCCTTTTCTCTTCATGCTTCTTCCACTTATTCTGCTTCCATCCACAATCCCTCTCCTCTCTGGTGCTTACACTTTTGGAAATAAAAACTCAGAAGGAAACTATTTTGTATGCTAGTTTTGTTTTCTGCTCCACCATATACCTCCCCTGAGGTAGAGCAGGCTACCCCTTAAATTGGAAGACAGAAAATGGAAATTTCAACACATTATCCAGCCACATTTAGTCCATCTACGCTTCTGGCGTCCAAGAATTTGCCTATTATAGTTTTTGGGATTGTGAGCAGCTACATGATGAGCAATTAGCACTCAGGAGTTTGTTTTGATTTTATTTGTTTTCTTGCTATATTAAAAAAAGTTGCATAAGAAATACGTATGCATTGCAGAAAAACTTTTAAAAAGTTAAATTAAAAAATCCCTTATAATCTCAGAAAAAATCACCCTGTCCAACGTAACCCCCACAAACTCAATGCAAGAAATCAACACACATAGAGAAACAGAAATGAGGGATGAAGACCTGGAATATGTAAACCTCCAGCTCCAGATTCTTCTGAGACTCAATGCCTACTTGGTGGTTTCATGTTTTGCCCATGGCTGATCATCACTGTCACACCAGTCTTCTGTATTGGGTAGCACCCTTTTGGTTGTAAGTGACAGAACCCCAACTTGAATTGATTTATACAAAAATATATAGATACAGGATGTCTGCTCAGATTGTGTGAGTTTGAATACCAGCCCTACATGGTCGTTAGCTTGTTTCTTAACCTCCTAAAGCCCCTGTTTCCTCATCTGGAAAACAGTACCCATCTTCTCGTGAGGTGTTACAGGATTTGGCATATGAAATAAGGCATATGCCTGATACCTGATAACCACTCCACAAATGGTAGTAATTCAGCAGTAATTGAGTAGTATTTGGTCTCCTGATAGTGGGGAACATGCTGTCAGCACATTATTCCTAGAGGAAGTTGGAAGGCAGGAAATAAGAGGTAGTGAGGCAGGAGCTTTCTACCTCACATGGACCCTTGTGAAGTCCAAGGATTGCTGGTGTGGACAGCCATGCTGCCGACACCCTCCTCCACCGTGAGCATCCCAGGGAGCACCCGGAGCGCCTTGAGTGACTATTTCCTAATTAACAGTCAGCCAGAGTCTGGGAGAACTCCAGGCTTCTTCCATCATGAAGGAAGATCTTGCCACAGGTTGTCTGGGGAGCTGAGAGCTCTACAGTCAGATGGCAGGTCAGGCGTGCTGGGATGTGGCTGTGATTCCCCTGAGGGTTCTGGGCTGTGGCTAATGTAAGCCTCCTCTGAGCATTTAAGGCTGCCTGTTCTGCCGTGGGGACACCCATACATTGGGTCCTACGTCTGTCTCTGTCTCTTTTGGTCAAATCGAATCTATGTTGGGAATGGTATTTAGGGTCTAGTTAATAAAATATGTAATGAAAACCCCACCAAAGTCTGTAAAAACTTGTTCAGAAATGATTACCTTCATCTTTGGTTTGTAGATTTTCAAAATTTATTACTAAACATTCCAAGTTTCTTAATGGCAGAATTACTGAAATACACCTGGGATGTTGTACACCCTGGTCTGCAGAGCCAGGTCAATGCCAATGTCTCAGCCAGAAGGTGTGATGAACTAGCACATACACATAATCAGATCTGGCTTGAGATAGTCTATGTTGAAAATACAGGCTCAAAAAATAGCACAAACTGTGTGCTGTTTCTCCCAAGTCCCAGGTTCAGGTTGGTGAAGCCATAAGATAACTTCTCTTCTTAGGCACTATAGCCCCGGTGAAGCTGCCACCGTGTGAATCGTGGGCCTGTGATCCAAGCAGACAGGTTTTTCTTTATTATGGCTAACTGAATCACAAACTGTAGCACCCCACCCAGCCCATTTGTGGGTTTTTTTCCCTACCAAAAGAAAACTCTCCATTAGAACTAAATAGCAATTAAACAATTTCTAATCTTTACTGCATGTACAAGGCAACCTGCAATTTAGAGCAAGATTTAAAGAGATAAACACATCTCCCAATTTTTTTTCCCACTAGTATGTTTCTATAGCTGGGAATCTGTTTAATCTGACTCCACGTCTTTGTGTTTGAGAAAAACACTCACCCTACATCTTCTGTGGCTTCTCCGTGTCCCAGTTGAAACTTCAGGAACCCTGATCAGTGCCATCAGAGTTGTAATTGAAAGCTTTCGGGAGGCCCAGGCTTTCTTTGTGTGAGACAGTTATCAGTCCTCATTACCGAGCCACTCATTCCCCCTTTGTTGCTCTGTGTAATAGTGAAAATAGCTTCTTGCACCTGGTGACTTGGCACATCACTGAATCAGAGAGAGAGAGATTGTGGACATAGCAGGTGTGTGCATGGGCTCTTTCTTAAACCTCCTCCTCTGTAGTGGGTTTCTGACCATGAGTCATTGGCTTCCCTTTCAAAGGAGCCAGTCTACTTTGCCTCATCACAGGGCACAGAGTAGTTTTGATTAATGATTTAATCATAATGCACCAGATCTTTCTGCTCTGGAGTTTCTAGACCACTTCTATCACGGCCATATGAATTTCTTGAAATTAATTTTGACTTTTCTCAAAGAAGCACATACACAGCTTTAAAAGTTTAGCAATTGCCAAAGGCTCATAAGGAAAAACAGCCTCATTTACTCTTAAACTACTTTCCAATCCTTTTTAAAAACTTTCTATTTTTTTCTATGTGATGTGCATAGGTTGTTGACTTGGGTCATCAATTTTAGATGTACCTATTGGCTTTCTCGAAGGTTAAATGAGCCTTCTTGCCTTTCTCCACCTCTACTTCCCACTCCTCTATCTGCCAATATTGTAATTTTTAGTTAATTCTCAGTATTTATTTTATCATGACTATGTAAATACTGCTCATTGCAAGCCAAGGATTGTACTGTAATTATGCTTTCTTCCTTGTAAACATTTTGATATTACTAGAGTTAAAAACTGTACCGCTGCCTCAGGGTACAACTCAATAAATGTCTTGGTTCTGATGGATGGCTTCTTAACATGGTTGTTCACATAGTTAAATGTATGAGATAACTCACCTTTCAGATAGCTTTCTGATAGCTTTCCTGGCTCCATCATCTTGCTCCAAGCTGACTTGTCACTCTCTGAGCCAGCTATGCAGCCATGGCTCTGGAACTTTCCGTCATCATCCTGGAAATCCCCTTTGGCTTTCACTGCTTCCTGGACTCCATGTCTTTTTCTCTTTTTTGGTTTATTAACACCTTCTTTTCATGGATCACATTCTCAAACAGCCTCATGAAAGAGAATGCACAGGAGAAAAAAAGGCTTTTAAGACTTTTCAAGACTGAATGTTTCTTTATCCTCACATTTAACTGCTAACTTGGCTGAGTATAGAATTTTAGACTGAAAATGATTTTTCCCCTTAAGAGTTTTGACAGCATTGCTCTGTTTTCTAGCTTCCCATACCACAGCTGAGAAGTGGCCATTCTTATTCCTATCATATTTTGTTGTTACCTTTTTTCTGCTCCTCAGAAACCACTGTTTATTCCTGGTGTTCTGAAATGTTATCATGTATTGTTTGCACTGGCACTTCATGACCCTTTTAATCTAGAAATCCGAGTCTTTTATACTAAGGATTTTTTGAGAATTATTTCTTTGTTGAAGTTCTTCCCTTCTCAAATTTCTGTTTTCTCTTCCTAGAATTCTTATTAGTTGAATATTGGACTTCCTGAATTGGTCCTCTAATTTTTCAGCTCATTCTCTCCTATTGTTTATCTTTGTTATTTGCTCTATTTTCTGGAAGATTCTCTTGAATTTGTCTTTCATCCCCCCATTGGGTTTTTTAAAATGTTGGCTGTTGCATATTTAATTTTCAAGTGCTCTTATGGGTATCCTATGTCTCCTTTTTCTATAGCATCCTCTTCTTGTTATTATTTCTCCCAAGATTACCTACAATTTTTTCCTTGAAGTCTTTTTCTTCTTGGTCTTTTCTCCAAGTCCCTTTTTCCTGTCAATTTGTTCTCATCTTTGTTTTTACCTTGAGGGTCTTTTTCAGATGTCTGTAGATCCTTAGCTGTTCATTAATGGTTGAGTCAGTCACTAAAACACCGATGAAGTGTTCTGAGTGATTGGGTAGGGATTTTGCCTGAGTGATCTTCACCATGGGATAGTGGTTTTCAACAGGGACAGCTTCTAGGGGCATTCTGAAAAATTATGAGGATTTTTAGTTGTCATGGTTAGTGGGGGATTGTGACATAATAAGAAATATATATATATATATATATATATATATATATATGGCCTTTGCTTCTGATTTCTGACACAGCGTTCCTAAACCCTTATAGTTTCCTGAGTAATAGGGGTGCTAGGAGCATCCTACAGAGAGTTCCTAAATCCCTTGATTTATTTCCTGGTGATAGGAGCATCTTTTGTTCTAATGAGGCTCCTCTTGGTGGACTCCTGGATATCTTCATTCGGGGGCTGGTCACCAGAAGGACCAAGCCATGATTGGAAGCTTGGAATTTTCAGCCACATCTCCTGTCCTCTGGGGAGATTGAGCTAATAATCAATCATGTCTATAGGATGAAACCTTGACTACTTCTGGGTGGTGAACACACTGAGGTGTTGTGAGGATTTCCATGGGGACAGAAGTTCCTATGCTTAAGATCTTTTTAGATCTTGCCTCTTGTACCTTTTCATCCTGCTGTTCATTTGTATTCCTTACCATATTTTTTACAATAAATGAATAAATGTAAGTGAATATTTCCCTGAGTTTTGTGTATCATTGTAGCAAATTATCAAACCTGAGGAGGGAGTTATGGGAGCCTGATTTATAGCTGGTTGGTCAGAAGTACAGGTGACAACCTGGGACTTGTGATTGGTGTCTGAAGTTGGGGGCAATCTTGTAGGACGGAACCCTTCACCTATAGGATCTGTAATTAACTCTGGCTGGTTAGTGTCAAAATTGAATTGTGTCTGGAGAGTTGGAGAATTGCTTGGTGTGGGGAAACACCCCACACATTTGGTGTCAGAAGTGTTGCCAGTGTAGGGGAATCAAATTTTCCTTTTGGGTCCTACTAGTATCTACTATGTGGGGGCCAAGAATGCTAGCTAACTGCAGGACCATCCCATACGACAAATATTGCCATGCTTCAAGTGTTGCCAGATAAAATATTAGGATATCCAGTTAACATCAAATTTCACATAAACAACAAATATATTTTTTGTGTCCATATGTCTTGAATATTGCATTTTTATCTGGCAACCCTATCCACATTCCACTCCACTTTCAAAGTCCTCCTGGACAGTTATGTAGGTGAAAAACTATTTTAAATTATTTGATCTAGGATAAGTACATACAAATAATTTTTATGTCGATTTAATATATTCTTAGATTTCTATAGATTTGCATTTCAATGAATGCAAGTACCACATAAATTAAGGGGATACTGAACTTGTTTTGCCTAAAACTTAACTAACAGCTGTTCACCATTTCGAAAGACATATATCACAGACAATAGCCTGATTGTGATGAAATATGCTGATAGTAGTCTGCAGCTGTAGTTGTTTACTCATGGTGATTCAAATATACTAATTTGACCTTATTTCAAAATGGCAAATTCAATAAATACAACAAAATATAGAGGAATATCAACAATATTCATTTCAATATTGCTAACTTATCTTAAAAATCAAACTTATTCACTGTAAGAAGATGAAAACACCTAACTGTTATGTCTTTCAGGGTGTACTGCCCATGTGTTTTCACAGTGGAACAGTTATTGCATCATAAATACTTTCTTTTTTGTTTCTTCTGTGTAAGGGCATTAAAATATTTTCTAAAAAAAATATGTGCAGGTTGATTATTTTAACTATGAATTTCATTTCAGATTGCAAAGGGGATATTTCCAAATATTTATTAACATGATCAAATCTCAAAAGAATTATGCTTCATGAAAGAAGCCATACAAAAAGTATACACATATAATGTTATTTTAATAAAATTGTAAAGAATGCAAACTAACCTGTAGCAACAGAAAGAAGATCAGTGATTGCCTGGAAATGCAGAATGGGACGGGGAGTGGCAGTGGGGGACGGGTATGTTTGTCATCTTGATTGTGGTGACGGTTTCATGAGTGGATGCATATGTCAAAACTTTCCAAGTCATACACCTAAAATTGGAGTAGTTTGTTGTATGTCAATTACACCTCAAAAAAGCTAAGGTGTTGGACATGACAGAGTTGAAGCCAATTGCCATAGGCAATTGGGCAACACGGGACTTTTATACTGAGGAGCTTCCAAGTGTCGGTATCTGTAGAATCTGTAGGTCTTTCTCCAAGTGTGATTCAATTCTCCCAATTTAGATGCTTTAATTTCCTTCCTGGGAGATAAGAATCGGGCTGCCAGTATTCTTGTAACTAAGGAAGGGTGAGAGGGTGGTCTCATCTTTCAGCTGCAGACTTTAACTTAATCCCCGGTTTTGAAGCCTTCTACTCACCTCCCTTCCAATCTGCCTGCTGTCCTCAGTTGATGCCTCTCCCACTTCTGTTGATATTCAGAGGTCCCCTTCCTCTAGAAGACATGCTTTAAATATGCTCAAATGGAAAAATTATACAAAAGGAAAGCTTTTCCTGGTAATTGTTTATTTAGATAACTCTTGGATGACAGAATCAGTTGGTTATTAAGTGAAACCAGGATGGAAGTTAGGGGAGGGTATGATGTTCTAACCCTTTTATGGAGGATGCTCATGAGGCAAACGGCTCCCCCTCACACAGTCCCTTGCTACCTCCGCCAGAGACAATACCAGGTAGGATGCGGCAACTCAGATGTTCTCACACCTGGATGACAGCCACAGTAGGGCCAGGACCAGGACCCACATTGCTGGCAGAGCTTTGAGGTCTTCACGGAGAGGCTCTGACCAGAGATTATCATGAGGATTGCTAGTGTATGGGGGTCAGCCTGAAGGCAGCTCTCCCTGGGGCCCCCAGGAGGAGCTCCCCATTCTTTGTGAAGGCAGTGGTGCTTCTGCCATTTCAACAGAGGCCCCCACTTGGTGAGCACCTATTCTGTGCTGGCTCTGTACCAATAAGCACTGTTCATAAATCCTTCCAGTGATTTCACAACAATTCTATTGTTTTTACCCCCATTTCACAGACGAGGTGACTGAGACTCAAATAAATTAGATAACATGTTGTCCAAAGTCACTGAGATAGTATGTGTCTGAATAGAACCACATCCAGACAGACAGCCTCCAGAGCTGGACATTCCATCTGAATCAAAATACTATTCCCTCAAGAACTCCAGCTATGACAATTTTAACTGGAACTTGGGAAATAAGGGAAACTCTTTTGGGGTCATTCTTGGTATGATGCGTGAGGAAAGCAGGTGGCATGCAGGATACAGTGAAGTGGGGAACCTCTGGGCTCCCTGCCTGAAACACGGAGGGGCAATATTCTCAATAGATCACCATGTCCACTAGATGATGGGCTTGCTGGAGACCCAGCTTTGAGTCCCCACTCTGCTGTTATCTCACTGAGTGGCACCGGATGGCCTCTAATCTCTCACTGGACACTGGACACTGGGCATCAAGTGTCCTCATCCGTTAAGGGGGAGGATTCTGCTGGACACGTCTAAACTTCCTCTCAGCTTTAAAATGTTGGGATTCCATATGCTATCTCTCCCTGAGGCATTTGTATCAGGGAATGAAAGGCCTCTGCTGCTCTCTCGGAAAGGTATTTTGCAGGTCAGAAGTCCTCTCCTAATGCTCTGAACTCAACCGTCTTGTCTTGAGTGTCTACCCAAGGGCAGCCCTACCCTGTGCCAGGCTGTGGCAGCAGAGGGGTTAAACAGCAAGCCTTGCCCTGTCCCAAGCAGAGGGTTCGTAAGGACTTAATCATGTTTCAGCTCTGCCGGCAGCTGTGACTCACAGTTGCTGTGCGATTATGTAAGTGTCCAGGCATTACATACATGCTGGCAGCCACGGACCTCGCCATCTGATTCACTACTACCTTTTTATCCTTCTTTTGGATACAAGCTTCTTTGAGCTCATCTTTGGAATGGAAATGGAAGAATTATTGGAGAAAGGTAGAACAGGAATTGTCTATCAATCGGAGAGAACCAGCCCTCGAAAGGAAGCTGGAATTAGAACGTGGAATCCCTGAGCCTTGAGCCTGCCTCTCCAAGCCCTGATTTTCTGTTCTCCTTGCCCACCCGCGCTCCCACCTGCCTGGTCCACCTCCCCTCCCCCAGCTGCCTCCAGGCAGCCCCACCCCCACGAGGAGCCTCAGGCAGGAAGAGCAAGGCCCACAGAGGGGACTGTCCCTGGGGATGTGCAGTGAGTGTGTGTCTGGGTGTTTGGGGGGGATGGGGGGTGGGGCACAGGAATAGGAGTGCCAGGGTTCTGCAGCTGGGGCAATGACCTCAGCAATATCTTTGGGGAAGATAGAAGCTCACTTCTTAGATTCCTCTAATAGATCACACATTTCAACCTCAGCTGTCACTCCAAGGGAAAGCCAAGGCTTAGATTTGAGCTTTCTTCCCATCTCCGTTACCGGTCTCCATTGTCAAAGACTCTACTTCCAGGCTTGTTTCTTCTTGCATCCCTTTATGTGTCTGCTCATCTTCCCCTCTGTGCTCCTCATCCACCCCTTACAAACTACAGACTAAAACAAGCAGATAGAACTTCCTCCCTCACTTAGCAGGTGCTCTTTCTCTGTGAAGTCGCCTTTGCAGGTTTCTTGAATGCATGAGTCTGTCCTTGCTGCTCCACTTCATCTCGCATCTCTGTCAGACTCTACAGAGCAGTGAACTGTCCCTGTAGTCCCCCACGACCTTCTCATCACTCAAGTCTATAGCCTTTTTTTTAGTTCATCCAATTTAACCTTTTGGTGACGTGACCTGCAGGCCAGCTGCTTTCTCTTCTAACTCTCTCTCAGCCTCTGTAACCCACCTCTTTACTTCTCCATCTATGCATACGTACACATGTATTTGCAAGTAGGCAGGTATGGAGTCCCTGTCTTCTGAGAAGAATTTAAACAGAAATATATACTACACTAGAATAGCAAAAAAAGGGAATGAGATGGAAGTGGTGGGGAATTAAGAGTAAGCTGTAGTCATAATAAATGAAGAATGTAAAAGTTCATCCAAAAGGCATTATAAAATCATTAGTCCACCCAACAAATCTGATCACGTGACTCTGCCACCAGGAAGTCCTCAGTGATGTATCACTGTCCAGTTCCTTCACTTAGTCTTTCCCAGTTTGCTTTTCCAACTCATTTCCTGCCTCTGGGCTTTGGTCAAGCTGATCCCTTTGCTTAGGGGTATACTGTGTTCTCTCCTCCTCTTCACACTGCCCACTTAGCAAACATCTACTTGTTCCTTAAGACAGTTCCAATGTCACCTTTTCTGTGAGGCCCTCCCAGCTCCACTTGTGATAATCTATATCACTGCTTTTTGGTAGCAAATAAACTTCCATGGACCTCAGTTTCTGCATCTGGACAATGGGAATAATAATAGAACCTCCTTCATGGTGAAGATTAAATGAGACACATATACAAAGGCATATTGTATGCATTTACTAGATGCTGACTGCTAGCTATTTCACTCCCTTATAAATGCAGAGGACAATAGCCAAGAAGACTAAGATATTTTTTGAAGTTAATTAGGATCCCAGTGATGGAGCTTAGAATAAGCCCCTGATTCCTTTCACATGGGCTACCAGTTTTTCTATCCCTACCCAGAAAGTCTCTCAAATCTTGCTCTTCACCAGTCCCAGCTGTTCCTCTCTGGAAAATCATTTCCATGCCAAATGTTGATACCCTCAAGTCTAGGCACTACTCATTTGTGTAATTTTACTGGCACACATGTTGAGTACAGGCACTGTTCAGCTCTAATCCTGTTGCCTCTGTCTTGCTGAAATCATTGTCTCTGTAATTTGCTGCTAAAACAGTCTGAACTCAGCGTGCACTGTGACTGTCAAATGGATTCGGAAGTCAGGGAGAAGGCTTCCCAGTGTCTGTGGTCAGCTGGGTACAGGGACAACCAGCCCCAGCCAAGGCACTTGCTGGCCCTTGGTGCCAGGAGAACCTGTGTGACCTGCAGCCTGGCTTGCAGCTGCCTGGGTGGGTTCCTGAGGCCCCCCCCCAGCAGCCCTGTGCCTGCAGGCACTCAGGAGAGCATGACTCTGTGTGCACCTGTGCATCTCTCTTGTGTGTAACTCTCCCTCTGGTGGGCTCAGGGACCTTGTGCCATTTCTCGAAATGTCACTTGTCACCCAAGAAAAATCCCTGAACCAGAGACAGGGGCCTAGTGTCATGGTCACTTGGCACCATATCTTTAGGTGGGGGTGGGGAAATCTCATACTCATACAGTCATACAAAGTGGTAGTGAGTACCCATGCATATCCAGAGAGGGGGAATGGGAGGCTCAGGGACGCCAGATGCCTCACACAGTCACCTGTCTCATAAGCAGTGTTTATATAATGTCTTCCAACTCTGAGCCTGGATCCTTTCTTCTATGCCTCGTGCACTTTTCAGAAAAGTAGGGGAACACACAAAGGTCCCTGCATAGCCACATAAGGTGCCCTACAAATGTCAGCTGCTGTATTATTCCCTTCCTGCGGCTCCAGTGCTACCCTGCACGTGCAGAAATGCTCCTAGTGAATGTGCTTTCATGACATACACGTGGAAGTACCCAAGGAGGGAAACCACAGGCCCTGGAAGGCAGGACCTGCACATTGCAGTTGGGAGGGTGGGCTTAGCGAGCATGTGGGGAGCTCCGTGTTGGTGTGCGGAGGCTGGGTAACAGTCCCTGGATCTTCAGCAGAATTCTCTCAGTTTCTCCATCTTAATATGAGAGGTTGGGGGAGATGACTTTGAGGTTCCTCCCTTTAATATGGCGTTTTTATGTGGTGTCAAATCTCTCCCCTGAGGCAAGTAATATTAAAAGACTACCGTGAACACAGAGTATCTTACATATGTGTGTAGCTTCATTAGGGTGTTCCATTGCACATTCACACTCAGAAGTGCATTTCAGTTTATCTTATTTACATAGCACAGTATTTTTCATACTGCATGGTAACTGAGTAATTAATTTTTTATGGCACCTTCCCTCTGATAGGTTCTGGGCAGAAAACCCATTACTTTCATGGCAGACATTTTACCGCCCTATGGACCTCAAGGAGCAGAACAACCAGGGTGATGTCCATCTAGGCAACAGACAAGGACAGGCCTGGGGAGAGGTGTGCGGTCAGCAGGTAGTGAGGGCTGTGGGAGCTGCCTGTCAGAGAGGGCAGCGTGGAGAGGTGGCTCAAGTGGCTGGCTTGCAGTTGGGGCTGGTCTGGCCCACACAGTGTTTTAAGGAAATTCAGTAGTTGCTAAAATTGAAAACCAGGATATTTCACATTAAAAGCCAGTATTTTGGGCTTCTATTGAAAAATGGGAAGATTCTGTTGAGAAAAGGGAAGGGGCTGATTGAGCCTGTATTCCCACTTGGCCACCTTTGGCCAGAAGCCCCTGTGGAGAGGGTACACGCTGCCAATCTAACCCAGAGCCAGCTCCTGCTGCTTCCCTTTTTCCTGCCCCTGCATCTGTGGGCCTGTTTGTCAAATACTCAGCCTGCTGTGTCTGGCTATGTGGGGGCTGAGTCGTGCTCAACAAATTTACAGGAATTACATTTCCAAAATGTGACACTGTCTTGCCAATGGGTTTCAGCCCTGGACAAGTTCGCTATGGATTCAGTGTGACCAAAGAAACTGACAGCAAAACTTTTTTTGGGGTGAAAGGGTTATACCCAACTTTATTTCCAGGTGGCAGGTCAGTCACTAGAATCCCATTCATTCAGAGCGAGTCTGTATGCAGCAAGCCAGTCTCTGCTTCTGGGCCCCTCTGTCCGCACAGCCGTCCTCTGGGCCTCTCTGCACAGTCGTCCCACACAGCCATCCTCTGGGCCTCTGTCTGCGGCGCTGCCACCACTCCAGCCTCTGCTCTGCTCTCCTGCAGCCTTGCAGCCCTGCCACCATGTCACACCAGAGCACTGGGTGGAGCTCTTTGCATAGAGTCAACAGCCATGTATTGCCCACAGGTGTGCAGTGAGCTAGTTAACCACTGCCAAGTGAGAATCCTGGCCACAGGAACTCTCATTTTATCCGCAGACACTATAATCTAACCCAATCTTAATTGTGCCACAAGCAGGCTGTCAAAAGATGTGAGATTTTGTACATATTGGTAGATCTTTTTACCAGAGTTGGCTATGAAAGCAGATCCCCTATTTTGGGACCATTTGTTCCATGCCAGGCACTGTGCTAAGTGTTTTAACTGCCACAGCCATGTCATGTGTGAGACAGCTACTAATCTCCCCTTTCGTGCATGGAGATACTGGGGCACAGAAAGGTGAAGCAACTTGGTGTGTGTCCCACAGCCTGGAAAGGGCAGGCCTGGGATGGGAACCCAGGCAGTCAGACTCCAGAGCGCATATTCCAACCACCCTTCTACACCACTGGGCCATCAGAGTTCTCTGTTTTCTCATTTGTGGGAGGCCGCCAGTCATCTCTGCCTCAAAGGGAGAACATGAGATTGTGAGTGTGAAAGCACTTGGTAAATTGCAACGTGCTCTATAAATGTTAGTTGCTCCTCATGATTACTATAACCTGCAGGTCAGGATTCAAGCCAGAAGCCTGTGGCTGAGGCTACCCTGCTTGGCTATGGCTCTATGGCTGCTTACTGGGGAGGGTGTCACTAGCACTGATTCTTGAAATTCCAACATGGTGTGAACAATAAATCAATTAGAGGCTATACCGTAGGGTGGTAACTGAGGTGTGGGGCCAGTTTTCAAAGGGATGAAGACTAGTTTATTTTAATACCCCTTCTTCCCACTGTGGAGTTAAGCCCACCCACAGTCACTGCTGCTTGTTGGGAGGTGCAGGCTTGCCCACCGCCAGGGAGAACAGGAGGATTCATACACCTTCTCCCTGAGCAGTTCCCAGGCACCCATGTACGATATGCAGTTCATGGACTGCACACAGATGCTGACCAAGGGAGTGAGGGGACCCTGAATTCCGTGGGTTGGGTGTCCTGGAGTGGGCTGCACCTGCAGGAGGTGTTTTGTTTTTGTACAAAGGTGTCACCTGAGCGCCTCTGGTGTATCTACTTCATTGGTTTGTCCAGAGAGGGGTGCCATTTTTGGTTCATATGAGGGCCTCATGCAGTCTGGCGGTGGGGTGTGGGGCTGGCTGTGTACCCTGCAGAGACAGATGACAGACTCCTTTGTTGTCCAGGAGCTCAATCCCTACCTCCAGCCCCTGATTCTCCTCAGTGGGGCCCATGGATCACCTCCCTGGCAGGCTCACTGTTCTCCAACCAACTCATATTCTCCCATGATTTTTGCCATTTATTCCCCTCTTCCCAAATGTGCCACGGCTTGGGTGGCTCTGAAGCCCTCAAGATTGAGCTGAGCTGTGTTGGGGACTCAGCACCCCTTCTCCCCCACCCTCACATCCAAGCTGGTCAGGGATGCCAAGGTCAGTGGTTCTTAGAAGGGTTCCACATTCCATTCTGCAGGAGGCTCCAGGAAGAGCGCCTGAGATGCGATGACCCTACTTCTCAACCCAGGAGTGCCCAGAGCCAGTCACTGGAACAGGAGGTCAAGTCTGGGGAGTCAGGGGTGTTGGCTCTAACACCTCCTAGCTCTCCCCACTCCCCACAGGGACAGATAGGAACCAGACTCATTTTTCCTGTTAATATCCTGGTCTGGGAAGTGACAGGGCACATCAGAGGGCCAACCCAGATGGCAAGCCAGAAATCCCCCTGTCCCCGTCCCCACTCTCCAAGTCTTCCGAGGGGCCCCTCCAGTGACCTCAGTGGCACAGGGTTGTGCCTGTCTCCCAGGCTCCCACTCATACCCACACCCTGCCTGCCTGGGAGGGCCCTGACTCATTCCCATGTGATTGCACAACTGGTGTTTGGAGATTGACCGTGGCAAGAGGAGCTGTGAGGTGGGGCTTGGTGCGAACTGGGAACAGCATCCACTACGTGTTGGTGCCAGTCTCACCTCAGCAGGTGGGTGTTTGCATGAAGTAGGAGACTGTGGGCTATGATGTCTTTTCCTCTTACTCCTCTAATCCATCCTCCTCCTCTCCCACCCTCAGGAACCCAGGCCCACATGCTGCTGCCCCTCATCCCGAATGGACAGATTTTCTACCCAGGTTTCCCCACCCCGGCAATGCTCCACACCGAAGACTGTGTGTCCGATCTCTTCTGGGCTCGCCCCACCCTTTCCCGTGTCTCCTCTCTTGGCACCCCTCACCATTAGGCACTCGTGTGTACACACACACACACACACACACCACACACACACACACACACACACACACACAAATACTCTCACTCCTTTTTTTGGTGTCCTGATTTATTTACTCTCAGGTAGCTGTTGGGTTGGAAAGGTACTCATCACTAGGCCACTCTGCTCTGCTTGGGGTAGAAAATTGTTGTTGTCTATTGCTGTCTTTCCTAGTAGCATCTGAATCTCCTAACCTTAAGACATGAAAAAGCTCTACAATGGTAGGAGTTCAGATATTAGTGATAGGCCAGTAGGGGAAATTTGTAATTAGTGGAATCTTCCTATTCACTATCAAATCATGCTTTGCAGTGAGGGAATTAACCACATTGCCCAGGAGCAGCCCTTCATTCCTTTCACTTGGTCCCATCTCTCCAGGCTTCTCAAACCCTGAGCCTGCCAATGCAGGTGTTCAAACGGGGTCTTATTGCAATACTGGCTAATGTGTGTTTGAAGTCTGATAAAATTTTCAGTGTGTTTCTCCCATTTGTTGAGATTGATGTATCTCCACCTCTGCCTTTTCAGTTAGATGCTCTCAGTCTGCTTGTTTTATAGGTTGTGGGTGAGAAAGGAAGGGGAAAGGCAACAGCTTTCTGTATGCACAATGGTTTAACTTGAAGTCGACTGAGGAATAGCTAGAAAACACCTTAAATGAATGCATATATAAATGTCCCAGAGACAGTGACTGTAATGGGGTATGTGGTGGGGACTTGATAATAGGGGGAGTCTAGTAACCATAATGTTGCTCATGTAATTGTACATTAATAATACCAAAATTAAAAAAATTAAAAAAATTAAAAATAAAAAAGTAAATGTCCCAGAGAATCTGGACAAATTCTCCTAAATGACTTATCACTTGGTGGTGATCTGTGAATGCAATACAGCTGCAGACAGCCAAACTGGGAATGTTGTTCTGGAATGGTTGGTATATTCCGAAGATCTGAACACATGTACCTAACTGCATTATGATACAAATGCTAAAGGATTGCTAATATGCAATTTTTACAACTGTTCTGCTTCTGTTTTACTTGGGAAGAAATTGGGATTTTGCCAAAGGATGACCTCTATTGCAAGATTCCTGAATGGGGTGTGAATATGGAACTGCAGCTGGGAGGCCTGAAGGCGGTAGGAGCCCAGCCACCAGGATTTCATCCCAGCCTGAGCAGCAGGCTGTCAGTAAGTTTTTGTCAACATTTGTGATCTGATGCTTAGAAAGGTCAGAGAATACCATGAATGATACACCGGAGCCTAGAAACTACCCAGCTTAAACTGCTGGAAGTATGGTTGCCTAATTGCAGTGTCCAGTGTATTTTCTGGGCAATTTTTGATGTTTGGGCTGGGATGTTAGAGGCAGTTCACATGTGGCTAAGAGTACAGGTTCTGGAGCCTTGCTTGGAATCAAATTCTAGGTTTTCTACTACTACCAAGGTGTGACCTTGGGCGAGTTACTTAAGCATTCTGATCTAGGTTTCCTTACCTGTACAGTGAGATTTAACAAAGCTGCTGTGTGGATTAAAGGAATTAATATCACTTAGAAGAGTGCCCAGCACACAGTAAGCCCTTAACAATTATTAGCTATTTACTACTTTTATTATTTAGAGAATGCCTTAGGTAGCAATTGCATTGGGCTGCTGGTAAGAGACTAAATAACTGTGGTTTAAACAAAATATGAACTTTATATTATTATTATTTTTATTTTTTTCATAGAAGAAGTCCAGAGGAATGAAGTCCAAAACTGGTATGAGGGACCCATACCAAGCACTCTGCTGTCCATAGTGCATGGCTTCTAGGTTGTTCATCGTCTAATATAGCTGCTGAAAATCCAGCCAGCACATGTGTGATTCCAGGCAGGAATCAGGAGTAAGCTGGGAAGAACAAAGAGAGGAGCAATCTCCAGCTGCCTGTCCTCTTTTAGGGAGTTTTTCTGTGCACTGCTTCTTTCTATCCCCAAGAGCTTCTACCCACACTTGGCTAAAATAATTCCACAAGGCCATAAAATAATGTTTTCTAAGGAAGCTCAAGAATTTGTTCACTCCAAATAAAACTGGGGCTGTGTTACTCAGCTAGAAGAGGAGAGTAGTACTGATTGGGTAGGCAGACAGTAGTTGCTGCCTAGTTATTAGGCACAATGACGTTCTTTTACGCAGTATTAATTATTTTTATATATTGGGATGGTGTGTGTGTTGGGAGACACTGGGGTAAGGGACTGGCAGTAGTACCTATATTCTGGAAGATATAGGTATATATAGATAGGTAAAGAGCTATGAGAGTTGGCATTGAGAGAAAGAGCTCTGTTGGAACTAAATCAGAACTGTAGCTTTTCAAGAATCACATATGTTTAGAGTATCAGGTGCAGGGTTTAAATGGATGAACACCCACTGGAAATCAGGACTGGGCTGGATGTTATGTACTCAAGCTGCACTTCAACTGTGGAACTGAGAGTGGAGTTTGACCTTCACACAAATAGAAATGAAGCCAGGGGGAATCTGCACACATTATCTGTTGTCAATGCCAAGTCTAAATAGCATTTACTGTTTAAAAATGACTTAAATATTACTAAGAGGCAGTAGAGCAGAGATACTTTGGAGCCAGACTGTCTGGGTTCAAATCCTGACTCCACCAATTACAGCTCCGTGACCTTGGCAGGTTACCTAACCTTGGTGTCTCAGCATTCGCATCTATAAAATGAGGTTAACAATGCTTCTTTCTTCATTGTTGTGAGGATTACATGAGTCAGTGAATGAGAAATGCCTAGGACAGTGCATGGTGAGCACTCAGTGTGTGTGAGCTACAGTACGATGATGGAGATTTTGATTAAATTTAATAAATAACCTGCAAATAAATTACAGAAACCAGGGAAAGGAAATAGTAGCCTGCAGATTCAGAAGTCAAATATATATCTTCAAAAATAATGTATTGCAGGCTCCAAAAGGAAATTTCAGGAAGCTGTTTGGTATCCTTAGTGGAGTAAAAGATGTGGTTTTTATAAAACAGGACAGAAACCCACAAAGACATTAATTTAAAAATGCACACTAAGACAAAAAAGAACAGAAGCGATAACACACAAGATGAAAGCAGGTTTAAGAATTTCTCCCAGGATGCAGAGGAAAAGAGGGAAAAATCATGTAAGAGAATATAATAGATAAACAGAACAGAAAATTGAGACATGACTTATAAATATTTGTTTCTGAGGAAAAGAACAGAACAATGCTTCACTATGGAATAAAAGAATATTTTCAGACTGCCAGAAAGAGCTTTCTATGTTGATTAAACAATCATACCAAATTAATGAAGAGAGACTCAGATTTAGGCACATACAGGCAAAATGTGTAAAGCATCCAGGCTAAGGAAGCACACTTAAAAATTAGACTGACTGTATTCATCTTTGTTAAGAAAAGACAAAAAGCATGATTATTCGCTAATGATATTATCTACCTGGAAAATGTAACAGAAGCAGCAGAAAAAACTTTTCAGAATTAATAAGCAACTTTAGTACCATGGCTAGTTTAAAACTAATATGCAAAAATAACATTTTTATTTCCCAACAATAAACAGTTTACTGTGGTATTTGCCAAACCTGAAGCGGGTGGCAAGGAAGCTGAGTGACATCTGTGATAGCCTCATGGGGCTAGAGCATGAAGCCTAGAGTGTGGGGCCCACTGGAGGGATGCCTGATGAACTTTACTCCCCTTAGACTGAGACCTGAAGGGAATGTCTGCATCCCAGGAGTAAGACTGAATCAGAAGTAAATAGGCCTTCAGAGATACTGCAACTCAGCTTTAATTACTGTCTCTGGAACCAGATTAAGCTGAACCCAAGGTTACTACAAGTGCTTTCAGGCACATTCCAGAAGTAACATAAATTCTCTCTGGAAAAAAATATAGTTAAAGATTTAATTCACTAGGAAGATATAACAATGCTCAAATACTTGCACCTAATAATATTATAAAATATTTTGAGCTGAGTTAAAAAAAACCCTGTACATCCAAAGCCACTGAATGCAGATAAAGCTGTGCCTTGAGGGAAATACATATACCGATATATAAAAACAATAGATAATGAATATATAATATAGAAGTATAATTGTAATATATTTTTATATAAATTTGTGTATTTACATATATTACACATGTAATTATATGTCATTATACATTAAATATTTAATAAATATAAGATTAATATGAAATTAATTAAATATATAAAATAATATTTAAATATATATAGATAGATAATAATATGGGAGAAATTAGCTAGCAGTATCAAGATTTATTATAAAACTATAGTAATTAAGACTGGTATTGACTCAAGGATGGACAAATTTATCCACTGGTTGGAATAGTAAAACAGGTATATGACTCTTTGAGTATGTCAGAGGTGACACAGTAGGGCAGTGGGAAAAGAGTCTTTTCAATGTATGTGCTGGGATATTTTGAATACCCATGAAAATTAATTTCTGCTTCACACACACACAAAACTAAAATACAGGTAAACTTTTTTTAAAGGAATGGCAAAACAATAAAGTTCCTGGAAGATATTGTAAAAGTGTATCTTCATGATCTCAGGATAAGAAAGGTTTCTTACACAGAACATAAAAAGCACTAACCATAAGCAAAATATTAATATGTATGAATACACTAAAATAATATTCTGCTCATCAAAACTAACATTGAGAAAATAAAAAGAAAGCCATAGAGGGAGAAGATATGCAACACATATGACTGACAAAGGGCTTATATTGCTGTACATACAGAGATAACATATAAAGAATACATAAAGATCCAGGGCTCATAGGATCTTTGGTAGATAATGATAAACAGTTTTCCACAATAGGTACCAGATTACACCCTAAAATGCAATTGCTAGAACAAAAGTTACCATGAATGGATACATTGCAAAGGTTGAGCTTAGTTAGAAATCCTGAGATCATGGGAGAGCAACTAGAGAAGACCTGTAAAATATTGAAGAGGAGATGGTAATGGCAGAGCATAGGATAGGAAGGAGGAAGTATAATATGGTGAAATGGAATTAAAGATTAAAAAGAAAGAGAAATAGAAAATGTGGAAGACAGTCAATAGAGATCCAACATAGGCGTAACTGGTTTCTTTGAAAAAGAAAATCAAAACAATGTAAATAACAAAATATTTAAAATATAACAGAAGAAAAACAGGTGGTTTCTTATAAAGTTCAATGTACTTTGTAAGTCATACCATATGACCTACCAATTCCATCCACTGCTAGTTACTTACCAAGATAAGTGAAAATATGTCTACATAAAAACTTGATTATGAATGTTCGTAAGAGATATAGGAATTTTACAAAATGATTCTATACTTCATTTAAAGGAATAGATTCAAAGATGGTCAACAAGATTTTCAAATGATAGTGGAAGAACTTTTACTATCAACATTTTAAGCATATTTTAAAACTACAGTATTTTTTAAAAAGATGTAGAAATAGGCAAGCAGATTAGTAAAAACAAAGTAGATCGACTGTATATGTGTGTGTATATGTTTTTATGTCTAAGTAGTGTGACACTTAAATCAGTGGGGAAAAATATCGACTAACATATACAGCTAGAATAAATTTTAATGCCATGTACCAAAAGTTGATAAAACTTTTGTAAAGAGCTATATGATAAATATTTTAGACTTTGTGAGTCATCTCTGTTACAACTACTTAACTGCTGTTTTTGTGAAAGCAGGCATGGACAAAAAATTAACAAATGAGTGAGGCTATGCCTCAATAAAACCTTACTCACAAAAATAGGCAGCTAGCTGGATTTGGCCTGAGGACCGTAGTTTGTTGATGTATGCCATATACAAACATAAATCAAACCATAAACACACTAGAAAAAAATTTAGGTGGAAAATGTCATTATCTTGGGATGACGGAGACTATCATAGTGCAAAGGCAAAACAAACAAACAAAAAATAAAAAAACAAAGAAAAAGATTGATAATTTAACCATTTAATCTAGCTTAAAACTTTTCACATTAAAAAACCCATTAACAAACATAAATAGCAAATGAAAAACTGAAAAAACACTTGTATATAGAAAGAGCTTTTAAGTCAATTAGCCCTTAAATCAATAAGAAAAAGGGCCACTAATTGAGTAGAAAAACAAACATAAACATTTAAAAAAAGAAAAACTAGTTGATTTCAAATTCATTTTAACACCTTGAAAACATCAGAACATAGAGAATTGGATGAGACATTTCAAATTAATATACAAACATGGTAGCTTGTTTTAGTTTAACTGGCACCCGATAGGAGAATGAAATTGACCAAAAGAAGTCCCCCACAAATATATTTTACCTGATAAAGTTAATTAACATGTGAATCCAACTACTAGAAAACTTAAAAAAAAAAATCCTACTGGGAATAAGCCAGAAAACCAGAACAAGGTTTTTAATTTTGTTTCTGAAATAATGGTATTCTGCCCAAGAAAAAAGGATGCATTCTTTGCTTAGTCATTTTTTTCTTTTATGTAACATTGGATATATATAAAAGAATGTATGTAACATATTGGTATATTAAAAAAACAAAATAATAACACATCTATGTGCCACCACTCAGTTTATAACCTAAAATGTTACCCATTCTGTTGGAGATGTGTGCATGCTGCTTTCATTCTCCTGACTGCCTACCACCAAGAGGGAACCTCTATCCCTCTTCTGTGTTTATCATTCCCTTGCTTTTTCTCCCCTTTAAAGTCAGAGTAAGATTTATTTAGCTGAAGATTAAATCTGATAATTTACAGTTTTGTCTCATGATTGGTAATAACAGTGAAAGAGGAAATGTGATGGACAAATAACTGTTCCATTCTAAGTAATTTAAAAAATTTAAAGCTGTTCCTAGGGTGAAAAAAAATATATATATATATCCTTAATGTGTTTTCTAACACTAAGGAGAGTCCCTTTGAGTTAATGTTGGATAGATCCTGGTATCAAAATTTGTTTGATTTATATGGGATGCTTTTTGGTTATGATTTTCTACACGGTCCTTCTGGAAACATTTGAAATTAATACACTGACAAATATAGTAGCTTGCATTTATTTAACTGGCACCTGATAGTAGAATTAAATTAACCAAGAGAGGTCACCAAAAATAGATTTTATCTGACAAAATTAATTAACATGGGTTAAAGTTAGGGTGTGAGGCAAAGAAATGGGAATTGTGCTTTGTGCTATTAGAATTTAAGCACTATGGAGAAGACATTTTCAGATAGGATTCTGACCCATAGCAAATAGAAAGTTTTTAAGTGAGCTCATCTTTGTCCCTAGCTGCCTGAAGAACTCTTCAGAGCTGTTCTACCATTGAAGAATCATAAACAAGTGCCTTGTGGTGAGGTGCAGGGCTCAGGGATCCAGATCATAATCTCAGATCTAGAATGTAAGAGTAAGAAAATAGGAAGACCCCTTTTGAGAAGAGTTGACAAAGAAGAAACTTATAGATGGTATATCAATGATACTTCAATTAAAAATATTTGGAAACTTGATTGTTTTTAATTGCAACCCATTAGCTTTTGTCACTGGCATGTTCAGGTCTCAAGGATGAACCAATGAACCTTCCTGCCAAACCTTTGAAGGTGCACATTGGAGCGGGGGCAGGAAGAGCAGGAGAGAGGAAGAAGAGGAGGAAAAGGGAGCTATGATACAGATCAAAGTCAAGTGAACGACAGTTGGAACATGGTGGTAAAATCAGTAAAGGATTGAGAACTTCTGCATTAGTGCCTTTGTCCTGGTGATATTTCTTTAGCTTCTTTCTTTTGAGACCTCCTGGCGTGTGGCTCTCTTCCTCCAGAGGAGCTGGCTTAGTGAAGGACTCTGCCCTGGGGTGGACCTTGGCTGGCTGTGCTCTAGAATTTAGAGAAAAGCACTACTACTTGGGTCAAGATTAAGTTTGGGCCAGGATTAAATTTGGGCCTAGACTTAGTCTGGTCATTGGGTTAAGGTGTCCAAAAGCTTCATCATAGCTCATTCATGGCCTGGCTGAGCTCACAAAGTTTGGGAAATACAAGAGGAGATTTAGGGTGAAAGTTCTCCTGTGAACTTTATATTTGCTTATTTTCTAAGGAATTTAAGGAAGGGATGAGCAGCTGACCTTAAATTTGAAGATTTGGTGTTATAGGAATCGCCCTTTCTCTCTCTGCTGGGTAGGATTTATACTGTGTGACCAGAAGACTCTGCTCAAAGTTGTCTTTTTTGTTGCTGCCAAAAGCAGATGGAGAGGACTGAGAGAAAGGATCAAGAAAATGGATCCTCTTGAAGAAATATGAGAGAAGAAGCCAGTATTTGGTGGCAGCATACTGGACAGTCAAATTGACCTTAAGAACACACAAGGGATTCCAGATAGTAGAAAAATACCTATATCTATATGGTGGGACTTCATACATGGGCAAATAATGCTCTTATGCATGACTTTCTTTGGGAAGCTGATGGGCATGGCATACAATGGAAAACAACCCTGGAGCCACAGAGAATCTGATGACCACAGACTACAAAGAGATCAGCTAGAGAGAGAAACACTGATCTGCTCTGGTGAAGACAGGGTGTAGAAGAGAAGAGGACTTCCTAGTAGTTCCTGTAATTTTTCCTTCTCTTTTCTGTTAATGGTTTCTCTTTCTACAGATGATGGTTGCCTGATCATTATCTCTAGAGTGTGAATAAGGAGAAGAAAGAATAGTCACATGCCTTTACTTTTTTCCTTCCTAAAAACAGCAGTTTTCCCAATGTCATACAAAGCATGCCATTATGTATCTCTCATCTTAAAAACAAGCAATAACGAAATCTTCCAGTCACTGTTTATCACAGTATGTTCTGTTTCCTCAAAGTACATATGACTTGAAACATTCTTATGTATATATTTATTTGTTATTTGCCTCCCTACTCTAGAAACTGAGCTCCATTAGGACAGGGATCTTGTCTGTCTTGTTCATTGCTGTTTCATCAGGGTCCTAGAATAGTATTTGGCATGTAGCTGGGCTCAGTAAATATCTCTTGATTGACTGCAAGAAGGTAAGTGGCATGAAGATACAATTATCCAGGTAAAAATAGATTTCTTTCCAAGGTAATTATAGGTTCCAAGGACAGCAACAATAGGCTGAACTATGACCCCAGGAATAATAGGAAAATCAATTCCATAGTCTAGTTGGTTATAGATGAAAGATAACAAGCAGGTGGCATACATGTCGCCACTTCGCCATTCTGTTTACTGCCTCTCTGATTATTGAATCCACCGTATAAATGGAAGGAAGAAATTTTTGCATAGAAAGGTGTGGGAGAAGACCTTATCAATATGGAAGGCTGGGGTCCTTCCATAAATAATGTTGCCTGACCATCATCTCTAGAGTGTGAATAAGGAAAAGAAAGATTAGTTCCATGCTTTTACTTTTTTTCCTTCCTAAAAAACCCAAACAACACCACAGTTCAATCACCCCACATATACTGATGAAGAGCACCAGTTGGGGAGCTCACCATTTAGCCAAAGACAGATGCCAAAAACAAACCAAGAAAACATGCCTGGTGACATCCAAAAGCACAGGACAGAGGTGTGCTCACTGGCCATGACTGGCAGGTGTAACTCACCTTCCTTGGGGAGCTGCTGGCTCCAGAGAGGTGTCTACATAGAACATGGAGAGTGAGAGGAAAGCCTGGGTGAAAATAAGAATGGAGCAACCTTTACCCAGTTTCTGAATATTTATATTTGGGGAAGGAGGCAAAGTGGGTGGGGAGAGCAGCTGGGATGTTGCCTTTCATGAAAGTGTGGGTGGAACCAACACTTGAATTAAAGAACTGGGGCTTCCTTCAGCAAGAACAGGGAGCATGTATGTTTACAAAGCCTACAGTGGCCTGTGTGGGGATAAATGCTGAGAAGCGGAGTCCTTCCCATGCTTCTGCCTCTTCCACCACCAAACACACTATTTTATGCAGCTGGCCCATGAATGGCCTCCAGAACATGAGAACCTGCTCATGGCTAGTGGGAGAAATTTTGGCTAAGACACAGACTTCTGTTCAACAAGTGATCTGAAGGAACTTTGCAGAAACCTTGTCAAGATAATTAACAAGCCAGCAAAACCATAGAGCATAGAAGCAATGCCTTCGTTTACCTAGACTGCTCTTCTCCCTACTCCTGACCTCACAATACAGTGATGAGCCTGAGATGCCCTGCCAGGAGAGGCTGGGCAAAGGACTCGGTTAGGTCCTGCTTAGACACATCTTCTCTCTGCAGTAAGCCTTCCTGTGGATGAATCATCTCAGCAGGACTACATGAGACCAAGAGAATGGGTTTGTATGTCTCATCTGGGACTGGCCTGGACACACAAAGGAGATCAAAGGTATGGTAGGTATCAAGTAGGGTGAGGTATCAAGAGGGACCTGTTTGGTTAGGAGAATCTGTGTGGGAAATGGATCACTCCTTGGATGTGTGATGGCCTAGGACTAAGACCTACCAGGGGTGTCTTCTTGTCTGGGCCCTTTCCCTACTTGTCTTCCACCCTCACCTGCTGGGCCCTCTTCTCTCTTCCTTCCTCTGTGCCCTTTAGCACTTCAGTTGTCCTTATTCTTCCTGAAGCCACCCCCTGTCCCCAGCTCACCCTTTACCCATCACACCATCTCTTTCCACACCCAGACTGGGCCACATTGTCTACACTGGCCATATCTGTTTTTTATTGAAGTATAGTTGATATACAATATTATATTGGTTTCAAGTATACTTGTCACATCTTTTTAACGTCCAGATTTCCAGACACTGCAAGGCAATTCATAGATATCACTGCCTCTGGTCCTCACAACAAGTCAGCAATACCTCAATGAGCTAGCTATTATTTCCATGTGCTAGGAAGCTCAGAGATATTAAGTAACTTTCCCACAGTCCAAATTAGAAACTGTTAAGAGTTGGAATTCGAACCTAGCTGTGTCTGCTGTTACCTGTTGTTCTAACGTTTTCCAAAGCGTGTCATTTAGGAGACAAACATTCAATGAGATTTAAATAGGAACACTATAAGGAATCTTAAAAATTTGTACTTTGAAAATAAACGTATACTCGGTCTTATTTTGAAAAAATCGGCCTCTCAAAATGTATCTTATCTTGCACTACCGGTATGTCCTGGTGGAGGTGCTGTTGGCCTTTACTGAGAGCCTGTGCAAGGTAACATGGTTAGTGTCTCTGGTCCCTGCCAGCTAAATGCCAGTGGGGTCCTCAGTCAATGTGCAACCAAGAGTGGTCCCCTCTGTCCATCTGTTCCCTGGGGATATGGATCTTAGTGCCTCCAGGAAGGTTGAGGGTAACTAATCTTAGACCACAACTGCTATGAAGTTAGGGACTGTGTCTTTCTCCCTCATCACTGCATTCCCAGCACCTGGCTCAGAGAAGGCCTTTAGAAGACATCAGGAAGTCACCTCATGCATGAACGTGTGGTGATGAAGAGGTGCACAGCATTTAACTATCATGTTGGATGTTATCTAATCTGATCTCACCGGGCAACTTGACTGTATAATCTCAACATGTCTATGCTATTATTCAATGTATATTACATATTACATACATGATTCAAATCTTGATTGTTTCTTGCAGCCGTTAAATCATTTGGCTACTTTAAATCAAGCATGAAGTTCTCTATCATGTGAGCTCTTGCTACTGCCTCATCCACATACCCTAAATGACAACAGTGTCTAATTTTTAAATATTTGGGTCAGGCCACATTACACAATACTGCCTAGTGACAGGTGCCACTCAACAGAACCAGCCAGTCTCTCTCGCCCTCTATTGGTTTTGATTGCCTCTCAGGAACAGTTCTGAGATCCTCGCTGTCCTCTCGCTCTTCTCTTTATTTCTAATTGTGGTGCTTCCCCTACCTATTTCCTCAGATTGTCCCCCTTTTCATGTTGAGCTTATCCTTCAGGAAAGCTCTGTTCTCAAATCCAAAGATGCAATCCAAATGGAAAAACAGCTATGGAATAGTGGTGGCCACTCATGTGCTCATGTGTCTCCAGGGGTTCATTTTCAATTTTGAGTGAAGACATCAGGGTCCGTAACTCTGGAGAAGCAGCAAGGATCTTTCATATCAGACTAGGGGGACTGTACTTTTTCCTACAGGCATCTACTCTTCCTTCCAGGACAAGTGAGGACAGGTACAAGTGGCTTTCATAAGTAGGTGGCCTCCAGGGCAGAGACTAGAGACTGGTGGTCCAGAGACCCCACACAATAATTTTTAGATATTTCAGCCAGCCCTAGCTAGAGTTTCTTCTGGTCATTCCTTTGTATGCCTCTTAAGAATCTGTTCTTGTTGGTCTTTTCATTTTCTCAACCTCTCACTGGTTTCAGGGTCTTTGGTGGACATAGGAATAGACATTTAAGGAAGAACAGGTGTGGAAGGCAAACCATACTGGCCCTGGAGCTACCCTGTTGGGAGGAACAGGCCTTGTAAGAGCTGATCCAGCAGGAGAGGCTACAGCAGGGCATCAGGCTGCCAGACAAACTGGAGTTGCTCCATACCGGGGCAAGGCCCATACTATAGGCCAAAAGAAAGTCTGATGGAAGATGAGGCATCTTCCTGTTTACATAACCAGCAAACCCTGGCTACATAACTCGAGTAATGTGGGAAGGCTTTCAGAAGGAGCTGGGACTGGATTTGGGACTTCAGGAAAGGATATGATTTGTAGAGTTGAAAAGGAGTATAAGCTACTTTCTATGAGGTGAGAAATCATAGATTTGCCCTTAAGCTGTTCTGATTGGCTGAAGTCACCTGTGGGCTAGTGGCATGGCCAACAGGCTAGGATTTGGCTCAAAAGGGTAGCTGATGTAAGTTCTGCAGGGAAGTCACCTTGTACCTGATTTGCGCTTTATAGTGTTTATAATTGTTTCTACTTGTTCTGAACACATTGACCAGATTCAGTTCAGCAAGGGAGATGACCCCAAGCACAAAGTTTCTCTTTAAAAACTGTTGAGAACATGTAGGCATATATAGTGTTTACAAAGTTCAAGCAAACTACTCTGATTGAAGAGAGAATATGTCTCCATTCCTTACCAAGTGCTAATGAGAGGGGGGCTTATTAGCTTGGATCCACAACAGCTCTTGCCCATGGGAAGCCTGAGATCAGAGGTCGCAAACTCAAATGCTTATTGGGAAGATAAGATGAATAATGAAACAATTGTGATGCAATAGGAAATGGTGGCAATGGTGGCTCACTGGTGACACACACCCCATTTGAAGAGAACAGCTGTTCTTCTTGTCCTTCTTTTGTGTCTGTGTAAGAATGGGATCCCACTGTGATTGGATTTTCTCATTTTTCAAGAGAAGCCAGAAATGCTGACTTGTTGTAAGAAGTTTCCCAATCTAAAAGTTATTGTATGGGGTCTCTGGACCACCAGTTTCCAGCCTCTGCCCTGGAGGCCACCTGCTTATGAAAGCCACTTACCTGTACCTGTCCTCACTTGTCCTGGAAGGAAGAGTAGATGTCTGTAGGAAAAAGTTCAGTCTCCCTAGTCTTATATGAAAAAGGCTTGCTGCTTCTCCAGAGTTATCTTTCCTGTGTGCCTTTCGTGGTTTACACTTCAGTCTTGCTGAGGTAACTGCAGCTTCTCTAATGTGCAAGGAACAGAGTCAACTTCAACTTTAATCTAAACACTTGGGCTAATGGAGTTGCACTGTAAGGTTGAGCTGAGAGGTATTCTAAACTATGTTGACAGCTTTTTCCTACAGTCTTTCCATGGTGGTGGACTTGAAAACTGGTTGGGCTTTTGTGTTAAGTTTAGTCAAGAGAGTATGTGAGAGTGACGCTGTATGGCTTCTGAGGCTGGGTCATGAGCGGCAGCGCAGCTCCTGCCTTGCTTGCCCGAACTCTCCCTCTTGACTCCTTCCACTGCCACATAAGCAGCAGTCTGGCTGCCCTGGAGACGCCATGCTAGGAGGAAGCCCAAACTAGGTCATGGGGAGAGACACCATGGAGAAATTCTGAGGTGACATGAAGAGAGAGAGCTGCCTGGCCGGTCCCAGGGGCTGCAGCACCCAGCTGTTGTGGGTCTTCTCAGCCCAAAGACCACTGCCTGAGAGACCCTGAGCCAGGACTGCCCAGCTGAGCCCTCCCCAGATTCCTGACTCAGGAACGTTGTGAGAGAGAAAATGATTATTACTGTGATGAGCTACTAGGTTTGGGGGATGATTTATCATACAGACACAGCAGAACAGACTTGAGCAGAACCCAAGTCGGGGCAGAGGCACCTTCTGTGGGTAGGGCCTAGTGAAGTCTGGTGTTTGCTCCTCTGCATTGGACTCTGTTCACTTACCGGCCAAATCTCTGTTATTTTTCCTGTGTAAATTCCAGAGGGAGCCAGAGTGACTGTCTAATTTAATTAATATCACCTGTATTGAATATCTGAGGACACTCTGGCCAGTCTGAGCCTTTGGGTCAGGTGCACACTCATCCAGTCTTGTTCAAGACCAAGATCAGGGGCTGTGGGTATGGCAATTTCAGTCTGAAGAGGAAGTTAGGGTGGCAGGTGACCAGTGGACCTGCCTGGTACCTGTGCCTTGCTCTCTCGCCTTCCCATATGACGCTGTGCTTTGGAATTGCTTCACTCACACCACCCACTCATGGTTTGAGTCTCATGTCCAGCATTCCCTTCCTCACGAAGGCCATTCCAGGTGGAGACCTCTGTCTCTTTGCCCTCCACCTGAGAGAGCTCGTGCCCGCTTGAGAGAGATCATGGCTTTCCCGTTCATCCCTTCCATGAGGCTAACCACTCTTGGGAGGCTGGGCCCAGGGCTTATTCATCTAAGCAACCCCAGTGTTGGCCTCTGCTGCTGGCTCACACCAGGGACTGGATAAATCATTGTTGAGTGAATAGATGTGTTTGGTTAAAAATAAAAGGAGCCATCACATGGCTACTCTTGGGTTTGGAATGCTTTTGATGTCTGGGTTGAGGGGCCAAGTTCTGTTTCCCTGCCTCTCACAGCATTTTGACACTGGCTCATTGATTATGTCATTCTTATCACCTGTAGGAAGAACAGGTTGTGTCCTAATTGTGTGGTCTGGAACTTGAAGCACATTTTTCCTCAAACAATGCTGCAAGCCAAGTGCTTTTTCGAATTAAAAATAAAACAAAAAAGTCATGAAACTCTTCAAAAGAAGCTCATTTCCTCCTTTATCCCCTGTACCCCTTGCCCCACCTTACTCCCAGCAGGTCCCCAGGGGCTCCTAAATGCTCAGATTTGAAATGACAGCCATAAATGAGTGTTGGATGAACACCTAAAATAAAGGCCTCAAGTCACTGTAAACTGCCTGAAGTTTTTTGAGCCAGGAACGCCTCTAAAATCTCACCCTGCACCGATGGTGGAAACATGGCCAGAGACAGCAAAAGACGTTCTCAGGACTGGTAATAAGGAAACAAATTTCCATTTATTCAGTGCTTACTTTAGGTGCATTCTTTTGTTTAATTCTCACAACAGCTCTAGAAATTAGTGCTGTTTTTAATCCCTGTTCTACAAATGAGGAAACTGTGCTCAGATTGCTTACGGGATGTGCCAGGGTCCCGCTGGCATAAATAACAAAGCTGGGATTCAAAACTCAAAAACATTCCTTCCGCACTGTGAGGCCAAGGTAATTTGGTGAGGCTGAGTAGGAGTGGGTTGTCCGTTTGCCCACCATCCCATCATGGGCCAGGCAGACGGGGGAAGGGTAGTGAGGGAGAAGCAGGTGGTCCCTGAGGTCCATTCTGGTTAGTGTGTTCCCTTGGAGACAAGTGGTGCTCAGTGCTGAGGAGTGTAATACCCAAGGCATGGTAATGCTTTAAGGGTGCTGAACTTTTCTAAGCTACAGTGTCTTCATCTATGAAATGGGGAAAATGACAAAAATCTACCCTGAAGGGTGTTGGGAATTAGAGAAAATGTACATAAAATGCTTGTGGCAATGTGTCCTATAATAAATGTTTGTTGGTTGTGTGGCCTTGTCTTTAGTCTGCCAAGAAGTCTCAACCACCTGGGAGGGTTTTCCTCTGGATTGTCAGGTGCTCATAGGTTCAGGGCCTCCATCCTCATAGCAGGTGGTGGATGCCTGAGGGCTTACATTTATCAGCAGCCCTGTGTGAATGACTCTCCATAAGGCATTCATATGAGAGGGTGTAGGGGAAAAACACGAGCCAAGATCTCCTCTAGTGAAGGATGGCCAAGTGGTCAGATGTTCCTCAGGAAGGTCCATAGTGTGGACTTGAGCATGCTAGCATGGAAGGGAGAACTCTGGGGTCCAAATTCTGGCTTTTCCAATTACCAGCTGTGTGCATCAGTTTCCTCAACTGTTCAAAGCAGATGGTGATGATGGTGATGATGATGGTGATGGTGACGGTGATGGTACCCATCTCCTCAGGCTGGTGGAAGGTTGAATGAATCGGTGCGTAGGAGAACAGAGCACACTGGACCCACCCACAAATGTTAGCTGTTATTGTCATGCTGTCCCTTTTGCTCTTTCTGTAGCTAGTGATAGAAGCACCAATCATTCAACAAGTGTCCCTCACTTTGTTCTTTCTGTTTCTTACTTTTCAGATTTTGTGGCACCCCAGGCCTGCTGAATCAGAAAGTCTGGGGCAGGGACCAGCAATCTGTATTTTAACAAGCCTTCCAGGGGATTCTTAAGTATGCTCAAATTAGCAAACCTCTGTTAGACATCAAACTTCTACAATCACCTGTTTAAGAAGCTCTTGCTCTTTAAGCTCTGAGAAGTCCTGAGCAATGTAGGTAAAATATGTGCTGCCCCAAAATAATGAACCCTGGGCAATGTTCATACTTGCTATAGTGAGACATTAAAAGAGCACTATTTTAAATGTCTCTGAACCACTTTAAAAAAATAACTTCAGGTCCTATACCTAATTCTTTTCTAAATTCTAAAGTGGAAGGTACTTTCCCATGATACCTGTTGGCACCTGTCATATGTAGTTTGTGTTAGAAAGACCTACTCTGCATTAGGATAGAGTACTCATTCATTGACTTGACATTTATTTGTCATCATTTAGCTCTTTGAAGTATTGATTTATCATTCACCAGTTTATACCAGTGCTTTTGTGTTGGGGAAGAATGGACCTTATATTTTCAGATTTTTGTTTTAAAGATAAATCTTTTTGATGGTGTTTGGAAGTTTATATTTGTGAAGAATTTAAGTGAGATGGGAGAAATTTTCACTGGCACTTTAAAGTGTCTGGATTCTCCTTGACCTTCTATACTAGTGCCAAGAAAAGGGAAGAATTTCTGTTGCACACTAGTATGGAGTTCTAGACTCCAGGTGTAAAGGAATTCTATCCCCATTCCTGGAAGGTTTGCAGGATAGAGGAATGGCCCCAGTGGTGCTCCTTAAGTCATTGTAGGGCAATGGTGGAAAGAAAAAGAGGGCTAAATGAAAGTCATTTGGATGCCCAAGGGAGAAGGATATGTCCTGCTCAAATACCACTGGCTGGGTTTGGCTTCATTCCCAGACAAGATTCTGGACTAGATTATTTAATATAATAGTCAAATTTGGGAGACTTTTGCAAAAGCAGCAATCACCGACATTCAGCTTCAGATATTTAAGAACAAAATATGTCAGCTTGACCTTTTTCTTTCCTTAATATTGTTTCTAGACTCATCTATTAAGGAAATAGATACAAGGTCTGTAGCATTATAGAGACTCAATCCATATTTTTTGTAAGGCTTTTGATAAGGTCTTTCTGACTTGAGTGATTAAGTGATGGAACAATGCAGGCTGGATGCAAGGGCAATTAGCTGGGTTAGAATAGCTCAGAAAATGGCATTCATACCAGCCTGCAGGTAGAGTCCTAATGCTGGGCCATCACCCCCAAAAAAGCTCTTCATAACATGGGTGCACATGGGAAAGCTCTTTGAACCTCACTGGGTAGGACAACATGTCTTGAGGGAGGGATGGAATACAGAGCAACAGACCTTACTTAGCAGTTCGTAATACCTCCTCTGCCTCTTCCCCCAACCCAAATATAAGCAATACCTGCTCATTGTGGGCAATTTGGGTAACACAGGAAAGATGAAGGAAGAAAATAAAAAGAATTCATGATTTCCCCTCACCCAAATATAACCATGCTAATATGTTCGTGTATTTCTTTGCAGTGTTTGCTTAATATATACACATTTTTATCTAGATGAGTTAACTTGTTATCCTCTTTTCACTTAAATTCAACTCTTTTAAGGCATAATTTGTAATAATAATATAACAGCCTACCATATCTGTGTTGGCTCTTCATGTGTTCATTTGCTGAACTGAAACAAATAGTAACAGGTTTAATATGGTATTTTACCAAGGTACTGTTCTAAGTGCTCTAAATTTATAAGCCTTTTTAATCCTCAAAACAACTCTATGAAGAAGTAATATTATTCCTATTTTATAGATGAAGTAACTAAGGCAAGGCATAGAGAATTTAAGTAAGTGGTCCCAAATCACCCAAATACAAAGTGGTGAGGACAGGAATTTCTCTGTCTTCTGAAGTCAGTTTTGATGAATTATAGTTATTAAACGGTATTGGAATAATTGAATAGCCATCTGGAAAAAAATTAGGTTGACTTTCATATCTCAATTTACCTTAGCATATAAATTCCAGATGAATCAAAGACTTAAACATAAAATATGAAATCTTAAATATGCAGAAACAGTGGTTTTCAATGCTGGCTGAGCTTCAGAATTACCTGGAGAATTTATTTAAGAATTACCAATGTTTGTTTTGCTATGCTGATGGACAGTGAATGTAAAGGGGTTTATAGGGGGGACCTGGTATAGGGGAGAGCCTAGTAAACATAATATTCGTCATGTAAGTGTAGATTAGTGATACCAAAAAAAAAAAAAAGGGCCGTTCCTGTGTGGTAACCTCCAATGAGTTCTACACAAGACTATAAAGGGCATGTAAAAGTGTAGGCAAAGGGTCTGTTTGTGTTTATACAGAGGATCAAAGCCTAATTGGGCTACCCCGAAAATGAACTAAGATACGATATGAAAAAGAACTTCCAACATCAGCACTCTCTGGAAGACTCATGCCAGAAGATGATCATCAAAAAACCCCAACAAAGATCCACGCACTGCTACAGCTGTAGATGCACTCATCCCACCAGTTCCTGGACTTGCCATGGGAATGAGGAAGGAGATATCTAAGCTGGCCTGTGCATACAGTAAAACAACAAATTTGACTGGATCTATACTGTTGGAACTCAATCAAGAATTAGGAGAAGTGCAAATTGTAGTGCTCCAAAATCTTACAACTATAGACTATTTACTGTTAAAAGAACATAAGGGATGTGAACATTCCCCAGGAATGGGTTGTTTTAATTTGTCTGATTTCTCTCAGACTGTTCAAGTTCAGTTGGACAATATCCACCATATCATAGATAAGTTTTCACAAATGCCTAAGGTGCCTAACTGGTTTTCTTGGTTTCACTGGAGATGGCTGATAATTACAGGTATGCTTTGGTTATGTAACTATACTCCTATGAGGTTAATGCGTGTGCACAATTTAAGTAGTAGCTTAAAACCTATACATGCTGAAGTTACTCTACAAGAAGATATGTCAAAGAAATAATCAATCTTCCCATGTTTTCTTTCGCCTGCTACTTCTATAGCTTTTCTTCTTCCTTCCTAATTACAACCCTTAAATAGAATTCGTGCCTCATATCAAATTTACCGAGTATCATAATTCTTCCAAGTGGTAAAGATACCTCAAGACAAATGCTGGGCATAGAAGCTACAGGGCATAAATATGCAAAGAAATAAAAAGCTAACCATTTCAAACAATAAGGCTTCTCTCTCACTTACCAACTTTACATTTCCCTGTATGGCCCCAGAAGATGACTGGTTAGCCAGAGACGGGTGAGATTCCTCAAGGGAGGAACAACCTAAGACAGGCACAGTCGCAGGGGGGTCATCAGGTGAGAAATTGGGGATCAACAGAGGTGAGGCTTAGAACCTCACCCCCCTGTTCTGAGGGAAAACTTCTGCATACATGGATGTTTTATTGCTCTTGTCTAGCTTGGATTAACACATAGTCTACAGGCACACACCTGATCATCTACATTTGTTCTCTTACAACACTAAACTATGTTTTCTACCTTTATCTTGTATCTACCTACCACTTCAGCATTTTATTAAAAATAATAATAATAAAGAGAGAAATGTGGTATCCACATATAAATCAAGTATAAAAATCAAATGAGTATTCATATTTGAACTGACTGTTTATAGTTCATAATGCATGAGCAAAACCGAAGGTTTCTGTGATGACTGCCCTTGTACTGTTCACCATGTAAGAACTTATTCACTATGTAAGAATTTGTTCTCCATGTAAGAACTTGTTTGTTATGCCTCAGAAGATTGGAGACTGATGAAAATTAGGCTTGGGGTGGATTAATGATTGTGCATTGAGCATTGACTCCCCTATACAGAATTTTATTGTTGTTAACAACCATTTGATCAATAAATATGAGAGATGCCCTCACAAAAAAAAAAAAAAGTATACACTTCCAATGGTAAAATAATAAGTAACCAGGATGTAATGAATATAGTCAAGATATTGTAACAGCTTGGTATGGTGATAGCTGGTACCTAGAATTGTCATGTATATAAATGTTGAATCACTATGTTGTACACCTGAAACTAATGTAATGTAATACTGTGTGTCAACTACCCTTCAATAAAAAAATAATTATCTACAAAAAAAAAAAAAAAAGAATTACCAATGTTTGGGCCCCACCCAAAGCTATTTAAATCAGAAATTCTGGATATAAGACCTAGACCCTAGGTGACTGGAGTACAGCCAAGGCTAAGAAGCACTGACCAAAGGGAAAATACATAGACTAAAAAAAAATTGGGGGAAAGAGAAAGCTTTTCTATGTATTATATAAAACTCAAAATTTCTAAAGAAAAAATGATAAATTCAGTACTGGGGAGTGACTGTTTAATGGGTATGGAATTTCAGTTTGGGAAAATGAAAAGTTTTGGAGATGGATGGTGATGGTCGTACAACAATGTTGATGCACTTAATGCCATTGAACTGTAAATTTAAAAATGGTTAAAATGGTAAATCTCATGTTATGTATATTTTACTGTAATAAAATACCTCATTACAAAAACATCATAGACACAATCAAAATATAAAAAACATTGGAAAAAATAAGGTAACCTATCATAAAAAGGGACTTATATATAAAGAGTACTCACAAATCAATAAGAAAAAGAGCAACCCATTGTAAAAAATAGGTAAAGCATATGAACAGAGTTAACAGAAAAGAAAATATAAATGTTTCTTAAACATGAAAATAGAACACTCTTACTAATTGTAAGAGAAAATAAGGTTAAAAGTACACTAAAATATTTTCAGTTAGATCGAGAAGGGTAAAAAATGCTGGATTACTCAGCTGATAAGAGTCTTAGGAAAAAGGAATTCTTATTCTTTGCTGGTGGGAGGATACATTGATCTTTTTTTTTATGGTGAGCCTATTTGGCAATATCAATTGAAAACCCCAATATACACTTTGATCCCATAATTTCACAGGTAGGTATTTATTCTCTAGAAATATTCATAAACAAAATGATCTATATACAAGATTACTAACTGCAATATTATTTGAAACAGCAAAAGATAGATCCAAATATCTGTCAATAGAAGACTTGTCAAATTTGGTATGTACATTTTGTGTACTTTGGAATACTCTGTAGGAAGTTAAAGAAAATAAGGCAAATCTGGATGTGCTAATATGGAATGATAGTCACTATGTGAAAACATCAAGTGTAAAACCAGAGAAGGTATAAAAAAAAAGACGCAATCTATGCATGTCAGAGAATGGTAAGAAAAGTGGCCTCTGGGAAGAGGACTGGGATATAAAGAAGATATTTTTCACTGTGTGCTCTTTTATTTTTTATATTTATTTAAAAAAACTAACCAAACCTCTTGTGAATGTTTAACCTTCCAAAAGAAATCTTTTTTCTTTACATAAAGTTTTACTGGGGAGGGGATGAGTGGTATAAAATGGCATCTGGGAGAGAGAGGGGGTCAGGGGCTTGTTGTTGACTGCCCTTTGTTTTTAAACAGCTGGGGAAGACTTGGGTATGTTCATGTGATGCAGAGATAACATCAGCAGAAAGGAAAAGGCTGATGGGCCTTATCTAGAGAGAGGAATCAGGATCACGAGGGAGGCCCTAGCTTCGGGCAGGAGCTGACACACCTCCTTCCAGATGGAGGATAGGGGAGAATCGGTCCCTAGAGAGATGAAACTGGGGGCCTGGGGTGGGGTTAGGGAGCTCCAGCCTCACAGCCCCTATTTTCTCTGGAAAATATGAGATAAGCTATCTGCTGTTAGTGAGGGAGGAGATGGCAGCCTGGGGGCATGTGGACATGGGTGAAAATTTAAAGCAGCTACTGTGTGAAAGTCAGCAAGCACTGAGGAGGTGGCAGAGGGGAATAGTGCTGGCTTTGAGGGCCCCCTAGGCCTGCAGTGATGGCAGTCTGCATGGCTGAGTTTTTCTCCAGCAGTTTTCAGCAACCTGGGACACTGAGCAGAGAGTCAACAGCAAGTGAGGACAATGGTGTTGGCAGATTAGGGCTGTTAGAGTGGATGGGGCCTGCGGCCAGGTGGGGAGGTGGGGAGCAGTTATGTCCTGTGGCTGCCTGTTTGTCTCCCCTTCCCATCCCAGGCCCCCTTCTCGTGGTCCCCAGGCCTGAGAGAGTGCCTGATCTTGGGACCCACCAGGAAATGTTTCTTGAATTATTCATTGGCCCTGAAAACCCAAGAATAAACAAAACCCATGTCTTGATCACTGTTAAAGCTGAGAAGTCTTTTATCCCAGATGGCATTATTCAGCTTATTGACTTACCTTGTTAACCACATTTGTTTGCTGTTGCCAAGTATGAAAAACACTCTCAAAGGAAGATACTGAAGATATGTGTTTTTAAATATGTTTCAGGCTATGATTATGATGGCAAGTAATTGGCAGGAATCCAGGTATCTATTCCCCTTTCCTAAACACATTTTCATCACTGGTGCTTGAAATTCCACTCCTGATCCATTGCTGCATACCTCTCTCCCAAAGTGTGTGCATGTTTTAGTGGGGTGGTTGTGGGAAGAGGGTTCTGCAGAGGGAGGGAGCTTGTGCCTCTGGTTGCTGTTTCCTTGTACTGCTGGCTTGCAGCTCAGAGGAGCAGCAGACGCTCTGTGTGAAGAGTGAAGAGGGTAAGTTCTTAGAAGCAATTTTGGGATCAATGTGTTCCTCTTCTAACTGGGAAGAGTATCCTTTTCCTCCCCTCTGTGCTCTGCTCTGGTTTTCTCTCACCTCCATAGCAGCTCGCTATAGCTTCGGAGATACTCATTTGTTTAACCATTCACCCAACAGTATTTAAGCACCGGCTGCATGCCAGGCCCTGTGGTGGGAGGAGGAATGTAGAGGCGCCCCAGTTCTGAACCCCTCCCTCGATGGCCCACAGACATGTGCCTCCAACTCCAGCTGCTTCAAGGTCCCACAAATGCCTTTGTATGTTATTATCTGAATACTGGGATTAAAAACTCACTCCTTAACCCTGAGTGAGTGAGAGACAGCAGTGCCCTCCAGGGACTTGGCAGAGTGCACATGCCGGGCAGCACGTAGCTGCTGGGGCAGGGATGCAGGCGTTGCTATGGAAACTGCCCAGGCAGCCTTTCTACTGACAATCTCCAGGTTCCTCTAGGCCATTTGTTCCAAGGAGACATGCGCATAGCTGTCTCTTCTTTTTTCTCATCTCTGGGAAGCTACAGAGTTGAGGGGTTTTTGGAGAGGTTGAGTGGGGCCTGGAGAGGAAAACAGCTGGGTGGCAGCGCTTCCAGCAGACCAGTGGGGCAGTGGGTCATTCCCCGACTCACAGTTCTGCCATCGTGGCTGGAGAAGTCCCTCTTAGCTGATCACATTACACTATGCCCACTGCCCGCCCCTCTCCCAGCCTGCAGAGGCTGTATGGCATTTGGGAACAAGGCTAGGAGAGCAAAAGTGCTGTACATAAGCCTCGCTCAGTTTCCCAGAAGCCAGGCTCAAGGGTCCGGGGTCTCTGAGACAGTGTGTAACAGTTGAAAGAGCCTGGGGGAGCTGGGAGGCCTGGATTCTGGTGTAGTGTGATCTTAGGCAAGTCATCTCTACCCTCCAGGCTCATGTCTGCTCATCTGGAAAATGAGAGGACTGGAACAGAGCAGTGATTCCAAAGAACTGCACCAGAATCACCTGAGAATCCTAATTTAAAAATGTGTATTTCTAGGCCCAGCTCCAGGGATTCCTATTAAATATGTCTGGGGTGGGCCTTGGGAATCTGTATTAAGGTGAATGTAAATTCATTTCATTTGGAGAGTCTGTTGATGTACTTGAGAAATTAGAGAAATCTTGAGAGCAGTCACACCAGGACTGTGAATCACTGAATTAGAGGTAAATGTCAAATACACCCAGAGAATATACCAGCATGTTATCCGATCAGTCCCAGGCCTCTATGGCAGTGATGCCACTAACCTCATGCTGTAGTGTCTTTTAGTGCGCGCACACACACACACACACACAAAATGACTGGCATTGAAACCCTCTCAGGCAGGCATGGCTTCAAAGGTGGACTTTACCATCAGGTGTGGATGGCCCTCATCCAGCCTCTCCCAGGTGGTTGTCACCTACTGACTGCCACACCAATGCTGCAAGAGGTGGGGGGCAAAGAATGGGATTCTTAATACTTTTTTGAAAATTTTCTTCCTTAGCTTTACTAAATGAACTCTCTCTGACTCTTATCTGACTGTTCAAGTTTTCATTTATTTATTCAACAAATATCAATTGAATACATATATGCAGCCAGACTCTGTGTTGAGCACTAGGGATACAATGAAGGACAGAGTTATAGGTCAGTTACAATATGATGTCATGAGTGCTGTGAAGGTGCCATAGGAGTACCTAGGAAGGGTTCCCAACCCAGGCTGGCCCTGGGCTGAAATATCTTCTTGTCCTTCTCCTGTTTCTAAGTGTGGGCATTCCCCAAAGCTAAGTTTTCCAGACAAAAATGGCATTTTTGGGCAGAAGGATGGGGAAAACAAGATTGGTCATGACCAGCAGACTGTATGAGTTGTGGAAAGGTTTTCCTAGCAGGAGGAACCTCACACTGGAGATGAGAACTTCAGTCTGGAGGTCAATCAGCATCAAGAAGGTCCAAACAATTTAGAAGACATGAATATCCTGGGAGGCAGGTGAAAATTAGACAGATGGGTATGTATTCCATGAATCCAGCAGTGGTTGTGTGGACTCAACCACAGCATTCTGGGACACAAGTAGGGAGGTGCCTCATCTAGAGGAACTGGAAAACTGAGCAGGAAGGAATTTCAGGCATGGACACAGACCTGGGACATGATAGGGTGGAGGACGTCAGTGAGAGATTGCTGAGGAAATTATATTTGAGCTGAGATCCAAAGAATGAGTAAGAATTAACTAGACAAGGAGAGGAGGAAATAAATCCAAGAAGAATCAGAATGTGGAAGCCCTGTAGAGGAGTCTATCATTGCCTGTTGCCTAGACAGAATCAATGGGGTCTCCTTCTACAGAGAATAAACAAGAGGTTAAGAACCTTACATACCTGGGGAGACTGGCCAGTCCCTGGGAGACATCAGGAAGTCTGCAAAGGGGACAGAATCTGGGAAGAAAGCTCTTCCCTAACCAAAGAGAATATTAATGATTATCATGCAGTTGATCTGAGGGTCTTGAGGTAGCCAGTTTGAAGATGGTGGGAAAGGAAATAGGAAGTGCTTGGATGTAGTTACATATTTTACTTCCACAAAGGTACATAGCTCATAATGGATTATTCCTGTTTTTGTTCTAAACAACTATCTCTTAAAAATTTAGGAAAGAAAGAAAAATAGATTAAAAAATATTTTCTCATATGTTTACCATTTTTGATGCTCTTCATTCCTTCCTGGAGATCAGAATTTTCATGTAGTATCATTCTCCTTCAGCCTTAAGAACTTCCTTTAACATTTCTTATATGTGGATTTACTGATGATAAATTCAGTTTTTATTTAGCTAAAATATCTTTATTTCACCTTCAATTTTTAAGGATATTTTCACTGGATATAGAATTCGAGTTTGACATGTATATTCTTTCAACATTCTATTATTGTTTTTTGGTCTTTGGGTGAGAAATTTGTTGTCATTTTGATCACTGGTCCCCTACACGTAATGTATTTCTCCTTCTTTCAGCTTTTAAGATTTTTCTCTCTGTGATTTTCAGAGATTTAACTGATATGTGGTTTCTTTGTATTTATCCTGTTTAAGGTTTGTTAAACTTCTTGGGTCTATATTTAATAAAATTTGGAAAATACTTTGGCCCATATTCCTTAAGCCATTCTTTCTGCTCAATTCTCTCTTTTGTCTCTTTCTGGGATTCCGATTGTCTGTGTGTTTGACTTCTTACTATCTCACAAATCATTGAGGTTATCTTCATTTATTTCAATGTTTTTTTCTCTTTGTTACTCAGTTTGGGTAAATTTTATGACTTTTGGTTAAATTCACAAATCCTTTCTTCTATGTTGTCTAATCTACTCTTAATCTTATTCAATTAATTTTTAAAAATTTCAGATATTAAAATTATGAGTTTTATAATCCTTATTTGGTTATTCTTATGAATTTTCATATCTCTCTTGAAACTTCTCAGCCTTTCATCCACTGTACCCATGCCAGAGATGCTTTAACATATTTATCACAGTTATTTAAACATTGTGATTGTTAATTGTACAATATGGGTTGTCAATTTGCCTGTTTTTATTGACTATTTTCTCTTAGTTATGGGTCACAATTCCCTTCTTCTTCATTAGTCTAATGATTTTTTACTATATATTCAATATCATGTATGTGAAATTATGGAGACTCTGGGTTTTATTATTTTACTCCAGAGAGAACTGAATTTTGTTCTAGATGGCAGTCAAATTACTGGTGGATCACTTTGTTCCTATGGGGGCTTCATTTAGGCTCTGTTATGTCAAGGTTATTTTTCTCTTTATCCTAGGATTTGGCCCTTAGTCTTGAGATATAGTTCCTGCTCCTAGGATATGGCCCTTCTGTGGTTTCACTAGAAAACTAAGGCCTTCTAAATTATTGGTGGTACTTTGTATTTATCCTGTTTAAGGTTTGTTAAACTTCTTGGGTCTATATTTAATAAAATTTGGAAAATACTTTGGCCCATATTCCTTAAGCCATTCTTTCTGCTCAATTCTCTCTTTTGAGAGAATTCAGTCAGTTGAAATATCTATATAGCCCTTCAGCCTTTCAGTTGCTGCTTTCTGCTGAGTTTCTTGGATTCTTACCCAAAACATGTCCAGTTAGAGTCATCCAAGAATTTGAGGGGAATTTGTACAGATTTTGGGGTTCTTCCTTTATCACTCCCTCCTTTCTAGGACTTCCTCCTTCAAGACCAACTGCTTTGGTAGCCCCTAACTCTAACTTCTGGCTCCTTACCTCAGTAAGACGAATACTTCTTGCTTGAGCTCTATTTCCCCGCATCAAACCACATAATCCTTAGAGGAAAGATCAGATAAATATGGAATTAATTCAGACTGTTTTCCTTCTTTTAAATGTCAAATCCTTTCCAGTTTTTGCCTGTCTTTCACTGCTCTCCAGTGCCTACAAACAATTGTTTTTTTTAAATATTTTATCTTGTTTACAGTTTTAAATTATCAACAGGAGAATCAGTCCAATATCATAATATAACACTGGGATAAGGATGGAAGGTAAGTGAGTTCATTTTCTGCATCTGACTTAAAGAGTTGTGTCTCCAAAGTGAAAGTGGTTAAGAATGACTCAAAAGACTTATTTGGATCTTAGGGAAGTTTAAGCGCCAAAGCTAGTCTTTTCATAGAGCCTAGAATCAGCACTCAGAATTGTGATATTGGAAACCGGTTAGGAGACCAAGGTCTTTATGTAGGCATGTATTGAAGGTTCATTTTAGAGGGGCAGCAAAGCAAACAGGGTGGGGTAGGAAGGCTCAGCTAGGCAAGTGGACAGACTTGGGGTCTGATAGAATGCAGAGGGCAAAGGACAGGGAAGAGGCAGAGATAACCCCTCAATTTTGATCTTGGAAGATAAAATAATGGCACAACCCTTGAGAAAGGCAAGCAAGAGTTTTCACAGATGGAGGTAGTGATGGCACCTGAGGTTAGTTCACCCAGAGGAGACAGTGTTGGGGTTAATTGAAGTAGAGGTGGTGGTGTCTTTGGTGGGGAGGGTATGGAGAGAGACAAGTGGAGACTCAGAGACTGATCCTTTGAAAATATTGGCATTTGGAGGATGGGAGGAGAAAATAGAAACTTCAGCAGATCTAGAGGAGGGATCAGAGAGGTGGAAGAGGATCTTTAGGAGAATCAGTTGAAAAGGTAAGCTCAAGAATAAGGGGGCCTACACAGTGTTAAAGCTCAGGAGCCCAAGTTGTCAGCAGGTAGGGAGGACCACCAGAGGCAAGTAAGGTGGTCGGCAGTCACTTGGTGAAGGTAGTTTCTGGAGAGGTGAGAACAGAAATTGTCACAGGAGGTTAGAGAGGAAGTGAATTTAGTAACTTAAAAAAAAAAAGTTCTCTGTCTTTAATGCAGTCCTATGCTTCATCTCATACTGCTCCAATCCTAGGTCAGGCCCTTAACTGCCTCTGGTCTTCCCAGAAGCTAGTGGTTGCAGCTGTCACCAAATGGCTTTTACCAGGCAATTTCAGCCATCTGGGGATTAAGCACCCGGAAGAGGACTTGGCTCTGAGGACAAATGGATGAGCACACCCAGTGAGCAGCCTCGCCTTTCCCTGCTTGGAAGATAAATGCTTTCCTACCCAGAATTTTAATTTGGACTCTCCAAACATTTAGCTAAGACGTTGGATAACACCTAATTGTATACCTGTCTTCCTTAAAGCATTTTGAACTAGATTCTCCCAGGATGCTGACTGGCTGGAGATAAGGGAGAAGGGAGACTGTGTTCCTTAAGCACCATTTTCTGTCTTACAATCTCAGCATCAGCTTCTGGAGACAGTCTTAGGTGGGATTAGCCTGGCGTTGGGTGGACACTGCAAGCTCAGAGCACTGATTAGGGTGCCTCTCCCAAACTGACAGGCTAAGACATGGATTAACTGACTGTAGAGGGAAGGTTGTACAAGGGTGGGGAGGAACTGAGGATGCTTCCTGGGGTCCAGTTTGACGATAAAGAGGCCTCTTAGCAAGGTGGGGAATGTAGGAGGAATAATGTGTTTGGGAAAGAAGGTCATGACCTCAGTTCTGAGCTGTTCTGTTTGAGAGGGCTGTGAGGCATCCAGGTGCTGCCCAGTAGTCAGAGGGCTCTGTGAGGCTTGAGCTCAGAGAAGAACCAGGGGTGGGCACAAAGAGTGAAGAGTAACTAGGCTGTAGGACTTCGGGCATGGTGCCACTGATGCTTGGTGGAGCAGCTCCAGTCTTTCCCAAAGGCCTTCCCATGGATTTAGGAATGCTGCCCCAAACAACCTAGGTGGACAAACTACTCAGTGGGGGAACTTTCTGAGTAGGAAGAACCCCAGCAGAGAATCAGGATACCTGGGTTCCAATTCCAGCTCCACTTAAACCACTGTATGACTTGAGGCAAAGAGCTTGTTGTTTAGGGGACCCAGTTTCTCACTGAAAAATGAGGGGATTAGCTCCTGCCATCTCCTCCACTGGCGCCTATGCTTCTATAGTAGGGTCTTAAAGTGGGCCTCCGGATGAGGTAGGTCAGAAGGAATGGGACACTTTGACAAAATGTAGTGACACCTTAGAGCCCCCAGAAAGAAACCTGAAGTGGCATTCCTGAAGGCCATAGAGAGAAAAGTAGTTTTTACTGATTTACTGAACACTTCAATGCACCAGGAATGGAGGAAAGCATTTTTCTTCCACTGGGTTATTTGATCTGCCCAATGCTCTCATTCCCATTTCTAGATGGGAAACCAAAGCCTTGAGGGTCCTGAAGGTGGGACACTATCCTGAGCTTATATGGCTTGGAGTGTGAAGGAGTCAGGATTCCAATCTAGGGCTCCTTAATTCCTTACCAATGCTGGCCAGCAACAGGTGCCAGGAAACGCGAGGCTAAGAGGGACAATGGGGTGCAGAGGTGGTTTGAGATAACAGCTCTCTTTTACTTTGATTTATATAAACATTGTTTGAGGTTGTGCAGGTAAGTAGTAATAATAGTAATAAGATTTTTAAAAGTCTCTTCATAGATGTGCTCAGAAAATACTTTAAAAAAATCCTTCTTTAAATAAATTCTAGTCCTTTTTCAGATAAAGGATCACCCAACTTAATTCCACTATAATGACAGCTTCCAACTTCTAGAACCAGTAGGAGTCCCACCCCAATTCCTCTCCTCCTTCCAAGCCAAGCGTAAGACCGAGCACAAAAATTAGGGAGAGTCTGAGCTGGTCCTGGGTGGAAAGGTGGTAAATGTCCCCAGTGGTGGATTGTGGAGGGCTGGATTAGGCATATGGGGCTGGGGTATGTTGGTATTACTGGATGGGACACTAGGCAGTCACTACAGAAACAAAAACAATGTCTGGCACACAGTAGGCACTTACTAAATGGTAGTTATTATTACTATTGACACACTGTTATTTTCCAAAGCACCCTGTATGCTGGAAATCCCAGACAATTCAAATGCTAATGGGTATGTGAATGCAAAGGGTAGCAGGGACCATATCCACAGAGGCAGGGTCAGTGTGATCCATTCACTGTCATATCCATAAGGCCTAGCACATAGTAAGTGCTCAATAAGCACTAAACTTTTTCTGACTAAACAAATGAATACATAAAACCAATTCAGATAACTTATCTCTGCAGGATATGGTACAACGTGCTAGTTAAAAACAGTCCAGAGCCAGACTGCTGGGGTTTCCATCCTGGTTTTGACCAGCTGGGAGACGTCGGGTAAACTACTTAACTGTACCATGCCACAGTCTCTTCATCTGAAAAAAGGGGATAATAATAGAAGTAATCCTCTTAAAGGGGTGTTGTGAGGCTTAGGTGAGTTAATATCTGTGATGCCCCTAGAACAGTCTCAGGCACATAATAAGAGCTATGTAGTGGTTTGCTATTATTTTTATCTCCATGAGAAGCATTTGCATTTTTAAAAGAGACTCTAAATGCCGAAGTACTTATGACTGAGTATAGAGCCCAAAGAATGAATCATTAATGACTGAATTTCAGTATCTTTCAAAACACACCAAGAATACAATATCACCCAAGACCCAGTTCAGGTGCTGTTTTGCTGGGACTGAGAGAAGATTTAGGAATCTTGCATGAGCACAATTGTCCTTGGTCCCAAGTAACCAGCAAAATTGCTAACTTCTATTTCCTAGGGAGGAGAATGGCTTCACCAACTCTCCTGTGAGAGGGAGGGAAGAAGTGGCTCAAAGTGGTGCAGAGTCCACCCACCTTTAACTTAACCTGGACCTTCCTTGTTGGCCCAGGACTTGAGAAACTTCCACAGCCCTGGGAATTTACCTAATTAGAAATGCTTCTTCTGTGAGTTGGGATAAAAAAATGAGGACATTTTCATTTAATGAGAGGATCACATGTGACCAATAACAGAAGTTAGGAGTTAGGACAGTGAAGCATTCCTTACTATTAATCCTACTTGTAATACAATCTGTTTCATTATTTGTATCCATCTGGGTTCAGTCAGGGAAGCTGAACCATTCTGAGTACTGTGGAATAACGAATTAGAGGAAGTGGACCTTACACAGGTGGGGGAGAGTCTGAGGGAGCACAGGGCTGAAAAGGGGATTTGAAAGATCACAGAAGAGTCACCAACCAACCTTAGTGCTTGTAAAAGAGCTGAAACCTGAAGGGAAGTCTGGATGCCGGGCACATCCTGCAGCTGGAATTACCCTGCAAAGGGGGCTGGTGTAGAAATCTGTGGAAGGTGGAAGGGTCAGCATGACTATTGCCTCTGTGAGTTTGAGGCAAAATGTATGGTGGTATGAGCTGGGCTCACTGCTGGGCCTTACGGCTGGCAATAGGGAAAGAGCTAGGAGATGAGCTGGTCATGGAGTGGGGGAACCGCCTGCACCTCTGTGCTGTCTCTCACCTCCTCTACCATATGAGGCAATGGCTGATGCTTCTGACAGTCAGAATAGACAAGGAGGTTTTGTGAGACAGAGTTCCAGCATAGCCAAGTTGATGACATAATAATCGAGTACATTATTATAATGATGTAATACAATTCATGGTTGTTTATATTTTTGTTAATTTATATTTTGCCTCATTTCAGAAAAGAATGTCTGAAGCAGCTTGGAGAAGCACTTGCAATTGAGTGGAACTTTTAAAGGAAGTGAAGGAGAAAAAGAGAAAAGTGTAGGGCAATAAAATAATTCTGGGGTAGTTTTAATGTTCCAGAAATTCATCTAAGACCCTGTTCAATGAGGACAGGGCTATGGATTTGGCTCGGAGCATTCTTGCAGCCAAAACAAATGTTTTGTGACAAAGATTGTCACCAAGGAAGTGGCACAGATTTTCCTGGTCCCAAGTCCTAAGGGAAATATCTCCTGGGGCCCTAAAAAAATAGCATTGCAATAGAGCCTTGGAACTAGTCAATGAAAGCTGTACCATGAGGGTACAGACTGTCTTGCCAGAATGTGGACAAGAGACAATTTCTAAACATCCTATACAGAAGAATGGATGATCTGTGTATCCTGTAAGCCAGGGGTTGACAGACTTTCTCTAAAGGGCCAGATAGTGAATATTTTAGATTTTAGGGCCATTAGGGCTTGTTAAAACTACTCAAATGGTCATTGCAGGGTAAAAGCAGCCATAGAGAATCTGTAAACAAATGAATGTGGCTGAGTTACAATAAAACTTTATTAAGGGACACTAAAATTTCAATTTCCATTAAAGGACACTTATTATTTCCATGTGTCACACAATATTATTATTCTTCAGAGTTTTTTTCCCAACCATTTGAATGTGTAAAAACTATTCTTGGCTTGGGGACTGTAGCCAAACAAAAACAGGCAGCAGGCTGGATGTGGCCCACCGCCATTGTTGCTGACCTCTGCTTCACATGCATAAATGTGTAATTTTTATACTTGGTTAAGAATGTGGCAGATGATGGCACAAGAACAGACCTATAAATCAATGAAATAGAATAGAGAACCCAGATATAAGCCCATGAATATATGGTCAATTGATATATGACAAAGGAGCCATGACTATACAATGGGGAAAAGACAGTCTTTTCAATAACTAGTATGAGAAAACTGGACAGCTACATGCAAGAGAATGAAACTGGATCACTGTCTAACTCCATACACAAAAGTAAACTTGAAATGGATTAAAGACCTAAATGTAAGACATAAAACCATAAAACCCTTAGAAGAAAACATAGCCAAAATCTCTTGAACACAAGTATGGGCAGTTTTCTTCTGGACACATCTCCTTGGGTGAGGGAAGCAGAATAAAAAATGAACAAGTGGGACTACATCAAACTAAGAGCTTATGTATAGCAAAGGACACCATCAGCAGAACAAAAAGGCAGCCTACAGTATAGGAGATTATATTCATAAATGATTTATCAGATATAGTGTTAATATGCAAAATACGTAAAGAACTCAAGTCTCAACACCAAAAAACAAATAACCTGATTAAAAAATGAGCAGAGGACCTAAACAGACATTTTTACAAAGAAGAAATACAGATGGCCACAGGCACATGAAAGGATGCTCTACGTCACCAATCATCAGGGAAATGCAAATCAAAACCACAATGAGAGATCACCTCACACCAGTCAGAGTGGCCACTATCCAAAAGACAAGAAATAACAAGTGTTAGTAAGGATGTGGGGAAAAGGGAGTCTTCATACTCTGCTGGTGGGAATATAAATCGGTGCAGCCACTGTGGAAAGCAATATGGAAGTTCCTCAAGAAACTAAAATTAGAAATATCATATGACCCAGTAATTTCACTTCTAGAAATTTACCTGAAGAAAGCAAAATCCCTGATCTGAAAAGACATATACACCCCTATGTTTATCACTGCACTATTTGCAATAGCCAAGATATGGAAGTGTCTATCAATAGATGAATGGATAAAGATGTGGTACATATACATAATGGAATATTATTCTGCCATGAAAAGAAAGAAATCCTGCTATTTGTGACAACATGGATGGACCTAGAGGGTATTAAGTTCAATGAAATACACCAGGCAGAGAAAGACAAATACCATGATTTCACTTATTTGTGGAATGTAAAACACAGCAAAACAAAATGAACAAAACAGCAGTAGACTCATAGACATTGAGAAGTGAATGGTGGTTACTTTGGGGGTGGGTGGGTGGGAAGAGTGTGGGAGATAAAGAGGCACAAAATTCTCAGTCATAGTATAAGGTGGTAACAGAGATGGTAGTACAGCATGGAGAACATAGCCAGTGGTTCTGAAACATCTCTCTATGTTGACAAATGGTAACTGCACTAATGGCTAAGGATTTAATAATGTGGGTAACTGCTAAGCCACTGTGTTATATACTTGAAATGAATGTGAGATTGTACATCAACGATACTTCAATAAAAAAAGATATTAAATGATAAAAAAGAGAAGAAAGTGGGAGGTGAAGGGTTTGAGGTCAGCTTGGGTAACACTAGCTACGTTAACAGACAAGCCTCAAAATCTCAGTAGCTTAGCTGTGAAGTGTATTTCTGCTCAAGTAAAGTCCAAACAGGTGTTCCTAATGGGTGGGTGACTTTTCTCCAACAGTCAGGGACCTGGGCTCCATCCACCTTATGGCTCCACTCCCAGTCAACAGATGGGGGAAGATAAAGGGATGGTGAGCCCACTTCTTAACAGTATCAGCCTGGGAGTGGGATCCGCAGCTGGGCAACGGTTAGATGATGTCTAAACGATTAGTTGGGATTTATTTACAGGCAGAAAAGTATTTGGGAGGGACAGACTTCACAGTGCTTGCTCAAATCTAGTTGATTTCTCTTTGGGTTAAAAAATTCTTGAAGTAAACCAACGGAGGTCCTCAGAAGGCACTAGGTCATCTAGTTCTAAGATGTTACAATATGTTCTCTGCTGGTTCACCAGATTGTGGTTGTTCCCTGCTTGTTCCCATTATTCAAGGACAGAGCCTCCCACCTGGCTCTCCTGCAGAACAAGGAGGCCCCGGAGGGTAGGGGGTGGGATGGGGTGGTAGGTGGTGATGGTGGTGGTGCATGAATGACTGTGAATCCCTCTGGGCCAGCTCCAACCCCTCTGATTCTCAGATCTCTTTTTTGTGGGCTATCTCTGCTTTACTTGCACTAAACTCTACTCCCAAACTTCCTGGAATTTTCAACCATCCCTGTGTGTCTTGTCTTCCTTACAGTCTGAAGTGCTTAGCATATAGTAAAGCACTCAGTGAATGATAGTTACTATCATTATGTAGTGATTATCTTGTATTTAGCAGGGGGACATAAGGGGAAGGGCATCAGAGGTAATGGGAACAGTGGAATCAGGTACATGATTTTCAGAGCCTGGTGCAAAGCAAGAATGTGTTTTCAGTGTGCACTGTTTCCTGGAGATGTGCACTGCGGTAGCCCTCTTTCCTGACCACACAACCTAAAATGGGCTGCCAGCTTCTCACTTTCAGAGCACCATTATTTTTCCCTCAAAGAGTGTATCATAATTTGCATTGTATACTTACTTAGCTTTTTACTTTTCAACTGCTTCCTCCCTATACTGTAAGAGCTCTGAAAGTAGGGATCATACTTTTGTCCTGTTAACCACTGGCTCTCTGGGTTTGATACAGGGCTTGGTGTTACAGGTACTCAATTCCTGTTGACTGACTGACTGACTGACTGAATGAAAGCCTTTACGGCAAGGGGAACAGGGTCACATAGAGCTGAATAAGGAGGAATTAAGCAACAGCATGGCACCGATACTGAGAGAACATGAAGCTTGAGGGCGGGATGTGCTGGGCACTTCTCTGAGAGGCCTATCTGTCAAAGCTCTTAGAACTGTGTGCTGATCGTTCTCTAAGTGGGGATAAATATTAACACACCATCATGACGCTAAATGTGAACTCAACCTGTGCAGTACTAATTGAAGGCCCTATCTCTTGATATGGCCACTAGACACACAGGGGAAGAGAGTCTGCCTCAGCCAGACTGAGCCTCTGCTGTCCTCTCTTCAGTCCCGGCTCCACGTCCTGCTATTCTCTGCCCTTTCAAGCTGCTGTGTTCTGCCTCTCTATTTATTTTTGGTGCTCCCTTTCTCATGCCCAGAAGGCTGCTTTTCTTTTGGGCCCCTGCAATCCAGAAGGGTCTCAGACATTCTGGTCCTTGACTTGTGGCATGTCTGCTGAATCGACAGCCCCTGTGCTCCTGTCTTTTGCTCTGGTCTCGCTGACTGCCTTGGCCAGAGAGCCCCTGCTGCTGGCCTGTCCCCACCGGCCAGCACTGGCTCTCACCGATCCATGTCATCTTTGCCACCTGAAACCCACTCTCTGAGGCTACAGTAGCTCTCTCTCCAGAAATCTTGCCATTTGCAACAACATGATGGCCCTAGAGGGTATTATGCTAAATGAAATAAGTCAGACAGAGAAAGACAAATATCTCATGCTTGATCTACTTATATGTGGAATCAAAAAAAATAACAAGCGCACAAAAAAAACAGACTCATAAATACAGAGAACAAACTGGTGGTTGCCACACGGGAGCAGGGTGGGGTGGGGTACAGGTGAAATAGGTGAGGGGGATAAAGAGGGACAAACTTCCAGTTATAAAATAAGTAAGTCACAGGATGAAAAGTACAGCATAGGGAATATAGTAAAAAATACTGTAACAGCTTTGTATGGTGACAGGGTACCTGTATTTATCATGTTGTAATATGTATATTAATATGTTATATTAATATATTGGTATATAAAATAATACCAAGAGGGAGGGAGAGCCATTTCTCATGCTCCTGTGGCTTGAGAAAGCAGGCATTACTTCATCACTAAGTTCTAGAAAAACCAAACCTTAGAGTAAAAACAAACCCTCTTTGTACTTCCTTCTTAAACTTCCTTTCTGAAATTTGTTTGTATATTCAGTCAGCAGAACTCAGAACCATAACTCAGTGGACACCAAGGTTTCTGCTGGAAAAATGAATAACATTTTATGTATTTATCTATTATTGTTATTTAAAATTTGTTACATTTTATAATGATGCACATACTATAAAATTTGATGGGTATGACAAAGATAAACAGAAAGTGTTAAGTCCCCACCCCCCATGGGCCCCCACTGCCCCCACTTCCCCTCTGTACCTTTCTTGCATAACCTTCTGTGATCTGTGCACTTACAGACAGGCAGATATTTTCACTCTACTTCTCCTCTCCCTGTGCTTACGTTGTTCTTTGCCCTCTTTCTCTTTCTCCTCTTGCTTTTTTCTCTAAACAGTATGTCCAGTATCAGTAATTCAAAAGCTTGACATCTCTTTGTATCTGTACAGTATTCTATTATTTGGACAAATCATAGTTTACATTAATAAAATGACATGTGTAACTTCACACATATTCAAGTATATTTGTGAATACATTCCTAGAAATCAAAGGGTATGTCCATTTTAATTTGACGGAGATTGTCCAATTGCCCCCCCAGGGAAATTTGTGGGAATGCTTGTTTCCATACATCTTTGTCAGTATAGTTTCTAAAATCTTTCAGTGTTGCCAAGCTGTGAGCTGGAAAATGCAGTCATTGTTACCTTAATTTACATTTTTCTTTTTATAAGTGATTTTAAGTATATTTTCACATCTTTAGAGCATTTATGTTTTCTTTTCTGTGAGCTCTTCATGTGCTTGCCCATTTTTTCAAATGGGACAATGATCTTTTTCTCACTAATTTGTCAAAGTATGTTTAAAGGAAATTTGTTTATGATGGGTTTGTCTTGAGGAATATTAAAAAATCTTTAATGTAACTAAACTCATCTTTCTTTTGAGGCATCTGGATTTTTGTGTAATGCTTAGAAAAGCTTTCATCAGTGGTTATTACAAAAATTCTCCTATGAGATTTCTAATAATTTAATTTTTTTTAACATATCAATCTTTGCTTCATTTGGAATTTATTTTGTTAGAAACAGTAAGATAAGAACCCAGGTTAATTTTTCTTCCCAGATGGTCACCCTGATGTTCCAACACCATTTATTAGTTAATCCATCTTCTCCTCGATGATTTGAACAACCACCTTTAGCATATGCTAAACCCCTATCGGGTTTGTCTCTGGGTCTGTTTCTGGACTTTTTACTCTGCCCACTGGTCTGTCTGTCTAATCAAGTCTGGGTGCGTGTTTTAAACTCTACCTTCCTCTATCACTATGCCAATGGGTTTACAACAATGTCTGAGGCTAATTTAGGAGTGCTGTTGGTATCTGGCAAAGCTAACTGGGCCATATGGAGACTGAATCCTAGATTCAGACTGAAGCCCAGATCACTCCCCATTTGGCCCTTTTGTCAACTGTAACAAAAGAGACTCTGTCAAGGAGGAGCCATGGGCTGGGAAGGTGCAGACACCACAGCTTGCTCTCGTTGAGCCTCACGACCACCCTAGGTGGGTAGAGTATTCCTTGGGTTATTTTGGCTGCAAGAAACAGAGACACACTGGGCCTAGTTTAAATATTAAGGGGTGCATTGTTTTCCTCTATAAATAAGGGGGCATGAATCTCAGCCACCTGATCAGGAGACACCACACAAGACCTCATAGGAAGGTTACTCATTTATTTTTCTTTTAGAATTGTTCATCATTTATAACTTGAAAAACATAAGCATACAAAGCTCATTTAACAAGGTTGAATGCATGTATACTTAGGGACCTAAATTAGACATATTAGAGTGCTGACCTCTGTCAAGTCCTAGGGAGGAGAAAGGTACAGGTAACAGGGTTGAAGGGTTAGAAAAGAAGGAAATGAAATAAATTATAAGTAGAGGAACCTTTCATGCACAGATGAGAGTGTGCTAGGTACTGAAGGATAATGAGCCATTTATATCTGAGATCCTTTAAAAAATTGAAAGTCAAAATGTGAGGCTCTAGACAGAACCCACACTTTGCTGGACTTGTTGAGACAGGTCTCCAGCTGTTGGCAGGTTACATGGGGATTGACTGGGGCCCAGAGAAGCAGTGATTGGCTTGTCCCATAGGAAGAAGAAGAAGCACAGGTCAGCTGGGTCTCACGGACATGTAGCGCCCTGCAGCTCAGAGTAAGGTCTGAGACCACAGGCATGGCCATCACCTGGGAGCTTGTCAGAAATGCAGAATCTCAGGCCTCGCTCCAGAGCTGCCTATTTACAGTCTGCCTTTAAACAAGATCCCCAGGTGATTAGAATAAATCATTAAACTTTGAGAACTTCTGTGTCAGGACATAGTTTGGGAATTGGTTGTGCAGGAGCCAGTGCAGCTCAGCCTACTGAGCCACCTCAGTGCCCCTATACAGTGGCTGTCACAGCATTGACTGCAGGAGGGAAGCAGTCCTGAGAGGTGACAAAGTTTAGGAAGTAGCCTCAGAGAGCAGCCAGAGTAGGATGAGTGTGGAGGTCACTGGAGTTGGGAAGGTCAGGAAGCAGTTAGGCCAGGGTGTTTGGTAGCTGTCTGCAGGGTCACTGAAGTCTCCCAAGATTCTGCAGGATTGGAGAGAGAGGAAAACTATGATCCAAGTGCTGGAGAGGGCAGTGAAAGAGGAGGAGTGGCCAGGATGTCAGGAAACGGGGAAGGCCTAGGGTGACCTGGCTGGAGGCCGTGAGTCTGAAAGGAGCTGGACTCACAGACGGCAGGAGCTCATGCACCAGAAGCACCATCTCACCTGTAATCCTCAGGTCTCAGGTGTGTGGAGGAGAAGCCTCTAGAGGAGAGTCAGGGTTCAGGTAAGGCCCAAATGTGAAGGGTACGTTCTGGAGAGCAGCTAAGAATGCAGGGGAGTTTCCTGGGCACAAAACTGGGGCTCCAGAAGGCACACTGTAGGTGTTGGGAAGCAAACAGAGATGTGGAAAGTTCGATGGGGAGTAAACTGGAGCAACACAGGGAGGGGATGGAGGAGGGAACATAACTGAAGGGGAGCCAGCCCATGGGGAACACTATCAGTCAGGATGGATAGGTGCACTGTGGCAACACATGCCCCGATTCTTGGTGGCCTAAAACTACAAAGGTTATTTCTTGCTTATACTACTTGTCCATTACAGGTTGATGGGACTCTGTTCCATGTCATCTTCTCTTAGGGGTCCAGCTTGACAGAGGCTCTGTCTCTGTGCTTCCATGACAGGCAAAGCTCAATAAAAATCATGCACTTGCTGGAGTTTTCCCTGATCAAACACATCCCATGGTCACATCTAAATTTAAAGGAACATGGTTAAGCAATCTTACCATGAACTTGGAGGGAGAACTAGAAATACTTGGTGACTAGAATTAAAGATTATCACAGGTAATGATTATAACTTACAGGGATGTGAGTCATTGGGTGAATTAACTGATTTGAAGTTTTAGAACAGAACTCTGGGGCAGAGTCATGTTGGCATGAAACCAGCTGCCATCCATTGGGAGCTGGCTGAGTCCTGATGGCACCAAAGATCCATGCCTATTCTGCAGGCATGAGGTAGTTCAAAAGATATTTCCAGAAGCTTAGTAATCAGAAATCTACACAGACATACACAATTCCTAGGATATCATGTTACCCTGCTCTTTGCCCTAAAAAAGCTGGTCTTTGTCATGCCTCATATAAAAAAATTACCGAGTATCATAATTCTTCCAAGTGGTAAAGATACCTCAAGACAAATGCTGGGCATAGAAGCCACAGGGCATAAATCTGCAAAGAAGTTAAAAGCTAACCTTTTCGAAGAATATTGCTTCTTTCTCACTTACCAACTTTACATTTCCCTGTATGGCCCCGGAAGATGGCTGGTTAGCCAGAGACGGGTAAGATTCCTCAAGGGAGGAACAACCTAAGACAGGCACAGTCATAGGGGGGCCATCAGGTGAGAAATTGGGGATCAACAGAGGTGAGGTTTAGAACCTCACCCACCCTGTTTTGAGAGAAATCTTCTGCATCCATGGATGTTTTGTTGCCCTTGTCTAGCTTGGATTAATACTTAGTCTACAGGCACAGACCTGATCATCTACATTTGCCCTCTTACAGCACTAGATTATGTTTCCTACCTTTATCTTGCATCTACCTACCACTTCAGCATTTTATTAAAAAAAATAAGGGAGAAATGTGGGATTCACATATAAATCAAGTATAAAAATCAAATGAATAATCATATCTGACTTGATTGTTTATAGTTCATGATGTGTGATCAAAACCGAAAGTTTCTGTGATATGACTGCCCTTGCACTGTTCATCATGTAAGAATTTGTTCGTTATGCTTCAGATGATTGGAGACTGTTGAGAATTAGGCTTGGGGTTGATTAATGATTGTGCACTGAGTCCTCTATACAGAATTTTATTGTTGTTAACAACCATTTGATCAATAAATATGAGAGATGCCCTCTCAAAAAAAAAAGCGCTGGTCTCTGTAATTAATGGTTTTGTTTTCAGGCTGAAGAAATACTGGATACATAACAGTATCAGCAAAAAGACAAAGAACAGGGACATATTGTTCTTCTGGATGTTTTAGCAGATACTTTAATCTTGACTCCCTGAAATCCCATGTCTCCTTGAGATAACAACCAACATTGTAAGTGGGAGTAGTCAACCTCACATTTTCTCTGACGGCTACAACCCTATCAATAGTGATGTCACACTTTGCTCTCTGATAACATTTAGAGAAGCAAATTATCAATGTTCTCTGACTGACCAGAAAACAAGTGTCCTGTGGCTATTTTGAATGCCAGCCTTGTAATTCTGCAGAAATGTAAATATTAAATCAAGAATGTTAGGGGGTGGTGAAATGGGTGAAGGGGATCTAAAGGTACAAACTTTCAGTTATAAAATAAATTAGTCATGGAGATATAATGTACAGCGTGGTGGCAGTAGTTAACAATACAGCATTGTATATTCAAAAGTTGCTAGGAGAGTAAATCTTAAAGTTCTCAACACAAGGGGAAAAAAATTATATGTGGTGATGGATGTTAACTAGACTTGTTATGGGGATCATTTTGCAATGTATACAAATGTAATACAATAAATACCAAATCAGGTTGTATACTTGCAATTATACAAGGTTATATGTCAATTACATCTCAATTAAAAAATTAAAATGAAAAAAAAAAGGCATGTTAACCTTACTTGGCTCTAGGACCATCTTGATCCATATAATCTGTTGTGATTAGACAACCAATTCCTAAATTCCCCATCTGGATTATTCTGCAGGAAACTGATGCTGGACCCCAACACTTATGAAGCAGTGATGTAGGGGACATTGGTGGCTGCCCACCACATCCCCTCTTCTTCCTAAAAAAATTGGTATTGTTTGGGATCCACCAAATGACTAAGGGAAGGTGACCCTGTCCTCAGCTTTAGGGGTGGTCCCTGATTAGTCTAAGCCAGGGCATCTCAATCTGGGCACTACTGACATTTGGGGCTGGATAAATCTTTGTTCCAGGGGCTGTCATGTGTATTATAGGATCATGAGCAGCATCTCTGCCAGGAGCACCCCTGACTCCAGTTGAAACAACCGAAAATGTCTCCAGATGTTGTCAAATATCTCCTGGGAGGCAAAATCACCCCTGTTGAGAACCACTCACGTAAGCCAACCATGATAATTTTATTCCTCTTTCTAGATAAATGGTTCAAGAATGGGTGTGTGACAGTTTGGCTAGTGAGGCTAAGGGGAAAGAAAGCGACTGGGGAATTTTAGGAAATGGTTTTTTCCTTATAAGAAAGAGACCCAGGAGGAGACAATTCCTTTCCCTGTCTGTGCACCTTGTAGTTTGTGGATGAAACCTGGACATTAGGCAGCCATCTCACTACCAGCAGGAATATTAAGTCAACCCAGGGAGCAAGGCAGAGCCAAGAGATTCTCAGAGAAGCAGGGCCAGAGCCCTGAGGCACCCAGCCTGGACAGGCCAGCCCACCACTGGGCAGCTTGTATTTGCAACAACAAATATATTTTTTGTTGGAGCCGGAGTGTTCTGTTCCTTGCACCTGAAACCACTGATCTGAAGTCATGGAGAGAGAGCGGCACAGAGAGAGGCAGGGACCTCACGAGTTCCTGCAGGGACAAGTGTCCTCTTAGTTAGAAGGAATCTATTGCCCTTGATTGAAGTGACAGGAGACTAGGAAGTTTACTTGGGTTTTTGGCAAGTTTGTAAGAAAGAAACTGAACTCCTGCTGTCTGGAGGGGAGGGATTGGGGCAGCTATAAAGATAAGCACCAGATGCTGTTGGACCCATAACACATACAAAGATCAGAGAAGTGCAAAGGGATGGTGCTTAGCAGATGGGGGAGTCAGATTTAGATGCTCAGATTGACATGGTTTCAGTTGATCTCCAAATACTGAGGCCAAGTACCCAGAGTCATGCTACAGTCCTGGTTTTTGTACTGGCTGCATTGCGGAGTCACCTGGGGGAGCTTTAAAAAATACCGATGCCTGAGTCCTTCCCCCAGACATTTGGATGTGACTGAACTGGGATGTGGCCTGGGTATCACTTTTTTGTTTTTAAGCTTAAAACTTGGAATTTTTGGTGAATTCAGATGTTTAATCCCATATCCTCTCCATCCTATTGTGTTGCCTTTACACCAATAGATTTTTTTCTCAATTTAATTCCATGTTTTTTGTGCATAGATAAACTATGTGGTACAAAGACAACACAATAAAGTCTCTCTCCCACCTGTCTCCTGGTCCTCCAGCTCCTCGACCTAGAGGATAGTTTGTGAGTCTACACATATATGTATATTTTCAGTACCTTTTCATACATTAATGATGAACTTGTATGCATCTCATGTTTTTGACTTCACTTTACCTAAGAAGAAATGATATTTGACAAAGCACTGTTCAGCCTTCCTGTTTTTTTCTAGTTGTCATCCAAGTTCCTTGTATACTGAGATTCCTAGACAGTCTGTCTTTTTGTTAGGCTCAGATCAGTCCTGTGTGAGGCCAGAGACAGCCATGTAAAAGCTGGTATTTATATTTATATTCATCAAACCACCCTTGGCTGACTCTGGCCAGAGGCTCTGTCTTTTCCTCTGCCAAAACTCTATTACATATAAAATGCACACATGTTTGACTCTCAATTATAGACTTTTCCATTCTGTCTTAATAGTTTTATGGGTTGGTTTTATATCTCTGATTAAATAGTCAATCTCTCAGGGGCAAGAACCACACTTGTGTTTCTTTTGTGTTTGTTACAGCACTGAGAAAACTGTCCTGAATATTTTAAGGTTTTTAAAAATAAATGTTTGCTGATTGATTTATTTTTGGGGGCTGTGGAGTGTAAATTATATGGATGTCTCATCACACTTCAACATTTGTGTGTGTGACCATGTGTCTTATATGAGAGAGATAGAGAGAGAGAGAGATGTTGAGAGAGAGGGATCTGAGAATCAATAAATAATAAACTCCAGGCATGCAGTTTGGAGCCAGAAAAGGCAAAGACAGAAGTCTCAGCCTTATGTGAATAACTCACCCTTAGTTTGTCCTGTGTAAATTGGGGCTTACACAGTATCTACTCCAATCACCTGGGATTGGGAGCTTCGTAAGAGGTAATACATACTTGGAGCACCTTGTGATTATTATCTGGTCCACATGAAATGGGACCAGAAGAGGGAAGTTGAGAAAACCCTCTAGAGTTAGTGTATGGAGAAGGTATCATAGCTGACATGATCCACTGGGTTTGGTGCTCTCTGCCTGGGGCCAGTGGGTTCTGTAGCACTGGATTATAGGATGTCCAAGTGTTTCTGAGCCACAGGCATCTTCCTCTTCATCCTTCACTCCTAGCCGAAGCCATCAACTTCTTCTCAGACTTCAAAACATCTAAAACCATAGCCTGACTCCCTATCCCAGACTCACCTTGGTTCAGGCCTTGGTTCTTACAGCTTCAGTCTCTTTCTGTCTCTTGTCTCTGACCTTTCCCTCTCCCTCCCCTCCATCCACATGGAGGACAGTTATTGCTCCAGAAAAGCAAATATGATCACAGATTCTTTAAGCAGCTCTGTTGGATCTAAATTTACACTCAAACCTATAAATCTTTGCTGTTTCTATATCTAAAGATGGAGGCACAGTTATGAGACTATTGTAATCAAGTGAGAGATGTTGGATGTTTGAACTTAGATGGGAGAGATGGGAAAATATTTGAGAATAATATATAAAATAATAACTCCTGTGTATTATTATACAAAATGTAAGTGATGGTTATCTCTAAGATTTCTTCTCTTCATTTATCAAACAAATATTTATTGCATGCCTATGACAGGCATCATTCTAGGCACTGTGGATATGAAGGAACAATAGATACAGATCCTGACCTCTTGTAGCTCACAGTCTAGGGAGAAGGGAAAGGATACACAGCAAATCAACAGCAACTCAATCAGGGCAACATGATAGTGACTTGGGGAACCATTTGGGAAGAGCTGGTCAGGGCAAAGTCCTCTGAGGAGGTGATATTTAAGCTGGATCTCAGTGAGGAGGAAGAGTCAGCTGGAAGCAGATCTGTAGAAGAATATTCCAAACAGAAGAAAAAGGAATTGTGAAGGCCTTTGGGTAGGAAAGAGTTTGGCATTTTTGAGGAATGGTGGAGTGGGGGAAAGTGGTATGGGATGGGTGGTAGGGGAGGCAGGGGTCATAAGACTTAGTGATCATTGTCAGGAGTTTGAATTTTATTCTAAGATTGGAAGCCATTAAATAAATATCTTTGACCCAGGGAGAGACATAGAGTGGTTTATATAGGCATAACTCATTTTATTAGCTTTATTGCACTGCTCAGATACTGAGTTTTTTTTTTAACAGATTGAAGGTTTGTGGCAACCCTGCATAGAGCAAGTCTATCAGCACCATTTCCCCAACAGCATTTGCCCACTTTGTGTTCGTGTCCCTATCACATTTTGGTAATTCTTGCACTATTTGAAATGTTTTCATTATTATTAGATTTGTTATGGTGATCTGTGACCGGTGATTACAAGTTGCTAAAAGCTCAGATGATGGTTATCATTATTTAGCAATAAAGTGTTTTTTAACTAAGGTATATACATTTTTTTTAGACATAATGCTATTGCATACTTAGGACTATAGTATAGTGTAAACATAACTTTTATATGTACTGGGAACCAAAAATTAATTAGACTTGCTTTATTTCAGTGCTCTGGAACCAAACCCTCAATATCTCTTAAACAGGTCACTTTGGCCCCTGAGTGAGGAAGAGATCTGGGGTCAGGGTGGAGGCAGGCATGGATGGAAGCAGGGGGTAAGGTAGGATGATGTAGTATTGTCTCTGGCAGAAACACTGGTGGCTTGGCTAGGAGGTGTCCAAGGACATGGAGAGAAGTGGTCAATCACAGAATCTATTTTATGCGTCAAATTGACTGCCTGTTCATGGATTGGCTGGATATGAAGGTAAGTGGCAGGAAGGAATTCAGGATAACTTAGGGTAAATGACTTAATTGATATTTGGTGAGACAAGTGAGAAAGGAATAGATATGGAAAGTAAAGTTGAGTTCAGCTTTGGACATATTAAGTGTGAGATGCTAGTCACTTCAGTGGAGATGACAAATGATAGTTGGAGAGGTAAGTCTGGAACTCCAGGAGAGGTCCTCACCATAGATTTACATTCGTGAGTCATCAGCAGGTAGATGATATAACAGTCATGGGGCTGGGAGAGACCACCCAGGAAGAGAGCCTAACTAGATCAGAAAAGAGGGTGGAGGACAGTCCTGGAATATGCCAGCATTTACAGTGAGGGGCTAAGGAGCTTGGGAAGTGAGCTGAGAGGGTAACCAAGAGGGTGGAGTTCCCAGGTAGAGAATCAATCCCAGGTAGAGAATGTGTGGGGGATGTGGTAAGCTGTGCCCAACCAACATCCCTGAGAGGTGGGGTAAGATAAGGGCAGAAAAGATATGAGAACACAGGATTTGGCAACATATAGGTCATTATGGTGACTATGACAAAAGCTGTTTGGGACCCAAGCCTGACTGGAGTACAGGCAAGGAGGGGTGAGGAGGTGTAGTTGGCAAGGGTACAGAGCGTTCAAGAAGTTTTGCTGAGAGGCTGGATCATGGATGTTTCATTTTTTGTTTGTATATCCTTATTTTCCAACAATGAACATTTATTACTTGTATGATAATAATTATAAATACATTGCAAGGAGCACCCCACTCTTTATGAGAGAAGGAGAACTCCTCCTCCATAGAACACCTTCATCTTCTCTACTCCAAACCTGGGCTTGCTTTTTGCAACAAGCACCACCTGTGTCTGCCTCAGTCAGTATTTCATTCTTGCCAGCTTTCATTCATTATATATAATATACTTGTAGTCTGGTGCCTGGCATTAGCTCTGGCTGAGGCTCCCACTCCTGTCAGCATCCATAAGCTACCCCCGCCCCCCGACACACATGTCCAGGATCATTTGGTTACACACTTATCACCCATCCAGTTTCACCCATGCATCAGCGCCACAGCTGCAGACAAAGCTCCTTTCCTACCTCCTACTTCCACAGCTCTTAGAGTGGCAGTGTAGGATAATAGAAAAAAGAATAGGGTCTCAAAGTCAGACAGATGTAGGTTCCCTTTCTCCATCTGCCACTTACTAGTTGTGTGACCTTGGGTAAGTCTCTTATGAGCGCCGTGCCTCAGTTTCCTCATACATAGAACTAAGTTAATAAATCCCACATCCTATCAGTTTGGTGATGCCTGGCATAAAGTAATAGCAACTGCTATGGCTCATTTTGCTTCAGCGTTGTTCGGGCGCGTTAAGTCACAGTAGATGAGAACGAAGATGCTTCAGAAATGTGACCCGGCATTGGGGGCCCCTCACATGACCCGGAGTTATCCTCCTGTGTCTCCTGGCACAGGGCATGTGCTGGTCGGTAACCCGTCTTTCCAGTCTCCCCACACACCGGGTCTGTGAAGACGTGCCCCCTACCCGTAGCTGAGCTTGACGCGGCGGTGGCTCATGCGCCTTTCCGCCCCAGTCTGAAGCCACGGACCACACGTCCCATCCTAGCCTCCCGGCCCCGCCTCCCGCCCCGGGCGTGCCCCTTCAGTCTGCCGGCTCGGGTGTCGGAGGGGCAGCGCCCGCAGGATTTGCGCGCTGATTGGCTGAGCGACTGCGGCGGGCGGCCCGTGGGCCCACACACCCTTTGCGCTCAGCCAATGGGCGCGCGCGCGTCACTGACCCGGCGGCCCGCGAGCCGGCAGCCCCTCAATAAGCCACATTGTTGCACGAAACTCCGGCGCAGGAGTCCCAGGTCGCAGCTAACACACCGTGTCACCACGTCGGGAAGATCCGCGGGCTAGAGCAGCGCGTGTGTGAGCCGGACAGGTCCTATCGTCTTAGCAGAGCTGGGCTGCGATTCTTCCCAAGTTGAGCCTTAGTGATCCTTTTGCTGAAGTTAGCGCCTTGACCGTGGTGCAATCCGACACGTCGCCGGGAGTGATTCTTGGGCGCCTTCTAGCAGTTGTGACTCCCCAAACCTGTTTCTACAGACCTGAGACCCTCCAGCCGGGCGCGCCAACGCCGTTAGCCTTCTTTGTGTGCCCCTCCGAAACACCGCTCCTGGCTGGGCCGCCAACCCCGGGTAAAAAAGCAGTTCGACCGCGCCACCCTCCTTCCTCGCACGCGTTTCAGCCTCGGTTTCTTGACTCGGCGCAGCCAGGCCGCAGCAGGATGATCGCCTCGCATCTTCTCGCCTACTTCTTTACGGAGCTCAACCATGACCAAGTGCAGAAGGTAAGGACGCTGGGTTAGGGCCGTCTGGCTCGCTCTGACAAAGTTGCGTGGTCCCCATCATCTCCGGGGTCCTGGCCTGCAGTAATTCTAACCTTGACCCTACGGACGCACTTCCTCCATTCCGGGCTGAGGACGCTCTAAAAGTCCTTGTGGCCGGGAAACTCCTGTGCTCCAGGAGCCACGTCCGCTAGGCACCGGCAGGCATGTGCGCGCGAGTGAGAATCCTGGGCTCGCGCACCGCGCGGGTCTCTCCCTTCCTGCCACCCTGCGCGCGCTCGCGCTTTTTTTCCTGGAGGGGCGGGTCACCCGGCACGTAGTCCTAGACTGCTGGCCCCACGTGGGAGGAGCCCCTCTTTCGCCGCCCGAGTTCCGGCAAGAGCACGTGCGGAGAGTCGTGGCTGGGGGAGGAGGCTCCGCTGGCTGTGTGGGGCTGCCGGGGGCCTCCCACGCTAAAGGATAGCGTTTGGGGGACGCGTTCCCCATGGCGTTTCTCACGGCCTTGCCGAGGTGGGCTTCGAGGGAAGCGAACCAGGGGAGGAGCTGGGCAAGGGGCTGAGGAACCTCGCTTGCCGCGCCCGCTCCCCGGAACTACGGCCCCCCAAAACTGAGTCTCCGCAAGGGGCGTACATCCCTCTCTCACTCCCATCACCCCCCATCAGCCTTGGGACAGACCTGCCTTGAGACCCCCGGGGCCCGCTTCCAGGTGGGGGGCGGACTTTGGATGTTACTTCTGGTTTCTTCAAAGTTACTAGGAGGGGACCAACACCCGCGCTCCTCCTCCCCCTGCGCCTTCCCTACTTTCCCGTCTTTTATGAAATTTTTTGTCGTTCCTGAAAACGAGTTTCTTCCTGCCGTAAGCTCCGACCTGTCTGTGCCCACCTGGCTCTTAGCAGCCCCCTAGTCCCTAATTCTGCACTCCTGGGGCTGGTCATTTACATAAAGAGTCTCTGGCCCCGCCTGGAGCCTAGCTCCTGGTGCCTCCGGGTAGGGCTGGGCTGGGCTGGGCCCAGGAGTGCTAACTGGGGAGAACTGGGTTTCTGAAAAGCTCGAGATTCCAGGATTGGCTCAAGTACCGGGCTAGGAAAAGAGGAATGGGCTGGGGCGGCGTTGGGGGGGGGGGGTGTCCAGAGATGTTAGGCAGTAGCGGAGCGTTTCTCAATTACATACTTGCAATTTCTGTGTTTTAGTGGGAACGCATTTTTGGGAAAATGTCTTGACATTGTCGTTCGGCGGGGCGATCTGTTTGTACTCCCGTTATGGGGATCCTGAGAGCAAGGGAGAGGATGGTGGTTACCATTTTGGTGTTTTCAGAGGTAGCAGATGACCCCCCAAATAAAGAAAGAGTATTACCCGTGTTCAGTTGGAAGAGGGAGCAGACGGTGGCTGGTTTAGTTGTTTTCTCTGCTTATTAAGTGCTGTTTCTTTCTCCTATTGTACGTAGCTCTGTTCTACAGTTCCTTTCAGTTTACTTAAGAAGTGTGTGTGAGCCGGCGAGGTCTTGGCAACTGCTTTGAGCTTCTTTCCCCAAGAAGTGAGTTAACCTTTGAGGAAGTCTGTCATCTCTTGGCGAGTCCTAAAATACAAAGCCGCAGGACCATTAATCCTGGGGAGGTTTGCTCAATTGTGTGAATATGCCCCAGGACATTTAAATTCTTTTACAGATTTGCTCTGCCCCAGTCCAGAGTTAGGAGACTAGGACTGGAACTGTGGAGTTGTACACTTGCTGGCCTGGAAGGGGTTGTCATTTCTTTGGTTCCGGAGTGAAAGAAGAATTAGCCAGCGTTCTAATCTCTGTTTTGTGGTTTATGAATCTCAAGATCCTGAGCAAGGCACTTTGCCTGTTTGGACTGCCGGTTTCTTTTTGTGAATCGAATGATAGCAGTGGCCTTGTCCCCTCTATGGAATTGTGATGATTAAGCACAGCAAAGTGAAGAGGTCCTTCTTGCAGGCTTCTCTTCTCTACCCTGTTACTACCTTTCAGCCTGTTAAGAGTGTGGGTGTGTAGCGAGCGGGGTGGGGCGGTGGGGTTGGGGGGACACTTGGGTGTATTTCCTCTAAATTACTAGTGGGGGCAGAATTGAGTCAGGCTTTTAACTCATCAGGTGTCAGAACCTAGGATTTAGCCTCCTGGCTTAGGTGAGCAAAGCTGTTTGATTCCAGCTGCAATTCGATAGGACCTATATAGCAAGAGAACCAGAGTATTTTGGAAACATCTTTTCAAGTTTCTGCTAGAAGGAAGAATTAGGAGAGAAGGATGAAGCTTGAATTTAATTTTAATTGTTTTTTTTTTAAAGGCCTTGATTTGGACTCTGAAGTCCCAATCATCTTAACATGTTCTGGGGCTCCATCAGGATCACTTGTCTCCTGATGGGCAAGCCCAGTGATTTGCACCTTTAGGAAGAGAGTAAGGGTTATATGCTCACTTTGCTGATTGACACTTTGAAACTCAAGAGCAAACACATTTAGCACTTACTGTGTCCGGGATACTGTTTTAAGCTCTTTATATATGTTACTCATTAATGTTCACAATAGTCCCATGAAGCAGATACAGTTATTTTCATTGTCCCTGTTTTACTGGTAAGGAACTTGTCCAAGGTCAGTACATTTTTTTCAGAGCTGGGAATTGAAGCCATGCGGTTGCGCTCCAGAGTCCCGTGTGCCTGACTGCACTCACCTGCCTCTGGCAATGTTAGTGGACTCCATCCTGGCCTCTGTCTGTGTTCACTCGTGGATGCTGGCAGCACCCTCACCCAGCAGGTCCAGAGATGCACCTAGTTCTTCTCTTGGTTAAATTAATGGCATCAGCACCCTCTGGCTAATCTGGTGGGGAGATCTGGAGGCACTTCATGGACTTTTCTTTATAATTGCTACACTTTTGCCAGCTGGTCTCTGGGTTACTTCAGAGGCTTCTTAGGGTTTCTCTGTTTCCACTCTCTTTCTGGAGCCAGTCTAGGTCATTTCAGAAGCCTTTGAAGACTTTGCATAGTGAATGCTCCTGACCCCAACTCTGAGCTCAGCTTCATCTCTCTCCATTCCGACAAAACTTGAATCATTCCTCTAACTGTTATACCTGTTCACACCAGGAGCTTCTGCCCTATGCTGGCATTTGTATCATTCCATCATACACTGGAGTTGGTAATTTTTAGTTCTGATTCCTTCCTCAGGGAAGGGAGAATCCTGGCTGTTCAACTTCGTAGCCAAAGTTTTTGACAGCTGGTTAGGTGCTCAGTGAGTGCAAGAGTGAAGGAGGAGACCTTTTGGAGACAGAAGCTGAGCAAGGGCTACAGGAAGTGGAGGAGGGGAGCACTAATACTGGGAGGAAGGGCTGGGGAGAGAGGGAGACCCTTAGAAGCAGTGGGCTAGTCGTTCATCAAGGCCAGAGGCTGATCCTGAGAAAGGGAGGGAGAGAGAAGAAAAGAGCTTGCCCTGGCCTCCAGCAATTTAGGCTTTATGTATTGTCTGTGGAGAGCTAGAGGCTTCTTTTTATCAATGAGGTATAATTAGTATGTAAGATAGAGAATTTATGTCTCTTAGGAATGAGAATAATGATTAACCATATAAACGAAGTGTATATGCTTTCCTTTAGCCATTGACCAAATTGCTCTAACACACTAGACTGGTGACATTTTCATTCCACTCCTGAATATAGATAGCTCAGTTGGGCTCCTTGCTGTATGTATGAGGGGTGGCTTTCAATTCTGGACTTAGGAGAGGGGGAATATCTAGGAAGCAGAAAGGTTCATCAGAGCCCTGGAGTCAAGACAGACACGAGTTTTAATGGTTTTTGAGAACCTACTGTAGTTATAAAAACTCTGGATACTATGTGGGAAATTGAAACTGAGACATCTTTCAGTTGTCTGGTGAAATAAGGCTCTAGGAAAAGATACTTTACAGCCACTAAAGGGTGGTGTAGAGTCCCTTGGGGTGTGGCAGTGGAGAGGAGTGCCCTGGGGTGGGGAGTTAAGGACCTCAAGGGAACCATTACTGATAGGTTTTGAGCCTGGCTCTGTGCCCTTAATCTTCAGATAAGGGATTAAAGTATCAGGAGTAAACTACTGATTAAAACCTTAAAGAGTTTTTTGATTGAGTTCACTGACAGATACAATTCATCTCATTTGTTCATCTTGTAACTTAATCCTTAGTATCCTAATACTGTTCCTTCCCTGTTCTAAAGACAAGTGATGATGGTAGGAATATTTTGTAGCTTTTGCTAGCCATCCACTTGTTTTGTATTGCCAAACTTCTCTTTCAGAGAGGCTAGTAAGCACATTTTTCTTTACCACTGAATGATTTGAAATTCCGTGAGGTTCCTCAGACAAAGCCAACACTTTTTTTTTTAACATCACTTTTTAAAGTTGAACTTTTCTAGCATCTGAGGAGTCTGAGGGCAGTTAGGGGTCCTTTTCCAAGGGGAATGAAAACAACACAGACCTCAACAGTTTTCTCAAAAAATCTGGCAGCCAGAGTAAGGAGATCTGATGTACTGAAAGAACTCAGGAACCCCAGAAAACTGGCTTCCTTTGTTCAGATACTTCCAGTTTGAAAGGCGACTCTTGCTAATGGATTCCTCATTATCATTGTTGAGTTTTGAAGTCAGCAAGTTTGGTTTGTTTTCCAACACTGTTGCCTTTCCAAACAAGTGGGGATGGGGGTGTGGCAAATCAAGTCCCAGAGCCCAGTGGCTGCATCTTAAAACATCACAAGCCCTGCTTCCTTCCTTTGGAGTGGCTGCTTCTGCTTACTTTAAAGCAGGTCTCTCAACCTCAGTGCTTTTGACATTTTGAGCTGGGTAATCTTTTGGGAGGGGCTACCTCAGGCTATCACAAAGCACAAGAATTTCCATTGTACCCAAATTTATAGGGGAAAGCCTGTGTTTGTTTGTTTTTTTAAACAGCTCCTTCAAGTACTTTTCAACTATTTGAGATTTTGTCCCTCACTGGAGTTCGGTAGTGTCTGGAAACATTTTTGGTTGTCCCATGGTGGGTGAGGATATGTTACTGCATCTGGTATAGTAGGCAGAGGCAAGGGATGACATCCTGCAACGCACAGGACAAGCCCCCTGCAACAAAGACTTTTTTGGCACCAAATATCTGTGGGTAGAGAAGCTGCATTGGAAGAACACAACCTGTCCCCTCCTTCAGTTTTATAGTGCATCACTTGTGGTCACGTACAGCCAGTTAAGAGTGCAGCTAGCACCACAGCTGTCAGCTCTCAGTGTGCCATGTCATGGGATGGTCATGGCTGGAAGTTGCCTTTTACAAAAGATGAATTTAAGGGGAGGTCTGCAGGCCACAGCAGTCAGCAGGTGTCCATGACCCCTGGCTGAAAGGTGGGTTACCCAGGTTACTGTTTCTCTGTCCTTAACCAGAAAAATGTGGGCAATGTAAGCAGCACTCTTCAATGGGAGAGAAATCTGCTCAGTTGTCTGCAGGAGAATCTCACCCTGGCTGTTGCTGGGTTTCCATAAAGGCCAGAATTGGGAACAACTGCTCCCAGGGGCTGGAGCATAGCTGCCATAGCTGGAAGTAGAGGAGTGGGGCCGGTGACATGCACTGCGAGACAGTACCGCAGTCTTTGGGAGAGGCTGTGTGGTGAGACGTAGAGCCAGGCTCCCTGGGGCTGAAGGCTCGCTCATCACATCACCAGCTGTGTGAATGTGGGCCAGTTAATTTAACTTCTCTAGGCCTTAGTTTCCTCCTCTTGTGAAACAGAGAGTACTTGGATAACACCTTAGTGGGTTGTGGTGAGGGTTAAAGAGAGTTCATATATGTGAGGCTCTTAGAGCTGTGCCTAGAACACAGTCAACACTTTGTATTGAAGATTAGTACATGGGGAAAGACACACTCTTAGATACCCTACTGAACTCTGCATCTGGGCAGGAGAAAAGAGGCCCTGCTACTTCTTTCTAGAAGGCTTTTAGGGAATATGGGTTCTGGCCCAATTCTGCTCTCGGGCAAGTTGGTAAAGCTGAGGAATAAGGAAGCCTCCTCACTGCCCCTCCCAACCTCTGAAGCCCCTCTTTCCTGGGCAGAGGAGATGCGCTGAGCTCCTGCCCTGACTTGCTTTCCTTCAGGCCCTCTGGGGAAGGGGCCTCCCCTTGGGGGCCTCTGGCTGAAGTGTTCTCCTTGGGAAGTCAGGGATACCTGGCTGACTGAATGATCCCAGCCTCAGTTCAGCCCCTGTCACTGCAGGAACCTAGTCCCCTATACCCCCAGGCCTTCCTGGGGGCACAAGGGCAAAGGCCCCAAGGGCAGTTGCTGAGGCCACTCGTGCTGAGGGTGGCCATGAGAGGCTTGCTTGCTCCTCCTCCCCCACATCCAGCTGCCTGGACTCAGGCCTCCTGTGGAGAACCCACTTGAGGAGCCCTGGGCTGTCGTGTCATAGGACCAGGTTCTGGTAGGTGTTGGTTCCACTGGTCCCTGGGATCAGTTGTTCCCATGTTCTGGCACCGTGGGGTGGATGGTCCCTGGCCATGTGGGGTCTCGGCAGAGAGCTGTTTACCTGTTACACAAAGACTGTCAGCTGTCCAGTGTGTCCCCTCCTGACCGTGCGGTGTAGGGGGCTCCTGACAGAGCCCAGGGGGACCCACTGTGTGGAACCCACACTGTACTTCTCCCATCCCTGCATCGCTTTGTCTTGTCCAAACCCTGTTGGGAGTCTTGGCCTTGTTCCCATGGGAACAGGGGCCAGAGAATCCCATTTCCCCTGAATCACTGCCCTCTTTCAGGCGTAGCCATGCATTTTGTACTTTCATTTGTGGATTTCTAAGCATTTCTTTGACATTCCTTCCTTCCCTGGAGGGACCTTGGTCATTACTTTTCTTGGAGCTAACTGAGGGAATGAGTCAGGCTGAGAACCGGGCCCTGGGAGCCCGTGGTGCCCACCCGCCAGCCTTCCTGCCACTCCTCACACTCAGCTCGGCAGGCAGCCCTGTAGGCCTGGAGCTTGTCCATGTCCATGAAAGGCCTTCTTCCCAATCTCTTCCTTCTGGCATCTCCATACTGGATAAAGGAGTAAAGGCAGATAAGCCATGAGACAGCTTTAATTAGGGTTAAATGAGGGCATTTGAAACTGCCACTTTTCCTTTTTCCTTTTGAGGGACTTCCTTCTCCTGCTTCCTGCTTCCTCCCAAGTTTTTCTGCCTCAGCCTCTTCCAGTGAAGCTTCCAGCCATGTCCCAACAGTTCCTTTCCCCCTTCAATTTCCAAAGGTCTTAAATTAACAAACCCACACACTGCTTATTACTAAGTGCTGGGCTCTGTCTGTGCACTCTGCTATAACTCAGGCCGTCCTCAAACAGCCCTCCAGGAGAGACGTTATTATTACTACTGAGATGAGGACACTAGGTACAGAAAGGGCCAGGACCTTCCTTAAGGGCAAACTAGAATTCAAACCCAGGCAGTCTGACTGCAGCGCCCAGGTCCTTACCCCCAGCATGGGGCTGCCTGGGGCAACTGGAGGGGCCGAGTTTGTTGTGTTTCAGTTCCATGGGATTATGAGTCAGTTAGGAAGGGACCTTTGGGGTCATGTAGTCCAAACCCTAACTTTACGGATGAGGAGGCCAGGTGGCATGTACCAGGCGACCAGCCCAGGCTCACACAGGACTGGCCCCAGAGCAGGAGCCCAGCTTCTCAGTCCCTGGCCCAGGCCTTTCAGCACTGTTTGTGCAGCATGAGCCTTCCTAATCACTCAGGGGTGGACACTCCAAGAACAGTGGCAGGACTTGCTTTGTGGCCTTGACGTACAGTGGCCCTATAATTGAAGGTCCAAACTGGGCCGCTTTGAAGAATAAAAGGGGACACTATTAATAGTTAGGCTGCTACTACAGTGTAAACTGAGATTGTCCTGGGCTAACTGGGACATGTGGTTGCCCTGATTGCGGGGGTGTGATTATGGGGTGGGTGGGGCAGATGGGGAAGGTCTGTCACTGGAAATGGTGCAGAGAGACAGACCCAAAGGGCTTTGGTGCACCAGGTGGACAGTTGGCAGCAGACAGGGATGGGGAGTTCAGATGCCCCTGTGGGGCACAGGGCTCAGGGCCAGACCCTGGTCCCTGGCCTGGGGCTGTCTGGGGGAGGGAGAGCCTGACCCCTGGGGTGCTGGTCAGGGCAGCCAAGGTGGATGGAGAGGAAACTGTTCCTGCCAAGGTCACATGCAGTGAAGGCCCAGCTTGAAGACCAAGGTTAGCTCGGAGCCCTGGGGCTGTCTGCAGCGGCCGGCTGTCCCCTTCACCTAGGCCCCTCTCCACTCTGTGGCAAACCCCTAGGTCCTTGGATGTGACCATGACAAATATGTCTTGAGCACCTGCTGTGTCCTAATACTGGGATGGCTGCTGGCATCACAGATACGGCATTGGGAGCATATAGCCTATGCCTTTACTCCTCTGGGACCAGTGAGGGTGAGAGACACAGGTGTGAAAAGTGTGTTGGCATCACTGGCTGGGAATGTGGGGAAGGCATTAGAAGAGAGGCCATTTGCTGGGCCCCGAAGGGCAAGTGGGAGTTTGTTAAGCCAGAGGAGGGGAACATTCTAGGCATTGCGACAACATGTACATGTTTCTAACCTTTTCAAGACAAAACACTCTTCAGAATTGGATTGATGTGTCTGATTCAAGTGATTGTAAATCTGTATTTTATTACAGTGAAGAAACTGCCTACTCTGTGCCCTTGCCTTCAGTTTGTAAATTCCTTGCTGCTATATTTTCCTCCCACTGATGGACTGTGCCCCTTGCAGAAAAGACCAGGTTCTCCTTTATCTCAGCATCCTCAGCACCTGGCCCTGGCACAATTTACTGCTCAATCAGTGTGTGTAAATGAACTGTGCCAGGGTCTTGCACACACATATGGGGTGTATTATTCCTTTCGTTGCTGCTCCGCAGTCGGAACAGAATGTCTGAGGACAGGAGGGTCTCGGGTTGGGTGTCCCAAACATCCATCTCCTGGACCCCTGACAGGTGCTGCTTCCTGAGGTCTGTCTGGCTGTAACTTGATGCAGCTGAAAGCAAGAACTGGAAGAACAGGAAACCTGTGACTCATGATGGTGCAACAGGATCCTGGAGGAGGTGCCTGTGAGCCTGCTCAGTCAACTCCACGCTCAGCCCACTGCCCTGGCTTGTGAGCACAGTGCATCAGGGCTGGAGTCTCCGAGGTGGCACGGTAGCCCCAATGAGCGTCCACTTTGTCCCATCTGAACAAGTGTCATGGCAGATCTGTTTGGTTAGCTGCATTTCAGGAGACAGGGGCCATAAGGAATCCTGCATCTGTTGGGTCTTTTCCTCCTGACTTTTTTTCTTTTTTTAAATCAAAAATAATCTGGCTTGATGTTGGTTTGGCAACTTCACAGGGTAAACTTGCTGCTCTTTGCACAGGCTAGGTCCTCCCAGGAGGAGTCTGTGAAGGTGTAATTATTAATGAGGTCACTGACAGCTGTTACCTGGTTTTCCTGGGACAGACACACCTGTGCCCCAGGTCAGACCACTCAGTGGGCCACCGGATGTCATGGGTCTTGCCAGGGACTTGGCCTGTAGTTTTGGGGAAGCTTCAAGCCTTGGTTTCCTTGTCAAAGGCTTGTGGTAAAACCCTGGCAAAGAAATAATGCAAAAATATGAAATTCTTTTGAAACTTAGTTGCCAGCATGTAAGTCACCAAAAGGCTGTGTGTGGCTGTATTTAGATTGTGGCTCGCCCTCTGGTTTGACCTCTTTGGCCCTCTGCCCATGGGTAGTGGGAAGACTAGGGCCTAGTCAGTACCTTGCCCATTTTTCTTCCTATATGTTTAAATTGAAGTATACCATACACAGGAAACTGAACACACCCAGCGACCAGCACCTAGATCCAGTAACAAGTCATTACCAGCACCAGCGCTAACTCCACTCAGTGGACTTACTATCCTGACTCTGTCAGCATAGATCTGTTTCTGCATGTAGTATAAATGGACTCATATGGTGTGTCCCTTTCACCCAACTGCACATTCTGAGACTCTGTGTATGTTGCAGGTGGTGGTGCATTCTTACTGCTGTCTAGCGTCTTTGTCCTTGCGCCCCCAGCCCTGTTCTGACTGGTTGAATTAAACCAGATGGGACTAGTGGGTGCTCTTCAAGAGGGTTCAGTCCTTCCTAAATTTCTTCTGAGGATGCTAGGTTGGAGCCTTGAGTCCTGCCCTAATATATGTGTGACCTGATTGTATCTTTAGGACAACAACACAAGTGCTAGGAAAGCTGAAATTTAGTCAGTTGGTCTGCTTGGGTCTAGAAGAAACTAAACAGTAGGTATTAGCTAGTGTTCAGCTGGAGAGAAGGTTCTGGGTATTAGATCAGAAATGCCCAAAGACTGGAGATGGGAAGGCCAGTGGTGCCTCAGGGCTTCCCTGTGTCCTTGGCCCTGATGCTTCTATGCTGTGGACTCTTACTTGGTCATTTGAATTCACCCTTCTACCAAAAGGGTGTTTGCTGTAGGAATGATTGACAAACATTTGCTCCATCATGTATTATTTTTTTCTGTCTGCTTACTAAAAGGATTAGGTGATGTGGTTCAGCTTTCAGTAAAGGGATTGTTAGAGCAAAAGTCATCAAACAGGCAGGGATGATTACCAAAAAACTTAGACTAAGGATAGTTTGCTGGAGGTGAGTACAGGTCTCTGAGCTTCCTGACAGTTCAAGCAAAAAGGACAGCTCTCCTTGAGTCAGTCGTTTCAGTGTCGTTGACCTGTAGCAGGAAGCACAGTAACCTTGGGGAGCCAGACTTTGTCCTGACACTAAACCATAGAGAATTAACTGATCAGTGGACAACACAACAACTTTACATGTGGGGCGATCTTTATGACCCTTCCTTCTTATGCCCCCTTGATTACGAGCGATAGGATTAAATCACAATAATATGAAGGCAATGTAGTAGGGAGCTAGCTAGCATGAGGTGGTGAGGTGAGTGAGTAGCTTTCTGGTCCTAGAATTCGTAACTTCCTCCCAGGATCTTGGGCTTTTGTGTCTTTTCATATGCTCTCCCTACCATCTTCAGGTCAATATACATCCGCTGACGTGTATGTTGGATTTGTGTGTTCTTAGCCCAGATGCAGTCTTCCCTGAATGCCAGTTGCACAGGCCATTTGCTCACACCTGTGACACTTCCCGTGGGCTGCCTTGCACTGTTATCTTTACTAAAACCCACCCTTCCATTTGTTTCAGAGACATTTACTGGGTCTGTAATATGAGTTGAGATCTGTGCTATCTTGTAACGAACATCCTAGAGCACAATCTTGATTTCTTTCAACATTTTTAATTGCATATCTATATATAGAGTAAATATATTTAATACAATTCAATGGCATTAAATACATTCACATTGTTGTACAACCACGACCACTACTATCTCTAGAATTGATTTCCTTTAAAATTATGTTCCTGTACACTGTACACTGTAGTGCTTTGTGTATAACTGGTTTTCAATAAAATGGGAGAAGCTAGGGTCCCAGTATGGTCAGGGATTCAGGCATTGTATGATAACGAATCTTACGGATTTAGATGTTGAAATTTAAAGTTTCTTCTATATTTCCCTTTGGAACTTAGGGTTTGTAGTACTTGATATAACAAACTATCAAAGTTGGTTATTACAGTCTTCTGGTTATACCTAGTTTGATAGGACTATTTTTCTCACAGATAGGCTGGCATCAGGATCTAGGTGGTGGTCACCAGCCATCCAGTTAGAATTGACCTGCAAGATGACATGGGCTCTTGTGGACCAGCAGCAGGATTGTCACTTGTTTTTGACAGTAGAATAAGGCATCTGGATGACCCACATTCTAGTCTCAGCTGTGTGACTTTGGACAAGGTTGCTCTTTGGCTTCAGCTTCTCAGAGGTCCTTCTCTGGCTCTCCCCTCCAGGCCTTTCCTTTGGGGCTTCTCCAGACCTGGCTGGGCTGTGTGGGTCCTCTACGAGGAGGACCTTCTGCTCCCTCCTTTCCTTGCATCACTGTTATGACCCAATTTCCTCCCCCCTCCGCCCGCCATTTTAGTTCTGGTCTGGAGCAAAATGTGGCACTGAAGGAGATGCGCTTCCCATTTTGGGTGTTATCTTATTTCATAAAAAGTATGGGGTTAATGTCGCTTTAGGGCTCCTCTGGCCTCTAGCCACAATTCTGGAGAGGAAGTGGGCATGTTGTGTTATGGGTAGCAAGAAAATAACCAAAATTGCCCAATGAGGAAGTTGTAATCTCAAGACAACTAAATAGATGTCATCTAAAACTGCTATCTCTTTTCTGTTTAATACACACCCTTGCCTCCAAGCAGGCAGGTGGCCTTCCCATACCTCAGCCAGGCTTTGCTTCCGGTCTGCCTGTTGCCCCAGCCTGGAATGCCCCCTCCTTTCCCTCTGTTTCCATGATAGAGATTTAAGAGAAGCAGCCTACTCTGGTAGGCCACACACCCACCATAAAAAATGAAGAAAGGACTTGGGGTTTTAGCATCTGTTTTGTTAATGTTGAGTATGAGTTTAAGTGGGGTTAATAAATGTCCTTGATCCTCTGATGGTGCCACTTGGCAGAGGTGAGTCTAGGAGAAAGAGGAGAAGGGGTGGAAGGAAAAGGGGTGGTATAGGGCTTTATGTTCGTCACCTCATTTATGCCAGTGATTCTGTTTGGAGCTGTTCATCCCCTTTTATAGGGAGGTAACTGGGGCTCAGGTGCTGAGTGAGTCATCCAATGTCACACACCTGCCCAAATGCTAGAGCCAGGATTTGAGCACTGAGTTTCCTGGCCACAGCCTGCAGTCCACCACCACTAGCTACAACATGTGGGTCAGCCTGACTGATTCTGCTTTGATGTTTCCAACAACTTAAGTCTGTTTCCAACAAGTATAGGGCTTGTCTTTCCAACTTTCAGCACCAGAATCAACACTGGATTCTTCCACACATAGCTTAACACCTTAACTACTGATTTTCAAAGACCCTTGGCAGAAAAATGGTAAAAATGACCTTGAGTAGTATTGCTGGAGCCCAGCCCATCACATTATTGGCATGGTGGATACCAGCCTAGGGAGAGGGGCGGTTGCTTGAGCACCAGCCCTAAAGGTGTCAGTTTGGTTAGTCTAGAGTGGATCTTTGGAATTCTTAATATTTTCACAAAGTTCCTCATGTCAGTGTCATCCTGATGTACAGCCACGTTTGGGAACTCATATCCCAAGTGGCAGAATGGAGACCAGGAAGAAGTTATCAGAAAGATTTATCTCAGATTGAGGATAAGCTTTCTAACCATTAGAGCTGATTTACAATGGGAGGTAACCCACTTGGAGAACTAGGGAGCCTGTCATGCTTGGACGCATTCGAACTTAGGCCCCATGACTGTCAGGTTGGGAGGGCCTAACTGGACAAACTTGAGAGCTGCCTGAGTTCTGTGAGGTTTTCACCTTGCTGTCCCACAGGCTTTTCTGAGAGTTTGTTTTTGCCACAGTCCTCCTGTCCCAGGCACATTGGGTGTCTCCTAAATGACTTTGTCCCCCGACTTTGGGCCTGGTGCTCTCTGCTCTGGCTACACTGTTGGTGAACGTTGGCAAGATTCCTACCAGTGCATTCACTTCCCTCTCAATCCAGGAAAACTGTCTTTGTGTGGAGGCTGCTGCTTGTTTCCGACTTCTGCTTCCCTTGGCCACCCTTTACCCAGCAGAGCAGTGCTCGCCAAGGCTGGGTGTGTCCCAGCTGTGTGTTTAGGAAGCTGTGACATTAGTGATTAATCACCCCTTCCTGAGTGGCCCAAATAAGCTCAGGTGGATACATATATCATCCTGCTGTGAAGGGGGAAGTCTGCCTTGAGGTGCTCTAGCTGCATTTCACACAGCTATCCTATACCATTTCTCTTCCTCTCATGTGACAGAGAGGAACTCATGGCCCTGGGGTCATCCCGGAAACCACAGGGCAGAGTGCCTGCCGTGGGCCCACAGGACAGGGCGGGGGCCAGCCCCAAGGGCTTGGCTTTACAGCCAGACACACCTCAGTTTGCATCATAGCCCTGCCCTCACCACCAAGTGACCTGTAAAGCAGGGATATAGGATTTTACAAAGGGACAATTGAGGTCAAGTGAGTAAAGCCAAAGGATGGTGTCTGGCAGGTAAAAAATGCTTGGTAAATGTTTAGCTACTGTAGCGATCATCTTCATCTGTCATTGAACTAAAAATGATTATAATCTATTGGGTAAAGGGCACCATCGCTGGGGTAAAGGCCAAGTGTTAACTTGTTAGAGTATTTGAGGGTTAAGGATGGGGAGTGCCAACTGGATTCCCAACACGCCATGTCACTGCTTAAGCATCAAAGTCAAACTAAGAATGGCCACTGAGGAATTGTGGCCACTCTGCCTTTGCTGTTTGGGTATGTGGCCTCCCACTCCAAGAAGTGATGGTCAACCTCTTAACACTGCAGTCTGGCTCTGCTCTCCCATGCAGGAACTCTCTGCTTCTGTTGCAACACCCAGAGCTGTCTAAGGGGGTGGGAGTGGGGTATTGAGGCTTCTGGCACTCCTTTGCTCTTAGGGAAAGTAGTAATGTGGGTGCTCCAACCTTGTCATGGTTAAACTCATGACTGCGCAGAGATGTGTCTGCTGCACCTGCTGGGCTCCACCCTGGCAGGGCACCCAGCCCTCTGCTGTTTGCCCTTCGTGTCTGCGTCAGGGCATGCCTGGCCTAGAAGATGGCCTTCTAATGGACGTGGCCCGCCTGAGTGTACTTCCGTGCTGTTTGAACTGTGTAGGCCCTGCTGTTGTCCAGCAGAAGAGGGGCATTCATCTAGCAGAGCGGACAAGAGCACAGGTGAGCCAGGCTGCCCAGTCCTGTCCCACCTCTGCCCTTTGCGTGTGTGACTGGGAATGTTGCCTTCCCCTCTTGGTAGAATGAAGGTGATAACACTGCCTCCCTCACTGGGCTGTTGTAGGATTAATGAGGTAATGGGTGGGAAACCTTGAAAATGGAGTTAGTGCTAAGGAAGGATTTGCTTTTACTACTGTTGCACATCAGGACATCTTAGGCTGATCCTGGACATGGCCTGGCATTGGCCTCCATTCTAGTGGCCCTGGACTTTGTACATTAACACTGAGATGTGTAAGCCATAAGGCAGCATTCGTGAGCCAGCCCAGGTGTCACTGCATCTGGAGCAGGAGACCTCTGGGGGCATTAAAGTTGCCCTGACCCCCACATCACTAGCGATTTGCCCGCTACCAAAAGGAAGGGTGTGTGTGTGGTGTTGGGCTAAAGCTGTGCCCTTTTCCCCCCTGGGGATCCTCTACTGTCACAGTGGGGGGAAGCTGGGCCTCCTCAGGAGCACTGTGGTTCCTCATTATCGTAGGAAATCCAGAGTAGGGACCCAGCTTGGGGTGGGGACTGGTGCCCCACAGCCCTGGAAGGCTGGGGCAGACAGTGGGCCTGAGGCAAGTGAGATTCCAGGAGCCTGAAATCAGAAAACAGAATAGATGGTTGGATTCTTCCTCATTCAGACTGACAGATTTAGTCTGCAGAAGCTCTTTGATAAATGCTGGCAACAATGGAGTTCAGGGGAATTCTCTTTTCTGCAAGTTGGAAACCCAGTGTGGCAAGCCTCTGTTGTCTGGGGAGGGAGTGGAGAAGTGGCCAAGGGCCTTTTGTCTTCCCAAATCTGTCGTTTTTGTTGTGTTTTAACCAGGTGACAGTTGTGGAGGGGACAGATGTGGCCCATTCCCACACTGGCCTTTGCTTTCTTACTGCTGTGTTCAGCACTTTACTCCAGACTCTGTGTTGGGATGTTAGAGGAAGGATAAAAGATTAGTACTGATATAGGATAGGTGAAATGGTGTGAGGAGGGCCAATCCATTCTGCAGGGACAGAAACAGGCCCAGAGAGAAGGATGTGGCCCACACCCCACAGGGAGTTAGGATGCATCCTGGAAGAGAGAAGATGTGAGTAAGGGGACCGTCTCTTATGTTGTTTTGTTTTTGTCCTTTGTCATTCACAAAGGAAGGCACCAGGATTGTTCTTTCCTTAGAGAATTAAATACCTTCTGCCATTCCCCTGGAAATCCTAGGCTGCAAGTTTTGGTTAAAAAATTTTTCAGGAAGAAAGTGCTAGAACATATATAATAGACTGAATAATGAATGAGCACATTTGTCTTAGAAAGCTAATTGTAAAAATCTGTGCTCCTTTGACAGAGTTGGGCATGGGTGAGGGACAGGTGGGTGTTGACAGGGTTTTCCACAGGAATAACAGTGGCAGCGGTCACTGCCAAGCTTTGCCCTTGGCGATCCTGGGGTTTCAGAGCTGGGAAGAGCAGGTCCCTTGTCATCCCTGACTTTGCTGATGAGGTCGGAAGGACTGAGACCCCCACACCTTGAGGGCAGAGCTGCAGCTTGGCCCAGGGCTCCCGAATCTCTACCCCCACCATCCCATGACCAGCAGTCTCCCCTGTCCACCATCGTTCCAAGGACGGGCATGGCGTGGACACTCGTGTACCTCCCTGGAAGGATTTCTGTCAGGCCTTCTCCTGATAGGAGAAAACTGAGAATATCCGTGGCCAAGGCAGATGGGAGCTTCCCAGAGGGAAACCACCTGAGAGGGAATCCGGTTGCTGCTTCTGCTGGTGTTAAGCTTGAGAAAAGTTCCTGTGACTTTATGTTGGAAACAAGATTAGTGAAATAACCAGGGAGAGCTACGTCTGCCTCTGAGGACAGGAGAGGTTCGTTACTGCTACTGTAGAGACGCTATTATGTGTTGGGTACTGTGCCGGGGCTACAGGGCAAATAAGTGGGCATGGTTCTTCTTGCCTTTTGTGCTTGTGATTCAGATACTAATAAATATGTATTTCCAAATTGTGGATGGTACTGGGAAGGGGAATGTCCAAATTCTTAGAGTCACGGGAGGCCTGTTTCATTAAGAGGATCAGAAGAGGCCTTGGCAGAAAGAGGCCTGAAGCATTGGTAAGAGGTTGGTGGATGAAGAACGGGGTAAGTAAGGAACTGTAGCCCATGTGCATGGGTCCCAAGGTGGGGAGGGACGAGCTGGGTGAGCAGGTGACTGAACCAAGGGTAGGCTGTGCAAGGACTGCAGAGTCAGTGAGATCGGGAAGTAGGAGACACCAGACCGTTTGGGGCCTTGGAAGGATTTTGGGTTTGGTTCTAATGGGAGGCTGCTGAAAGACTTTAAGCAGGGGAATAGTAAGTCTGGCTGTTGGATGGAGCATAGATGGAAGGGGTTGTACAAGTCTGCAGAATCGGGGTTGTACAAGTCCAGGCAAGAAGCGGTGGGTGCTTGGCCTAGGGTGAGGGGTAATGGGATTGGTGCAGCCAGAGCATGAAGTGTGTGGGGAGTCAAGATGAGGGTTGGTAATGAAGCCCAGTTCCAGGGATGTTTTCATAGACATGTAAACTCGACCTTTCCAAAAAGGACTCTCCTCTTTTCCCTGGTCTTCACCATTCTCCAGAACTAAAATTAAACCTATTTTTCTAATTTTAATTTTTAGTTTTTTAAAGACAAAGTCTTGTCAAATAGATTCCAGTTAAATGGTCTTTAACAATAACCTTCTGTACATAACATGTTATTATTTTGAAGAGCTGATTGGCATTCCATGACATGGATGTGCACCATAATCTAACCTGCAGGCCTCTCCTCTCCTCTTGTTTCCCCCCCCTTTCAGGTTGACCAGTATCTCTACCATATGCGTCTTTCTGATGAGACCCTTCTGGAGATCTCTAAGCGGTTCCGCAAGGAGATGGAGAAAGGGCTCGGAGCCACCACCCACCCTACTGCTTCCGTGAAAATGCTGCCCACGTTCGTGAGGTCCACTCCAGACGGGACAGGTGCTGCCGCTGGGGGGTGGCTATTGCTGGTGGGAGACTTGGGTGGCTGTGCTCAGGGACCCAGAGAACTATGCATCACTGAAAGTTCTTTGGTGTCAAGCCTTGGAAACCAACCCTGGCTATTTCAGACATACAGGGAAGTTAATGAAAGTCTGTGAGATGGGGCAAACAAGACTGGGAAAGTGGGCAACCTTGGTAGACAAAGTAGAAGTAAATCTGTCAATCTGACCAGTGCATGTTTGGCAGCTGTTTGTTATCCATCCATGTGCTGAAAAAGGCTGCACTGCTCAGTTGGGGATCATACAGTCCCCCTGCAGCTGCATGCAGTGGTAGTGAGGAAGCACGGTGTGCCTGGGACAGTCATAGCCAGAGGCCGCAGCAGCCAGTCTCTGGCCCTTTAACTGGCACTCTCCACAGGTTTGCTGGAGAAACAGTGTGGTCCACATTGTCCTAGATTGTTTCTTGAAGTCTGTGAAAGTAGTAGAAGTGCCAATTAGCTTGGGAGACTGAAGAGCCACAGTGCACATTAAGGTATTAAAGGCTCAGAGTTGTGCAAAAAGAACCTGTCCAGCTTGGTTTAATCCCCTTATTTGGATACAGAATCTGTATTTCATGAAGCACCACCCAGCAAGTGATTTAATCAAATGGAGAAAAGGGTCATGGTGGCGATGGAAGCTGGAAGGTAGGTTGGACCTAGATCAGAAGGCCTTGTATTGCATGCCTAAAACACAGTCTTTCTTCAGTAGGCAGTGGGGAGGAACTGAGAGTGTTAGAGGGGTGTGAGCAGAATGCACATCAGCAGCAGTGTAGGGAGGCAGGTGGGGGCTGATGGGCAGCTGCTAGAGCACAGGGCCGGACCCAGGGCACATGTGGTGGGCAGGGAGAGTAAGCAGTCAAAGGCTACTCCCCGGTGTGGAGCCCAGCTGCCTGGGGGTGACATCATCAGAGAAGGCAACAGCGCTAAGCTTTGTCAGTGCGTTCACACAGCTTGTCTCCTTGACTTCTCCTAGTAACATCTTAAGGATAAGGACCTGTGGGGGCTGTGAGGGGTCGGGTGGGATAGCTACCCACATCCCAGGGTGGGGAAAGAGCCCACCGCCACTGCCAGGGCAGTGGAGGAGCCAGGAAGCAGAGTCTGAAAACCTGAGGGAGGGGAGTGCACCAAGAAGCCAGCGGGCCGCTGGGGAGCCATCCGCAGAGGAGTCCTGGGGCCAGGCCGGGGCTGGGGCTGGGTGTGGGGCAGGGCTGGCTCGTTGCCTCATGCCTTCAATATTTCCATCACACCTGTGTCCTTGAGGCTTACCTGCCTGCGAGCCTCTGTGGCCCTGGGATGTCTCACAAGACTCTGTACCTTCCTACCATTCCTAAAACAAGTATGTTTGTGGTGGCCTTGGGACCCAGCCTGGACGCTGAGGGTGCGACCTTATACAGGATTGTTCTCTGAGTGTGTGTGTGTGTGTGTGTGTGTGTGTGACCCCTTCAAAGAGCTCCTTGAGGTGAAGGGCCTCCATCTGTTCTTAGGTCCCTTGTATGTCCTCTAGATTCGTACATTTACAGTACCTGCCACTCCCTCTGACTGGCAACCACACCCGCTCCTATGGTTTTCATTTAATGTCCTGATACATTTACTGGCTCCTCAGGCCAGGAACCCATGCCTTTTTTTCAGGCACTAGCACTAAGCAAGTACCTTAAATATTTATTAAATATATATTATGGGGTAAAGGCTTTTCTGAGCACCTACATGCAGGAACTCATTTACTTTTCACAGTATCCTAGAATGTAGGTACAAATTTTATCCACGTCTTTTTTAGATGAGGAATTTGAAGTTTGGATGTTCAGATAACTTGCCTGAGGCCACATAGTTAATGAAAGGCTGAGTCAGGATTCAAACTCATGTATGCCAAGGGTCAGGCATCGAGTCTGTACCCCATCCAGTCTCAGCCACAGTCCTGTCAGGAGCCCACCACCATACACCTCAGGGATCTGGCTTGCAGAGGACAGTTGCGTTTTAAGAGAAAACACAGGAATAAATGATACTGTTTGATGAACACTCATGGTAGTCTGTACTAGGCTGTTTACATGAATAGGCTGTTTCACTCTCCATGCAAACTCTTTAAGAGAGACATTCCAATTTAAAAATAAGGCAACTGAGGCTAAAAGGGTTGGTGATTGCCAAGGTCATCTGCGGCCAGTTAGTGGCAGAGGTGGGATTTACGTGAAGGTAATTCTGACTCTATGACCAAGAGGTTCATATTTACATTGACTCATGTTGCTGAACAAATGTTTCTAGAGCAAATCAGATGATGATCTTTTTAAACAGATCATTAATATGAGTTGGCTTTCTACAATTAAAATAAGCTCAAGCACCACCCAACTGGAAATCTAATATTCTAGCTTCAAATTCCAATTTAGAAATAGAGTATTTTTGTAGTGTCTTTATCACCCTCTTGTCTTGGCAGATTGTTTAGATATAACCATGTCTTAGAAGACAGTGAGGTGAAGGCTTTGCTGTATTGATCATTTGACACTTCCCCACTTTCCTGAATTGTGAATTATTTCCATAGGTGAGTGTATCCCTACTGTCTCTTAACTCCTTAGAGAGCAGAGTATGATGATGATGATGATAATTAAATTAAAAAATTATTGAAAAATATGGACTTATTCAATGCCAAGTTCTGTGCTATACACTGTATTTCAGATATCTCATTAATTCTTACAGTGACCCAATGCCTGTTTTATAGAACAAGAAGGTAGATTTCACTAGATTAGGCAGTTTGCCCAAAGTCACACAGTGGGCAAGGGGAAGCATTTGATTGTAATCCAGCCAGCAGCATGCTGGTGCCTGGGTCCTTAGGCACACCGCTAGTGGTGCATATTATTGCTTCCCTCCCCTACACTGCTAGCACAATGCATTAATTCTTCTATTAGTAACACAGACATAGCCACGCAACTGATTTCAGAGAGTTCCCTCTGAGGCTGGTCCTCTGTTGGGCAGCAGTGTGCCAAGCTGCCTTGTGCTGCACCTTTGAAGAGTGAAAACTGTCCTTGGGCAGATAAGGCTTATGGAGATGAAATGATTACAGGATGATACTGGGTCATATAATATACACACACGATATGATAAAGAGAGACTAGCCTAGTGACAGGTTGCAGGGAGACTTTTCAGAGGCCTTATCTTGGTTGCTCAGCATTATTATCAACAGTCGTGCAGTAGAGGCAGATCAATAGCTGACACACATGCAAGTTAATCAGTGGACTTATATGGTGCCCACAATATAGACTAAAGATTGAATTGATAAATAGCCTCTGTATAGTAGTAGTAGAGTTTGTTAAACAGTTACATGCACCAGGCATTGTGCCAAACACCTTACGTGTTCATTGCACTGAATCTTGATGAAAATTGTGTGTGTGTCTCTGTGTCCTGGTGAGTAGTGGGGAGGTTCTGGCTTGAGAGGAGGTTATTACTGCTCCTTTGTAACAGATGATGAAATCTGAGTGTCAGATTTCTAATAATTTACCCCAAATCATATGGCTAATACCCAGGTCTGACTACCTGAAAATCTTAACAATCTCAGTATCTACAGTTCTGAAACAAACATGTTCTAGTCCTTTGAACAATGGTTTCACACCTGTGGAGCTAATGTAACACTTCTCTGGCTGGCACATATTTTGAGCTTAAGAAACATTTCCTGAGTTTAAAAGGACCAGGATGGTGCTTTCTGATGGCATTCTGGGAGCTTTGGGAGCACTTACAGTGTGTAATTTATGTGCCCCAGGCCCCTCCTTTCCAGCAGCTTTATTTTTTTCTCTTTCTGCATTTTGGCATTTGGCATCCTGCTGCTTATAAAATGATTTGAAAACTAGTGACTTTGAAGATCAGGTTCCCCCATTCCTTGACTATATCAGACTCAGCATTAGCTGACCATATGATTTGACACCTTTAATAACATGGAATTACTTGATTCCTGGGCAGTTAGTTTAAAATCAAAATGATTTGAAAACTAGTGACTTTGAAGATCAGGTTCCCCTATTCCTTGACTGTATCAGACTCAGCATTAGCTGACCGTGTGATTTGACACCTTTAATAACATGGAATTACTTTATTCCTGGGCAGTTAGTGGAGACCAGCTCCATTGTAATGGAGCAGTTGGGATCTTGGAGCTTAAAAAGGGGCTGCCAGATATGTGGGGGTTTCAGTTACATGGGAAACGTGTGCCTGGAAATTGTGTCTGCCAAAGGGGGTTTTGCTGTATTTCCGACCCAGGACCTAGAGATTGATCTTGTTAGTCCTCTTCTCAATCAGAGGCCAGGCCATACATCCTGAGAGTGGTCCTTGGCAGTGGGCTAGCAGGCACTTGAAAACTAAAGGGTAAACAAAGTCTCCCCTAACCCAGAGCCTCTCTATGGAAGAAGATTGGAATGTTGAGTGCAGCTGCCTGGGGACCCTGGAAATGTTCCTGCTATTGCAGGCCAGGCAAGGGCAGGTCCCTTTGGGGGCACTGAATTATAGGGCACTTCAAAGTTCCAGACTGCATGCCTCAGGCAGTAGTTGACAAGGAAAGGCAGATGGCCCTGTGGTTGGATCTAACAAGGACCAGGGATGACCAGCTATCCTTGTTTGCCTGGAACTCTCTCAGTTTTATCATGGAACCCTCCATGTCAGTCCTGGGCAAACCCGGGTGGTTGACCACCCTATGTGGTCCCAGAACTCAGGCTTCATCACTGCTTGGCTCAAATCTATCACACCAGTCTCCTCACCAGACTCTCTGGCTAGACCCATAATCTGCAGTGCAGCCTTTTGAAAACACAAATCTGACTTTCTGCTTAAAACCCAAAGTCCTTGGCATTGGCATTTGCTGTTGCTTGTAGCCATGATATAGATGCCCTACGTTGCAACCACTCAGGACATGCCATTCCCTGAGCACGTCATGAACTTGTACACCTCTGTGTACCCCATTGTCTGTCTGGTAACTCATTCCATTCACTAAGGACCTGGCTGTCTTGCATTGGCTCCCAAGAAGGCTCCCTTTTCTGAGGAGAAACTATCATTCCTTCTATGACATTCCTATTGTGGTACTCGCCACAGTGCACCTGACTGCTCCCTGTCTCCCTGGCTGGTCAGGGTCTGGCTTGCATACAGCACCAGGAGCTAAGAAGCTTGATAACTATCTATTTTTAATGATCAGTGTTGAAATAACTAATTGCAGAATAGGAAGTATTTTGTTGGCAGGTCCTAGAATAAGTTTGGTGTTTAACTCTCAAAGTAGTGATTTTAAAAACATTCTTTTCTTAGTGGCTCCTGTTCCCCATCTTAAACAAAATGAGATCTTACATAGAACTTCATATGTAAGACAGTTAAAACCAGGGAAAAGAAATAAATTGATAGTGAGAATGTGGGGTGTGAGGCTGTGCTGTAACTGGCCTCCCTAGCTTTTGCTAAGGGCAGACCTTGCCACTTCCAAGGATCCCAGAACTCTGAGATCGCTGTGTAAAAGCCACCTGCTTAAAAGGAGGCTCTGGGGTTTGTAGTTCTGAAGAAGCTCTGCGGTGAAGGATCTGGGCTCTGACTCACTCCCATCTTAACTAGGCAGGGAGCTGCCACTTGTGAACACAGTTGCCTTTGACAAAAGGGTATTGCAGCTCACAAATATGCAATCAAACCAAACCTGTCTGCAAGTCACTCTTAGGGCACTGGTTGGCACACTGCTGGAAGTGCCTGAGGAGAGGAACAGGTGGTGATCTGTTTTAATTAGTGATAACTACCTAATGATTAAAAATAGATCTAGTTGGAAAATTCAACTGGTCCTTGCCTTTTACCCTCAAAAATAGTGTGGTCATTGTTAGGTACCAGGCCACCTGATAGAGCATTCTTAACACCGTGATGGCCTGCTCAGATACAATACTGATGCATCAGTGAAGAGGACAGTGACTGTCATCATCTTCAGGTGGTTAGTAAAATGCCGTTTTAGTCTTCTTCCACTTTTCCTTGAAACAGGTGAGTTCCCAGGAGAAACTGAAACCCTTTTATCTTGCTGACCGTCTGTATCTGAGAAGAGCCTCCCTGAAAGTGAGCAGAATGGTAGTCCAGGATGGGAAATGAGCCAGCAAATAAACTCTGTCAGAGGGAACAACTTGAATCTTAACCGTTGGGCAATTTGCTGGCAGGAGGCATGACCTAATACCCCCACTGCCTGCACCTCTTCCCCGCAGAAGGCTGTGTGCTTCTAGCCATGACATAGGTGTCCTAACACTGCGTCTGCCTGTGGAGGCGGGCACCTTCACCAGAAAGGGTTGGAGCATGGCCAGGGGGGTGGCAACAGAGGTTTGTTGTGATTGTGTGGGGTGGCATGGATTCGTTCCTTCCAAAAGAGCCTGCAACAACAAGCTGTACTAGGTCCTCGGTTTCTCCAGGGAGAAGGCTCTGTCACCTCTTGCCAGAGGACATGTGTCTGCCACTCTCACTCTGTCTGAGAGCACTTAGCTGTCCAATAGGCCTAGGGGGATGGACCACAGTTACCGATAAAGATTAGGACATCTTTACTTTCTTTTTGATCACTTCATGGCTTATTTGCTCCCATCCTGGATTCTGTGCCGGGTGATCCTCAGCCTGCAGGAACCAGAGTAGTGAGAAGTCTGGGTGTGGTGCAGTGGGACAGGCCTGGGCATTGGGGTCCGGTGGACTTGAGTTCCAACCATGCATGACCTTCACCAAGTGACTCAGCTGCTGAACCCAGTGTCACTTCCTCTGCCTTCCAGGCCAGCTTGGAGGCTGCTGCTGGCCTCTGGGTCTTATGTTCTTGGTATTGTTAATGAAGAGTTTCATATTTGAGGATTTATGGTTTACCCGTGAGCAGCCTTCTCATGCACTGCAGTAGACAACTTCGCTAGAGAGGCAGATCTGAATTTAAATCATGGTTTCAGTTCCTTGCCCTGAGTCTTGGTTTCCTCATGGGAAAAACTGGGATTATAGTGCCCAACAGGATTGTTGAGGATTAATGAGATAATTAATGTTCATAAGCAAAGTGACCATCACTTAACAAATGTTAATTTCTCTTCCATCAGAAACACCTACATGTAGGGCCTTCAGTCAGTAAATCTCCCTCACATCTGCCCTTTCTTTCAATCATTTTATTACCACGATAATCCATATGCCATTGATAAAGTCTAAACTCTGCCCCGGGGATAAGAGAGATGAAGACAGGGTTCTGGGCTTCATTTTTCAAAATAGTCACATAAGAAAAAAGGAGGTGAATTGATCATTTAAGCAAACCTACAATCAAACCTTGCTTCTTTTATTTTAGCAATAATGTTAGCCACATTTAAGAGGAATTGGAGAGATTTAGAAAGTGTGGCAGGCTAATATCTTCAGAATTTCTACAGACACAACATAAAACTGAGAAACCATAAATATTTTGACAACAGAGATTAAACATTTCTGCATGGCAAAAATACCATGAACAGAATTTAAAACAGCCAATTAGAAAAAAATCATCAGAAGTATACAATCAAACAAACCTATTTTCCTTAATGTGCAAAGAGCTCTTTCAGGTTATTAAGAAAACAGTGAATATATATTTTGACAAGGCAAAAGATGTGGAGGTAATTCACAGAAAAAGGAATTTAAGAGGCCAGTCAAAAATTCAAAATGTCCCTTACCCCTGACCTGATGGCTTTGTATATAAACCCCACAGTTGGCATGGGGACATTTTATTTAGCATATGAACCATTAGTGAGCAAATGTTTTCATAATACATTCCTTCAAATACCAACTATAATCATTCTGCAGCATGATCTCCCCAGGCCTTACTGGGTCCTTTGCCATGTGGCTGTGTACTTTCTTAAGAAACCTGCTAAAGGCATGCTTTCTGGCCCTAGTACCTTGTTCCTCCCTGTCCAGTGTGACTTTCCCAGCCCCATGGATGAGGTCCTCCTTCACACCCATCACACACTCTCTGCTTGGGCTTCTGGAATGTCCCCGAAGGTTGACAATGGAGGCAGGACTTGAGCCACAAGTAGGAGAAGCAGGGATTGGAGGGGCTGAGAAGAACTAGGAGAGGAGTTTACATAATCAAAAAGAATAATAACAGTGAGGACATTGCCGTTTATTGACGGCTTACTGTGTACCTGCATATTCACACATAATATGTCCTGTAAGTCTCATGACTCCTACAAGTCAGCATTATGACCTGTGTTCTATAGGTGACAGATTGGTGAGACCGCACAGGTAGGGGGACCAGCTGAGCTGAAATTCAAAACAGCCTGCTTGCCCATCTCTAAGGTCTAACTCTCTGCTGCTGCTCCATGAGGGCCTCTAGTGAGTGGTGTGGAGGTAACACGAGGGGAGGGGTTGCTCAGGATTTAGCTGCAGGAGTTAGAGTGCTGGATCTGCCTCAGAGATCCTAGACTCTGGAAGGAATATAGTCCTTGGCTGTGGTAGTTGTGATCATGTGTGTTTGTAGAGGGGGTGCTGGGGAGGAGGGATGCGGAGGACTGTCTGTTCTGGTGGAGCCTGAAAAGAAAGCAAGGATGACATTCCCTCCTGGGACCCGAGGCATCATGGCCCAGAATCATGACCCTGGTGGCCCCAATCCAGTGGATTGCAGTGTCCCGGGTAGCAGAGTGCTGATGCTGGCAGTTCATCTGCGCTTTCCCTGTTCATCCCCCATGACAACCACTGTGGAGCTTTTCCTACAGTCTGGCTGAGGTCCCACTACCAGGGAAGGCTCAGACTGGAGTGCCCAGAGAAGTCGCCTATGGCTATGAGAGGGGCAGAGTCACCCCAGATGGGGTCAAGGTTGCCCCAGAACCTAACAACTACAGCTGGGGGTTGGGGGGTGCCCTCCAGATGCCTGAGAGGGAACAGGAAGTTAGCACCCCTGATGAGGAATGCCGAAGTGGCTGGAGCAGATGCCAGTGGTTTTTTGGGGACAGATTTCTTTCTTCCATGGCAATGCTGATTGTGCCTTTTCATCTGAGAGCTATCCCTGACCCTGGGTGTGGGGGCTTAAGCGTGGTGCCAGGCAGTGCTTGCCGAGAGCCTGTTTGGAACGTTTCCAGTGTGTCCTAAGTCCTTGGCACCACGCTGGGTGCTTGCGGCACATTATCTAGTCCTTGCCCTTACAGCAGCCATGCCAGGTATGATGCTCCTATGTTAGAGATGAAGCTCCTGAGGCTCAGGCTGAGAAACTTGCCATGGCTAAACCATTCTGACAAAGGTAAGATGGGCTCCCAGCCAGTCTCTGCATAGCTTTCCCACCAGACCACTGTGGTGTGGAGGCACATGCCCATGGAACCTCAAGTGATGACATCCACCCCAAGTTAGCCCTCTGGACTGCAGGGGCTGTGAGTGGCCTTAGCTCGTTGGGCAGATGGAGCTTTTCTTGGGGCCAAGCAGTTGTTGATGCTGAGGGGACCTGAACAGAATAAACCCTTGTTGGTTGCCTGAGAGCATTTCCTGACCCTTTTACCCATTCCACCTTGCTTCAGTGGCCGACTCCCACCAGGAAACGTGCTGAGTGCCGACCGCCATGCCAATAAGTGAATCCTCCAGGAAATCGTCCGGTATGCTTTGAGAAGGTGTGCAGCAGGGCCAGGGGACACTGGTGGAGCCATTGTGGGTGGGTAGAGGAGGCTGCAGAGGGTGTGCCTCGCTCCTCTCTCAACCTGGCCTGCCCTGCCAGCCCCCAGCCCAGGCCTCTGCGCCTCCTCAGCACTTTCATTCTGTGCCATACAATGGAGCATGTCCCTGCAGCTAGCCTTATTGTTCTCTAGAATCGCGATGTTTCCTGTCTGCACTGCTTATTTCCTGGATGGAAGGGCCTTCCAGGTGACACCTAAAGATCTTGCCCCACTTATGTCAGTGGAGTCTCTCCCTCCCCACTCCACCCCAGCTCTGTGGCTTAGCTGAGTGGCCTGACTCTTGTCTTACATACTCTTGGGTCAGCATTCTCTCTCATTTGAATAAGTCTTGGGTCTTTTGCTGGGGTAGTGGGTGGGCATGTGCTTGGCTATTTGCTTGATCTCTTAATTTATAGCCGTTTGGACCCTGTTCCACTCGATCATGTGACCTGTCATCCTGCCATAGGACATGGCCATCACTGTATGCAAACATTAAAAAGCAGATTTTGTGCAGGGATCACAATTTGGCTGAGGGCCCAGGAGCCCACAGTCTTGCAGCAGTGTGCTGGGTGTCCTGGGGGCACGAGGAACAAAACTGAGGGGGACTCCAGGTCCAGGGGTCGGTGGGCACCATGAGCTCAGTGGGGACTTGGCTGAAAGCCTTTGGGAAACTGTCTAATTGTTGATGTGAATTGTAAAAGTAACATGGAAGTGCTTAGCATTAAGAAAAAGAATTAGCGCATAAAAGTAAGACCTACTGGCCACCCTGTCTCTCAGAGCCGACCTGTGTTTGTGGACTTTGAGTCTTGGTCTCTGAAGTAGTTGGATCTGGGCTTCCCTGACTAACAGCGGCCCCTCTTCTCTCTGTAGAACATGGAGAGTTCCTGGCTTTGGACCTTGGAGGAACCAACTTCCGTGTGCTTCGGGTGAGAGTAACGGACAACGGGCTCCAGAAGGTTGAGATGGAGAACCAGATATACGCCATCCCTGAGGACATCATGCGAGGCAGTGGCACCCAGGTGGTTAACCCTCCTCTCAGGGCAGCTGCTTGGGCTCTGGGCGCTCTGGAGCAGATGCTGCTCCTTCTCTGTAGTCTGGAGGGAGGAGATGCTGACTGAGGCTCGGATTTCCTGGCCTCTCTCTGCCTGGTGATCCCCCTCTGTGCCTGGAGCTTGGGTGGGGATCCTCCCTCATGAGAGGTGCACATAGGCCAGAGAACAGGGAGCATGTGGATGAGCCCTGGGGTCTGAATGTGCTGACTCTTTTGAGGTCTGCTTGCATGGCTGCTTATGGAGGAAAGCCTGCTGTAAGGAGGTTGGACCCACACTCCTGGACACTGGCTTGAGTGCTTCCTTTGAGTGGTGAGTCAGGAGAATATATGGTTTGACACTGCCACCTGCCACTGTGGTCATTCTGCAGTCCTCTCTGGCTCAGTTGTCAACATAAAGAAAAACATAGCATTGCATGAACAGGAAGCTGCCCCTTTGCCTTTTGGTTCTTGGTTCTCTCTCTTCTTGTCTGTTTAAAATAGGAGAGGTTTTGCACACAGGGATGGGAGCCTCTTGAGAAAACACCAGCTCCAGCTTTGGGATGTCTGTTCCCCCTGGCACTACAGTGGGCACCATGCGCTTTCACACCAGCCCTGCATCATGCTTACTCTCACCCCCATATCTTGGTGGCTTTGAGAGCCACGTTTTTCACTCAGCATCTAAACAATGGAAGGATTGGATGGAGAGGGGGTGTGAGGTGCAAATAAGAATTCTGTCAGTAAGACCCAGGAAAAATTAGCAAGGATGGAATTGCTATCATGATGGTCTCCAAACAGGTATCGAGCATCTACTATGCACAGGGCACTGACTCTTAGAGGGAATCAAAGTCCTGGTCCTCCCTCGCCAGGGCTTTAAGCTCAGCTGGACCACCACTGGACCCCCCAGAAAGTAAGAAATGTTGTATTGAAGCAGAGGAGCAACTATCAGGAGGAGGAACTAACACAAGATGACCTATTGTGTGTCTGGCTGAGCAAAAGCACTTTGTATGGATTTCCTCATTTTACCCTCACTTGAGCTCTGTGAGGCTGGGTGCTTCTGTTACCTTCACTTTATAGATGGAGAATTGGGCTTTGAAAGCTTGAGTGACTTGGCCTTACATCACAGGGGTAGGATCACAGGGAAGGGCCAGAGGCAACACACAAAGCCAGGTCAGTGGGACCAGAGCCTGGGGCACACTTCCACGGGGCTCCAGCCACTTTGTAGGCTGTGTGATGTGGCCCAGGTGAGCAGGGCTTCTGGAGTCAGACAACACAGTGGTCCTGGGTCCCGGCTCCCTGCCTCTGATTCAAGAGCGGGATATACTCGCCGAAGGAGCCGGTGCTCCTGCTGACATGAGATCCCATGGGCCAGGCCCTCTTGGGGACTCTGCCTCTCAGGAGCTCCCCCACGAGAGCCCGCTCACAGGAAGGCCCTCATTACCACTGCAGCAGAAGTACATGCCAGCTTGCTGGGTGCTGGCCGTGGGGGCAGCCATTGTTCTCTGCTCTTGGGCTTCCAGGGAAACAGGTGCCCTATTTCACCTGCTCTACTAAAGCCTTCCTTGGGGCATTCTTTCTGCTCCGTCCCCAGCTCTTCTGAGTCCATGGATAGGAATCTCTGGAGACATTCCTGGATACTAGCAGAGCTATAGATAGAGATCACTTGGCTGAGTGCTGGCTATGCCTTCTGTGTTTTATACTGGCGTGTGCTCAGTGAGAGTGAATGGAGGAAATGAAATCCAAGTAAGATGCCCCTCCAATATGGTCACCTCTCGGGCCTCAGATCTTAGAAGAGATGGATCCTCCTTAGTGCATTGCTCTGCCCAGCACACAAGGCTACCTCATGAGAAAGGAATTTCGGACCATGAATAGAACATGTGAGGAAGATATTTTTAGACTCTTTATATGTCCTTGGAGGTGGCCTGGAGGGTAAACCTGCTTTCCTGGTTTTGATGCTGGAGTGGGACAAGGGAGGCTGAGCCCCGGGACTCTGGGATTTTAGCTCTAGTACGGCTGTCACACAGCTCCAGTGTATGTGAACAAAATGTCGTGGTCCAAATTTAAAAAAATCTATGACACCCACCTGGAAGAAACTATAAAACTACTGTGATAGTAAAAGGTGTCAAATAAAAGGAAAAAATGCTATATAAAAGGGAAGCATAAAGAAAACCAGAAGACAATATAGGTGTTTATTTCACCCTAAGGAAGAGAAAGAATATTATATTCCTTAAAGCAGCAGAAGGTACTTGCAAAAAGACAAGAAGAAAATCCATAGTAGCTATTTTAGTAGTGGATTTACTGGCACTATATATTTTCTCCTCCATATTTACTTGGTTAGTTTTGATATTAGGTCTCAATTTTTTAACTGGGGGAGAACAAATGGATTTAAAAGATAAAATTTCAATAAAACCAGGCCCGAGTGACCAAGCTCTAGACTTGTAAAGGTTTCTGAGGATCTGTGAACCTGAGCAGTGTGGTTCCTGGATCAGGTGTGTCTTTGAGGACATGAACTTCCACCTGAGAGCAGTGAATCTCAAATTGGAATAGCAGCCACTTTACATTTTTCAACTATACCTTGTGCGAAAGGGAGTGAGCAGGTTCTCAGAATCATCAGGAAAAGAAAACCTTTCTAACTTCATAAAATGATGCCCTTTGAGCCTTTTTATGGCAGGAAGGTGTTAGCTCTTTCTCCCACTATCTTATCCTTAGATCATCAGCAAACAGAAAAGGAGAGAGCCTTCCGATTAGGGGCACAGATGGGCCCTGCTGCTCTACTTGAAAGAGGTGTGGGGTCTTCAGACGCAGTGTTGTCCAGTAGAACTTCTCACAGTGCTGGGACTGTTCTGGGTCTGCCCTGTGCCGCATGGAAGCCACTCACTACTGTAGTGAGCACTTGGAATGTGGAACTGACTTCAGTTTTTAAAAATTCTGATGAACTGAAATAGCCGCAGATGCCTAGTGGCTACTGTATTGGGCAGTGCATTATTTAATGCCTGTTCATTGTCTCTATTTTTTTCTGCCTCTTCCTGTTGGCAGTACAATTGGAAGAGAACAGTGAACGGGGATGAGCGAGGGGAAATCATTTCGCATTCCGCCTTCGAAAGCTCCCACTCCTTCCATGTCTGGTGATTGGCCTCATCTCTTTGTACAGCTTCTGCAACTTTCTTTTTCTGGATAAAAACTAGTTACACTAAAGATCATTTTGACTAGAGTACCAACAAGAAGGTACTGGGGGTTTGTTTAACCATATTGTAAATTTTGGCTTCCATCAGCTTCCCATCAGAAGAACAGAACTTGCTGACTATGTATCTAGATACCCTATTTACATATTAAAATACTTGCCCTCTACTTAAGGGAGTTGACATCTGTGTACTGGTGAGTGAGCCCTGTCACTGCCTGCCTTTGCTGTTGAGAATGTTTTGGTTTGGAGATTGAGTTTCAGCATTTGCTGAGGTTAATTTTGCAATGTGATCAGATAGAGGGACAGGACTGGTGCAGGAAGTTCAGTTAGAGCTGCCCACCTATGTGAGGGTGGCCTTGTCTTCCTGGATCCCTTCTACTGAGCATACTCCAGATATCTGAGGAGTCGGCGGGCCTCTCAATCTACCTGCCACCCCAGCTTCTCAGTTCCCTTGTAATGCAAATACTTTTTGTGGTTTAGTGTAGGGGTTCTCAAGCCACTACTTCAGGGTTGCTTGGAGGGCCCAACCCCACAATTTCTGATTTGGCAGGTTTGGGTTTCGACCCTAAGACCTGCACTTCTAACATGATGGTGGGGATGCTGCTGGTCCAGGCCCACACTTCAGGAATGCCTGGATTAGTGGAGACTGTTGCTCCTGCCTGGAGAGGAAAAGGAATGTGGTCTTCTTCCACCCACTTTGGGTTTAGAGCTTTGCCATCTGGTCAACCTTTGCTTACTCTTTGCACCTCAGCGCCCCTGGCCTCAGTCTTTAAGTACCTGAAGGTGTCACCAACTTGTCTTTGAGGATGCTTGGTGGGCAAAAGGAAGCCATGGGTCTGTGGGCTTTGGATTGATTGAAAGCCTGGGTGACTGTAAATACAGCTTTTTCTTAGGTGTAGGATTTTTCTTAGGAGTTGCAGGTCCTTCTTAGCATGGTTATGAGGTTGCCCATCCACAAAACTCTGTTCATTCTTCAGCACTCTTCATGGGCTCACTGGGTGTTCCATTTTGAAGATAGAAAACAAAGATAGCTTATTTGAATTGCCCACAGGAAAGTAGTTTTCTGGAGTGGAGGAAAAATCTAAAAGTTACTTATATTTTTATTAAGTTGTTGACATTCAATCAGAATGCCAACAGAGAATGTCCCCTCCTCTCCCCCATTCACAAGAGATGGGGATGCTAAAATACTTCTTGGCAGTGAGATGGGCTGCCCTTTCTGGTAAGACCATCAGCTGTGCATCCATGTCAAGGGGGGGTTCTGACAGTGTCACCAAAGGATGTTCTATTCCCAGGGCATGAGATGACTTTCTTATTAGCTTTGGCTGTGATTTCTCCTGCCTCACTGTCTTCTTTTGACAGTGGTTTGGATAAATGGCTTAAGTGGAAGACAGTATTTAATCACTAATGTTATGCTCTTATATGTATTGACTCATTTAATCATTTTGGTAACTCTGTGAGGGCTGTTATAGTTATCACCCCTATTTTATAGATAAGCAATTAAGACTTCAGAGGGGATACATAGCTTGCACACATTAGACTAGTTACTTTCTGAGCCAAAGCCCATGCTCTTCATCTCTGTTATCCTGCCTCCCTGCTCATCTTCCTGTGCTGTGTGCCCGTAGCTATTTGACCACATTGCCGAATGCCTGGCTAACTTCATGGATAAGCTGCAAATCAAAGAGAAGAAGCTCCCCTTGGGTTTTACCTTCTCATTCCCCTGCCACCAGACGAAACTAGACGAGGTAAGATGAGTTGTTTGTATAGTTCTGTTGCTTCACTCTTTGGGTAGGAGGACTGGGAAGAACTCTTGAGCCACCTGCTGCTGTCATGTTTGAGATGGCTCTGATGGCGGTGTGGATGAGGTCTGAGTGTGGGAGCTGTGTCCTGGGTGAGTGTGTGTGGGTGTGAAGAAGTATCAGAGAAGGAGGTCTTCATCACCCTCTCCTCAAAGGACAGTGCAACCCCACACACATTGCATGTTGTCATATCTCTCTTAGGGAAACAGGAATGAGAAAATAGTTAGGAATTCCTTTAATCTAAAGTATTATAAAGATCCTTGGAAGAAAGATGTCTGGGGAGTTAATAATGAAAGGGTACAGTATCTTATTTTGGCAGTCCTATACTTGCTTTTTCCACTTCCTGGGGGCAGTAGATCCTGAAGGAATCATTCATTTGATCTCCTTTATGGCTCTTTGGTGGGAACTGAGTTTCTCCTTCCTAGGCTAGTCAGGAAGCAGTGGTACACTAAACTTAAGCCCCGTGGCAGAATTCTCCACCAGTGGTTGTTTGGGGGTATGGTCTGAGTTTGTAAGGAATCGGTGTTCATTCCTTGGTCTTTTCCCAGAGTTTCCTGGTGTCGTGGACCAAGGGGTTCAAGTCCAGTGGCGTGGAAGGTAAAGATGTGGTTACTCTGATCCGAAAAGCCATCCAGAGGAGAGGGGTGAGTAGGGGGGGCAGGGGTGGGGAGCCAGGAACTTGGGTCCAGAGGCTCTTTACATTCTTTTGGGTCCATTCTGAAGTCTTTCCCAGTCTGTCCTCAAGTCAGTGTGAGAATTGTTTGTGGGTCTTAAGGAGAGGTTTTCTTCCTTCCCATTACGCCTACCCAATAATATTTTTTAATTTTTAATTTTTTTTCCAGTTTTATAGAGGTATAATTGACATAGGGTGCTGTATAAGTTTGAGGTATACTGCATAATGACTTGGCATGCATATACTGCAAAATGATTATACCACACCAGTGAGCTTACATAGGATCAGATGTCTTTGGGGTCTCCTGATTAGCAGGATAGATAGCACTCAGCCTTGGTGCAAGAGAAATCCTTTAGTCTTTAACCCGAAGAAGACTTGAATATCATTTTCAAGTAAGAAAGTTGGGATGATGTTGGCATTAGAGTGGAATGGGGCAGAGAGAACATAAGACAAAGGTATTGTTGCAGGAGTCATGGGGACAGAGGGAGGGAGAAAGAAACGAGGAAAGAAAAGAAGGAGACAGTGACAAGATGGGCTCATCTCAGCACAGTGATGGCTGTAAACTAGACCACAGTGCTGGAGTCCTCCGTGTGAGGACAGCAGGGTGGGGAGTGAGTCGTTGCTGTAAGACTGGGTCTGGACCTGGTTTCCAGCTCCAACCTGCCCTGGCTCTAAGTAGGATTGGTAAGTGCAGCCCTGTTGCTCCCGAGCTGTGTGTCCTGCTGGTCTTCTATCTCTTGGGACCTGTCTGTGATGGAGAAGGCCAGAGCCCCCTTTAATCTCTGCAGGACTTTGATATTGATATTGTGGCCGTGGTGAATGACACCGTTGGGACCATGATGACCTGTGGCTATGATGACCAGAACTGCGAGATCGGCCTCATTGTGGGTGAGTGAGCCCTGGGTGTCAGGGCTGGTGCAGGCCTGCGGGGGGCGTGGGAGCCGGGAGGAGAGGAGGCGTCCATGGCCTGGGTGGTCCTCATGTTTCCTGTTAGAAGATGATGGGGTGAGCCCTGGGCGTCAGGGCTGGCGCGGGCCAGCGGGGGGTGTGGGAGCCGGGAGGAGAGGAGGCAGGCGTCCATGGCCTGGGTGGTCCTCGTGCTTCCTGTTAGAAGATGACGGGGTGAGAGAGCCCTGGGTGTTAGGGCTGGTGCAGGCCGGCGGGGGGCATGGGAGCCGGGAGGAGAGGAGGCGTCCATGGCCTGGGTGGTCCTTGTGCTTCCTGTTAGAAGATGACGGGGTGAGCCCTGGGCGTCAGGGCTGGTGCAGGCTGGCGGGGGGCGTGGGAGCTGGGAGGAGAGGAGGTGTTCATGGCCTGGGTGGTCCTCCTGCTTCCTGTTAGAAGATGATGGGGTGAGTGAGCCCTGGGCGTCAGAGCTGGTGCAGGCCGGCGGGGGGCGTGGGAGCCGGGAGGAGAGGAGGCGTCCATGGTCTGGGTGCTCCTCCGTGCTTTCTCTTAGATGATGATGGTACGATCACGTGGGAGGGCTGAGCCAGAACTTGCGGGATTGAGGATGGCAGTGTATTGGACCGTGTTGGGATGCCCCGGGAGTCAGCTCTGAAGAATCCCAGCCACCTTGGGCAGTCTCAGGATGGTGGGCTAAGAGGGAGAGGGGGCTCCAGAGAGGATGTGCGGGCGGGAGCTGAGCAGCCCCTTGGTTTGGCAGGTACGGGCAGCAATGCCTGCTACATGGAGGAGATGCGACACATCGACATGGTGGAGGGTGACGAGGGGCGGATGTGTATCAACATGGAATGGGGGGCCTTTGGTGATGACGGTGTGCTTGACGACTTCCGTACCGAGTTTGACCAGGAGATCGACATGGGCTCCCTGAACCCTGGGAAGCAGCTGTGAGCAGAGCACCCCCGGTGTGGGGGTGGGCTTGGGAACTGAGGCTGTGGCCTCCAGAAGAGTCATTTTATGTCACATTCTGAGTGTGTGGTCCTGTTCTTTCTTTCCACCTTCAATTTGTAAGTTGTCTCTAGAAACAGTCTGTGGGCCACATAAGAAGATTCGGGTTGAGATGGCCAAGACTAGGGTCTCTGAAAGCTCCTTCCGTGGCGCCCACCCCGGTCACTGCTCAGAGGATGAGGCTGTGACTGTTGGCTCCTAATTACTGGCTGAGGCTCTGATTCAGACCTCCCGTAGAGCTGCCTGTGAGCAAGGCTAGACCCCACAGAGCTCCAGGGCCTCCTGCCCTGGCTGCAGGTAGACTCAAGGCCTGCGGAAAAGCTGGCTAAGGAACCTCCTTGGCTGCCCTCCCTGGACCAGTGGCCCAGCCAGGTTCCTGGGTGGACTGGAGGAGGGCCTCCAACATTTTGGACCCTGAATGTTATACTCTCCAGCCTGGTCAGACTTGGTTTTTAGTTGCTTTTGACTCAGAAACCATTATTTCACTCCCACAAACATTTGCCAATTCCCATTAAAGATCTTGAAACAGGATTATTGCAAGTTCTGTGGGCAATTGCAAAAATGCTTTGTGCAAGACAGCTTTTCACCAGCTTGGTGGTAGGGAGCCTTTTCCTTCTGGGAAAGTCCTTGCTTCCTCAAAGCATGGTTTATTTAAGTCACAAGCTTCTCTCATATGTTGAAATGTGAGTCCATTTACTTGTAACTTTCATAGGAACATACTGGCTGTGTCTGCCCGTGGCTGGTGGGAAATTAATGGACTGAAAAGTCACTCGCTCAATGCTTCCACGAATGAGGCATGCCCAAGCCACTCCAAGGAGCTCTATGCCCTTTGAAGTGTCAGGAGACAGAATTGCCAGGCCGCTCTTAGTAACACACTGCTGGTTTAGCCTTAGATAAGTCACAGGAGGACATATACCGACATGTCAGCCAAGGTAGCCCTGACGTCATGATCGAGCTCATGTGGGAACTTTTCTTCACTCTTTGTTTCTAAATAAATATTTTCCAAACACTGACTAACACAAAGTGTTTTTAAAAACCGGAATAAAAGCTTTAAGAAACGACCCACACCTCGGAGCCCCACTGGCCCCCTCCCCTTATCTCCTCCCATAGAACCAGATATTTCAGACAAGTGCAGAAGCAGACACCTGAGTCCCTCACTCCTGAAGCCAGTCTGCCTCCCAGGCAGTGTGCCTGAGCTGGTGCTTAAACATGCTAAATGCACCCTCTGCTCAAGCAGTTTTGGCAGGTCTGCCCTTAGCTCCAGTTCTGCCATACCTGGCCTTGGGTCTTGAGCAAGTTACCTTCTGAGGGCCTGGCTTCCTCCCTTCCACACCCTTGCTCTGGGCCTCCTCGCTGAAGCGCTGCCTAGTTAGTACCCACAGGCTCTAGGTGCCTCTTCTCTCTCTAGGACCCAAATCCTTTCTGAGCTACCAAGAAAGGGCCTAATTTTGGCCAAGAAGAATTTTAAGGGCTTGGTTTCTCTGGTTACCTTGTCTGAGCCAGAAAGACTATCTTCTAAAGAAAACAGCGTCACCTAGTGTTGAAAAAATGAACTACCCTAATACCCTCAGCCTGGGGACATGCCTCTGCTTTTCTAAAACATGCCTTTGTCTTGTCACCTGCCTGCTCAGAAACTTCCAAGATGTCTCACTCCCAGATTCCTAAGACCATTTGACACCTAGACCTCCTTACTGCCTGTTCCAACCTGCCCTCAAGTCTTGCTCCATCACACCACCAGCTCCACCCAGGGTTTTTTTTCATGCTGTTTTCTTAGGAATCCATAAATGTCCTTGCAAGGGGAGGGGCAGTACAAGGAGATGAGTTGCTGGGCCTGTCCCCCACATTTAATCAGACTGACTTCCTTTTTCTCTTGTAAATAAAAATTGAGGTTCTATATATAAGGTTTCATTTTAAAAACGCATTTCCTTGCTAGAGAAAAATTTGTACACAAGCACTACCCTACATGTACCTTACTTTACCTAAAATTCAGGCTGTTCCAGAATGTTCCACATTCTCTGGATGTGTAGTTTGGCTGCAAAGGCCCAGACTTCTCCACTCTGTGCCGCTGCAGAGAAAGCCCCAGTTCCCTGGCCCCTCCTGCCCCACTGGAGCCTGTGCTTCTCTGCACACCTCATTTCTAGTCAGTGCCACACACATTAACACTTAACTGTGTGCCTGCCCTGTGTGTGTGTGTTGCCTCCACAGGGGAGCTGTGAGTTCGTTGACAGCAGGGACTTTACTGATTTTATGGTGTGTATCTCCCTGCAGATTTGAGAAGATGATCAGTGGGATGTACATGGGGGAATTGGTAAGGCTTATCCTGGTGAAAATGGCCAAGGAGGAGCTGCTTTTCGGGGGGAAGCTCAGCCCGGAACTCCTCACAACTGGCCACTTTGAGACCAAAGATGTTTCCGATATTGAAGGGTAAGCTTTTGGGGCCTTCTCTGTTCACTGGGTCCCCAAAAGAGTGGACAGGCAGTTGGGGAATGAGTAAAGGCACTGGACATTAGAATGTGGACAGCAAGAGAGTCTTGCTCAGGATGGGACATGGCGGGCCTGTGGTTTAATTTCACTTACCAGATAGTCTTGTACGTTTTGGGTGTGCTGACTACCAAAGTGACTCAAGGTGTTGGAACACCTGGCCTCTGTGTGCAGGAGTACTGCACTCGCATTCCTGCCTGGCCATGGGGGCGTGGCATGGCTTAATGCTGGAGGCTCCTAGTCGACCCCTTAACAACTCATTTGCATCTATTTCCTTCCCCTTCTCCTGAAGTTCTGACATTTCATTCTCTCTTGCCGGAAGGGCTCTATCCTGACTCCTGCTTCATCCCAGAAAGCTGGGTCCTCACCCATTTAGTTCCAGCAGGTAGAGCTGAGGTCTGAATTTTCACAGTGCGGCTGGAATGGGAATGAGGATGGCCTGGTTTTTGTTTTTCAGTGAACAATATCCAAGGAGCTGGACCTAGTTTTCTGTTCTCGAGACTTTCACTTGTCACTTGGGGAGGCCCTTTGGGTGGATCAGGTGGTGGAGAGAGGGTGCCTTGGTACTAAAGGGAGCGGTGAAGCAGTTCGCCCGAGTTTAAGTGGAGCTTCATGAAGGAACTGTGCCTGCCTGGGGATGAGAGCACACACATTTGTGAGGCACTTAGCTCCCCTTAGAAGTGCCAGTCTCCTGGCACCAGCTTTCACACTGTCTTTAGCACAAGATAAAGCAGAGGCCACTCCATTGTGAAGCACAGTGGACTGTTGGCTGCTTTGTAGAGAGAAAATAGGGTGGGCTCCACAGCTGCCACACACAGCCAGAGGTGGTTTGGCAGGGGTACTGTTCCCCAAGACAAGCAGACGTAGCACAAACTCACACATACATACAGTGTTCTCAGTCAGTGAAACTGTGTGTGTGTGTGTGTGTGTGTCTGGGAGTGGAGCCTCAGTTTGGCTGTGTTGTGTCCCCCAATGCCTCCACCTTGTTTTACGCCAATGGGGGGCTGAGCAGTGACGTGGGTAACTGCCCTCACTGGGAGGAGGCGTTTGCTGGAGCTGAGGGATTTCCTTGTCAGGTCACATGCCTGCCACTCTTGGGCCGCAGTGAATTGGACATGTGCCCACCTGCTGCCTTCCTGTTTCCCAGGGAGAAGGATGGTGTCCGGAAGGCCCGTGAGGTCCTAGTGCGGCTGGGCATGGACCCGACACAGGAGGACTGCGTGGCCATTCACCGGATCTGCCAGATCGTGTCCACACGCTCAGCCAGCCTGTGCGCCGCCACGCTGGCGGCTGTGCTGCAGCGCATCAAGGAGAACAAGGCTGGCAAGGAGCGGCTGCGCTCTACCATCGGGGTTGATGGCTCTGTCTACAAGAAACACCCTCAGTGAGTCCACATCCTGGGGCCTGGAGTGACTGAGTGCCAGAGCACTTGGGGGTCCCTGACAGGCTCAAGAGTGACTCCAGTGACCTCACAGGCCAACTCTGTTTTGCATTTGGAGATGGCTGAGATGGATCATGGATTTGAGGGGCTTTGTAGGGAAAAAGCCCCCAACTGGGCAAGTTGTCCCTGGCCTGGTGTGGGTGATTTCTGAAGGCTGCCAACAATGGCCTCTACTCGGGCTCTCCTGGCATGGGGGTCTTTACGGCACCCTCTTGTATAGGAGAGATAGTGTCTTTCTATGCGCTTCTCCGACTCTCATTGTTTCTTGATGGTCATCAGGTGCTATTCCCTCTACCAGTGGCACTCCCAGCCCCATGGGTTACCAGCCTCTCTGGCTGACCTGGGTATTGAAATGATCCTTCCCTGCCCTCTGTGTTTTGATCTCTCGGGTCATAAGCACCAAAATATTCAAATTTCAGTTGAGACATGGAAGATCTCTATTTTTCCTGCTTCATTATCCCATTAATTTCACCTAATATGAGTGCCAAGGCAATGGGCCTTCATTAACTGAATTGATGCAGAAGGTCTTAGCCCTATTATTCCCTAGTTTCCAAGTCCAGTGCTTCAAACACTTGAAGGTGCACACAGATCACCTGGGGATCTTGTTAAGAGGCAGATGCTGATTCATAAGGTCTGAGTTCAGTCTGAGATTCTGAATCTCTAACAGCCTCCAGTGATGCGCTGGCCCCCAGACCACAGCTGGAGTGGGGAGGCGCTGGGGACCATGGCTCCCAGCAGCCACCACTTAGAACTTCTTGATGAACATACCTGTTGTCTTTAGCTGTTCAGACACCTTTGGGATCATTGACAGAAACTGGCCAAAGAGAGTCCAGAGTCCAGAAGACTGTTTCTACCATTTCTATTTTGGGTCTTTCCCAGGCATCTCGAGTGAAATGAGTAACGGAACGTGAATGGCGGTTGGTGTCAGAATCACCTGACTCCATTGGGCTGCTCCAGCAAAGGGCTGACATAATGGGCAGAGGAGCTGTGGCCTGTGGGAAGAATATTATGTGACTGCACACAGGGGATAGTGGCATCCTAGAAGGATCCTTTCAGCAGGCATTAAGCCCAGCCAGGGTGGTCACAGTTGAAGATCTGAGCTTTTATACAGTCACCTTGAACTTGGGAAAGTGTGGGGAGAGGATGTCCACTCCTGCAGGTGCCTCCTGGCATGTGGGCTGGTGAGCTACTGCCCCAGCCATTTGCACCACTGACCATAACCATGGACACTGTCTCTTGCCCTATCTCCATGACTGCAGTTTCGCCAAGCGCCTTCACAAGACTGTGCGGCGCCTAGTGCCCGACTGTGATGTCCGCTTCCTCCGCTCTGAAGATGGCAGCGGCAAGGGGGCAGCCATGGTGACGGCAGTGGCCCACCGGCTGGCTGACCAACACCGAGTTCGCCAGAAGACCCTGGAGCCTCTGAAGCTGAGCCGTGAGCAGCTGCTGGAGGTCAAGAGGAGGATGAAAGTAGAAATGGAGCGAGGTCTGAGCAAGGAGACTCATGCCACTGCCCCCGTCAAGATGCTGCCCACCTACGTGTGTGCTACCCCTGATGGCACAGGTACCTGGCAGGGCTGCCACCCAACTCACCATGGTGGGCCCTCATCCTGGTGTTGATGCTCTGAGAGGACTCCCTTAGCCTTAGCATTAGGTATTTAGGACAGAGCATGTTTCACATATAGTACAGGGGAATTCAAGTGTTCATCAAGGAATTCATTCCTCTGCTAAGAATTGAACAATAATAAGAGTAAATACTTATTGAGTGTCTATTATTTGTTAAGCATTTTACGTATATGAATTCATTTCATTTTTAATTGTTACAGAGATTAGTAGTTCATTTTGCTTATTAACAAACTATTATGTTTGGCACAAAACTGAGGCACAGAGAGTTAAAAAAACCCACCCAAGGGAGAAAACAGCAGAGCTGGTATTCAAACCCAGGAATTCTGGTTCCAGGGGCCAGCTCTTGTAAGCCCTAGGTCTGAGGTTGGCAAAGTAAGGCCTATGGGCTAAATCTGGCCCCAGTGCCTATTTTTGTAAATTTTTATTAGTACTCGTCCATGCCCCTTTGTCTGCGTATTGTTAGGGTCACTTTGTACAACCACGGCAAACCCATGTGGTTGCAGCAGATACTATGGTTCCCAGGGCCTGAAATGTTTACTGCTCAGCCCTTTGCAGATAAAGATCACTGACCCATGGTTTAGGTCTTGCAACCCAAGAAATGGCAGTCTTTCCCAATGCAGAGAAAATGATCACTGAGCAGGCCATTGTGGCGCAGTTGGTACAGGTTCCAGGCATAGAGGCTGGGACTTGGTCCCTGCTCAACCCCCGTCTGGCTGTGTGGCCCTGAGCAAGTGACTCAGCCTAGCTCAGCCAGGGCTTGATCTTCCTTCAGATGGGAATGCAAGCTTCCCTGTCAGGGCTGCCCGAGGGTTGCCTGGGGACTGTGTGTGAGGCACGTAGCATATTTTGATTGGCCAACAAAGGAGGGTTTTCTCATTTAATAAGATTTCCCTTGAACTTCCTTTAAAGAGTTGTACTCTGCTGTTCCTTCCCTATTCTAGAACCTAACATAAGGTGGCCTTCAGTTCAGCATGAATGGCAGGCTTGGATATCTTTGAGTGTATGTATTGCTACTTCCCATGTCCTGCAGAGCCCATTGGAACTTCTGAGGCCTTGTCACTTGAACTCATGAGAACCACTTAGAAGCCAACAGGTTCCGGGAATCTTACTTTTTGTTAGTTGGATCTCATAGTCCACCACCAGGAGTTGTGGAGGGGATCCCGGGAGCACTCCCCATCAGTAGAAGGTGCTTTAGATGCTCCCCGTCTGCTGTTGTGAAGCAGTGATGCCCTGACACATCGCCATTCTGGGTCTGTTTTCCAGAGAAAGGTGACTTCCTGGCCTTGGACCTCGGGGGAACCAATTTCCGGGTCCTGCTGGTGCGTGTGCGAAACGGGAAGCGACGTGGCGTGGAGATGCACAACAAGATCTACTCTATCCCACAGGAGATCATGCATGGCACTGGGGATGAGGTAAGGCAGGGTGGCACCTCTGGTAGAGGACCCACTTCTCACCGGGGAGGACAGTGCTGTCTCTTCTCACCCATGGTTCTGGTGAAGGCTATGTGGGCCAGGGCCATGTCCTGGTCTTTCCTCAGGTCTGTGCCTGAGCTTGCATTCCTTCTGTGTGTGGCCCTCGAATTTGTGCTCAGACCCTGGGGGGGCAGTGTGCCCTGGCCTGGGCACCCTCCCTCAGAGCCCACCTTCTCCCTGCAGCTCTTTGACCACATTGTCCAGTGCATCGCTGACTTCCTTGAGTACATGGGCATGAAGGGTGTGTCACTGCCTCTGGGCTTCACCTTCTCTTTCCCCTGCCAGCAGAACAGCCTGGATGAGGTAACGGTGCCTTCTTGGACAGCTCTCCTTTGCTGACTCTAAACCAGCCAGGGTTTGGAGCAGGGGAGAAAGTTGAGCTGAGTGGGAGAAAGAAGGGCATAAGTGACCAGTAGTGAGGAGGGACCTGCTGAGTAAGTCAGAGCTGGTGTAGGTCTAGTAGGAAACAATCTTTGGGATGATGCCAATCACAGTATTAACTATACTTTTTAGGCACTCTATGCCAGGACCATGCTAGGCTTCCTGTGTGCGCTCTCTCATTTAACCCTCACAGCAACCATATAACGTAGGTGTTCACATACCCATTTTGCAGAAAGGAAAACAGCGTCTCTACAGAGGTACCAAGTACCTTGCACCAGATAAAGCTTAGGAGTGGCCAGGCCAAGATGTGAAGTCTCTTTGCCTGATGCCTGAGCCCATGCTCTTGATTATGCTCAACTGCTCCTCAGGCACTTGTTTTAGGACCAGGACATTTCATTCTTCTCCTGTGGTTTAGATGCCCTGGCACTTCTCTAGTCTCCCCTTTGCTTTTCATTCTCTTTCAATTTGCCTTGGATGAATGAAGCAGGTGGTTGCAGATCTGGCGCTCCCAGTTCTGGATGTGGGTGTGTTGAGAAGCGTAGGAGACCTGCATAGGTTATGGTTGGGCTTGACCTGGTTCAGTGACTGGTAAATTAGATGTCAGAATGCTATAATGTTGTTATTTAAGCAGTTGTTCCTTTGTCTCAGTTGGTCTAGAAGCTTATATGCGTGCTACAAGTGGACACTGCTGTGGACGGAGTTGCCGGGTACAAAAGACATGGTTCCTGCTTTAGGTGATTACAGACCAACTGGGCTGGTGAAGGGAGCTCAGAAAAGCAAGAGCTGCTATTTGGAGTGTGGCACCAGTGGGATGCCAGAGCCCTGAGGATGTGCCGTGTGATGTTAAACTGAGCTTATACTTGGAAAGCATGAGGAATACTTGGATCATCCAAGTCAGAAGGAGTTGATGGGGAAGAAAGGTGGGCAGGCCAGGCAGGAGAAGGGCATGCAGGTGTGACAAGTCACAGGTACTGTGAGCTGGCCCAGTGGTAAGAAAAGCCAACATTGCCCACAAGGTCCCTGGCACAGCAGCCCATGTTGTTCAGCTGAGTTCTGTAAATGCTTCCTTTTCCTCCCCTCTGGGAGCTAAATATACCAGATGTACTAGTACAGTTAAGGTTTAGGACCTCCTGCAAAGAAAAAACCCTGCCTAACCCAGTGTTTCCAAATATATATCAATCAACATTTGTTCAATGTTGCTTTCAGCTCTTCTTTTCTTTTTTTTTCCTCCAGTTTTGAGGTGACATGTAACAGAATGTAAGTTTAATATGTATGGCATAATGATTTGACTTATTTAACCTAGATCGTGAAATGATCTTCACAATGTTTCAGTAATGTCCATCATATCATATAGATTTAAGAAAATAGCAAAGGAAAAAAAATATTTTTTCCCTTGTGATGAGAACTCTTAGGATATACTCTCTTAACAACTTTCAGATATGCCAGAGTAGTTTAGCTGTCGGCACCTTGCTGTGCAGTACATACATCCCCAGTACTTACTTGTCTTATAACTGGAAGCTTGTACCTTTTGACCCCTTCCTCCAATTCCCTCTCTATAAGCTTTCTAATTCCTTTGCCTCAGCATATTATTTTTTTCCGTGTCAGTGTACTGGGATTTCAACCTTCTCATTTGCATCAGTTTCCCAAAGGGAATTATCAAGCATGTGGATAAATAGTTTTGTGATATTTAATGAAACATTACTTATTATAACAGAGACATTTGAAATAAATCTAATGGTTCAACAGTCAAGCAATAGTTAATAAATTATGAGCCATTTACTGCCTCATAGCTGCAACTAGCTAGCTTTTTAAAAGAAATTTCAGTGATATGGGAAAATACTGGTGTTAAAACTAAAAGCTTTTAAGAAAAATATTATCTCTGAAGAAACATACCAAAAATATGATTAATAGGAAGATAAAAATATAACACTCCAGTATATATACATCTACACTTTCCTACTGAAATATTTTTAAGCACACACATCTTGCTCTTCATGTCAATATGTATTTTTCTTTATATATTTATCAGGTGGCCCCAAGACACATTAGCTGTTTCTTCCTGAACTGTAGGATTCTAGGTCATTGTATTAGTTTTATTCTCTGTGTTCTAAGTTTCTGCAAGGAGCATGTATTCAGTCTAGAACTGTAAAAAGTCAGAGCAGTAAGGCAGAAGCCAGATTCTGTTGTTCTATCTTATCTCTAAGCAGGCTTCTGTTCTGGTGAGGTCATCCTGTTACGGGAAAATCAGGTGCTGAGGCCCAGAAGTCTTCAGCTGCCTTGACTGACTGGTGGCCTGGGGCAAGTCTCCCTGGCGCTCGGGGTTCAAGTAACCACTTGGAATGTTACTTGAACATTCTGTAAACTTGAGAGTGCCAAATAGAAAATTCTGTCAAGAGATGTGAAGCTAGTTTGTACACAATAAAGTTCAGTGGAGATAAGCACACAGTTGTTTGGATGGAGGTATGTAGACCAGAGCACTGACTGGCATAGTACTTGTACTTGGTTTTTCCAAATCTCCTGGGATCTGAACACAGTGTGACATATCCCAGTTGACTTGTGATACCAGACTCCTGGGCCATGAAATGCCAGGCTGGTGAGCATGAGCAGTTGAGCAAGGCCTGCAGAAGCCATGAAAGTGAGTGGAAAGCAAGCACATAGCCCTTTTATGGATTCTGGTCACACAGGAATGGGCTAGGAGTTCTTGACACTTGTTCTCTGCTGGGCTGCAGCAGCTAAGAGGGAACCAGGAAACATTCTTGAGAAAGTTCTCCCACATTCAAAGTCACTAGGTATCTGCTCCCAGAGGGCCCTGTGACACAGCGAAGGGCCATGTTAAAGGTGAGAGGCCTTTGGTGGCTCTGAGGAGCCTGGAGTGCTTCCCTTACTGGGTGGTGGTGAAGCCAGATGTCATCCCAACTAAGGGATGTTCACTCCACAATGGAGTTTGGAAATGAAGAGATATACTCCAACCCTTTTGATGTAAATAAATGGCTTTTCTCAGTGAAATAAATAAGTATATAGAACTCAAGTCACAGGCAGGGGCAGTGGTGTGGTGCTTACAGGCCCAGCCATTACTGTCGGTGGGCCTGTGGTGAGTTCGCCCCTCCCGCAAGCTGTGGGCCCTGGGTGAGTCACTCCAGAGCTGCAGTTACCTATAAAAGGGGCGTGATAGATAAATATTTCACCAGTTTGCTGTGAGGATTAAATGATGGAGCCGCATGCATGGTCAGTGCTCAATAAATCCAAGTAAGTGAAACAGGTTAAGACTCCTTTGTGGATGAGATGATCAGTCTTGAAAGGGAATCTGTATGACTTGTGAGGTTGAGAACTAGAGGCACAGCCTGTGCCCTGGGAGAAACCTGGGAGCCCTTCTCTGAGATCCTCATCTATGCTCATGTGTGATTTTTAGAGCATTCTCCTCAAGTGGACTAAAGGCTTCAAGGCGTCCGGCTGCGAGGGCGAGGATGTGGTCACCCTGCTGAAGGAAGCCATCCACCGGCGAGAGGTGGGAGAGACGTGGCATGAGGCCCAAACTGGTCTGGTTCGGAAAGGGTGGGAGATGTTGAGCACATTTGCATTGGTTAGGGGGAAAATTAACTCAGTCCCTCAGCAATGACTGCATGTCCACTGCGTGTCCAGCCCTGCCATTGACCCTGGGGACTCAGGAATGACCGCAAACTCTCATACTATGTAAACAAACCTGTAGGCCCATGCCAGGTGGAGTAGAGCTGTGATGAAGGATGAAGTGGGGCAAGGACAGAGTGAGTGGGCTGGGGAAGGGCACTCTTTTAAATAGCACAACCAGCGAGGTTGCTCTGAGGAAGTGGCATTGTTCAGAGACCTGATGAAAATAGAATGAGTCGTGTGTATAAGATGGTCTGATAAACGCACATAAATCTCCCTTGCGAGCATCTGAAGGGAGAATATTGCAGTTCCTCTGTGGACTAGGGGGTCTGCTTTTGCCCTCCTAGGAGTTTGACCTGGATGTGGTTGCTGTGGTGAATGACACAGTCGGGACTATGATGACCTGTGGCTATGAAGACCCTCACTGTGAAGTCGGCCTCATTGTGGGTGAGGCCCCAGGCTGTCCTTGCTGCGCTGTGACCCACAGCTTGGGGTGGGCGGGAGGATGGGGCTGGATGAGGCCCTGACCTCATGTGATTGGCAGGCACAGGCAGCAATGCCTGCTACATGGAGGAGATGCGGAACGTGGAGCTGGTGGACGGTGACGAGGGGCAGATGTGTGTCAACATGGAGTGGGGGGCCTTTGGGGACAATGGATGCCTAGACGACTTCCGCACAGAGTTTGATGTGGCCGTGGATGAGCTTTCTCTCAACCCTGGCAAACAGAAGTAGGTACCTGAGTGTGTGTGGCCCTGGCACGTGTCCCCAGAATTGGAGGGTGATGAGTGAGCAGATCCTCCACCACAACAAATCCCAGGGCACTCATTCACTTGAGATGCTAATAGAAGAGATTTCCTTGGAAAGGGTTTCTTGTCAAATACATCCGGAAAGTTCTGGGTTAAATCCTTTTTCCCTTTTGGACTATGATGCTTTCAAAGTTCAGTTGGGAAAACAAATCACAACAGTTAGAAGTTGCCAGGAGAATATCCTACAGGGAATGGGTCACATAGGTTTTAGAGACCGAAAGGGGACACTGAGGAACACAGAGTTAATGTAAGAAGCGGCCCCCACTACCCCGACTGAGAACAGGTCAGAGAGTGTTCAAATCTGGGTTACGGAAAGTGAAGAAAAACAGACAGTTGAGCCACTGGCTGCTGCCAGGGTGCAGAAGTGTAGTCCTCTCAGGCAGCACCCACAGGGACAGGAAGCTGCCCGGAACAAGCTCTTCCTCCTCCTTCATCCAGCTGCTGTGTGGCGCCCCCTATTGTCAGGACTGGATGAGGCGCCAGCCCCAGCATCATGAAGCCCCTAGTATGTGGGGTGGGGTGGGGCAGCTCTGAGCCAAGAAACAGTAGTGTAAGATTGAGCACACTTCATGTTAGGAAGATGTATGTAGTGTCTTCTGGGGATTAATCAGAGACCATAGTTCTGCAGAATATACTTTGTCAAGAACAGAGGTCACAGGCTAAAAGGCCTCAGAGGCCATACAGGTTTATGTATTCATTAAAGGGAAGGGGCAAGATAAGATGGAGTGGCTATGGGGTTTTGGTTGGACCTGGTGACCAACTTTTCTAGAGGCAGTGTGCAGAGCCAAAAGACCCTCATGCCACTTTTAGCTGTGGCAGGACAGGGTCTCCAGCTGGCACTAGTTATTGAAGTGATACTGATTAGGTTGCAGAGAAATCATGCTAAATGCCTAGTACAGTTAAGGATTGAGACTCGGCATCCTACCCTTTTCCTGGAAGTGTGGTGGGGTTTGGGTATGGATTCCTTCTTGAATTGGGAATAAGCCTTGGAAAGGAGACGAGCCCAGAAGGTGGGGTCAATCTCGAGGACTCCCCTGGGACTGGCAGTGTGGTCAGTTCTGATGAAGGCTGTGGTGTGTGCACACCAGAAATCCTGCCCGAATCAATCAAGTAGCATTTCTTTTCCCACATGGGGAATTTGCATGCCCCTACCTTCTAATGCATTGGCCATCTCAGCACATCCCACCGCCTTCCTACTTAACCTCTACAAACCTTACCCACGTTAACAGGTTCGAAAAAATGATCAGTGGCATGTACTTGGGTGAGATTGTCCGAAACATCCTCATTGATTTTACCAAGCGTGGGCTGCTCTTCCGTGGCCGCATCTCAGAGCGGCTCAAGACAAGGGGAATCTTTGAAACCAAGTTCCTGTCTCAGATTGAGAGGTAAGAATTTAGGTCCCACTGTAGGGTGGGACCATATCCTCCTTCACATGGACAGACTGAAGGATTTCCATAGCTCAAGTAAGATCAGGGCATGTCTTACCTAAGGGTCATTTTAGTAGCAAACACATTATATCTATAGTGCTTATGTAAAGTACCTTACGGATGCTGGTATTTTAAGGACAAATACCTAGCATTCTCGTGAATAATCATGCTGAGCTGGCATGAGCCCATGAAAAAATGTCATATTGTTGGGTTTTAGACTAACCATCAAAGGTAGAAAGATACCTGCTCATAGGCATAAATTGGAATACGCAGAGGAAGGTAATCTTTTAAAGCATTTATGCTCAGAGGGAGGGTTCTTACCTGTCAGCTACAGTAACAGGGCAACCAGGATTGCATGACAGCAGTGCAGAAATACGCTGTGCAGCCGCTCACCAGGCAAGGCCTCCGGTCTCATGGTGGAAAAGTCTGCCTCATGAGAACAGTGAATTTCAGAGCCCCTTGAAAATGAATGCTGTGCATTCCTCACAGGCTGTGTAGAAAAACAGGAATTGGACAACTGATATGAGTGGGGCCCTAGGGCATTTATCTATACTGGTGAATAGAAAGAATATGTTCTAGTTGGCATGTCTGTGTGCAAGAAGATGATTCCAGGCTTCTAAAATAGTTCCCTTTATACAATAGGATTTCTTTCTCCTTACAATTTTATTTCCATTTTTTCTGTAAATAGTACACCAGTAGATCTGAAACCAACCTGGGTCGGGGGCAGGGGTCGAAATAGAGCAGGGATCTAATGTGGGGGGCTGGTACTTGTCCTGCTGACTCATGAACACCAGTGAGAAAATGGCTATGAAGAGCTTTGCTGCATACAAGCATTATCACTGTCTTTATTATTTCCAAATGAGTGGCATGCATTGACAGTGATTTTCCTTCCATTTTGAGTGTCAGTTTTGTAGTTGCAGTGCCCTACCTTGCCTGGGCAAAGTGGAACAGGGAGCTGTTTCTTCTAAGTGTTGCTCTCACACTCAGGAAGAGTCTCTGTGGTCCAGTGGGACAAACACGGGGCCCTGAACTTTGTTCAAGAACAGGAGCCACCTCTCAGGGCAGTGGCCTTTCTGCCCTGTTGCCAGATGGCTAGGTCCCCAAGGAACCTCTCCTAATAAAGGAGCTGGTCCCTGGGGTGGCAGGCCACCAGCCCCTCTTCCGTGTGACTGACCGCTTGCTGTCTCCCTCTCGCCTCAGCGACTGCCTGGCCCTGCTGCAGGTCCGCGCCATCCTGCACCACTTGGGGCTCGAGGGCACCTGTGACGACAGCATCATCGTGAAGGAGGTGTGCACTGTGGTGGCGCGGCGAGCAGCCCAGCTTTGTGGCGCAGGCATGGCCGCCGTGGTGGACAAAATACGAGAAAACCGGGGGCTGGACACTCTCAAAGTGACAGTGGGCGTGGATGGGACTCTCTACAAGCTACATCCTCAGTGAGTGCCTGACCTCCACTCCCCCGTCCATCTTTCTCCCTCCATCTCTCTGTTCTTCCTTGCTTTCCCTTCTGCCTTATTTTACAGCAAATTATCAGACATTCCGAAGAGTGTATATAATGATATAAAGTGTTTATTTTGACTTAGAGATTGACAACCAGAAGTAGGCCTGCGTTGTACTGAGCGTGGAAGCCCCCCTGAGTCCCTCCCCAGTCACACCCTCCCCTCTTCCCTGGAGGAGGAAGTCGATGGCGGCTCAGTCCCTTGCTCCCTTTTGTATGTCTGTATATGTTAGTTCTGCCTGGTTTTGGACTTGCCATCCTGGGGACTCATGTAGCCTCTCTTCTTTGTGACTGGCTTTCCCCAGACAGCGTCTATGGTTTTGAGACGCATCCATGTGGACGTTTGCAATTGTCGGTCATTAATTTTCAGGGCTGGGCAGTGTACTGTAGTTCATCCTATGGCTAATGGATATTTGGATTATTTCTAGTTATAAACAGTGCTCCTGTGAACATTCTAGTAAACAAAGTGGAATTCTGGAGCAGGATTTCTTTCTACAATCTAGAGTGAGGGCTGGCAGATTACAGCCATAACTGTTTTTGTAAATACGGTTTATTGGAACACAGCCCCACACACTTGTTTATGCATTGTCTGGGGCTGCTCTAAAGCTGGCGCACAAAGCTGAGAGCATATCTACCATCTGGCACTTTATAGAAAAAGTGCCATGTCATTGCCTCCTCCTAAGTATAAAAGTGCTAAATTCTCTTTTCTTTTAATTATTTTCTTATCTTTCTCCATCTCTGCTCCTTTCTCTCTTCTCATCAACCATTTATCTTCTCACTTCTTCATTCATTTGCATATGGTTTGAATAAATGACTTTGAAGTCAGAGCTCCAATTTCTTTCCCCTGGAAGCTTTTCAGCTCAAAGTTAAAAGAGCAGAGCTGTGTGCCTGGCCTGGGTGGTGGTAAGTGGGATGGAGTGAGGATAGGGTGACCCCTCAAATGACTTGTTGCCTGCTCTCACCGTGATTGGTTCAAGGAGTTGAGAGACTTGCCCAGAGTCTGTAATTAGTGAAAAGAGTGGCCCTTGAAGAAGTTGTAAGGCCTTTTCCTTGGTGATCAGTATCTCTGAAAATAGGAGTGTCAGTGTCAGATGAGGACTTGGGTGGCAGGAGCTGAGCTATTGGTTTCACAGATGGGGCCGGCCATTCTGACCCTGCTGTGCTGGGGCAGATGATGACAGTCCCTTTCTCTAGCCCCATATCAAAATGATCTGTCCCATCGTGAAGTCCCATCTAAGCCTGCTCCTTTTATCTTTAATGGCATTTTGAGCTAGACGTGAATCCATACTCTCGGAAAATAGAATGTGTGGGGCTTTGTCCTTCCCTCCAGACCTTATCAACATACTTGCAGCTTCCATGACTTCTCTTTCCCTGATTAGTTTTAAGAACACAACTCCCCAGAATCTCAGACAGTTGTCCCACAGTTGAATCTTAGCTCCTTACTTGCCTAGTGTGGCATAGATTTTGGGCAGATGGCCAGCCTCTCCAAGCCTCGTTTTCCGATACACAGTACACAGTAAGTGTCTAATATGTGGCAGCTTGTCAACCTCTTCACCACTTTAACCACTCCTGGGCTTCCAGCCTCACTTCTTACAGTCTCATCTTTGAGGACACAAGTCAGTCATGACTAAGGTCTTCTTTCTGTGTTCTCCTCCCAACCTCTCCAGCTTCGCCAAGGTGATGCATGAGACTGTAAAGGACCTGGCTCCGAGATGTGATGTGTCCTTCCTGGAGTCAGAGGACGGCAGTGGGAAGGGTGCAGCTCTCATCACTGCTGTGGCCTGCCGCATCCGTGAGGCTGGACAGCGATAAAGTCTGTGGGAAGAGACTACCTTTGCTTCCCCCTGTTCCCTGCTTTAAGTTATCAGATGCCGTCCCTTGTGTCACAGACAGATCCCTTGGCTTTCCCTTGGCAGAGAGGACCCTGTCGCTTGGGGTTTTGTCTCTTCATACTCACTGGAGAGTTAGGTGCCCAGGCCTTGTCCCTCCTGAGATAAATACAATTGGAAGTAAGGATTTGTCCACACTTGTCACAACCATTCCCATTGTTTCTTAAAACTGAAAACAAATTTTAAACTTTAGTAGACCCCCTGGCCAAATTCCATGTCCCTGTAGAATCCCTATAGGATGGGGACACTAAATGAAAAGATACCATTGCTTCACCTTGGACCCAGACATTTCTAGATGGATAGCATCCCCCAGCATGGAGGTTGGTACTGTTTCACCTCTCAGTTCTGGGGGGTCTCCACTAACTTGAGCCTGGTTCTCCCACAGGCAGAACGTGGGTAGTGGGGAGAGGCAGCAGTGGAGGGAAATCCATGGAGTCCATGGGTGGCCATGTGGCTGCCCCTCTTCAGTCTCAGCTTCGAGCATTTGCCTGGTGGGCTCCTATGGATGTTGTCCCTGGAAGCAAAGCATACTGAGTTGGAGCAAGCAAAACGGAAGCCCCAAGTTGATACATCCTGTGAATGGGCTTGTTTTCACATCTCCTCGTGGGTTCATGAGTTATCCATGAGCAATGGACCTTTGGGAGACGGACTTTTTTGGTCTGTTTTTAAATTTTTTTCCTGAGGAAGTGGAAACAACTGTATTTTCATCTTAATTTATGTTTGAAATGTATTTAGTTCATGAACTACATTTGCTCCCTCATCTTGATACTGTATGTAATGTATTTATATGTTAATTTGTTATGTATATAGACACACAAGGTTTCCTCATTAGTAGATGAGTATAGTTAAAGGATAGAAGGTGAGATACGGACTGGTTACTAGAAATACCTCATTCGCCTGCAGGAAGAGAAGGGAAGCCTCTTCAGGGTGAGTGAGTGAGTGGGCAAGCAGCTCTTCCTGGCTCCTTTCCCTGCAGAATGAGAGAGGCAGGGCCTGTGCCCTGAAGAAGCCACAGCATCTATGGCTACTCTGTCTGGAGATTGCGCTGGGACAATATCACATTAGATGCTAACCAAAGGAGATGGCAATCTTTTCAAACAGACTCATTGTTTAGGAAACTACATCCTTAGGGCTGTCAGTAGTATTTTAAATCTCTAACAAGACAAAGGAAGCTACCAAAAACATTTTTAAAAGTTGTGTTTAACTCTTGATAGCAAAACCAAACCAAAACAATCGAACAAACAAAACCTCAGGGACAACACTTTCGGTGGATTTGTGACCTCCTCACAAAATCGGTTTGTTTTCTAAATGTCTTACAAGAAGCCTTTGTTTTCCATGTCCGGTGTGTACCGGCTTCTCTAGGCTGAGCTGTTTTTATACATGGTAGGTATTTATTTCAAACATCTGGGGATGGGAGTGGCATAAAGCCTTCCAGACCCTACTTTCAAGAGAGTGCAGTTGATTCTGAATCTGAAAGCCCACTTGCCCTAAAATACACACATACCCACACACATCAAGCCTGAATACTAAACGATAGAGGAAATGCCTTGTGGCACTATTGAATATGATGCAAGGATTCAAACAAATATGGTAAGATGCGACAAAAGCACCCAATTTTTACACATTCATCAAACTTGTACTGAGAAGAGTGTCTAGATTTAGGTATGCCTAAGAAATAGATAGAAATTTTAACTTTTAAACTTGAAAAAGAAGCACCGTCTGTGAAATTGCACATTTTCTTAAAGGTAGAGTTGTATGTATGACTATTAAAGGTGTGTTGCTGGTTTCCAAAAAGGAATGCTGGAAAATGCATTTGAATGTTGGTCTTCCCACAATTAGGTGACAGTTCCTCGGTGACGCTGCTTTGCCTGATATAAATACACTGAATCTCCACCTTTGACTGGGATGTACTGCATAAGTGGATCTCAAATCCTCAAGCACTCAGTCTAGTGAAGATGTTGTCATGCACAATAAAGAACTAGTTGAATTAACTATGTAATGTTAAGTACTATTAATAAATTTTAACGTTTTTCAAAATACTCAGTGTGTGATTCATGAGCGTTTTCAAGAGTGCAGTCATGTTTGGGGTGTAATTAGTGTTTTCTGGCCAGTCTGAACAACTGATGGGTGTCTCAATTTTGACTGCATGTGCTTGCATGGCGTCCAGCCAAGACCTGGCCTTGACTGCAGGTATTTCTCTTCCCAGAAATTTAGTCTTAATGGAACTGGAAGAGCTATGGCTTTTCCTAGGCTGTCTTTGAGCCTTTAGATTTCAAGCACCACTGAAAAACCATGCTGGTCTCTCCAGGCATGGGTGATTCGGATGCAGGATATAAAGCCCTTACGTGAACATCTAAAAAGCACTTGCCTGTATCAACTATAATTTAAAAGCAATTAATTAAAAAAATTAAAAAGCACTTGCCTCCGTCCTCTCCTTACTAACCTTTTCCCTCTCCCCATTAAGCAAAATACAAACCTGGGTAGTAAGTTTTACAAGTCCCTAGTGACACCTGCTGACATTGCTGTGGCATGATAACTGAGGGAGGAGGCTGACCGAGGCTAACAGGACGTAGGATAGCCCAAACACAAAATTCAGCCTCACTACTGGCAAGGGAAAAGACACTGAAATTAGATCTGATTTTTCTGACTTTGAATTGGGGAGATGAGGGAGCATTCTCATGCACAAGAGGCATGATGTGCTTCCTGAGTGTTCCCTTTGCCGTGCTGGACTGAGAACGCCAATGAGGTCTCTGTGGTAATGGCCTTTCCTCGGCAGCTCCACCTCATCACCCACCCTGGGAGCAGCGGGCTGTGCCGGGCCAGCCATGGCAGGCTGCTGCTCAGGGCAGCTGTGGCCACCCACCCTCCCCAGGTGGCTGCTGCCCCCACTGCAGGGCCTCAGGGAAGAGCTGCTCTCCATTCCCACCGGGGCTCCCGGTGTGTAAGACCCTTACTTCCCCACCCGTTATCATACTGGACAGATGCTGAGAAGGGACTGTTCTCAGTGTAACTAACGGGTTCCTGCACTGGAGAGCCTGATCACAGTTTCCCTAGGGCTGCCTTCCTGCCCAACTCCTCCTCCATGGGGGTCTCTCCCGTCTGGGGAAAACAGTTTCCTTCAAACAATGGACAATCTTTCCCCACGTGGCTCGTGGCGTGGAAATCTCTCTTCTGGATTCTGCCAAGCCTATCACACCTTCTGTTCTTTGTTGCTTTGTTTCCTGGAGTCTGGGCCCTAGGTGCCAAAAGTTGAATTACTCACTCTCCTCAGTTCAGGGCATTTTCTAGTCTTTGCAAGGAGCTTTCTTGCCTTTTTACTATCTTACTCCTTTTTATCCTCATGCCTCTTTCCCATTCTCCACTCATACGATCAGCAACCACACGATCATGTTGAAGTACATTTTATTTTTGTGTCTTTGTGAAGCATATATTGTTTTTGCATGCATTCTTTTTTAATTTATAAAATGCTGTTGGCTGAAAGTCTTTGCTTTTTTTGTTTTTCCCCGCTGTCATGCCTTTAAAGACCCATAGATGCTGCTCTGTGCACATCTGACCCATTCCAGTTCCTGCATGTGTGCAGGCTGTTTCCCACCCATGCTCGCAATGCTGAGCATGTGATTGACTCCGCCCCCACCACAAGCATCATCACAGTGAGCGTCTTTGCCCACGTTCCCTTCATCATCTCTGATAATCTCTCTGGGCATGTACCCAGGAGCAGGACAGCTGAATCATAGGTTATGTATATGCTTAATTTGACCCCATACTGCCAGGTTATTCCCCTGAAAGCTTGCCCCCAGCCGCTGTACCCCATTTCCTCCAGCAGAGAATCTCCAGCAACACAGGCCATTATCCAGCTTTCTAATTTTTATTAATGTGCCGAGTGTGAAGTGAGATTGTTTGTTGTTTTAACTCACATTTTTCTAACTACTATGAGTCTGAGCATCCCTTATATGTTTCTTGGCTTTTTAGGTTTGCGGCGGTTCATTGCCTGTTCACACTGTTTGCTGATTTTTCATCCAGGCCTCGCTCTTCCTCCTCACTGACTTGACAGAGTCTCTTGTTTCATATGGACGTCACTCTGCCGTTGCTGTTATTTTGGTCCACAGCAACCTTGGCTGACCTAGGAATCCTTTCTTTCGACATTATCAAAACCACCAATCCTTCTGTGTGTTTTTCCCCTCATTTTTAGCCCACTAACATTGTCTTCTATTAGTTTTATTTAGTTTTACTTTTGACATGAAAGGGTTAGTGTAGAATCCTTAGGAAGTCCATTTTTCTATATAGTATCAGGTAGGGCCAATTCGTATTTTTATTTTTTTCATGTTAATTGTGAGTTAGTCTGCCCTTTCCTACTGATGGGTGACAGCTCTGAAATATGTTAAGTTCACAAAGGTCTGTCTCTTGAGTGCTCCTTTCTGTTCTTGAACCAGTAACACACTGTTCCACTTACCATGGCTTCCAGTGTGCCCTAATATCTAGCAAGGCAATTCTCCGCTCTTTTCTTCCCTCAAAGTCAGCTGTGCTCTTCAGGATCCTCTATTCCTTCATGTAAATTTTAGGATAAGTTTATTGAACCTCTGAAAAATACCAGCTTACATTTTGACTGGAGTCGCAAAGAATTTACCGATTTTGGAGGTAGAACCGACCTGTCACGTGTTCACAAGAACATGGAATATCTCTCTGTGTTTTTACAACCCTCTCTGCCTTTTCTTAGGGTCACAGTTTTCTCTATAGAGACTTTGTGAATTACTGATTAAGGAACAATCCTCAGACAGTTCCTACTGTGCATTATCTTTGAGTTTTATTATATTTTCTGGTAGGTTATCACAGGGTTTCTCAACTTCGGCACTATTACCGTTTGGGGCTGGGTAATGCTCACTGTGAGGGCTGTCCTGCGCGGTGCGGGATGTAAGCCGCATTCCTGGCTTCCACCTATCTGAGGCCAGTAGCACTCCTTCCCTAGTTGTGATAAAATGTCTTTAGACATTGCCAAATGTTCCCTGGGGGTAGGGTTGCCACAGAAAACATGGAAACCCAGTATTTTATCTCCCAAACTGTATGGGACATGTTTTACTAAATTATTATTGCCTGAAATCCAAATTTAACTGAAATAAGAATGGAAATATCTTTAAAATTTTTAACTTGTTCAATTGATCAACCCTACCTGAGGGGCAAAATGGCTCTTGGGTGAGAATCACTGGCATAGAGCAACCTTAGAAATTTGTTGTTGATCTTATTTTTGAAAACCTTGCTCAATTTTGTTATTCATTGTAATGGGTTTTTTATTCTGTTGGTTTGTCATTGTAGATGATCATATACTTCATAAATAATTGCAGTTTTATCTTTCCCTCCAACTCACTAAACCTCTTTTTTCCCCTTTTCTTCCCACATTGGTTAGACTCTTCAGCACTGTTACATAGTAGCAGTAATTGTATATTTTGGTCTAGTTCCCAATCTTAAAAGGAATGTGCCTAAATTCCTCCATTAGGAAAAATGTTTGATGTAGATTTTTGGGTACTGGCTTTAGGTACTTCTTTATTCTATTCCTAGTTTGCTAAGATTTTTAATTATAAAATCTTAAATAGATGTACTACATTAAAAGCTTTTTCTGCATCTATTGAAAGAGACGCATGGGTTTCCTACTTTAGTCTACTGTGATGAATAACTTTTATGCATTCTCTGGTAAATCTTCCTTTATTGCTGGGATAAACTATATCTTCTAGTACATGTTAAATTAGTTCAGCTGGTATTTTATTTTTTGCGTTCTCATTCATAAATGAAGTGGGCTTACCTTTTTTTCCTTTGTAGTGTCCTGATCTGGTTTTGAGCCAAGATTACATTAACTGAACAAAACTGGCTGACAGTTTTTCCTCATTTTTCATTTCCTGAAACAATTTTTGATGAGCTGAAGATGATCTGTCTCTTGAAAATTGACTAGGACACATCTGGAAAACCATGAGGGCCTGGGGTTTTGGGGAGGGAAGCTATGATTACCATTTCAACCTTTGATGCTGTTTGGTGTAGTCAAGTATTCTATATCTTGATATTTACTCTTTCCCAATAAATTTATCAATAATAATTTAGGTTTCCATGTTGTTTAGGGCACAGTTGTCTGTAAGACTTTAAAAACTTTTATTTTAGAAAACTTAAAACATACAAAAACAAGCAGAACAGATGACTGATTCCTCTGTGCTTCAGTAGTTATCAGCTTGTGACTAATCCTGTCTCATGTCTAGCTCCACGCTCATCTCCTTTATTATTTTGAAGCACACTTCAGACATTATATCATGACAACTGAAAATGCCCGTGTAAAGTCTGCAGAAGACAAGGATTCCTTTTTTTCAACCTCTCCACAACTCTATCACCTCCTCCCCAGATAATAACAATTCCTTAACACCAAGAAACCCCTAGTCAATAAACTTCTAGTTGTCTCATAAATGATATTTAAAAAAACTTAAAAGCCTATATATTGCATGTGATTGGCCTACCTACTGATCTTTTATAACTTTCTGCTCCCCTCTAACTTTGTTTTCTGCTCTTCTGAAGAAATCATGTCATTTGTCTGGTTACCTATGATCGTTATCTCTGGTTATGTTCTCTGGTCCTCTGTAGTCCTATAAATTGATAGTTTAACCTTGACCTTGATGGGAGGTGGATGTGAAATTTTAGCAAGGCTGCTTCAAAGGGCTCATTGCATTATCCTTTCATCTGATTGTGTCTGTGATTGTACCCACCACTTTTCATTGTATATTTGTACATGTCAATGTGTAATTTTTCTTTCTCACCCCTTTTCTTGATCAGTCCTGCCAGAATTTCATTTCATTAATCTTTTCAAATAATTAGCTTATGAATTCTGTTAATTTTTTCTTCTCCACTTCATTCATTTTTGCCTTTATTTTTTTTCCCTCTTGCTTCTTGAGCTTGCTTTGTCACTCTTGCTCCATCTTTTTAAGAGAAATATTGAGAGAGACAGAGAGAGAGGGAAAGACAAGTATAGAGGCTGAGTGACTGTGGATATATACCAGAGCATTAACAGAAGTTATTTTTGAGTTTCTTGATGGTGCAATTACAGGTGACCTTTATTTTCTCCTTTTTGGACAGCATCTGTTTTTGTTTGCTTATGTTTCCAAGCGTTCTTCAAATTGACCTCAAAGGTTGCACATGGCCTCCATTGCTCTGGGTGGATAAGACTTGCCTGGACAGGGGTGACATCTGCTACCGTGGATCATGGGGGTGACTCACCCACTCTTTCTGGCCTGCCATCCTGCTCTGCGAAGTGAGGGGACTTAAGCTCCTGCCCAGCTTGAATGTTTATGTTCTGTAATTGTAGCCTCCATCTGCTGCTGGCATGGTTACCTGAAAGTCCTGGCACCATGAGCCACAGTCCAGGCTCAGGTGCCAGCATCTCAGGAAACCTCACAGGCTTGCTTCCAGAGAGAGTGCATGATCCCACCCACAGCGGGGCTGGGGGAAAATGAGGCTTCCTCACTGCATTATCAATAATGATGTGGCCTTTTCCCATCTTTCATTTAGTAATATATGCATCTGTGTCTCCCATCATGCCCTCTGTTCTCCAGGCTGCAAGTCCATTTCCAGAAAAAGCAGACAAGAAAGGTGCCAGTCAGAGCGCCGAAATAAACAGCAATCAGTAAGACCCCTTGGCAGTGCTGGGATTCAGGCCTGCTGAGGGACAAACGTTGTGCTCTGTTTTATTAAATGTTTGCCTTCCTAATAAGCAGTGGGAAATGCCAGAACCATCTGCAGCAGCTGCAGACCCTAGGGACAGGGGAGGGTGTGCTAGTGCGCTTCTGAGCTTCCATTTTCCGTTTACTCAGCCATGTCAGGAATGTCCTCACCTTGGGGCACCAAAATGGCCCCGCGGGGACCAGCTCATCATTCCATCCAGGCAGGACCAAGCAACACTTGCTTGGGCAAATATCTACATATTTCTAAGCCCCAGTTGTTGCCCTGAGGCCATTTCCCCGTGCTCTACAGAGTGCAAATATCAGGAAAACAGTGAGTGTGTCCGTGTATTATTCAGTTTGTATGCATTATTCATAAAGTGAGTATGAATTTGCTTTACAACACTTGGATGCAAGAAATGTCACAGTAGTGAAATTAGCTCTGAGTCTTTCCTCACCAAGAGGATGGGCTGTCCAAATATCGGGTACAGTCTGGGAGTTCTTCCCCTCCCCAGGATGGAGTGCGAGACCCTGGGGGCAACATGGTCCAGAGGCACCTGAGAAAGGACCTCCAGTCTTAAGCGCGTTGAGGTCCTGCTTTCCGAGCCCAGGTGGCCTTTTGGAGAGCCCCCGGTGCCTGCCAGCCTGCTGTTGCTCCTGTGCAAGCATCCACCACCTCGCACCGACGCTGGCCTCTGACGAGCTCGCGCCTTTGAAGGGGGCACTGGTACCCCATTTTGGCCAATGCCCGTCCCTGTGCCGTCAGCAGCTCCTCCTCACAGGCGCCCTCGTGTGGCAACATGGGGGAACTGCGCCCCCTGGCTGGAACCAGCCCTGCGTTTGCGTCGCGATTATCCGGCCCCCAAGCAGCTACTCTTTGGGCCTCTGATTCACCTTACGACAGGAGGCTGCTCCCGTCTGGACACCGGATGGATGCTTTTTCATTTAGAGTCCCCCAAACAAGAAGGTTAATTTAAAATCGTGCGTTTCCTTCGTCTCCTACGTTATAGACAATGAAGAAGGAAGGGGAAGTTGCTAAGAAGGCACAAACACTCCAGAGGACGGACAAGCAAGCAGGGGTGAGTGTCAGGAGGTGTGGGCTTGTCCCACGTGTGTGTTCCGGGCACTGTTCACCCTAACTTTACAGTCTTCCCCTAGTCCGAGTCCCTGTACTGTGCACAGGTGCCTCTAGAGTACTATTCTACCACTGGGGACAGCTGATTGTTTTGAAGAGGTGGCTACGTTTCCCAAGGCAAGTGGTCCACCCTGGACAGTCTGAAAGAAAAGCCACAGTTGTTGATAGTAAATCAATAATTTCATAAATCATAAATAATCAGGTTTATTGTAAATTAGTGATTTACATTTCCTCCCTGAGCGCTGTGGAGGGAGCAGAGAGCAGGCTGGCTGTGAAGTCTGCATTCTCTGAAACAGCAATCTGGATGGCCCTGGGCCTCTCACTGCATTTTGTTTGGCATCTAGCTGGACACAGAGGCTTCTGGGTTGTCTGGCTCTTGTGTTTATGGAAACCCAGAAGTGCTTATTTTTCTCCCCCTCATATTATCTCTTTCTCCTGTACATCATTCTCTGGAATACATTTCCTTTCTTAGGGTTCAGAGCTGAATCCTGACTTGTTGGTGAATTGGATGAAGGGTACGTTTGAAAAAGACTAGGAAGGGTCATTTTAATCAGAGAGTCTGGGACTGGGGAGAGCTCGGTAATACTTCCCATTGGCAACACCTCACCAGGTGGAGTGAGGTCAGGGGTCAACACCACTGTCCCCTTGCACGAGTCCACTGTGCTGGGTGGAGACCACCTGAAATAGGCAGAGCCAAATCTTCTGTCCATTAGCTCCAGCATCTGCCCGGCTTGGGATCAGTGGGAAAACTCACCCACATGACCCTGATTTCATCAGTCAGCGCCGCACCCCTTCCCTCCCTGGAGGCCTTCCCTCTTCCAGGGCCCCAGCATCTCCAGGTCACTCTGCCCTTTCTTTCTCTGATCAGATTCTTCACTCCTTCCTCTTGTCCACCCTTATCATAACTCCCCCACCAGCAAATTACCCCAGATGCCCGACCTCACTCCAGATATCCCCTCCTCTCCCTTTGCCATTCACTCTTTCACTCTGTCAGTCATTCAACAAATACTGATTGAACAATTGCTGGGACCACTGTTTTTGATACTGAGGATACAGCAGTGAATGAAATAAATGAACACCTGCCTTACATATTGTAGTGAGAGAGTGAACACCTAACATGTATTATATCACATATGGTTGGTGCTATAAAGAAAAACATAGTAGGGTAAGAGGATAGAGGATGCTGGTGGGGGGCAGTGTGGCTATTTTATACAAAGGAGCAAAGAAAGGCCTTTTAGATAAAGGGAGAGCTAGTTGCGTATGTGGAGGAAGAGCTTTCACAGAGGGAATGGCCAGAGCTGTTGCGGAGCATGAAGGAGGTCAGTGTGGTTGGACAGAGTGTGCAAAGGGGAGAGAGGGAGCAGGTGAGGTAGGAGGTAATTGGAAGCCAGGTCGGGTGAGGCCTTACAAACCTTTGGGAGGCTTTTGGAATTTGCTCCAAGTGAAATGAGAAGTCACTGGAAATGGTTTTGAGCAAAGTAATGCCAAGATCTGAGTTATGTTTTTAAAAAGAGCACATTAGCTGCCAAGTAGAGAATAGACAGATGCAGAACAACCAGTTATAAGTATATTGCAATAAAGCCAGTGAGATGATAGACTATGCAGGGGGCAATGCCAGTGGCAAGAGGCTATCCAAGTATGGCTGTGTTTTGAAGATAAAGTCAATAGACTTGTAGCAGGTGGATGGGGCTATAAAGTAAAGAGAGGCTCAAAGCTGCCCCCGAGGTTTTTGGCCTGAATAACTGGAAGAATGAGGTTGTCATCTGCTGGAATGGGGAAAACTGGAAGAGGAGCAGGTCCTGAGGAGAAAAATCTGATCTATTTCAAACCAACTCAGGAGTAACAATTGCCTTGCACCCAAATTGTGACCTTGAAATACTGTTTCCCAAGTATGCCGGTTCCAGGTCTGGGGCAGGATATGCACCAGATGCTCCTGGAGCGTCTGGAAATACCAGGAAGCAAGGAAGCTATCAGAGACAATTAGGGTCCTGTCAAAAGGACGAAGTCACATGTAAAGCTCAAATTTATGGGATAATGTGAGCATCAATAAGCATAAAACATCACCAAAGATGTCTCAATCCGTGAATTTATGATGATGTTAAAATTGGTCTCCTAATTGGTCTCTGTTAGGGAATGAGAGGGACTCAACTCATTATTCTGAAAACTGGCTAATAGAGGGGAAGAAGCAAGCACTTAATCCTGTCTTGTGTCTGCAGACTATACCTCAGGGTAACCAAATAGTGGATGAGGGCACATTTCTCTTTGCAGAAGTAGTCCAGCTAATGAATGAAGAAGAGTGATGGGACTGAATGTCGCCATTTGGCAATCCTAATGAGGAATGGGCCCAGGCAGTGGGCATAAACTGCTCTGGATATGACAAAAAGAGAGAGAAGCAGACATTACGTGCTTTTTGATGGTTGGCTACCCCAGTACCTCTTGAAGCCAATCGGCAATCTGTAGATCATATGGAGGAGGGTGGAACATGAGAAACCACACTGTGGGGTGCCTTCAGCAAAATACAAATGAGGAAAACTCTACAGAACAACTGGCCTTGCTTCATCAAATAAATTGAAAAGAAAAAAGAAAGAGGTTGGGAGAACCTATAGATTAAAAGTCACTTCAAAGATATATCAAATAATCACCCTGTATAGATCTTCTTTGGTACCTGCGTCACACAGGCTTATCAAAAATTATGAGACAACTGGAAGTTCAAACACTGACTGGCTACTAGATGATATTAAGGAATGGTTATTTTCTGTGAATGCAATAATGGTATGAAGATCTCATTTAAAAACAATCTTATCTTTTGGAGATACACGCTGAAATATGCCCAGATGTACCATCTGTGTCTGGCACTGGCTTCAGAGTAATGCAGGGTTGTGGGGAAGAGGAACAAGATTGGTCAGATACTAGCCTGTCTTGTCTACTTTGTGGGCATTTGGAATTCCCCATAAGTTAAAAAAAAAAAAGGGTGGGGGGAGATAGAAAAAGACAGGAAGAGAGAAAGGTGGGGACAAAGGGAAGGAGGGAGGGAGAAAGGAAAGGAAAGAGACAAGTTTGGTTTTGGGCATGCGACGTTTGAGCTGCTAATTTGATATCCAGACACAGATGTTGAATCAGTAGTTGGGTATGTGGGGCGAAAGTTCAAGGCAGTGTTGTGTTAAGGCTAGAGATAAAAATTAGAGTGCTAAATTTATAAATATATCAAAATCATGGAGCTTAAGAACCAGTATTAAGTAAGAGCAAAGATGATACTGACTAAATCTTGAGGATTTCCCAAACTGAGAGGTCTGGTAGGTGAAGCAGAAAAGGAGCTGTACTCTGACCATTGTGTTTGGCAGAGGGAGGTCATTGCTGGCCTGGACTGGAGTGGTTTGGGGGTGGGTGGGATGGATTCTGGAAGGCAGAAGACCAGAGGCAGTGAGCATCGTGGAACCGTTAAAGGCATTTTGCAAGCAAGCAGCAGAAAAGGGTGACAGAGGTGTGCGTGGGGTATGGGGCCGACAGGTTATTTTTCAAGATGGGAGGAATTCCAGTATGTGTTTAGTCTGACAGGAATGTGCCAAGTGGAGAGAGAGAGAGACTAAATGATGGTGGAGAGAGGGGCAGCTCGTAGCTGAATTTCTTGCATCACCCACATGGGCCTGAAACAGGTTCACGATCAGGTCGACCATGATGCATCTGGTGTCATGAAGCATATTTCAGGGCCAGAGGCCTGAATATCACCACCTATGGTCTTTCCAGGGACCCCGAGAAAGTTCTGACGTATGTTCAATGTTCTGTGACCATTCTGGAGCTGTGTCCACTGTGAGGGCATGAGGATGGGGGTCCCCCAGTCGAGGACTCGTGGATCAGGGCAGGGTGCCCTGTGAAGTCCTGTGCCAGCCCAGGCTGCCCATTTGTAGATGCTTTCTTGGGTGACCCATGCATGTTCTTAGCAAATTCCTCTCCTTCCACTCACTGGGTGGTGCTGTAAAGCAATCGATCACTTCTGATTCCAATACATGTGTCCTCAGTTCCTAGAAGCGTCCGGATAACTCAGGCTGTGCCCTTGCCATGCAGCTGGAAGCTGTACACGATCGAGGACATACCCGTGAGGCATGGCCAGACACGTGCTGAGGAAGGACCTGGGAGGGCCAGCTGGTCAGCACTGGGGGCCACACTGAGGCCAGCTCCCCTGCAGGAGTCGGGTGCTGCTTCTGCATCTGGGAGGCCAGTATGGGGCTGGGGTTGGAGCTGGACCAGAGCAGGTGCTGGCGGAGCTCTGACCCCTATGGTTTTTTGATCAACACACCTTTTTTCCCCATAAACATTTCCCTGTATTGTCTTACTTTATTTCTATTACATGAATAATAGTAAGTCTGGTAAACTCTCAGGTACTAATCATAAATACTGTACCCCCCACCGACTGAGCAGGCCTTCCTGGTGTCTGCTTGTGGCTCCTCTAACCACAGCCTCAACCTTCACAACACAGCTCAGAGAGGCTCCCCCAGCTGGTGCCTGCACCCGCTTCCCACGGGGGCCCTGGACACAAAGTGCGGAGTAGCCCCTCCAATTTTCCTTAATCTTTCATTAGATCTTTTTTGGGTAAATGGGAAGTTCTTCATGTGCCCAAGTAATCTGGGCTCTAATATGGCTTTTGAGGTGCTTTGTGGTATATTGGAAGAGCTGTAGATGGAAGGTCTGAGGGCTACTGTTTATGTCAAGCTATGCCCTGACCCCCTCATTTCCTGAAGTTCAACATATTCTATTTGGCAGGCACTGGAGGTACGATAGTGATATAATAAAATTCCTGCCTGCATAAAATTTATATTCTAGTTGAGAGGGGGCAGATATTAAGGAATTCAACCAAATATATAGTATGCCAGGCAGTGATACATTGTATGAGGAGATATAAAGCTGGGTCAAGGTGTGGAATGGGGAGTCCTGGTGGTGTGTGTGTGTGTGTGTGTGTGTGTGTGTGTGTGTGTGTGTGTGAGTTTAAAGGTCAGGAAAGGCCTCTATGAAGAGGGGATATTTCCTCAAAGATCAGAAAGAAAGACACATGGTTACCTGGTAAGAGCATTCCAGGTGGAAGGAACAGCAGGTGCAAAGACCTCGAGGCTGATCTTGCTTGGCATCCCAGAACCCCCGGGGACCTGTGGGACTGGAAAGAAGAGGTGGAAGGAGGTGGTGGTAGGAGATTAGATTTGAGAAGTGAGGACAGGGTAGGCAGGTTATGTAGCACCATAAGCCAGTGTAAGGACTCTGGCTAGATGCTCTCTCAGGTGGGAAATACTGGAGGGGTCTGAAAAGAGGTGGCCCATTTCAAAGAATCACTGGGGTGCTGAGTGAATGGGCTTGGGTGGGGGTGGTGGGGATGGGGAAGGGCAGAAGCAGAAAGTTCAGTGAGGAAGCCATTGCAATTGTCCAGGTGAAAAGTACTGGCTTTTTGGCAGAGGTGTTAGAAGAGGTCAGACCCTGGGTAATTTTTGAATGTAAGGCAAGGGTTGCTGGCAGACTGCATGTGCAGTGGGAGGTAAGTGGGGGGTAAAGGATAATGTGGGTAGTCTCCAGAGCTGTCCATATTTTGGTTATTTTATTTTCTTGACACATTGTAGGTTTGCATTTCCCACCCTCCTTAAGTTAGGTCTGGTCATATGACTTGCTTTAGACAACCCAAAAGAAACAGAAAGATGTGTGTGGCCTTTAAGTGGGAGTTTAAGACCCTGCAACATGCCCCTTCTGCCTTGAAGAAAGTGGAAATATTTGAACCCGATGAGTAGCACTCCTGCCAGCTTGGGCTGGACACAAACAACAAAATAAACATTTGTATGATGCCACTGAGATTTCAAGGTTCTGTGTTACTGTGGCATAACCTAATTTATCCTGAGAAATACAGATAATGGGATGAAAGGGTTTGTTGGGAGTGACTGGAAGATTGGGATTTTCATTTGTGGACATGGGAGAGAGTGTGGGAGGTGCAGATTTTGGGGGAGGATTAGGAGCCTGTTTTGACACAGTAAACAGGAGATTCATGTTAGGCATTCACAGGCTGATGTTGAGTCAGCAATTGGATACATGGATCTAAATTTTGGGAAGTCAAGGCTGAAAACATACATTTGGAAGTTGGAAGTGTGAGGCCAGGTAGCGAGTGAGGTAGAAAGAGTGTAGACAGCCTACGGCACCAAGCGAACACACTCAACTGTGTAGGGTTCTGCTGACAGGTACCAAGATAAGAACCCTCAATGTGGACCGATTAGGGACCACAACATGAGCAATCTGGTGGAGTTACTGAAATGAAACTGATTGAAGTGGGTTCAAGAACGAACAAGGAGGGAAAGGGCGGTGTGAGTGTAATTGACTTTTGAAGAGGACTGATGTAATAGAATGGTGATGGTGGGAGAGATTTTTGTTAAGATGGAAGGCTTTTTGTTAAGATGGAAGAAATTACAGTCCACTTGTATGTTTTTTTTGTCTTTTTTGTTTTTTTTTTAATGCTCACCAGCATGGGGCGCTTTTGATTAAATTTCAAGGGTTCAGCCAATTAAACATCTTTTTATCCAGGTACAATTTTTTTTTCAGGTGTACAACACAGTGATTCAACATTTATATACATGATAATTCTAGGTACCAGCTATCAACATACCAAGTTGTTACAATATTTTGACTATGTTCCTTATGCTATACATTATATCCCAGTTACTTACTTATTTTACAATTGGAAGTGTGTACTTTTTTTTTTGTGAGGGCATCTCTCATATTTATTGATCAAATGGTTGTTAACGACAATAAAATTCTGTATAGGGGAGTCAATGCTCAGTGCACAATCATTAATCCACCCCAAGCCTAATTTTCGTCAGTCTCCAATCTTCTGAGGCATAACAAACAAGTTCTTACATGGAGAACAAATTCTTACATAATGAATAAGTTACATAGTGAACAGTACAAGGGCAGTCATCACAGAAGCTTTCGGTTTTGCTCATGCATTATGAGCTATAAACAGTCAGTTCAAATATGAATACTCATTTGATTTTTATACTTGATTTATATGTGGATACCACATTTCTCTCTTTATTATTATTATTTTTAATAAAATGCTGAAGTGGTAGGTAGATACAAGATAAAGGTAGAAAAATAGTTTAGTGTTGTAAGAGAGCAAATGTAGATGATCAGGTGTGTGCCTGTCGACTATGTGTTAATCCAAGCTAGACCAGGGCAATAAAGCATCCACGCATGCAGAAGATTTCTCTCAGAACAGGGGGGGTGAGGTTCTAAGCCTCACCTCTGTTGATCCCCAATTTCTCACCTGATGGCCCCCCTGCGACTGTGCCTGTCTTAGGTTGTTCCTCCCTTGAGGAATCTTACCCGTCTCTGGCTAACCAGTCATCTTCCGGGGCCATACAGGGAAATGGAAAGTTGGTAAGTGAGAGAGAAGCCATATTGTTTGAAAAGGTTAGCTTTTTACTTCTTTGCATATTTATGCCCACCCCGTGGCTTCTATGCCCAGCATTTGTCTTGAGGTGTCTTTACCACTTGGAAGAATTATGATACTCGGTAAATTTGATATGAGGCCACTTGTATGTTTTTGAGAATGATTCAGTAGAAGGAGAGAGAAAAAATTGTTCAGGTAGTGTGAGAGGGACCAGCGGGTGAGGTGGTGTGTGTGCACGGGCACCACATGAGCCCCAGGGAGCACGCAGGACTGTGCGGCGCCCACCCACCTAGCAGGGGGAGGGCAGAAATGTGGTCCAAGGCCTGCGGGGTGATGCGGCACCCGCAGTGAGGGTGGAGGAGGGGGTTGTTCTGGGTGATTGATAAGGTTTTTTCAGGTCTAAAAATTTATCATCTCATAATCTAAGTTTTCATTATAATCCCACAGTCAGCTCTCTCCTATCCTTCCTCCTGCAGATCCAGGCAGTCTTTCGTAGGGCCGATTCCACCCACCGAGGGCTCTTGGCTCCAGAGCCCGCCCTCCTCTGAGCTCAGCTGCCCGCTTTGCTCTTCCTACACGATGCCCTGGCTCCACAGATGGCCCATGGAGTTGGAGCCTATTTTTCCCATTGGTAAAACCCAAATAACAGCAGCACTTGCTGTCGGGGAGGAACTCAGTTCGGAGTCGCAGGGAAGTCAGAAAGAGTGAAATGTGAAAGCAAAGGCATGAAAGGAGAGCAAGTCTGATGAGGCTCTGTGGCAGCGCGGGCCACCTGGCGTCAGGCAGGCCCCACTGCCACTGTGAGGCTTCTTTTATGGGGCTTCCCGCAGGGCAGAGGAGTCCTTGACTGGCAGTTCTTTGGCCTTGGAGGCCTGATCTGACTGAAGAATTGAAGACATGGGCTGTGCTCTGAGGTTTCTTATCTGGGGAGTGCCTGTGCTCTTTGAGTCACTCTTGGCCCCTGTGGCTTCATTTCATTAACTCTGTGAGTCATTTCTGGCTCTCTGGCTTTATCTGATTAACTCCCTGAGGTATTCTTGATGGGCTCCACTCTCCTTCCATCCCCTCATGTCTGCCTAACACTTACCCAATAGGCCCACTCAGAGGGTTAAAATAAATGGGTGCCCAGCTCTCAGCACATCCCTGGCACATAGGAGTTTGAGTTGTTATTGTCCTCATCTGCCTGCACTTGTGTGTTTTGGGGTGAGCTTTCTATAGTGTGGGCCTCCACTTCAGAACCTCTGATGCCTGCTGCTGCCCTCCAGATAAGGTTTGAACTTCTTTACCCGTGAAACCAAGCCCTTCCCCATGTGGCCCCAGACTCCTTCCAGCCCTGTGGTCCTTGTACTTCAGACAAACTTGCCACTCTTTCATTCTGCTTCCATGGTTTTACAAAAGATACCCCTCCTCCACCTTCCAGCCTGGAGTAATCCTGCTCTTCATAAGATCAATTTAAGTGTTAAGAGTTCCCAGAAGGACTTCCTCACGTCTCTGGTGACACCTCTGACGCCAGGCTGACTCCTCCTCAGCTCTGTCCCTTACCTCTGAGCTTGCCTGTCTGTTCTCCCTGCTACAAGCTTTTTGGGAACAGGAGCTTGTTTTGTTCCTTTCTTTATTTTTATTGCTTTGAACAGCACCTGGCACCAATAAACACTTCAGGGGTCCATCTTTCTCAGCTCTTGGTGTTATACATCAAATTATTTGTTGAGGCTCTGTCTTCTCCATCAAGCCATAAATGCCCTGGGAGAGGAGACTTTATTTTTCTTTCTACCCATGTCACCAGAACCTAACACACAGCAGTGACTTAATAAATGTTTAAAGGATAAAGTAAAATGTAAGGACTCAGTAACCTTCCCAAGTGCATGTGTCATCCCCGCAGATCTCCATGTGGCCACTAGGTGGCATCCACTTCTCAGTGGTGCTGGCGCCTGGAGGGTAGGCTGGCACCTGCCTGGTGCATAGCCTGTCAGGGGTTATCCCTCAAGGGACACAGGGGTGAGTCACCTCCATGCATTTTTGGGACTCCCTGCAGAGGTTTTAGGAAGGTTAACAGGGGAGGGAAGGGTAAGCTGCTGCCTTCCAATGCCTCTTGGATGATATCTAAGCCTCTGGTGCCAACAGGTAAAGAAGTCACATACCTGCTGGCAGGCGACAGCTGCAACATGCACCACACTAATGTTATTTACCTGTCATAATAATGATAATTACAGCAAGTGCATGGCTTGTCCAGCACACTTACTGGTGTCACGCACCATTCTAAGTGCTTTTACATGTTAACTCAAAGGTACATAAGATAAAGACAAATTTCCTCTTTATAGGGAGGACACTCAGGTACAGGGTTTAAATAACTTGGCCAAGATTGTTCATTTGGCAAGTAGCAGAGGTAGGGCTGGGACCCAGGCAGTCTGGGGCCAGAATCTGCAGGCTCTCCATTCTGCAATTCTCCACGCCTCTGACTGTTGAGCTGAATAGCTATCTTGCTGTCCCTCCAGCTAGTACCCTGCCAGCTAGACTATATTTATTAAGCACCTACTACATGCCAAGTATTTTGCTTTGCACTGGGGATGAGCAGGTGAAGAAGAGGAAGCATCTGCCTTTCAGGAGCTTCAGGCTGTCATGGGAGACCAAAATTTTTTTGGGGAGGGGGGGCATGGGTGTGCCAGTAGGTGCCCAGGAGAGGAGCAACAGGAAAGGAAATGCCAGCTTTTCAGTGCCCTCCCAGGCAGCTTACCTGGCTTTTGTTGTTGTTGTCGTCCCATTTTTGTTATTGGTCTTCTCTTTTGTCCACCAGTGCTCCAATCTTGGTGTTGGAAACCTGTTGGGGCTCAGACATCCCCCGCGCCAGTCTCTCCCTGGAACCCCTGCTTGGTGCTGGGACCCGTGTCCTTACCGACTGACTGGGCTGGTGCTACCGGCTGCCTAGATCTCTGAATCTAGGACTGGGCTCCACTTGGTTATTACAAAACCAATTGGCACACTGCCCCATCCTCCCCCTGCTTTCCCACTGCCATCCTGGTCCCATCTTCAACAGCTGCAGCTTGCCTGACCCTCCCCTAAGCTCTGCTTTCCAAGACCCAGCCCAGCCTCACCAACTCTCTGACTCTGAAATCAAGTCCCAGCTCCTTCTCTGTCTGACCCAATCACACTTCTACTTCCACTCCCACTACTGGCGTCTGTAAGACCCACAGCCTCCAGACTCTTTCCTTTTCTGCTAATACGTCAGTCCCTGCCAGCCTCGCTTCCTTCCCTGCCCATCCTAGACACCATTCTAGATAGCATGGTTTGGGTCCAGCCACTTTCTTGTTGGGCCCTCAGCTTTTCTGTCTCCTTGTGAATACCTGCTTTGGAAGGCCACCAGGCCGGGTCAGCAGGGATCTGCTTTCTGTCCTCCTACACTGGGGATGCTGCAGGAATTCGCACCATTGGCAGGCTAGTGCCTGGTAGGACTGGCTACGTGATTTGTGGGGCCCTTTTACAAAATTTAAGAATAAAGATGGCAATAGCAGAGCATTAAACCCAGTACAGGCCCTTCTAATCACAGGGCCCTGTGTGACCACGAGGTCACACACCCATGAGGCCCATGGTGCTGGCCACAGGCGCGGCTCCTGCTTCACAGCTTCCAGGGCTCTCTGATCACCCTGGTGTCTCCAGCCTGCTGTCTCTCCTGTGCTCTGCACGGGGCAGCCATCACTCAGCCTTCCCACAACATCCCAGGCCCAGACAGCACCCTTCCGGCCTCCCTCACTTTCTGGAAGGCTTCTTTGAGTAGAGGAGAGAGCCTGGAGTTCCCACCAGTGTGGATGCCATCTGGGCCACATGGTATGGTACACAAAGATGGAGAGCTCTGCCATAGTGACCCCCTCAGAGGCTGGTCTCAGCTGCCTGTGTGACAGGATCTAGATGCCAAGGGAAAAGACAGAGGGTGGGAGAGAACCAGCAGGCTGCTGAGTTGTCTCCCTGGCTAAACACTGACAAGGCATTTCACTTGTGTTCCTGGATCTGTTCCTTTAGGGGGCTTTTACTTTCCCCATTTTATAATTTTAGAGATGAGGGAACAGGCTCAGAAAGGCTAAGGAGCTTCCTCAAGGTCACACAGCTAGTATCCGCCAGGCTTTAAGCTGAGGTTGGTGTGAGGGCAAAGTCTACATGCTTTTCCCTTTATAGCTTCACTCTTCCAAGGGGGAGCGCAGGGTCTTGACAGTTATTTCCTAACCCCTTCTCTCCCATCCCCATCATACTGGTTATCTCCTGAGGAAATTGCGCCTCACCCTCAGAACCTGCTGATGCGGCACCTGTACATTTCTATTTACTGATAATAAAACTACCCAGAATTCAAGCAGAAAAATTCACTGGCAGCTCTTTGCCAGGTCCTTCTTACTTGAACCTCCCCTTTCCACCTGGCTGGGAAAGGACAGGAGAGGATTCGTGTCCTTCTGCTCCCTGCTCGCCCACGGTCCCCGTGCTCCCTGGGCGCCTCCCACCATTCCTGTCTCCACCCAAACCTTGGGCCTGTGTCTGCTCCAGGCCACAGCTGACCTTGTTGTCCTGCCTCAGATGGCACTTTGGCCAGTTCCCTTCCAAAGCACCACAAGTGGCATTTAGAAGACGTGGAAATGAGAGCACTGCCCAGATATCTGATATTAAGGAATTTTTATCTAGGTGTGGTAAAAGTATTGAGGTTATAGTTTTATAAAGAATCGTTTTTAAGAGATACTTAAAAACCAAATGATACTTGGGATTGCCTCAATGATATGGGAGGGGAGAAATAGGTGGGAGTTTGGGCCGAACAAGACTGGCTGTGAGCTGCTGACTGCTGAACCTTGGTGATAGGTACTGAGGGTTCCCTGTCCTCTTCTGACCACTTTTGCCTTTGTCTGCATTTCCCCATAGAAAAAAGTTTAAAAAATGCATTAGTCATTAAAATGAAGGGAAGTAAATTCAAGGACTCTCTGTGTGTGTGAGAGTGAGGGCAGAGCTGGGAAGAGGCCTAAAATTGGTGAGTGCAACCAGGTAAAGAGACTTCACATTTCTGTTTTTCTAAAATTTATTTATAACCAGCTACTGCTTCATTTTCTTCCCACCCCTATCACCAGTCAAGACAGGGTAGGGCCTAGTGTTCATCTCTGGGGAGCCCACCTCCTTCATGGGTCTTGCTGGGATCCTGGGGCCTGCATGGGCCTAAATGGCTGTGTCCACTCTTCCCCACCTTGCCACTGGTCACTGCTGTTGAGGGCTGGCCCCTTACCTTGACTTCTGTTGCCTCTTGCCCTGATGGGTATCTGCCTGGGGGGAGGCTACAGGAGGAGGATGGCTTCCTGGGGTTCCTCCTCCTTCTGGGCTCTGCTCTCTCCAGGCAGCCTCTTCTGTTCTCTCAGGCTGCAGTCCTGGGCCATGATTTCCAGAGCCCTGCTCTGGCCCTGGTGGGGGCTGACCCAGCCCCACATGATCAGAAGTCCACTGGGCCAGGCTGTACCAACCAGGGTCAATACTCTTTTGGCAGCCAGGACCCCAAAATCCCAGCCTAAATGCCCCAGCCTCTTCCAGGGCTGCATGAGCCTCATTTCCATCTGTCCTGTCTGTGGTGAGCTCCCCTAGGCCTAGGGGTGGCTGTTTGTAGGGGACCTTTGGATGGGATGTGTCTGCATGGTGTGTTGGGAGGTGTTTGCTCAGTGCCTCCTGGGTGGAGCTGGGGCTGGGAGGGCAGGCCAACTGCCTCCATTTATACTTTTGCAAATGTTTGGGGCAGGTGTGGGTCTGGGGTCCATTCGGGAAAGGAAAAATACTATTCCTTCCTTCCTTCTTGCTGAGTCACCCCTTTCTCCACCCTTCCTGTCTGCTAGGGCAGATTAAAAGGCTTCTTGCAGAAAAACACATCAACTAGCACATTAACAAAAACTACCTCAAACTATAGCAACATACCTACAGGTGCAACCCACACACCAGAGGCCAAGCACTCAGCCGACCACCGGCCACCAGCCTTTGAAAGGATGCTTTTAAGGGGTTTGGGGGAAGTCTAGCCTCTGAAGGGGACAAACAGAGACAGATATCTGCCTCAGGCTGGGAGGGACAGAGGATATCTCTGGGGTGGGCAGAAGTGGAAGTGAGCTCTGTCTTGGCAGCCAGCAGGTTGAAGGAGTCTCCTCTAAGGTAAGGGTTTCCATGCTGTTGTCCCTGGCAGAACCTCCTCTTCAAGTGTAAGCTGACCCTGAGCCCCGATAAGAGAAACAAGTGCTGTGGAGCTCTTCCAGCTGAAATGAGGTTGGAGACCAGAGTGACTGTCCTGCTTGGTGACCCACGCACTTGCTTCAGAGGAACAAGTTGAAACCTTCCAGATATGGGGACATGCACTAGATGAGGGAAGCCCAGGTCGGGGTACACCAGGCTGTTCCGGGCCCCAAGAGCAGGAGCTCAGGGACCAGGACTGGACACCCCATTCTCCCATTCTCCTCAGTACCAGAACACACGGCCAGTTGTCCCCCATGTTATAATTATCTGCCTTTGAATAAGACGATGTAAGCAGCTGTCTGTAATGTGCAAAGAACTAAGAAGCATTTGGTGTTTTCCACCAGTGAAAAGTGTAGGTGAGGGTGCTCCTGGCCTGGGTCTCCATCTCGTCAACCACCGTGATTGTCTTGCTCAGACTCTCTGTACTGGTTACAAGGCTGACGCCTCTCAGCTCAGGCCAGCCCTCCTATACGCTGCTCTGTGCTGCTGCAGCTGGGACTCTGCAAACCACAGTTCTCTGTGGCCAGCTGGCTCCAGGTGCAGCTCGAGCAATAAGGGGCCTGGGGTGTTCTTGCTCTCTCCTCGCTGCCGCTTGTCCCTGTGAGCTCACCCCAGCAGTGACTCTTCACCTTGCAGTGACAGTTCCTTCCCACAGCAATGTGTTCCAGCTTCAAGATTTTCTCTACACTCCCAGATCCAGCCCAAAGATACTAGGCAGTTGCCCCTTCTTGGAGGTCTGTTTCTCTGCTCTGCAGGACCCTCTTCCAAGCATCTAAGTGATTAGAACCCCAATCTCTTCCCTCTGCTCTCCAGTCCCAGAAGTGCAGCTGCTTCCTGTAGTTACTGCCTGCGTGTGCCTTGATAGTCCTTTTCTGCATTTTCAGCCTCCAATACCTGCTTCACCTATTGCCTAGATTAAATTCTCTCTGTTAAAACAACTGGACTGGTTCCTGTTTTCCGACTGAGTGCATACCTCCCAGGGGCACAGCCTGGGAAGCAAGGGGCATAGCCTTGCTGGGCTGCTCTGAGGAGCCTAAGAAACCTTGCCAGTAGCCCCGCAAGTCAACCTCCTGGTGAAGGAGCACTCCGATCACAGGAAAAGTCCCTCCTCTAACACAACATGTATAAACAAGCTCACTCTAGGAGGGAGGATTTAACTTAAGGAAGCCAGTAGGGACCCCAGTCTCTTCATCCCAGTCAAAGCTGTCAGAGCCAGTTAGCATCAGAGCTACTCTGGTGTCACCAAACCATGGGCCGCGCAGCAGCCGATCCGTCACCAAGGAAACCACATGTCAGGGCAGAAAGCGATGAAAAGGGCCCCCAGGAACCAGCCTGAAACCCAGTCATCTGACATGTTTGTCATTATCAGCTCTGCCACAGTGCAGCATCTCTTGCAAGAACGTTTCTCTGAAACGTCTCCTGCCTCAATCCATCTCCTGTTTCTCGAGCTGAGAATATGCCCACCTCTGAGAAAGTCATGTGCAGTCAGGCATGACCAACAGCAAAGACAGTCACTTGCTTCCTCGGCAATAGAAAAGGCAGACGGTCTGCAGCACCGACCCCAGCACTGGTGTCTTTGGGAGGCTCTCACCTACTTGCCCAGGCTCCAGCGACTTCTGGTCATCTAGGCCCCTGACTGGTGGTTTTCAAGTCTGCCCATCCTTCCCAGGCAGCAGTACCAGGAAAGCAGCCTCTGTAACTCCTCTTCCCTCTATCCGAATTGATGTTTGATGTCGCCACCCTGCAAATGATTAAACAAACCTCCCTCTTATTAAAGACTGATAACTTCAAACATGACAAGAGGATTCATTCATGTTTCAATCACACCATAAATATTCACTGAGCACCTCCTGTGTGTTAGGCCCTAAGCTGAGCATTGAGGTTAATAATAACAATTAATCATTTATTAGTTGTGGGTGGAGCCAATGGACACTTAGGATGGTCAGAGAGAGTTCTAGAGAAGGGATGTATCAGCTGTGTTCTAGGTATCTATTGTTATGTAACAACCCCCCCCAAAACTTAGTGACTTTAAACAATGACCACAAAAATGACAGCTTGAAACAATGACAGCAGTGATTTAAATTACATCCTCCCCATTAGAAGCCATGCATCTCCATTTCCCCTGAATCACCAGTGCCTGGCATGGTGCCTCTCACATGGCAAGCACTCAGGAAGTATTTGTTGAATGAATAAATGATTAGTAAATTTGTCAATCAATGAGATGGTCTTGTTAGTCACATTTTATAGTGGGGAAAATGGACAGCTATCAAAGATGCTTAATACTCACAACCCAGAGACAAAAATGGCATTTCATTAAGCAAAATTAATTGAAAGTGGACCAGGATCAAATAACATCTTCAGGGACCAACGACATTAGGCGTGGCTTTAGCTGGTTACTGTAAAGGGTCATTTGCCCTGACTTCACTCTAGTTTCTCCTCCCAATCAGGATCAGAGATTTGCCAATTCACATGTGGTTCTCTCCCTATAAATCAATGCTCTCAGAGTCAGCAGACAGACACAAAGCTTAGAGGAATTTCATTGCCAAAGATAATGGAGGATATTAGAGGATGAGTATTTGGCTGTTCCCCAAGAGGCCTCACAGGGTGGCATGCCCTCTCCCATGGGCCTGCACTTCACACTGCAAGTTTAGAAGCTGGATCTGTCAGCATACTGGTCTTCTGTCTCTTTGCTTTAACCCTAATTAATTGAGCTCAGAGAGCTGATGCATGAAGCCAGAATGTCTATTTATCGATTCACAAGAGGACTGGAACCACCTCTGTGTCTACAGTACCTGTTTCCACATGGCTGCCACATTGTTTCACTGAAGACAGACTCCAAGGAAGGCAAATTATCAGAAGGTTGCTTAGAAAACATGGAATCCAAACAAGGGGAGCAAGTTAGATGATTCAAATGTTGATTGGCATTAAGCTGGGAAAGCCTGACACTGACATTTTGATTGTAGTAACAGCCATGCCAGTGGCACCAGAATATCACAGCTGTTGGCTGATGGGCCACCTCCAGCAGATATTTCTTAAATATGCTCTGCTGATACTGTCATCATCTCCTTTATCTATGCTTTCATGGTCAACCAGACCTGATTGATTTGCCCTTTTAATCCCTTACTTTGCTAAGCTTTCAGACTTATTCTGTTTCCTTATGATGACTTTATTTGTTCTGATCTGTTTTCTGTAGTTGCAGAGCTTAATTCTCAGAGGATAACTTGTTTTCTTAAAAGTATAATACTTGAGGGAGGTCTCCCCAAATTCCTCAGTCACAAAATGGGTTATATACTATTCTTATAGTCTTATCTTTACTCAGGAAAGATATTTGAGGGCACCTATGAGAGACCCTTTGTCCCATCTTTATACTATGCCAAAATACTTACTTTCTCCATTTGTAGATGATCTTCACCTTGATTACCACTTACTGATTTTTTAATTGGCTTATTAATTCTTCCTGAGGCACAGGATTACATAAGGGTGGTACAAAATGGCCATAAGGACATTGCGATACAGAGTGCTTTTCTTTCCATAACGGTAAAACCCTGGTCAAAATGGTAGTGACCTTTAAGTTACACAAAACCACCCAAAATGGTCTCAGTTGAACATCTGGCTGTTTTTCAGGCAACAAAAGGTTATTTTGCTGCTTGATGGTTTTAAATAGCTTCAAAGTCACCACCCTCTTTTGTAATACTTTTCAGCTCTGAACATCCTTCTATTGAAATCTTACCAACTGTCCAGAATCTGGGTATGGATCCTGAAGCTCTCTCTGACCTTCTCCTTCAGCCATCTTGCCCTTTTCTGGATCTTTACAGGGTTCATACTTTGCAGTGCAGACTGCACTGCCTTGGCTTATCCTCCGATTGTTCCCTGTGTGCTATTAGGTTGCGCAGATTGGAAAACCTGTAATGCTAGGATCATTTTTCCTCTCCTCTCCAGTGCCATTTGGCTTGTCTGGAGCAAACAGCCAGTGGTACCTCAGTGTGTCAACTTGACCTAACAGAGGTCCTGGGAGGTGCTGCAGTCAGAGCGGCTGAAGACCACAGAGCTACTCTGAGGACGTTTGTTGAAAGGGAGAATTTTAAGCAATGTTTTGAAGGCTTGAGAAAGGAGTCTGCTTCCCAGGGGATTCATATTTTTCTTTAAACCATGTTTTGCTAAAATGGGTAGATGTGGCAGCTGGTCGCTAAACTGTTCTTCAAAAGCTCAAAGACATGGAAACCATAGAATGTTAGAACTGAGAAATCTGTTTCTAACTTGTATTTATTCCATAAACAATGATTTCCTGCTATGTGCAAGGCACCATACATATGTGCAAGGGCTTGGAGACAGAGAAGACTGATGGAGCCCTTGCTTTCTAGGAGTGTGTGGTTTCTCACGGAGGTCAGAAAGAGGTGGCTCATGGGCTCCAAGGGACCATTTAAAAATGAGAAGTTTTAGAAAACTGTTAGATCCAGTAATCTGATTTTGCATTCCCTACGGCTGCTTCATCGTTTACATCAGAGGTAGGCAAACTTTCAGTAAAGGTTGGTTAGTAACAATTTTAAACTTTTTGTTCCATTCGGTCTCTGTCACAAGTACTCAACTCTGCCTTTGCAGCATGGAAAATACATAAACAAATGGGTGTGGTTGTGTTCCAGTAACAATTCATTTACGAAAAAAGGCAGCAGGCTGGACTTGGCACCCTGACCGTAGTTTCCCAGCCTCTGATATGTATTGTTAGGTTGGCCCAGGAAGGCACGTGGGTTCATAATCTCCAGTCTAGTGGAAACAAACCTTAGAGATGCAGGCTGCAAGTTTAGTATAGCTGTGCGCAGGTCCTGAAGGAGCTTGGGAGGGAGCTTTTAAATCTACTGTAAGATCAGATGTTTCAGGAGAGGAGGTAAAGCCTCAGCTCCTTCTATTTCACAGAATAGGACACTAGGGTCCAGAGACACGAAATGATGTCCTAAGGCTTCGGGGGACCGAGTTGAGAAGCTAGATTAAAGACCAGCTTGGCAGATCCCCAGAGCACTACTTTTACCATCACTTGCCATCCCAGCCTTCCTTATGTGGCCTCAAACACCTCCAGCAGATTTGCCCTAGAACTTCTAATCCCGTCCTCAACACAACCACCCATTTTTTCACCTCCCAGGTGAGTCTTTTTTACAATTTTTGAAATAAGAATTCTATGTATTTGAAATATTTAGAGTAGTTATTTCTGGATGGCTGATTATATAGTTTTGCTAAAAGTAACAATCAGACCAGTAACTGAAGGGACTTGATTTTATTTATTAAAGATTTCCAAAAATAACTCATTCTGTCACAAAGCTCATAACGGTCACAGGAAGCTATTTTCCAACTTAATTAACGCCCCCCCGCCCCTGCCCCTGAGGAATCTGTCCCAACAGGACAGTTGTCCGTCTGTGGGGAGCACAGGAAAAGGCTTTGGGCAGGTCTTTCCCCTCCCTTCTCTCCTCAGATCTCAGCCAGTCACGGCTTCAGCCTCTGGCTTGTAGCTCTAGTCCCAGACTCTCTTCTAAACTCTGGGACTTTCTACTTCCTAGGTGCTCCGTTGCCTCATAGGCACATCAAGTTCAACGCGATAACTTTCCTACTATTGAGACCGTAGTCTCCTAACCAGACACTTGAGAGTCCTCCAGATGCTCACTTTCTCTCCTTCCCACAGCCAGTCATAACCTTGGTCACCCCAACCATGTCATGTATCTTTCCCTAACCCTCCTCTGTCTAGAGTGAGAGCCTCATTACTTGGGCAACTGTACTCACCTACCAGTTGGATTCCTCGTTTCTCAACCTTGCCTGTTGCCTATAAGCTATAGAGATCTTCCTAAAATGCAATTCTTATCATGTCTTTCCCAAGCTCAAAATCCTTCAGCCACTCCCGGTAGCCTTCATGATTAAGTCCTTACTCTCGGCCTGACGTTCAAAGCCTGCATTAATCTGATTAAGGACTCACTTTCTTACTCCAGAAGTGGAGTGGAAGCAGGTTTTCTCCAGATTCCTAAGACACGGGACAGCGCAGGAATGCTGTCACGCTGCCTCAGCATTAAGAGGAGAGATGCTAGCGGAAGGACAGCGGGAGCAGGCCTGCGGGAAATGCAAGTTGGGAGGGGCCAGGTAGGCAAGGTAGAGCCGCCAAGCCCTGCGCCGGGTCCCCGCCCGCGAAGACCCGCAGGACCGTCCCCCACCCCTGCTCCCGCCCCTGCTCCCGCCCCTGCTCCCGCCCCTGCTTCCGCCCCTGCTTCCGCCCCGCCGCGTGAGGGGCGGAGCCGCGCACCCACGGGGGCGTGGCCCACAATGCGAGCGGGAGAGGGGCCGGCGCCAAATGCGCACGCATTCGGCGGCCGCGCGCAGCACGCTCGGGGCGCGGATGGCGGCGGCGGCGGCGGCGGCTGGGAGCGGGACGCCCCGGGAGGAGGAGGGGCCCAGTGGCGAGGCAGCGGCTCCGCAGTCCCAAGCCCCGACTGGTGCGTCCGGGCCTCGTCTCTCGAGGCTGCCTCTGGCGCGAGTGAAGGCCTTGGTGAAGGCAGACCCCGACGTAACCCTCGCGGGACAGGAAGCCATCTTCATTCTTGCACGAGCCGCGGTGCGGCGGGAGAACTAGGGCCGCACGCGAGGGGTGGGGCGGGGCGGGGCGGGGCCTCGGTCCTCGGGCCTTCCGCGGGGCGGGGCCTAGCGGGCCCTTGTGCCGGATGCGGGGGGAGAGGAAGAAGAGGGTGTGGGTGGGAGCAGGGGTGGGAGTGTAGGAGGGGAAGACTGAGGAAAGGGGGCACATACTAGTGTAATTGTATTGGCTTGTGAACACTCTTGCCTATTGATGAGGGCCGGACAAAGACTTTAATTTGCATCTCCAGTGTCCAACGCAAGTTGTAGGAATTTCAAGTGCGTGAGTTGGGTGGATTTACAAGTGATGGGGTAGGAACATGTCATGGGCTACTGGGGAACGTGGAAGGGGAACAGACCTTCATGAAGTCCAAGACAGCCTTCAGCTTAGCCGGGAACCTCCCCATGCACCTGAACAGCCTCAGCCCTCTCACAAACTGGAGTGCCCACAAGAATCGTGCTAGAGCCCATTAATAAAACTGTCCTTGTTTTTTTTCCCCCACAGGAGTTGTTTGTGGAGACCATAGCTAAAGATGCTTACTGCTGTGCTCAACAAGGAAAGAGGAAAACCCTTCAGAGGAGAGATTTGGGTTGAGTGTCACTCTTGTATCTGGTTTCTTGGGGTGGACAAGGGAGGGCTGGGAGAGGCTTCCCCTTTGATTGGTGGAGAAGGCATCCCTGTAAGGTAAGAGGGGCCGCAGAGTCTCTCGCTATGATGTTTTCTGTTGGACTGCCACAGTACCAGAAAGCCCTACCTTTCAGTCTCTGTGCTTTGGGTGGAGAGGTGGTGGGGCAGAGGATGAAAGGAATCTAGGTGTTGCCAAAGCTGACTAGACCCCTTTATATCTTATGTCCTATTGTACCAGGCTGGAACTTTCTGTCCTAGAAACGGGTGGTTTGATTTCGGACTCCTCTTTCTAGCTGGTAACCCTCACACGCTATCTCTCTGTATTGCCAGACTCTTCTCTGGTAACATTCAGAACAGAGAGGTTCCCCCCACTGAGCAGTGTTTAGCCAGGCTTTTCTTACTCTTGCAGAGAGACAGCTGATAGGTAAGATGGGGTAGTGGAGTAGAAATGGATCTCACCCTCATTTTATAAACACCCTCATTTGCATAAAGCTTCATTCCCCTCCCTGTGTAGGTTGTACTTTTTTTTAAGAGGCTGAGGTCCAAATGACCAGAGTTGGTCAGGTGTCCCTTTATTTTGTGTTTCAGATAATGCAATAGAAGCTGTGGATGAATTTGCTTTTCTGGAAGGTGAGTTCTCTTATCAATGGGTAATTTATTCCATCTGCCTTCACCTTGCTAATGATCTGAGTTCAAAACTTTATGAAATCGATGCCTGCTGCTGCACTGTGTAGGGATAATTCTTCCTCCCTACTTCCTGTTCGGATAGGAAAAACTAACTTGCTAAATCTGGTGAGATTTCACAATTCTAATTGTAATTCCCTTGGGTAATTAAAATTTCTATTGGAAAATTGCTAACCATAAAAAATGGGATGGGTTATAAAGTCCCCAGTGGAATCAGGTGAATTTAGAAGTTTGATTCCCACTTTGATCTCCATACTTAGATATAAATCTACTCTCTTGTCATTAATGCCAGAGATCAGAAACAATTGCCAGCATTTAAAGGGTTACCTCTAGTTACTTTTTCATCGTCAGCAGTCTGTGTAAAGTGATTATTTTGCTGTAGTGAGATTGTCTACTTGCTAAATCTATTTGTTCTTAGGAATTTGGGATTAACTCGTGTCCTAACTAAATCTTGTCATTTCAATAGAAAATACTTTAAATAGCTTATTTTAGCTACTTTGTCTCAGAGCTGGTTTTCCAACTAAATTCCTAAATCTAATCAGCTTACTCTTCTCTACATGTTCCAATCGAATAGTTTTGCAAGACATGTCTTCAGCTCATTCTCACCTTTACCACACCAGGATGGTTTCATTATCTCCTTCAAGCCTCATTAGGTTCAGAAATCTTTTCTTGTATTTTTTTCACTATTTTTACTCCTTTGTTCTGCAATTTTGATCAACTTAGACCTCTGGCCCTTTTGCTACAGTCTTTTAAATGTCTTTTTAGATACAGTTCCATAGCCAATTTCAAGCCCAAGTTATTCAGTATTCTCTAAATGTGTAGATTTTAAGCCGCTTCTTCTGCTAACTCGTATTTCTTAAAAATAATGTGCTGCCTCTTGTGGCTGACCATTGGTTTTCCAATCAAAAGTGTTTGGAGTTTGATTAAAAATAAAAAAAATCATTGATTAAAAAAATTTTTTTATTTTATCATTAATATAAAATCACATGAGCAACATTTTGGTTACTAGATTCCCCCCATTATCAACTCCCCACCACATACCCCATTACACTCACTACCACCAGTGTAGTAAGATACTATAGAGTCACTACTTGTCTTCTCTCTGCTATACTGCCTTCCCCGTGCCCCCCCACGTTATGTGTGCTAATCATAATGCCCCTTATTCCTCTTCTCCCTCTCTTCCCTCCCGTCCTCCCCAGTCTCTTTCCCTTTGGTAACTGTTAGTCCATTCTTGGGTCTGTGAGTCTGCTGCTGTTTTGTTCCTTCAGTTTTTGCTTTGCTCTTTCTTATGCTCCACAGATGAGTGAAATCATTTGGTACTTGTCTTTCTCTGCCTGGCTTATTTCACTAAGCATAATACCCTCTAGGTCTGTCCATGTTGTTGCAAACGGTAGGATTTGTTTTCTTCTTATGGCTGAATAATATTCCATTGTATATATGTATTACATCTTCTTTATCCATTCATCTGCTGATGGACACTTAGGTTGCTTCCATTTCTTGGCTATTGTAAGTAGTGCTGTTATAAACATAGGGCTGTGTATGTCTTTTTGAAACTGGGATCCTACATTCTTAGGGTAAATTCCCAGGAATGGAATTCCTGGGTCAAGTGGTATTTCTATTTTTAGTTTTTTGAGGAACCTCCATACTGCTTTCCACAATGGTTTAACTAGTTTACATTCCCACCAGCAGTGTAGGAGGGTTCCCCTTTCTTCGCACCCTTGCCAGCATTTATTGTTCCTAGTCTTTTTTATGTTGGCCATCCTAACTGGTGTGAGGTAATATCTCATTGTAGTTTTAATTTGCATTTCCCTGATAATTAGCGATGTGGAGCATCTTTTCATGCACCTGTTGGCCATCTGAATTTCTTCTTTGGAGAAATGTCTGTTCATATCCTCCGCCCATTTTTTAATAGGGTTATTTGCTTTTTTGCTGTTGAGGCATGTGAGTTCTTTATATATTTTGGATGTTAACCCCTTGTTGGATATGTCATTTGCAAATGTGTTCTCCCACACTGTAGGATGCCTTTTTGTTCTGCTGTTGTCCTTTGCTGTACAGAAGCTACATCATTGATTTTTAATTACCAGCTTTTCAGAGAGATGAGCAGTATGGTCAAATTTGTATTTTAAAAATAACACTACCTACCTGTGGATGATAAACTGGAGGAAGGCAGGAATAGATGTGGAGCAATCTTAAACAGTTTTCCAATTGAGCCTCTACTGTGGCATAGAACCAAGCTTGGATTTTAAGTAAATGGCCATTTATTGAGTGGTAGATGTGTTCATTTTCATCTTCTAATCCAATAGTCTCAGTACCTTAATCCTTCTGCTCTGTCCTACATTAGTAAATCTAAATTTTGGGGGATTTAATCAGTATTATTTTATACCTGGTAAAATAAATATTCTTATGTCTTCAGATGTATATGTTCTAAGTACACAATGGCTTTTTTTTCCTTTTTAAATCAAGGCATTTTATATATATATATATATATATATATATATATATATATATATATATATATCCATGCTTAAAAATCAAATAAGTATCTAATGGCTTATAATAAAATGCAGCTGCTTCCCTTCACTCTTTTGTCATTTCTGTTTTTAGCTTTTCACTTATGTTTCCAAGTAATACCCTTCATCCTTGGTATAACAACTGTAGATGTTATCTTTGACTTCTTACTAGGATAAATGAAAATGTGGCTAACCTGTACTACTCCATAAATCCTTTCTCTCCTTTCTGATTTTTGGTAGTTACATCGTCATTTTTAATTCCTTTGTTGCCTTTACAGTTTATATAACGTACTAAAATAACTTTTTTTTGTGGACTCTTCACTTTGTAAAGTATGACCATTAGTTCACTTTTCCCATTGTTTGCCCACTTCTAGCTCTTACTTTGTGACATCTGTAACTTGCACTTTGACACTGTCAAGGCGAATAACATTTTCATGTCATAATTAGATCTTGAATGCTTTATCTATAGATAGAGTGTGTAAGTTGATAAACAGTACTGTGAACAGTCTTCCTCTACCCTTTCTGTCCTTTAATTCCTCCACAGATGCCCTCCCTGCAGGCAGCTGATACACAGGTCTCTTATGTATATCTTCCGGATATTTTATGCAAAGATGTTTACATATGTATATGTATTGTTTTCTAAACTTTTCTTGATGAAATGTCCACAGAGAACAAATGTAACGTCACTAAACAATGAAGTGAACATTATTACACCGCCAACTATGTCAAAAGAGAATATAAGCTATTCATCATGTGTCTTTCCACCCTTTCTGGACATAGCTGTATCCTGAGTTTTTGGTAATTATTTCCTTGATTTTTTTAATAGTTTCACCACGTAAGCATGCATCCCCAAATGCTAGGATTTAGGTTGTTTTTTTTCTTTTTTTAACTTCCAAAAATGGAGCCAAATCTTTTGTATTCATTGGTCAGCATATGTTCCACAGCGGTTTTCCTTAGGTTAATGTATTAATGCGATTCGTCTGTGTGGTTGCACACACCTCTAGTTCATTTTCTTTGCTGTATGACATGCCATTGTGTAATAATCCCACAGCTGAACTATTTTTATGTGGATATTTAGATAACTTTTTTTGCCATTGCAAAGTTTTTTTGCTGTAATTAATTTGCTGTGAATATCCACATACAAGTTTCTCTAGCATGTATTTTGTGTGTGTGTGTATACATAAAATTGCTGGAACATAGGATATGTATATCTCCATCTTTTATAGGTATTGCCAAACTTCCTGTGTACCAGATTCATATTTTTATGAACACTGTACAATTCCCATTGCTCCTCATTCTCACCAACATTTAGGAATTATCAGAGTTTGATTTTTGCCAATCTGGTAGGAATGTAAGTGATAATTGCAGTGTGCTTTTAATTTACATTGCCCTGATTACTGGTGACATCTTTTCATATGCATGCCCATTTTTGGGGGGATGTTCTATTTTTCTTTAGATATTTTGTCCTTTTTCTTACTGACTTATGATAGTACATAAATAAATTCTGGATATAAATCTTTTTCAGGATATGAGAAGTAAATATCTTTTCCTGGTATATGACTTGACTTAACTCTTAGTATCTTTTTGTAAATGTGAATTCTTAAGTAAAGATAGTCCATATATTAAGTTTTTCCTTTATAACTAGTACTGTTTGTGTCCAGTTTAAGACGTTTTTCCCTATCCCAAGGCTATGAAGATATTCTCCTATATGCTAAAATCTTTATAGCTTTATAGCTTCTTGCACTCCTAAAATCCCATTTTGTTGAGGATGAAGGTAAAGTTACTAACATTAGGCTTTGATAAATTAAGAACGCATGTAGTAATTGGTATAGTAACAAAAGAGTAGACTATATAACTTTAAAACGGATAGAGGCAAAAATGGAATAATAAATTACACTCAAAAACAGAGCAGAAAGTGGAAAGAAATCAGAGCAGTTTCTCAGCTCTGTCTTTTGGATTGACTGATGCCCTCGGGGCAGAAGCAGCTCTGGAGGTTGGGTTCACTTTGTCTTCTCTAGATTTTGGATTTGCCTTTTCTTGATGCCTCTTCAGTGCTTAAAGGATTTTCTTTTAAAAAATATATCAATCAGTTTTACAGTTCGTTACAGCAGGAATTTGCCATTATCAAAAGTAGAGGCTTTATTTTAAAAATTAGAGTTATTTTTGCTTTGTTTTCTTACATGTTTTTTCCCCTGAATTATCTGTTTTATTCTAGGTGTTTTCTTTTTTAAGTTAATTTTTATCCCTCCTTGATGCTGTAGGCTTTCTTCAAATGCCTGGTAACTTCCATGCTGTGTGAGAATGAGGACACAGAAGGCTGTGTGGAAGCTGTGTGTGTCTATGTAGAGAAGGCGGTTTTTGCCCCACAGTCTTTCTTTAGGGTAGGCAGAGGTGGGACCAGATATTTGCTGGGGGCCCCCAAAGGCCAGATGCAGAAAGCTTTACTGCATTCAGTTGGTATTTTAAGAAGCTGCTTTAGTTTTCCAGATAATTTAGTTTACTAGAAGAGAACCTTCTGATTTTTTTTTTTTCCTTTTTCAATTTAGGTTTAAATGCTTGTCTTCTGGTAATGCTGCATGCAGGGAGGATTCTTGGGAGATGGAACCAACCATTTCTTAGATAGACCCTGGAGTCATTAACTCTTTTTAGCCTTGTGTCTCTTTCTGTCATTCCTGGTATCCGAGTCTGGAGCCTCTCCATGGTTCTGTTAGGCAGATGGGCCCCATCTCTGCTGTAGCCCCCTTTATATTCATTCTAGGTTCATTTTTCCCTCTATTTATAAACATACTTTGATCAGATTTCTTTTATTTAGCTTTTTGTTAAATCTTGTAACTGCTAATGTGCCCCGCCCCAAATTCTTTTTGTAGGTTTATACCTTTCTTAAACTCTTTTTACATTTGAATGGAATCTTGGATGGGAGACATGCAAACTTGTGGTCTCAGTCTCCCATCTTGAACTGGAACTTTCTCAAAAGATTATAAACCCTCAGCTTAGAAAACTAACCTTTTTTATTTCATATCACTCACCCTTTAGATGATGGTCTCCATAAATGCTCAGTAATGAATACAACAACTTCTTAGTCTCTTTTTCACTTTTAATTCTAACTGTCCAGACTGGTATGCTTAATTCCCAAATGCTCACCCTCTGTAATGACATGTTTTGCCCTGAAGATCTTTTTGATGAGTATTCCTCAAAGCCAGTATTTGGTCTTAGACTACCAATTGGTCTTAACTACAAATACCAAAGCAACTTCCACTTAACGTTGTTCAGCTTGTTACACGCATCCAGGTCTTGAGGAGCCTTGCTTTACACATTGCTCTTTGTGTTTATAGGTACTTTGGATTGATTGCTAAGCTGGGCAGTTCTGTGAGCCCTCACCTGCGTCCTTCAGCTAGCCCCTCTCCTGCAGGACTCAGTTTTGAAGAACGGTCTTTGGAATATTGCACTTACACACTTTGCTGTTCTACCTTTACCTAAGCTGGAATAAGCAGAGATCCACCTGTTAGCTTTTCTCTCTGAGGTCTTACACTATTTTAGTCTTCCATTTCAGACCTGTGTGCAGCTGCCGCTTCAGGCAGAGATAAAGGAATTGATTTGTATAGTTTGCTTAATGAACAATGAACAGAATAAAGGTCTCTGATCACTTTGAAACTAGTATGTTTTATAACCTTGCTTTTGTTCTTATCCCTGTGGCTGGAGAGCCACCTGCCCAGTTACAGACCTTCAATCTTCTCTGCCAGCCACTGTAAGCCTCAGTCTTTTCATTTGTTTACTCTTTGTTTTTCCAGCATGTCACCAGAATGTGATTCCAGAATTTATAGGATGGCCACTTAAGGTCTTCAGAAGTTCAAATAAATGTGATCCTAGATTTAAAACCTGTTAAAATTCTTGAACAGCTATATTGAGATATATTCATTTGCCATATAGTTCACCCATTTAAAGTATACACTTCAACAGTTTTTAGTATATTTATAGATATATGCATCTGTGACCACAGTTCATTTTAGAACATCTTTACGTTAATGGAATCATACAATATGTGGTATATTTTGTCTGGCTTCTTTAACTTAGGTAATCTTTTCAAGGTTTATATTATAGCATATGTCAATAGCCATTCCTTTATTTTTTTGTTTGATAAAATATATATAAAATTTACTGTTCTAACCATTTTTTTTTGGTATCATTAATCTACAATTTCATGAGGAATATTGTTTATTAGGTTCCCCCTTCACCAAGTCCCCCCCACAACCCCCATTTCAGTCATTGTCCATCAGTGTAGTAAGATGCTGTAGAGTCACAACTTGTCTTCTCTGTGTTGCACAGTCCTCCCCATGCCCGCCCCCCCACATTATACATGCTAATCGTAATACCCCCTTTCTTTTTCCCCCTCCTTATCCTTCCCTTCCCACCCATCCTTCCCAGTACCTTTCCCTTTGGTAACTGTTGGTCCATTCTTGGGTTCTGTGATTCTGCTGCTGTTTTGTTCCTTCAGTTTTTTCTTTGTTCTTATACTCCACAGATGAGTGAAATCATTTGGTACTTGTCTTTCTCCGCCTGTTCTAACCATTTTTAAGAGTATGGTTTTGTGGCATTAAGTATATTCACATTGTCATACAGCCAGCACCATCATCTAGCTCCAGAATATTTTCATCTTCTCAAACTGCAACTGAACCCCATTGAGCTCCCTTTTCTTTCCTTTCCAGGGCTCTGGCTAAATTTTGTTTTTTTGAGGGAAGGTGTGGGTGACATAGCAGGAAGGAAGCAGAATACTTAGAAAGTAGTAGTTAAGGAAAGCCATCAGGAAGCCTTGGACAGTGGGTCTTAAGTATTTTGGAACATGAATTGAAAATATAGTCTTCAGATCTTCCTAGAAAAATGCACATATGCTCAGTCCTGTAATTTTATAAACATTTTTAAGTAACTTTTTAAAAAACTTTTTTTTAGAAAGTCTTATACATTTTCTTTTAGAATAGTATTGATTTACTATTGAAGAATTGCAAAGATAGTACAGAGTTCTTGTATATGCCTCATGTTAACACTGTTAACATCTTACAGTGCCAAGTACATTTGTCAAAACTAAGAAACTGACGTTTGTATATTATTGTTAACTCCAGACTTTATTTGGATTTCTCCAGTTTTCCCATTAAGAGCACTTTTCTATTCCAAAATTCAGTCCAGGGCACTACATTGCATTTACTTGTGTCTTCCAAGTCTCCCCTGGTCTGTGATAAGTTCTCAGTGTTCCCTCATTTTTCATGACCTTGACAGCCTTCAGTAGTATTTGTAAGGCATCCTATAGAATGTCCGCCAACACGAGCTTGTGTGTTTTTCTCTTGTAGCCCCATAACTTTGCATATAATTTCGGGAGTTATATAGACCTTTGAAGCTTTCATGGGCCTCCTACTATTATTAAAAATGGGAATTTGCTTGTGTTTTTAAGGTAAACTCAAAGTAGAGGTTTCAACCCATTAATGGGACATGAAATCAATGTAGTGTGTTGCCACGTGCATTTTTAAATACATTAAAAACCTCAAGAGTGTTGAGTAAAGGTAAGCATTTAAAATTTTGTTTCATCTGTGTGTATGTAGTAGGTCTTTATGTAAAGTGTATGTAGTGGACAGAATTTTGGCCCCCATGATCTTTGCTCCTGGCATCATGCCTGTGAATATGTTATGTTACATGGTAAAATGGATGTTCTAGATGTAATTAGGATTAGTAGTCAGTTGACTCTAAAGTAGATTATTTGGGACATATGGGGTGGGTCAAAAGTAATCCCATGAACCCTTAAAAGCAGAGCTCTCTCCTGGCTGAGGGTAGAATGGGTCGTTATGGAGATGGTGGCAGAAGAGGACATCAGAAAGACTTGAAGCACGAAAAGGACTCAACTCTTCATTTGCTGTCTAATGCTGGAGAGGACCATGAACTGAGAAACATGGGCAGCCTTTACAAGCAGAGAACAACCTCTGGCTGACAGCCAACAAGGTGATGACCACAGTCCCAAACTGCATTGAACTGAATTCTGCCAGTACAGTCTCGGAAAGGGATTTTCCCCTAGAGCCTCCAGATGGAGCCCAGGCCAGTTGACACCTTCCCTTTGGCCTTGTGAGACCCTGACCAGAGCATCTCGCTGCACTGCCAGACTTCTGGCCTGCAGAACTAAGATGATGATATGAGTGGTGTTTTAAGCTGCCAGATTTGTGGTAATGTATCATTCCTGAGGGTCAAGGTGCAAGCACTGGGAAATAGGCTGTAGCGGGAGGATCCTGGGCGGGGCTCCGGAGGTATCAGGTCTCCCTTGCTGCTCCCACGACCTTAGGTGATGCTGTGTCAGTCGCTTACCCTCCCTGTGAAGGAACCTGAGGGGGTTATTCTAAAGTTTCTCCATGTGATACATTTTTCTTTTATGAATTGTTTATTTGGCAGCATTTACTCCTTTTAGTGTACAGTTCTATGAGTTTTCATAAATTCATATAATCACCATCTTGATGATGGTACAGAATACTGGCATCATCACAATGGAAAATTCCCTCTACTATTGCCTTTTAAAAGTTCTCTCCCACTCCATCCCACAGCCTCTGGCCGACAGTGGTCTGTTTATTTCCCATATAGTGTTTTTGTCTTTATACATGGAACTATACAGTAGTTAGGCTTTTGGGTCTGGCTTCCCTAACTTAGCATAATGCATTTGAGATTCATATGTGTTGTCTGTATCAGTAGTTTGTTCCTTTTTTTTGCTGAGTAGTGTTCCTTATATGGAAAGTATGTACTATACTTTGTTTATCCATCCCCAGTTGAGGTTGGGTTTCCAGTTTTTTGTGATTATGAGTAAAGCTCTATAAACATTTGCATACCGATTTTTGTACATAAGTTTTCATTTTCCTTGGGTAAATACAAGCATGAGAATGCTGAGTCTTACTGTAAATACATATATTTTAAAGAAACTACCCAAATGTTTTCCAAAATGACCATACTATTTTGCATTTATACCAGCACTGTTTGAATATTTCAGTTGTTCTGCATCCTTGCTAGCACTTGCTAGCACAAAAAATTAAAAACACAGTTTTTAACTTTTCTAATAGGTGTATAGTGGTATAGATATAATTTGCATTTCCCTAATGACTAGTATGTTAAACATCTTTTTCATGTACTTATCTGTCACTGTATTACTTCTTTGCTAACATGTCCTCATCTTTTTCCTATTTTTTAAAAATTAAAGTATAGTTGACATACAGTATTACCATTTTCTTATTGGGTTGGTTTTTTTAAGTTGAGTTTTGAGTTCTTTATGTATTATGGCTACAAGTCCTTTATTAGATATGTTAGGCAAATATTTTCTCCCAGTCTTACATGACATGATCTCTTATTTGTAGGCACTCTCATTATTCATTATTCCTACTTCACAGAGGAGGAAATAGGCTCAGAGATGTAAGAGCCAGCTAAGTACTGAACTGTGACTTCATGATTTCAGTGGCCAAATGCTCTAAGAATGACCTGTGTCCAGCCACAGGATCTTTCCTTCTAGCTTGTCTACACAGGGGTCACTGTGCCCAGGTAGGTGGGGAAAGTTGCCTTTTTATCTTTGAGCTCTTTATCTCACATCTGGGACGTTGAAGAAGGCACTATGTTGAGGTAGAATGAGCATAGAATCTGGGGCAACAGATGTGAGTTAACTCTGCCCTTCCCTAGCTGTTTAGCACTGGGGAGGACATTCAGCCTTTCTAGGCCACCATTTATCTAAAATGAGGAAGGGAACATAGTAACAGAGGATGTGCTTGGAGCATCCATTGTGTAGTAAGCACTTTACATGCAGATCTCATTTACATTTCCCGGCAACCTTATGCCATAAATACTTCTGTTACCTTTGTTTTACAGATGAGAAAACCGGTTTACACCCAGGGTCACACATGCGATTGGGATTAGAGCTGGGGTTTGAATTCAGTCCCAGGGTCTGTATTCTTGGCTACTTAGCTACACTGATGATCTCTAAGATCCCTAAAAGCTCTCAAAATGAGCAACATTACAAGACCTGGGTGGGGGCTGCCTGTGTAGGGCTGCTGCTGTGAGGATTTACCGCAAGGCCATGTCAAATGACCTCTTCAAGCCTTTGTTGGGGGCAGCAAATGAAGTAGCCAGCAGCCAGCTGGCCATCTTACCCTATGATTTCTCTCTCTCTGACTTTCTCCAGTTAGCAAATTGCCTGAGGCCTGCAGTGTCAGCTCCTCCAGGCACATTGCCCCGAAACAAAACCTACCATGCCCCCAGATCTCTTGTTTCTCCAGGGCAAATTACGAGTATACAGAACTAGTTACTGGCCAATAATTAACCAAGATAATGACAAATTCTCTTTGGGGAGTATTGTGTGTGTGTGTATGTGTTTTCCTAGGATGTGATGTGCATTTATCACGTGTGTTAAGGTCAACATTTAAAATGTCACTGCAATAAAATGAAACAATTACCTATTCTGTGACCCAGTACCTTCTTAGGCTCAAGGGACATGAAAACATGTCCACAAAAATTATTAAACATGGGTGTTTGTTATAGTTCTATTTATAATAAATAGCCTAGGTGCCCATTGACATGTGAATGGATAAACATCCTGGTATATTCACAAGATAAAATATTACTTAGCAAAAAAAAAAAAAAAAAAAAATACTACTTAGCCATAAGAAGGAATGAACTATTGATATATTCACTGACCACATGGATGAACCTCAAAATACTATGCTTAGTGAAAGCTTTACAGGGAAGAGTAATACTATGTTCTCCCATTTATATGCAGCTCTAGAACAGGCAAAATTAGCTTGTGGTGGGAATTCGCTGGGAAGGGGTGTGAGGGAAATTTCTGTGTTTTCTATCTTGATAGGGGTGTGGGTTACAGGGATGTTAGTGTTTGTCAAAACTCAGCAGATGGTACACTTAAGATGCTTGCAGTTCAATGTATGTAAATTTTACCTTAAAAAAAAAAAGCCCACGAACAAATTTTATATTCTAGTTAATAATGTGCATACTGAAGTGTTTAGGGATAAAATGTAATGATAGTTACAGCTTACTTAGAAATGCATTAAAAATAAGATGGATTGATGACGAAGAGAGCTGTGACAAGTAGAGCCAAATGTTAACAGTTACAGAATCTAGATGGTGAGTCGCCTTATCTTTTTGAAAATGTTCTCAATAAAATGTTGGGAGAACTAAAGACTATAGCAATTTCATGAGAGAGTGAAAATGGAAGAGATAGAGGGGAGCCAGAGGTCCAGTCCACCTCTCATTTGTGCAGCACAGGCCCTGAGATGAGTGAGATCCACTGGGCTCATGCAGGAAATGAGAATCTGGGAGGAGAGCCTCTCAGAAATCGATTTCTATAATCCAAATGAGTATCTTAGTGATCCATTAATAGAGACTCAAAGTGGAGACTCAAAGTGGGAGAAAGGAAAGTTACATCCCAAACAGAGGAAAGTAAGGTTAAAGCACCTATTCACCTGCAGTGCGAGAGCAGCCATCTCCCAGACCTCAGGGGTGCCTGCCCTGAAGTCTTCCATAGCCTCCAGAAGAGGTGGCCAGGCTGGTGCTTACAGCCCCTCTTGTGGAACAGCGGCTCTCAGTTACAGGTGGATGAGTTGATAGATCAGTCATAAATGACTTGTTACTAATAATAGTTATCATTGACCTTGCAAGTAATTTATTGGAGTGGATTTAAAGCTTTTCCTAGATAAGCCCTTCTCACATACATTGTAATGTACTCGCTCAGTGGGAGCTAACGGCTACTGTTCAGGCTGGCTCAGTGGACATTACGCATCCTACAGAGCATCACATGTGTGAGCAGCCCCAGCTATATATCTCTTGATGGAAATTCAAATTGGAAACTACTGATTTAAACACTAGTTCCAACACTTGACCATGTATGAAATTCATCTGTGGCATTTGTTAAAAATGCAAATTTCTGGACCCTATCATCCCAGGCTTCATGAATCAGAATCTTGGTGGAGCGCCAAGAATCTCTTACTTTTAAACACATTCCCCAGGTTAATTTCCTAGAACTGGTCTACAGACTTCTGGTCTACAGGCATATGTAAATCTCCCTCCTGAGGTCAGGGGAGGATAAAGTATGAATGTAGAATGTCTGGAATAGAAAGGAAGTGAAGGAAAACAATCACCACCCTTTTTTAAGAAGTTAGAGGGGAAAAACCAATTTTATAGGTCATTTAGTGAGGGTCTTGGATCAAGGAAAAGACTGGACACAGAGATGCGGAGAGTTTAAACCAAAGGAGGGCCCCAGCTAGACTGCAAAGCTGTGTGTTCCACCTATTTGCTGTATTTGGAATCCCAGCTTATGGACACTCCTTGTGTGCTGTCTTCTTGATGCTCAGTGCCTGGCTCATGGGTCCTTTGTACATTTCTGTTATACTGATTCATCGTTAGTAAAGTAGCTGCTGTTATGGTAAAAAGAGGCCTTGGAACGCCACTGGGCATAAAGCCTCAGGTGGCTTAGGAATTTAGAGACTCCTGCATTCCTGGGCCATAATCAGCAGCGGGAGGCAGACCCTCCCGAGCCCTGGTGAATGCAGCCACTCTTAGACCACCACTTGGGAGAAGTGCTCTCTTCTGCCAAATCAGGGTAAGACTGTGTAAGGAATTCCCTCGGAGTTTTTTGAGAAATGACGATTATACTTCCCTGTGCATTTATGCCCAGAAACCTCCCAAGCTCTCTCCAAACAGTGTACTGATTGCAATACAGTTCTTACTTCTCTTTCACTGCAGGCTACTGAATGTTAGGAATGTGTTGTCCCTGCTTGGAAGGTCTGGTGCAGTGCAAAGGAAACTGTGTGAAGCTCTGCTCAGAATCCCATGAGCAAAGCCCTTTGCTCATAATAATGTGCTCTGATATGTGAGCTATGGTGGACTCTCCCCAAGAGTTTCAAAATAAGAGGCAGGAAGATTGCCCTCTGAAAGTGGAACCTCAAAGTCAAGCACTTCAGAGGCTGAATTGCTCGCAGACTCAACTAGACCTGATCAAATATATCTAGCAGAATTTGTCAGTCCATGGGGCACTGGTCAGTTAGGAAATTGAGGAAGGATCCCTGAATTAAGTTGGTAGGGCCCATTCCACCCTAAGTAGGGTAGCTTGAGCCTAAGCCAGTGCCTCTTGAGTACTGCTGGTCCCACTGACCATGTGTCAGCCTGTCCCATTCAGGTGCCTTCAAACACGAATTATATATCCAACTCCCTTTGTTCTGAGCCCACCTTCTCCAAGTGGTAGTCTGAAGCTGATGTGGCTTCCCAGGTTGCTCTGCCCCAGGGAGGGAAGGCGCTGGCTGCCGTTCACTGTGTTGGTGATTTCTCTTTGTGAACGTGTAGGGCCATTTCCAGCTATGAGTTGTCTATTCCTGTTGCCTCATGGTAGAGAGATGAGAGGGTGTGGTGGGTGTACACCCTCTCATAAGAGTTGTTTCATGTTGTAGATTATCAAGTTGCCAAGCAAGAAATGAACAAGGGACATATGCAAGGGGTGTGTTCGTGGAAAATTGTGTATGGCCAGAAAAAACATTGAAAGAAAATTTCCATAGAAGTGATAAAGGAGGGAACTGAGGCATTTTGGTCACAAATGGGAGAATCTACAGGCTACATTATTCCCACATTTATAAAATTCTGTAAATGTTTCAAGGTGCCAGATGTGATGATGGAAGAAGAGAGAGGAAGGAGATACTATAGAATCAGAAGGTGAACTGCACAGGTCAAGGGTGTGGGACATTGTGGACCAGGCCTAAATAATCAGAACATAAATGTCCAGTCTGTATTAGGGTAAAAGCTGATCTGCTGTAACAAATATGCCCCCAAACAAGCTGGCAAATACAGTAGAAGTTTATTTCTCCTCCATGTAACAATTTAACTGGATGAGATTTGCAGGGCAGCTCTGTTCTGTGGGGGCCTTCTGGACCCAGGCTTCTTCCATCTTACTGCTTTGTCATGTCCTGTAATATCATACCAGTACTGTCCAGTAGAACTTTTTGTGATGATGGAAATGTTCTAATCCATGGTGTACAGTATGATATCCACCAGCCATATGTGGCTGTTGATATGTGGCTAGTGTGATTGAGGAACCAAATTTTTAATTTTACTTAATTCAAGTTTAACCATAGGTGTCTAGTAGTTACTCAGTTTGACAGAGCAACTGCAGATCAAGCTAGGTGGTCTCTAAGCCCAGTTCCACTTCACAGAAAGGGGCTCGTCTTTAAGTTGGAAAGGAACCAGAAGTTGCATACATTACTTCAGCTGAAATCCATCCCATTGATCCATACTTAGTCAGCTGGCCTTATCTAGGACAGCGAGGAAATACTGTTTCTGGCTAGGGGGCCACGTGCTCAGGTATGACACGATTATTATGATCAAGTGATGGACAGATCTTGATGGAAATCTAGATGTCCCAGTCACAGCATCTCATCTTGCCATTCTTAACTAGGGCACTGTGAGCGTGTTAACATTTTTAAACCTTGTCAATAATAATGGCCAGTACTCCATAGGTTATTGTGAGGATCAGAATGAAATGATGCTAGTAAAGCCCTCAGCACTGTGCTGGGCACATAGCAGTGAGTCAGCATGAGGCATAGTTACTGCAGCTTTTGGCAGCTCCAGTGTCAGCCTTCAGCAATGCTTACTGAGTGTTAAAGCCCTTTCTGTTATGAGTGCGGCTCACCTATGTTAAACAAGCTTTAAGTAAGAAGTGAGGGTTCTTCCAAATGCACGTAAAGGAAATGCCGTAAGTGAAGATGTGTCTGCATCTCAGACACTGAGATTGATTAACGAGAGTTTGCTCCTGAGACAATAGGTTCATTTTGATGTGCTGACAATCCCAGTTTCTTAGCCTGACACATTCTCACTGTGATTATCGATGTCATCATGAAGGATCACTTTGGAGATGCTAGAGAGCTTTTAGCCTAGACAGATAACATGTCCTTTTCACCGCCCCTGCTCCTAATAGAGTCTGGTACATCAACGGAGAAACATGCTTTTAAAAAGATCTCTGTGCCTGTCAATTCACAGTGTTTTCTTGATGAGCTGATAATGAGCACATCTCTACCTTACTAAAGAAGATAAAAAGAGACTGACCAGGGGCAGTGAGAGTTGAAGAAATCATCTGTCCTCATCTTAGGGATGTCACACCAGAGTGTCATGGAGCAGAGATCAACATTTGTTTTTTTGTATTACAGGAGTAAAGATAATTAATTCACTGAAGCTTCTCAATGCGTTTTAAAGAAATGCATTATTTTGGAGTAAACAGTTGTGAGACTGTTTTCAAAGCAATGGGCAATAGTATTCATTTGCCTTACCTGCTAAAAGAAACTGTGCCTTTGGTGCTTTGAAATAGTAAAACACTCCCCAGGGGAATGCTGGATGAACATCCTGCGGATAATTTTAGGATTCCTCCTCTTGGCACTGTTACTATATGGTGCATGCGAAAAGCAAGAAGCTAAATGGGCTTTTCTCCTAATTATCATTCCTAGTTGTAACATGAAGCATGGTGATTTCATGGAACAGTTTGTAAAAGTGAAAAGGCCTGTAAATCAGAATGTGTGTTCTAGTAGAGAAAAATGTCAGATATAAGAGAATTGAGGAGAGAATATTCCAGAGAGTTCATTGTCATTGGAAACCTTCAAGCTTAGAGCTCAGGAGATAGACTGTGCCTAAAAGCAGACACTTGGGCACAAGGGAAACCCTAAGCTGTTGGACTGGAAGACAGGAAGAAGAGAGCAAATATGCCAGCAGATGCCAGCAAGTGGGTATTTGTGTTCATAAGGATGAGGCAAGGCCTTGATAGTAGTAGGCCCTGATGTTCAGGATGTAGCCCAGGGCCCTGCAGGGCTCGAGAGGCTGAGCAGACATGCCCCTGGAAAAATTTTGCAGCTGTGAGACACTGAGAATGCAATGCTTCACAGCTGACGTAAGCTGGGGGAGACAATGCTGACTTCTACTCATTTTTTAAGTCTAAAGCTCGGAAACTTCCTAGCCACACTCTAAGTGAAGGTAGTTCCTCTCTGCCACCACATGCCCCATCTCTCCCCATCCCAGGACTCACTGTGCTCTTAAACCAGTGCTTGGTTCTCTGTTGGCCCCAGGAGATAAAGTGCAAGTTCCCTGCTGTCCAGTTCCACCATTAAATTCCTCACCCCCATGGGTAACTAGTTACTGGTTTGCTGGTATAGTCTTCCAGCCTTTTTGGATGCATTTCATTTTCATACATATGTAATTTTAAGGTAAACAAGGGAAAAGTAAGCCGTATAATGGTATATATGTACACACAAACCATTTACGTAACAATGAATGTGTGTGTGTAGTTAACATTTTAAGTTGTAAGCAACAGAAATAAAAAACCTGGTTGATTTTAAACAGAAAAGGAATTTAATGTCAAGTGGCTTGTAGAATTGGCAGTAGGCTGAAGAAGCAGGCTTGGAAAGTGGGCAGGAAGAATGGGAAGCTGGATAACCAGCAGCATAGCCAGAGTTCCCCACAGAGCAGGTCTGGTGAGGACACCGCTGTCCCCCTAGCCTGGACTCCTCAGCTGGGCCCCATCACCTCTGTCAGCTGCTTACTGCCCCTGACCAACAGATGCTGCCACGGGTGCCACCAGCATCTTGATGGAGGCCACCCTGGTCTTTGCACCATTAGTTCTCTGTTTAAAGGCTCGGGCAGAGGACCGGCCCAGGCTGGTTGGAGCCGGCAGCTAGCAGTAGGGTGTCAGGACCTGCAGGGTCTCGAGACTGACTCCTGGGGAGCGGGCCTCTGGCTCCCACTAAGTCTCCTTCTCTTGTGGGTTTCCTTCTATCTTTTCTTTTAATGCCTCAGTTTTTAATCCATCTGGAATTTATTTTGCCCTATATACATAGGGAGCCATGTTACTTCTCTGGATGGCTTTCCATATACCATTTAAAAGATAATTCATCCCTGCCCCTACCCTGAGCACATGATGTTTTGAAATACCACTGTTTTAATGCATTAAATCCTATATATACATGCTTAGATATATGTATTTATGGATTCTCTGTTCTGTTCTTCTGATCTGTGTTTTCATGTGCTTGTACCAAATTGCTTGAGTCTTTTGTCAAAATAACCCATACATGTTTTTTGAATTTTTACATTTTGAAATAATTTCAAGCTTGAGTTGTAAGACTAGTTCAAAGAACTCACATATTCCCTTCACCTAGATTCCCATTTGCTTTACTTATCACTCTTTATTACATATATTAGAATTTTTATTCTGAACCATTTAAGAATAAATTGCAGACCTGATGCTCCTTTATTCCTAAATATCTCTGTAGCTATTTTCTAACAAGGACGCTCACTTACATAACTATGATACAATGATAAAAATCAGGACATTTAACATTGTTACAATGCTATTATCTAATCCATGGATTTATTCAAATTCTGTCAGTTGCCTCAATAATCTCTAAAATAATTTTCATAGTGTTTTTTTTCATAGAAAGATGCAATCCAGGATCACTCCTTTTATCTAGTTTTCATGTCTTTTTTGTCTTCTTTAATCTGTAGCAGACCTTCACATTTTGTTATTCATGATTTTGACATTTTTTAAGTAAATGGGCCATTAATTTATTTTTTAGAATATGATTTGGGCATGTTCAAAATTTTTGAAAGTCACACAAGGTGGTATTTGTATCAATCAAGGTCCTGGCAGAAACAAAGGCACTCAGGAAGTTCAAAAGATTTTTTGATAAAGGAATAATTTTGAGAGGTGGGGCAGGGGTAAGGGACACAGCACAGTACACTGAGCTGTTCCCATTCCTGGGCCTGAAGGGACAAGGGGAGGGGACATTGTGTGAGAGCTGTCCAGAGCTGGAGCTTGGGAGAGAAATGCATCCTGTGCCCAGAAAGACTCCTCCCCCTGGGAGCAAGGGGTGGCCAGCTAGGGGAGCCCCCACCCTCCTTCCATGCTTTTATCTCTGCAGTGCCCCTCAGAGTCTGAGTTCAGCCAGAACCTTGGGCAAGGGAACATCAAGGTCAGCCTCCTGGGGATGGGAGCAGGACGGAGAAGAGTGAAGAGTGGATGGGGGTGGGCGGTGGGCATGCTGGGCAGAGAGAGAACGCCTAGCATGGGGCTAGCAGGCTTATAATGAGAAACAGCCATGCCCACCCTTTCCCTTCCCAGCCCTGCTCCTCAGGGACAGCCACCTTCAGCTATTCTAGTTTTTCTTGTTAGTATTTACTTCCATATTTCTAAACAGACTTGCCATATTTTAATTTATCAATTGACTTCCTTCCCACCTTTCCCCCTTTTTTTACTCCTACCATAGTTACGTATTTGTGTTGTTGTTGGTAAGTCATTAGTCATTGTTTACATTGTTATGAGTGTGCAAAGATCCTTCACTGTCAAGCCAAGAGGCTCATGATGACAGATCTCCTTTCTTCTTAAATTCCTCATTTTGTTTGTAGGAATGAACACATTGCTTTTTCAATTGCCTACCTTTCTATGAGCTTCTTGCTAACTATCCACACAGTTTAACATCTTGTACCACGCCTTTTAACAAAATTTTTCTTATGCTCAAACTTATCTGTTCCTTTTATTTTATTTTATATTCCTCAGTCTGTCTGTTCCAATCTGGACCTGTTGGGGCTTAGACCAGCTGTCTGCTGTCATCTGGAAATTTCCTCTTTCTGTTGTGGCAGGCAGAATTGTGAAGACATTCTCCCAGATTCCCATCCACTGGTTGGTTGTTCAGGCAAATACCAGCCAAGGTACTACTATGGGGAACTCTGAGATGTTATTAAGGTCACTAATCAACTGACTTTACAAAGGGAGATTATCCTGGTTGGCCCAGTGTAGCCACATGAACTCTTAAAAGCAGAAGAAGCAGGCAAAAGTCATCTTTCTTGTCTTGGAGTTCCCATTTTCTAGATCCTTTGTCTTCCTCCTGGAGCATATTCTTTAGATCTTCTCAAACATTTTGGTCTCAGGAGACTTTTACACTCTTAAAAGTATTGTGGACCCCAAAGAACATTTGCTGATTTGGTTATACTTGCAAATATTTACCATGTTAGAAGTGAAACCTGAAAGCTCTTTAAAATAGTCATTAATTCATTTCAAAATAACAATAAGACACATTACATATTCATATAAGTAACATTCTTTATGTAAAATAGCTTTTTTAAACAAAAAGATTACTGAGAAGAGAGGTATTGTTTTACATTGTTGCAAATCTCTAATGCCTGGCTTAATAGTAGACAGCAGGATTCTCATACCTGTTACAATGTATTGTTTTAGTTGAAGTGAATGAAGAAAACCTGGTCTCAACACAGACATGTGGTTGGAAAAACAAAGACCTTAGTGATCCTTGAAAGTATCTCAGGGGTCCCCAGAAGTCCCTTGGCCACACTCTGAAAACTGCTACTGTGGTTATCTTGCTGCTAAAACTATGGTCCAGGGAATTTAACATTTAATCCTCATACCCTCTAAATCAGAATGTACGGTTTAATAAGATCTTCATGTGGTTCCTATGCTCAGCAAAGTTTGAGAAGCATTGTCTAAGGAAAAGCCTCTTCCTTCTGTGTGTCTCCCTTACTGTCATGCTATTCCCACACCGACAACACTTCAGACACCAGATGTGTGGGGTGTTTCCCCACCAAGGAATTCTCTGTGACACCAGCTGGGTGTCCTACAATTTAACTCAATTTTGACACTATCTCCCTGAAGATAGTACCAGATCCTACAGGTTATCCTACTGGTGCATAAACAGAGGTGTATGTTCCACAGGAAGGTTGAGTTGTGAAGATTTAGCCAGAAGAATCTAAGAAATGTGGGGTTTAATGGAAAATGGCTGATATTACACTGGCAAACATCCATTTGTGGCCCCAACACAGACTCTGTCAGTGGGCAATTGAGCTTTGGTGCCACCCCTCCTCATTCTGAGAGGAGAGCACAGCCCGTGGGAGGTGCCCTTCCATCCTGAGGCAGGTGCAAGAGCAGGTCTTCCTCAGGGAGCTCCTCGTCTCCTTCATCCCCACTGGTATTGCCACCTGGCCTTCTTAGACCTCTAAAAGGAGGGTGGGGTGGGGTGGGCAGCAATTCAGAGATTCTAAAAGCACTTTCGAGTTAGAATTGCATTGTCTGCAGAAGGCAAAGGTGTCCCTGCTGTGTTTACTAGGCAGGCTATTTTTCAGCCTCTTCCCTCCTAGGAGCAAGTGCTGTCCTACAGGCCAGTTCAGGGTCTTTCTGGGGAGTCCCCCAGGTGGATCTATCAGCTCCACCAGGTGAGGATTGGGCTCAGAGTCAGAACGCTGCCTTCAGGGCCCAGATGATGAGGGGGTTCCTGCTACCATCTGTTGCCTAGAAAATTTCAAACATAGTCTAGACCAGCACTGTCCAGCAGAACTTTCAATGATGAAAAATTTCTGTCTGTCACTAAAAGAGCTTCCAGTAATATATCTTAATCTGGGTTGGGGACTACAAGTGGGTGCTGACGGGCGTAGCATCATCCTGTTTTCCAGTAAACCCCATGTTTCTTAGAATCTTTTGGTTAGATCTTAAGAACCCAACCGTCCTCTGTCCAGCTGGCTCTGAGATCAGCGTGCTTCTGCCACCGCTGTTCACAGTCCACATCTGAACCATTGCTCTACTCTCCTTGTACCTCACATCTTGCCCAGTCTCTTTTTTCTCACTTTCTATGCCCCATCTTTAATTGAACTTACTAAGAGGGACCTTGGGAAAATTGTATTTCATAGTGTAGAAAACAGAAGCATCAAACAGAAGTCTTTAAGGACAAAGCCACTTGTCTGCTGCTCTAGGTGATTTACCAGATTCTTCCAACCCTGACCTTGGATTGCATTAAGCAGGAATAGTAATTAGGATAATAGTCATATGAATGGAAACAATCATTCCTGCCCTCCTGCTAGAAGAATGAAAGCAATAATACATACAAAGTGCCTTTGAAAAGTTAGAGGTGCTCTAAAAGTATTGCAGCTGTCAAGTCCTTGCTTTCCTCTTGGCAGACCACCGGTAAGTGCTGCTCATTTTATTCTTCCTTCTTGCTTTTGAGTTTCTCTTCCTTATTTCTTCTGAGCCAAGTAGAGTGTAGCTGATCACAGAGTGCCTTGTGATTGAATGAGCTTCCTTCTCATGGTCTCCGTCAGAATGCTCTCCTGTGTCACCTTCTTTTGTCTGAGTCACATTCAGAAATAGTTGGCTTTCTAGCTGGTTTGAAGAAACCACTTTCAAATTACTTCATAGAATAAAGAAATTAGGCTCTGAAAACTCACAAGGCTTTGTGCTTCCTGTTGGCCATTTCCTCGGATGACCTAAGAAGGGAGAGTTGTGACTCTGACAGGCATGGATGCATTGAACGCATCTGTCGAAGTTGGACAAGCAACGAAGGACCCAGGATACTGAGGGTGATTTAAAAAGTCATTAAGAGCTCCCATCAACACATTTTTAGGGAGAGAATCTTATAGGGATTTTTGTATTAAATATCACTGGAAGTGCACTTTAAAAAATAACCATAACATTTTCTTCCTTCAAATTTTGTAGTACATAGCATGAATTATTTTAGGCGAGCAAACACTGAAGGTGCAAAACACAAAGAAAATTCTCCATAACCCATTTGTTGTCTGTACTTAGAAGAGTTGAATGATAGTGATGAGTGACAGTCCTCCTAGGCATTCAAATTCCTGTGGTATTTTAAATGAGGAAGTGTATTTCTGGGAATATTTATTTATACAACAATAGTAGAGTGGTGGTCAACCTCAGATGATAACCAGTGTGGATTAAAATATTTTAAAAAGGTAAATTGAATTTGAAAGTTTTCTTTTAATATTTTCTGTTCGATATTGACATTAAAGAGGTCAACAGTGGAGGTGAAGGGAGAAAGGCCATCTAGGTGTGCAGGTCAGGGCCCACAGGTGCTAGGTCATCACGTCCATGGCTGGGTCTCTGCTCAGTGTGCTGGGAATTCAGAGACAGCCTCTTAGAAAAATCCCAGTGGACTTATGCACCGGGATCCTCCATTCTCCTGCAGGAGGGACGACCTTGGACATGGCTCCTGCATAGCACTATGGGCCAGGATGAGAAGCAGGCACCCCATGCTGCCCTCCTCCATGGCCTTGGTCTACCCCTCCAGGCTCCACTTGTGGCTTCCCCTGGCTGAGGTCCCTGGATGGGCTATTTGAAGGACCTGTCTCTTCTGCTTCATCTCAAACTGCTGTCGCCAGCATTGCCTCATTTTCCCTTCAGAATATAATGTATGGATTCCATGACAAGGATTCCACATAAACATGTTGCACAGGGGAAGATGTTTCCAGATACAGAGAGAAAGAAGTAATTCCTGTATATTTAGGACTGTATAATTGATCTGGTGCTCCCATCTGAGCTTGAACCAAGGTTATGGGGAAGTCATCTACACTTGCTCATGGCAGGGCCCCATCAGGCTTTCCCTCTCTACCAGCCAAATGCCAATAAGGTGTGGGAGCTTCCTGGTTAGTTGAAGGCATCTAATAATTCTTGGATGGGCTTCATGAAAATTACGCTGTTTTGTTCCTCACTTTCCACCCAGTCTTCTCTCTTAAGCAAGATACTTAATAAAGAAACGCAGGTGGGGTGGGCTTCTGCAGTGGCAGGATTCTGGTGGCTAAGGCAGCTGAAAACATATGAACCCTCACTATTTCCTGTTTCTCTGAGTCCACTTAGGCTTGCAGTGTCAAGGCCAATGCCCACCTGCGAGCCATGTTTTCAAGGGAGATCTCAGGTCTGTCCTGTAGCTGCTTCTCTTGTGAGCTGGTCCTGGCAGAGGTCAACCAGCAGGTTTGGGAGTGGGAGTTGCTTACTATCAAGTTTGCCTCCATCTTTCAAAGAGTGTACCTTGGGGGTGCCCGAACCATGGCACCTGGGATTGCTGTGCTGGATCTAGTAGCCCAGCTCAGGCCAGTCGTTGGGGCCTGAATTTTTAGTGTCTTGAGTTCACACTTTATTATTTATGTGTATATGTGTTTATAAATATAAAAAGATTTGTTAAATATATGCATCATATACATTACATTTATGATTTTAGATGGTGAGGTCATGTGGCAGAATGCAGGTAGATAGTATGTATATGTTGTCGTCTTTTCTGAAGACAGGGATATGTAATCTTAGGTTCTTTATTCATTTATTTATTAGTTCAAACAAGTATTTTTTAAATGCTTAAAGTGCACAGCACTGTACTAAGAATGAAGATGAGGTGTGGGGCACAGGAACGTGAAAAAGAGAAGTGCCTTGTCTTCAAGGAGCTCAGAATCTATGGGGGAGATAGGTGTGTAAGTTACCACATTTTACACCTGACAAAATGAAGTGTCAAATGAGAGGTATAAACCAAGCAATGTGAGACCTTGGATGAGTGAGGAATCGGTTCTGTCTGTGGGGATTAAGGACCATGAGGAGGTAATCTTTGAGGTGGCCTTGAAAGATGAATTTTTTTCAACAGTTATAAAGATAATTAATCTTGGCAGCAACACCTTTAACAACTTATTTTATTTGCATGGCAATTCCCCACTGACTGAGTAGCCTCACACACTCGTCTTTCTTAATTGGAACAATAACTTCGCAAGGCTAAGTAAGGGGATATTATTTTTTTAAGTCAAATTGAGGCTTAGAGAACTTTTATGGCTTTTCTCAGGTGACACAGTCAAGGGTGGGGGACTGTAGATAGGGAACCAGTATTACCTACCTGTAAGTCCTCAAGAGCCTTTTCCATGCCTGCCTTCACGTTTTACAGGCTGTCCAGAGGTGCCTTCCAGGAGTTTGCCAGTTGTTGGTCATTCCTAGCCTTGCTAACAAGCCTTAGGACTGTCAGTGGTTCTCAGTGTGGACCCCAGATTGGCAGCATTAATGCCACTTAGGAACTTGTTAGAAATGGAAATTCTCAGACCTGTTCCTTATCTGCTGGATCAGAAATTCCAGCAATCTGGGTTTTAACAAGCCTTCCAGGTGATTCTGATGAAGGTTCAATCGTGAGGACCACTGGCATAAATGATCCAAATAACACACCTTCAAGGATTGTCTTGAAATAAATGATATGAAAACATGAGAACCTACTCTTAAAAAGCCCAGATAATCCCTTCAGCATCAGAAATTAAGGTAAATCGTGTTTTCCTTTCCTTGTCTGAGGATTTTTATTGAGCAGGGTGATATGGCAAAGGGCTGGAATAAATTTGGCATCAAAACTGTACATTTCTTTCTCATTGAGAAAACAGAGATACATTCAAAGCCATGGGAAGGTGGTACGTGGTCTGCAAAAGTCAAGGTCTCCCAGAGCTGAAGTACAAGGTCATACGTTACTTTAGAACACAAAGGGATGCGTTTCCGACAGGGTTACCCGCAAAGAGAACTTGAATCTGCTCTTGAGAATGTGCATTTTCCAAAGAAATTCAGCTCAGAAATGGGAGAGATCCTGGTGTCATGGCATTTCATTCTTTTGAAAAGTTTGTGGAAAAAACAAGAAGGATGAGGGTATTCTGTTACCGTGACAACTTGGAGAGGCCTAGGCTGGCTGATCACGGAGCTGACAAAGCTTGGCATCCTGATTCTACATGAGAAAAATGGGCCTGGGGATTGGGTGAAATGAATATTGTGTTCCCTTACAGTTCTGCTACACTGCCTGATTTAAAAACATAATCCATTCAATGAAACAGCATGCACAGTGACTGTGACCCATGAATACCTGTTCATGCACTTCCCCTTACCTGGAAGGTGCTCCCCCGCTTTGTCTCCTTTCCACCGCCTGCCCCGCGTAGCTCCAAACCCACTTCCTCAGGGAGAGCTTCCTCCTGGGCTGGCCCTCGTGAGCCACAATGCTGAAAGGCTCCACCTCACAGTGTTCTTTTAATACACATATTCTCTCTCCTTCAGTGGGGAGGAAGACGATAAATGTTACTTCTTTGTGCCTTCAGGATCTAAGTAGCAAAGCTGTCTGGCATCTTTTTATTTTCTCCTTTTTCTTTTAAAATAAAAATAGCTAAGAGTTCTTGAGTGCTTATTGTATATTCCCCCAATGCTATTTAAAGTCTGTCCGAAGACCAGGAACGTCAGTATCGCCTGGGAACATGTTAAAAATGCAAATCTGCGGGCCCTCCCCGAGGCTTGTTCAGTCAGAAACTCTGAAGGGTGATGTCCAGGAATCTTGTTTTAATATTCCCTTCCCCACTGATTCTTATACACACCAAGTTTGAGAATCACTGTACTAGATACATGTAAATGCTTCATATTTTCTTCTCACTTAAATTTTACAACAATCCTTAATCTAGGAACTAGTATTATCTCCTCATACAGGTGGGGGCAACTGAGGCACAGAAAATATCAGGAGTAAATTGCTCAAGGCCCCTGTGGTGTTGATTTCAAAGATGGTGGCAACAGTCCCTCCAATTTTTTTCAGTGTGACTGTCAGTTCTGTCCAGAGATGGAGTCTGTTTCCCTTCTCCTTGAACTAGACGGTCTGTAACTTGCTTTGACCAACAGAGTGCAGTGAAGGTGATAGGGTGCAACCTTAAGAAGCCTGCAGAGTCTGTTTCATTCTCCTAGTACCCTGACTCCCCATGTAAAGAAATCCAGGCTGTTCTGCTGGAGACAGAGGACTTATGATAACAGGGACCATGTAGAGGAGAACCACAGTGTGCCAGCTGACAACGCTACTTAAGGCTGTCCTGTGGTGAGGCCATCTGGACCTATCAGCACAGGCTAGTCACCAGCTGAATGTAGCCACATGTGGGAGACTTGCTTGCTGAGCCCTGCCTGAATTCCCAGCCCACAAAACGGTATGCAGTGAAGTGGTGGTGGTTTAAGCCCCTGAGTATTGGGATAATTTGTTATGTAGCAATAGATAATTGAAACACTCATATAATTAGTCAACTCTAGACCCTGGAGTCCAATTGGCCCAAGCAGCTTTGCTTTACAGTTGTCCATCTTAATCATTGATCTTTGTTTTTGTTTTATTAAAAAAATTAGAATTGCTCTTTTATTTATTATATGGGGCTTTAAACCCAAATCTCAGTATAGAGATCCTGGTAAGTTCCAGTAAACCATGTAGCATTTTTAGCAACTATTTTCCCCTGCTAAGTTAGATAATAATGATAATAATAGCTAACACTTACATAATACTTACTATGTTCTAGGCAAGTCATACTTTGAATATAACTTAATTTACTCATTTTTTCTAACTTCTGAGATATATGCTTAGATAATTGATTTCCAGCCTTTTCTCCAATGCATTTAAAGCTCTACATTCATTTTCTTTTAAGTACTGCTTTAGCTGCATCCTAAAAATTTTGATATGTTATATTCTAATTATCATTCTATTTAGAATAATTTCTAATTTCCATTGTGATTGCTTTTTTGACGAAGGAGTTTTTAAAAAATAAATATATTGCTTAGTTTGATATTTTTCCAATTATATTTTTATTAATTATTCTCTTAAATAATTCCATTGTGGTTAGAAACTATATTCTATATGATTTCAAACATTTGAAATTGGGACTTATTTTATGGCCTAGTATATTTTCAATTTTGGCAAATATTCTATGTATACTTGAAAAATTATACTATAGTTGGTGGCTGACTTCCATAAACTTTTGATGTTGTTGTGAAGGAATAGTCCCTTAAGGGAAAAATCCCTTAAAGGGCTCCTTTATGGACCTCTTAAAACAGAGGATTATGTAGCCCTGGCTGCAGTCTGGAGCCCCAAAGTTGGGGTGTGGGGAGCATAACTATTTTTGAAGGCTTCTGTTTATTCTTAAAAGTTTTTATGAATTGTGCTTTTGACGCAGTAATATATCTGTCTTGCCTGAGGGTTTCAGCCCCAGACAAGTTCACTATGGATTCTGTGAGACTGAGAAATGACAACAGAACATTCTTGGGGTAAAAAGGATTTATACCCGGCTTTATTCTTACAGCGGTAGGATGAACATTAGAATCATGTCTGTATCCAGCAGTCTGCAGGTTCATAACCCACCTCTGTCTCTGCCTCCACCTAGAGGACTGGGCAGAGCTCTTTTCTATAGTGAATCAGTCAATAATAGCTCATTGCCAACAGGTGTGGAAGCATTAGCCCAGCAGTAGGCCAGTTACATCATCAAGTAGTTTAGGGTCAGGTGATGATACTGTCACAGGAACTTCTATTTTCCCCACATTTATCTATGTTTACTTTGACATGAAATGATTTTCCTAACAGGAAAACACCAACGCCTAGAACAATATCCGTCATAGGAGGCAAACAATATGTGTTTATTGAATGACTGAATGATTGAGTTGGTTGACCCTGTCTGCTGTCTCAGCCACAGGAGTTTCTTCAAGGCTGCTGCAGGCCTCACTGCTCAGTTGAGGCCAATACACCTTCCTCAAGATCCTTCCCTGACATCTGCTGGAAAACCATTGTAATAAATATGCAAATTACGATAGCTCTAATGCAAAGGGAGCTCCAGATTTGTGTAATATCCAGTGTACTTAGTTGCACCAGTGGCCCCAGCTGGGGCAAGTGGACCTAATTTCAGCCTCTGGCTCATCTTTTGATACATGAGCCAAGGTGGTAGGAAAGCTGCATTCAAGCCCACACCTGATGGTGTCTCTCCTTAGCTCAGCTAATCAGAGGACTTGGTGTGGATAAAGTGAAGGTTTCTATGGCCAGGATCCTCACGTGAACCTAAACTACTTGATGATGTAACTGGCTTTCTAGGCTACTGCTTCCACATCTGTAGGCAATTAGCTATTATTGATTGAGTCACTTTATAAAGAGCTCTGCGCAGGCCTCTGGGCGGAGGTAGGGCTGAAGGAGGATTACGGACCTGCAGACTGTTGGATGCAGATGTAATTCTAGTGCTTGAATTCTGTTGTTGGCAGAACAAGCCTGGTAATAAACCCTTTCATCCCAAGAGTGTTCCATTGTCATTCCTCGGTCTCACTGAATCCATAGTGAACTTGCCTGGAGCTGAAACCCACTGGCAAGACACTTGGGTTCCAGCAAGCAGTGTTGCAGCACACGGCGGGTTTCCCTGGGGCAAGCCTTAGCCATGGGGTTCTGTGTTACTGGGAGTGTTTCCTATAGGGAAGAGTGAAGGTGGCACTGTGGTGTATCTTCCCTGACACTGAGACTTTTCTTTCCAGTGGAATAAAATCACTTGCCCTGCATGTCTCAATAAACTGAATATATAACTACAAACATCCCCACAAAGAAAACTCCATGCCCAGAAGGCTTAACTAGTGATTTTTAGCAAATTCTTAAGGAAGAAACAATACCAATTGTGTATAAACTCTCTCCAAAGTTAAAAGAGGAGAAAATATTTTCCATCACATTTTATGAGACCAGCATTTCTCTGATACTGAAACCAGACAGATGTTACAAGAAAAAGGACTGCAGATCAATATCTCTCTGAACTTAGCCACAAAAATGCTTGACAATTAGCAAACTAAATCCAACAACATAAAAAACGGATAATATATCATGACCAAGTGGGATTTAATTCTAAGAATGCAAGTTTGATTTAACATTCAAAAAGTTCAATGCAATAATCACATTAACAGAATAAAAGAGAAAAATCAAATGACCATTTCAGTACATGCAAAAAAAGCATTTGACAAAACTCAATACTCATTTGCGATAAAAAATTTCTCAGTGAACTGGAAATAGAAGGGAACTTCTTCAACCTGAAAAAAGGCATCTTTAAAAAAACAATTGAATGAAATCTCTTCACTCTTTGCTCACAGATCTAGAGTAATAATACCACTACTTAACATCTGTTGAATGCTTACTATGTGTCAGCCCTCAATCCAAGTTCTATACAGATATCATCTCATTTGACTCGTTTAATAGCCCATGCTATTTGTTCATTTTGAGGATGAGAAAAGAATGTACAGAGACATCAACTAACTTACTTAAGATTGCTCAGCTAGTAGGGGGAGGAGCTAAGAAGGTTCGAATCCAGTGTACTTAACCAGCTGTATTATACTCACTTAACCACTGCATTATACTCACATCTTCCCATCTGAGGTATGACTCTGTTGTTTAAATCAAAGGGCAAGAGTCTAAGGCATAGGTGGAACCCTGGATGCATAGTGGAAATGCTTGGAGAGTTTTCAAAAGCCACACATCTGGGGCCATGCCATATGGTTGTATCAGCTGTTCACAGCTGTACACGGTGGACCTGCATTTTAGATTCCCACCCTCTGAATAGATGTCTGTTGGGGCTGTTTTGGAAAGTTTGATTTCATGATACAGAGGAAGGTTCTGACCTGTAGCTCTCTTGCGAATCACAAGTTCAAGTCTACCTTGAGCCTTCCTTTGTTTTTTGCCATGCTTCTTATCCTTTTCCCTGCTTCTTGATATGGATATCAGTCTTTGGGTGACTTACGTGACCAAGCTCAGGGAAGAGGAGCAGATAGACAGAAGAAGACTTGGGCATTGATGCCACCATGTCACTGCCACGTCAACTCTGGACTTCCACCATCCAAACTTCTAAGGTATCAGAGAAAAAAAAATCCTACAAATTTATATTTGTGTCTCCATTACATGCAGCCAAACACAACCACTCATTGATTTGTTTTCAACTAACGTTTATTGAGTACCTGACTCTGTGTTGGCTGCTGGGATAAAACAATGGATAAGCCAGTCTTTTCTTCAGGAAGCTCATGGTCAGGTTGAGAAGGCAGATAAATGAAAAACAATGGTAATACATCGTGATAACAACTACTGTAGAGGGAAGCACCAGAGTTCAGCGTGATCAACTCTGAATGAGCTGAGAAGTCAGCTGAGAGATGTTTGTGTTTGGTTTTAAAGGATGAGTTGAAGTTTGCTAGTGTGAGGTGGGAGGAAGGGCGTTCCAGACAGGTGGAAGAGCATGTGTGAATACATGGAGTCTTGAAACAGCATGGCATGCTCAGGCAGCTCAGTATGGTGGATGAGAGATGGGCCAACTCATACAGGGATATATGTGCCATATACATAAAAAATACATTTCCTGCCAGGTGCCAGATGTTGGGAGTCTGCAAATTGTTTTTAGCAGGGAAGTGACTTGTAAGATCTATGTTTTTAAGATCTGCTCCCTTTATAGGACTGTTTGCTCATTGGGATTTTGCACTTCTTCTTATTAGCAGTTTTTAAAATTTTTATTTAAATGTTTCATTTTTGCTTAATTTACCCTTTTAGGCATGTGTTCTAATAACAGTTTATCTCCCCAAATGATGGTGATTGGCTGCCTTTTTCTCATTGTATTTTCTTCCTGAGTTCTACAAAGACCTTCTTGGCATCTGCCTCTTGATCTTCATGTCTGCTTATAAAGGAAGGCTCAAGGTAGACTTGCACTTGTGATTCGCAGGAGAGCTGCAGGTCAGAACCTTCCTCTGCAGACAGCTTAGGTCCAGCACCAGCACCAGTTTTGAAAAATTGATGGAAAAATACTGTTATGTTTCTCTGAGAGGAAAGCTATGATCTTAAACCATGGTGAGTGCTTGGTAAGTTCAGCTTGGACAAAAAAATCTACCTGACTCCTCAGATTGTATTTCAGAGAGTACTTGGATAATCCTAAGCCTCCCTTTATGTCTTTTTAAAGGGAGTAAGAGGAAGGATTCATAAAAATATTACAGCATTTCCTTTCATGTCACCTACCCTTAGATTAAAGCTGTTCAGAATGATTGACTTGAGCCCCTTCATTTAAGTTCCCAAGTGATATGCTTTCTCTGGATTTCATCTGCAGGTATTTATGGTTGGACACAGATGAGAAGAGTTTGAACTCGGACTAACTGGGGGTATTATGTTTCTGTCCCTGCTATAAAAAATGACCACAAAGTTAGTGGCTTAAAACACCACCAGCTAATTATCTTACAGTTCTGCAGGTCACAAGTCTGAAATGGGGTCCTATGGGGTTAAAATCAAGGTGTCAGCAGAACTGTGTTCTTTCGGGAGGCTCTGAGAGTGAATCCATCATATCTCATCTTTTCTGGCTTCTAGAGGTCACCCACATTCCTTGGCTTGTAGCCACATCACCCTGACCTCTGCTTCTATCATCACATCTCCTTCTCTGCTTCCTCTTATGAGGACCTTTGTAATTACTTTGGGCCCATCTGGATAACCCAGGATAATCTCCCCATCCCCAAATCCTGACTTCATAACATCTATAAAGTCCCTTTTGTAATGTAAGATAACATTTCACAGGTCCCAGGGACTAGGGCATGGACACCTTTTGTGGGGGTATTATTCTGCCTACCATACTGGATTCAAATCAGAGGATCTTGTGGCTTGGGAAACCACCCTGCTACCACACAGGGAAGATGGGAGTAACAGATGATGGAAGCTACCTTACCTTCTCATCTCAATAAGATTTATTCTCATAAAACTCAGTTTTCATTTCATAGCCATTAATGCAATTTGATCATATATTTAATGGTTGTGTCCTGCACCACTAAATTGTAAGCTCCGTGAGGGCAGAGACTACATGTCTATCATGCTCATCAACATGGCATGTGTGCCTGGCTGTGGCAAACAATGTGGGTCGCCTCCCACCCCAGCTGCTCTACTTCTTCCTTAGTGATTGCATTCCAGTTTTCTTCTGAGGATATTGTGCCCATCTCCAGGGGACATGAACCATGGCTGTCTAAGCCAATAAAGTAATCCTATTCTCCTTTGCCAAAGATTGATCTACAGATGGCCATGTGACCTAATTCTCGTCTTCTGGAAAGATCTCTCCTCTTGGTGAAAACAGCAGTCCATGTGAGGCAAATGCTCTTTTGCCTCTGATCTTTTCCATCCTTCTTAGGATGTTGTTATATATCACAGTCTGCTTGGGCTGCCATAACCAATATACCATACAGTGAGTGGCTTAAACCACAGAAATTCATTTTTCACAGTTCTGAAGGATGGGAAGTTCAAGATCAAGGTGTCAGTCAATTCTGTTCCTGGTGACGGCCTTCTTCCCCGGTTTGCAGATGGCTGTCTTCTTGCCTTGTCAGCACATGGCAGAGAGAGACAATCTCTCTTATGTCCCATCTTATAGGGGCATTAATCATATTTATGAGGGCTCCATTCTCATGATGTAATTACTTTCCAAAGACCCCACCTTCCAGTATCATTCCATTGGGGATTCAGCTTCATAATGAATTTTGGAAGAACCTCAACACTCAGACCACAGCATCATATAAGGTGGTGATCCCTGGACCTGCAGAGGCCATCTGGAAACCCTGAGGGGAGACAGAGCCGACTCGCTGGTGGGACCAGAGGAGGGAGGTGGGAAGACCCTCTGTTCCTGCCGGCATGGTTGATCTGTTGCACCGATCCTGGCATTGCCTATGTACAGACTCCTGGTTCTATGAGATAGTTTAATGTCTTCATTACTTAAGGCACCCACAGCCAGGGATTTTGTTACCTGCAACCAAGTGCACCTGAACCAATATACTAGCCAGTGTCTGGGACCTGGTGGGAATGTATAACAAACAAATACTTCAGGTGACAAACATGCCCTTACCGCAACTTCAGAATTCCTTAAAAAAAAGGGGATCTACCTTACAAACAGCCATGCTAAGCCCCTGTATTCCAGAAGAAAGCCCCTGAGTACTGGGAGTACCTGAGAAAAGTCTCTGTTGTTTTGACTTTCACCACAAAGAGGGGGAATGGGTCCATTATGGGTGGCTTGTGTCCTTCAAAGCATATTATCCTAATTAAGTGCTAAGCACATCTTCCCAGTTGGTCAGTTTTCTCTTCCCAGTTCCCATTAGAGTGTCTGCCAGTTGGGTACTGTGTGCCATCTGCTGAGTATCAGGCAGACTGAACTGACAGGCAGACCTGGACAGAGAGAGTAAGGCAGCTTGGCTCTGGGAAACCCCTCAACCCTGAACCTGCCCCTACAGCTACAGAAATGAGGACGCCTGACACCGCAGACCTCCCAAAGAGTTTCTGGGCCTCCCAGGGGACTTCAGCAAGGGCAGCAGGCCTGGAAGGCATGTCTAAGGCAAGGGTGGTGGCTCAAAGCGCTGGCCAGCAAGATTCATACCCATGATTACCTTTGTTAGCCTGGGTCCCAGGAAAAGTGTCGCCTTTTAGGCCACTGCACGTCGTGCTCTTTCTTTGACACTCTTAGGAAATTACCTGCTTTGACTTCTGCCCTCAAATTAAGGCCAGGTCTAGGCCACCCAAGGGAACAGTATATTCATTACTGTTCCAGAACTCTCCTGGAATTACAGCTTACTAAAATGTCACAGTGATGCACCCCTCCTCTTCACATAGGCACACAGGTTTGTGGCCACAGTGCTATCTTGTGGGTGTGGTGGCTGCCTGAGGAGGTCACACTTCCCCAGTTTCACATCCTGTCCCCACCCACCCCAGTCCACATAGCTACAGCTGGTGCTTTTGGCCTCTGCTTTCAGACTGGGGCACCTGGCCCAGTCAGAATATCTGCATCTGACGACTTGCAGGCTGAAAGCCAGGGGGAACCCCCACGCACCTGAGCACCAGAGGGGACCTGCTGCCGTTACAGATGCCTTCTGTGGCTTCAGCCTGGATGTACCTTGCACAGACATTCCAACTCTACCATGCCCTAGTGCCCTCAGCCCCAGGTCAACACCAGTCCCCAACTATACTCACCCATCCTGCAAACTCCTCACTTTTATCCTTCCTCCCCACTTACTCACATTTTACTCCTCAATCTTTAGCTTCCTGGTGTCTCCATCTTACCAAGTTACCAACTGGTTAACTCCTATTTTCTCTCTATCCCTTCAGACTGAATGACTAGTTTCAACTGTTTTCCCTCAAGTTGTGTTTGAAGGCAAGTTTTTTCATTATCTGCATCCTCTCATTAACTAGAGTCACCACTTTGCCTGGATTTGCTTTGAGCGAGTCCATGTTTTTTATGTCCTTTTTTGTGGGCAAGAGATCAGGCGAAAGTGAACTTTGGGTCTTGCAGAGTTAAAGCCCTGCTCCTGGATTCTGGGGAACCCACAAATGTTACTGTGTGAGGAGGCCTGTTCACCTGCTCTCTCTGATGTCTCTCTCTGGATGTAAGCCCAGCAAACTGAGCCTGTATTATAAGTAACCAGAGCAGCCACAGAATTGAACTAATGTCCAAAGCTGTTATGTTTACATGATGAACAGGAGAGTCTGTGCCTGGAGATGATCAGAATTCAGGATTGGCATAGGAAAGGAGAGTCTAATAATAGAAAGAGGCAAGGAGATGGGATATTTCTGGAAAGTAGGGATTTTAGAGAAAATGTTACAAGAAAATGAAGCTGTCTTCTACTCAAGCAAGTAGCCTGAGGGAGTTGGCCACTCCTGATCTGAGTTGTTTATATAGCTAACCACTTAAAACTGGAGAATAAGGAATGTCTTTTAACAAATGCCACTACTCCAGTTTAGGCCCTACTGGTGGCTGTGGAGACGGCCAGAAATGCTTTGAGAGGCAATCTGGCAAAAGACAGCAGGAGATGTAAAAATATTTACATTTTTTGACATGGAAATTCCACTTCCAGAAGTAAGTCAGAAGGAAATAACCCCAAATAAGGAAAAAAGTAATAGACACAAAAATGTTTATTATTTATTGTACCCATTCTTGTTATAATGGGGAAACATTGGAACCAACTTAACTATTGAATGATAGGATGATTAATTAAATCATGCTATATTCCCTTGATGAAATATTATGCACTCATAGAAACTAATTATGGAGATGATAGCAACTTAGGCACAAAATGATAGGAAATTTTATGCCCCCTTTTGATTGCAGTGCCCTAAAAATAAAAAATCAGTTAATGAAAGAATGGAAGCGAATACATAAAATGGGAAATCACTGTGGTGAGGTGGTGGAATTATTGGTGATCTTTTCTTTTTATATTCTACCCAGTGTAATGTTACTGTGTGTTCTTTACAATATATAAAATAAATATGTAAAATGCAAATACTCTAAGAATGGTTAAGAAGCTGGGAAAGAACTGGAATCACCGAGGGGCTATTTTGTTTCAGCTACTGGGCTAGATAGATATTATTTTACATACAGTGTCTGATATAATTTTCTTTTGTTTCCTAAGAGGTATCTCTTTTTACATTTTTACATGTGAGGAAACTGAAGCTGAGAGAAGCTGATTGAGGATGAACAGAAAGTAGGAGGAGGCAGATAACCATTCAGCAGGATCACAAGGAGTGTCAGGAATTAGAGAGCCCTTTCTATTCACTGACTACTTGAGATGATGAGGGCTCGTTCTCTCCTTGGCTTCCTTTTTTTGTGGCACTGTCCTGGCAGCGTTTGAAGGATGACTGATTTGTAGTACCCAGTGGACTCCTGGATTGCTGCACATCGCTGAGTATTCCCCAGGGCCTCCTCCCAGAATGGGTAATATCTTGCTGGGCATCACTTAAATATTTGGGCAGACAGGATGCGGCTATGAAGTCCACCTGTGGATTCTCAAACACATGTTTCTTTGAGATGGCTTGGAAATGGTGATGTGATGGGTATCTTGAAATGCCTGAACCAGGAGCTAATGGGGTTGCTGTTACGGGGTCCAAGAAAAGAGGGAAGAAGCAGTACATGAGTAGTTTGCTGAGGATGTGATGATAGAAATGGAGGAATCCAGAGAGTAGGTGACTTTGTATAGGTTGCTTGAGTATCCTTACAATAGGGTATCTGCCTCCCCCAGAAAGAACAACCTAAGAGATCAATCGAGATGGAAACTACAATGTCTTTTGTGACCTGGTCTCAGAAGCCACATATCATTTCTGTTTATTCTGTTAGTTAGAGGTGAGTCACTAGACCCATTCCACGTTCGAAGGAAGCAGAATTAGGTTGTGCCTTATCAAAGGAGTACCAAAGAATCGTGGACCTATTTTGAATCAATCATAGCAAACATTTGTGGACTTTCCATTGGTGAAGTCAACCTCATGGGTGTTATCTGGTCTTGCACCATGTAGCTAGCATTGTACCCAAGATAGTACTTGTAACAGGTGTTCCAGTTGTAAAATGCCACAGGTGTACCACTAGTTTGTGGTGAGAGAGGAGGCAAGAAGGAAGAGATCAAGTGGAGTCAGACTTCTCTCATCAGGGTACCAAGTGGTGACGGCTCTTTAGGGCTCTCTGGAGGCCTTGCACATCATCCCATGCTGGGGCTGACATTTGGAAATCTGTTACTCCAGGGTTTCTGTGGCTACTGAGAGACAGAGAAATGATGACAGCCAACAGAGAGAGGAAATTCCCACCACTGTCAGAATGCAGGTAAGGAACAGGAAGGGGTATGGTTGAAGGAAGTGATGGACAAAAAAAGTGGATCTTCGAAAAAGGTACAACATGCCTGTTTGTGAATAAATTGAAAGGCAAATTATCAATTAGGAAGCATTTACAACATATGTGCTAGAAAACAAGTTAGTTTTCTCAATTTATTTTTTTTTCTTTTGGTATCATTAATATAAAATCACATGAGCAACATGGTGGTTACTAGATTCCCCGCATTATCAAGTCCCTACAACATACCCCATTACAGTCACTGTCCATCAGCGTAGTAAGATGCTATAGAGTCACTACTTGTCTTCTCTGTGCTATACTGCCTTCAGTTTTCTCAATTTCTTAAGAAGCAAAAGGTAATTATCCCCAGTAGAAAAGTGGGCAAAGGATTTGTTTGGGGATGACTTAGAAAGGGGATACATAGATGTGATTGGGGTGACCAGCAACCATTCAAAGTAAGGGGCAGGGAGTTAAGTTTCCCTGGGCCAAGATTCCTCTACTTCTCCCTGGACAGTACTTTAGTAGCTCTTAACCCCTTACATTTCCTTATTTATGGAGGAAATATGGCCTGTAACTTAGAACATTATTGAATAGAATTCAGTTCTTTTATCTTTCCCCTATCAAATATTTGACATTTATGGAGTTTGTTTCTCACCTCATTTTCTGAGGGTAGGTGCTGGGGCATTCCCTTAGGCATCCTAGTGATATTTTGTGATAAAAGGTAAAGAGTGGGGAGTCTTGTACTGTTTGCTCATGGATGGGGTACATGTCACAGGAGTCAGTAAGACCCCCAGTGGAGAGGATTTGATCATGACATGGCATTCCAAGGACCAAGGCTTCCCAATGGGAGGGCACATGGAAATTGTATATTTGGTATCCATCTTTTATACTTTTCTGACAGTGCTCCTCCCATTTGTTATGTGATGGAAACAGGGTAGCCTAGGAGGAAGCTGTGTCCTGTGAACAAAGTTACAGTCACTGAAATTTAAACCAAAGTAAACCTCACTCTGAGTCCCCATACTGCTGGATGACAGGGAATTAGAACCTTATCAATATGAGGGCTTTTCCCTTTATTCCTTCTTTGCCCCAGATTGGTATAAAGGCTCGAGGGACCTTAGAAAGAATCAAGTATCTAAGGAGGACTCCAAGGTCTTTGATTATAATTGAATGCCACCTTTATCCATTTCTTCCTTTCTTTTCCCCTCCCTTCCCCATCCTCCCTCCCTCCCTCCCTGATCTCCTTCCCTTCCTTCCTCCCTTCCTTCTCTCTCTCTCTTCCTTTCTACAAGGAAGATATATGGGTAAGAAAAGGCAAAACTAATAAAAAACAGTAAAATATTTCACAGTTGTTTTGAGGGTGTCTCTCGAAGTCTACATTTCCTAAAAAGCAGAGCCCAAGGAAGAAGTTTATGGCCCAGTGGTTTGTTCGGGAGTGCAGGCCGGTGGTGTTGGAGCTAGCTTCTACTGTCTCATAAGAGCTGTTGTTGAATTTTTAGGGGTTGTTGTCAAACATTACCATCATTAAAAAATGGAATTATGTAAATTTCCAGTTAAGTAAATTATATAAAAACAAAAGTAATAAATACGCCAGACTTATTACTTCCTAATTATTTGACTGTATTTTCATAGTACCTATGTTGCTGAGATTCTTTAGGTTTATTGTTATCTATATGGTAAAAATACAAAATAACATTGTGTTATTGTCACCTCTTTCCAACTCCACTTCCAGTGACATTATACTGGCCCCTTGAAATCGGCCATGGTGGGAGTATTTACATGACAGAAATAGGCGAATGATCCAGATCAGGGCTTGATTTGTCTTGTTGAATGTCTTGAGTTAAGAAAGTGAAGGAGAAAAGGTTACTAATGCAAATTAAACTTAAAAGCATGTCATGTCTGCAGCCATTATATTGTGAATACCACATAACTTTGAAATGTCCTTCTGGTATTCAAAAGATGCTACCCAGTACAGCAAAGGAGTTGCTCATGCCACTGTTTAGGTATGTCTTTATAGTTTCATTCTCATCTTACTCATTGATTTAAATGAAAATATCAGCAACATTTATATTGGGACCACACTAGGAGAGCCAGTTGGTGAATGTTCATCAGCACAACATTGGGCAAACCCAGGGAACTGGGAGTGGCGGCAAAGGGAGAGTGAGGCAGGGAAGGAGGCAGCTTAAATACACAGAGGTGTGGGCACATACCCTACAGAACTGAAAACAGGATATCAGATACTTGAGCATCCATATTCACTGCAGTGTTAGTCACAATATCCGAGAGGTAGAAGCAACCTAATGTCCATGGACAGGCGAGTGAGGAAACTATGGTGTATATGTATGGTGGAAAATTATTCAGCCTTAAAATAGAAGGAAATCGTGTCTCATGCTACAACATGAAGGAATCTTGGGGACATTATGCTAAATGAAATGTCTGTCACAAAAAACAAACACTGTATGACTCCATCTACATGAGGTGTCTAAAGTATACTCTGAAAGACAGAAAATAGAGTGGTGGTGACCAGGGGTTGGGGGAAGGGGAAAAGGCAAGTTGCTCAAAGGGTATATAGAGTTTCAGTTTTGCAAATGAAAAATTATAGAGATCTGTTGTACAACAATGTACATATACTTAATATTACTGTACTGTACACTTAAAAATAACAAAGATGGTAAATTCTATGCTTTTTTTAAACAAAATTTAAGAGAAAATACAAGGAGGTGTATTACTTAGCTTGTCAAAGTCATAACAAGCTAATTGCTGAGTTTAGTAGGATATTTTCAGGACCTCCTGGGGGAAAACAGGAAAGGAAATTATCTCCTAGTTCCAACCCTGAGTCTTTCTCACATTTATCACTCGCCCCATGGGGTGTAACTCCACCATACTTCCAGCCGGTGTCACCATGCCTCTCCCTGCAGTTGGTGGTCTGCAGGGTCAGTCCTGAGTTTGGAGCTTCCTGATCTGGGACAGTGGAGGTCACGGCAGTGACCTGGCTCCACAGCCACAGCGATTGCCGGGACCAGAAAGCAAGACATGGGGGCAGATCTGATTGGCACAGACACTGAGACTGGTACCATGTTCCTGTGGCCTGTTAATTTAAGGTGAAATCAGGAAAAGAATTATAGGGGGATACAGTTGTCTATCACCAGAGTGAAGAAGAAAACCATAGAATTCATAGTGATGTGTAAGGGCTGTAGTTGAGGAAGCCTTTGATCAGAAACAGCAGACAGGTGACAATGTCCCAGCTAAAATATTTTCTGCAGAGGAAAACCATTTTGATATTTTCCACTCAGAGTTCCATGCAGAAAATAAAGGCCAGTACTCTTGGTGACTATTCTGTGGCTGGAGTAAGAAATTTATACAACTCAACTAATGATTGAAAGAGAACTACATTTATTAAAAGGCATGATACCAAAGGGAATGCATTTTAACTTCCAAAATATCACTTTGGAGAGTAAATTCATCAGTGTAAAAGAGCTGACTAGGACTTAGATTTTATCATTTTCTACTCCTGGGAAATTGGCAATGAACAATAGGGTCAAATCCCTTTTATTTGTATTGCATTTGCACTGTACTTTGGAGAACAGATTGCCATGATAATTAAGCTGAGCAGATTCTTGTGAGAACTACTTGCCTTTATTAGCAAGCACTTCTTAATCAAAAGGCTTTCTCTCCCTTTGTTTAATCAGTTGTCACAACTACTCCCAAGGTGTAGCAGTTTTTGTTTCCCTCTCTGTTCAGAGGTGAAGAAATTGACTTTAAGGTCATCTAGATTGAAGTAGAACTAGGAATGATGATGGTTTTTCTTAACTATGGTTTAGGTTTGTGACACAAGGAGTCCTTAGAAGAGTGAAGAAATTATTCACAATAAAATTGTCATAAAGGTACATTTAACACACAGTAATTATAAGAAGTTACCTAAAAAATTTCCTATTTTAACATAGTATTTTTTAAAAATAAAAATGTATATTATTTTTTCAATGAGAAGAAAATACAGCTATAAAAATAAATGACCAAGTATGAGAAAGAAATATTTGGAAAAAAAATATATATTGGCAGGACTTACCTTACTGGATATGAGTATAATACATAAATGATATAAAGATATGACAATTCAAATTTCATGGTACTGGTTTAAGACATGAATAGATATCCATACTCTAGAACACAAACTAGCTTAAAATGTGGTAAATGAGCATCACAAATCAGTAAGAAAGAGATGAAAAAAGTTTAATGACTGGTATTGAGAAAATCAGTTATTTTCAAAAGCAATACATTTAGAATCTCACTTTGAAAACTCTCACCCTGATTTCCTTAGTAAGTGATTCCCTCAGTTTTTGGTTCAGTATGGTCATCTGAGCACCCACATTTGCCTCTCTGCCCTCCTCAAATCCTGTTGAAGTGGCAGAAAAAGTACAAGAAAAAGAATGCATCCAGGAAAGCACTGTGAATTGGAAATTTTGCAGGTTCCTAAAAGATAGAAGTACATATAATCAAATGATGGAGAACCCAACCTAGAGAAAACTGTGCCTTGAACTGGCTCGGGCATGGATGCGTAGACAGGTGAGAGCCTTTCTTCCTCATAGATTCTGGGGTACTTCTAAGCCCAGAGGCAATAAAGTTTGCTAGGTCAGTGACAGAGGGCGGACTGTGGGAAATATTAGTACCTTACCAAAGAAATATACAAAGCAATATACACATATGTAAAAAGCTTTTACAAGACAAAGTAAAATGCCCACTAGAAAAGTGCAAAGGTTACTAATAGAAGATCACAGAAAAACAAAAGTGGTAAAAACAAAATATACCTTATTGACAACATTGAACTTCACTAATAATCAGAAAATTGCAAACCAAAACTAAGGTGAGATGTAATTTCTCACTAAATAGGGCTACTTGTCAGGCTTTTCAGAGAAACAGAACCAATAGGGTGTATGTGTGTGTGTATAATTTATATTAAGGGATTGGTTCACATGGTCATGTGGAGACTGGCAAGTCTGAAATCTGCAGGGCATGTGACAGGCTGGAGGTCAGGGAAGGATTAACGCAGCAGATGACACCTGTCCACATTATGGAGATCTACTTTACCCACTCTACTGATTTAAGTGTCAATTTCATCTTAAAAAAATACCTTCATAATGACATCTAGACTTGTGTTTGACCAAGTATTTGAGTACTGTGGCCTAACCATCTTAACATAAAATTCACCATCACAATAAGCATCAATTTTTTTTAAAAGATTGATAATCTATACTGTTTATAAGAAGTGAGAGAAAACTCTTCTTAACTGTTGGTATATAGGACAGCGTTTTGGGAACAAATGGAACAGCAGTTTGCGAGTTTTGACTTGTACCTTGCAACCTAGCAGGGTTTGCCTCTGGTTGTGTTGTTCCAACAGAGGTTGCTGCTCCTCTCTTGGCAGCTCTTGTCGCACAACTCTCTCCTTCTGGGCCCAGGAACTGTTCCCTTCTCTTGTGCGTTCAGGTCTAGGGGTGGTAATCAGCTCTGCCACTGGGAAACTGCACCCCACTTACACTTTTGCAAATGATGCCTTTATTAGCCCTCCTCAAGTTCTCCTGATTTGAGGGTGCTGTTTCCTCCTGGGGGTCCTGCTGGATATACCTGGGCATCATTCTGGATTCTTCTGTCACCTTCTTTCCCTACAGTCTTTCTAGACCTACAGCCTACCACCAGGGCATATCAATAAAATCCTTTTCACTTTTCTTTCCAGCCACAGAACTAGTATCCTAACTCAGACTGTATTGTCTTTGCTTGGATTCTTGAAAAACTTTCCTAACTCCTTTCTTTGCCTTCCATTTTGTCTTACATTGTTGCTAAAATGAAAACCTGATGTACTATGTTTCTCTGTTTAAAATTTTTCAGTTGTTCCCCAGTTCTGCTAGGATAAAATTGTATCTCCTAAGTGAGGATTTTTAGGTTGTGTGCTCACACATGGCTTAATACCCCCATCTTTCACCTGTGGGCCTTTTCTAACTTGCAGCCAGGAAATGCCAAGGCAAAGGAGACGCTGTGAAGAGTTATCTGTGCCCTAAATACAAGAGGCTTTTACCACCCTGAGAGGTGCTGTTGCTTTTGAATGAATTATCTTCCAAATTAGAACTGCCATTCACAGCCCAGATGATACCTTTATCCTAGAAACAGTTATCTAAGGTAGTCCCCAGCCCGACACCAATGGACTATGATAACATGCAAGAGTTACTGGACAGAAGTTCTGAGAAAATGGTGAGACTCTCTGGACCTGTGCTGTTCAACACAGCAGCCACTAGTTGCATGGGGCCACTGAGTGCTTGTGATGTGCCTAGTGTAATTTGAGATGTGCTGCAAATGTAAAAAGACACACCTGGTTTTGAAGACTTAGTGTGAAGACAAGAATGTAAAATATTGCAATACCTTTTGTATTGATTACCTGTTGAAATGATAATATTTGGATATGTTGGGTTAAATGAAATACATTCTTAAATTATTTTCTCTCAGTTATAAAATAAATAAGACATGGGGATATAATGTACAGCATAGTCTAATCTAGTCAATAATATTGTAACAACTTTTAGATGGTGACTAGACTTAACTGTGCTGATCATTTCATAATAATATAAATATCCAATCGCTATGTTGTACACTTGAAACTGATACAATATTGTACGCCAATTATTCTTCAGTAAAAAAGAAAGAATTTGTAAACATTAAGCAAAGCGAAACAAACAAGTCAAAAATTATTTCTACTTCTTAATGTTTTAGTGCGGTTACTAGACCTTTATAATCACACATGGCGAGCTGCTGTAGACGCTGCAGCTCCTGGTTACTTCATGTGCTGTGGGTCAGCTCCACACCAATGTCACTTGCGAGCTGCTTAGTGACACAGATCTCAGCTCCTTCCCAGAGATTCTGCACATTGCATATTCATAGGCACAGTATACATATTCATAAGCACATAACAGTTGAGGAGGCAAGAGAAGTGAGACAAGGCTCCATAAACAGAGCCTTGCTTACTCTTCCTGGATGCAAACATTTATTATAGCTCTTCATTCAAAGGCTGTCGGTGTGTCTTTTGCTCTGAGGTAGAGGAGAAAAGAAAAGCTAGAGTATCTCCTTAGATAAGAAATTCTTTAAACCAGATGCACATTCCCAGACCCTAATCAAAGCATTCTGAGCACAGAGGTTTAAGAGGGAGTAAATGGAACAAATCGTGTTTTTAAAAAATGTCATAAACTAATGATAAATCAGACTGATCAATTGAAGGGTGAATGCTCAAGGGAAGAATTGAAACTTCTTTGGAACACCAGGAAAGCTTGAGATTCTGAGCAATCAAAATTGAGATAGAAGGCACCATTACTGAGAATAGTTAGAGCCATTAAAGTGATCACAGAGTTGACATCATCCAGAATTCTAGAAGGTCTGTGCTGAACTCCAGCATGAACCTAAGCAAATCTCAGCAAATCTACCAGTAATCACAGAAAGCAGAGCAGCAGCTTTCCATGTCTTTCTCTCTGTTACTCCCTGTTTACTTTCTTTTTTCTGGTGAAATTTGGATAGTAACTGCCATTTATTATTAAACGTTAAGCCATCCCTCCTAAGGAATTTTGAGTCTTAAGGAGGAGAAGGACATCTTTCTGTGGTCGCCATAGCTGTGAAATGAAACATTTCTAGACCTATTGCTTGAGATAACCTTCAATACCAAATCCTTCTCAGATAAAAAGAAAGGATTGTGGTATGCCTTGTTTATTCTGAATACATCATTGTTGGAAAAGATTTTTCTCATATGTTGTCTCTTATGGCCAGCTGCTCTCATTTGCCAGAGGCAACAGAGTGCAGTAGTTATGCAGACCCCTAGCAACTCATGTATGCTTAAAGTCGTTACTTTATAAATAAAAAAATTTTTAATAATGTATTCATATTACAATAAGAGGCACATAATAGATGCTTATGTGTGAAGACACCTGCTTCTAGGAGGATGTTTCCATTCTCTTTAGAGACCTCTGATGTTCTGGTCAAAAGTTTTTTCATAGGTCTCAGGGGTCTCCCTGGCTGGGATCCAGTAACTCTATTTTCCTTGAACTATATGAACAGCCACCATATCCTGGAAGATCCAAGAAAAGAAGAAAAAAGATATTTGCCTTCTAGAATTGTTTCAAACTTATCCCAAGTTGTGAGGCAGTTGTTCTCAAATCTCTTCACTGATTTCTCATAGTGTTTCTGGATAAACTAGAAGTATGTATTTTTTGTTTGTTGAATTAAACTTATTTCAGCTGTCCCTCTTTCCAAAAAGTTCTGAGGCAGTTACAGCAAGGGCATAAGCAACAGAGCAACTACAATGGAACCAGAAAGTCAGAACCGAGGCAAATAACTGGACTGTAGTATACTTGTCAAAACATGGCACTAGCCTCTGTGTGAGACCCCAATTCTTCTTCACATTTCCTGGAATCCAAGGATAAAAGGTAAGCAATAAACCTCACACTACTCATGACCAGGAAGGAGCAAGTATACTAGTTTCCCAATAGAATCAAAATTTTCCTGGCAGTAAACCCCCCTCCCCACTGCACACACACACACACACCCACCCCCCCCCCCCACCCCCCCCCCCCCCACCCCCCCACACACACACAGTTCTCAAGCAGGGATTAAGGAGTATGGTGTGACATTGTGGGTAAGTGGATTAATACTAGCACCTTCTTTCTCAGGGGTATGCAAAGATTACATGAAGCAAAACAAGCTAAGCCATAGTGGCACGTAGTGGCATAGTGGCACATAGTAAATTCAAATGGTAACTATTATTGTCGTGATTAGATACAAATTATATACAAACTATATAATAATAAACATTGATAATATTCACAGTGAATTTTATAGCAAATGCAGAAGTAGATTTCATTTAGTTGTTTCTTGAATCAGCTCTAGCCAAGAGCATCACATTAACATAGCGAAGGTTCCAACAGAGTCCATAGCCAACATGGTCCAGCTGTGTGGCTGTGTAGTGTCCTCATTGGAGCGAAGGACAGAGCAAAGAGGACCTAGAGAAACGACTGGATCACACACCTCTTAGGCCAGTAATTCTCAGATATGGTTCTTAGTCATCCGTAAGCTATGAGGATCTATCAGGTGAGCAGGAACTAATCCAAAAATCCAAGTTCTTATAGGCAAACAGGGTACAACTCCGTAGACTTTTAGTAAGTTGCTTACTGGTAACTACAATGTGAATTGGTGAGGGTAACTAAAACTTGGTACTCAAAAAACTCCTAGTAACACTATACTAGGATTTCCTGAGGCCCCTAATTCAGCATTCTACTAAGAATCTGGCTGCTCTATAGTGCCTGGTAATGCTGCCAAGACCAGAGAGGGGCTGGCTTGTAACTGGTTCATCATTAACAGTACCCTGATTTTATTGGGCTTTCCAATGGCAACTATCCTTGATTTTTAATGTACTGATTAATTTTTTGGAGGGTTGTTTGCTTAACCCTACAGTGGGTTATGATTTTTATTTGTATCAACAGTATTGCTCATGTTAATGTCTGTATGATCCCCTCAAGATGAGCTTGTTCCAGGGTGTTATTCTCATAGTTCTTTGCCCATTGGAATAACTTTCTTTAATTAAGTGACAGCCACAAAGGCTTGAGAGCCACTGCCTTAGCTTCTCTTGCCTTAATGTCGCTCTGTCAGCTGGACTGCCCAGAGGTTGGAGGGCTATCACTGCATGTTTCTCTGGAAACCAGCAGGGATGGGGTAGGGTTGCCTTCCTAATGTGTAGATGGATTCTGTGATGTTCCAAATGACTGGAGATAGCTGATACACTTTTATTAAAGTTGGGAACCTTTCCCCAGATGAAAGCCAGATTTTTTTTTTCTCAGGAAGAAGTTTGACCTACTCTAACTCCTGGATAAAGTCTTTAGTTCTGTCACCAGTTTTGCATTATCATCCATAGCAAAGAAGAGAGTGACTTACAACATTTTCCATACTTCAGGAATATGTCTGTGACAGTGGTTTGAGCTGGCCCATACCAGTGTGTGAAAGCCAGTTGCCAATTTTTGATAAATTTAGTGAACTGGTTGTTAAATTATTGGTAGTTTGGCATGGTGGCAGTATTTACACCAGGGAAATCAGTATATGCTATAAAAATTTTTTTTCTAGACAGTTATTAAATATTTACTAACACATCACTGTTTGGACCAACTGATATTAAGCAATATGGTCTCCTGTTCCTTGAAAATTCAAAATGGGTTTAGCCCATCTTCTAAAAGGGTAACCAATGATTTCCTCCTAATCATGAAGCCATTCCTTGCTAGTGATGTTAAACCCTTCTGCTGGCTTTACTCTAGAGACACATTTCAGGTGTGAGTCTCTTAATTCCATATTTAGTGTAAGGAATGAGTAGATGTGAAAGATTGCTATAATATTATAGCCCCTATAGGGCTATAATATCAATCTAGCTCAATTATTTACTCACACATTTATTTATTCAGTAGATATTTATTGAGCTAATCTGATTAATCTAAAATCAGCCCTTTGTTGCCAACCAATATTGTGCTAGGAAATGGGTGTATGTTGTATGACAAAACTAACATGGGTTCTTCATAGGATTTATAGTCTAATAAGGATTACAAACTTAAGAAAAACATACGTAATGTATACTTGCGAGTTGTGTTAATGCCATGAAGGAAAAGAACAGAGTGAAATGAGTGATATCATATTGGGAACTGTTTTGGGGATCTATTAATTTTGGGGGTGGAGAGGAACATTTCTGAGTAAGTGGCATTTGATCAGAGATTTGAAGAACAAGTGCATGTTAACCAAGCAAAGAGTGGAGGGAAGATCATTAAGAAATGACCAAAACCAAGTAAGATCCTTTGTAGAGTTCCCCTATCTGTCCTCAGGCCTCCAATTCATGAACAGAAATGATTTATGTGTCATGATACTGGCATCAGTACAGTATTTTTCAAAACATGTACCATTATTTTTCTTCCAAAATTAAACTGGAAGTTTCTTCTGATCCATCTTGAAATCACAGTCAAGTATTAAATTATTTTTTAGGTTAACTGTGTACATACTCATTTATTGTTTCCTTTAATGAGGGTCATATGTTGAAATTCTCTTGGATAAATTAGATAATGATTAGTGTTGTAACTTCTGGTAATTCTAGGAATGAAGGGTCAGGGAGAAGAGGCATAATTCTAGAGACAAAGTACAATCCGGGTCATTAGGATCAAGGTCTAAGGTCAGAATAAGGCTAGTTCAAGTAATGTTGAGTTGCCTCAGAACTGAATTAAGGTTTATTCAGTTTCACATAAGATCAAGAATAGCTCCAGAGTTGCCATGGTCAAACGGCCTTCTGGGGAATAGGGCCACATGGGGACAGAGAATTACACAGATGGTCATGTATGCCAGTACAATCTTCTTGGGAACATTTATTTCTTCCACTCTTGATGGTGAATTTCACACAGGGACATGTAAAGGTACATGTCCCAAAAATTGGCCAGTATTTCTCAAAACCTGGTCTCCTAAACACGTATATCAGAATCAGCTGTGTTATTTGTTTAAAATGTAGATTTGGAGGTACCATTCCAGACTGACTGAATCAGTTTCTGGGCAACCCACAATGATTATATGCCCCCATCCATTAGGCTTATGGCCCTATTCCACAACTGCCTGCCCCATTACCAGCAGATGGTCCTGCTTTCTGCTTCTCAAAGAAAACTGAAACCATGAGCCAAAGGAATTTCTCTGATATCCTGCTTTCAAATCTCCTAACTTGCCTCACCCTTTATCTCCCATCTTCCAGCTGTGATCTGCATACCACCCTCCTGCTTTCCCAGCAATTGTTAGCCATCAATTCTCTCTTCTCTGTCCTACATATTCAACTACTCCTTCTCAAAAGGCTCATTCTTGTAGGCATTGAAGTATGTCCAAGCCTCTTCTATTAAACATAAATACGAATTTTTCATGCCTTCCTTGGCCCCACCTTCCCTCTAGCACCACCTTCTTCTCATTCCAAACTAGCCTTTGGAAGGAGTTCTGTAGATTTAGGTCTCTGTTTCTTCATCACACATTCCATCCTCAGCTCACTGTGATCTGCTGGACTCCACTCAAATTACTCTTGGTAAGGCCACCCCGATCTTTCCATAACTAAACCTACAAGGTGTTTTCCACATTGCCTCTCTATGTGTTTGTAACATTTGACATTACAGAATCCTCTCCTTGAAACATTCTTTTTTGTTGGCTTCCAAGATACCATATTCAAAAATTAAAAAATTTTTTCCTATCTCTCTAGGCACAATCTCTCTCTTCTTCTACCCAGTCATTAAATGTTGCAATTGATTACCCAATACTTTGTCACACCTGGCAAACTACTCATGCCCATGGCATCAATGCCATCATCTATACTTGCTTCCAAATTGATGTCCTCAGCTCAGACTGCTCCCTGAGCTCCAAATCTGCATATCCAACTGCTTACTTGATATATCCTTTGGTGTCTCGATGTTATGTCACATTTGACATATTTAAGATGAAACTCATATTTCTGCCTCTCCCCTTCCGCAAGCTTGGTAACCCAGAGTTCCTTGTTCCTTGTTTCAGTAAATAACATCATCATTCACCTAGTTATACTAGTAAGAAACATCAAATTCACCCCCAAAACCTCCCTTTTCCAGTGCAGTCCATACCCAAATAAATATTTCTCACGAGTTCCTATAGGCTTCTCAGATTCACCTACTTGTGCCCAAATCCACATCCCTATCTTCTTTTGCTTGAGCCAGAGCCACTGCCCCCTTGTTGGTCTTCCAGCAGCTGGAGAAAGTTTTCTGAAAGCAGACTGATCCGATGACCTCCTAAATCTGTTGGTGACTTTTCTTTGCTCTGAAATTAAAGACCATAATACTTCTCAGGGCCTCTAGGTTCTCCAAGGCCCTCTGTCTCTCCCTCTTTTCTAGACTTGTCTTCCACTGTGTTTCCTCCCTTTTCCAGCTGGGCCTATTGGCCTGTATTCTCAGTAGCTTGAGTATGCAACATTCCCCCTGGTCACAGGCCCCTCTCTGTGCCATTCCTTGTGCTTGGAAGGGCCTTCCTCTCCTCTTTGGTCAATTCCCCTTCCTCCCCAGGACCTCCCTTTCTTGGAGAAGACTTCCCTGACCTCCAACACTAGATCCAGTGCCTTTGTAACAGGTTTCACAAAACAGCCTTTCTTCCCTTAATAGTCCTTATCTTAGGTTTTAATTATATCCTCCTTTATGGGATTAGTTGATTGGCATGTCTCTCCATTAGCCTGTAAGCTGCTTGCAAGTGGGAACCATGCCTTTTTGACTCTCGTTGTATCCCCAGTGCCCAGCACGGGGGCTCGCATCTTACAGATCAAAGATGGAGTGAATGAAGAACTAGGTTCTGTCAGACCTGCAGGAAGCTCCACATTTCTTGTCCCAAGGACCACTGGAGAGTATTTCTAGAGCACCAAAGCATCAACATTGCTTCTTTGGACACTACTCATCATCTGTGAGTGAACATTTCTAGGGAGTCAGGAAGGCTGAAACAGTGAGTTTTGGGTAATCTCATAATTAACCCTGTTCTGAGTATGTAGCCAAGCACAGGCATGCAGAGATCCCATACTCCAGCCCTCAGCCAGTGTTCCTCTGCTGTCACAGTGTCTACTGGTCCATCACAATGCCTGTCATCTGAAGAGGGACAAGAATAGGAGATAGCTGTGGTTTATAGTCTGTTTACTTATAAAAAAATAATCCAACTTCTCCTGCTCTGGTCTTAGTTATATTTCAACCTTCTTTGCTTCTCTTCTTACCGTGCACATCAACAGTGCTGTGCTGGTACACAGGCTCCTTTCTTTCCTTGGATATGGACCTCATTGAACATAAGGGGAAAGTTGTAAATAATTGAAAGAGTCATAAAATTGGATCTAGTGTTAGGATTGTATAGACATAACGTACTTTCCCGTAAAATGCTGTGGGAATTGTTTTAGAATTCAGGGAAAACAAACAATTCCATCCTGAGTTGGACACAGTTCAACACTGTGGCCTCCCAGGAGTTGGCAGTCATGGCATATGTCTAGAAATCTGGGAAGTGAAAATTTGGTACTTTAATTTTGATTTTACAAACTTGCATGAAGGAAGACTGAAACAGGGTTAGGGCATGGGTGGGGGACACTGAGTTGCTTTATGTCGGACGGATGGTATTGGAATGTTAGCAGGAAACTCTGGGAGTGGGGCTGGGCCAGGGCAAACTTGAGAGGTGGGTTGAGTGGTAACCCCTCTTCTGCCTCTCCCACTGGCCCTCTCCCCACTCTTTTGGGGCTGACCCTGGGGCCTTGCTCCCAACCCACTTCTTAAGCCCAGTGCTTTGAGAGCCTACAGGGCCTAAGTGAGGCAAGCCCGTGTGTCAGGAGCCTTCTCAGTTCATCCTTTTCTGTCAGAGCCCCTCCTCGTCCACTTTCCCATGTGTTTTGTGGTTGGGTTTCACCTAGTCTAGTGGGTCCTGGGGCCCTCTGCATCACAGTCACATATAGGCTTATTAACATGCAGATCTGCCAAGTCATGACCTCTGGGAAAAAGGCTAGGAGTCTAGGTTTTGATGTACACCCTAAGTGATGTTTGTGCTCATTAGGGTTTGAAACCACTGACCTGGTCCCTCTAATTTTCAATTTCCCAGTTCCTTTTCTTGGGTACTGAACCCACCTTTCTTCTGTGACTCAGCAGTCCTGTGGGTAATGTTCTGGTCAACCTGGCCTCAGGATCCCCTCCTCTTGGGCACTGTTTTCATGGGAAGTCCAGTGGTTCCCACCCGAGCTTCTAGTACCTTGGTGAGTCTGGCCTTATGGGCAGGATACAGATAGCTACATTGTTAGTTATAAACATAAGATAGTATTCTTCCCAGTACATTTATCTTTATAAAAGAAGTCTTGATCCTCCAGAGAGATGTGTATCCGGAAATTATATGCATCCAAAGCTAAATGTGCTAAAAGATTAATTATAGCTAGAAATCCTTGATAAACACTCTTCAAATCATAGTTAGAACCTGGCTACCTACACTGCCTCATTGAAGGTTGATTACAGAGAATATGAGGGCAATTTATACTTTGAAATGTTTTTCTGATAATTTAATGGGGTTCTGGAAGTTTGCTGCCCCTGGAAACATCGCCTCTTGGATCAGCCTCTCAGCAATGTGTTTGGGGTGGCCATTCCAGCCCGGGCTGTGGTGCCTTGAGGAGAAGGATGGAGGCCTAGGACTAGAATGAGTAAAGGAGACAGCAGAGGGGCTTGCTTAAGACTTTGGGCTTTGGAATTGGGCAGCTCTGAGATTCAGTTCTGGCAGTGGGATCTCAGACAAGTTACTCTCTGTGCCCCACTGTTCTCATATTAAATTAAGGACAGCAGTAGTATTGATTTCATGGCATGTGGAGATTAAATATGATAATGCACATTAAGTGCTTGGCACAAGAGATCCAGAGCGTAATACTTGCTATCTTTATTATCATTGTCTTTATACAACATTTTGTATCATTATTTTTATTACAACAGTTGAAGTGGGGAGAGGGAAGGAGGTGATTCTTCTGTTCTTACAAAAGGGCGAGGGCTCTTCACTCACGTTGCCTGGATGATAGCTGGAGAATGGGTTGATGCTGGTGTATAACCTCAGTGTCATCACTTCTTTTTGAAATATTAGCTGACCGACTTATGTCTTATTTAGACCGTAGGACCCTGAGGCCAGTGCAGGAAGAGGCCTCCCAGAAGACAAACCCAGGATAAGGCCACCCTCTTCCACCTACTCTAATTATCCTTTTGGGGATTTATGCCCAGTCCTTTGGGGGACATGGGAACTGAACTCTGCCCTGGAGATCTGCAGAAAGATCCATGAAAACCATTTGGTAAAGGTAAGAAGCTTGGTGAGGCTTGGTGCTTCTGAGACATGGCACCCAGTTCCAAATCCAAGGCCTGTCTAGATGGGAGTCAAGGGTGGCCCTGCTGTTGTTAACATATCTGGTATAAAATAAATGCTTCCTCCTACAGGTGTTGCCCATTATGACCCCGCAGAGCTGCAACTCAGCATCAGTGGCAACAAAAGAAGCTCAGAACCTCATTTTTTCGTAAAGGGACGGCCTGCATGGCATCTCTGGCTGAGCTGCTGGGAGCCCTTGGCCCCCGCTCTGCATATCGCTGGGTGGTGGGCTTAGCTCTCCACTGCTCTTCACCCTGCTGTTCTGACAACTCCCACTGAAATGTTAGGATCAACACAGGGGCATCTAGGAGTCAGCAGAATGCACACCATGGTTAGGAATGTGGAATCTTCAGATCATGGAGGGAGGAGGCAGAAAGGCATGGGAGTCCATTGTGGAGCCCTGTGATTGGCTCCCAGGATCAGATCGGATGTCCTGCTGAGAACAGAAGCAAAAGTGATTGTATGTCCTTAAGGACAAGTCCCTGTTTCCAGGCTCTGCATATTCTAATGTGTGTCTTCCTTTCTTCATATCCATATAACGCCTGAGCATGGGAAAATCATGCTCATGAAATCATGCTAATGGCATTGAGTCCTGGGCCACTTCAAAGTAGGTACCTACCTGCTGCAGAGTGCATGTAGTTTTGGTGTGTGGGCACCTCATGCATTCGATTCCTTAACCTGTGCATTTTTATAGAGAGTCCCCCAGAGGGCAGCAGAGAGCAGTCCCATGGCCCTAACGTGGAACATGGTGAGGTGGGGAGAGGGCTGGTGGTTTCACATTCTACATAGGCTGCTGAGGGACTAGCTTGTGATTTGGGAAGCTTTAAAATTAACAGTAGAAAGGAGGATGCATGGAGTAAGGAATTTGGAACTTCATGACCCTAAAAACCAAGTGTGTCTGCCCATCAGACATGAGAAAACTTGGGAGGTTATAGAAGTCAATGTGATGGGCAAACATTTTCAGTGAGCAGTTGTGTGTGCATTGTCATTGAGAAAAACACTGGGCTTAATTAAGACTTCGTGGTCTTTTAATGACATTTGGTGGAGTGTGACATCAGGAACGCTTTCTAGCAAGTCTGCTTTGACATTCCTCCTACTGAGCTATGGTAACATCTGTCTATCCCTCTGGGCTATGAGCTTTTTGAGGGCAGGGACCAAGTGCTATTGAAATACATATTTCCAAACCCCCAGAAGAACACCTGCTACATCATGGGTGCCAGGAAATTGTTTAGTGGATGAAGTTCAACTGTCAGCTACCAAGTCTTTATAGTTATAAAATAAGCTGAAAAAGTCTGCTTTCCTTTTTGCCAGACTGTTTGGGTTGTCCCCAAATTTCTGAGGTCAAACAACCACGTTCATAATCATCCTCAATAGCGTCTCTTTCTGAGCAGCCCTGGAGCAGCCCTGGTGGCTGCCATCTTTGAGGAATAGTCATTGCCCCACAGGATGCTTCTGCCAAAAGAGGTACTCCTCCAGGGGTTATGGAACAAGAGGGCCATGGGCCTGGATCAGTGAGTCAGCAAAGGGCAGAGGAGCAACCAAACCTGGAAAGAGCATTGTGGGCAGTGAGCATGCACTGCTTTGACCTGCTCCCCACACTCTGTCCCTCCACTTTGCTCTTCAAATCCATATATTGGTGTTAGATGGTCAGGACATACAGCAGGGGAACCTGGCATTCCTCTGGAGTTTGCTGTTCTCCCTGCCCAGGCTACAGGCTGGATCTGTTACTTCAGCTGCTGCTTTTACGTGTTGGGACTAACTCTGGAGCTCTGCTCTGAGAGACATCTCAGTTTGGGAAAGGGGGTGAGTGGGAGGTGGGCTTAGGGGATGAAGGGAAAGGGATTGGGTGGGCATGGGGTGGGCAGGTGGGGGAACTTGGGGAGATGGGTGAAGGTGGGTTGGGAAGGATGGGTGGGTTCTCCCTATCATATGAAATCCTTTCTTTATTAATGAGTGCACCCAGAAGACATCCAGAGTGTGGGATTAAAATGGAGAGATTTCAGCAGGGAGCGTGTTGGGAGGAGATGGTGGGCAGGGATAGGAGCAATGTTGGGCTGAAGAGGGGAACATAAAGACACTGGATATAAAGGGGAAAGAGGTAAGGTCACATGAGCACACAATGCAGGGCCCTGGGTTTAAATCTGCGGGAACATCTCCAAGGCTGGTGGTGCACACCGGCTCCCGGCTCAGATCCTTTCTCACTTGTGTCTAATTAGCACCGCTCCTCCTTGCTGTCAGCAGCAAAGGCCGCGAGCACTTTATGTTGAGTTTGTGCTGGTGAGGTGCGTCCTCCTATGGCCTAATTCCCCTCCCTCCCTGTTCCTGAACTGTGTAGAGGGAAATGAGGGCGTCTCTGAACACTGCCTGTGGGGCTCAGGAGAGCAGCTTCTGCAGGCAGAGGAAGGAGAGGAACATTCATGGTGTGTCCCCACCTGGGCCTGGCTCTGCTTGGGGCCTTGACTGAACTCCCCCTCGGGTTCCAGGGCTGAGGAGGCTCACTTGCTCAGGAACACCGCGAAAAGGGTTGGGGCTTGTGGGGCGTTCTTCCAAGGCCAGCTGCGGAGGCTGAGCATCTGCCATGGTCTGTAGACCACTGGGGCCTACACAGGGCTGAGCGAATGCGTTCCCACAGGGTGTCTGGACTCCGCAGCTGCTATTATTTGTTTGCCCTTCCTCAGCTAACAAATATTCACCTTTCATGGAGTATACTGAGCACACCTCTTAATCATAAATTTGGTGTTTTTACTGCCACAGACATCTCTAATGATGTTCTACAGCTTTAACTCATCTGAGGCCTGAGGCGAACTATGACTTTGTTCCAAAGCTGTTTCCCGTCTGCAGCAGGGCCTTGCTTCTCCAGGGGCACATCTACCTCTCACTGTGCTCTGATGGCCTCAGGGCTCCCCACCCTTCTCCTACAAACAATTGATTTTCTCTGCTTTGGAGCACAGAGGGTGAAAGATTTATTTCGAGAAGAATCGAATTTTCCACCCTTACTACACACACACACACACACACACACACACACACACACACACACACGTGTGCAATGCGTTAGGTGTGGCTTGCGGGATCTTGCAGGGGATTTGTGGGTCCCTTGAAGCTTATCCAGGCACCTCAGTTTAAGATGCCTTAGTTTAAATAGAAACATCTTTATTACTGTTTCAGATACTAAATATGTTGGGTAGCTGGTTTCTCCTCAAACCTCTGTCTCCCAATAGACTTATGGCCTTTGTCATTGCAAGTCTGCTAACAGCCGCCTGGTGCTCTTTTGAGGGAGCCTGCCTGGGGGGTGAGGTGGTGCAAGGGGACCCAGGAAGAAGGTGGCAGGTCTCCAGGGCTCAGAGAGAGTCCCACTGATGTTTCAAATCCTGCCAAGGCTTTCCTGACATCCGATGGCAGTTATGGGGGTCCTGGCTCTGATGTCCCATCAAGAGAGAACTGGTGGGGTCATCTAGCCATGGACAGCCTCCAGTTGCAGCACCTTCAGGCCCCACGACTGTGTTCAAGTGCTGACCACTCTCTCCCCAGGGAATTCCTGGACAGTGACCAGGCCTGGTCACCTCTGCCAGTGGGGGGCTTCTCTATGGGCACGCTAATGTGCTGTTGGGCCAGCAGGGCATTCTCAGAGATGGGGGATCTGAGGCTCTTCTGCCCCACCCTGTCCTCCCTTCTTCACAGGTGTCAGGTCTGCACTGTGGTCTCAGGCTTCCCCTGCCTCCTTCTGCTTCTGTCCCTTCCCTTTCCTGGGTGTCCCAATAAATCTCTTGCACTTCTAACTCTTTCTTGGTGTCTGCTTCTGGGAGGATCTTCCTGACACAACTCTAGTCACTGGTGACATCATGGGTCACTTCACGCAATTCCACCTTACCTCCCCAGATCCCCACCTGGAAATAGTTCCCACTTCTTGCCAACCCATTTCATCACAGAGTTAGGAGTTTGCTGGGTGTTGGGTTCAATCCTTCTGGCTATGCAAGTTAGCAGGGTTCATAGTTCAGCACCCCTAAGCAGGGGTGCTTAGGTTCCCTGGAGATGAGACAGAGGCATCAGGTAGTCAAACACATACTTTATTTCTGTCTGAAGTTTCTTCCCCAGATCCCAGACTGGGAAACAGACCTCAGGAATGACCCCTCTCCACCTACACAATTCCTCCTGAAATTCTTCCAGGTCAGTGAGGTCAGCTCCTGAGTCCCTGTTTCCCAGGAGGCCACGCAGTCCTTCCAGGAGAAAGGACATGCTGGTATGTCTTAGCATTCTGGTGTGGGCGGAGGAGGACAAGGATTCCTGCCCTTTAATTCCTCTCATAAAGTCCCTCTCCCCACCTCTCAGTTACTGTGGTCTGACTGTGAGTCCACGATATACATCAGAATGAGGAGGAGGAGAAATTGGCACAATTCAAACAGCACATTGACAGTGATCGGATCCCACGTTTTGGAAGTAACAACAAAGATAGCCCCTTGACGACTTGTATTCTACTACCACTGGACAGTACATCCAGGAAAACACAGGAGATCAACACAGAGGGTCACATTTCTATGAGAATGAGACCCATGTACAGTGCAAACCATGGTGTTTCTTACACATGGGGGCTGACAACATTTTTATAAGTTAAACGGGGTTGGAGAGTGGACCAGAGGAAGGCTTGCTGGGCTGTCTCAGTGGGGATGTTTGCCACCTTTGAACCCACAATGGCTGTCCTGAGCAGCCTCTGACTATGTGCAGTGATGATGCCGTCCGACCACACCTCTTCAGTTCCCGCACTGACTGCTGGCTATCTTCGGAATTATCTCAGAGAACGCCATTGCAAAGGCCCTCTGGAGGCCCCAGCCTTTCATTGCCCATGTGGAGTGTGGATCTTTTGAATCCTGTGGAGAACCTGCTTCTCAGCTGCCTCCATGCCTGCTGGGCAGCCATGGCCTGTGAATTAGCAATGGCCAGTCCAGTAGGCTCCTGAGGGTGGAAGGAGCTGTGTGTCCCTAGCTCAGGGCCAAGTTCAGAGCAGCTGCTCCATGAATCCTTGTTGAATTCCATCTAACTGCTTCCATGGAGAGGGTGCCTCCAACTCCTTGACACTTTCTTCTTAGGCACTTCTCATAATCACGCCAGATATTTACAGCCCTCTGAAGTGAGTAACTCATACACAGCATGATTCTTTATTGGAAGTGTGAGTGACTAATGCTTTGGGCACTGACTTCTGTTGCCCCTAAATTATGTCTTCCATTCCTATACCTGCATTGAGCTGGCCTTACTTAATTTATGTAATCCTTTCCATGCTGCTTTGCAGAATATGGCTGTTGGTCTTTCTGGCTTATACTGCTGCTCTACCACACCCCCAGGCCTACCAACACCCTGGTAGGGTTACAGCCAGGTAACCTGTACCTGGTAAAGGCTGTACACCCTGTGGGCCACATTGTTCTCCTTCAACATTACAGATGCAGCACATATTCATTCTCCAAACCAGGAGGAGGACATTCAGGGATATTACAAAAGGCTTCTGCTTATAGCCACTTCTGGACAAAGCAAAGATCTGGGAGCTAGAAAGAAACTGCATGCTCACCTGTTGGAAACCCCAAAGCTGTATGGGGACATGAAGCCCTAAGTTCCTGGCTCTTGGCAAACTCCTGTGGAGTTGGTAAGCTGTCCCACCCCATATAGACAGGAGGCCAGCAAGGCTATGGAGGCAGGAAGGGGAGAGTCAGAGGGTCTGAAGAGGAGATGCAAGGTGGTGGAGCGGGGCGCTGCTTCCTCCCTCACTGGCTATATGTATACTAGCCATATTTGCACTTAGCTAGTGTAAAGGTAAGACCTTGGCTTAGTGCCCCTGCCCTAAGACACCCAAGAGGCCAGAACAGGGAGCCCACATGTTTATCCTCCCTGATGGCATATCTAGCTGTGGGACTCGCCTGCTAGAGCCTGATGGAGAGATGTAGGCTATGGCGTGAAGTCGTCTGCTCTGTCAAAGGCCAGGACTTCCCGGAGAAGGAACATATTCAAGGTTTTAGCATAAGTCAGAGAATGTCTGATATGGATATTAGCCCATGGTCTTAGCAGTTGGTGTACTCCAGGAACTGGGTATCAAGTCACTAGACTTGCTGCTCCTGTTGTTTCTAAGACCACCAACTTTTGGTGAAACAAACAAAAACCAAATATAATCTTAAACCATTGATTATTGAAATTTGAAGGGACACTTAAATCATCTAGTTCAGCCCCATAGTTTTACAAATAAGGAAAGAGGCTCAGATAGATTAGGTATGATGCAGGTCTCCTGATTCTTGGTTTGTAACAGACATTAGCTGGTATCAGTGGCCATGTTCTGTTATACTGGTTGCTCAGGACAGGCCTGGGGACATAATGCTGCTGAACCTGAGGTTATCAATCCCATGATGTTTAAATGCACTGAAATATTCAGATGCCTGGAACAAGGTGTCCATGCCTCCTCTTCTTGGATGCTTAGAAGACGGGGTTAAATATTCACCTCAGATTTTGTGGGGTTCCTTTTGGGCAGCCTACTGGGTGAGGCTGACAAGATGCGAGCCAGCAGCTAACAGAGGATAATCTGAGCATGACTGAGGACAGCTTTATTGCAGTGGGACAAAGGCTTCAGGCAAACAGATCAGCTCGGTCTGTTGCTGCACTGCAGGGTTCATCCTGAAATGAACCCCCCCATGCAACCGAAGTTAATGCTAGAATTATGGAATGGTTTGTAGAGAAATACAAGCCCAGCTTTCCCACTTTACAGGCTCAGAGAAGTTCATGGATTTGTCTTGGGTCACACAGTATGAGGGTAGCAAAGACATGGAGAATCCAGGTTTTTAAACTCCGGGGGGATGGAATGTTTTCCCTAGACCACTCTGACCCCTGTTTCACAAGCCCCAGTGTTAGGGTATTTCTGATGGTTTCCAGATCAAGGAGTTATCCATGCATGGGTGAAACAAGACTAAGATGGTGGTGGCTGTGCCTGCAGAAGACCCCGTGTTCTAGGAGAGCATGTTGGAGTAGAAGCTGGAGCTCTCCGTCACGGTCTTGGAGTCGCTGCGGGAGGAGCCATTGGAGGTCGGGTCCTGGGATGAGGACGTGGCCTTGGGGCCATCCTCAGGCTCCTCCTCCTGGGCCCCTGTCACTGTGGAGACTGTGGTCTCCAAGCGGCTGACTTTATACACGCTGCCCTGGGTCTGGAGGTACCGGGTGGATTTCATTTCCAGCCCCTCATAGTCGCCAGCACTGATGAAGGGGCAGCACCGGAAGGCATGCTTGAAGCCCAGACGGAACCTGGGGAGAGAGCAGACGGAGAGGTGACCGCCGGGCATGGCCTGCCTTCAGAGGGGTTCCACCACTGCGTCAGCTCTCTAACACATGGACATACCCAAGTGTGACTCCATTATCATTTTTTAAATTAATTGATAGCTGGAGAAGCTTGGACCAAAAACACTTAAAGGTCAGTCATCAAGGTCAAGTCCAGGACTAGAACCCAGGTTCACATGAAATGCGTATCTTCACTGAGGGCAGCTATTGCACTTTACTGCCTCCACCAATGTGGGGTCAGTTGACTTTGGGTAAAATTCAACATCAATAAAAACATCCACCAAATGCTTACTATGTGCTTGTTACCAGGTGGTAAAAATACATGTCAGGAATGAGTCCTTCCCCCAGTAGCCTGCTGACTGAGGATGACTCTCTGCTAATCACATCCCTTCAGGGTGCCTCAGTTTCCCTGTCTGATGAGCAGGGAGAATCAGCCTTCATTTAAACACAGAGTGGGAGATTTAACATAAAAATGTTTAGACAGGTTGTCAGGCTCTTATAAGAAGGACAAATCTGTGAGTTAGGCTAACAGAGACCATTCAAACAAGTTCAAGAGAATGTCACTTAATTAATAGCACTTGAGTGTCTCATTCACGGAAGGCACTTGATGTGCTGATGACTGACAGTTATAAAGACTGTGACAAGCATTTTATTCCCCCCACCCACTGCCTCCTTTCCCACATGGCAGCTTGGCTGGTGCCCCAGATGATGCCTGAGCCGCCGCCAGGGATCCCAGCTCCCTCCTGGGGACCCTGCCCACCATGGTGGGGCCCCTCCAGCTTGTTCCTCATGGTTCCTCCTTTCTCTTGCTTCTCTGACATTGGCTTCTGCTTCACGGATGGCTCTCCCCATGGCCAAGTAAGGGATGAATCAAGCCTTGGAGGACCTGACTCCAGTTTGCTTACCTTGTCCTGCTGGAACTGCTGGAAGAAACCGGGGAAATCAGCCCAGCGTGTATGATGGGCTGAGACAGGGACAGTGAGAGACAGGAGAAAGGAAAAGATGTGGGGCATGGTGTTCCAGTGCCCCCAGTCTCGCACGCTCTCTTTCTCCATCTCCATCAGACTTTCTGTGTCTCTGTCTGACTCCCTCACTCTCTGACTCCTTCCCTTTCTCTCCCTGCATTCAGAGCCTTCTGTGGATCCATAGGGCAGAGTGAGCAAACTCAAGAGCCATGTGCTGGATTCAGCTTGCAGGCCTATTTACATGCAACAAACAGAGGATTTTTTATCTGCACCCTTACCCCCACCAACTTAATTACCAGTGTTTAAAAGTTGGGAGAGTTCAAACAAAAGGAAGGATTTCTGATTCTTCTTGGAAGAGAAAAAAAAATGTCCACTCTGGATTCATATTCCTGCATGGCCATAACAGGCAGGGATTGAGTAGTGTGGTGGTCATTTTGCTTCAGTCCCCAATGCTCCCTCTTGTCTCACAAAGGCTTTGCTCATTTAGGCTGGCTTCTTGGTGGCTAAATAAATAGACAGCTGGTCTTGTGGCCCCTGGAGAGAGTGGGATGGGTCCTCACCTGTCATTGAGGCAGCAGTAGATGATGGGGTTGTACATGGTGGAGCTCATGGCCAGCCACATGATGGCCAAGTAGACCTGCTGAATAAACTTCTCCAGGTAGAGATCAGGGTTAATATAGGGCAGGAGGAAGAAGATGTGGAAGGGCAGCCAGCAGATGGCAAAAGTGCATACAACAACGATCATCATCTTGACCACCTGGCAAGAGGGTGAAACAGGTGAGACCACGAGCACATCCCCTTTGTCTTACAGCTACTTTCTCTCTTCTCCTGTGCCTACACTGTGCACAGTGCAGTATGGCGTGGGAACTATGTATAAGAAACATATAATAACCCCTTTTGTGGGGATGGAAGGACCAAAGGACTTGGTCGTGGGAGGATCCTAACCATCACTTGGAATCTTGTCAGAAATGCACATTTTTGGACCCCATCAGACTTAACCAAATCAGAAACTGTAAGGGTGGGACCCAGAATTCTGTGTTTGATAAGCCCTTCCAATGATTCTGATGGGCACCCATGTTTCAGAACCATTGTGTTATATCACCCTCCTGGGCAGTGAATGGAGACACCAAGGGAGACCAGTGAGTGAGCCTAGGGGAAGGAATGACCCAGGGAGGCGGGGAAGGAGCAGGTGTGTGTGGGGAAGTGAGCAGGGGCCAGCAGCTAGGCTTGGGCCACAGAGGGAGGGAAGGAGAAGGAAAGGGGTTTGGACAGCGAGGGATTGTTAACTGAACTACAGGCTGTATTTGGATTTTGTTAGTTTTGCAAGCATTTGTTTTTTTCTTTTCAGTGTGTAGTTCTGTGACATTTTGCCACATGTATGGATAAACGAAAACACCACCACAATCAGTATCCAAAACTGTTCTGCAACTGCTAGGAAACTCACTCAGACTACCTCTGTACAGGCAGGCCCCCTCCCGCAGCTCTAAGCCCTGGCAACTTGATCTGTTACCACCACTGTAATTTTGTTCCTAGTAATACTTTCCCATGTTTGAACCAACTGAATGTATTATTTTATCAAACTTAACATTAATAACAAAATAGAACTAAATAACTCTTCAATGCTTTTGTAGTTAAATATGTGTGTGTGCACGCTAATGGATTGACAGGTTGCAATTTTCTTAAGGAGCGAGCTAGGTGGCTCATGTCTGTACAGGCAGGCCTACGTTACAACTACAGTGAAGAAAGATCTTCGGTGGCTCCCCAGGCCCAAGGATGTTTTATGCTGCTGCCTCTGGGGCTCACTCATATGCTTGCTGGCCTGTTGCCTGTGCCAGGGTGAGCTGGGTGCTGCCTGCCCTTTGCTCACCTTGCGCTTGGCAGAGACTTGCTCGTGGTAACGGTCAGAGGAGTCCCCAGGGATCTCGCTGGCCCACAGCGTGATTCCCACCACAGTGTACGCATAGCCAATCACCAGTAAGGGAAGGAAGTAGATCAATACCGTCACGCCGATGTGGTACCTGCAACAAGGTGGGTGAGAGGGGTCAGTCTAAGAAATAATGGTGATCAAGGCTTGACAACTCTCTTTCTCAGCATTTGCCATTAATAAGCTTGGATGGTAAGTCACATCCCAGGGAGGCTTGCCACCCACTTTGGATAGGTGAGTGATATATTAATGGATAAATTAGAGAAAACAAATCTCTTCAACTTATGTTTGTCTTGTGGACTTTTTCCATAAAAATGATTCCTGTTCACCTTGAAGAGAAGAATAAACATTGATGAAAGGGAATTGAATCTGTTGTATACCTGTGACAATTTTATTTGATGTTAAGTTCAATATCGCCAACACACTCTCTCACAAGAAAAGTAACCTTAGTCTGCATTAACAGAAGCATATTCTCTAGAATGAAGGAGGTGATTATACCACTCAGTTCATACCTGTCAGATTATACTTACACTCAATTTTGGCACAGGGATGTAAATCAACTTGTACATTCAGATGAGAACCTCCACAATGGTTGATGAGCCCTAGTCCATTGTATATGACAAATGGATTCACAGATATAAGAATAATTAACTTGAAAGAAGGAGATAAGACTTATTCTAGAACCAGGATCAGTGGGTGAAAGCGACTAAGTGTAAACCACTTTTAAGCTTGGCCCTTAAAAACATATCTCCAGATGGAAGCTGTCTGAATCCCTGAGTCACCTCTTGGAGGACAGATGCCAACTGACTTGAGTTTGACTGGAACATGGACAAGAAATAAACCTTTGCCATGTTAAACCACTGAGATTTGTTACAACAGCACAACTTATCCTACTCTGTTTAAGTCAAGGGTCCTAAATAGGACTTTCAAATAAATTTTTCAAATTTTGAGAAAGGATATTTTTCTCAGGGAGTGTTTGACATGCTTGGCTAGTTTTAGCCCTTTTCTTCTGATGTGAGTTTAGTGAGAGGCCCAGCAATCCTAATAGTAATAATAATAATAATAAGAGCTAATATTTTGGGGGTTTACTCTAAATCACTGTGCTAATAATAATGTTAATGATAGTATTAGCAGCAGACATGGTAGTTAGATTATATTGAGGGAAGTGCACAGTATCAAGCACTTTTCTAGCATTATTTAATCCTCAACACAAATGACTAGGTAGGTACTATCACAATTCCATTTCGTAGGAGAGGAAACTAAAGTTTAGAATTTAATTAACTTTCCTAAATTCATAGGAGGTAAAAAGAGGAGCTGGGATAAGAAGGCAGGACTGTTTCCCCAGAATCAGTTTCTTGTCACTAGAGAGAAGTCACCCAGTGATATTTTCTTCCAGTCTGTTTATGCTTATTCTCTGAAGTGATTTTTTTTCCAAAAAAGGAAAACCCACTTATTCAATTTGTCTTTTAGCAATACAGTTTGTTTTCAGTCACTTCTTTGCAAAGTTCCACAGTTTTACCACTTATTCAGCCTCCTCTGAATAGTAAAATTTGCAACTTGAAGACACTTGAGGAGTTCTTAAGTAACAAACCACAGATTCAGCAAAGCAGCCTGCTGAGCACATGTATTTTGTGCAGACAGGCTGTTTCAGTCTCACCAGGCTTTCCTGGTCCCCTGCAAGTGTTGCCTCCTCTGGGAGCCCTGGGGTCCTCCTGCCACTGTGGCAATGACTGCGTACTGTATTTCGTACCGGATCTCAGTTGCTCTTCCCACTTGCTGTAGACACTGCTTGCAATCAAAGCATTTGGAGACCACAGGGGTAGGGAGGCCCTGAGAATCCCCAGGCTGTGCCTGCCTCTCCCCCTTCAGGGGAAGACTAGCCCTGCCTCATGCAGGCCCATATGTGGTTGGTGATCAAAATCCTTTAGGTGATCTGGCAGCCTGAGTGCTGAGCATCTATGTGGGAGTTGGGGATGTGATGGGAGAATAGCACAGATTGGTCCCGCATGCTCCTTAACCTGGACCAGTGGTTCTAAATTTCAGCCAGCTTCAGGAGCACCCAGAGAGCTTGTATAAATACAGGGGCCTGGACCATACCCAGTTTCCTACTCAGCAGGTCTGGGATGGGCCTGAGAATCTGCTTTTATAACAACTTCCCAACTGACGTTACTGCTGGTCCCAGTTCAGACTTTGAGCATCACTGTCCTGGACCAATGGGTCTCAAGTCCAGAATCACATGGGAATCACCAGGGAAGCTTTTAAAATCGTCATTGCTCAGACATACTTATTTAATTGGTTTGAAAGTGGGATCAGGAAACCACAGTTTAGAAAATTCCCACGTTATTTTGGCATTTAATAAGCACTGAGAACCACCGTTTCAGGTGTACGAGATTTTAATGACTTCACTGAAGTGCATCTTAATCACATTTTCTAGTTTCTATACCTAATGTCAAAGTTTCTTTGAAGTGGGCCTTGCTGACCTGGGAGGGACTGTACTTCCTAGAACTAGCTAATTCCTATAGATAACTTCCACAAGCGTGCTGTTCATACGCAAACCAACAGTCCAAGGCCCATCCCCCCACCGCCTGTTTTCTCAGCAGCTCTTACCTGTGGGATGCTGTCCTGGTGCCTGATCACTCCCGGGACCACCTCAGACAGTTAGGGGTGAGCTACACCCCAAAAGCCCACTGAAATGATTCACACTAGCCAATCATAAACTGTTTACCTTGCCTTGTCCATTCCTTCCCTGGGCACAAAATAAAGGCTTTCCTGTGGTTCAAGTGCTCTCTCTGCTTGTGGCCCTGCATGCATGGGGTGCCCCTTCCTCTTGGGAACCATGAGTAATAAACTATCTTTTCAATGGCAATCATGTCTTGATCTGTTGGCCTTACCATACCTTTAAAATCTACACTTTAAAAATTGAGTGCTCTTTGGAAAAATCATAGATCAGACCATTAGGAAAGGAAAATGCTAAGCCAAATCAGTAAAAATAATTTAATAGCCTTTTTTTAAAAGAAGAGAAAGTGACTTTGTTATTTATTTGAAAACAACAAAAAAGATGGACTTAATTTCAGCTAAAAAAGTGTTACAGTCAGGTAGAGCATTAGCTTGTCCATTCTCTAGCAGGCATAATTAAGAATAACAGGCATATGACCCAGCAATTCCACTTCTAGATTTACACTCAGAAGAATTGAAAACAGGGACTCTAACAGATACTTGCACACCAATGTTCACGGCAGCGTTATTCACAACAGCCAAACGGTAGCAACAACTGAAATGTTCCTCAGTAGATGAATGGATAAAGAAAATATAAGGTATCTATACAATGAAATATTGTTCAGCCTTAAAAAGGAAGGAAATTCTGACATATGGTCCAACATGGATGAACCTTGAGAACATTATGCTAAGTGAAATAAGCCAAATGCAAAAGGACAAATGCTGTATGACTCTACTTAGATGAAATAACTAGAATAGGCAAATTTGTAGAGTCAGAAAGTAGGATAGAGGTTTTCATGGGCTGGGGAGGGAGCTGGGAGTTAATTGTTGAATAGGTACAGAATCTGGAATGATGGAAAAGTTCTGCATACGGATAGTGGTGATGGTGGCACAACACCGTGAATGTAAAATGATAAATTTTATGTTATATATATTACAATAAAACACATCCAGTTTAAGAACCATACTACATTTTAGATGAGCTGGGGTCCTATGTCTAGATTTGCATTCTTCTGCTCCCTCCAGGCACGTCTCAACAAGCTTGCCCTCCAAAATAATAAAACAAGCAAATGAGAAAACCCGTAGGGTTGATCCTTGGCTAAAGATCAAAAGCTAAATGCATCTTCCTACATCCTGCATAACCCCTTTTTCATAGAAATTGCAAATGCTCAGTATAAACAATGCCCAAGTTATTGGAAAATGTACATGACTGTAGAATATCATGTAGAAATGAAGGGGATTCCATTATTGGAATATATGAACATAAATACATCTCTTCCATCTTTATACCTTCTTGGAGAGAAGTTTTGCCATGTCCTTGTGATTAATTAGAGATAACCTTGTTATTAAATTTTTTGCCAAAATCATTATTTTAGAGAACTGGCCAATGGAATCTAGTATAACCTTATTTTATGTGGCTTCATGCTTTTTCCCCCCACTTTCAACTCTAAGGTTCCCTAAGTTCTCAATAGGCAGGATTTTATCAGCTCTCAGAATTAATATCTGCCTTGGGAGAAGAGATCAAGGCTCAGGGATAGGCCATAAGTGAGCTAGAGAAAGAACCTGGGGTGGTCTCAAGGGATTGGGACAGAAGGGACCACTGGGCTCCCTCTGGATGAAATATATGCATTGATACTGATCATTAAGTCCTGCCAGTAGACTTATCAGTACTTCCAGAAGGAAAGTGTGCACAATTTCATGTCTTTGTTTTCTCTAGGTCACTGCTCTAAGCAGTGCATGGGGCTTGACACATGTTATAGGATAAACTTGCTGGATACAGACTGTGTAACCCCAAATCCTGCAGATTCCCCTGCCTTTAAAGCCTTAATACATCAATGCTCACTAATCCAGGCTTACTTATATCCATAGATGGAATTACTCTTGCTTAAGCATCAACATTTCCAGTGTCTGAAATAATCCTCAGCATTTGAAATCAACATAGATGGTTTTATCAAATAGTATCTAGACTGTCTTCCAGTGAACTTCGCGGAGACTCTAGGTGACTTAGGGTGGGGGAAGAAGGAGGCCAAGAGGGCAGGGCTCTTGGTTCCTCATCTTCACTAATGAGACAGCTCTGCTTTGCTGGGTTGATACATTGACTTTCCTGGATAATTTCCTTTGATAGGGGTACTGGTAGTAGATGTCAGATGGTCCAGTAAAGCTGAAAAGCACTGACATCATCCCAACCCTCATCCAGTGCCTTAACCTTCTCTGCAGTATGCATTACCACATAATCATCCATCTTCTTGAGCACCCCCTGAACCATGCTGCTCACTAGTTCTAAAGCCAGTTCCATCAGTGATACCCTGCTTGTTAGAGATGCAGACTCTCCAGTTCCACCCCAGATGGACCAAGTCAGAATGTGCATTCAACAGGACTACCTGTTGATTCATATGCAAGTTCAAGTTGGAAGCACAGAGCTCTCAATCTTGGATGCAAACTGGCATCACCTGGGGAGGTTTGAAAATTCCAGTGTGTGGATCCCACACTAGAGCTTCTGATTTAAAATTGGCTGCAGTGTATCCTGGGCATCAGTATCTTAGATGTGCCCAGGTGGTTCTTCTGTGCAGCCGGGACTGAGAGTCATTGACATTGAGCTTCCTGCTGCTGGAGGCTGTGACGGACACAGCTCTCCTTAAACTGAGTGAAAACCTGTGTCCCTGTAGCTTTCACTGCATCATCTTAGGTCCCAAGCAATAAGCCAGATCCTCTCCTGGGATGTCCCTGCAGACTTGAGGTGGTGGGAGCATGCCCTTCTCGGGAGCCTCTTTATATCTTGGACTTCCCGGCTGCCTTCCTTTGATAGGGGCTGAGCAGCCTCATCCTTTTGCCTTTCTGGGAGTGCACCTCAGGCTGTCTCAGAGTACCGTGCTAGATATCTGCTTGGCTTTTTACTTCCTGCGAAAATGGTCTCCTTTGCAGGTATACATGCTTTCCTTGTAGTAAGAGGAAGAAAGATCCATACAATTCTTGGTTCACTTTTACTTCCAGGCATTCATCCAAGCACTAGAGCCCTTGCAGTCCTTTTGGAGACAGACCAACTCTGCACCTACTGATAACAAATTCAGCAAGAATTTATTTAGACCTACTATATACCTCATCCCAGCTCAGGGCTGGGGGTTCCAAGGCTTTGGTCTCTTCTCCAGGAGCTTGATCTCTGTGGGACAGAGAAGTACCAGAGTGTGTGACATGGGAAGTGACTGGCAGTGGTTACCTCTTCAAGGGGATGAAGATGCCAAGAAAGGGTATCAGGGGATCTTTACAAATACATATGAAATACAAAAATATATAGATATTTAAAAATTCCCTGAATATAACAGGTGTTTTCTCACCAAGTGCACAGAGAGCAGTGGGAATGCAGAAATGAGACAGTCAGCCATGCTGGTCAGTGAGGCATCCTGATGGAGGTGTTGCTTGGCTAGGTCCTGATAGTCAAGCAAGAAGGGGCATGACAGGTTGGGAAAAGAGCAGGTGCAAAGGCACTAAGGGAAGATCTTGGCATGATGAGACTCCTGTGGGTCTGGGCCGACTGGATCGTGGTGGCAGGAGGAAGTGTCAGGAGACTTGGCTGGAATGGTAGACAGAAGCCACACCTTGAAAGGGTATTTTATGAGAGGCTGGTGTTTGTAATTTCCTCTGAAGGTAATGGGAAACCATGAAATGGTTTATACAAGGGAGTGACATGATCGGATACTTGTGCTCTGGCTGTGGTGGGGCAGCGATAGAGGAGCTCAAGGCTGGAGGAGCAAGCTGGTGGGTGCTGTGCTGGGCTCTACGCAGGGAGTGACAGTGAGCTGAGCCACAGCCACCGCAGAATGGGGGACGGGGAGGAGACGAGGGCTCCTTGGGAGCTGTGCCTGGGAGGAAGAGCCAGCAGGCTGAGGGATGGAGAGTGGGGCAGTGAGGCGGTAGGCAGTGGGTAAGCAACCAGTGGACTCTGTTCTTAAAACCCTGGGCCATGAAAGGGAAGGGTTAGAGGGCAGAGGAAGACATCTGTGTGTTTGTTTGACAAGGTAAGGGATAAGGGAGCCTCTGTCCCCTCACCTGCTTATTACCCAGTCCTAGTGTTGTGAGTGCATGTCCTCCCTGTTCTACAGAGAGGGGCCAGGATTGAACTTCTGTCACTAACTCTGGGCAAAAATGCCCCCCAAGTTGGCCTCTCTCAGGATGAGCTGACCAATTAAGGCAGACGCCCAAGCCCACGCATTTAATTCATAGAAAATTGGGTTCACAAAATCCCCTCTCCCAAATGTCACTGCTGTGACATTCAGTTCCCAGGGGTGAAGCAGCAGGAAATGCAAAGCACAGTCTTTCTGCATCAATTCCTCAAGCTCATGAGTCACATTTTGTGGGTCCTTTTTGGAAGTATGTGCTTGACTAGATGATGTGGTCAGAGCCCAAGGAAACACTTCAAAGAAAAATAACTGAGGCTTTAAAGGATGTTAGGAGCCATTGGCACATGAAGCAAGAAGCCCTCTTGATGGAGGCCCCTAAGGAGTGTGCCTAGCATCTGCTTGGATGCAGGGCCACAAATGGTGTCCTTACCATAAGTACTGACATTCATTGTGATTTGAAAATATGACAAGCATTAAAGAAAATCTTCGAAAGTTCCTATAATCCCACCACCTAGGAAGGCACTCAGATAAAATTAACATCTGCATATATCTATAAGCACACATACACTCATATTTGTACATACAAAAATATATTTTAGGTCACTTTGAGAACTTAACTCTATGTCACAGTCATCTTTTTATGTTAACAAATATATTTCTATAACATAATTTCTAAGGGCTGTAATAATATCCCATTTTATGGCAGTACATGGGTATTTAGCCAGTCTTCTAAGTTGGGCATTCGAGTTATTTACAATGTTATATTATTTAATTGATTGTATAATTAACATCTTCAAATATGTTTTTGCTCTCATTCCTCTTTCCCAAGGATTAATTAGTCAGAATTAAAGTGTTTTCAAGGGTTTGGTATATATTTTCACTTTTCAGAAAATATTTGCCAATTTATACCACCAGCCACATCTCATGAGATTCCCCTTTACTCTGCATGGCTGCACCGGGCATTAGTTTGTCTTTGAGTCTTTGACAACATGATAGTTTAGACATGGTTCCCTGCTTTACTTTGAAAATGTTTGATTCATTGGAAATTGGGATTTTATAATTATGCTTTTTATTCACTTTCATTTCTTGTGAATTGACTACTTGTATAATTTACTCAGTTTTACACTGGGGTGTTCATGTTACTCCTTTGTAAGAACTGTTCTGGCTTCTGTCTATTCTATTATGCTTAGAATGGCCTTTTCAATACCAAAATCATGAAAACATTCACCTATACTTCCTCCCTGCTTATTTATTTGATTATTTGCATTTAACCATTCAGTCTATCAGGGATTTATTCTGGTGAGTGTTATAAGCAAAGACTCCATGTTTATTTTCTCCAACAATTGTTTACAACTTTCCCAGCACCTTTTGGGCACCCCATCCTGTCCTCGCTGATTTGAAGTTGCGCTTATGCCACTCACATCTACGCCTGGCTCTGTTTCTGGACTTTTCTGTTTCCTTGCACTAATCCTTCTTTCTGGCATCAGTTCCAGAGCATTTCAGTTTTTGTGGCTTTATAGTACATTTAAAAAAAAAATCTGTGGCTATGCAAATCTCTTATTGTTTTACTTGGTTCCCCAAAGGAAATATCTCCAGACCTGCATATTTCTTATATAGAGGGCCAGAGATGGTTTTGGTTATTTGCAACCAGGCTTGCAGCTTCCCAGAAGATATCAGAGGGTAAATTAACTGGCTTATCCCAGCATCGACTCTCATGATGAAACCTAGTGGTGGCTGCTATTGATCTGTCCAGGGCCTGATGTTCATGTTTCAGATACTTTTTGGTTGGCTCTCTCAGGCAAATAGAAAGATCCTGAAGAGACTGTGTTGCCAGGAATGGCTGCAGAGTTTGGAAATGTTCTAGCAAGAAATATTTAAAGACTGCATTCCACTAGAAAGAAACTAAGGTCCCGCCCTCACACCCCTCCTCCTTCCAGTCTGTTTAGGAACGGGTGGGGGGGGGGGGGAAATGCAGTAGAGGCAGGTGGCTAATATTCCTGTCTAAACTTTTTATTTGGTTTATATGTTAAAGAAAAACCAATGCCTGAGTTACGAAGCTTCTATAGGCTTGAATATTGCATCTGTTAGATGGCCCTTGATTTGGCTGAGGACCTTATTGTGTATTGGATTAAGAAAAGACAGGCCAGAAGCCTAATTTGGGGTAGGGTGAAAATGGTAAACTGGTCTCTTAGGGGAAAAAAATATCAAGAGTACAGGTATCAAGGGGGATGGATGAAATAGGTGAAGGGCATAAAGAGGTATAAACATCCACCTATAACAAATTAGTCACAAGGATGAAGTACAGCATAGGAAATAGAGTCAATAATATTGCAATAACTTTGTATGTTGGCAGATGGCAGTCATGCTTATGCTGGTGAACATCATCACCAAAGTACTGTCGAATCACTCTGCTGTACACTTGAAACCAATCTAATGTTGTATATCAACTATATTTCAATTAAAAAGTACAGGTGCCAAGAAAGATGAGAGACTAGGCTGGAGAGTGAGAGTGAGAGCGCCTGGGCCGCACGATTGGAAGCAGGCACTTGCAGAAGGACATAGCCAGCAATAAATTTCCCGTGGTGAGAGGACTGCTCAGCGCACTGCAAGGCACGGTGGTATCCAAAGGTGAATTCAAGACAGCACAACCCCGTCCTGTGCTGTAATTCTCTGCTTGCTCTAATGGCTCCCCAAGTCTCCTGTAATGTATGCCCTCACCTGACTACTCCATGTCTCTGGGGCTTGGAGGAAATGGAGGAGGAGGGCTGGTTTCCTGAGTGGAGCCAAGCCGGCGGCCGGAGATGGTGGTGGCTCCAAGATGCCGTTGCGGGCTGACGTTCCTACCTTGGATGGAGTAGAGGATGTGGTAGAGAGCGAGACCTTTCAGAGAGCAGGGAGGCAGAGAGGGAGTCCCTGTATCTTTACTCTGCTCGCTGGCCAACCTCCGCAGTATGGCAGATGACATCAGAGCACGTGGATATTCCCGGAATCCCCACGGTAGCTCTAGAAGCCCCAGCCAGGCACGGGGTCCAAATATTGAAGTCGCAACGTACAGCTGCCACCAGGTGGCGCCAATCAGTATTTCATTTAGGCTGCTAGCATTTTGCAGTAACCCTGCGAAAAGGCAGCGTGCATTTTATGTGCTTGGATTCATTGTACGCTGCATATGCCACCCCCAGTCCACCCCAAAACGGGTGTTACGATGCCATTTTCCAGTACGCACCTTAGTCCAGTCTTTACCAATGTCGCATGAGCTTCGTGCATCTCTGGATTATTACAACCCTATTGAGAACAAGACTGAATTTTATCTTTGACATGTTTTCTCTGAGTATCAGTGGTCACTCGTGAATGTTTTGGTGATATAACTCAGCCCCCCCCAGAAAGTTCTTAACTCTACTGTGCTATGCTCTGCTTAAGGCTGGCTTGCAGCCTTGTCAATGCAGCGAAATACCCCTTGCTGGATGTGCATCCGGGTGTGGGCTGAGCTTCTGCTCTGGCTGTTGTAGCCTGTGATGAACATGGAGCTGAGGATGTATTTGGCAGAACTGAAGCTTGTACTGTATCATTGTGTTGAGCATTTAAAATACAATTAATTGTGGTGGGCCATTGTTTAAAAACTGCTTTGATTAGTGCCAACTGATACCAGTAAACATTTCCTGATATAAGTAAGTTGCACCATAAATGGTAGTGTTAGTCTTTACATTCCCTCTAGTTCTTGGGGTCTGGAAAACACTTAAAATAATCAAAACAGTCCCAGTCACAATAGCCAGTCCCCTCATGTTGAGTGCCCACTTTCCTTGCTGTGCCCAGAAACTATTTCCTCTCTTTGAGGCAAATTTTAACACAATACTCACTAACAAATGGCCAGTTAGTGGCCATTTTTCTTTTCTTTTGATAAGATCTGATGAAATCTTGTATCAAGTGTGGTATATAAACAGCCATTGGCTTGTAGAAGATGTAGAAATTTCACCTTTTCAATGTGGAGTGGTTTCATTGTAAATATGTTTCTGGAAAGTGGATTCAACTTCATCTCATTACCTCTGGGAGTTGGGGTAAGAGAAAGATAATGCTAATCCCATTTTAAATTGAAAAATTAAGGTTCAGGGATGGTAATTGCCTTGTTGAAGCCACTCAGGGTTGAAATGGGAATAGAAAACAAATCTGTCCTTTTCTCACTTCAACTCTGCATTTTTTTTCTTTCTGCCCAGATGAACTCAGAAGCATGGAGAAATATCATTCAAAGCAGAAAAACCACCATTTTTCAAGAATAAACACATACATCAAGAACAAAAATTATCCACAGCATTTAACAATGACAGATAATTCACTGAAAAATACATAGCTTAAAATATCAGACCCAGAATTCGATTCTGTCTACATGGGTGACTTGGAACGTGGCCAGATCTCGGATTCCATGTTATGCCTGGGCTCATTCTTGTATTTCTATAGCCGTTTCCTGTCTTGCACCCTGAGCCCAAAGAGACTCTCAGTTGGCTAAAATATGTGGGAAAGACAAACACCCTACTTTCTATTCCTTAGCCAGAAGTTTCTCAGCATAGACAATAGACCATTACGCTGTGAGCCACACAGGCTGCCAGTCTATAGTTTCTATTAACAAATTGAGCAAGGCAATTTATGTGCCGCACAAGAAATTATCAAGGAGACCACATAAATCAGCGTGAAGTCTGCTGCGAGTTGTATGTGAGAGGACAAATGTTTTTAACGTGGGAATGTTGACAGGTTTTCCAAGCTAGCCAAGGAGAACCTAATAAATTCTAGACCATCTTTTATGCAATCTCCGCCTCTTACAAAAAAAGTGTATTTATTGTTGGAAGAAAACCTGAGCTGATTTCTACAATAGACAGAAGATCCACGTGGATTGGATGGGGAAAGGTTTCCTTTGGGGAGGGTATGAGGAGAGTAGAGGGGAGGTGAGGAGAAAGGGAATTTTTTGTAGATATTGCTGTGGACGATTGGTTACTTTTTAATGGAGTTCCTGCTTTATTACTTTTGCCTATTAAACGAGGCTTCCTAAACTTGACTGCTTAGATGCTGAATCATGTAGGCTTTGGCTTTATAAGGGTTTTGACTTTATAAGGGTTGCATGCATATTGTTCACAAAGTTACCTGTTCAGGTTGGGGACTGGCCCTGTGTTGAGGTAGCACCTTCAGTTATGATGAGGAAAATGTGACAGAAGGAGCCGTAGAGTTGCTACCCAATTGCTAATGAACCCCCTAATTTGTACTGGAGTCTGGGGATATAGTGGCCAAAAAAAGGGACATCGTCCTGTCCTGGAGAAGCTTATATAGTGGAGAAGACAGATTATGGACAAATATGCCAACAACTAAATGTAAAATCATAAATCTGTTAAGTGTGCCAAGGAACCAGTTGGGGAGGTGGTAGGGAGTCCCAGAGGCTCACACTCAGCAGACTCTCTGAGGAGGTGACCTGAAGGGTGTGGCAGCCACACAAAGGGGCAGGGTGGGGGGTCCTTGCAGAGACAAGGGCAGGCAGAAGGCCCTGGGCCCAGACGAGCTGGGCACACTGAGGAGCTGAGAGGAGGATTTGGTAGCCGGAGGCGGGGACTGAGGACCATGAGAAGTGGGCAGGGCTGCAGGCTACAGGGCGCTGTAGGTCATGCCCTCGGGAGTTGGACCTCCACTTGAAGTGCCAAGGTAAGTAGCTGAAGGGGTTATGCAAGAAGGGCTGTGATCCAGCTTAAATTTGGGTGTATGTGTCAGGCGTGTAGTGTAGATACACAAGCCTGGGCCCAGGTGAGAGGCTGCACTTTCTTCTGGACAAGACAGGTTGGAGGCTGGAACCAGAAGGCTGTATTGGTTAGGGTTTCCCAGAGAAAGAAACAGCACCAATAAGATAAGGTGTGTGTGTGTGTGTGTGTGTGTGTGTGTGTGTGTGTAGAGATTTATTTTAAGGAACTGGCTCATGCAATTGTGGGAGCTGGCTCATCTACATTACGGGGAGTGTCATCACTTTACTTAAAGTCAACTCACGTAAATGTTAATAACATGTACAAAATATCTTCACAGCAACATCTAAACTAGTGTTTGACTAGTAGCCCAGCTACAGTGACACATAAAATTACCCATCACAAGGTACAGCTTGGAGGGAGAGGGCTGGGAAAACTAAGGATATGAACTGGAGACAGAATAGACAGGACTAGCAGATGAGGGGTGGGTGCAGGGGGTGAGGGATGCCCCCAGGCACAGCCTTGGACTCAGCCCTGCTGCCCTCTTCCCTTGGTGAGGATCTCCAGCCCCACACATGCCTTGTATTTAGGAAGCACAGGGCTGTGGGGGAGAGGGCATCTTGGTTGAAATGTTATTCCAACGTGGCAATAATCCTGTTGGAGAGGCAGCCCAGGTTGAATTGGTGTAAGGAGGGTACAAGTGTCTTTTATTTGGTAACTAAATAGTCCCTGTTATAGTGCTTACAAGGGCTAGAGAGATACCTACTACTGATGGGCCTGCAAATAACAATAATAGTAATAATAATAATAACCACCACTGCCGCTGTCATATTAACAGCTGACACTGACAGTGTTTGCTATGTGCAGGCACTCTTCTAAATGATTTATATTTATCACCTCTTTCATGCCTCCCAGCTGTAAACTCTGTTGTATGGATGCTAAAACTCAGGCACAAAGGTTGCAAAGCACTTAGGCACCACGGCACTCAGCACCACTCCGGGACACCCTTCACAGTGACTATAGTGTAATAGCACCCCCTGGAGTTGTGCAGTGCAGTTCACTGTGACAGGGTTTAATAACTGGCTCAAGAATGCTGTGTTGTAGAGGTTAGCTTTGCTCTGGGTGGAAGGATTGTGAAACTATGTGAGAAGGAATGACACACGTATGGCATATATATGTTTTTTACTACATGTATGTGTTATTTGTACAGTTAAAAAAATAGCCATTTTCTTTTGGAATATTTCAGATTTAAAGGGAAAAGTTAAGAAGATAATACAGAGCATGTCCATGTACTTCAAAGCCAGTTTATCCTACTATTAACATCTTATTAGTATGGTGCACCCTTAATGTCACACTTAATGAACCATATTGATGCCTTACTATTAGCAGAAGCCCAGATTTTGCTTATTTTTGATGACCTTAACAGTTTTGAGGATACTGGTTAGATGTTCTGTAGAATGTCCCCTAGCTGGGACTTGTCTGATGTTTTTCTTGTTATTAGACTGGGGGTGTGGGTTCTGGGGAGGAAGACCACAGATGTACAGCGACAATCTCACATCACATCCATGACAGTGTGCATGGTGTCGACATGACAAGTCCTGTTGATGTTGACTTGGATCACCTGACTGAGGAGATGTTTGTCAGGAGTACCCGCTCTAAACTGCTCTCTCCCACCTTCCCCCTTTCCACACTGTGCTCTTTGGAGAAAGTCACTGTGCACAGCTCACCCTACAGTGAGTGAAATCATTCCTACTCTACGGAAGAGGAAACCAAGACACTGGTCTCCAAAGATCATCCAGCAGATCTCAAACTAGACCCTAAATCTCGCGTCTCTAAGTCTCAAGTATTTTCCAACCACACACATTTTCTGCTCTCTGCTGCTCCCCGAGGCCTCTGGGTAAGTTTCGTGGGTTCAAGAGCTCCTGCTCATTGAATCCTCACAAGCACCAGAGAAGATGGCTGCGGCTGCATCTTTATCTGCACTTGGCCAGGGAGGAAGCTGAGACACCAAGAGTGACTTACCCATCTGTGGCAAGTGTGAGGGTGTGTGTGGGCCGCACGTGGACTCTGCTGCCTGACTCCGTGGGCCCCGCACTTTGGCCCTCCACTGCAGAAGCCACAAACCACCCCCAAAGGTCAAATTATCTCACCACCTGTTTTCATATGGTTTGTGAGTTAAGAATGGTTTTTACATTTTTAAATGGTTGAAAAAAATAAGATTGATTAATTCATGGCATATGAAAATTATATGACATTCAAATTTCAGTGTCCATAAATAAAATTGTCTTGGAACACAGCCATGCCCATTTGTTTAATCATCGTCAGTGGCTGCCTTCAGGCTTCAGTGGCCAAGAGAGTACAGTGTGACACAGATGGCAGGGCCTGCAAAATATTTACTACCTTGCCTTTTAAAATGTGCCAATCCCTGCTCCACTGACCTGCAAGGAGACGAGGTGAGTTACAACCGTGGCAGGGGAAGGCTGCACAGGCCAGTGCTGTGCTTTCATGGTCTTATGCTCCTGGGATGCCCTGCCTTCTGGCACCAATCCAACTCCTACTTTGCTTCAAGGTCCATTTCCTGCTTCTGGGAGTTTCTCTGGTCTTCATAATCCCTCCTGTTCCTGCGATCTCCCAGACAACTTAACACCTACTTAATTTTTGATTACTTGATGTTTTGTGCAGTTCTGCGTTCTTTACCCATTAGCTTGAAGTTATCTGCAAGCTCATGAAAGCAGAGACCACAGGTCTCTGTCTTCTCCAGTCTCTACATTATCAACTACAGATTAAGTTTTCCAAAACCCAGCTCTGATCTTCGATACAAATGACCTTCCTGTTTAGGCTTCCAAGTGCCTACCAGATTAATATGAACTCCTTAGCCCAACACTGAAAGCTCTCTTTATAATATCACCCTCAGTCTCCACTCTTACCTGTTAACACGTGCCCAGATTAATGCTTGGAACGAAGTGGCTGCTCAGGAAGTGTGCCCTCGTGCCCACCCCACTTTGCTTCCTCCTATGCTCTTAGCACAGTGGGAGAGAACTGGGAACAGGCCACTGGACTTGGCAATGATGACATCATGCAAGAGCAATTTTAAGTGTCAGGCTGAGGACAAACCCCAGATAGCAGGAAAAAGGAGCATGTTAATGCAAAAATAACTGCAGCAAACAGTGTAGACATTTGTGCTGAGAAGGAGGGGACAGTGTGGCAACCAGGAGGCCAGGGTTTAGTCTGGGGAGCACTGTGTGCGCTTGTGGGTGAAAGACAGGAGTCAGTGGCAATATGAGGAAGGGTTAGGTAGGCATAGCTCAGAAGGCGCAGGAAGAGGGCTCAGGTTCAGAGAGGGGAGTGAGGAAAGAAAGTTTCTGTCTTCTCAGTGAGGTTGACTTGAGTCACACAACGAGTCAAGGATGTGGGAAAGGATCAGATACTGAGGGAACAGGCCCCAGGGAGGTGGCTGATGACATCCGCAAGAGACATGCAGGAAGGCTGTTGAATGGCATGAATCACTATGGCCACAGTGAGTGTGGTTTGCTGACCTTCACTAGTGCTCCCGAGAGACCCAGGCATGCAAGGTGGGAAAGCTGAAGTGGGGGATGGGCCGTGGAGACTGCAGAAGACCTCGGGGACAAGCCCCGGTGAGCACGTGTATTGGGCTGCCCTTGATTTAGCACCAAGTGCAGTCTGGGAAGTCACTGTGTGTGACTTTGCATAATGCCTGCACCACTTCTGTTAAGGTGGGGTTTCATCGCCTCAATTTAATTCTGAAATTAAATTTGAGGTTCAAAGAAGTTCTTAACCAATGTCACAGGGAAGCAGGTGGTTTGAGCTGGGATTTTAACCTAGATCTTTTGTTTCTTTTTTGACTCTACCATTCTGCCTTTATCTATGGAAATGGTGGCCCAAGAGGTCCCAGAGCACATGGATAAGGGGTAAGTGAAGCCATGAAGGGTTAAGAGACTCTTTAGTACCCTCATTTCTATCAAATCACATATCCTTGCTCATTGCGACACCCTTCACGGAACCCCTCCTGGCCTGCCCGGGCACATGGGTGGCACCTGTGCTCTGCTGAATTTGAGTAAAGCAGGGTCCTAAGGGTTCCAGTGTCCACCTAGGGAAACCATGGGTGGATGCGTGGAGCAGGTCACTCCTTGGTTTTCCTTTCCAGTCTCAGAAAATCAGGAGTGGGAAGGGGACCAGTGAGGGTCCAACCTCAGGACCCCTTTGCTTTTTACCATGTCTGTCCAGCAAGACCCCTGCTGTGGACTGAATCTGTATCCCCCAAATTCTTATGTTAAAACCCTAGCCCCCAGTGGGATGGTACTAGGAGGTGGCGCCTTTGGGAGTTTTGCCCTCATTACAAGAAGCTCGGCAGAGGTCTCTTCCCACCATGTGAGGATGCAGCAGGAAGGTGGCCCTCTGCAAACCTGGTAGAGGGCTCTCACCAGGAAGGGACTGGCTGACCTTGACCTTGGACTTCCCAGCCTTCAGAACCGTGAGAAACAGATGTGTGTCGTTCAAGCCTCCTAGTCTATGGTGGTTTGGTACAGCATCCCAAACTGGCCGCGACAGCCAGATTAATTCCCGACCCCCTCTGAGTAAATCCTCTGGCAAAAACCTGTTTTGGTGCCAACTTGACAAAAATGACAAAAAATGTTTTTAGAGATGGGGAAGAAGGCGTCTTCCTGGGTCTAGAAAGAGAAAGACAAGAGATTTTTTCCCATCATATGTAAACCCATTTGCTGTCTTGGGTCTCCATGGCAGCTGTTCTTAGACAGAAGGTGTGAAAAAAAAAAATCACTGTGGGCATGCTTTTAGAATACTGATTCCTGAACCCTATCCCGGAGGTCCTGAGGGAGGGCCTGGGCATCTGAATTTTACCAACTGCCTTGGTGATTCTGGTATGGGGGCCCCCACCTCATGGGAAGAAAACTGTTCCAACAGAGAATCCAAATTCACTGGCTTAAGACAGTTTAAGTCCTAATGGCCTTTAGTTTAGGGCAGTTGTCTGAATTCTTCCTTAGAGACAGACTCACCAGTGCACTTTGCTGCAGTTTGGAGGAAAAGGGTGTCTGTGGAGCGCAAAGGTGTCCAGTTGGCTGCCAGGAGACCCCCTAAAGGGCATTCACCTTGATGAGCTCTCCAGGGCAGGGGCTGGTCCAGTCTTGGAGCCCCTGAGCCCTCCTCGTCAGCATGCAGAGCCTTAGCACTGGCATGCTAACCAAGCTCTTAGGAACCTGGTTTGTAAACCACCTTCAGCTAAGCAAATGGGATGTTGGCACTGGCCTAATCAATAGGCTGCAGATCACTTCATCAGATTCAGCCCTAGGAGGTTTGGTTGGCTGAATCCAGGGCCTCCTGGCATCAGGCTCACAGAGCCTGGAAGCAGGTGCACCCCCCTCCGCAGTGAGCATCTACCTGTTGGGATGGACACACCTGCTTTGGAGGGGACATCCCAACCTTTGTACATTGTCTGGCACACACCTGGCATCCTGAAGATGGCTTGCAAGGCAAAGCCAACTTCAGGACTCCTTTGCCCAAGTTTTTTTTTTTTTTTTTTAATAATTATTTTTTATTGAAGGGTAGTTGACACACAGTATTACATTACATGAGTTTCAAGTGTACAACACAGTGGTAGAACATTTATATACATAATTCTAGGTTCCAGCTATCACCCTACCAAGCTGTTACAATATCTTGACTATATTCCTTATGCTATACATTACATCCCGGTTACTAATTTATTTTACCATTGGAAGTCTGTCCTTCTTTTTTTTTTTTTTTTTTTTTGTGAGGGCATCTCTCATATTTATTGATCAAATGGTTGTTAACGACAATAAAATTCTGTATAGGGGAGTCAATGCTCAATGCACAATCATTATTCCACCTCAAGCCTAATTTTTGTCAGTCTCCAATCTTCTGAGGCATAACAAACAAGTTTTTACATGTAGAACAAATTCTTACATAATGAATAAGTTACATAGTGAACAGTATAAGGGCAGTCATCACAGAAACTTTCGGTTTTGCTCATGCATTATGAACTATAAACAGTCAGTTCAAATATGAATACTCATTTGGTTTTTATACTTGATTTATATGTGGATACCACATTTCTCTCTTTATTATTATTATTTTTAATAAAATGCTGAAGTGGTAGGTAGACACGAGATAAAGGTAGAAAACATAGTTTAGTGTTGTAAGAGAGCAAATGTAGATGATCAGGTGTGTGCCTGTAGACTATGTGTTAATCCAAGCTAGACCAGGGCAATAAAACATCCACGTATGCAGAAGATTTCTCTCAGAACGGGGGGGTGAGGTTCTAAGCCTCACCTCTGTTGATCCCCAATTTCTCACCTGATGGCCCCCCTGCGACTGTGCCTGTCTTAGGTTGTTCCTCCCCTGAGGAATCTTACCCGTCTCTGGCTAACCAGTCATCTTCCGGGGCCATACAGGGAAATGTGAAGTTGGTAAGTGAGAGAGAAGCCTTATTGTTTGAAAAAGTTAGCTTTTTACTTCTTTGCATATTTATGCCCTGTGGCTTCTATGCCCAGCATTTGTCTTGAGGTATCTTTACCACTTGGAAGAATTATGATACTCGGTAAATTTGATATGAGGCACGAATTCTATTTAAGGGTTGTAATTAGGAAGGAAGAAGAAAAGCTATAGAAGTAGCAGGCGGAAGAAAACATGGGAAGATTGATTATTTCTTTGATATATCTTCTTGTAGAGTAACTTGAGCATGTATAGGTTTTAAGCTACTACTTAAATTGCGCACACACATTAACATAATAGGAGTATAGTTACATAACCAAAGCATATCTGTAATTACCAGCCATCTCCAGTGAAACCAAGAAAACCAGTTAGGCACCTTAGGCATTTGTGAAAACTTATCTATGATATGGTGGATATTGTCCAACTGAACTTGAACAGTCTGAGAGAAATCAGACAAATTAAAACAACCCATTCCTGGGGAATGTTCACATGCCATATGTTCTTTTAACAGTAAATAGTTTGTAGTTGTAAGACTTTGGAGCGCTACAATTTGCACTTCTCCAAATTCTTGGTTGAGTTAAAACAGTATAGATCCAGTCCAATTTTGTTGTTTTACTGTATGCACAGGCCAGCTTAGATATCTCCTTCCTCATTCCCATGGCAAGTCCAGGAACTGGTGGGATGACTGCATCTACAGCTGTAGCAGTGCGTGGATCTTTGTTGGGGTTTTTTGATGATCATCTTCTGGCATGAGTCTTCCAGAGAGTGCAGATGTTGGAAGTTCTTTTTCATATCGTATCTTAGTTCATTTTCGGGGTAGCCCAATTAGGCTTTGATCCTCTGTATAAACACAAACAGACCCTTTGCCTACACTTTTATATGCCCTTTATACCCTTGTGTAGAACTCGTTGGAGGTTACCACACAGGAACTGCCCTTTTTTTTTTTTTTTTTTTTTTTTTTTGCTATCACTAATGTACACTTACATGACGAATATTATGTTTACTAGGCTCTCCCCTATACCAGGTCTCCCCTATAAACCCCTTTACAGTCACTGTCCATCAGCATAGCAAAATGTTGTAGAATCACTACTTGCCTTCGCTGTGTTGTACAGCCCTCCCTTTTCTCCTACCCCCCCATGCATGTTAATCTTAATACCCCCCTACTTCTCCCCCCCTTATCCCTCCCTACCCACCCATCCTCCCCAGTCCCTTTCCCTTTGGTACCTGTTAGTCCATTCTTGAGTTCTGTGATTCTGCTGCTGTTTTGTTCCTTCAGTTTTTCCTTTGTTCTTATATTCCACAGATAAGTGAAATCATTTGGTATTTCTCTTTCTCCGCTTGGCTTGTTTCACTGAGCATAATACCCTCCAGCTCCATCCATGTTGCTGCAAATGGTTGGATTTGCCCTTTTCTTATGGCTGAGTAGTATTCCATTGTGTATATGTACCACCTCTTCTTTATCCATTCATCTATCGATGGACATTTAGGTTGCTTCCAATTCTTGGCTATTGTAAATAGTGCTGCAATAAACATAGGGGTGCATCTGTCTTTTTCAAACTTGATTGCTGCATTCTTAGGGTAAATTCCTAGGAGTGGAATTCCTGGGTCAAATGGTAAGTCTGTTTTGAGCATTTTGATGTACCTCCATACTGCTTTCCACAATGGTTGAACTAACTTACATTCCCACCAGCAGTGTAGGAGGGTTCCCCTTTCTCCACAGCCTCGCCAACATTTGTTGTTGTTTGTCTTTTGGATGGCACCCATCCTTACTGGTGTGAGGTGATACCTCATTGTAGTTTTAATTTGCATTTCTCTGATAATTAGCGATGTGGAGCATCTTTTCATGTGTCTGTTGGCCATCTGTATTTCTTTTTTGGAGAACTGTCTGTTCAGTTCCTCTGCCCATTTTTTAATTGGGTTATTTGTTTTTTGTTTGTTGAGGCGTGAGAGCTCCTTATATATTCTGGACGTCAAGCCTTTATCGGATGTGTCATTTTCAAATATATTCTCCCATACTGTAGGGATCCTTTTTGTTCTATTGATGGTGTCTTTTGCTGTACAGAAGCTTTTCAGCTTAATATAGTCCCACTTACTCATTTTTGCTGTTGTTTTCCTTGCCCGGGGAGATATGTTCAAGAAGAGGTCACTCATGTTTATGTCTAAGAGGTTTGTGCCTATGTTTTCTTCCAAGAGTTTAATGGTTTCATGGCTTACATTCAGGTCTTTGATCCATTTTGAGTTTACTTTTGTATATGGGGTTAGACAATGGTCCAGTTTCATTCTCCTACATGTAGCTGTCCAGTTTTGCCAGCACCACCTGTTGAAGAGACTGTCATTTCGCCATTGTATGTCCATGGCTCCTTTATCAAATATTAATTGACCATATATGTCTGGGTTAATGTCTGGATTCTCTAGTCTGTTCCATTGGTCTGTGGCTCTGCTCTTGTGCCAGTACCAAATTGTCTTGATTACTATGGCTTTATAATAGAGCTTGAAGTTGGGGAGTGAGATCCCCCCTACTTTATTCTTCTTTCTCAGGATTGCTTTGGCTATTCGGGGTCTTTGGTGTTTCCATATGAATTTTTGAATTATTTGTTCCAGTTCATTGAAGAATGTTGCTGGTAGTTTCATAGGGATTGCATCAAATCTGTATATTGCTTTGGGCAGGATGGCCATTTTGACGATATTAATTCTTCCTAGCCACGAGCATGGGATGAGTTTCCATCTGTTAGTGTCCCCTTTAATTTCTCTTAAGAGTGACTTGTAGTTTTCAGAGTATAAGTCTTTCACTTCTTTGGTTAGGTTTATTCCTAGGTATTTTATTTTTTTTGATGCAATTGTGAATGGAGTTGTTTTCCTGATTTCTCTTTCTGTTGGTTCATTGTTAGTATATAGGAAAGCCACAGATTTCTGTGTGTTGATTTTGTATCCTGCAACTTTGCTGTATTCCGATATCAGTTCTAGTAGTTTTGGGGTGGAGTCTTTAGGGTTTTTTATGTACAGTATCATGTCATCTGCAAATAGTGACAGTTTAACTTCTTCTTTACCAATCTGGATTCCTTGTATTTCTTTATTTTGTCTGATTGCCGTGGCTAGGACCTCCAGTACTATGTTAAATAACAGTGGAGAGAGTGGGCATCCCTGTCTAGTTCCCGATCTCAGCGGAAATGCTTTCAGCTTCTCGCTGTTCAATATAATGGGGGCTGTGGGTTTATCATACATGGCCTTTATTATGTTGAGGTACTTGCCCTCTATTCCCATTTTGCTGAGAGTTTTTAACATGAATGGATGTTGAACTTTGTCAAATGCTTTTTCAGCATCTATGGAGATGATCATGTGGTTTTTGTCCTTCTTTTTGTTGATGTGGTGGATGATGTTGATGGACTTTCGAATGTTGTACCATCCTTGCATCCCTGGGATGAATCCCACTTGGTCATGGTGTATGATCCTTTTGATGTATTTTTGAATTCGGTTTGCTAATATTTTGTTGAGTATTTTTGCATCTACGTTCATCAGGGATATTGGTCTGTAGTTTTCTTTTTTGGTGGTGTCTTTGCCTGGTTTTGGTATTAGGGTGATGTTAGCTTCATAGAATGAGTTTGGGAGTATCCCCTCCTCCTCTATTTTTTGGAAAACTTTAAAGAGAATGGGTATTATGTCTTCCCTGTATGTCTGATAAAATTCCGAGGTAAATCCATCTGGCCCGGGGGTTTTGTTCTTTGGTAGTTTTTTGATTACCTCTTCAATTTCGTTGCTGGTAATTGGTCTGTTTAGATTTTCTGTTTCTTCCTGGGTCAATCTTGGAAGGTTATATTTTTCTAGGAAGTTGTCCATTTCTCCTAGGTTTCCCAGCTTGTTAGCATATAGGTTTTCATAGTATTCTCTAATAATTCTTTGCATTTCCGTGGGGTCCGTCGTGATTTTTCCTTTCTCGTTTCTGATACTGTTGATTTGTGTTGACTCTCTTTTCTTCTTAATAAGTCTGGCTAGAGGCTTATCTATTTTGTTTATTTTCTCAAAGAACCAGCTCTTGGTTTCATTGATTTTTGCTATTGTTTTATTCTTCTCAATTTTATTTATTTCTTCTCTGATCTTTATTATGTCCCTCCTTCTGCTGACCTTAGGCCTCATTTGTTCTTCTTTTTCCAATTTCGATAATTGTGACATTAGACCATTCATTCGGGATTGCTCTTCCTTTTTTAAATATGCTTGGATTGCTATATACTTTCCTCTTAAGACTGCTTTTGCTGTGTCCCACAGAAGTTGGGGCTTAGTGTTGTTGTTGTCATTTGTTTCCATATATTGCTGGATCTCCATTTTGATTTGGTCATTGATCCATTGATTATTTAGGAGCGTGCTGTTAAGCCTCCATGTGTTTGTGAGCCTCTTTGCTTTCTTTGTACAGTTTATTTCTAGTTTTATGCCTTTGTGGTCTGAAAAGTTGGTTGGTAGGATTTCAATCTTTTGGAATTTTCTGAGGCTCTTTTTGTGGCCTAGTATGTGGTCTATTCTGGAGAATGTTCCATGTGCACTTGAGAAGAATGTATATCCCGCTGCTTTTGGATGTAGAGTTCTATAGATGTCTATTAGGTCCATCTGCTCTACTGTGTTGTTCAGTGCTTCCGTGTCCTTACTTATTTTCTGCCCAGTGGATCTATCCTTTGGGGTGAGTGGTGTGTTGAAGTCTCCTAGAATGAATGCATTGCAGTCTATTTCCCCCTTTAGTTCTGTTAGTATTTGTTTCACATATGCTGGTGCTCCTGTGTTGGGTGCATATATATTTAGAATGGTTATATCCTCTTGTTGGACTGAGCCCTTTATCATTATGTAGTGTCCTTCTTTATCTCTTGTTACTTTCTTTGTTTTGAAGTCTATTTTGTCTGATATTAGTACTGCAACCCCTGCTTTCTTCTCACTGTTGTTTGCTTGAAGTATGTTTTTCCATCCCTTGACTTTTAGTCTGTACATGTCTTTGGGTTTGAGGTGAGTTTCTTGTAAGCAGCATATAGATGGGTCTTGCTTTTTTATCCATTCTGTTACTCTGTGTCTTTTGATTGGTGCATTCAACCCATTAACATTTAGGGTGACTATTGAAAGATATGTACTTATTGCCATTGCAGGCTTTAAATTCGTGGTTACCAAAGGTTCAAGGTTAGCCTCTTTAGTATCTTACTGCCTAACTTAGCTCGCTTATTGAGCTGTTATATACACTGTCTGGAGATTCTTTTCTTCTCTCCCTTCTTATTCCTCCTCCTCGATTCTTCATATGTTGGGTGTTTTGTGCTGTGCTCCTTCTAGGAGTGCTCCCATCTAGAGCAGTCCATGTAAGATGTTCTGTAGAGGTGGTTTGTGGAAAGCAAATTCCCTCAGCTTTTGTTTGTCTGGGAATTGTTTAATCCCACCATCATATTTGAATGATAGTCGTGCTGGATACAGTATCCTTGGTTCAAGGCCCTTCTGTTTCATTGTATTAAATATATCATGCCATTCTCTTCTGGCCTGTAGGGTTTCTGTTGAGAAATCTGACGTTAGCCTGATGGGTTTCCCTTTATAGGTGACCTTTTTCTCTCTAGCTGCCTTTAACACTCTTTCCTTGTCCTTGATCTTTGCCATTTTAATTATTATGTGTCTTGGTGTTGCCCTTCTTGGATCCTTTCTGTTGGGGGTTCTGTGTATTTCCGTGGTCTGTTTGATTACTTCCTCCCCCAGCATGGGGAAGTTTTCAGCAATTATTTCTTCTAAGATACTTTCCATCTCTTTGCCTCTCTCTTCTTCTTCTGGGACCCCTATAATCCGGATATTGTTCCTTTTGGATTGGTCACACAGTTCTCTTAATATTGTTTCATTCCTGGAGATCCTTTTGTCTCTCTCTATGTCAGCTTCTATGCGTTCCTGTTCTCTGATTTCAATTCCATCAATGGCCTCTTGCATTCTATCCATTCTGCTTATAAACCCTTCCAGAGTTTGTTTCATTTCTGCGATCTCCTTTCTGGCATCTGTGATCTCCTTCCGGACTTCATCCCATTTTTCTTGCGTATTTCTCTGCATCTCTGTCAGCATGTTTATGATTCTTATTTTGAATTCTTTGTCAGGAAGACTGGTTAGGTCTGTCTCCTTCTCTGGTGTTGTCTCTGTGATCTTTGTCTGCCTGTAGCTTTGCCTTTTCATGGTGATAGGAATAGTCTGCAGAACTGGGACGAGTGACGGCTGGAAGGACTTCCTTTCTTGTTGGTTTGTGGCCCTCCTCTCCCCCTTCGCGAGGCGCTGGGTTCTCTCAGGTGCGGATGTGGTCTGGATATTGTCCTGTGTCCTCTGGTCTTTATTCTAGGAAGGGTTGTCTTTGTTATATTTTCATAGATATATGTGGTTTTGGCAGGAGATTTCCGCTGCTCTACTCACGCCGCCATCTTCCGCCCCCTCCTCCTTTGCCCAAGTTTTTAAGCTCTATGGTTCTCAGACTTCTGCATTTCATGAAAATTTTTAAACAAAATTTTGGGACTTTTTTCAGCCTCTTGTCATGCCAAGTAAGGACATTTAAAAAATGAACTTTAGCTAAACTGAGATAAACTAAACTCAACTAAACTAAGCTTCTGACTAGTCATCATCCCTACATTCAGTAAAGTATATCTTAAAAGCAAAAAGAAGTAAGAGAATAATTTCAGCATAAAAGGCAGAGCTTTAAATGAAAAAATCTTGCTACATTATTACAGAAAACCTCGCTACCCAGAGACTGGGTGTTGGAGACGCTGAGGGATCTGGGCCATTGTTCAAGGGCAATTGTTCGCTTTCTTTGTTGTCTGGAGGCTGGTGACCATCCCACTGACTTCCAGCTACTTACTCCCAATCCCAGGGCAGCCCACCTCCCAGCTCACCCTGTCTGGTGTTCTCAAACTCGGTGTCTCACTTGCATAAACAAGTCCCTGATAGAAAGACAGCTCCTACATCCTCTAAAGAAGCACCCAGTGAAGGCTCAGAGGGTGACTTTATTTCCAAGAGAACAAGGGCTAAGAAGGGTGGTGACTGGCTGATGCTGGTCCCCAGGGCTTGGAGGCTGCCACTCCTGTCCGGCCTCCCCTCTGACGGAGGGTGTGATAAGGGGCCACACTTGATATTATTGTCTCTTAAGGTAGCAACTGGTCTGAGCCCAGTTACTAAGTGGACAGAGGCTGAAGAGAGAGAGAAACAAGAGGGAACAGCGGGTGAGGACATGGCGGCTGCTCACAGGTGAGGGTGCACCCTGGGGCTTTCCCTGCTGGAGTCGGGGGGCTCCCACAGAGGCTGGTCAGGGAGGAGGGAGCAGTGGCCCTGTAGGAAGACAGGCTGTTATGAGACTCCTCTGTCTTGGGAGACAGAAAGGGATAGAAAGGGATGCCCCTGCCACCTTGGGAGACACTCCTTAGGCTTCACAGGGACTCTGGGCAGGTTCCCTCCCCGAGCCTCACATGCGGCCAAGTGACATACGGCCAAATAAAACAAAGTCCCCAAGCCCATCCAAAGGACTGTTTTCTGCCAGGGTGGGTGAGGCATTTGCAGAAGGCCCTTTCCTACCCAAGGCAACTTCACAACCCCCTAAATAATGAGGGGCCCCTGCAGCAGGACCCCCTTCGCAGCTGTGCTCCACCCCAACCAGAAATGTCCTGGAACCCCGCAGCATGAACAGTGTCTGAGACAAACCACACATACTAGACTTTACATTACTAATTAGTTACTGTTATTTTTTTAACAACTTCTCATACGACACTGTTTACCAAATGGAGGGAAGTATCAAAATATTTTCACAACTGCTGCAGCTGGTGCCATATGCTCCTGAGTGCCAGCCTGGCTCGTAAGGAGAACTGAGCTAATTTGTGAGTGAAACCGACACAGCTGTTGGCTGGTGCCATCGTAAAGTACTGCAAAGGAGAAAAATTGGCAACAGGAGTTGTTGTCTTCTAATTCCATCTCTGGCAAGAGTCCTATGCAGTCTGCTTTTAGACACAGGCATCCACCAGGAGCTCCTGGGTGAGCTCGGGCCTTGTGGGCGAGGCAGAGCTTGGACGACCTGTTTGCATAACGTGGCTCCACAGCATGTGACTGGTTCTCCATGCAGACTGGCCCTGGACCCTGTATCATTTCTGAGACTTTTTTTTCAAGACATCACATTTCCCATACTGGGGGATACAGAGATTTTTTGAAAAACAGCTGCTGAAGAATACACTGGCATAAAATGCAATATGCTCCAGATTTTTCTTTTAAGTGAGAAAGTTTTTTTTCACTCATCTTATCCAGTAAGAATAGGGATGGCCCCTTGGGGCTGTATTTACAGGTGAAAGGATAATTTCAGATTGCAGCCTCTGTGCTGCTGTCTGCTATAATGAGATCAGGCTGTTTTGGGGTGTGTGCTTAAGAATTAGGTTCCTTACATGGAATAAAATGTTTTAGGACTGACAAGGTTGGAGAGCATCTACATGTGCAGGGGCAGTAGGTGACCAACTCATTCTAGTTTGCCTGGGATTTTCTTGGTTTTAAAACAAAAAGCCCTGTATCCAAGGAAATCCTTCAGCTCCAGGCAAACCAGGCTGATTGGTCACCTTGGATGTAAGGGTGCTGTGAGCCTGCTCCTCTTCCCAGCACTCTCCTCTTTCACCAACCTGTGATAGGCATGATTACACGCTATTTAAGATCTATTCTTTTTAGTCAAGACATTTGCCATATTAAAATGCAGACACCTTTGCGAGGGGTGACTCATTAAACCATTACAGCTAGAAGCAGCCCTCTCCACAGCTGATTACTCCCTCTCTAGAAATAAGTGTCTCCTTCCTCAGGGAAATGCAAATTAAGGCCACAACAAGATAGCATTTTCATTTACTAGACAGGCAAAAAATAAACAAGTCCGGCAACACCAAGCGTTGGCATGGAACAACACGAATTCTTATTTACTGATGGTGGCTGTGTAACATCATACACCCACCTTGGAAAACAATTACCCTATAGATGTTCTCTTACGAAGTTGAACAAAGCCAGGTTGTTTTCACTGTAAGATATGTGCCTTCAAAAAAATTGGGCATCAGGAATTATGTGCGAGAGTAGCAGCAAAAAATTGGAAACCACCCAAGTGATGACAAGAGAATGGATGAATAAATTATGGAACATGTACACACGGCATAATATGTTACAGTTAAAACTAATGGGCCGCAGCTGCATACAATAACATGGATGAATCTCAGAAACAAAATGCTCAACACATCATGAAAACCACCATTTCTATATGACACCATTTCTATAAAGATGAAAATCGAGCAAAACTAGACAATGTTTTGTGTAGGAGTGCATCCAGGTTACCTATGGGGGGGAAACAGGATTTCTCTGGCTTAATAATGCTCTCGTTCACAAGATGCTGTTAGAGTCACACTTTCCAATTTATTAATATGCTCCATTACTTACATATATGTTATATTCATTTGTAAGAATAAAAAATATGTATTAAATGTTTTAGGAAAGTAAGAGGGTAGAAAGAAATCAAAACACGTCAATCATCACAATAAATGTAAAGAGACTTAATACACTGATTAAAAGGTGGGGATGGCAGGATTATATTTTAAAAACAACAAATCCAGCTAAATGCTCCTTATAAAAATGCACATAAAACATAAAGACACAGAAATCTTGAATGTAAAAGGATGGAAGAAGATATTGCAAGCATGAAGTAAATATTTAACATTGGACAAATACACATTAAAGCACAAATTAAGAATATCTAATATCCTAATGAACAACAGTAGGAATCAAAATAGTCTCTATACAATCACCAGGAAATTATAACTTTTTTGAATCTATAACATAGCTTCACAAGGCATAAAGCAAAACCCAACATAATTACTAGGAGCAATGGATGAATTCATAACCATGGTGGGTGGGAGATTTTAACACAGCAATTGGGTGGCAGATGTGGGTTTGTGCTTGACTCTGCTTCTGCTATTCTGTCCTTCCTAATTCCTTATGTTACCTTGAGCAAATCTCTTCCTCTTGTTAGACCTCAGTTTCTCATATTTGAAAATAAGGGACTGGACCACATGGTAAAGGGTTCCATGGAATACCCACATGCCAGATAGTGTCTGGGAAAAGACCTTGTCATGCAATAGATGCCCTGAACCTAGTGACAGCTGGTGTTCTTTACTCAGCCTGTCCCAGGAGAATCTATCACCTGCTGTTTTCCCTGACAATGCCACCTCCCATATCCCCCTCCCACCCCTGGCAGCTTTGCACATACAGAAGCCAATAAAGCTCTTCCTTAGCCGAAGGGCTAGCAGAGTGAAAGCATAGCTTGGTGGATCCAGATTCTGGGAGCTGCACATTTGGTTTGCCTCTTGAAGTCAATTAGGAGGTGATAGAGTGAGGAAGGCAGTCTAAGCCAACCTCACTGGAAGGCTGGCATAAATACAGGGCAAATGCCCCTGGAAACAGGGAAGGGCAATCTGTGAGAGGCAGGAGGACAGCTTCCCTAACTGGCAGTTCCAAGTGCAGCATAAAGTGACTAACTGGGCCGTGCTGGTGTTGTAATAGGGGGTGGTTTGCTGACCTTTACAATCCCTGTGCAACACTGGCGGCTGCTGCTTCTCTGCCTCTTCCTCCTCTCTACAGTGATGGGACTCGTTCTAACCTCTGAGGCCTTCCCAGCTCTGGTAGAACTGAGAACTCATAAATCTTGGCAAGATAACTCTCCTGTTAATTGACTTTTTCATTCGGTAGGAAGAGGAAGGGAACTAATGTTTACCAGGTACCCACTGGGTTCCAGATGGTTTACACATATAATTTCATGTAGTTCTTATCATGCACTTGTTATCATTTTAATTTTACTGATGAACCGGAGGCTCCAAAGAGGAAATACTTTGGACAGCCACAGTGACAGGATTCAGACCCAGGTCTTTTGATACCAGAGACTGCTTGTTCTACTACAACCAACATACAGAGGCTGGGATATCTCCACTAAGAGGTCAGATGGTTCTGCTGTGAATTTTTCTTCATATCAGGTGGATTCTTTCAGAAGGAGCTAGAAGGAAGGAGAGGTTGTTGGTAACTGGCTGACATAGGCAGGACAAAAATCTACAAGTACGTGATGATTGATGTGGGAACAATACAGATACACAAACATCCCAGCACGGGATGCGTAGGGGGTCATCCTGAAGCAGCACCTTGTAGTCAACAGATCGGCACCTGTGTGATTCACTCCTACATCCATTTATCAAATGCTTTCTGAGAGCTTGCTATGGGACAGATCTAGGATGCTGGGGTACAGTGATGGGCAACACAGACCCAGTCTCTGATCTCTTTAGTTCTGCTAAATTCTCAGTAGTTCAAGTCTACTGAGAATTCAGAGAAGTCAGTGGATAATGCATTAGAATACGGTGTGAAGGTGCTGTGATGGGGGAGTCCATGTTGTCGTGGGACCATGGGGCTGCTTCTCCCCTCCCAAGATGAGAGGGTTCAAGGAAGGCTCCCAGGAACATAACCCATGAATGATCTTCTCTTCCCTTTCTCCTCCAGTCTTCCCATTTTACTTGGTCTCAGCTCTGTGTTCATCTCTCTTCTAATAATCAAACTCAAGTCAGCTAACTCAGTTTGGGAAGTACATTCACATCTATTGCATTACTCATTCTGGAGAACCTGCATTTCAACCTGGGACTCCCGGTGTAGCTGCTATTATTAGAGCAGGGCAGTATCCCAGGTTGGGAGGAGGGACTCCCTAGATCACCCAGGTGAGGCCTCTGATCACCGTTGTGAAGGGAAGAACAGTGGCTCAGGGCTGTTAAGTTGTGATGATCATGAATACAATATTCAGTAACTGAATTGGGAGCCCACTGCAAAATTCAGTGCTCCTGTCCAGATTCCATTTGGGTTCTTGGTTATTGTCTCATTTGAGTTGGGAGTTTGCATGAACTTGCAAATTACAAGGCCTTGAGTGATTTTCTAGACATTGTGAACCTCAGTTTATGTATCTGTAAAGTGGAGATTGTTATAGTCCTCCTCACAGGATGTTACAAGGAACAAATTGGATTATTCCTTTAGAATGCCTGGCATAATACCTGCTCATATAAGAGCTTGACAAAAACTTATTGCACAAAATAATTTTTAATTCCTGTTAGTTCCCTTTGCCTCCATCTCATTATTTCTCCTTTCTATTAAGATCCTCTTCTAGGCAAAATGTCCAGTGGCATCTTGCTTTGCTTTCCCAGACTCCACCTCAACCTGCTCCAATCACACCATCCTTGACACTTCCAACACCACGGAGGTAGCACAGAGATGCAAACAGGGCCCTGGTAGTGTTGCATTCAGGGGAACTAAATGTCTTCTTTGGGAATCAGGAAAGCAAATGGCAACTCTAAATGGTTTTCAAATCATGAATATTCTTGTTTTGTTTTGTTCCTTTTCTGATAAGCATGCTGTGTGCAAAATGCTTGGGACTACAACTTGCCTCTTGTAGGAAAGGAGAGAGAGGAAACGAGAGAGAGATTTTCAGCCCTGTTCTCCTTCTACTGTCCACCATCTTTTTATCTAATCAGTCACAAATCCTGAAGATTCTCAGAATTATAAAGGGGAAAATGTGACAGCACAGTTCTAAAGCTCATGTGACATGAATATTGAATCACGCACCCATAAGATCTCTGACAAACCTATCAAAGCATCAAAATCCTGTCTGTGCTTGAGGCCCTGCCAATGGCAAGGAGCTCCCCACTTCATGAGGCAGCCTGTACCATTACTTCTGCAGTAATTATTCCTGTTGTTGTCTTTATGGAAGCCACAGGACATGCCTTCGTGTCATTTGCAGTCACTGATCCGAATTTTGATCTCTGGAGTCGCCCAAAGTAAGTCCACACTTTTTCCATGGTCAGTTTTTACTTGCTTTCTGTCTCGCACATGGCCTCTGCTGTAGTGTCGCCCATCATCCTTGAGGGGCTATTACAGTGGGTCTCCTGAGCATGTCTCTGTGTCTGATCTCTTCCTTCCAACCTATCTTCCCCACTCTTGCCATATTTCCCTTTCCCAAACTGACTGGTTGAAGTTAAAATGTTCAAATGCCACCTGCCTTGCACCTCTGGTCCTACGCTGTCCAGCCTTTCTTTCCCACCCTGTATCTCTCTGCACCTTATGCCAGCGCTAACAGTTGTATCTCTAGTCACAGTGACAACTTGTTGATTTTCTGCCTCCTTGGTTTTAATTTTTCCTTATATCATCTTTCTCTGGAAGGTTCCCCCACCTCACCTTCTGTGTTCAAATGAGATTTATTTACATTTCAGAAGTCCAGCTGTGCTTTTAGACCCAACACATTTTTGTCTCACTGTGGAGTAAGTCATGCCCATCCACCCATTCTCTTGAGAGGTTATTTCTCAGGAAGATGTCCCAGGTGTGGCAACCTTTTGGAAGTCTGGCCCCATGGTGGTCTTTGGGCTTAGTTGGAGGGAAGAAGACTGAAAGTGGAGAAACTCCTCCATTTCCTAAGTGGCTGTGCCTACTCGCACAGGTTGCTGTATCACAAGATGTAGAGAAGGTTGTTGGAAGCTGGATTTGAAGTAATTAAGTTGAACTGCTCACAGATCACAGCACTGGAAGAAGTAGCTACTCTCTGATCTTGCAAAAGATCATTACATGTCATTATTTACACTCCAGGATATTAACATTGGGACAAAGATAATTCTTACTGAAATTAGAAATCGAAATGCAATTAGCACTTTCTAATTAAGTTGGTATAAATATTTATAAGAGCATAATGCACATTTCAAATGGTTGGAACACTGAACGTTTCTTTGAATGTGCTGAGGAAGAAAGAGGTAGTGCTTAGTCACTCCATCCTGGGAGAAAGTTTGGTCCTCAAAAGGTTGAACACACACAGGCACATGCATGAAAATACACTCAAGCACACATAGTCATCGTCTCTTCTTTTAAGCACCTATCACCTATCATTCATATGCTCAGAAATAGTTATTCATTTGGAGTTTTAATCTTCACACAATCCTGGGTCCATTGGACCAGTTATAGCTGTGTTTTATAGTCTTCCTAATTCAGAGTTTTGTAAATATATTGCTTTACCCACCTCACATGAACATTGTTAGCTGGCTCAGGAGGCTGATGTAGTGTCTGCAGCCATCACCTGCTTCAGGGGGGAAAACACTGAACTCTAGAGGACAGAAGACCAAAGCGTCAATTCTGGTTCATCTGTTCACCAATCCTGTGAGTAAGAGTTTTATCCTTTCATACTTTGAGGCCACTCTAATAGGGGCATTCTCTACCTTGTAGAGCCATTGTGGAGATACATAGAAACAACCAATGTGAAGGTACTTAGGAAAGTTAAAAAGAATGATGCACCCAAGTATTGTACATGTAATTACTTAGCTGCATTAGCTGATGGATTAGCACACATGGAAGAAATACTTCTTAAATTATAATACTTAAATAAGGAAAGTTGGGAGGAGGGAAGCCTTGGGCGGGGACCAGATGAGAAAATAGGGAAGATGGCACAAGAATGGATGAATTAGTCAGGAGGAGTCAGGGAAGGATCTTCTTCACAAAGCAATCTGGGAAATTACCATAATTCCCGGCCACATGGCAGATTGCTTGAGAGGACAATGGCATGCCAGTCAATGCATCAGTCCCTCAATTCACAATACTATGGGTGATGGGGGAATGCAAGAGAATAACCAAGGCTGCCCTGGGGGAAATTACAACTGCGTAGGGAAACATGAGGTAAAGTCAGGAAACAGAGTAAGACTTTATCATAAATGATGCTAAATTTGTATAAGGAGAAAGCACATTAGTGCTCCCAGCCCCATCCTTACATTTAGGCAAGATGGGTTTCTCTCCTTTGAGCTGTGCTGTAGGGACCCCATTTAGGCCCTTCCATGACTAGGCCCACCCCCACAGAGCAAGGACTGCCTTTCTTGGGGTCAAGAAGACATGCCCATAGGTGACCCCTCTCCCCTTGTCATGCTGTTGTACTTGGGACCTTGGAAGTCCCTAGGGCTTACTTCTAGGGCCTGTGTGGCCCTTTCCTTTGGGCCTATCTCCCCAGGTGTGGACAATGCTGCTTGTGTTGCCTGTGGGATGTTGTGGGTAAAATTTCAACATTTCCAGAATCTCTTGCCTGGCCTTAGTGAATCTCCTTATCAATAGGTGTTCCCAAGGGATGGAGAGAAGTAGTCAATCTCCATATCAATAGGTTATTACAATGGGGAGCGAGGGCATATTTGGACTGGACAGGTTGGGTAGGGTTCCATTTTTGCAGCTGGGTTGCAAGAGACACAGGCAAGCAGAAGTGGATGACTGCTGGTAAGCAATAAATGGGTTTCTCCCACTTAATTTTTTTCTCTTTGACTGATTTAAGCTTCAAAGGTAATTTGCCCCAGGCTGGGAACATATTTTCCCCCTGGAGTTACACCTGGTGGTAGCCAGCAGGATCTCTGAACCTGAAATATGTCTTCATGGGTGCGATTGCTTGGGCAGGCTGCCCCTAGAGATGATGGGGAGATACCTGGAACCCCCCACCCATGGATGGAGGGGAGACCCTGGTGCCTGCAGCAGTGGAGGGCGTGGCTTCACTTGGGAGCCCTCCCAATGGGGCTTCCACTTGGGAACCCCTAGTGGGAAATTAGTCTAGGGTAAAGCACCTCCTAGACAGGTGGGCCCTCCCCCAGAATTGAGGAACGATGGAGACACCGGAAGCTGTGGAATTAGCCCTCTGTGAGATAGAAGACTGCTTAGAGGCTCTGAGTGGCCCTGTAGCAGCCGGGATTGTGGGATGTTTGTTTCTCGAGACAGTGGGAAGGGTTATTGAGGAGAGAGAGAAAGAGACTTTGGCAGGAGAGAGACACACTTCAGCGCCACTTGGAGGATCTGGGTGATGACCTATGGGATGCCCTTAAGAAAGAGAGACAGTTATCAAGAAGATGGATCACACTCTTGGAAGATATGTTAGCAGCAAGGCAGGAGGCAGCCGAGGAACCCACACTGCAGAAGGCCGTGGGGGAGGGGAAGGAAAGAGCGGAGCCTCCAGTCCCAGAGATGGTTGAGGAGATGTTGGGGGAGGATGGGGGGGTGGAGCCAAGGGCGGAACTGCTGCTGAGGCCACTGCCCGGGCCTGGAGCCCCCCCATGGATGGAGGGGAGACCCTGGTGCCTCTCCTGTATTAAAGACCCACCCGGTTGTAATTAAGAAAATAAAAAAGCAACAACTGAGGGCTTCTTAGGAGGAGGAGCTGCCCCCTCCACAGGTTGTGGAGCTCTCCATGCCCCACCCCTATACCCAGGATGAGCTGGTGGACATGAGCATCCGTTTTTGGCAGAAGCGGTCAGAACCTTTGCCTACAGGGCTTTTGCATCTTTGGGATATGGGGGTGAAAAACATTGTCATGTTGTGTTCTGAAATGGGTAGACAGGCTTCCCTGACAATTTACCCTTCCCTCTGGCAGTGATTGCAAAGTTCCAATCACACCTCAGGGAACCAGGCACTTCTGAATTGGCTGACAGCAGCCTTCAGGGCAGTTTGGCCTAATCAGGGTGTTTTATCATACTTACTCACTAGCTGGAACACATATGCAGAGCTCCAGCAGGTGTTACAAGAGCTAGGCATGAAAAATATCCATAATATGGAAACCTAGGGCCCTGATGAGGAGGTGTTCACTGTAGGAATGAGAAATCTGGTGCTCCATACAGCTCCCCCATCTCTCTTTGGGTCCCTAGTGACTATTCTTGTCCCCCACATAGGGCAATCCATAAGTGAGGCTATTTGAACTTTAGCAAATCTGGGGGAGGTTGAAACAATAAGGGCACAGAAGGAAGTATGGGCTATGACTGGAAGGAGAGGTGAGAAGGGCTCCATGAAGGTCTCAAGGACCCAGCTGTGGGTTGATTTGATAAAGGCCTGTGTAGTGAAAGAAAAACTTGATGGGCAGCCCAGCAGGATCTTGTTAGAACTGTGGCACCAATGAAAGCCAGAGCAGCAGTTCCAGCCGCTGAGGTCCAGGACATGGAGGCTGGAGGCAAAGCCCCATATCCAGCCTGTGTCCCTGCAAGACTTCCTGGGACAGTATCAGGATCTGTCTGGGCCCTCACCCCACCAGGAGGATGATTGGACATCATGGTTTGGCTGAGGAGGGGCTCAAGGCCCCCACATTAGGGGTTGTGGTGGCGACAGGAGGCCACATGTAGAATTAGAAATTCATTGGTCCCCTGTGAATGTACAATGTATTCTGGTCCTGGTGGACACAGGAGCTGAATGTTCTCTGATTTATGGCAACCCTGAAAGTTTTCCTAGGACCCCTGCTATGAAGATGGCTATGGGGGTAAGGCACTTAGAATGAAGAAAACCCAAATTCCACTGGGGATAGGGCATCTACCCCCAAAGGAGTGTACATTTCTCCCATCCCTGAATGTGTTTTTGGGGTAGATATCTTGCAGGACCTGTGGTTACAGACCACTGCTGCTCAGTTCAGACTGAGAGTACATGTGGTAAAGGCAGTTCTGAGGGGACATGCTCAGCACCCTCCTGCAGCTCTGCCTGTACCTCGGTGGGTGACAAGTACTAAGCAGTATAAATTGCCTGGGGAACACAAGGAAAATGAAGAAACTCTACAGGAGATGGAGAAGATGGGCATCATAAAGCCCACTCATAGTCCTTTTAATTCCCCAGCGTGGCCAGTGAGAAAGCTGGATGGCTCCTGGATTACAGGGAATTGAAAAAAGTCACACCCGCTTTGCATGCTGCTATCCCCTCTATAGCAGTCCGTATGGACATCTCAGTCATGAACTAAGGACATATCATTATGATGTGGATCTTGCTAATGCTTTCTTCTCTATTGACATAGCACAGGGAAGTTAGGAACAGTTTGCCTTCATGTGGGAAGGCCAGCAGTGGACATTCACTGTCCTTCCACAGGGATAACTCCACAGTCCCACCATCTGTCATGGACTTGTAGCCCAGGACTTGGCCACATGGAAGAAACTGCAAATGGTGTGGTTGTATCACTACATTGATGATATTATGCTCAAGTTTGATTCTTTTGCAGAATTAGAAGGGGCAGTTCCTAGACTGCTGTAATATCTATAGAGGGAAGGATGGGCTGTGAACAGCATCAAGGTTCAGGGACCTGGTTTGTCAGTAAAATTCTTGGGGATAGTCTGCTTGGGTAAAACTGAAGTTATCCCAGAAGCAGTAAGAGAAGGTCCAGGATTTCCCTACCCCTACTAGTGTGGCAGTATTGCAAGAGTTTTTGGGTCTTTGGGGCTACTGGAGAGTATTTATCTTGCACTTGGCACAAATTCTGACACCCTTATTCCAGTTTGTACAAAAGGCATCAGGTAGGACTGGGATGAAACATGTGCAGCTGCTTTTATTGCTGCTGAGCAAGCAGTCAAGGCCGTGCCAATCTTTAGTGTAATGGACTCATCAAGGCCCTATGTGCTATATGTTCATGTAACCGCTATATGTTCATGTTATGGATAGGGCCTTTGACAGTGGCTTGAACAGATGCACCAACCTATTAGATTCAGGTCACAACTATGGAAAGGAGCAGAGACCTAGTACACCTTGATAGAGAAGCAGCTGGCTGCTGTGTACCATGCCTTGCTGACTATGGAGCCCATTGCTGGAACAGCTCCAACCAAGGTAATAATTATCCATCATGGGGTAGGTGCGAGATTGGACCGAAAGGCCACGGAGTGGCATGGCACAGACACCTGCACTGGCCAAATGGAGCACATATTTACAGCAGTGCAGTGCCCTCTCTACTAGCCCCTTAAGTGGAGAACTCCAATGCTTATTGGGGCCCGTGACCTATACCAGTGGAAAGCAGGAAGAACTTGCTTTTGAGCCATTGGTAGCCGAGAGTCCTTATCAGGAAAAGCCCCTATACCTGAAGATGCTTGGTACACAGATGGCTCCAGTCATGGGCAGCCCCCAAAGTGGAGGGCTGTGGCTTTCCATCCTAAGACTGAGATAATATGGATGGAAGATGGTGAGGGAAAGAGCAGTCAATGGGCTGAGTTGTGGGTAGTGTGGCTCATAATCACCCAGGAGCCCTCCCCCTTTGTCTGCACTGACAGCTGGACCATCTATTGGACTTGACCCTGTGGCTACCATGCCAACTGGATGGTTGGTCACTGGCCCCACTGGGGGCAAGAGTTGTGGCAAGACTTATGGGTCTGTAGTCAGACTAAGACTGTTACCATATACCATGTGACTGGCGGCTTGCCTTTGGCATCCCCAGGGGATAATGAAGCAGACACACTGGCCCAGGTGCATTGGCTGGAAGGAAAGCCTGCCTCTGATGTAGCCCAGTGGTTACATCAGCATTTGTTGCATGTGGGGCAAAATACAGTGTGGGCTGTAGTCTGTTGGTGGGGCTTGCCACTGACCTTTGAAGAAGTCAGCAGAGCCCAGAAGGAGTGCATTGTGTGCTATAAGAAGGACTTACACCGAGTCCCACAGCAACATGGGACAATAGTAAAGGGGCCAATACTCCTTGTCAGGTGGCAGAGAGACTATATTGGGCCTCTGCCCATATCAGGAGGATATCAGTATGCCATGACTTGTGTGGATGTGACTACTGGACTGTTGGTTGCTTTTCCTACACATCATGCAGATCAGCAAATGACTAAAAGGAGCCTAGAACATCTTTTTTGCAGCCTATGGCTGCCTGCAGGTGATTGAGAGTGATCAAGGCTCCTACTTTACTGGACATGAGTTACAAGAATGGGTGCAGCAATTGGGAATAAAGTGGAAGTTTCTTGTACCATATAACCCTACTAAGGCAGGCATAATAGAGAGGTACAATGGTTTGTTGAAATCTGGCTTGAAGTCAGACACGAGGAGTCTATTGGGCTGGTCAGCTCACTTATGGGCAGAGCTACGGTGTTTGAATGAGAAGTCCTGGAAAGGAGCCTTGAGCCCTGCGGACATGCTAACACATATTGCTGCCTCTCCTATACAACTGTATGTGCAAACCAAACAGGAGTTACTGAAGCCAGGGTATGGCCAGCAGAGCAACATCCTGCTTTCAGTCCCAACTGTGTTATACCCTGGAGACTCTGTTGATGTGGGCCTGGACATTTTGATGCATGGACCAGCGATGGCTGGCCCTTCTGGCAACGTGGGGGAAAAGGCCTGGAAGCTGGCTTCCTGTGTGTTCCTGGAGTTACTGCAGAATGGCCCCCAAAGATCATGGTAGTGTACCCAAAATGTCTGGAAGGTAAGAGCATCTTATGGAGAAGGTTTGTTACAGTCAGTGCATATACCTCCTGTAGCCCTCTATACTGACCCATCTGTAACTCCTACAGGGACAGGGGTGAAGGTCTGTTATACTAGACCAGGACGAGATCCCGTTCCTGCCACTGTCCTATCACAGGACCACTCTCTGTCATGCATCCTACCTGATGGACAAGATTTGCTTATGCTGGTGTCATTAAAACATGTATCTGATCACCCTTAAGGTTATTTTCTTCTACCATCCCTGTGGGCTGGATGTAACCCCTGGCAGCAGCTGTAGTGTGATAATTGTTCTGAACTCCCCACCTGTTCAGCTCCTGGCCTTCTATGGAATGGGTAAGCTATGGACTCAATGTGCATAGGACTTTGAATCTAGCTGAATCCTCCATTTTGAGGATTATATGATTTTATTGTTGTTGTTATTATTTTGGTTACAGTGCTCCAGTTTTCTTTCACAGGGGCAACTGGAGAAGATGGGGAGCAAGCAGATTGTGAGGCAAGATTATTGGAGTAGTGGGCTGTGGGTAAAATTGCAATATTTCCAGACTCTCTCACCTGGCCTTAGTCCATCTCCATATCAATAGGTGAATACAAGGGGGAGTGAGGGCATGTCTGGACTGGAGGTGGGGTGGGGTTCCCTTTTTGCAGACTGTTAGTGAGAGACACAGTCGAGCATTAGTGGACAACTGATTGTAAGCAATAAAAGGGTTTCTCCTATTTTATTTCTCCTTTTGACTGATGTCAGCTTCAAAGGTAATTTGCCCTGGGCTGGGAACATATTCCCCCCCATCCCTGGAGTTACAGATGGCCAAGGGGCAGCTGCTCATGGGGACTGCCTGTGGAAAGGACGGGTGCAGAGATCAGGCTGTCACAGGTATGAGAACCCCTTTCTGGGCAGGGGACAGTGACAGCGGTGGGAAGGAAAGTGAGACAGACTGAGCACTGGAGGCTGGCTTGTCCTGCAAGACCACATTCCCACAACAAGCTCCATGGAGTAACAGGCTCAGAACCTGGCCTTCTGGTCATATTAAGGTCTAATTTTTCAGGATAAGAGGATAGAGATTTTAATCAATGGTTTAGTAGCTTGAGCTATAAATTTTTAATATTTAGACATGATACACAGGCTGCACAACCTGCAAAGGTTAGTGGTGGGCCCGAGGGCTACAGTAGCTGGAGAAGGGAGGAACCAACAATTCCTAAGCAGCTGTGCCAGCGAGGGCAGGTGGCTGCATCACAAGATGCAGAGAAGGTTGTTGGAAGTGAAGTCATTAAGCTGACCCTCCCACAGAACACAGCCCTGGAGGAAGTAGTTATTTTCCAATCTTACAAAGGGTTTATGCATGTCTATTACTTATACTTCACAGTATTAAGATGGGGAGGAAGCAAAGGCTTACTGAAGTTCAACTGCAAGCATCGGAAGACTTCCCCTGGGAGGTGAGATGTGAATTTTGCCTTCAAGTATCCTTCCAGGTTGGGGAAGAATTCCAAGACGCCTGAACAACGGAGCCATATCTTGGAGGTAATGTGGGGACCTGGCTGCAGTTGGTCATTGATTCCTGCCAGCCTCAGCCTCTCTATATTCCCCCACATGGCTAAGTTCCTGACCTTTTCTTCCTGGCTTACTAAAGCCCCGCTTCCTCCATGGAGTCTTCTCAAATTTCTGCCTTCCATGGAATCGCTTCCCTTTTCAGACCCCCTTGGGATATTTTATCTACACCAACAGCACATGCAAGCATGTTTTAAAAGAACCTACTGTTCCTGGACATTGCTAGTGGGCACTGCCCAGTTTAGAATTTAACTCTCAGCTAATAGTTTTGAGAGTGTGAATTTTGTCTCTTGGAGATCAAGGGCCCTTCAATCAAACACACAGTAACTGGAAAACTGCTCTATGGCAAGGTCATCCTGATAGGTCTGTGTTGTTTGGGATGAGGAGAGAGAAAAAGAGGAGGGGAAGCAGTTATTGGTCTTCTCAGACTTTTTAGTCAAAGTTGCTTTTGCAGCAGAGTAACTGGGAACACGTTTCCTCCAGGGAATCTGAGAGCATAGCCCGAAGCTATACATGTCAAACCTAGACATTTATGTGAAGCCTCTTGTTTTATCTTAAAGCTTCATGCAGATTTTATATTCTACTCCATGATACATTTTTGTATCTGTTACAATAAAGGTTTAAATTATTTATTACTGAGTAAAATTGACTCTCTGAAACATTTATCATACCAGTTTTATACAGTGTGAATGATTCTTAGGGCCAAGTACAGCACTTGGCACATGTTGGACACTCAATAAATATTTACTGAATGTGAGAATGAATGAATGAACAAACTTACTGGGGAGTCTCATGAGCTGAGCCCATTGCATTATATTCCCAGGAGGAAGCATGCCTGAGTTTGAGCAGCTTGAGATCAGATCATAATTTCAGTGGTGCAATAAGGAAAGGACCTGGTTGGAGTGTTGGAACATAGGTGAAGGACAGATATGAGAGACGCTTCAAAGGAAGAATAAATGGGATTAAAACACTGACTGCAAAAGGGACCCAAGAGGAAGGAAGATAATCGTACTTGAGGAGTTTCAAAAGGGATGGGATGTTCGATTCAACTTTGTCCTTTGAGTTTGTGATGACTGAGTAGATTCAGATACTCAGGTCATTTTTCCCAGGCAAAGGAGTGATTCATACATACAAGATGCAAAGTCACTGTCAATGTGACATGAAAATATGACAATCTTTGATATGAAAGATTCCCATCCTACCCAATATAGTAGCCACTGGCCACATGTGGCCGATAAGCCTTGAAATATGACTAGTTGGAATTGAGCTATGCTGTAACTGTAAATTACACACTGAAATTTGAAGACAATATATATACACACACACCCATACTCCACCCAATGACTATGAAATAGGTCAAAAATTTTATATTGATTTCATGATGAAATAATAATACTATGGATATATTAGGTTCCAAAATATATACAATTTAAATTGATGTTGTCTGTTTCTTTTTACTTTGAAGAACATGTGGTTACTAGAAAAATTAAAAGTGACATGTGTGTCTTGCATTTGTAGTTCACCTTATATTTCCATGAGGCAGTGATGGTCTAGACTAATGAAATACTCTTCCCTAAGGACTACTAAGGACAAGCCTTTGCAAATTTCCCTCTGCAAAACAATGTTGATCTCTCTGGGGTATTTGGAAGACACTGTTAATAGGTGGTTGCAAATAATGATTATCATTCACCACATACATTTGACAGGGTTTACTGTTGAGAAAAGCTGTAGAAGTGTAAATTCAAATCAAAACTAATTAAAGCCCTTGCCTAAAGAAGCCCCATCAGTCCCAAACAACTTCAAGCAGAGATCTGTGATTAAACTCCCTTTTTGTGCTACCCAACATTGCCTCAGCCATTTCTCCAGATTCTCACCCACTCCCCCATCCTTGTCATTTTAAGCAGAAAATAATTGGACTTCTGTTCACCTCCTTGCCATTCCTAATCACTTCTCCTCTACTGAGACTGGATTCTTTAAACCAACCAGCCTATCCACCTGAGGGAGTTGAAATACTTTTGATACTGTTACTTAAGCACATGTCATAGCTCTAGCAGGTTCAGGATTCTAATTGCACCCTTGCTATTTGTAGTCTTTCCATGCAGCAAAGTGGGGCATGGAATTATACAGATAAATGATAAGGAACTTGACTCACAGGGGCAGGCATTCAGGGATTGTTTCTGGAATCCTTCCAAGGAAAGCTCTCCTCTGCAGTGGAATGAACGTCCATCACCTGCAGACCCACCTTGCCTGGGCCTTGTTTCTCTAACTGGCCTCTGCCTTGCAGTTTGGTCCTGCAGCCTGAGGTTCCAGCCAGCAATGCCACACTGACCTGCCCCCATGGCCACTGTCCCCTGCATGCTGCTCCAGCCACCCTTGCTGGCCTTGGTTCTTGCTCTTGTCCTACTGCCACTGGCCCCAGGGCCTTTCCTTGCAGTGCTCTCTGCTCAGAATGGGTCCCCTTTCCTTCACTCTTCAGGCACCAACTCCTCCTCAAAACTTAACCCTCCAGGCATCTTCCTTAAAACCTCCAGCATTCTTATTTGCTCTCATGGTGGCCTGGGCTTTTCTTTCAGAGTGCTCATCACAGTTGATGATTTGTGGTTTATATCATTGTGTGATTATTTAATGACTTTGCCACCTGATTTTAAGCAATTGGAGGGTGGAGACAGTCTTTCTTTTGTTCACTATTGTATCTTCAGTGGTAGAGACTCAATAAATATTGATTGAAGAAGTTCATAAATGTGTTTGTTCTGCTCCACTTGTAGACTGTCCAAACTGGTGGGGGTACTGGCAATGTGGCAGGCAGCAGGAATGGGAGGGACACGCCCCAGTCCCCTCCTTCTTCCATCAGGTGGAGACACCTGTGCTTTAGACCATAGTTGCCATGTGTGGGGCAATGGCAGGGTAGGTGGGCCAGTTATAAATCAGGCACATGGAGAGACAGGACTGATGTATCCTCCTGCCCCAAACCTCCAATCACACCTCCCTTCTCCATCCCCCGACCTGAGCTACATCTCAACACTCCCTGAGATTTCCTTCTCTTTGGATTTCAAATCTTCTCCCTTTTCCCTATGGCTTTTCTGCTTTGGCTGCTCTCAGCTCTCCCCATTCCTTTACCTGGCTGCCTCCCATCTTCTCGCTAGCCTGGCAGTTTCCCATGGAGAACATCAAACTGTCGAGGTGTGTGGAGCCACTTTTCCATCTGATTGCAGTGGTTTCTAGTTTGAACACAGCCACGTGAGACAGCACAGGCTCTGTAAGCTCCCTTGGAAGCTCGTCACAGGCTCCTCTTCTTTGGTCTGGACCCCAGCTGCAGTGTTCCCGATGAGGCCACTGGTTAGAAGCTCTTCATGTCCCAGAGATCTCATCCGCCACGATCTATGGAGCAGGTACACCATGACTTCCCTTTTACATAAAGGCAGGATTTTTCATCAGCGAAATCTGCTAGCTCTCTCTTCAAAAATATAACAAGAATGAGACCACTTGTCACTAGCTCCACTGGAAGCACTTTGGCCCAAGCCACTACCTTGCTCCTCCAGAATTACTGCTGTGGTCTCCCTGCTTCTGCCTTTGAGACCCTATTTCAGCATTGCTTTCCAAATGATCTTGTTGAAATGTAACTCAACCACACCACTTCTCTGCTTAAGATCCTCCAACAGGAGGAAATCCTGCCAGTTGAAGCACCATGGATGAACCTTGAGGACATTATGCTGAGTGAAATAAACCAGACAGAGAAAGACAAATAATGTATGATCTCAGTTGTACGTGGTATCTAAGAAAACCAAACCCATGGAAACAGAGACTAGATTGGTGGTTGCCAGAGGCAGGGGGCTGGGAGTCAGGAAAATGGGTGCAGATGGCCAAAGGCACAGACTTGCAGTCGTAAGTCCTGGGATGAAACACATTGTTTGGTGACCAGGGTTAATAATACTGTGCATTTGAGAGTTGCTAAGAGAAATCTTAAATGTTCTTATCACAGAAAAAATGTAACTATGAGAGGTGTTGGATGTTAACTAAACTTACAGTGGTACTCATTTTACAATATATATGTATATCAAATCATGTTTAAACTAACACAATGTTATATGTCAATTATATCTCAATGAAACTGGAGGGAATAAGAGGTTTCCCAGTGTATTACTCACTCTGCATGAAGGTGAAGTCCATGCACTTGACCTTTCCAGGTGTGTCTCTTACTACTGTCTGTTGCTCATTCTACTTTAGCAATGCTCACTTCCTTGTTGATCTTGGCCTGTGCCAAGAATATTTCTGCCTTTGCAATTTTCATTTGCTGTTTCCTCTTCCTGGGATGCCATCCCTTCAGTGTGCACATGGCTCACCCCTATCTCCTCTGGGACTCTGCTCAGATGTGATCTTATCAGTGTGTGGGCTCTGCAGCTTTGTCCTTTTACCTGACTCCCCTTGGCTTACCTCTGTGAAAACAAACAGGCACACCATTGAGATTATGGCAAAATACTGGCCAGTTCAGGGCCCCCTCAAGCACTTCTGCTTGAGGGCATGTGATGACTTATAGGAGACTGTAGGCATTAGGGCAATGGTTCTGAACTAAAAAATTAAAATAAGTGGAGCCCTTCATCAAATGAAATCTTGTATCTTGCTCTGGCAAGTTTTAGAGAAGTGAAATATATGAATACGTGAGCCTTTGGTGGGGGCAGAGGCCATCACTGTCTTAGCTGCACAGGGAAGAGGGCCAAGAGGGACTGACTTCCTAATGTAGAAGCTGGAGGCAGTGAAGGGAGCCTGGTGGGGAGGCCTTAGCTGTCTCCTCCACGCATGTCACCCTCTTCCTAACCAAAGTGTGTTACAAGGGTTTTATGGACACTAAGAGAAATAAATTTCTGGAAAGCATAGTGTACCTGGCTTAAAAGGAATACAATAAGTATGGTGGCTCACCACCATCCTCACCTTCATCAAAATCATCACTAATTGTCCATGTTTCATTTAATTGTCCATGTTGCATTGTTTTGCTCATAAGGACAGTATGAGGACTTACCAAACACATTTGTTAAAACAAATGTACTCCCCTCCGCCTTCCTGTCTGCTCAAGATCACTTCTCAACGACATGACCATCCTACTGCAGAGCGCAACCCACTCCTTCCCCCACCAAATCCCACTCACCCAGCCCTGCTCTGCTTTTTATTTTTTTCCCCAGAGCACATTCACCTTCTAATGTGCTGTACCATTTAATTATTTATTTTTATCAATTATTTATTCTTTGTTCCCCTCTGCTGGAAGGTAAACCCAGCATGGGTACCTTCTCTGTCCATCAGCATTCTCCTCTCCCTTCAAGTTCCAATCAAGTCCCAAAATTCTCTCGTGGCTTTGGTTTGCCTCCTCCTGACTGTCCACGGAGCAAATTGTTTTATTTCACACATTTCAGTGCTTGATAGAATTACTTTTTGTAATCTTCAATTTCTTATGTGCTTGGAGGTGGAAAAATTGTTTCCCACTGAGTTTCCACTCCTAACGCTGCCATAATTCTGTGGTGACCTTGGGAAATTACCCAATCACTCTGGACCTCAATCTCTTTATTTTACAATAAGGAACTGAATTAGGCGATAATCAGTTCCTCCCCAGCTTTCACATTCTAAGAGATCGTAACTAGTTTTATATCAGGGTCCATGTCCAATAAAGATAATAATGGCAGTTCCCATTCATAAGGGCCTGCTGGATCCTACAGCTACGTCCTTTCCAATCCTTTCATAATCCTATAAGGGAGGTCCTATTATACCCATTTTATAGATGAAGAAACTAATTCTCAGAACTATTAAAAAATCTAATTTGCTTAAGTGTTTGTTAGTGAGACAGGGCTGGGACTCTAGCTTGAGTCTCTAACTTCAAAGCTTGTGTCAATTTCTCTCTTCTAAATAGTCTCTTGTGTTATATTTCTTTTATGCTCTTGTGTATTCTTTTTTTTTTTTTGTATTCTTGGCCATGAGTGACAGTATTGGGCACAATAAATGGTCTGAGGTGAACTTTGAATTATATTCCAAAACTCAAGGAGAGGAATCCCTTTGCGTTTTCTTGCTTGGCTCTGACACTTGATTGCTGTGTGGCCAGGGCTGTCCCCTCGGGGGCTTGATGCTGGAAGCTGGACAGAAGGCAGCCACATGGGGAAGAAGTTGTTCTTCCACTTACTAATGTTTGACTGTGGACAGGTTACATAAGTTCTATAAACTGCAGTCTACAAATTATTTCCATCCATTAAATAAGGACAATAACCCTACCTCCTACGGTTGCTAGGAAAAATTCAAATGAGGAAATGACTATAACATTGGTGTGTGGCGTTTTTTTAAATGATTTAAAATTGTGGTAAAACACACATAACATAGTATTTACCATCTTAACCATTTTTAGGTGTACAGTTCAGTGGAATTAAATACATTCATTTGGTTATGCAACTGTCACTACCATCCATCTCCAGAACTCTCCTCATCCTGCAAAACGGAATTATATGTGGTTTTGTTTTTGTTCCAACTCAACCTGGATGCAGAACTCAGCACACTGTCCAATTCTCTTGAAAGAACACACACACACACACACACACACACACACACACACACACACACATTAGTGAAGGACCTCCCTGATGATCTTACAGGGTGATAAAAGACAGTATTTACATCACACTGTATCGAAAAACCCAGTATCCTCATTCTGAGTCACCTTTCCCTACATACCCATCCCTTCCAGCCCTCCCTTCAAATACCCACTCTTTTGATTGTGGAGAATGCAATACCACCAGCATTATTCTCTAAACTCATGTTTCCAACTCATTCTGGTGCTCAGGAAACAGTTCACAGGATTCAGTCTCTCTGGACAGTTACTGGGTTTTAAATAAAAAAGATTATTTTCCTTGTACATTATCATTATCATCTTTGTCATCCAAAATGTCTGTTTGTAGCTTAGAAGAATGATGTGGAAGAGAGAGGTGCTAGAAAATAAGAGATGGGTATTTTAATCCAATTTTCAAAAGAGTTCTAGATCAAGAGAATCCAGTGTTAGGTAAAGTAGCTCTGGAACTCAGTTTCCTATGCTCCAAAAAATGGAACCAACTACATCCAGCAATCAAAGCTTGTCTATCACTGCACATAACAGTTTATGGCATTTTAATTGGAATAATTTCATGACTGTCTCTTTTGATAATTGGATTTACCTGTGGAATAACTGGTTGGAGACCCAGAACCCCACCTAGTTCCCATACCGACCCCATCAGTGACAGCTCCAGGGTGGGGGTGAGGGGGGTCTCAAAAGACTACTCAGAACTGCCTGACCTAGAGGATCAGAACTCTACACCCTGGGCTGCCATGAGGGGTCCTCCATAATCTGGTTCATGAGACCAGTCTCACAGATAACACTCCCTGTCATGGATGATCTACCTTAATCTACATGCCAGTGTGATTACTTTGTTGGAGTGTTTCTTCCAAGAATTAAGTGAAATCAAATTTATCTGGAAGGGGTCACATGGAAGCAATCTGGAGTTTCTGAGGAATGGAGAAATGGAATGAAAGTGATTGAAATGAGAAAATTCCTGATCAAGAGTTTTCAACCTCTCCTTGCCATTTGCAGGCAAAGTTATTTTTTTTGTGTGTGGTGAACTAAATTTGTTTCTAATACATTAGTGAGCAATAAATCATACCACTGATGGGATGCATGCAAGAGAATGCATAGACTACGTATCAGCGCATGGCTTTAAGAGTGCAAAGGAGGAGACAGGAGAAAGGGGGAAGATGATTGCATTTTATTTTTACAATTTACAAGAAGCGAGGGACATTTAATCCTGATTTTCTTCTTCCTCACAAATTATCCTCTATTTCCTCCTGTATGACTCCACAGAGCAGAAAAAGGATTTACCTGATTATTAAACATTTAAATTTCCATTGTTGTATACTATCTATGCAGCAATGATCTTGCAGATCTTAGGAATTAGACATTGGGCAATGGACGGGACTGGAAGATTTGTCAGTGACAGCTATAGACTTTGCTCTCTTAGCTAGATTTTCTTCATCATTAAACTTGGAACAGAATGAATCTGATCTGTTAATCCCCCTGTGGAATTCTGAAAACACTCAAGACTATGCTGGTTAGAAGCATTGAAAAAGGGCTATGGGGTGGGTACTGGAGATCAAAGGTCTTAACATCTGTGAAGTGTAGACAGAAGCCTGCACCCACTTAATAGGTCCATCTGTAGCACCTGCAGAATCTGTCTCTGCCTTATATTCGGTAAGGTGGTAATTCTTTGTGGAGTTATGACTGGCACTTTCTGTTTGGTTTGTAGTACCTCAGCAACCTACCATATGGGCCATTTTGCAGATAGTAATTTAAGAATCAGAGTTAAAAATCCATGTTGTTTGGCATTTTAATTGGAACAATTTCATGACTATCCCCTTGGTAATTGGATTTACCTGTGGAATAACAAGATGAGAGCTGAGAGTTTTGGTCTTAGAATCCTGGGACATTAGAAATGATTAAGTGCAAGGCCCTTTCTTTCTACAACAAGGAAATAGACCCACTGAAGGGCAGAGACTGAGGATATACAGTATGCGAGAGGCAGAGCCAGGACTAGAACCTGCCTTCTAACTCTTAGCAGTGCTCTTTTCTAACATTCTCATGCCTATGTTGAAGATGCTCCATACCATGGGCAGATAACACCACATATAAATAGCTCTTTAAAACATATTTGTGATTGCCAGCAACAATGCTATAGGTGCTGATTTAATTATGGGGTGCGTTCGGAAAAGCTTCTGGTTTTCCAAATAGAAGGAATAAAGTTGAAAAACAAGAGAGCTAAACCATTGTTCCGGGGCTAAATGAAGTATTTCATATTTAGATAGACAGAAATTTAAATAAATAAAAGTAGGCTCTGCAACTTATTTGGGTAAAATATTAAGAACCAAAGCTTTCATTTATTTAATTTTTCTGTTAGGTATGAAATGGCCCATCAGCAGGAAGGGTCACTCCATGCAACGACCAGCTCCTTGAGGACATGGACATTCTAGCTCATTACTTGGCTTTCCCATAGGGTCTGGTCCTATGCCTAGCATGTGGTAGGTGCTCTGAAAAGGTCTTTTTAACTGCTTGAGTCACCTTGGCTAAAGATCTGGCCACATGGCTGGATTCCACTCTTTTCCTGTTCCTTCATTCTCCCCCAGTGTGCACACTTAGGCAGTGTCACTCCATACAGACCCATTTCCCATGTCTGTAACCCAGTCCACAGTTTGGTCAGGCTCCAGGTAAGTGACTGCAGATAAGAGTGTTGTCTGCAGCTCCTTCTCCAGCCCCATTATAGGAGGGAACTTACTGAAGGGTGAGGTGTTTGGGAATCTCACGGAAGAGGTGATATTTGATCTGAGTCTTGAGAAAGGATAGGGGTTGAATAAACAGAGAAGGTATGTCAGGAGGGAAGAAAGCAGTTTAGGCATTGGAATGAGTAGATCAATTTTGCAGAAGTGGAGGCACATGGGGTCTGTTGGATTGACTCTTCCTCCCTAGGGGAGGCCTTGAATGCTCAGGTAAAAAAAATTAGGTTTACTATTAGGGCAGGGACTTCTTAGTCAGGACAGTTGGTGTCCAGCTAATATCCATGTGTTTCTCTTTATGATTTGGTCTCCCTTGTAGTCAGCAGGGGTCCTGTGAATGAACAGGAATGTGAGCAGAAGTGACATGTCACTTCCAGTTAGGGCCCCTCATCCACCCTTCTGCAGTGGCTGTGGAAATCCTCCATGTGGTGCAGCTACAAGATGGCAGAAACTTCACCACCCAAGTTCCTGATTGCGGGGAGCAGGACCCAGGACCTACACTGTGAGTGAGAAATAAGATTTTGTTGTGACAAGAGCCTGAGGTTTTAAATTAATTTGCTAGGGAAGCTATTCTGACAGCTTCTAAGGCTTGGGGTCATGATGAGAATGATGGGAGCTTGCGAGTTGGAAGGGTATTTTATAAGACCACATCTTCGTCTGTGAAGCTTCCTCTCATGCTCAATCAGATGACGCAGTCCTCTGCTGGGCACTGGGGAGAGCCGTTGAATATAAAAATCTAAGAATGCCTCTCCTTTTCACTAGGCACCATCCCTTTACTTGTGCTGCTCTCTGAACACTTTGGAGCATCAGGTGGACATGGAGATTGAGATTCCTGAAAGGAAGGGTGATACTGTCTTTGAAGCCAGTGGTTAGAGATAAAGACTCTTTAGTTCTCCCTAAACATCAGCCACCCAGTGGAGGCTTTTCAGAACATCCCATGCAACTCAGAATCCAGTTTGCAAATACAGTGGTAGCATGAAAGAGCGCAGGATTGGGATCCTGAAGATCTGGGTTTGGCTCCTGGCTCCACCAGTTACCGGTCATGTGAATTATGAGTAAATTTCTTAATCTCTTTGGGCTGTATTCTTCATGTGGAACCGAATACAATAATTTTACTCCCTACTATACAGGACTATTGTGCAAATAAAGAGAGAAAATGTATGAATGGTGCTTTGTGAATTGTGCAGGGCTCTGCAAATATGTGTGGTTTGTTCATGATCTTGCATACATAGCTGCAAAGCTCTTACAGTTGGGGCCGCATTGCTCCCTCTCACATCGCCTGTGTTTTGCATTCCAGAACCTTCTCACTTCTTTTTTGTAGATGAACTTGCCTCCCACTTCACTGAGAATATCCGTGAACATCTCAAAATCTCCTTCTACGTCCGTACATACTCTCATTCTTTTTTCCTGTTTCACAGGAGGATGACGCTCTTCTCAGCTACGAGGGTGAACCCTCTATCTGGGCTCACAGCCCCATGCTGTCCCACCTCCTCCAAACTTTGCTCCATCCATCAGCTCCTACCTGTATCTTCTGGTATTTCCATCCTCTCAGTCAGCTCATGTGTTCAGGTCTCTTGCACCCTGAACAAAATGTATCCTCTTAGCAAATTGCCTCATAATGTTAAACTTATCTTTCTCTCCTTCTCTTTACCACATGCATTTCTAAAAGCACAGCCCAAGTTCTCCACTTCCACTCTCACCTGAAGTGGGAAGAATGGAAATAGGTACTTTCCGATCACAATGAAACAACCAGTCACTGTTCATGGGCACGAGGAATGTCAGCGAGTAAAGAATGGGAGGTGGTTCTTCAGTCTTTTCTTCTGAGTGGGTACACAGTATAAAATTTTTTTTTTATAGCCAGGGAACTAGATGAAATGACTCAGTAACACATCTTTGATCCTTTCTCACTCTGGATTTTCAACAACACCGTTGCTTCACTGACTTATTTTTATTTTCATTTATTTTTTACTGTAGGTGGGGAAACTATTTCTGTTCTGTGAAGTATGTATTTGAAGACTTGAGCTAAACATCCTCTCACTAACAAATAGCACATTCAGGAGAGCCAACCTGGGTCTTTAAAAAATAAATGACAAAAACCATGGAACTCAACATGTGGAAACCAGTGACAGTGACAGATCATCACCCAGGGGGCAAGGGTCAAGACTGTGGGGGGCTCAGCCCACCTCAGGTACCTTTCTCCCTTCCAGTTTGTGGTGAGCAGCTGACCACTGCCTATGCCTGGGGGGCACCCAAAATAGAGGCAGCTGTTATTTACTCTCTAAATCTGAGAGACAGATTTTGTTTCTTACTGTTGCTCAGCTGAGCATGAACAAGTTGCTTCTCTCTCTTCTTGAGGGGCTGCAGCAGGGGAAGGACAAATGGGACATGCAGTCTCTTGAATCTTTGCCTGATCCTGGATGTACTCAAATTTTCATCAGGGATTCCTGCTGGTGGTGCACAGCTAGTGACATGTTGGGAACACCTGGCTCTTCAAAAAAGAAATATCCCTAATTGGTAGCACTCTGTGGTGTAAATATTTTTGCTGTGGCCAAGTTCAAGCTACAGCATGATGTCACTGAACATGGAGTTGGGAAGAGATGTGTACAACTGGCTTTGGCAAGCTGGCGCTAGCATACCACTGACTATACCACAAATTCTGTTAACAAAGTAGTGCACAAATCATAGAAAAATTGAAATTATAGAAATGCAAGATGGAATGCAGAGAGAAAAAAATACTAGGAGTTTTATCACCCTAGTATTTAGAAAAAAAAAATTAAAAAAAAGAAAAAATTTTGATATAGTTTTTTCTCAAAAAAAGGAAGAAAATTCTATGCATAGACTGCTCCTAGCATTTAGTTTTTATAAACTTGTCATCATCATACTGCAGTTCTGCCGTTGTTTCCTTTTTGTATCCCAACATAACATAAACACTATCTCATGTTATTACAAATTTGTCCTAAACATTTCAGCAGCTGCATAATCTAAGGCACAAGCAAACCAGTCAATATCACGGGACATTGAGATAGTTTCCTATTTTGATAAAAAATTTTCTTGTTTACCTTAATAAACATTCTCAAATCTCCCAGAAATATTTTTGGAGACGCCAAGGGAACAGTGGTCCCATGAGAAGGATGAAGGGAAACATCTGGGGGGACCTGCCTCGATGTTGGGGCATCACCTTGAGGATCACAGAGCCTGACGGGGAGACTCCCAGGCCGCCGTCCTGAAACCTGGCATCCTTGCTCACCACCACATCCAGGGCGCTCTACGAGTTGGTTGGTTCTCAACTCCCCACTTCTGGGTTCATCCTGTTAGCTAGTCCAGTCTCCCCCACTTTCCTCTCTAAATCCCCAGCTCTGCCTTTGATCCCTGCCTTTGTGGCAGGTACACTCCCGTCTATCCTCGAAGTGTCAGGAATGTTCCTCTCACTCCTAGCCTTCCTAGAACCTGGCTGGCCTCTGAGAACATGTTCTCTGCACCCTTTGCAAATAAAGCCGGTTTTCCTTCTGGCTTCTCCCATTTACTCCCCTCAGAACCAGGAGGTGGGGTGAAGGCTCTCCTGCTCCTCACAGCTGCTTCCCCCTTCTGTCAAATACCACCCCTTTGAGGAGCATGTACGTGGCCACAAGCCTCTCTCCCTCGTTGCTGTCACCCTCCAACATCCAGGCCAATCTTTCCTCATCACTGAGGGCTTCAGCTCTGGTTAGGAGGCTTTCCTTTCCAGCTCACCTCTGTCTCACCGCAGTGACTTCCTTCTGAGGGAGACCACCCAGCCCTGCGGCATCTCAGCTCCTAGGCTCCTGTCTCCCATGACCTTGCTCTCTTTGACCTTGGTTGTCTGCTCCTGGGTCACACCTGGACTGTGCACCACTCTTCAGATGTGGATTCAAACGATGTGGATTCAAACATTCCCTGCATAAATACCGTATCCTTCCTCCTGGCTCACCTGCCCAAGTACTCCCTCTGTCACAAGCCTCTGTCTCAATGGGAACTAAACCCACTGAGCCTGACACTTTCTTCGGGTCCCTCAGCCTCTTCAGGCTTTGCTCCCTCCTTGTCCATCGATATAATCACTCCTATGCAGCTGCCTCCAATTCCCTTGCCCTCTCTGCCCTCTGCGATGTTCACTGGACAGCATCTCAGCCCAAGATGAACCCAGCCACCCATATCTTGTCTGCTGACCCCCATGCTGGACACTGGAGAGGTTCTCAGAGCCAGACTGACTTGATTTTTGGATTTTCCTTCCATGCTTCCATGACTCCACACCTCTAGCTCTCTTTTTACTCCTCTGGCCACTGATTCAGTTCCCTTTGCTGAATCCTCCTCGGGACTTTGTCCAGATCTTCTCTGATTAGCTCTCCCAGGTGACTCATCTGTCCCCCAGGCTGTAGATCCATCTGTGAGCTCCTGACTCACATTATTATATCCCAACCTCAGGCCTCACTTCTGAGCTAGACTGATAGGTCCACCGGGATGTGTCTCTCAGGTGTCTTGTGACCACTCTCTTGCATCAGGATTTCCTGTGCCAGCAGGAACTCCCCATTGTCGTCAGGGTGAAGTCTGACTCCTCAGTGGGGCCACAGGACCCTTCATGACCTCTGGCCTGGTATTTCTTCACTTATTTCCATCCTGCCCCACCCACCACACAGCACATGCAGCACACAGACACACCACATACACACCATACACACATACCATGCAGCACACACATGCACATGCACACACTCCACTCAACCACACTGAATTTCTTCAGAGGCAGGGTGATGTAGTGGCTAATGAGTGACCTCCACGGTCAGAATTCCTCGGCTGAAATTCTGGTTATGGCACTTACTGTCTGGAGAACTCTGGACACTTTACCTACCTTATTAAGCTGCCGTGAGAGTGAAATGAGATGAGGCATGTAAAGCTCTTGGCAGAATGCCCGGAATGCCATAGGTACTAAATGAATGTTAGTGATTATGGTTTTTAAATTCTCTCTCTTAAGCATAACATATGATCTGTCTTTCAGAGCATGCTGTTGCCTTGACCTGGAATTCTTTCTCCTGCTTAGCCCTGCATATTGCTTTGCTTCAGCCCCTGCCCCGCAACACGCCATCTGACTAGCTCAGATTTAACCTCCGGGACTCAGCTGATTCCTTACTTGGTCTGCTGAACATTTGATGACCTCAGGTTAAGGATACCCCTTCCTTGTGCTGTCCTGGCACTGAACATTTATCCTTGGAGCACCCACCTCTGAAGTTACATACTCCTTTACCTCTCTGATTGCCCGGCATATTCCAAGAACATAGGGAGTGGGGGCTGTATCTCGGCCACGACTGTATTTTCAGCATAGTACCTGCCATAAAGTAAGTGTTGATAAATATTTGCTAACTCAATGAAATGATAAATCCTACTGAGTAATAATAGTTCTTCCCTTTTAAGGATAGTCAAAAATAAAGTTCATGGGAACTATAAAGTAATTTTGTGACTCAGAGGAATGCAAATCCCAATTCACTAAACATCCTTGGTGATATGAATAAGTGTTCCTTGAAGTAGATTAATACATATAAAAAAGAATACTGTTGAAAAAGGTAATGTATGTACTTAGAAATACTCAATAAGATACTGTCTTTAAGAAACAAAAGGATTAGAGGGGCGGAAGATGGCAGTGTGAGTAGAGCAGCGGAAATCTCCCAAAACCACATATATCTATGAAAATATAACAAAGACAACCCTTCCTAGAATAAAGACCAGAGGACACAGGACAATATCCAGACCACATCCGCACCTGAGAGAACCCAGCGCCTCCCGAAGGGGGTAAGATACAAGCCCCGGCCCCGCGGGAGCCGAGCGCCCATCCCCCCAGCTCCCGGCGGGAGAAGAGCAGGCAGAGCGGGAGGGAGACGGAGCCCAGGGCTGCCGAGCACCCAGCCCCAGCCATCCGGGCCAGAGTGCAGACACAGTACGTGCCCAGGGGGCCCTGGATGCTAGGGAAGCAGGGCAGCAAGAACAGTGAGCGGGCACTTGGAGGCCGGGTGCCGGAGGACATAAGAAAAGCGCGCGACCATTTTTTTTTTTTTTTTTTTTGCTGTTTTGTTTTGGCGAGTGCTTTTTGAGAGTCTTAAAGGGATAGGGCCCCCAATACTAGGGAAACAGGGCAGCAAGAACAGTGAGCAAGCACCGGTGGCCTGGCGCCGGAGGACATCAGAAAAGCGCGCGACCATTTTTTCTTTTTTTTTTTGCTGTTTTGTTCTGGCAAGCGCATTTTGGAAGTCTTAAAGGGATAGGGCCCCCAATACTAGGGAAACAGGGCAGCAAGACCGGTGAGCAGATGCCTGAGGCTGGCGCCGGACAATAAAGCAAAACGAGCGGCCACTTTTTTTTTTTTCCTAATTAAAAAAAAAAAATTTTTTTTTTTTTTTTTTGTGGTCGTTGTTTTGTTTTGGCGGGTGCTTTTTGGAAGTCTTAAAGGGGCAGGGTAGGACACTTAATCCAGAGGTAGGGAATCCGGGGATCTCTGGATATCCTAACCCCTGGGCTGCAGGGAGCAGGGAGGCCCCTTACGGAGATAAATAGCCTCCTGGCTGCTCCCCCTCCAACGCGACTCCACCACTTTGGAGCAGAGGCCGGAACCAGGCCACGCCCACAGCAACAGCGGAGATAAACTCCATAGCAGCCCGGCAGGAAGCAGAAGCCCTGTCTGCACGCAGCTACCCAGCACAAGCCACTAGAGGTCGCTGTTCTCCCAGGAGAGGAGGGCCATAAACCAGCAAGAAAGGAAGTCCTTCCAGCCGTCACTCATCCCAGCCCTGCAAACTATTCCTATCACCATGAAAAGGCAAAGATACAGGCAGACAAAGATCACAGAGACAACACCAGAGAAGGAGACAGACCTAACCAGTCTTCCTGACAAAGAATTCAAAATAAGAATCACAAACATGCTGACAGAGATGCAGAGAAATATGCAAGAGAAATGGGATGAAGTCCGGAGGGAGATCACAGATGCCAGAAAGGCGATCGCAGAAATGAAACAAACTCTGGAAGGGTTTATAAGCAGAATTGATAGGATGCAAGAGGCCATTGATGGAATTGAAATCAGAGAACAGGAACGCATAGAAGCTGACATAGAGAGAGATAAAACGATTTCCAGGAAGGAAACAATATTAAGAGAACTGTGTGACCAATCCAAAAGGAACAATATCCGTATTATAGGGGTTCCAGAAGAAGAAGAGAGAGGAAAAGAGATGGAAAGTATCTTAGAAGAAATAATCGCTGAAAACTTTCCCAAACTGGGGGAGGAAATAATCGAACAGACGACGGAAATACAAAGAACCTCCAACAGAAAGGATCCAAGGAGGACAACACCAAGACACATAATAATTAAAATGGCAAAGATCAAGGACAAAGAAAGAGTTTTAAAGGCATCTAGAGAGAAAAAGGTCACCTATAAAGGAAAACCCATCAGGCTAACATCAGACTTCTCGACAGAAACCCTACAGGCCAGAAGAGAATGGCATGATATATTTAATACAATGAAACAGAAGGGCCTTGAACCAAGGACACTGTATCCAGCACGACTATCATTCAAATATGACGGTGGGATTAAACAATTCCCAGACAAACAAAAGCTGAGGGAATTTGCTTCCCACAAACCACCTCTACAGAACATCTTACAGGGACTGCTCTAGATGGGAGCACTCCTAGAAAGAGCACAGCACAAAACACCCAACATATGAAGAATCGAGGAGGAGGAATAAGAAGGGAGAAAAGAAAAGAATCTCCAGACAGTGTATATAACAGCTCAATAAGTGAGCTAAGTTAGGCAGTAAGATACTAAAGAGGCTAACCTTGAAACTTTGGTAACCACGAATTTAAAGCCTGCAATGGCAATAAGTACATATCTTTCAATAGTCACCCTAAATGTTAATGGGCTGAATGCACCAATCAAAAGACATAGAGTAACAGAATGGATAAAAAAGCAAGATCCATCTATATGCTGCTTACAAGAAACTCACCTCAAACCCAAAGACATGTACAGACTAAAGAAAAAGGGATGGAAAAACATATTTCAAGCAAACAACAGTGAGATGAAAGCAGGGGTTGCAGTACTAATATCAGACAAAATAGACTTCAAAACAAAGAAAGTAACAAGAGATAAAGAAGGACACTACATAATGATAAAGGGCTCAGTCCAACAAGAGGATATAACCATTCTAAATATATATGCACCCAACACAGGAGCACCAGCATATGTGAAACAAATACTAACAGAACTAAAGGGGGAAATAGACTGCAATGCATTCATTCTAGGAGACTTCAACACACCACTCACCCCAAAGGATAGATCCACTGGGCAGAAAATAAGTAAGGACACGGAAGCACTGAACAACACAGTAGAGCAGATGGACCTAATAGACATCTATAGAACTCTACATCCAAAAGCAGCGGGATATACATTCTTCTCAAGTGCACATGGAACATTCTCCAGAATAGACCACATACTAGGCCACAAAAAGAGCCTCAGAAAATTCCAAAAGATTGAAATCCTACCAACCAACTTTTCAGACCACAAAGGCATAAAACTAGAAATAAACTGTACAAAGAAAGCAAAGAGGCTCACAAACACATGGAGGCTTAACAGCACGCTCCTAAATAATCAATGGATCAATGACCAAATCAAAATGGAGATCCAGCAATATATGGAAACAAATGACAACAACAACACTAAGCCCCAACTTCTGTGGGACGCAGCAAAAGCAGTCTTAAGAGGAAAGTATATAGCAATCCAAGCGTATTTAAAAAGGGAAGAACAATCCCAAATGAATGATCTAATGTCACAATTATCGAAATTGGAAAAAGAAGAACAAATGAGGCCTAAGGTCAGCAGAAGGAGGGACATAATAAAGATCAGAGAAGAAATAAATAAAATTGAGAAGAATAAAACAATAGCAAAAATCAATGAAACCAAGAGTTGGTTCTTCTAGAAAATAAACAAAATAGATAAGCCTCTAGCCAGACTTATTAAGAAGAAAAGAGAGTCAACACAAATCAACAGTATCAGAAACGAGAAAGGAAAAATCACGATGGACCCCGCAGAAATACAAAGAATTATTAGAGAATACTATGAAAACCTATATGCTAACAAGCTGGGAAACCTAGGAGAAATGGACAACTTCCTAGAAAAATACAACCTTCCATGATTGACCCAGAAAGAAACAGAAAATCTAAACAGACCAATTACCAGCAACGAAATTGAAGTGGTAATAAAAAAACTACCAAAGAACAAAACCCCCGGGCCAGATGGATTTACCTCGGAATTTTATCAGACATACAGGGAAGACATAATACCCATTCTCCTTAGAGTTTTCCAAAAATAGAGGAGGAGGGGATACTCCCAAACTCATTCTATGAAGCTAACATCACCCTAATACCAAAACCAGGCAAAGACCCCACCAAAAAAGAAAACTACAGACCAATATCCCTGATGAACGTAGATGCAAAAATACTGAACAAAATATTAGCAAACCGAATTCAAAAATACATCAAAAGGATCATACACCATGACCAAGTGGGATTCATCCCAGGGATGCAAGGATGGTACAACATTCGAAAGTCCATCAACATCATCCACCACATCAACAAAAAGAAAGACAAAAACCACATGATCATCTCCATAGATGCTGAAAAAGCATTTGACAAAGTTCAACATCCATTCATGTTAAAAACTCTCAGCAAAATGGGAATAGAGGGCAAGTACCTCAACATAATAAAGGCCATGTATGATAAACCCACAGCCCCCATTATATTGAACAGCGAGAAGCTGAAAGCATTTCCTCTGAGATTGGGAACTAGACAGGGATGCCCACTCTCTCCACTGTTATTTAACATAGTACTGGAGGTCCTAGCCACAGCAATCAGACAAAACAAAGAAATACAGGGAATCCAGATTGGTAAAGAAGAAGTTAAACTGTCACTATTTGCAGATGACATGATACTGTACATAAAAAACCCTAAAGACTCCACCCCAAAACTACTAGAACTGATATCGGAATACAGCAAAGTTGCAGGATACAAAATCAACACACAGAAATCTGTGGCTTTCTTATACACTAACAATGAACCAACAGAAAGAGAAATCAGGAAAACAACTCCATTCACAATTGCACCAAAAAAAATAAAATACCTAGGAACAAACCTAACCAAGGAAGTGAAAGACTTATACTCTGAAAACTACAAGTCACTCTTAAGAGAAATTAAAGGGGGCACTAACAGATGGAAACTCATCCCATGCTCGTGGCTAGGAAGAATTAATATCGTCAAAATGGCCATCCTGCCCAAAGCAATATACAGATTTGATGCTATCCCTATGAAACTACCAGCAACATTCTTCAATGACCTGGAACAAATAATTCAAAAATTCATATGGAAGCACCAAAGACCCCGAATAGCCAAAGCAATCCTGAGAAAGAAGAATAAAGTAGGGGGAATCTCACTCCCCAACTTCAAGCTCTACTATAAAGCCATAGTAATCAAGACAATTTGGTACTGGCACAAGAGCAGAGCCACAGACCAATGGAACAGACTAGAGAATCCAGACATTAACCCAGACATATATGGTCAATTAATATTTGATAAAGGAGCCATGGACATACAATGGCGAAATGACAGTTTCTTCAACAGGTGGTGCTGGCAAAACTGGACAGCTACATGTAGGAGAATGAAACTGGACCATTGTCTAACTCCATATACAAAAGTAAACTCAAAATGGATCAAAGACCTGAATGTAAGTCATGAAACCATTAAACTCTTGGAAGAAAACATAGGCAAAAACCTCTTAGACATAAACATGAGTGACCTCTTCTTGAACATATCTCCCCGGGCAAGGAAAACAACAGCAAAAATGAATAAGTGGGACTATATTAAGCTGAAAAGCTTCTGTACAGCAAAAGACACCATCCATAGAACAAAAAGGAACCCTACAGTATGGGAGAATATATTTGAAAATGACACATCCGATAAAGGCCTGACGTCCAGAATATATAAAGAGCTCACATGCCTCAACAAACAAAAAACAAATAACCCAATTAAAAAATGGGCAGAGGAATTGAACAGACAGTTCTCCAAAAAAGAAATACAGATGGCCAACAGACACATGAAAAGATGCTCCACATCGCTAATTATCAGAGAAATGCAAATTAAAACTACAATGAGGTATCACCTCACACCAGTAAGGATGGCTGCCATCCAAAAGACAAACAACAACAAATGTTGGCGAGGCTGTGGAGAAAGGGGAACCCTCCTACACTGCTGGTGGGAATGTAAGTTAGTTCAACTATTGTGGAAAGCAGTATGGAGGTACATCAAAATGCTCAAAACAGACATACCATTTGACCCAGGAATTGCACTCCTAGGAATTTACCCTAAGAATGCAGCAATCAAGTATGAGAGAGATCAGTGCACCCCTATGTTTATCGCAGCACTATTTACAATAGCCAAGAATTGGAAGCAACCTAAATGTCCATCGATAGATGAATGGATAAAGAAGAGGTGGTACATATACACAATGGAATACTACTCAGCCATAAGAAAAGGGCAAATCCAACCATTTGCAGCAACATGGATGGAGCTGGAGGGTATTATGCTCAGTGAAACAAGCCAAGCGGAGAAAGAGAAATACCAAATGATTTCACTTATCTGTGGAATATAAGAACAAAGGAAAAACTGAAGGAACAAAACAGCAGCAGAATCACAGAACTCAAGAATGGACTAACAGGTACCAAAGGGAAAGGGACTGGGGAGGATGGGTGGGTAGGGAGGGGTAAGGGGGAGGAGAAGTAGGGGGGTATTAAGATTAGCATGCATGGGGGGGTGGGAGAAAGGGGAGGGCTGTACAAAACAGAGAAGGCAAGTAGGGATTCTACAACATTTTGCTATGCTGATGGACAGTGACTGTAAAGGGGTTTATAGGGGGGACCTGGTATAGGGGAGAGCCTAGTAAACATAATATTCGTCATGTAAGTGTAGATTAGTGATACCAAAAAAAAAAAAAAGGGCAGTTCCTGTGTGGTAACCTCCAATGAGTTCTACACAAGAGTATAAAGGGCATATAAAAGTGTAGGCAAAGGGTCTGTTTGTGTTTATACAGAGGATCAAAGCCTAATCGGGCTACCCCGAAAATGAACTGAGATACGATATGAAAAAGAACTTCCAACATCAGCACTCTCTGGAAGACTCATGCCAGAAGATGATCATCAAAAAACCCCAACAAAGATCCACGCACTGCTACAGCTGTAGATGCAGTCATCCCACCAGTTCGTGGACTTGCCATGGGAATGAGGAAGGAGATAATATCTAAGCTGGCCTGTGCATACAGTAAAACAACAAATTTGACTGGATCTATACTGTTGGAACTCAATCAAGAATTAGGAGAAGTGCAAATTGTAGCGCTCCAAAATCTTACAACTACAGACTATTTACTGTTAAAAGAACATAAGGGATGTGAACATTCCCCAGGAATGGTTTGTTTTAATTTGTCTGATTTCTCTCAGACTGTTCACGTTCAGTTGGACAATATCCGCCATATCATAGATAAGTTTTCACAAATGCCTAAGGTGCCTAACTGGTTTTCTTGGTTTCACTGGAGATGGCTGGTAATTACAGATATGCTTTGGTTATGTAACTATACTCCTATTATGTTAATGTGTGTGTGCAATTTAAGTAGTAGCTTAAAACCTATACATGCTGAAGTTACTCTACAAGAAGATATGTCAAAGAAATAATCTTCCCAGGTTTTCTGCCGCCTGCTACTTCTATAGCTTTTCTTCTTCCTTCCTAATTACAACCCTTAAATAGAATTTGTGCCTCATATCAAATTTACCGAGTATCATAATTCTTCCAAGTGGTAAAGATACCTCAAGACAAATGCTGGGCATAGAAGCTACAGGGCATAAATATGCAAAGAAGTAAAAGCTAACCATTTCAAACAATAAGGCTTCTCTCTCACTTACCAACTTTACATTTCCCTGTATGGCCCCGGAAGATGACTGGTTAGCCAGAGACGGGTAAGATTCCTCAAGGGAGGAACAACCTAGGACAGGCACAGTCACAGGGGGTAATCAGGTGAGAAATTGGGGATCAACAGAGGTGAGGCTTAGAACCTCACCCCCCCGTTCTGAGAGAAATCTTCTGCATACGTGGATGTTTTATTGCCCTTGTCTAGCTTGGATTAACACATAGTCTACAGGCACACACCTGATCATCTACATTTGCTCTCTTACAACACTAAACTATGTTTTCTACCTTTATCTTGTATCTACCTACCACTTCAGCATTTTATTAAAAATAATAATAATAAAGAGAGAAATGTGGCATCCACATATAAATCAAGTATAAAAATCAAATGAGTATTCATATTTGAACTGACTGTTTATAGTTCATAATGCGTGATCAAAACCAAAGGTTTCTGTGATGGCTGCCCTTGTACTGTTCACCATGTAAGAACTTATTCACTATGTAAGAATTTGTTCTCCATGTAAGAACTTGTTTGTTATGCCTCAGAAGATTGGAGACTGACAAAAATTAGGCTTGGGGTGGATTAATGATTGTGCATTGAGCATTGACTCCCCTATACAGAATTTTATTGTTGTTAACAACCATTCGATCAATAAATATGAGAGAAGTCCTCACACACACAAAAAAAGTATACACTTCCAATGGTAAAATAATAAGTAACCGGGATGTAATGAATATAGTCAAGATATTGTAACAGATTGGTATGGTGATAGCTGGTACCTAGAATTGTCATGTATATAAATGTTGAATCACTATGTTGTACACCTGAAACTAATGTAATGTAATACTGTGTGTCAACTACCCTTCAGTAAAAAAATAATTATCTAAAAAAAAAAAAATAAAAATAAAAATAAAAATAAAAATAAAAATAAACAAAAGGAAACTTACTGAGTGAGTTTCAACATTTATAGCCAGTCCGCCATGATGAAAATCATGGTTGTTGAATTAAAAAAAAAAAGTAAATAACATATTAGATAAGGCAGGAAGTTGAGTCAGGCCGAGGGGAGCTGAATTATTCTCTGAGAATAATTTAGAAAGAGGAAAGGAAGGTACAAATAAAGATAAGAAATACAATGGGAATGGAAGTGACATTCCAGAGATCCTAGCTACTGAAAGCAAGATTTTTTGAAAGAGATCAGAATAATAAAGATGGAGGAATAAACAAAAATGGTGTATCTTTTTTACAAGTCTTCTCAGCAGTGGTGCTACAAGATCTACCATATCTATAAAAATAATTTAAGGAAAAACCTTAAAAGTAGTGGCCATCAGCATTTTTTAGGTGATTACTATACCAGACACTTTGCCAAAGGCTTTATATGTGCTGTTTCATCTAATCCGCCCAGCAGCTCATGATGTAGGTACTGTGTTATCTCCAATTTTTAGGTGAGAGCAATGATGCTCAGAAGAGTGGAAAGCTGACTTTCCCAAAGTCACATAGCTGGTGAACAGTGGGCTCTACTGCGAACTTCTTCGGGAGTGAGCTCTTGACAGCTGTGGGGCAAGTCATCATCATAATTCTTGAACTGTATCTGATAAATAAATGTCAGGCTCTCTTCGGCAATTGGGAGTAAGCACATGTATATATTATCTGCCATCTGATTTGTATGGCCAATGGCATGTTAGCATACATGGGGCCAGTAGAGACTTGAAAAGCCCTAGTGCAATGGGCCTGCCCTCTTTCACTGCTTTTGGAATCTAGGCACCATGGGAAGAAGCCTGAAAGCCCCTCCTTCTTGGTTCAGTCACCCCGTCACCCTGGTTGGCAGTCTTCCAGGTGCCAGATATGCGAGTAAGGGTTCCTAGGCTATCCAACAGCCAGATGACCCACAGCTGAATGAAGACAATGAGAGAGTCCCACAGAGTTCAGCTGAATTGACACAGCCAACCAGCTCACAAAATCATGACCTAAATGAATAATTGTTACTTTAAGCCACTAAGTTTTGGAGTGGTTTATTACTTAGCAGGAGCTTATCAATACACTACCCAAAGTCAGTTTCTATTGCTTGCAAACAAAAGAGTACTTACTATAATAGAGAAAAAAAATTTTATGTCTAAAGTATATCCAAAAATTGAGAGTGATGATTCCACTGTGGGCCAATGTAATATTCCAATTTTGTTTGGGTTTCCTATATGAATATATAATCCTATAAGTTTTTGGAGTACATTTCAGGCTAGCCACAAAGGAAGAAACCATTTTGACTTCAAACAACAAAATTTTTTATCTGTGAAGACTTGTGAAAAAAGATACAGCATTTTTGTTTATTTGTTTATTCCTCCAACAAACTTTTGCAGAGTTTAAAAGGACATTTTTAGTATTCTGCCAATCTATAATAAATCAAGATGCCATTTGTATGTTCATGCAAGAGAAATGTATTCTCAATGGGCAAGAAAGTACTCTTTTCTGCAAAGAAACTACCAAAAAAGACATGCTTCAGAAAACTGAAAGGTGAATCAAAATGAGAATTCAAAATCAGGAAGCCATAGAACTAATAAACTGGTGATGCTTAGTAATACAAAAGCAGATAGAGAGGACAGGAGATGATTGATTATAAACCATAGTTATAAAATATGATAGGAAATACCTTTAAAACAGCAGATCTCTAACAGTTCTCAACCTCTTTAATCTTAGGACCTTTTATCACTTATAGAAATTACTGAGAACCCCAAATAACTTTTTGTTCATGTGTGTTCTACCTATCAATAGTTGCAACATTAGAAACAAAAATTTAGAATATCTTAGTGCTTGTTAAGTCATTTAAAAATAACGTAATAAATCTAGAGCCCGGATCTTAGTTTCTACTACTATTCTCCAATAAATGAAAGCAGGGTTCCTTAGAAAAATGGCTGATTGTAGAATTGAGGAGGAAATATACTTGATGGGCCAAGAATATCTTGGAGTATACAAATTATGAAAGTGCTCAAAATACCACACAACACAGCAAGAACAAAAACAAAAAATTAAACAAAAGGAATAAAACCCCCAATCACAGTATGTATGGGATGTGTCTTAATGGGATATGTCCAAGGAATACAGGACCAACTTAAAGAGCTCCCGATGGCCAGAGCTAGAACCATTTGAGCAACACAATAAAGTGGCCCCAAGAGATTATAACCCTAAGAACAAAATAAATATCCATGCATTCATACTGATATAAAGAAATGATTGAGTAAATAAATAAATGGGGAGAAGAGAAAACTTTAGTGCAGAAGAATTCCAAATAATTCATGTAGATGCTCCACTCTCAAAGGGGGGAGCATAACTTCCCACTCCTTCAGTGTGGGATGTACAGGGAGTTCCTCCCAAAGAGTACGGGGAAAGCCAGATGATTGAGATTAACATCAACAATGACAAGTTGTGTTGAGAGCACGTTCTCCTAATAGGATGTGAAGAGAATGGCACATTGCCTCTGTAGGCTTACTCCCCAAACCCGCAATCCTAGTCCAATCATGAGAAAAATACAAGACAAATCCCAGTCAAGGACACTATAAAATACATGAGCAGAATGCCTCTGAACCATCAAGGTCATCAAAAACAAGGTAAGTCTGAGAAACTGTCATAGACAAGAGGAGGCTTAGGGGAGCTGATGACTACATATAATACAATATCCTGGAAGGGATCCTGGGAACAGAAAAAGGACATTAGGGAAACAGAGGAAATCTTTACGAAGTATAGAATTAAGTTAATAATTGTTGGCAGCCGCGCCTGCCGCACCCTGAAAATGGCGCCCTCTTTAAGAGGAAGCCCCTGCATAAGGGAGAAAACAACTTGTGCAACAAAAACCCATGCAAATTGAGTCTGAGCATATGAACCAATCAGGCCAAAGTGTCATGCTAATTAAGGCTTATGCGACAGCACCAATCAACGTAGAGCATGAGGCCTATATAAGCAGACCCTTTCTTCCCGTCTGCGTCCTGCCCGACACATTTGTTTCACAAAGAGCTGAAGAGTAAAGCTTTCTGCAGAAGAATCCTGCTGTTGTTGCGTGCTGTTCTTGCCGGCGAGGACAGGGCGCGCGACAAGTGGTGCCGAAACCCGGGAACCAGAACATCACCGGCACAGGGAGGACCCTTCAGACATCTGGAGAGGATTCAGAACTGCAGGACAGAAGAAAGCCCGGAGAGGTAAGTTCCGAGAGACGCGCTTTTAAGGGTGGTGGCTGATGGTTCTCTGTAAATAAAGAGGCACCATGGGAAACGCACCATCGTTAGTCTCAGCATTACAGGCAGTTCTCAAAGAGCAAAATTTGAAGGTCTCCGCCAAAGTTTTAGGATCATTTGTAAAAGAAGTAGACCGTGTTGCCCCCTGGTTTATCTGTTCAGGGTCCCTCTCCATCCCGAGCTGGGACAAGTTAGGGAAAGATCTTGATAGAGAAGAAGAAGAGGGACACTTGAGAGGAGGCACTAGACCACTATGGAAACTGATTAGAGCTTGCCTGCAGGATGAAAAGTGTGAAAAGGTGATAAAAGCAGGTCAGAGAGCCTTGTCAGACATCCAAGAAAGTATGTCAGAAACGGAACGGGAAACAGAGCTAGCTCGCGGCCGAAAAAGGGCCGCTAAAACGAAAATTAAAAAGCCCCAGAGTGAGGGAGAGAGCCCATCCAGGGCAAAAGCGAAAGAGCCCCGAGAAGCAGGTGACGACCGCCTTGGAGAAAATAGCAAATACCCCTGGAAAGAGTTGAGGGAACTCCAACTTTCCAATAGGGAATCAGAAGATGAACTAATGTCCTTGGAAGAGGAGGAGGAGACTAGAACCGTGAAGTGCGGAAGTAAGGGAACCAGCAAGGCTGAAAGGCAGACCAAAGAGAAAATGAAAGCAGGGTGCTCTCCGTCGCCCACTACTCCGCCACCTTATGTGAGCGGTACACATACTTTCTGTCACCCAGATACCATACTAGCAATTAAGCAAATGTTCCCTGTGTTTGAGGACAACGGGGTACGCTCCCACCAGCCCCTGAGCCATAAACAAGTTAAAGATCTAGCAGAGTCCATTCGGGCTTACGGAGTCAGTGCTAACTACACCTTAGCGCAGATTGAAAGGTTGACAGAGACAGCTATGACACCTACAGATTGGCAGTATGTGACTAAAGCATGCCTTACTAGCATGGGACAATATATAGAGTGGAAAGCATTGTGGCATGATATCAGCATGACCCAGGCACGTGCAAACGCTGCCGAAGGGCAACCCGCATGGTCATATGATATGTTGACAGGCCAGGGACAGTGGGTTGCCAACCAGACCGCCTTCCCCACGCAGGTGTATGCACAAATAAACGCGTGCGCTGCTAAGGCATGAAAAGCCCTCACTAACAAAGGGGAAGTGTCAGGCAATTTGACAAAGATTATCCAAGGGCCGAGCGAGCCATTTTCAGATTTCGTCGCTCGCATGATGGAGGCCGCGGGTAGAGTATTTGGGGACCAAGAGCAAGCTATGCCCCTAGTGGAGCAATTAGTATTCGAGCAGTGTACCAAAGAATGCAGGCAAGCGATTACACCCTGGAAACAGAAGGGGATGCATGCTTGGCTAAAAGCCTGCAGAGAAATAGGGGGACCACTCGCCAATGCGGGCCTAGCCACGGCTATATTACAAAGCCACAAACAAGCCAGAATTACCAATAAAAATATTAAATGTTTTCAATGTGGGAAATTAGGACATATAAAGAGAGAATGTAGAAGCCCAACTTTAGAGCACACAACCCAAAAGACCCCTGGATTATGCCCTAAGTGCAAAAAAGGCAGACATTGGGCCAATGAATGCCGATCTGTTAAAGACATAGAAGGGAAACCCTTAGAGCTGCCAAAAAACGCCCAGAGGGGCCCCCGCCATCAGGGCCCACAAATATATGGGGCAACCAGCACACAAGTATCATTTGGGAGCAACCAAGCCCCCCGAGGAGAGCCACTCCAGGTTCCGCGGGATTGGACATCCGTGCCACCACCAGAATAGTGTTAACTCCACAGATGGGAGTTCAACCCATCCCCTCAGACTTTAAAGGCCCCTTACCACCAGATACAGTTGGGTTGCTCTTGGGGCGCTTTTCTGCTGCCTTAAAAGGCCTTGTAGTCCACCCCGGAGTTATTGATCAGGACTATGAAGGACAAGTAAAAATTATGTGCTCAGCCCCCAGAGGTATCTACCCTATATCCCCGGGAGACCGCATAGCCCAACTCCTAGTATTGCCCAGTCTCCATGCCAATTACCCAGCCGCCACCACTGAGAGAGGAGAAGGGAGTTTCGGCTCCTCTAACTACAATTCAGCTTTCATAGTATTAGATTTAGCAGACAGACCAAAATTAACCCTCAAGATAGAAGGAAAAAGTTTTGAAGGAATCCTGGATACTGGAGCAGATAAAAGTATTATTTCTGCAACCTGGTGGCCCTCTAAATGGCCTGTAACACAGTCCTCACACTCTTTACAAGGTTTAGGATATGAGTCTAGTCCTACCATTAGTGCCAAACCATTGAGATGGCAGGCGCCTGAAGGGCAAAAAGGTACAGTTACCCCTTATGTGCTCCCACTGCCAGTCAATTTGTGGGGGAGAGATGTTATGCAGGGCCTAGGCCTTAAACTCATTAATGAATACTCCACCCCTGCCCTAGGCATGATGATGGATATGGGATATATCCCTGGTAAAGGACTAGGGAAACACCAACAGGGACGCACAGAGCCTATCCTACCCAAAGTAAAAAGTGACCGTCGCGGTTTGGGTTTTTCATAGGGGCCATTGAAGACGCCATGCCCATACCTTGGCTTACAGAGGAGGCCATATGGGTTCCTCAGTGGCCCCTATCCTCTGAGAAATTAGAAGCAGCTCACCATTTAGTACAAGAACAGCTCCAATTAGGACATTTAGAACCCTCTGTATCTCCATGGAATACGCCCATATTTATAATCAGAAAAAAGTCAGGATCATGGAGATTGCTTCATGACTTGAGAGCAGTAAATGCTCAAATGAGGCTATTTGGACCTGTCCAGCGAGGACTGCCACTTCTCTCTGCTCTACCCAAAGAATGGAAAGTAATCATAATAGACATCAAAGATTGTTTTTTCTCTATACTCCTAAATACCAAAGATAGGGAAAGGTTTGCTTTTACCCTGCCAGCTATTAACCATGAACAACCCGACGCCAGATTTCAGTGGAAAGTCCTCCCTCAAGGGATGGCAAATAGCCCCACCATATGTCAACTGTATGTTCAGCAAGCGCTAGCACCAATTCGCGAAAACTACCCCAAACTAAAAATCATTCACTATATGGATGATATCCTTCTCTGCTCCCCACAATCAGCAGAAGTAGAAGAGGCCTATGTAAAGCTCACTAAATCCCTAGAGACTTGGGGACTGAATATAGCCAGTGAGAAGGTCCAAAAATCTAGTATTAGCAAATTCCTAGGAGCCACCATTTACACAGATGTAATTTGCCCCCAAAAGCTTGAGATAAGACATGATCAGCTGCGAACTTTGAATAATTTCCAGAAACTCCTAGGAGACATTAATTGGTTGTGGCCATTTTTAAAGATACCTACCACTGAATTGAAACTGCTATTTAAAATCCTAGAAGGGGACTCACAACTAACATCTCCGCGCTCCCTTACACCTGAAGCAGTGCAGGCCATCCACAAGGTAGAACAGGCCTTAATGACAGTACAATTGAATAGGATACAATTAAATGAACCCTTTGAGTTATGCATCCTTCCTACTCCGGGACTGCCAACTGCAGTCTTGTGGCAACGAGGGCCACTGATCTGGATCCATCCCCAAGCCTCTCAGGCTAGAACGATAGAATACTACCCAGCTGCCATAGCCAATCTCGCTCTGAGGGGAGTAAAAAACTCATTAACACATTTTGGGAAAGCTCCAGCAACAATCATAACCCCTTACAATATGGAGCAGATACAAACATTATGTGCTATGAATGATGATTGGGCCGTACTTGCTTATAGCTTCTCAGGAACCTTTGATAATCATTTCCCAAAACATCCCCTCATCAATTTTGCTAAAAATCATCCCCTAGTGTTCCCTCGGGTCACTAGCTTAACCCCGTTGCCACATGGAAAAACAGTCTACACAGACGGATCCAAGACTGGTACGGGTGCCTATGTCCATAACGGCAAAATTGTAACAAAAAATTATACGCCCAATACTCCACAAATCATTGAGTGCCACATAGTCTTAGAAGTACTACAAACCTTTCCCGGACCTTTGAATGTTGTGTCAGATTCTTGTTATGTAGTTAATGCAGTCAAATCTCTGGAAGTGGCCGGGCTAATCAAAGCATCCAGCACAGTAGCCACTCTGTTCAAGCAGCTGCAATCAGAATTACTTAATAGACAATCACCCTTATATATAACCCACATCAGAGCACATTCGGGCCTTCCCGGGCCTATGGCCCGCGGCAACCAGCTAGCAGACCTCGCGACTAGGAGTATAGCTTTCCCTCTGCTAGACCCTGTCGCCACAGCTTCAAAATTCCACTCACAATTTCATGTCACTGCTGAAACACTGTGCAAGCGGTTTAGCATAACCAGAGCCGAAGCTAGGAACATTGTTCTTAGCTGCCAACACTGCTGCAGTTTTCTTCCCACACCTCATGTTGGGATCAATCCCCGCGGTATCAAACCCCTACAGGTTTGGCAGATGGATGTCACACATGTTTCTTCCTTTGGGAAGCTGAAATACGTACATGTGTCTGTAGATACTTGTTCTGGAATCATCTTCGCCTCCCCATCCTCTGGAGAGAAGGTTTCCCATGTCATTAACCACTGTCTTGAAGCTTGGAGTGCATGGGGAATGCCCCTAATCCTAAAAACAGACAATGGTCCCGCCTATACTTCTGCCAAATTTGCTCAATTTTGTCATCACATGGGGATAAAACATGTTACTGGCCTACCTTATAACCCACAAGGTCAAGGCATTGTTGAGTGCACAAATCGCACTCTCAAATCTTATCTCTTAAAACAAAAAGGGGGAATTGAGGACTTACCCCCTACACCTAAAACAGCTATAGCCCTAGCACTTTTCACTCTAAATTTTTTGAACCTGGATGCTCAAGGCCATACAGCAGCGGACCGCCATCATCAATGGCCAAAAGACCCACAAGAACTAGTAAAATGGAAGGATGTACTATCTAACCAATGGAAAGGCCCGGATCCAATTATAATTAGATCCAGGGGGGCTGTATGTGTTTTTCCCCAGGGTGAAGAAAACCCCTTCTGGATCCCAGAGCGCCTGACAAGGAAGGTCCTGGACAAAGGAGATGACCTCTCTGTGCCTACTGATCCTGCTCTCGTCACTGGGAACCCCGATTCAGGGAGTACTGAGATGGGGAATATTGTCTGCCTTTCCTAAGCCCATGCCCGTCCGCTTCAATGCAGCAATTTTTCCACGTTTTTTTACTTCCAACTCTAGCATAAATCTGCCATACCTGGCAAAAGACACCACAACAGCTCCTTTGGGAGAAAACCGATCCTTTGTAACCGACGGATCATTATGTTTCACCACTAAGAATCTAACCAACTGTATCTCCCTAAAGCAGAGAAAATATGGCTGGTTCAGTGATCTGATAACGGGGATCATGCTTGGGGGGCCCGAGAACCTAACGATCCCCCAGAATGTTCTCTGGATCAATGGAACATTTGTAAACCCTCCCGGAGGCCTTAACTCAACCACCAGCCTCCGTCAACCCAAATATGCTCCCCACTGTTTAGGTGATTATGAGGGAGAACCATGGCCCTGGACAGACTGCCAGTCAGCTACAGTGACTTGGGCAGACACACACCAGAGGTTCACTATCTCCCCAGATATGACCGAAGGTAGAAGTTGGGGAACAGCAATGATAAAAGATAGCAATTACTCCCAGCCTATGAACAGGAATCCTTTTCACAAATGGATGCTGTGTGGCATTAATGGCTCTTGTACAAACCTGTCCCCACTATCCGCCCTTTTGGGTGGAGGGAAAGGCGTCAGCTACAACATGACCTATCAGTGCTATACTGATGTGAAATCCTCAAGCCCTACCACTCGTTTCTGTTCCCCGGTCAATTCTACGCAGGGAGCCCCCAGGCTCCCCTTCCCACCAGCTCCAGTATGCCTTTCCCCCCCATTCCTGTTTATCTTGTCCAATGATGGTTTTAACTCCTGTTCCAATACCTCCTGTTTTCTGTCTCAGTGCTGGGATGCGCTTAACTTTACCAATGCCTTAATAGCCCGTATTCCTCGTTGGGTCCCCGTCCCAGTAGACACACCTAATACCATGACACTGTTTCGAGAGAAACGCGACTTCGGTGCTACAGCCGCTATAGTGCTTCTAATCTCCATATCCGCAGTTGCAGCCACCGCAGCTGGCATAGCTTTAGACACCTCTATCAAATCAGCTACAGAACTCAATAACCTTGCGGAATCAGTATCCTCTGCCCTTGACCATCAGTCCACGCTTGATGGCAAGCTGAAAGGAGGAATAATGGTCCTCAATCAGCGAGTAGATCTAGTGGAAGAGCAACTAGATGTGCTCTGGCAGTTAGCCCAATTGGGATGTGAGCGAAAGTTTCACGCTCTCTGCATTACTAGCATACAATATGAAAACTTTACGCGAGCAGCTAATCTGTCACGAAACCTGTCCCAGTATCTTTCAGGAAACTGGTCCCAAGACTTTGATGGAGCATTGGAAGAGCTACGGCGAGAAATAACCCACATCAACTCCACCCGGCTAGATATCTCCGTAGCAGAAGGACTCTCTTCCTGGTTCCACAGAGCCCTCTCCCACGTCAAAGAGTGGGCGGGCATGGCTGGAATGGGTGTATTCATGCTTGGAGGTCTCATGCTCCTACTCTGGTTGTTATGCAGGCTCCATGCCCAACACAGGCAAGATAAAGTGATCCTTGCTCAAGCCTTGATGGCGGTAGATATTGGCGCCTCTCCCCAAGTATGGCTCAACATGCTCAATAAAGAAGCTCAGCTTTAGCTTGAGGTAGCCCTTGCACCCTGAGCCCTTGTGGCATTGCACCAGGCCCGGGTACCTTATCGCTTACCTGCAGCTTTCCCTAAGAAACTCGCGGTGCAAGAGGGTCAAAGAAAAGGTCCAAGACCCTTTGTACCAGACGGTCCCAACGTCTGCTAGAGGATGCGAGGCTATGCACTGCAAGAGGTTTTGGACCCCTCTGAGAGACATGCCTGATTGCATAGGGGTAGATGTCTACAAACCCCTCTCCGAAAATAGGACATCAAATGTTTCTGGAGATCAGGCCTCTATCTCCGCCTCAGCTGACATGTTCCGTTCTGAGTTTCTATTAAACAAAAAAGGGGGAGATGTTGGCAGCCGCGCCTGCCGCACCCTGAAAATGGCGCCCTCTTTAAGAGGAAGCCCCTGCATAAGGGAGAAAACAACTTGTGCAACAAAAACCCATGCAAATTGAGTCTGAGCATATGAACCAATCAGGCCAAAGTGTCATGCTAATTAAGGCTTATGCGACAGCACCAATCAGCGTAGAGCATGAGGCCTATATAAGCAGACCCTTTCTTCCCGTCTGCGTCCTGCCCGACACATTTGTTTCACAAAGAGCTGAAGAGTAAAGCTTTCTGCAGAAGAATCCTGCTGTTGTTGCATGCTGTTCTTGCCGGCGAGGACAGGGTGCGCGACAAATAATAAGATAGCAAGATTGAGTTCATTAATTGTGACAAATGCATCTTACTAATAAGCTATTAATAATGAAGGAAACAGCATGGGGTATTTGGAAACTGTACTATCTTTGCAACTTTTCTGTAAATCTAAAACTGTCCTAAAATAAAATCTTTATTACAAATAGCAATAATAAACTCATTATAAGTTGACACAGGATATATTTATGAAAAAATATCTACATTTATTTCAAAAAAGTTAGTAGAGTGGCATTGCTTTGCATTTTTACAAATCCCTTTAATGTCTGTGTTAATAGAGGTCAGGTGGATTCTCATATCTGGTTCTGCATTTAGTCTTCTGTGATATCATACATTATGGGACCTCTGGAAAACTCCATTGTACACTCCTGAGAGGATGAGAGTGAAAAGGCAAATAAAGGCTTCATATTTTTATATAAATAAGTTTAACATCATGGGCCTCTTGAAAATGTCTTGGGACCTCCAGGAGTCCCTTGGTCATACTTTGAGAATGACTGATCTATACTGTTAAAACACAGGTTATAAATGACAAGTTATTAGCAGAAAAGATAGCAACTGAAGATGAGGTAGAAAGTGGCCAGTTTCTTATTCCTATAAATGGAAGTAAAAAATGAATTCTGTTATTGATATTTTGTCAATAAATGTCAGTATAATGGCAACTGACATGATAAATGTCAATAGCTGGAAATAGTAAGGAATTGTTTTTAAGAACTTTAAGTTTGCTCTTTATAGAATGAAATAAAAGATACTTATCTTATAAATTACCATAGATAACAGTCAACAAAACCATCTACGAAGCAAAAACAGGATGAAGAGGAATGATAAAAACCAGAAAATATGAAACCTAACCATGAAACAAGATCAAACATAACAACATATGTGGATAAATGGAAATAGGTTTAGAGATGCTCAACTTGTCTATTAAGAGGAAAAACACTCCCAGGTTAAGTTATAATCCAAAATAAAAAATATGTTGTGTATAAGAGGCATTCTCACAACAAAATGTTGGAGAAGAGCTAAGTGATAAAGACAAACTAAAACCAAAAACACTGGGAAAACATAAAGCAAACAAAACAGGGATGGTGTTATTAATACTACAGAAAGTAGTGTTGATGGCAAAAGACACTAAATAAAGAACGGTATTTTCTATTGTTCAAAATTCAATCCCAAGTAATACAAATACTATAGTTTCAACACACATAAGGGAAAAACTTCTAAAAATATAAGAATTTAGCAGAAATACAATTACAATGGAAGATTTTAAGTTATCACTCTTACTGTATAATAGGAAAAGCTATGAAAAATGCATAAGAACAATTTGAAAAAACAATTAGTAAGATGATTCACTAGCAAACTTGAATCTTGCACATAGAGAATGTGCCATCCTTTCAAGTGTTTTTATTTCAGGCCATAAAAAGCATTAATAAGTCCCAAAAGGTAAACTTGTTATATACCATCATCTCTGTTTTTTTTTTTTTTTATGAGAAAGAAAGGAAGAAAGGAAGGGAGGGGGAGACAGAGAGAAAGAAAGAAAGAAAAAAACTCCACATAACTCAGACTTAAAACTTTTCTAAATACCTACTGGGTCAAGGAAAAGAAATATAGTGGTAGATTATAAAAGGAATATGAGAGTCCATATGTCAGTACTACTGGAATGGAGATAAAGCAGATGTGTTACATGGTTTCACTCTTAGAAAAATGAAAATAAATGGACAAAGTATTCAAGTCAGAAATTCAGAAAAGGTACACTTAAATAAACTTTTAAAAAGCAGGAGGAAGAAAATAAAAAGAGCAAAAGTTAATGAATGAAAAGCAGAATGGGTAAATAATCTCTTTTGGCAAGTGTTTTGTAATAAAAATAGAAGTAAAAATGAAAAAAAATTGAGGTGGTAATTGTATATTGTTAAATTGAAAGTCACTATGAAATATATTTTTTCTTAAAATATACATTAACAAAATGAAAAAGCAAAAATATTAACAGTAGTAGTGATAGAATTTAAAAATGTATTGCAGCCCTCCTATAAAGGGTTCTAGGGCAAGCTGGGTTTATGGGTGAGTTCCTCTGCTAATTTCAATGCTATTTCAGAAAACAAGTGTAGTTTTGAAAAGCATCCCTTACCTCAATACCAAAACCTGACAAAGACAGCACACAACAAAAGCACAAATACTATTTTTGAACATGGATACAAAAATCTTAATGTAACTAGTCAGTATAATACACATGACCAGATGTATACAAGAGAGGGATAGAATCACAGTGATTTGTATCTGTAGGGTACATTAAAAAAATTTTTTTTCTCAACAGTTAATACAGTTTGGCAAAACTCTTTACCAAACTAGGAATAGGAAGATGCCTCTTAAAATACGAATGTGGGTGAATATTGAGAAACAACCTTCTCAACAAAGTTCCCAATAATAAACTTAATTGTGAAACCAATAACTAAAAACCTACTTAATGGTAAAGTCCCAGAAAAGACAGAAAATTAACAAAGTTGTTATTCTTTAATGCTGTAAAAGTTCTGGTCATTACAATACATCATGAAGCAGAAATAAGAGGCATACTCTCTAGGGGGATGGAGATAAAGATGATTATTTACAAACAATATGATTGTATTCCTAGAAAAGATTCAGCTTGAACACTATTGGAACCAATACAGATAAAAGACAGGCCTATAAAGATAAACTGATAAGTTACTAGTCGAAAGATAAAAAGGAATTGTTTCAAAATTTGGATGTAACACTCCAGTTTAAGCTCAATGTAGTTGATTTCTTCTCCTTCTGGAACAGTCCCTGAAATTGTCAGAGATGTAAAAACCATCAGCTCTGCGAACGAGGGCAAGGTCACCGTCCTGCCACAGCAAATTTCTTGAGGTTCCTGAGCAGCTGCTGGGTGCAGCCAGAGGGAGAAAGAACAACTGACCTGGGAAAACAAGGGTAAGGGCTCCGCCCCACGTGGAGCAGGGCTTTAAAGGGGGATGCGGGAAGGGCCTGAGGGGCCGGATGAGGCTAGACCTGGAGCGGGTGTCCAGCTTTGGCATGTGCAGGTACGAAACTGCCCGCTCTGGGGCCCGCAGCCTCTTCCCACTGGCTTGAGCAGCTGGCGGCGTGTACCCTGATGATCAGGGCAGGGGACAGGGCTCTGGCCGACTCTGGACTGCCCTCCTCCGGTGGGGAGGCACCCGGGAAGAGCAGAGCCGGGGCAAACCCACGCTCCTTCTCCTTTCATCTGCCCTGAAGAGATTTGAGGAAGAAACCCTTCGTCTCTGAATCCATCCTAACTCCCCCCACTGGGCTACACTTTATAAACACGAGCGCAAGAGAAAACGGCTGGGTGTGTGGCAGGACCGGCCCTGGGAACCAGTCTGGGGAAGAAGGAAATCCCTCTGTGAAAGATCTTGCTTCAGGAAGCAGGTGGGACTCCAGCAACCCCCTCGCTTTTCAAAAGTTTGTTAGGCCACTTCACTTTTATGAAAGACCTACATTAGTATCCGTTTTCGCAAACTGGAAGAAATCCAGAGTGCTTTCATTTTTATTAAAAAAAGACAAAAAGCAAAAATAGGGTTCAGCGTTTGTTTTGCAGGGGCCTTGAAGGGAGGCAGCGCTCCGCAAGCCGTGAGGGGGTCCCGCCGAGCTCCTCCCCAGGAACCATGCTCAGCATCTCAGCATTGAGTTGCCAGAGCTTTGAACTCTGTCTGTGGGCATCTGAGCTTTATCTCCATATATTTTGTGCATCATTTAGTAAGATGTGACCTAAGGTATCAGAAAAGCCTAAGAGAGGTATTTCTTGGGTCTGGGAATGCTCAAAAAATTTTCCATATAAATTAAAGGTAACAGCTTCTTCATTTTACAGCATCTCTGATTAAGAAAGGTTTCAAAGAAACACTCCACTTTGGGATGTGGGGGAAATCTATAACCCTTTATTTTGTTTTCAAAACAAGATTTGAGAAGCCGTGGCACGTATGAGAAGGGCAAGAAATACTGTTTTCAAAAGAAGACATGATTACAGAATTAAACATGTAATGGAAGCAGTGAAGAGTAGATAATCTCTTGATCTCACAATTTTATCAGAAATGCTTGAGAAACCAAAAGATGAAAGAGACGACTAGGTCTTGGGATAATAAGGGATATGGAGAGCTGACTTGAGGGAAACAATTTATGTATAACAGTAACTCTGAAAAGGAAAGCAGAACAAAGGGCAGGCAATTAAAAAACTTTTTTTAAAGAAAATTTCCCTGACTAAAGATCTGACTTTAGATTGGAAGGTCTCATCAATGATAGAAAAATACGATACAAACCTGTAAATATATATATGTTCTGGTGTGCTTTTTTATACAAAGAATAAAGAAAAATCTTAAATGCATGCAGGCAGAAATCATAGATCATCTAAAATGGAAAAAATAAGATAATGGCATCTGTTTCTTCCCAAAGTTGGTTTACAAAATTAAATGTCCAACGACTACAGAACAGTATCTAAAGAATTTAGAGAAAAAACATTTCTGGTCTAGTAAGTATGCAATTAGCCAAGCTATTTCTCAGGTGCTGAAATATTCATTTTATTTCATCTTTTTATTCCCCATTGTTTTTTTTCAAGTGATAACATTTTTATTCTGGAAGTGTATGCCTTAAAAATGTCAAATTACTGAATTAAAAAATTTTACATTCCTGAATTAAAAAAATTTTTTTGTGCAGGAAATAATTTATATTCAGTTTGAAGAATCTTCAATTGCAGATTAGCAAAAATAAAAAATGAACCTTTAATCCCACTTCTAAGATAATAAAAACATGGAGCATTAAACTTTTGTGCATATTTTTCCAGACTTTCCTCTTATAACCTACAGGTACATGTATACGTTTTATAAAACACACAAATGGTACTATACTATACATGTTAATTTGAAGTGTGTTTTATTAACTGATCAGAATATCATGAATATATTTTCATGTTTATTAGCATGCTTATGCAAGGTTACATTTAATGACTGCATTGCTTTTCTCTGAGTGGATGATCCATCATTGATTTAATCAGTCCTCTATAATTTGTATTTGTTTCTAATTTTACAGCCTTATAAACCATGCTGATATCAATATCTTGCTCATACAGTCTTGCCCTTATGACTTTCTAAGAGTATAATTGATTATCCAAATCAAGTGTACATTTAAAAACCTTGAAAGATATTGTCAAAATATCCTCCTGACAACTTTGTCTGCCTTCCTCATAATCTTGTTAATACTTAGCATTTTCAGTAAGTTTACCCTGGGTCAAAGAGAAAATTACATCCATTATTGGAATGAAAAAAATTTTTCATATTTTTTTATGAGCTGTTAGTTCTTTGATCCTTGCCTTATTCTTAATGACTAGTTAGAGCTCTTTTATGTTAATTATATTAATAGTTTGTCTCATACACTGCATGTTTTTTCTCAATTTGTCATTTGCAGAACTTTCTCGTGGAGTTTCCTGATACATAGAATTTATTTAACATATATATGTCTATCTGTTTTCAAACCAACAATCTCTTTCATTTTGGTTTTTGCCTTGGGTGCTATGAAAGTTTCTCCTCCACCCTAACTTATATGGGATTTATATTGGTTTTAAGTTGCTAGAGGAATACAGTTTTATGATTAGCCCAGAGTTTCCCAAGAATGTGTTCTATGGACAATATTTCCGTGGGATGTTATGAGGGTTAATCAAAAGAAGCATTTTATCAATATCAATATTGATTGTTATTGATCAAATCAATTTGGGAAACACAAGGTTTAAGCAAAACTAGGGGATTTCTTTACTGCAGAACTTATCAGGGTGGAGTCTATTCCTTGAAATATAATTTGAAATAGTTAAATACTATGTACAGCTCAAATATATTTCAATATCATACCAGAAAAATAACTCGTGATTTTTCCATGCAAAGGAATACTGTGCAGCTGTAGAAAAAAATTGAGAATGCTTGCTCTATATTGGTGAGTAAAATAGCCAAGGTAAATTCTTAGTGTAAAAAGCAAGAATAGGGTATATTGTATATTATATTTCATGTTGAGAACAAAAACAATAAGATTATATATTCAAACTTTTTAAAGATGAACAGGAGGAAACTGTAGAAAGCTTACAAGAAACTAAGAATAGTAGCTATAGGAAGAAACATTTTCCTAATTATCCTTTAATACTTTCGGGTTTTTAAATTACATTTATATATTACATGTAAAAAGAGTTTTAAAAATGTTATGGAAAGCCTCTCAGGGGCTTCAATATAACCGTATATATTTTGACTCTCCAAGTTGGGGGCCATAGTGAGTAATGAAGTCACCTATAAAATCATTTGAGTTACAGAATGTGCAGAATTTTGGTTTATCAGGTTTCCCTCCAGATATATGGAATAATCCTTCCAGATTTGACACACCACCTGTAGCGTATACCAAATGCAGGCATACCTTTTATTTACTTCATTTCATTGCATTTTGCTTTATTACACTTTTGCAGGTATTGTAGTTTTTTACAAGTTGAAGGTTTGTAGCAACCCCTCATTGAGCAAGTCTATCGGCACCGTTTTCCAACAGTATTTGTTAACTTCACGTCTCTGTATCACATTTTGGTAATTCTCACAATGTTTCAAACTTTTTCATTATTATTATATGTGCTGTGGTGGTCCATAATCAGTGATTCTGACTTTCTGAAAGCTCATGATAGTTAGCATTTTTAAGCAATAAAGTATTTTTAAATTAAGATGTGTACCTTGTTTTTTAAGACAGAATGCTATTGCCCAATTAATAGTCTACAGTATTGTGTAAGCCTAACTTTTCATATGTACTGGGAAACCAAACCATTTGACTCACTTAATTTCAGTGTTCTCTTTTTTGTGGTGGTCTGGAAACAAACCTGCAAATATCTCCAAGATATGCCCACACTAAATTTCATCATTCTGGGTTTCTGTGTGTGTGTGATTTCTATTTTGTTTTTTATGGGCTAATTCTATCCCCAGCAGTATGTATTTTAATAAGCAAGAGCAAGTCACTGGGAAAGCAAGTCACTTATACTTTTTTCATTACTTTGCTGATACTAAAATTATTATTCTTGTTCAATATTTTTGGACATTTATTGAAATGAATTTATGAAGCTTCTCTTTGACCAATTAATTTGATGAACTATAACAACAGATTTCTTGATAACTTACAAACCTTATTTGTTGGGGAAAGTCATGCTCAGAAACAAAGCATTGCTATTTTAATACAATTTTGAATTTTGGGGAGTGAATTTTTTTATTAGGATGTTTGCATATAGTGGCCTGCAGGTTTGTTTTTGGAGTTCTGTTTGTCAGCTTTTTACATTAGGTCATGACAAGTGTATATAATAAATTCAAAAGCTCTTCATATGGTTCTGAACTCTTGAAGAGCTTATATGGTATTTGAAGGAATTTCTCTGTGCAAATTTTATTTCCAGTGCCTTTTATAAATGAAATTCTTGAGCAGTATTTCCATTCCTCCCCTTCAAGCTGTATCAATTTGATTATTTAAAATTTTCTAGAAAGTCATCCATTCTTATTGTCAGTTGCATTTTTGGGCCTGGGTACCCTTCCTCTCTCTTGGTCTCAGGACACCTGACCCTGGAAGTTGATCATGGCAGCACAAAGGAATCCCATATTGGGAGGTCCTGTCTTTCTCAGGCTTACACTTTCACCTCCTCGTTAGGTGTTGCCCGTATGTAATGTGTAAGACAGCTTTGGGTAGCTGCCTTCTCTTTGGCTCTACCTGTGCAGTATCTACCAGAAATGTAGTGAAAGTTCTGGCATTTGTATGGCAACCTTCCCAGTTTCTGCATTAATGTAGGCTTTTCTTTCTTTCTTCCCTTTCTCCTCCCCTTCTCCCACCCTTCTTCCTCTTCCTCCTCCATCCTTACTTTGTTTACTCATTTCTTTCTGGAAGTCAGGGTGAAGGGCTTGTTTTTATGCTCCCATCTTTCCCTGAAGTGTCATGCACTTTTCATTTTTGGTTTAACAGCTTTTCATCAACAGCAGTGACAATACTAGGGGCCTTGCACTCTATCTATAAACATAGCAGGTGTTGAGGGAGGAGATTAATTACAACAGCATAAACAATCAATCCTGGAGACACAAATATGCTGACACCCCTCTGGCCAAGGACTAGAGCAGCTTGGCAAAGGATCCACATTTTGTTTTGTGTGTGTCTGAAGTAATCAAGAAAGGTGGAAAATTTGAGAAGTAACGATACAGGTACATTTCCTAATACTCACTTTTCCCCTCTTACTCTCGGTCAGTTAGTTGATTTTCAATTTTCATTATTATTAATGAAAGTAAAGAATATATATAAGCATGAAAATTTCAGATAACTTCTGATGATGGGTCACAATATACAAAAGATAAAATGCTGTAAATAATGACATTGGCATATATTTATGCTCATTTGTCAACTGGTACTTACAGAGAATTACATGAGAGTTAATGTATCTACATTCATGTACATTTCCACAAAATCTCCAGGTAATTAGAGTCATGAATGATGGTATTTTCTTGCATAACCTCCTTTCCCAGGATTATTGGTAACATTTGGAATTATTTCTTGCTGAAACTCTAACACAAAGGTATGTTACATAGATGTTTAATTATGTTATGTTAATTAATTATCTTACTTAAGAGAATAATATAGAGCCAATTTAATAAATGATTCAAGGGAGTTGAAATTCCCCAGGCTGTCTAACTCACATTCTTTTTGCTATCTTTCTCATTTTTCATCCTCATTACAGACTTTTTCTTGGCTCTGGTAGTGGGCCTGTTGATAAAACAATGTTGCCTTATTCATCTCCCTGGTCCTTGGGGGCATTGCCCCAGAACCTTCTGGGACCACTGCAGTCTGACAGCCTATACAGCATCCTCAAGAGAGAGCTTGACTCTGAATAACTGAAAGCTACTGCATTCTGCTAGTTTTAATCAACCAGGGGAGGCCAATGCATTTTGTAAAGCCAAATGTTTCTTCTTTGTACTTTCATGTTTCTTTCATGCTCTCCACCAGGAAGAGTCTAGTTTGGTTATCTCTGAACTCGTTCTTGATCACCAACCAACTCCACCTTTATAAGGCTTCCTGGGGGAGTGTCATAGTGTCACTGGAGCAGTCACAACTAAGCTGCCGTGTTGTTAATTATGGCAGGGCTCAATTACAGATTATGATAATAGTGCATTAATAATGAGCTCAAGTCTCCACTTTCATGAGTGTTCTAGCATTAGCATAATTTTCTGTAACTGTGGGTTGTAAACATGAGCAGGAGATGGCAGAGGACACAGACCCTGTCCCTGCAGGGATCTGTGGGTATAGCTGTAGCAGCCCACTTTGAAGTTAGGTGTTTCATCTTACTAGTCAAAGAAACCACTGAAATAATCGGTTTTCAAAGGAGGAGGGCTAGTCAATGAAATTACTATTTATATACACATATGAGTATATATATTCACATCAAATTGTAGAAACATGTTTCACAACATAGGAAATTATTTAGGATATAGTAAATGAAAAAAGCAGATTATAAAATGACTTTCAATTTTATAAACGAATGACTCTTCAATTACAGAAAGATGTTCTAACCCATCTTAAGAAGGGAAGTGCAAACTTTAACTATAATGGGCAGAAATCTCCAAGCTTGACAGTATACTCTACGGGTGAGGCTGTGGAGAAACAGGCACTCTCACAGAGTGCTGGTGGGAATGTAAATTAGTACAATTCCATATGGAGGGCAAATATCAAAATTAGAATGGCATGTATGTCTTTGACTCGGCAAGTCCATTTTGGATCCTATAGACTGCCTTACATGGTATATGTAAAGGTTATTCCTGGCAGCACTCCAATAGCAAAAGGCTAGAGCCAGTACTAAGTCTGTTCAAAAGTGACTGGTTAAATAATATCACACATGTATAGCATGGATTACTGTGTAGCTGAAAAAACCAATAGAGCTCTTTATGAATTGATATGGAAACATCTCTAAAACATATGAAGTTAAAAAAAAGGTCAAGAACAATGTGTGTAATAAGCTATGCTCTGTGTTATGAGGAGGGAAACAATCTCTATTTATGTTAACCTTTATATGTGTAAAACACTTCCAAAGGAACTAAGGATAATAATTGCCCTGGAGATGGAATCAAAGACTGGAGGGACATTCATCAAAATGTTAGACCCTTCCGTAAATAATGGGAATAAGAGTGATTAAAGAAGTTGTAGAAATTTTCATTACAGTCCATAATTTATTTATATTTTTTTTAACTGCAAAATAAGTTTTTAAATGATTTCCCAGGAAATTGGAAGAAGTCTAACCAGTGCTGTCTGTAACATTTCATAACCCAGAGAAACATGCTTATGAATACAGCAGTAAGGGATGAGGGCTGTGCAGACTGGTCCTTATTCTCTGGTGAACATTTGTCACACCCCTCCAGGGACAAGCAAGCTAGGACCAGTTGGGAAAATTCCAGGCGGGCTGATGCATAGGAATCAGCAAGGTAAAATGTAAGAGGTCAGGTAAACATGAGAATGGAGTGGACCTATCCACACTTCTGCTTATTCAGAGGTAAGTATTTATGAATAATGTCATCTCAGACAAAGTGCCACAACCTCAGAAGATAATTTCTTATGAAGGAACTTTTGAGGTTATCCCAGTGAAAGCAATTTCTTAAGAGTTTATGAAAGTAAGATCCTTTGAATAGCATTAAGTTGGAAAAATATGAAACATACATTCCAGAAAAATACATCAATCATATTATCTGGTAGTATGAGTAATTTTTAAGCAAACATTCATGCTATTATCACCGAGTTCAAGAAATATAATAATGCCATCCCCTCAGAGGCACATGTACATTTCTTGATCACGTCCCTTTCTGTCCCATGAGAGATAAACATGTTGACTACTTCTTTGCTTACTTTTATAGTTGTACCACCTACTTATGTACTCTTAAGATATACTTTAATTTCACTTGTTTTAAATGTTTGTTTACAAGAGCCATCCATGTTACATTTTGTTTTTTCTATTAACCATATAGTATTCCATTACATATTTGTACTACAATTTTGTATCCATGCCACCGATGATGGATATTTGGAATATCTCCAGTTTGGGACCTTAAGAACAATGCTTATATGAACAATACATTAGATGTATTTAGGTGCATACACATATGAGTTTTTATAGGGTAATTACTCCTGAGTTATAGGGTATGAATAGCTTCTTTCCTAGATACTACAAAATGTTTCCCAAAGTGGCTTTATCCATGTATATTTCTTCTGGCAGTCTACAAAGTTTCTCATTGTTCCATATATTCATCAAAAGTTTTAAATACTTAGTTCAGTCAGACTTCTTAACATTTGCTAGTCTAATGGGTGGGCAGTAAATTCTCATTATGGTTTTAAGTTGCATTTCATTGTAACCAGTGAAGTCATGTGCCTCAGCATAAATTAATTGGCCATTTGAATATTTCCTTCTGTGGAGCACATATTCAAAACTTTTGCCTATTCTTTTACTGGATTGTCTTTCTTTAATAGTGCTTCATTTAATCCATGTATTAGTAAAGAGTCTGAGTGATGAACCTTCATGGTTGGAGGTTCACCATGTAGCCAGAAGGCAGATGCAGCAATATGAGATTTTTCACAAAGCCTTTTTATGCAATCAGCTGGTACAAATTATTCGTCAGACAAATTGGGCCTAAGCACCTGCCCACGACACTGCTGCTGGTCATCTGCCCATGTACCCAGACGAAGCACTTACCTTGTCTACTTCTCTCAAAACCTCTACTGAATGTACTATTAGACTTAGAGGTTTGAATAAATGACTCCACTAGAGAGAGACGTGGCGGGGAGTTGATCCCTCATCCAAGTCCACGGCCCGTGCTCTTTCTCTAATTATTATACTGTCTCAAAACAAAGGTTCCTTCTGTTTCAAATGTGGGGTTATTCTGTACTGTGGAAATAGGTACTTGGAGCTGGAAAAATTTAAGTACCCTAAAAATATACTATCATGCATTATGAAGGACTGACAATTATTTTTTGATTTAAAAACCAGTGTCCTTTATGATTCACATAATAAACCCAGGATTGGAAAATGACAGGACTTTCAAAAGAACCCCCATTATCAATGTGCTCTGAGTCCAGAAAAGTGATGGTATTATAAATTGCAGATCACTGCTCACTTGAGCAGAACAAAACAAAGAAAAAAATATTTCAATGTTGCCTCAAAACAAAGGTTCCTTCTGGTTTCAAGTGTGGGGTTATTCTGTACTGTGGAAATAGGTTCTTAGAGATGGACAAATTTAAATACCCTAAAAATATACTATCATGCATTATGAAGGACTGACAAAAAGAAAATAGGTTTAGATAAAGCCTACTATGCACTTGACTTACATTGCTCATATGTGAATGGCCAGTATGGACTCTTCTAACTTACTGCTGTGTCCATAGACATTATATATATTTTGAATGGATTAAATCAGATGCTGTTAAGCCATACTCATTTTTCAGGTTAAAAATCATGAAATGAACAATGATGGCAAACTGAGCTGTGCATCTAGTAACAGCTACCCTAAATTCTCAAAGCAGAGAAGTAGGACATCTTAACACCTTGTGTTGAGTCTCAAAAGGCTTTCTAGTCATTAATAAGCATAAAATGGCAAAATGTTCAAAAGTAAAACTTCAACCACTACTGTTTCTTGGAAAGGATCCCAGAGATCTGTGGGAAAATAAGCCTTTCTTTCCAAGTTAAACTTTGAATTTGTTGGAAAATAAAAAAAAAACTGAGTGTTTCAGAACAGAAGTAGAAAGTGACCAGACTTTAAGAAGAGAAAAATGAGAACTAGGAACCAAGCCACGGCCCGTGAAGTTGGAGGCAGTTTCTGAAGCAGTTTATAGCATGACTTTCAATTCAGAGGATATTTTTTTCCCTTTTGAGGGGCCCTTCTGGCTTGAACACATTCACAGGTCCTGTATGGCTTGTAAAGCTATGTTCTTCCTGTTGAGACCCTGCTCAATCTTGCAGTTTCATTTGAGAGAGTTATTTTCTAGGCTTCTAGACTGAGCATTAGTCCCACCACTGCTTGATCGATTAAATCCCACTGTCTGCGTCTGGAAGGCGATGTCTGAGCTTTATGTATTGTAAAGCCCCATTTCCATGCTCATGAAACAGATGCAGCCATGTAACTCTATGTGCAACAGGATTTTGGACCCCCAAATCTTAGGGCCCTACAGGTATAGTGTCTCATTTTATCATTTAATACGTTTAAAGGCCTGTACTAATTCTACTGCTATCTGATGAATTTAGATCAAAATAGCAGTATCTTACCTTGTGTATGGCATTTAGTAGCTTAGAAGGTAAGGATACATTATCTTGTTTGCCCGTCACAGTTGTTTATGGCAAGAAATGCCTTTTCTTCTTCCATTTTAGCAGCAAAGAGAAGCTATGACCCTTACCTGGAGTCATGTAGTTAGTAACTGACAATCTTTGTCATTAAAATCCAGATTTTCTGATTTAAATACCAGTGTCCTTTATGATTCACATAATAAACCCAGGATTGGAGAATGATACAGGACTTTCAAAAGAACCCACATTATCAACGTGCTCTGAGTCCAGATAACTGATGGTATTATAAATTGTAGATCACTGCTCACTCGAGCAGAACAAAACAAAGAATAAAATATTTCACTGTTGCCTCTAGGATAAGAAGTCTTAAAGAAAATTGCCAGGATTGCTTTGAAAAACGCTGAATGTGATCAGTTAGGCCCCTGCAAGATAAGCAGGCCTGCCTTGTAGGAGGCCTGTGCCCTGGTCCACTTTCCCACACACGCACATGCACACGTCGCATTTCTAGAACTGTCAAAACCTGAAAGATGGATGTTTTGGTTTGGTTTCCCCCCAGAGGCAGATCTTGATCTAGAGAGTCAAGTGCAAGTGACTTATTAGGAAGGAGAGAGAAACCGTGATAGGGAGGGAGCAGTGGTACAGGGAAGAGAAGGTGGCTACTAAAGGCTGTGTTATCAGGACAGTTGCCACTGGGGTGGGGGATGGAATTTAACCCCAAGAGGGAAACGTACCCTTAGGTATACTGTAAAAAACACACACCTCAGAAACATCCCACCTGAGCAGTGAGGGGGTTGGGGTGTTCATATACCAGCTCTCTTCAGCCATTGTTGAGAGCTGCTGGGAGTGGGGGTAACCCTCCATCTGTTGGCATGCTGTGCAGGAGGGCAGAGTGGCATTCTGTGGACAGCGAACAAGTTCCCGGGCAAAGATGTGCAGACACTAGCAGGGCAAAGTGTCGGGTAAAAGGTAGGAGAATATGGAAGGGCACCCACAAGGTCTGATGCAACAGGATCCAAGTCTTATATTTTTTAAAATTCCAAGTCCATAATAATATTTGGGGCATAACAGTCCCTTGATCATTTTGGATCCATCAACCTGATAGCAGAGTGGTCTGGGAAATGCTCACATATATACACTAAATCTTAACTAACAGCACACCGTGGAAAGAGAGAAGAAACAAGACAGGGCAAAGGGAGCACTGGGGAGCTGGCTGTACTCACGCTTTCTCATAAGTCTTGTTGGGATGCTCTGGCCATTCGATCATGCACACCACTCTGTTGGGCATGGCCTCCGTGGTTGAGTAGTAGCCCTGGGGAAAAGCCAGCAGGAGAGCCAGGACCCAGATGACACAAATGACCACCTTGGTGGCTGTGGCCGACAGCCGGGGCTGGAGGGGGTGGATGATGGCCATGTACCTGGAACAGACACATGAAGGAGAAAATTCTGATCTGGTCACCGATGTTTGCATTAGCAAGTACGTGTGGCTCCCGCCAATGAAAAATTCCCAGAAACCCTTTGACTCCTGGTTTTATTTACAACTATATCCTGATCCCTTTTTCATATTCTATCCTTATACTTTATGATTCTTATGACATAAAATACTACAATCTTTAAGAAAAGTCAGCCAGATTTTAAAAATATTTTAGAACTAACCTAGCAATATTCCAAGAGAGAATTTTCCATCATTGCAATGCTCATGCAAGGGACACGGTACCCCAGTATAGGTCAGTGGCTTACAGTAAAATTAGAAAAATAAGAACAGCGTTGTCATTTTATTCAACATAATGACTATCTTTATCCTGTTTAGATTAAAGAATAATAGTGATATAAATAGTCATTTTTAAAGTCCTCTTGTGGCAATTGAAAAGGTTAGCAATCTTTTATCAGTCCACACACTGTGAGAGAGGGTGAATGTATATGTGTGAAAAAGCAGTGGCCTAAAATTAGCAGGACCAACAGTTCCTGAAGAAATCTTCATCAATCCTTTGAGCATCTAGAAGTCAGTGCGTGGCTAACAACACATGCTTCCTGAGGAGGAAGACAGTCTCCATCTGCTGAGACAGACACGCTCAAGCATACCAAAGGCCAGTGTGGATGACACCTCGTCATAGGAAGTGGGAAGCAGAGTGAATAATGATTCGGGGGCCTGGAACCATTTCTCCATCTCCTTTCGCCTGGGATGGAAGGAACACTGTCAGCTGAAGAAGTGTACACATGTTTGACTTTGTGTACAGCCTCTGACATGTAGCAGACATTTTAGGAAAAATAAATATTCCAATCAGCATTTCATATCAGCAATCATCACATCAATTCTGTCTCTTTCATTTTAAAAGTCATCTTCCTGTGTGCATTTTTCTTGCAAAGTTTATGGATCCATCCTTTACAATATACTTTTTTATCAGAATAGAAATTATGTCTCATACTGCCTTTGGGGTTTAAACATTACCTGACAAAACCTCAGAATCACACATTTGATTCTCTGACATGCAGGTATTGCTAGCTTCCATGGGACAGAATGGTTAATGGAAACTTCAGAAGTGAGCAAGTAACAGCACACTGTTAGCTGGCTCCACATAATCCTTTTTCTCTACACTGTTTGGGCTCCTAGGATCTCTAGGCCAGAGCTGGGGTCAAGGTTACAAGGAAAGCAATTTCATTCAATATGCACTCTACAAATCTGTGCTGAGCACCTCGGCTCCAAGATTCTAATTTTTCCAGGGAGAAAAAGTGCATAAATGAGCAGCCACAAAACATGACAGTTAGGGTATGTGATCGCAAATGGTAATCTCATAAATACCTTAGAGCCCTAGGGAGATTGCAGAGGTAATCAGGTCTTGGTATGGCAGGTGGACTGTTACAGGGGCTTAAAGAGGTGTGCTTAGCTGGATTTGGTCTTGGCCTGCTGAGCACCGGCTTGAAGGCCAGGAGTATTCCGAGCCTTCCTTCCTTCTCCATGTTCTGATCAGCTATGACTCCCTGTCTGGGAAGCTTGATAGCTCCTTTTTCTTGATGGTTTCTTCAAGCGTCCCTTTACCATCTTAAACTTTAAAATACCTTTCTCCACTTTTTTTTTTTCTAGAGACCTAGGTTTTTTTCTCTTTTCCAAGAGTGATGCCACCGAAGGTACTTGTTGTATGTAGGCTGGATATGAGGATGCCTCAGGTCAGCCTACTTAAATGATCAGAAGTGATGATGCCAGGATGGAAGCTCCCAGAATCCTTTACTTCTGCCTCTTTTGGAAAGTGAATAGGTGGTCTTAAAGTCAGGAGAGAGTAGTGTTAGGAAAGGACTTGGAAAAGATATTATGATGGGGGTGACTAGTAATCTATAAATCTGTGGGCTAGTTACCCTGGTTGAGATAAAACCTATCACTCAGCTGTCCTCTACAGAGCAAAGACAATTTCAAGATGCTGTGAATCAAGCATTGTCTTCTTCTTTAGGTGACCCCAAGGGGCCACAGCTACTTCCAAGGGAGGTCCAGCACCCCACAGACCTGATGACCTCCACCCCTGGGGTGGTCTCCTGAAAAGAATCCTGAGAAGTCTCGATTTCCCACCTAGATCTTCCTCTTTCTTATTGCCTGAAGGCAATGAAGGCTTTCAGTCATGGGGTGGTGGGAGATGGGAACCCAGAATCAGAGATGACAGAGGTGGACCATGTAACCACTGTCATTCTCTTTCCAATTTGCTGAAGGGCTGGACCTGGGTGCTCATGGCCCAGAATCTCTCTGAGTGTTGTTGACATATGTGTACTGGACCATTTATCAGAGATGAGCCTTTTCCCTTACAAAGCTGGACATGCAGCCATGAGGATGTCTTTCTTTTCCATAACCTCCCAGCCTTCTGTCGTCACTGCAGCTGTGCCTTCTCAGGCTTCACAAGAGGCTGAGGGGGATGTGCCAGGGAGACTGTCATAATTACATTACCCCCTTTTAATATTATTTCCAGGGAAAGATTTTAATTTACTTTTAACTCAGGATAATTGCTCAACCTTAAATAAAGGTATGTGAACACCCAACCCCATGCCCAAATTGGTGATACACCGTTCAGCATCTAACGTGATGGGCCTTCAGGGGGACTGCATCAGTGTATTGGTGCTATAGCTCCAAATGGGTGGCAGAAAGCCATATTTTATCTTTATTGCAAAAACTACAATTTGGAAGCCTACCTCAGTTAACTCTCTGCCGTTTCTTGAGTGTTAGAGCCATTTCAGTGACAGATGAAAGTATTACCAACATAAAGCCAGAGAGAATAAAAAAAACAATGGCTTTAAAAAATGTATGTATTTTCATTTGTTCAAAATACAGTCATGTATAAATCTCCCTCTCTTCCTTTTTTCCTTTCTTTTGCAATCCTCACTTCTGGAGTTTGTGTGTCAGGCTTCCTTCTTATTTATTCCAAATCCAGGGTGAAAACTTGGATAACTTGTTCACAGATGGATGCATATTTTCTTACCTACTGACCATTCCTAGCTAGGTGTCATTAATATACATTTATCTATTTATTTGTGACCACCCTGAACAATTCTTGCTTATTGGGTTATAAGTTATCCCTGAGCTAGTGCCACAAGGCCTAGGAAAATATGCTCAATAAATATTTATTGACTGCATTGTGCTCACGGGATTAGAAGGCAGTCAACGAGACGTCTTTCCAGTTCATGCATTAATCATCAGGCTACCAGAGACAGGGGTCCAGAGGCAGTGTGGGACTCTGTTCTCCACTTCGGGTTGTTCTAGTTCCATGGAGGTCTATTGGGTCTGATCTGAATTGCATGTGGCCTCCCAGCTGGGAAACCTGAGGTGCTGTCTTCCTCTTGCATGGTGATGCTTTATAAAAAGAGCTCTCATAGAGTCCCTTAAATCTGAAAAAATATAAAGCTGCACATGTTTTCAAAAAGGCAGAGTAAAACAATCTTATTGTGAAAAAGAAGTCTCATCTGACAAGCGGCAGTACGCTCACAGCTTCCTCACATACCAGCTCTAACTCCCCGGCAGTGGGTGTCTTCTCTCTGCTAGGTCCTTCTCCACAGTCTTGCCCTCCTATTCCATTCCCCACCCTCCTGTGTCCCCACTCATTTCTTCCAGGGATGATAGGAATTTCCTTTAAGGGACCACATGTTCCTGGGTTCAAATGACCGTGGAAGGTGACAGCAGAGAGAATTACTGCTGTAATAGTTCAACAAACTTTTTCTGTAAAGGCCAGAAATAAATATTTTAAGCTTTGTGGCCTCCATAGTTACTGTCATAACAGCACTACTCTGCCTTCATGGTGTGAGAGCAGCCTAGACAAGGCACCTTTGGGCATGACTGTGTGCCAGTACAACAACTTACAACACTGGTGGGGACTGGGGTTGGCCCCTGGCCACGGTTTGTGATTTCGTCTAGTTTATGGAAGTGAATAGCAGGAGGAATTAGAACCTTAGGAGAACATGGCATGCTCTTCAGAAAGAATTTTTGCCTTTGACAAACTGAGGACTCAGAGACTGAAGCTCAGTGGGTGGATAAGTCTTACCACCCAACTGTAGTCAGTAAGGTGTCAGCCATCAGTCATGACCCAGAATCTGGCCTCTTGTCTGAGTACTGTGGTCACTCGACCTGGATGTGTTTCCTCCTCATTCTCCTTCTGGCTGGCTCTGTGCTTTCATGGCTTGGCCCATCATCATGTCCTTGTGGCTGGGTGAGGTGCCATGCCTCACCACTGCAAAGATCTTAACCTTATGCAGACCACATTTCCCTTTATGAATCTATTTGTGTATCTATCTCTTCCTGATTCATCCTCCACAGGTTCTTTGAGGATGGCGGTTGCTCTGACTTATTTACATTGGCATCCTTGGTCTCCCTCAGTGCCTAGGATGTAGTAAATACTCAATGAAAGCTTAATTGAATAAATAAATATGTGAATTTCTTGACATATAGAAGGCACAACAAACGGTTGTTGAATGAGATTAAATGCAGCAAGAGAATCACATACTTACTATACCTTTATGTTTCAGGTCTGAACATATGTGAGAGTATTATGTGAGAATAGTGATTGCTCAGTGTTTTCTGTCATATAGATACCCAGGATCATCCTGCAGAAGTGAACTGACTGGACCTGTGTCTTCAGAATTTTCTATCTCTTGATGCCAAACTCTTAAATAAATTCTCAATGAGGATTTGTTGAGTAACCTGTGCATTGACCAGTATGTTGGGAATCATAGGGAACTCAGTCTTTCTACATGGTTTCACTTTCCACCTAGTCTTCTGAACAAGAGGTTGCTCCATCCTTTCTCCTTCGACTGTCTGCTCCTTTTTATCTCAGGGAGCACACATTCTTCTACCTGAGGTCACTAACATTCCAACAGTTGGGGATTTCTTTTAGGACATTCCCCGAATCTTTCAAAATGCAGGGACCTCATTTAGCCAGATCACTTGATCAGCAACTTTTTCTACTAGAGACAAACTAAGCTCAAGCTCGCAAAACTACAACCAAAGAAGCCTTCAAGCAGCCAACAGTGGTGACCCAAATTTCATACACCAACAGAGTGTTTGTGGTAAGGCCAGAGCCCTGCGCATGCTCACTGCTATGATATGCACAGCTCTAAAAAGCACAGGTGTTTAGCCTCCAAGCCCAACAGAGTCATAGCACTGTTGGTGGACTCATTTCAGGAAGTGCCAGCTGACAGGGGCACAGCCAACAAGACCATAGGAAACAGACACAAAGGCTGATGGAACTGAGCCTGTGACAGTTCAGAGCGAATCAGAAGAGGGAATGTAGCTGACTTGTCCGAGCTGTCCTGCCCCACATGTGATCGCAGGACCCGTGTGCTTCAGAGATGATTTATATAGTCTCCAGCCAGGGCTACCATAGGAACACATATGCCAAAGGTCTGAAATAAACTGCAAGGAAAAGACAGTGAAGGCCCAAACCAAGTAAAATATCCTGATCACATCTGCCAGTAGAGGCGGGCCAGATTTGCATGAGCAGACAGTTACCACTGGGAATGAGCAATACCAGGAGTACCAGCCAGCTAATCATGGAGAGTCTGGGACTCAATAGAAATCCTGCTCCTTAGTGCTGAGACTGGGCTGGGTGGGGGTGACTGGGTGGACAGGAGGACAGAAGATGCCTTTCTAAGTGAGGGGAGAGATGACAACAAGTCCACAGATGGATGGTAGGACAGTGAAGTACTGTGCCACTTCCTCCTGGCTTCAAGGTTCTTGCCAAGGACTGATCAAAGCCACTCACTAGCATGGCACACCTCCAACCACTACTTTCTCCCTGTGAAGGGTGTTCATGCTCGCATTTGAGACACCAGTCCTGAGCCTGTGCGGGTATGCGTGGGACAGACACATGCAGCCATAACCATCCCCTGGACCACAGAATGATGTTATCATCAAACTCTAGTTCTTGACAACATTCTCACTTTCAATACTTGGAAGTAAAGGCTGGGTTTAAGTGCAGTGACACCTGAGAGACTCAGGTTTATACAAACTTGACCTGGGAAATGGTGATGGGACCACGTTAGCACCAGTGCCAGAGGAAGAAGCAAAGACAGGACAGAAGTTTGGAATGCAATTTCTTTGAGAGTTTAATTAGTACAAAGGAAAAAAGAATTGCATTGATTGAATTTTACATTTTTGGTGTAAACATAATCATGAGAGGAAGTTCACATTTAGGGCATTGTCAGCACTGAGCTGTCTGGCCTCTGCTGTCCCTGGAAGACTGAATAACCCTCTTTGGTCAGGTAGGTAGGAAAATGTAGTTTAAAATTTTCATCCTATCATGCAGTGTGACCTTGATATTAAGTTAATTAATATTCTCTTCCATCCAATTTTGAAGTTTGTGTGAGCAACTCAAAGACTTGTTTCTTTTGGGGTCTGAAACGCCCATTTCATTGGACTCGGTAGCCTATGTAGAGACTGCCGTGGTCAAGCAAAGGTGATACTTAGGGCTTCCCTAATGCTCTGCCATCCCTTTCCCCAGAGTGACGAGCATGATTTCAGACAACCCTAGGCCTGATTTTTAATCTCGATTGTAGAAAACTTAGACCAGGGGCACCTGAGACAGGAGGGTGGAGTGAGAGGGGGTTTTGGAGAATGGCATGTTCCCAGCTCCTCCTCCTGCAGGGCAGCCTCTTTTCTCCACAAGCTTTCCTCTGTTACTGATTAAGGCCTGACCAGGGGCAGGGATTAAGGTGGGGTGATCGATCACACTGCTAGGGTGGTACAAAGGCAGGAGCCTGTGTTTATGGAAAATTTTGGTATTTTGCTCAGCATGTGGTTTTGCATTAATTTTTATATTTTAAAATACCCTATTAAAATAGTATTTGTCTTCCTGGATTTTTGGTGCCTCCTTAAATTTTGCACCCGGGGCAAGTGCCTCATTGCCTCACCTGTATCTTGGCCCTGATATCTCCCCTTCAAGTAAGTTGGGTAGGACAACCATGGAGGAAATGAAGTGAACTGGGCTTAGGTAATGGTGGCACTAGTGTTTGATGCTGCCTGTCCCGCCAGCCATCTGATAACCGGCTACACTATGTCCTCTACCCACAGCCTTGTAATGCCACAGGTCACCAGGCCACAGGTGGTGAGGCTGATGGGATGCCTGGACAATTCTCACTAACATGAGCAATCCTGCTGTAGACAATGTAGAGTAATTTGGGTGCTCCTACTATAGTGATTTTGCCTTTTATTGCATGTAAATATACAATTAGCAACTTTATTGACTGATTGATGGACTGACAGGGCTTTTTTAGTTAGAAAATCTTTTGACAACAATTAAGTTATAAATAAATGAAAGTGTATGCTTAATGAAAAATGAGAGATTAGATTTCTGCTTTTCATGGAAGTTGATGATGAATGTGTAATTTGCATGGAGGGATTGTAGACATTTACCTTTTATGGAGCCCAAGGGTTATCACTGAACAGGTGAAAACCAAGAGACACAAATACGCTGAAGCAGCAGCATCTACACCAAAAAGTTTAGTTATTTTAAGACAACTGTGCCCAAAGACGTTCATTTAACATATGCAGTGAAAAGGGTGCATTTGCCCATTCTTCTGTGAAGCATGACTTCATTTAGATTAAATGACTGTTCTAAATTAATTTCACTCACTTTCAGTTCCAGTTTTTCTTGTGCATATATGAAAGCTCAAGCGATAGCTTTTAATATGTTGGCTCAGCAGAAGAAAACCTTGGCAAGTAACTAAATGGTTCTAATTTTGTATCAGCGTCATTAGATTTTTCAAATAGGAAATTGGTTAATTTCAATAATGGCTCAATTCTTTTTTAATCCAATTCATGGATTCAAAGTTTTTGAAGGTAAAACAACTGATGTTGTTGTGAATTTATCATAAATTCATTTCAAATGTTAACAGTAAAGATGACATGTTTTGTTTTGTTTTGGTACTAATATGAACATGATGTGGTAAAAATAATGTCCTTACTAAATAAGAAACCTACAGAACAAAAATGTATTTGGAATATGTGCTGAGACTCATAACTTGCCACTGTGTTCAACCAAACTGATATTTTACCAACTGAAATAGAAGATGACGTGTTGAATTTATAAAAATTTTTGTTGGTCAGAGTAACTAGTTTTTTGTTCTTGATGGTGGTGATCAAGTTGATGATGAACACAAAAATATACTTCAGTAGGATTTCAGAATCATTTAAGTCTTTGAAAAACTGTTTTGTGAATTAATGAGCAATAGTACTAAACTTTTTGTAATTGAGTCCTCTAAGGTTTGGTTGCATTTTGCTTTAATTAGTAGAATATCTTTAATGAAAATGATTTCAGTAAGGTGTCCCAAAATTTGAGCTTCTGAAGCTTTTAGAAAATTGTAATCTTTAAGTGCAAATCTGGCAAACAAAACAATATTGAATTTATCCCTAGCAAAGCAGGAGAGAAGCCACCCAAAGCAAACAAGGAAAGCTCTATGGTACGCACAATTTAACTTTGGAGTTCTTGAGTTGCTTTTAGGAATATTTTGACTTGTGGGAAGAAACTTTCAACGGATCTCCTATTTTTTAGCAAATAATTTATATTCTGTATCAGAATGGACTGGTATGAAATTGGGAAGAACCACGATTTTGCTTGGTAAAACATTAAAAAGAAACAGAGACAACTAATGTATTTTCAACTTGGATGACTTAGTTTGGCTCTTAAATCTTTTTGTGTCTTTGTGCTGCATTTTGGATTATTATTTGGATCAGTCTTCCAGTTCACTGATTCTCTCTTCTTCATTTCCAACCTATGACTAGGCCATTAATTTACATTTCAACGTTATTATTTTTAATTTATATAATTTTGATTTACTTATTTTTCAATATGCTTAGTCATTCTTTACATTTTTCACTTGGTCTTCATATTTTCAAACTTCTTTTCTGTAGCTTATTTTCTCTTTATGTATAATATACATAGTCTGCATTCTTTGTCTCTGTTAATTCCAAAAACTGAAGTCTCTGTGGGTCGGCTTCTACGGGTTCTCACTCACAGCGATTTGTTTCATTATCTGTTTCTTTTTGATGTCATCCAGCTTCTTTTCCTTGTAACGTTCTCTCTGAGAATTCACTGATGCCTGGGTTGAAGATGGGCTCCTTCAGAGAAGATCTCCAATAGTTTCTGCCAAGACTCTGGGAACACTTCCAGGCTGGGACCACTGTGAACTAGATTTCGCTGTGAGGTTTTTTTGGACCAGACAACTAATATGAATTTTGCCTGCATACCCATGTGAGGACTCCTTTCCTGCTGAAAACTTTAAGGACAGATTTTTTTTCCCCCTATGGACTCAGCACAAAGTTTGTAGATGAGCAATTTTCCTTGCAATCCCTGGCAGGCATTCATTTCCAGGTCTTTTGTGCACTAAGGTGGTAGCCCTTTGCTTCTCAACTTTAAGAGAAAGCATCCTATTTCACAAGCCGCACTGGGCAGATCCTAAACTTTGTGTGTTGTCCCGTACCCTGTGAGTCAAAGTCAAGATCAAATGCCCTGAAGACAAAAAGCTAGCTTCCCTACTCTAATACTTAGAGTAATTCTGCCCTCATTTAAAATTTGAGCTGAGTATTCTTCAGTTTCTTGCAAGGTAATTAATGCATTTAAGATTTGTTTCATTTTTTATTGTTGGTACCTTATCCAGAATTTTAAAATAAATTTCAAGAGCATTATCAGGATACCATGTCTGTCGTTTTGCTGGAAGCAGAAGTTCCACTATCTTCTTTTTCTTGTCTAATTATTTGAAGCAAAAATTCACACAGCACAGGAGGAGATAAAGTAAAAGCCGTTCTGCCACATCCACTCCCTAAGAGAAGCACCTGCTAACACGCAGAGCAAGGGGGAAGCGCCAGGCTCCATTCTCTGTGCTTTCTGTGTATTAACTCATTTTAAATTCACCACCTCCTTAAGGTAGGCTGCTGTTATGGCCCTCATGTTCCAGGGCACACCGAGGCTCAGAGGCATTCAGGAGAGTGGTGGGGCTGGGTGTGACCTTGGGAGTCTGGCTTTGGAGCCTTTACATTGCTTTCCCCTCCCCCCGCTTTCTTTTTAATCCCTGCACTTCCCAGGACTCTAGCGCTCCTGTCAGATATGGGCGCCATCTTTCTTTCTCTGCACACACATGCCTATATATTCATAGTTTTTACTGATTGCTTTTTTATTCATTCATTCAGCAAGCATTATTCGTTCCCCTTCTACGTGTCAGGTGAGGGCTCAGTATATTCCTGTTTTGAAGTAGTCTGTCAGGGAGAGGCGCACACACACATAAAAATGAGGATAAGATGTGTTGTGTGCTGTAGAAGAGTGACAGTTATCTCAGGGAGCATGAGCAGACAGAAGGCCGTCTTAGCCTGGGCTCGGAGGTCAGGAAACTTTCTTAACGGAGGTGGTATTTGAATTTGACCTTGAAGGATGAGTTGGTGTGTACATCTATGGAAAGCTGTGTGCAACATACTTTCTAGGAGGGGTGCACAGCATACATAACAGTCTGGGGACCTGAAAATAAATGGCTAGTTTATAGTCTAACTGCTAACATTTTATTGGATGTCTATCAGAAAGGAGCAAGTACCACATCTTCAGTTTTTCTGAATCCCTGTGACAACTGATCAGGCACAGGAGAGCTCCTCAGCCAATACCCACTAAGAGATTTAACAGCCCTTCCAGGAAGCAAGCAGATGTTGGCTTCTGAATTTGCTGCCTCCAGATATTGATGGGAAAACAAAGACAGAGGGTTGAATGAGAAAGGACCTGGTCTTGTGGCCTCTGCTGGTGGAAGCACCCAGAGAGAACACACACTAGCCTCTAAGGGAACACATGAAGGACGCTGGGACCCGGGCTGCCAAACACAGAGGAAGAGCCCGAGAGAGGGAAACACCCTTTCCGGAAAATGAACACTCCCCAGGCTGTGTTTACAGACCATCCTGCTGGTGATGCAGGGCTTCCTCGCTCTGCATCCCTGGGCACTGGAGGCCTTACTGCCTGAGTTATGATGTCCTCCTACCATGGGGCTTCCCACACAGGACACACCTAGTTCCCTCTTCCCTTGGTCTTATTTGCTGCATGTTCAGCTCCCTAATCCCTCTTGGAGTGGTTTCTCAGTGTCCCAGAGTTCTCTCTTTGTGAAGCAAGCACATCTCTGTAATGCACATGCCCAGAGGCGACGCGGTGTTTTCTCAGAAGCTCAGCTTAAGCGGGGCACCCAGGGCCCCAGGTGCTTAAACTGCTTAAACTTTCAACAAATGGTCAGATCCAAGGCCAGGTGACTGATATACTCAAGCATCAAAAGGCCGATGAAGCAGTGGCGTCAGCGTAATAGCTGTTGTCAAGGCTGGAAGTACTCAATTTACAATGCAAATAGCATTTCATGGGAAAAAAGAAATTGGAGCAGTATTATTCATAGTCCCTATGTGTGAATCCTACTGAGACATTTAAGCATGACAACTGCTGAAACTTGGTGTCATAGGCTGAAAAAGGGGCACAAGACTTTGGCCAGCTACACATGGGAACTTTCTAGCATTTGCTGGGATGAAAACCTCCCAGCGGGGAGACCCCCAAGGCCCAGTTTCCCTGCAGAGTAGGAGCCTGATTCACTCTCTCCCACCTCTCCCTTCCCCACCTCCCCATCCCCAGCTTAGCATCCTGATTCACTGCCCCTTTTGTAAAGCTCATTTCTGAGCATGGTTGTTAGAAGTTCGTCAGAGAGTTCCTGTGACACCAGGAACCGGTGGGCCATTGTCAGTGGGTAGAGCACAAGATGTGGGGATGGCACAGGAGGAGAAAAGCACCTCTCCAAGCAAGAAGGAAGGGCATGGGGAAGGCAGGGGTTGGCGGGACATGGGCCTTGTGGTGGGGCAGAGCAGAATGTCTGGCTCATGCCCAGAGTCCATGGTGCCCACACCTGGCTTAGCAGACACCTCAACAGATAAGGATGTTCTAACCACCAACTTATATGGTCTCTAGGGAGAAACTGTTAGGCCAATTGTAACTTACTATACTGGAAGCAGCTTGGGGTTGGGGATCAGTGTGTCTCTCTTCCTTCCATGCTGATGGCTCATGAGACCTCAGTGACTATGTAGGCTGTTAGGATGGGCAGGTGGATTACAGGTTGTTTAGTCCAGTCCCTTCACTAGAAGCACGACAACACCGAGGTCTGGAAAGGTGGCATGAACAATAAGGTCAACTTGAAGGTCAAGGTGTGCTTAAAGCCAGTGGTGGCTCCAGAATTTCTCTATTGGAAGTACTAGGGGAAAAAATCAAGTTGAGGGTCAGGGAAGGGCTGTCTTGAAGCTGCTTTTATGTAAGACTTTACATAAGACTGAAAAAGTGTCAACTGTCTAGATCAGCAAATAGTAGGGAAGACCTGATCAGATGGGAGAGAACCAAAGCCACTCTCTGGCACCACCAGGAGCTGTGCTCTCCGGCTCTTCTCCAGTAGATGTGGCCATCTGAAGATTTTTAGGTGAAGGAGGAAGAGCGCAGGTCCTTTGTGTTCACACAGAAATGAGCCCACCCTCTAGACTGGGCAGTCCTGGCCCTGGCCCTGCTAGGGTCGTGGGAGGCAATGGTGAGGCGCTGAGTGGGTCCAGCCTTGGCAATGGAAGCACCCATATACATAGCCATCTGCACCTTCACCCCAACCAGATTTAGAAGATCAGGAAAGTGATTTCTAGCAACAAATGCATTACTACCAGCCTCTATTACCAAAAAGCAATTTGGAAAGCTGGAGGGGTTAACATTAAAATTAACCCTCATTAAATGGGGTTCTACTGATGATAATATCTGCAAACAGAAAGATAATGATTTACGCCCAGTTTTACAATGCCCTGGGGTGTGTGTGTGTATAAAAGGACTCTCTCTCCCACTGTGTCTTGAAGGGCTCTGACTTTCTGGGGCCTTTTCTGTGACTAGGCAACAGGTGTCACAAACAGATAAAGATATTTGAACAACTTCGGGTGGCTTTGTTCCTGTTTCATGGCTACCTAGCTGGCTTGGAAGTCTCTCCTCCCAAGTTTTCTTTATTTCTTTTTCTTCTCTTGTCTTTCTTTCTTTTTCTTGTGTGTGTGTGTGTGTGTGTGTGTGTGTGTGTGTGTGTGTGTGTGTGTGTGTGTCTATTTACACTGAGTGTTTGCTGGTCCCCTGAGTGACTGGCCAGCTGGCGAAGATGCTTGTGGGCCATTTCAGGAGCTATTGTCTTAAAAGGAGCTGGGTGGTTTATATTCCAGGTGACTCCTGGAATCTCACTGCAGCCCTGTTACCAAGCTGGGGACCCCATCTGAAATGAAGCAGAACAGTTTGCTTCAACAGATTTGAGATGGCTTTTTTAACATGGTGGGATCAACGTGTAGAAATGTTTTTCCCATGACAAGGACTGTGCAGGAGATTACTTCTCCATCCCCAAGTCCGCCTCCATCCTCCTCCCTCTCTCAGGCTCCATCTTTAAGGGGGGTTGGCGATGATGAGGCAGTGATGTAGGATGGGGCCCAGAAAGGGATGGAGAAGCCTACTGAAACACCTGGACTGATAATGGTTTGGTTTCTAGTAGCACCAACATGTCTTGGTTGTCAGTTCTCCTCCATTTAAATTGTTTACTCCTGGGTATCTGATAGGCCAGTGACCATCCATGCCTCCTCTGCAAAAGCAATGCCCTCCTCAGAGTCTCTGAGCATGGCCTTTTATATCAGATACCCAATTCACCATCCTCTTGGATACGATACATAATCACTGTCTGGAGCAAAGTCAGCTGGTGGGCATTCAAACCTCTTTTCTCCCCATCTTCCTCAGTAACAAAACCTTAATTTGAGTCAGGCAAGTTCTGACCAAAGATATATAAATGGAAAGTTGTGTAAGAGTTCTGGGAGGGCTACCTTTTTCCCTTCTCCCTTCATGCTTTTCTCTGCCTAAAATGTGGATGCAACGACATGTCACCTCTTTGGACAATGAGGTGACATGAGACTGGAGAGCAGAAAGATAGAAGGATCCCAGGTGTCTGATGGTTTCATAGAGCCACCACATCTGTTCTATGACACTGCCTTTCAGGTAAGTCTAGCATTTGCATGTCTCTGGCATTCTTACAATGTCAACTTGCCTCTGAGATTATTTTGTGTAACAGAATAGACCCTTGTTGTGTTTTAAGTTTAGCAATCAAGGTTTCAGTTACTCTTAGCTGATCTGCTAACAAAATTTAGCACTTGTAAGTGGGTATGTAACTAGCAGAATTGAAAATACAGAATTTGCTTATTGGGGAAAGGGAGGGCAGATGTTAAGGATTCCTGTTCTGTAGGCTGGAAGCTTGGTGGTTCCTTATGTACTGCTCAGTACATGGTCTGCTGCACCTTGGAAGCCAGATCTCAGGTCAGGCTGCTTGGCCTGTACCATTAAGGCCAATTTCATTTATGGGATTCTTGCTGTTTTGGTAAAGTCCTGTGAGAACTATGAACTCAGGGTATAGAAAGAGAGGCTGCACACAGAAATGGGAGGCATTACAGTTTTTCTATGAGAGGCTTGTATTTTGGAGCATTGCTGGGTTGAAAGAGCCAACTGTTCATGTACTCAGGTGAAGTAATTAGAGTGGTGGCTGTACAGCTGCAACCTGAAGAAGTGGGTAAGGCCGCCATCCTGCCTTACGAGGTGGTGAGCATGTCTTAGCCCAGCACCAATACCCAGGGGCCACCTTGGTGTTTTGGGGGGTGCTAGGACCCCCTGTGGCTATTGGCTTCCTCAACATTTGCTGACCTCTGACATATTTAGGATGTCAAACAACACATTCCATGGCTTCACAGAGTTTAATAGAAAGGCCAAATTTTTCAACAGGAAGAACAGTTTATTTTAGTTCACTCCTACAAGTTATTTAAAATTATGATTTTTAAAATAGAATTTCTATAAATAGAATCCTAGCTATTTAGGTAGAGTGGCCACACCTCCAATGTCCTTCCTCCTTTAGGTCCAAGAGAAAAATATTCCTTAGAGATCCAGTTGCTTCTGGAGAAATTTTGGCCCATAGAATCCTCCAATGCTTAAGATGTTAGGGTGTCCTCATACTTCCTATATGCATCTGCTGTCCCACACCCCTAGATGTTTACTGTGTTTGTTCCTGATGGGATCTTTGACATAAGATACTGCAGGGTGTTGAGTATCCAGTGCTGGAGTTCTCCAGTGCTGCTCAGGACAGAGTATGTCTAAGACAGCTTCATAGCATTCAATAAAATGACACTGACTCTAAACATCAGCTGAGAGGTGCATTGGGAAAGATGAACATGTTTGTCATTACATTGTCCTTTGACAACACGTGAGAAAACTGGGGCTCACAGACACGCAGAAGTTATAGTAAAGATAGGATTCCTACTCTTCAGCTCTGTTTGATTCCAAAGCCTGTGCTTTGGAAGGGGTATTCAGAGACCTCCCCAGGTCCTGTGGAAAGACAGAAGACTGCTGAGGGTCTGGATGAAGCCGTGGCAGACATTAAAAGTCTGTCCACTTATCTCCTTGTGCCAGTGGAGGGGCGAGCAGAAGGCAGGCTGTGTGTGCTCTCTGCACCTCCATGAGGGCCTCTGACCCGGGACAGGGGCCTCCGAGGCTGTGCTGACTCCACAGTGGCTGTCTGGCTTCCCGCCATCAAGCGTGGGGGTGAACTAGTTCACTGCTTCCCACACCAGACTGGTCACTGGCTTTCTAAGGAGTTATAAACCCTTTAGAGCCATCCCCCCTCTGTAGACCTGCAGAATTCCTGGAAGGAGGCCTGGAAACCAGTATTTCTGAAGAGCTCCCAGCCTGAAGCAGGTCACTCCCAAGGACTGTCTCTGTGCTCTGGCGTGGTGCCTCTTCCCCTACATTTATCAGTTAAAAGAGGAGCCAGAAGGACCAGACACAGTACTAAGGCACGTTTTATATCTTCTATTGCTTACTGCGGCACCCAGACCATGGAGGCTGGTAGCAGTATGCTCACTTGTCAGATGAGGAGACCTTGGTCCAGGTCAAGGGAAACTTCCAGTTCAAGGCCTCACACTTAATAAACACCAGAGCCAGGATCTGAATCTGTTTCTCTGAAACCCAGTCTCCTTCTGCTAACCTGGAGGCCGGCAAAACTTTTTCCTCAAGGGCCAAACAGTAAATGTTTTTGACTTAGTGGGCCATATGGTCTTTATTGCAACTACTCAGCTCTGCCCTCTCGAGTGAAAGCAGCCACAGGCAGCGTGTACATGCACGTGCATGGCCACATCCCAGGGGCATTTCATTTACAAAACATGCCACTGGACAGATCTGTCCCATCAGCCATAGTTTTCCCACCCCTGCACTAAACAAAGTATTAATTTAGTCTTCTAAAAGAAAGGGAAAAGAAATTAATGTGTGAGCATTCAGTAGGAGACCAAATGGGGCTGCCCAGGCATCATGATGGACTCTTCATGGCTTTTAGTTCCTATCAATTGCTCCGCCCCCCAGGGGTTATTGTCTGTATTTTACCCATAAGGAAATTGAGGTGTAGAGCAATGAAGTCATTTGCGAAGGTCACGTTGCTAGTGAGGAATCAGGATGGGGAGGATGTTAGTATGCCTATTGGGCTGGAGCTATGACCTTGCAGGGTTCAAGTCCAAGTTGCCTGACCTCAGCATCTATAGTATTTCAACTAAAATGAGAGCCATAAAACACTGGCTTCCCCACTGTGGCCACAAAGGTGTACCTCTGGGTCTGGTTGGCTCTGTCTGTGCCGTGAGCGTAGGTGTCCTTTCCTCCCTGTTTGGTGAAGTTGTGTAAAGCAGCGTCTTTCTCCACATTCCTAGCTAGCCACCCTGGGTCTCCCCCATACAGAATCAGGATCTATTGTGTATAAAATCAACTATTTCAGAGCATTATTTCCTCTATGTATAAACAAATAAATCATCAGTGTTCAATATTCTGGTAACAAAGTAATCGCCTTCCTGTTGAGCTGAAGATAAGGGATTTGAGAGGTTCCATTGCTGGGGGAAATAAGAACCTTAATTGTAAGTTTATTTGAGGCACAGCCAAGATACTAACATCTCATTCAGAAGGAAAAACTGTGAAGCAGAGATGTAAGCATTAGAAAGAGCAGACCTGGTCAATGCCTCCTAGAAAATGGGAATAAAAAATGTAGCCCATTAGTTCTAGTTGCATATCCATGTTGTTAATGGGGAGAGAAGACATATAACTCAGAAAGCTGCTTTTGTTCCTTCTAAATCAACATGTTTTTCATTAAAATGGAAAATGAAAGTCTCAAGATATGGAGCAGCCATTTTCTGGATACTGTGAGATTATCTCTACTTTCCTGGCCACAGTGGAAATGGAAATACTCGATTTTGTCCTCAGCCTTTGAAAGTTACAACTTTGAGTTGCTCCAAGCAGCCCGCTTTCATTAGTACTGTGTGTAGGCACTCTATGCACTTGAAGTAGGGGGCCGGGCAGTGGGAAGCACTCTGTGCCCTAGAAGTGCCTTCCTCCCACTTGAGTTAATGCTGAAAGGCCAAGGGCAAATGGAAATGACAGTGGGGTGCTGGAAGTGGAGAAGAGGTTTTTGCTTTGGAAAAAGAGCAAAGACAGGTAAATGTGCACCTGGAGAAAGGACTTTAATTACCATAAAGAAAAAGGAAGCCAAATTGGCTTAAGAAGTCAACACAGGCATATAATGTGAGCATGTGCCCCAAACCAGCTCGTGAATGGGGCCACTTTGGTCTCCAGGGGTGCTTCCTTGCCTGGTCAGCTTTAGGAGGCCTGAGAAGGCTGGTCCCCTTTCTGACAACCAGAATCCTGTCATCTCCTATTGAGATTCAACTCAGGGTGACCCCTCAAGAAGCTCTTCTCAAGGCCTTTCTCTAATCACATCAACTACTCTCTAATGAAACTAAAATGCAGCCTGAAATATGCTGTCCAATGACTTAACATCCTGTCTGCACAATGAGACTGGAAGCCCCCTGAAGACAAGGACTAGGCTGCATGTTAATTATACATTCCTTGCAGTCTCTAGAATGACACCAAGTTTAGAGACACAAGCACCACTTGATGACCTTGCTTTGCCCATTTTCACCCCTTTTTTATCAATGAAGACACTGAGGTTCAGAGTGGTTAATGACTTTCCTAAAGTAACACAGCTAGTGAAGGCTAGAGGAGCAGAGATGAGCTCAGTCTTGGCATCTGCAGCTTGTCCCCTGGTTGTGTCTAGCACACCACAAAGTCCGTTTAAGGTGGTGGCTCATGCGTTCTGGGTGTTCAGTTTTCTCATTCTTCATGCCAAGCTTGAAGGTGCCAGATTTGAGTCCTAGGAGAAAACGGTTACACAATAGCTCCTCTGATCCCTCAGGCCACCTTTCTCAAGAAGATAGAAGTTTCACAAGTAAGTTTGGCAAACAAGACTGGAGTATGTTGCCACACTAGAAACAGTGGTTCCTGCCTTATCTGAAAGCTCCTCAATTAAGTCCCAGTAAGTCAAATGCAGGGGTGAGCAAATGCAATGAACAATAAAGGATGGTATCACCTAAAAGACTGGAAGCTCAAGCATTTAGGGAAGAGGTGATTCAGTTATTCGTTTGTCCATGCAGCACATTTTTGAGTGCCTAGAACTGTGGAAGGTAATGGGGATATAGGACAGATAAGACAAGGTGCCTGCTCTAAAGGAGTTCATGTTCTATTAGAGAGATGAGGGTGCACTAAGCAGAGGGGAGGGCATGTTAACCAGAGGGGAGGGCAGGTTAATGAGAGGGGAGGGCAGGTTAACCAGAGAGGAGGACAGATTAACTAGACAGGAGGACAGGTCAACCAGAGGGGAGGACAGATTAACCAGAGAGGAGGGCAGGTTAATCAGAGGGAAGGGCAGGTTAACCAGAGGAGGATGTTAACTGGACAGGTTGTATTGCTAATCGAAAACTGGCTGGTTCTTGGAATCACATCAGCTGTTTTATAAATATGTGGGTCCCTGGGCCCCACTTTTTAACTGTTAGATGCGTGCACTCCAGAGCCACTGCTTATATTTGTCATCAGCTCCTCACTGAGCCCAGCCACCTCGGCAGCAGGGAGCCAGCCTTGCAGGCACACTGTCCTGACACCTGCACAGGGTACAGTGTGATGTCAATGGGAGTCCATTGGGGCAGTTCTAGGCCTCAGAGAGGAGACAAGACCTGAAGTGAACCTTCAGAATTGCAACAGAGAAAATGAGGTGTCTGTGTCCACAGGTGTTGAGAAAGGGTAGCAGAGGTCCTGCGGTATGAACTAGCACAGCGCCACAGTAGGGGGTTTGGTTGGGCTGGACCCTGGGATGCAAGAAAGGACCAGGTTAGAGAAAAGGCCAGAAGGTGGGCTGGAGCCCATATGGCCTTGTGGATCCCATCAAGGAGCTTGAATTTTGCCCTTTTTGATGCAGACAGTCATTCAAATGTTTAAATCAGGGAGTAGAATGGCCAGCTTTCTTTTCAGAACAATTACATGAGAATTCCTGGAATAAAATGGAAATTTGAACCTACACACTTAAGTATAGGTTCTCTTTCTGAAATTTCCATGGAAATAGCCAGAGAAATAAAAAGAAAGAGAAAAATCAGTGACAGATATCTTCCTCAAAACACAAATGTTGACAGTTTAACATTGACTGAACATTACTGTGTGTGGGCTTTGTCTGGAGTGCTTAGAATTACGGCAGTCGAGGGAGATGCTATCATTATCCACACTGATGGGCTACTTTTATTTCCCTGTTACAGAGAGGAAACCATTGCACAGGGACAGTAACTAAGCTGTTCCACAGCTGGTGGTGCAGGTGGCATTTGAACCCAAGGCATCTGACTCTAGAGACTGAGAGCTTACTCACAGCATTATCCAGCCTACTATCTCATAAAAATATGGTGTTAGCAGTCTGCAATGATTGGTGGACCAATGTCTCCAGTTCTGTACATATGTTAGAGAAGTTGATCCAAGTGGTAGGTGCATGGCATATATATTGCATTCCCACAACTTCTAAGCTTGGAGGGTCTTCAAACCAGGGAGGCCATGGGCAGAGTGTGGAGGGAGCATTCTGATGCGGGTACCTATGATGACAGGAGAAGAGGAGTGGTTTCTCACATCCTTCACACCATGGACTGCCTTAGCTTGTAATTATTTTTCTCATTTCCAAAGTCAAGGGGAACTTTAACTTGGCACAAATGTTCCTAACTTTGAGCAATAGGGCCAGGACTCTATGAGGCCATTGTTGGGATGAAAGGTGTGGTCTTTCATAGCATTCAGGAAATCCAGTGGGAGCTGAATAGACGGGGCCCTCCCTATCTTGAGAGGTGTGATAATTAAAGTGTGGCACAGCCTTTGGGGTTCTGAGATAACTGTGGACCTCACTATGGACTGGATGAGTCCCTAAGCATCACATGAGGTTCTCATGTGTGTAGAAATCTCTGGCTGTAGCCTTTCCCACTCCTCACAGCCAACTAAAGGTACCAACTTCTCCATTTCTCTTTTTCTTGGACTTAAGGTTTGAATAAGCTTCCCTGAGGTGTCTGAATTAAAGCCACTGTAATTCACAACCCTGAATAGTATTTTCTCAGGAACACTGGGCAAACAGAAAAATTACCAGTTACATGAAATGATTCAGCAATTTTAAAGAAGGAAATGCATCTGAAGAATCAGAGGAAATGTTCTCCTCTGAAGGAAGCTTACTACGAAAAGTGAAATATAACCAGAAACAGAACAAAATTGATTCAATGTTATCAATGAGATTTGAGATCTGAGCACTTACTCCATCCAAAATCAACAATCTGATATCAGAAAATACTGCTTTTAAACATTTAAGAAATGTAAATGTAAATTTATCTCATAAAGTTGTAAATTAAAATTTTAAGTTTCAAATTTTTATTTGCAAGTAGAAGCAGAGAATAACAAATTGGATAGTATAGAAAATCATATCTGTGACTCAAAAGTCCAGTTTGAAGAAATAGAAGGAACAAAACAGCAGTAGACTCACAGAACCTAAGAATGGACGAACAGTTACCAAAGGGAAAGGGACTGGGGAGGATGGGTGGGAAGGGAGGGAAAAGGGGGAAAAAGGGGCATTATGATAAGCACACATAATGTGTGTGGAGGCTTGGGGAAGGCAGTGCAACACAGAGAAGACAAGTAGTGATTTTATAGCATCTTACTACGCTGATAGACAGTGACTATAATAGGGTAGGGGGTGGGGACTAGATAATGGGAGGGGAGTCTAGTAACCATAATGTTACTCATGTAATTGTACATTAATGATACCAAAAAAATAAAAGTCCAGTTTGAGAAATTCTACAGAAACAAGGAAACAAAAGACAGAGATGAATATAATATGTAAAAATATAAGTGATATAGGGATTAAGTTTAGGAAATGAAGTATAGTATAACAGGAATTCGAGAAGGAAAAGCAGAATTAATAAATTTAGAATGGGTTCCTTAGAGCTGGATAAAATTTTCAGTTCTTAAATGGGTTCTTGCTATAAAAGAAAAAAAAACTACTACAAAGATAATTCAATAAGATGAACTCTATTAATGTCAAATATCATACAACTAGATCAAAGGGGAAAAACTTACAATCATTTCTTTGGATAGCTAAAAGACTTTAACAAAAATTTAACATCATTTACTAATGTAAAATACAAGCAAAATGGTCTGCCATTAATAAAGTGTATACATTTAATTTAATGGTGAAATGATTTTAAACTTAATGATGAAAAATAGAAATAGCCTTTTCCTATTCAAGTCAGGAACCACACAAATGCCCATTACTGCCAGTGATAACATGGTTCTAGGCATCTTAGCCAATACAGTTGAGATATGAATAAGGAGTAAGAGGGATAAATAATGTGAAGAGAAAAATTATCAGTATTTGCAGATGATGGCTAATCTACACAACCAGAGAGAAACAACTGAAAAATATGTAAAACTAATAAGTGATTTTAGGAGATGGTTTCAAAACAAGTGTGTAAAGACCAATAGCTTTCCTATATACTAGCATAGCCATTTGTAAAACATATTGGAAACAAGATCCTATCACATCAGTTATGAAAGTATACAATACTTAGAAATATATAAGACCTATGTGAAGAACACTACTAAATATTCCTTTACTGAATGAAATAATGGAAACTTGAGTAAGTGGACAAGCATTATATCCTGCTGAATGGGCATATCCGACACTGCAAAGTTATGACCATCTCGTGTATAGAATTTTAAGTTCTTACTGCACATCCAGGTGGGGAAATACAGAAAGCAAATAAGACATACATTTTGAATTCAGATGAGAGATCTGTGTTGGCAACAGAGATTTGGGAGTTATTACTGTAGAGCAAATGGCTGTAGCCAGGAACATGATCCCCTAGGAAAGGGTGGAGTTCAAAGAGGAAAGGACCAAAGATGAAATCCTGGGGAAACACCAGCATTCATAGGGTGCCCAGGGCCAGATATGCCAGTGCAGGAGATTGGGATGGTATGGTCCAAGACGTAGGGGGAATTCCAGGAGGTGGCATCAGAGAACCCAAAGAAGACAGCCTGAAGGAGTAGGGAGTAGTTCACACTGTAATTTGTCACAGAGGGGGCATGCAAAATAACAACAGAAAAGAGTCCATGATATTTGGCTTCTGGGAGATTGCTGGTCACAGGGCAAGACAGTTCAGTGGAACTGACGGGGGGCACGGGGGTGATGCCAAAGGTGAGATGAGGATTGTTGGATATCTTGTGATGCTAATAGCCACATGGAATCTACCAGTTACTGTGGGATGTCACCAAACCCTAATGAGTCTTCATCTCCTTGTCTATAAATTAGAGTTGCAATAGCAGAAAAAAGTGTGATAAGGACTGTGAAATGATTTATAAACTACAAACCACTATGCAAACAGATGGTGCTATTTTTAGTTCTGGTGATCTTCCAGGCAGTATTTTAATATTTAAAGGTGATGACACTGAAATAATGGCCCTGAAAAATTTCCCCATCACATCCTCCATGGTCCCAGTTTTCCATCCCAAGGCAGGTTCTGCAGACTTGCTAACGCAGAAACACGATCTGTTGTGTGCTTCCACACTGACGCAAACTGAGCTGCTGGGGAAGCCAACTGATCTGAAATGTTTTGCAATGCCATGCATTGTTTAGCCATAGAATGTGGAGCAGATTTCTAGTTCCAGTCAAGTGAGGTGGCAGAGTGTTTTCCTGTTTGTCTAAGTAGGTGCCAACACTTAAATAAATACCATGTTCCTTCCCAGAACTTAGCTGGAAAGCATCCTCACCAAACATAACCCTGAGATGCTGGCACATGGCCCAAACAGGCTGACATTTCCATTGTCCTTCCCCCCATTGTTGGGATCTCAAATGGTCACATTTCTCTGGACCCTCAGTGGGAACATTACAGAGACAACCATCAAATGATCATAACGTCATGGGCCTAACCCCACACTCCTTCCTTCCTTCATCTGTCCTTACAGAGGACATGTGTTAAGCATCTATGACATGCCAGGGATAAGGTTCACAAAGATGAATGACACTGAGTTGCCCTTGAAGAGCTGGAGTTTAATGCAGAGAGAAGTGTAATAGCATTTAATTACAAAATGATGAGATAAGGACTTTAATAAATGCATGTTCAAAGTGCTAAGGGAGCCCTGAAAAGGGGCATCCAGTCTTCCAGTTCAGCCGAAGGGCCAAGAGCTGAAGTGGCAGAGATCTGACTCCTTTAGGCTCTGAAAAAAGCAAGCTTAGTAGTTGGTACATAGTAGGTGTTCAATGAATGCTTGATGAACAATTGATAAATACCACTAAACACTTTATAGATCACAGCTCTCTTGATCATCCTGACCTGACTCTATTTCCATGAAGGTAGCTCATTTCTAGGGGAGAGTGAGATATTTCCTGGGAGAATGGATCACACTGCCTCTGCCATCCTCACCTGGTGGACCAATGACTACTAGTCCCAAAGAAAGATGGGACCAAGACCTCTTCTAAGAGTTGTTTTAGGCAAGAGCTCATCAGGAGAGCAGGCCAGGAATGGCACCGTGGTCACAATCATCTTGAGTGAATCTAACAGGGCACCACGGTGTGGATAGAAGCAGAAACTGACAAGAATCTTCTGGAGTCATCAATACCTCAGTGGGACATCATGAAAAGATTGCTGCTAGGAAGATAGTGCTGACACCAGAATGGGGTATCTCATGCAGGACAAACCAGTCACCCCTCTGAGGTTCACTGACCCCATTTGTCAAATATCAATGCTGGCTGGCTGCATTCTGAGATTTCTTCCAGATCTAAGGACCTGGGATTTGTTTGTAGAATCAGAAAAAGAAATGAAAGCAAATCTCGTAATTCTTAGGGTAGTGTGTGCCACCGGGAGAGAAGTAACAGCAAGGTTCTTGAAATTCACCCGACACATACCCGTTTCCTTCCACATGGCTTCTAGGAAGGAAAGCAGAGGAGACAGTTTTAACTCCTGTGTGCACGAACTGGACCCCCTCACACCCCCTCTCTTCCTATCAATGCTAATTCCAGGTCATAAGCCGCATGTAAATATCTAATCAGACTCAGACTTTTTACTGGAGTCCCTGACTGTGGACAGCATGACTCAGCTTTATTCAGGGTGTTGTACAAAGAAAACCACTGGGGTGGTCCCTGCGCTATAAGGACATCATCAGCCTTGGTAAGGGATTGGCCTTGCTGTAGGATTTCAATAAAGGCTGGCCTGCTGGGTGATGGAGTAACTGAAGGCGGAGCCTGGACTCTTACTTGCTATACAGAACACGAGCTTCCTCAGATGTTCCCTTCTAGTGCCCAGAGCTGTGCTCGGCCCACAGGAAGGCTGAGCCCGATGTGGCCTTCCTCCCAGGCTCCTGGCTTCCCCTGGATCCTGACATGCAGGGTCACGCTATTGCTGCTGAGGCATGAGCATCCTGTTCCTGAAAACCCCCCAATAACAACACCCCTGAAGGGCCCCGGCGGGAGGAGGTAGACTGAGCGTGTAATAAGGGAGGATGCACTGCGGAGGCCGCTGGCCCCGGGAGAATTCTCATTACAGGCTTGGACCCAGGCAGCTACTCAGACAAGCAAGAAATACTGGGAATTCAGGACCAAACCCAGCACAGCTGGGTGAGAAATGCTAACCTGTCAGCCACCAGCCATCGTGCTTCTCTGACTGCGTTTCCCATCTGTCTTCTCCCTTTTATCACAGTGTAGGACAGGCACACCCGCATCTTGCCTGCACTGTGATCAGAAGCTCCTAATTGCCCGTGTTATCTGGCCTTCTTGTCCTGGTCTCCCCTTCCAGGCACTGCACCACGGTGCGCCAGAGGCGTCCCCTGAGGCACTGTCCAAAGCTTGCCTTGCATCGCCACCCCACCCCCAAGCTCTGCTGCAGTGCCCTGCTGCCCAGCCAGGAGGCCCTGGGGAAGGGGCTGTCTCTCGGCAACCTGGCTCCCCCCTCGCCGGGGCCGCGCGGACTCACACGGCGCGGATCATCCCGACCCACCTCTCCACACCAAAGGAAAGGACAGGGCAAATACAGCTTACTTTGTTGCTCTTGGGACGTTGCTACACCTTGGCTTCCACTTAAAAATAACAAAACCCAAACCCAAACCACTCAGGAACTCTCCTGAGCCCCAGGATCCTTGCCCATCCCACCCTGGGCCTTGAGGGATGCTTTCCCCATTCCTGAGATTTCTGCTCCTCACACGCCTCCATCCTCCTGGCTCTAAGACGTCTCTAACTGCCCTCTTCCCTGGTGCGGCCTAATGAACCTCAGTGTAGCATCATCTGGATTAATTTCCCCTCTTGCCATAGCAGCCTCATCTTATCATTCTGTCTCTCTTTTCCCTTCCTTTCCCCATTTCCCCTTCTCTCTGCGTACATCTCCTTCTTGCCCCTTTTTTCTCTTCTCTCTGTCTCTCTCTCCCTCTCTAATGCCATGAGTTCCTCACACCCTCCCATTCAGCTCCCCACCCCCACATCACCAGCTCATCTGGCCCAACTCATCTCCGGGAGGCCCTGTTCCTTCCACAGAGGTCACCATACCTGGTTCTTACAGATAACACAGCTCAGCAACACATAAACAAGGTCAAGACCTTCACTTTCCTGCTGTGAGGTCACCATATTACACCCCCTTATCATATTTCTTGCAAAGTCACATTTTATGAAGTCTGCATGGATGGAGGGGGAAATTTGAAAGAGACAGGGGTCATGACATGTGTCAAAAGACACAGAAACCTGTAGGGTAATGAAGACAGAGAAAAGAGTTAGCCTTATGAGAGGGTTACTGAAGACCTTCAAAAATAAATCAAGGTGATTGAAAATACATTCTGTTATTCCAACCCAGTATTAGCAAGTTACAGTCTGTGGGCCAGTTCTGGCCTGTTGCCTGTTTTCATATGGCCTATAGGTGAAGAACAGATTTACATTTTTAAATGAATGATAAAAAAGGAAAAACAGAATATTTCATAATGTGTGAAACTTCTATGAAATTCAAATTTCAGTGTCCATAAATTAAATTTTCCTGGAACGCAGCCACATTCATTTATTTATGTAGCATCTATGGTTGCTCTACAACAGCAGGGTCAAGAAGTTGGGATGTAAAGTGGTGTGACATTCATGGTCTATAATGTCTAAAATACTTACTAGGCATAAAATACTATTATAGTAGTATTTTACTATATATAGATTGAACGATGGACCCCCAAAACATATACCCATGCCCTGATATCTGGACCTTGTGCATGTTACCTTATTTGGAAAGAATTTTTGCAGATAAAATTAAGGATCCTGAGATGAGATGGTCCTGGATTACTGGGGTGGGCCCCAAATCCAGTGAGAAGAGTTTGTGTAGATGGAAGAGAGGACCCAGACAGAGGAGAAGGCCACGTCACTATAGAGGAAGAGATGGAAATGGTGCAGCCATGAGCCAAGGAACACGTGGAGCCACCAGAAGCCAGCAGAGGCACGTAAAAGCTCTTACCTAGATGCTTTGGAGAAATGTGCCCCTGCCAAAGCTTTGATTTTGAACTTCTAACCTCTAGGACTCTGAGAAAATTATGTTCTCTTGTTTTAAGCCACTCAGTTTGTGGTAACTTGTTACAAAAGTCCTGGGAAATTAATACACTGACCTTTACCAGAAAGTCTGCCAACCCCATTCCCACTTGTATTTCTACATCGTATTTTATTGTGTTTATTCAAGTTCAGGGTTCTTCAAAAGGAGGCAAAGAGGTAGTACAATGTGAGGACACATTGCGTTTCTTTGAAATTAAGATGATTGAGAAAATGAGAAAGCCTGCACGCATCCACGCAGTGAAGCTGACACCCCTCCCCTTGCCGTGGTGGGAGCAGGAGTGGGGCTGGGTACGCCACCAATCTTTCCATAGGACTCATCTCTGCAGTGTGTCTCAGCCCCTGCACTGCATAAATGGTGGTTGCAAGCAGTGTCTGGAAGTGGTTATCTCCTCGGCTTTTATTCTGGTTTGCGGTTGTGGTAGGATGGAGGAGGGGGAGTGATAAGGAGCGGAAGGACATTACCCTGGAGCAGGCTGGTAGCTGAGACTTGGAGGAAGGCCAGACCCCACTCCAGCCAGCACACACAAATCACATTTCTTCCTGTTTTCCTTTGCACCACCTGCCCACTGTAGTCCTCCCACCCGCACACGGAAGCCAGGGCCACCTAGTGATTTGGCTAGCTGCCCACACTTCTCTCCCCAACACTTCTAAAAGGGAGAACTCAGATCCCACAAATACACCTTTCAGAGACAAGGTAAGGACCTACAAACACCAGGTTTTGACTTAGTGGGATCAAAGCAGGTACTGGGAAGAGCTGAAAAGAAGGACTGCACCCACTTGGTTCCCCACCGCCCACTGTTAATGTACAATGTGCCAAACAAGGGCAGATGATTAGCCCCGGCAGCCCCCAAACAGCCCAGTGCCAGGACCATGACAAGGGGCATCAGTAGGAACCTCACCCCCCACAGGTCAAAGGCCAGGCATGGTCCTCACACCTAAGTAGAACTATCCAAAAACAGAAATTACAAGTGCATTTATTTTATTCTGGAACAGGTATGTCTTAAACAATTTAAATATTCCATTCTGTTCTTTAAGTTCTGGCTGCTAGCCATTATTAGGAAGATGTGGGGAGAGACCTGAATAAAAATCTTCTTGTTACTGAGAGCGAATTCTTAACAGTGAAGCAATTTAGTATTTCTACCTACAAACAGGGTGGCAAGAGCATTCTGAGTCCCAGTCCCTATGCAAATGAGCTTCAGTTCAGAGCTTGTTTTTCAAAGAACTTGATATGCACATGTGCATTTGTGCAATTCTCATTATAACTTCATGGTGTAGGTCTAAACCTTAGTTTATGTATGAGAAAAAGGAGACTAGCTATGTTGAAAATTTGTCTAAGGTCATACAAATAGTTAAGGACCGAGACTACAAAGCTGTATGACCCTAGTCCGTTCTCCAACACTTCTCACTACTTTGGGATCTAATTCACTTCAGGTTAATGTCTCTGAGATCTTCAGATGGGCAAAGGTCTGGGAATTTATGGGAAAAGCATTATTCCAGGTAAATAATCAGTATAATTTCTATTAGACACAGTAGGCATGGAGAGAATTCCAAGGCTTACTAACTCTCCTTTGCTCTCTGCCTTTTTCCTTGGCAGAACATGCATATTGTGTATTCCTAGGGTCTGATTTAGTAAAAGGGATTACTGTAAGAGGCAGCAACAGAAAAGCTATTTGCTAAGATAAAATACATATTAATTTGATAAATAGCAAAAATAGAAATAGTCCTAACAGGGGAGCTTTATCCCAAGCCTCAAGCAAAATTTTAACCTTGGAATCTTTTGGCTTTTAACAGCAGGGTTAAAAGTTGTTTTTGTCAGCCTTGGGTGATGGCTATATATTTTCATCAATTAATTTTTGTTGAAATGCCTGCTGAGTATGTGGTGTAGCACAGGGAGACAGCTAACTGTTTGCAACATTATTTAATTTGGCAGCTGGGCCCTTAAAGCTGAGTATTCCTCAAATTAACATGTACAGGGTAATGGAGGAAGCAGAATTGAAAAGAGAAAACTGGCCAGTGAGGTGCCTGCTCTATGTCTAATAGTGAGAGTTGTCTCTGCTCTGAACTTGGATGGTCCCATGTCCCAGGCCTGGCTCTGCCTCCCACTGGTTGTGTGGCTTCCAGCAAGTTATCTCAATCCCTGAGCATCAACTTCCTCATTTGTAAGACAGAGATAGTAATTGCACCAACTTCTAAGGGTGTTGTACTAAGTACTTTAGATGTTATTGCCTCATTTAATTCTTATAACAACCATGACATGATAAAGCAACTTTTTATTGGTACTTTTTTTTTTTGAAAAGATAAGTAAAGTAGCTAATCTGGTAGGAAAAAGCAAAGAATAGGAGACCTGACTTCTAGTTCAACTACTAACTAATTCTAGATCTGTAGGGGTTCAGAAAGCAGATCCCAAACAACACGCCTTCCCCATTTAACCTTATTTAAAGTATTAAGTACTCAGGCCAACTGAGACACAAATCAAAGTAAAGAACTGAAATGGGGGAGGCATGTTATAAAAGGTCAATGGGTGTGTACTGAACCCACTTAAATCGAAATAACTGTTAAATGTAATATTATCTTTTAGTTAAAAAAGTATTAAATTGTGATTTTTCTTACTCCAATTTACTGTGAAATAACTAAGAGAAAACAGAAAGAAACTAGTTTCTATAAAATTGGCAACTCTGAGTATTCTTCAGTGATATGCCAGGAAATAGAAAGAATTTCTGTTAGCCAAAGTTCTGAGGAAGCTTACAGTCAAGAGAAAGAAAAAGGATGATAGGGCATTTGATAAAACTATGTCTGCTATAGAAACTTTCCTTCAAAAGATGGAGTCTTCCCACCAGAGAAAGGAAGCCAGTCAAGATCTTATTACTGCTTTTCATGAAGAAATAAACAGGCAAAGGGACTAGATGTCCCTAGTCTAAAATGTCTCCTCCTGGCAATATATTCACACTAAATAAAAAACTTCAAAATAGCAAAAAAATGGGCTAGAAAGTATGAATATCAAACAACACTTGACCTTAAGGTCTGAAATGACAATTCTATCAGCAGTTATGTGCAAGTGAGGGGGAACCGAGTAAAAAAAATACAAAATATATAGGGCTTTTACAGTAAAACTTAACCTGAGAAGACCTCTCTATAAAACAAAAGGAGTAAATAGAAAAAAATATTGAACTTAGTCCCAATGAATTATGGGTGTATTTTATAAAAGGAGGTGCAATGCTCTAGAAAGAGAGCACAATTTTGAAAAAACCATTTACTACAGGTTCCAGAAATAAATTTGATACTACAGTTGCTTTGGACTTTAAAAACTATTCAGGGTAACATGAACTCTATGAAACAGAAGAAGGATGAGAGCAAAGGAATGAAAACTAGAATAAAAAGGATCTAGCTAGAAAAAAGGCAGGAGTGAACAAAGAGTTGATTGAGATAAGAAACCATTTTAAAGGCATTGAAAATGCAGCTACAGAATTAAATTCAACTTTAGAATAAGTAAATTTCAGAAAAGCAAATTAGCAATGAGTGAACTGGCTTTATAAATTGTTTTGGAATGAAAGGAAGAGGACAATATAAATGTAATGAGGAAATTGGGATTCTTGAATAGAAGAACTAAACAATTTTAACAGAAATAATGGTTTAAGACATAATAGAAGAAAATGTTTCTGAGTTAAGTAAAGATCTGGGGTACACAAAATCAATATATGTGGGAGAAGGGATACATATCTAGAAATACTCTGACCTATGTTTTTTTCTTATTTCAAGAGTAAAGGAAGAATTCTACCAGCCATCTAAGAAGATAAATAGTTTGCCTATAGGGAAAACTTATAATTCTTTCCTACTATAATGCCAGAAAATGAAAGAGCCATACCTATGAAATTATGGGAGGAGAAATCTTAGAGTCTGAGAATTGTCTACCTAAGTTGTTATTCATGGGTTAAAGCAATAGAAATAACTTCATACCAAACATATCATCCCTGAACCAACAAACCCCAAAACACTACCCAGAGATATTACATGGAAGAGAAACAGCTTAGCTCAGAATAGTACAAGAAAATGAAAGCAGTTAACTAAGAAAGGTATCACCAACATTACAACCATTTAAATGGGAAATTAAGGCTTAATAATAGCTTTAATAATAAGATTTAATTCTAAAGTTAAAAATAGCTCCTGAAGGAGAAAATATACAACATAAAATACAGTATAAAAACATGAAGTTAAAAGTCCATTATAGCTTTCAGCTATTGGAAGGCTGGGGAGATCCCAGCCAGGCTGAGGACATCAGACCTCATTGTCCTCCCAGCCCTTCCAACTCCTACCAAGCCCCTCAATAAAATACTTTGACCCCAGAAAAACTTCCATATATAATTTAAAAACCTGGGAGAGTGGGAGAAAGGAAAGCAGACTTTAAAATCCATTCCAAAATGTAAATCTTACATAGGGGTAGCCAATAAATAAGTTTTATTCTAGGCATTGGTATTGATAAGAATAGTTTCAAGTAATTTTTAAAATGTAAAATTAACCACTAGAAAATAACACCAAAACAAATTATTTTCAAATCGCCAAAGGAAGCAAAGACAAAGAAAAGATAATTCATTTAGTAAAGGGGGTTCAAAAAAGGGAGTGTAAAGAGACAACAATAATGAAAAAATCATATGAAACAGAAGCAGAAGCAGATCAGGCATATTTGTTGTGACAAGAAATGTTAATGGATAAAACACCTTTACTAAAAGAAAATGACCCTAAAAGATCAGCAGCATGTAAATAACTATGTAGACTTCCTAAAAAACTATTACCTAGGAAAAGTTGCAAATAAAAAGAAGGACACCTTGTGTACAAATTCAGCTTATGGAACTGAACCATATTACCTCATTAGTTGCAGAGCAAAACATTAGCAGTGTTAGAATGAGAAAAAGTGGGTGAATCAGGTAATAACTAATCCCGAGTGAATATTGGATGAATTTGTCAAAACTGAAGCAGAGAAAAGCCAACTAAGACTACTTAAAAAAAGAAAAAACAAATATCATTACTATCACTCAGAAGCATATTGGAAATATATTTGCAGAACATGAGCCAAAGAATGTTTTCAAAGTGCAACTTAGAATAAAATGCTATTTTTTTGTGATAACTACAAATTCAGAAGAGAGCTATGTAATAAAAAGTTTACAAAATCAGATAAACAAAGGTCAAAGGTATCTCAAACTATTATATGTTTTTGTGACTCTGCATAAATATTTCTTTAAGAAACATGAATTTTTAAAAAATGTGGTAGAGATACACAGTGTAGCCTTGACTAATTCAAGTCAATGGACAGTGGTTCTGGAACTCCAAATGATACCAGAAGAAAGTGCCTTCAAATGAAAGTCTACAGCATTTAGTTATCTTATTTTAGGAAAGAAAAACTTGGGACTAGAACAATAGAACATGCTAATGGAAATTGAGAAGCTTCAGCAAGAAGTGAAAAATATATCAAAGGCAATAGGTTTATTTGAGCTCTGTTTTATCTCAGAAATATTTAATTACATTTCATCACTTTCCTGGTTTGGGGATACAGTCCCCTGTAATTGAATGTCAATATTATTGATTATATTTTTAGTATTTTTTATGCACTATTTATGTCTGGGTGACACTGAAGATGCTAACTTTTTAAAAGATCTTTGTGTACATTAATTTTATGTTACTGTTTCCTTTGAAGATGGATGACTGAGAGAAATTTTGTTGATGTTTCAAGGTTGTTAAAACTCCATGCTAAGATTCCATTTACAATCTGCTAAATATTGAGTATGAAGCAAACCAGGCATTTTTACTGTGACCGGAAATGTTAATGGATTAAGCACTTTTACTAAAAGAAAATGACCCTAAAAGATCAGCAGCATATAAATAACTATAAAGACTTCCTAAAACACTATTACCTAGGCAAAGTTGCAAATAAAAAGATGGACATCTTGTGTATAAATTCAGCTTATGGAACTGGGCCATACAATCTCATCAACTGCAGAGAAAAACATAGTTTTTAACACTTGTGGAAGATGTTAATAGTGCACTTCCATATTTAGTTATTTTTTCTGTCCTGGTCCTTTGAGAGATTACAATTCCCAGTCTCTGCAAGTAGGCAACATTGTGTGACTAAGTTTAGCCAACAAAATGTGAATGCAAGCAATGTGTGTCATTTCCAGGCTAAGAGAGTTAAGAGCTGATATGTCACCTTAATTTCCCCTCTTATTCTTGGAATCCTAGGAAGGCATGTGTTAAAGTGACAGTGTCATAGATAGATATTTTATTCCTGAGTCATCACATGGAGGAGAGCCTTTGTTGACTCACATTAGACTTTGGGAGAGTAAGCAATAAACTCTTGTACTAAACTACTGAGAATTCAGGGTTTGTCTTCTGCAGCTGCTCTTGATTACTGGCCCTAACAGGCTTTTTTGTGCTTTCTTTGGTTCAAGTTTCTTAGGATCTATGAATATTTTCTTGGGATGATAATGTGAATCAGTACATAGCAGCTAAAATATACAAACTCTAAAATAAAGGCAATTATATAAGCCCTAATAAGCAATTTAGTATTTCATATACATTTGTTCTATTAAATGCAATTCTACATTGATTGCTTGGTAGGGCAAAGGCAAATATTTCCAGGCTTATTATTATCATTATTATTATTATTATTTTAAAATTAAATTTTTGGCAGTTAAGCAGGAAAAAAGTTGAGATAAGCACACTGAAGTCTGAACTTCCTAATGACTTATTTTCAGAACGTTGGTATACAGCTATATTAAAATATGACATTCAACTCTGTTTTCACTCAAGTCATTTTATGATTTATTTTCAAGAAGATTTATTCAATATACAAATGTAGATGTCTTAATAGTAAGGGAGCAGAGAGGGAGAAAAATAGAAGGAGAGATTGATTCTTATCTCGGTATTACATTATTACTCTTCATGACTTTATTCATTCTATTCAATGCAATTTAAAATGAATCATTTAAATTTCTCCATGTATGTTAATCATTTTATATTTTGTTCAAAGTGAGTGTTCTTCCATTTCTTTGGAGTATTTGTGTATTGATACAAACTTTGTCACTCTGGTCTTTAAATAAAAACACATGCTCTTAAAAAATAAACAAATGGGGGACTCTCTTGTCCCCTCCTGGCCTGAGCCAGGAGCTCTGTCCTCTTGCTTTCTCTCTAAATAAAATCCTCTGCCTTGCTCTCCTAAAATAAATAAATAAGTAAATAAAATAAACAAATGGATGTACAAAGATAAATCAGGCAAATACAAACTAAAAAAAGCAGGAGTGGCCATATATATATATACATTGTACAAAACAAAAGTAATAGAAAAAATAACAACTAAATGAAATTATTTTGTAAGGATTAAAGACATTATCTAAAAACAGATGTAACAATCATGAAAATTTAATGCCGCAAGAGAAACAGATAATTTTCTGGAAAAATACAAATTACCAAAACCAATTGAAACATTCACTGGCAATCTAAAAAGAATAGTCTTGGAAGAAAAATAAAATATTATTTGTGAAAGGACTTTGGGCCCAGGCAGCTTACTAGGTAAACTTTCAAAAAAAGAGATTATATGATTCCTATGATGTATGAATGCAAAGAAGAAGCGGTAAAGCCTCCAAACTCATTTCATGAAGCACAATCTTAATGAGTTATCAGTCTGACCTCATGAGTCTTCCCTCAACTCAAAAAAGCTAAGTAAAATATTTTCAATACAAATCCACAAATACAGTGGCAAATAACACATCATAGTCTAAGCAGAATTATCCATGATTAAAGTTAATCTGGCTCCTAGGGTTGCAAGAAGGTCCCATCTGTTAAGCTCCTGGTCCACCATGCTCACTCCCAGTGGTCCAGCTCAATCCTTGACTTGGACTCTGCAGAAATTCTTGCCAATGCTTAGTCCCTCAACACTTTATGAAACTAATTAGTGGGTAGAGTGAAGCCAAGGCTTGAGATTGGGTCCATGGCAACCTGATACTGAACTAGCACCAATCCTGCTCAGGGATTTCACGGCTCTTCCTGTTTCGGTAGGTGTGTGGAGCCGCAGGGGTGGCTGCACTGGACCCAGCACCTGTGAGTGGATGACTGCAGGAGCATCAATGTTAGCCTTACGATCCTCTCAAAGGGGCTTGTTGGCAGCTAGACCAGGGTTCAGATTCCCTAGATTCCCACAAGGAAAACCACTAAGATGAAATGTCTCAGCATAAATTGGCCACAACTCCCAGATCTGACACTTTCGTGTAAAAGATCACAGACGAGTAAGAGGAAGAAGGATCTGTGTGCTCACTACAACGCTAAAAGGATAGTCGAGGGATGATGCTCACATGAAGATGGTGTCCCACCTTCTGTGGGTCAGAATGTCAGGCTGCTTGAGTAGCCTGGGAATAGCCTTTTATTTCTCTGCCCCTATGGAGTAAGTTCTTGACGCACAGGCATGCCCAAGCTAACTATGCTGCTCACCATTGAAATTCCTTTAGCTCCAGGTCTCCATCCTTTAGTCCTCTGCTTCTGATATGACAAATGACCATCAGTGGAGGAAGGAAGACAGCCCACATTCAGCCAGAACCTCCTCCCCTGCTCATACTTCCCCGTCCCTCTGTGATACAGTGACCTCTCCCATTGAGCCCCTTCCTTGCACAATGACTTTTTAACAAGAAGAAAAACTCCATCGCATAATGAACCAATAACATCTATTAAGGAGCACCCAAATATCCCTTTCATCTTTATCCCTTAATTAAAAAGTCATACAAATTAACATGCCCTATAGGGATACTTTTTGCTATCACTATGAATAGAGAAGAATGAGACTCTGGGACAATCCAAAACACACAATCATGTAGGCACACTGCTCTGTTAAAACAAGAATGACTTAGTGTTATGACAGCAATTAATAATAAAATGTCACCTCATTAAGTGATAAGTTACCTCATTAGGTGATAAGGTGGCCATGTGGATTAAGACCAGAAATGGATTCAATAAAATTCAACATCCCCTCTTGATGCAATCTTAGAAACTAGGGCAGATCCTTCCTTTACAAGAGAAAAAGTATCACAAATCAAAAAGCAACATAGAACATATAGAATGATGAAGTGATAAAAGAATTCTCATTCTGATGAGGATGCTCACTATTACTACTATGGTTTAATATTATAAGTTCTTTAAGCAATTCAATACAGTAACATGATTACCTAACTTGAAAATTCAAGAGGATTGTAATGGACACTTACGTGGCTGTTGGCTAATCAGTCAGCACCCTCTTCCCCCTGCACCTGCCCCATATGCAGTCACTGGCCTTTGGCGTCTGAGCCATAACTGACTCTTCTGGAGGTAGAACTGCCATCTATCTGACCAATAGTCTCTTCCTAAAGCGTTTTGGAAGAGAGAGAGCAAGAATGAGGGAATGGGAGCACAGCCGGAAGTGGGTGAGAGATTGTGTGTGGCTAGAGTTGCAAAATGTAAACTTTGGATGCTATCGGGGTATATATCCTCTTTTATTGGGGTCAAATGGTCCATCTGAGGTAGACTATTCGATATGAGACAGACTGAAGGATGGAGCCGACATACAGAGGTCCAGAACTAAGAGACAAGAAAGCCCAGTTTTGGTTCATTCTGAGGTGCAGCTGTGGTCCTGCCTTTGGATTATGTGAGATGTATTAATGCTCTTATAAAAAAATATGCTTTGTGCTTGTGGTAGTTTCAGTTGAGCTAATGTGGGGAGGTAGCTAGTTACAAAATAGTTATGAAATAACAGACTTTCATATACTTACAATGCTAATAAATGAGAATATATATGATAATAAAAAATATTTTTCTGCATTAGCAAAAAAAGATAAATTATAGGAACAATTAGTTAAAACCTGTAGGATGTTTGTGTGATAAATACACTAAATGCTTATCAGAGGTAAAATGGACAACTTAAAAATGGAAGGCTTATATTGGTGAGGGAATCAAGTATCTCCCAATCATTTTATACTTCAATGCAATTCCAACAACAAGATTTTTCTTGGACCATGATTTTGTGATTTTGAAGTTCATTTGGGAGAATTACTTGGCAAAAAACGTCCAGCAAGTCAGAAACAGAAAGAAGCATGGCATATGTAAGGTGGTTGGTGATGGGAGACATTTTCTGCCTAATCAGATATTAAAATTAAGTTTTAATAATTAAAACAGTATTATATCAACATATGGATAGAAAGATAGATCAAGGATGGGCGGAAGATGGCGGCGTGAGTAGAGCAGCGGAAATCTCCTCCCAAAACCACATATATCTATGAAAATATAACAAAGACAACCCTTCCAAGAATAAAGACCAGAGGACACAGGACAATATCCAGACCACATCCGCACCTGAGAGAACCCAGCGCCTCGTGAAGGGGGTAAAACACAAGCCCCGGCCTGGCGGGAGCCGAGCGCCCCTCCCCCCAGCTACCGGCGGGAGGAGAGCAGGCAGAGCGGGAGGGAGACGGAGCACAGGACTGCCGAACACCCAGCACCAGCCATCCGGGCCAGAGTGCAGGGCCCTCGATACTGGGAAAACAGGGCAGCAAGAACAGTGAGCGGGCACCGGAGGCCGGGTGTTGGAGGACATAAGAAAAGCGAGCGACCAATTTTTTTTTTTTTCTGTTTTGTTCTGGCAAGCGCTTTTTGGAAGTCTTAAAGGGATAGGGCCCCCAATACTAGGGAAACAGGGCAGCAAAACCAGTGAGCAGATGCCTGAGGCTGGAGCCGGAGAATAAAGAAAAACGAGCGGCCACCTTTTTTTTTTTTTTTTTTTTTTTAATTAAAAAAATTTTTTTTTTTTTCTGTGGTCGTTGTTTTGTTTTGGCGGGTGCTTTTTGGAAGTCTTAAAGGGGCAGGGCAGAACACTTAATTCAGAGGTAGGGAATCCGGGGATCTCTGGGCACACTAACCCCTGGGCTGCAGGGAGCAGGGAGGCCCCTTACGGAGATAAATAGCCTCCTGGCTGCTCCCCCTCCAACGCGACTCCATCACTTTGGAGCAGAGGCCCGAACTAGGCCACGCCCACAGCAACAGCGGAGATTAACTCCATAGCAGCCGGGCAGGAAGCAGAAGCCCTGTCTGCGCGCAGCTGCGCAGCACAAGCCACTAGAGGTCGCTGTTCTCCCAGGAGAGGAGGGCCACAAACCAACAAGAAGGGAAGTTCTTCCAGCCGTCACACGTCCCAGCTCTGCAAACTATTCCTATCACCATGAAAAGGCAAAGCTACAGGCAGACAAAGATCACAGAGACAACACCAGAGAAGGAGACAGACCTAACCAGTCTTCCTGACAAAGAATTCAAAATAAAAATCATAAACATGCTGACAGAGATGCAGAGAAATACGCAAGAGAAATGGGATGAAGTCCGGAGGGAGATCACAGATGCCAGAAAGGCGATCGCAGAAATGAAACAAACTCTGGAAGGGTTTATAAGCAGAATGGATAGGATGCAAGAGGACATTGATGGAATTGAAACCAGAGAACAGGAACGCATAGAAGCTGACATAGAGAGAGACAAAAGATCTCCAGGAAGGAAACAATATTAAGAGAACTGTGTGACCAATCCAAAAGGAACAATATCCGTATTATAGGGGTTCCAGAAGAAGAAGAGAGAGGAAAAGAGATGGAAAGTATCTTAGAAGAAATAATTGCTGAAAACTTCCCCAAACTGGGGGGGGAACTAATCGAACAGACCACGGAAATACACAGAACCCCCAACAGAAAGGATCCAAGGAGGACAACACCAAGACACATAATAATTAAAATGGCAAAGATCAAGGACAAGGAAAGAGTTTTAAAGGCAGCTAGAGAGAAAAAGGTCACCTATAAAGGAAAACCCATCAGGCTAACATCAGACTTCTCGACAGAAACCCTACAGGCCAGAAGAGAATGGCATGATATATTTAATACAATGAAACAGAAGGGCCTTGAACCAAGGACACTGTATCCAGCACGACTATCATTCAAATATGACGGTGGGATTAAACAATTCGCAGACAAACAAAAGCTGAGGGAATTTGCTTCCCACAAACCACCTCTACAGAACATCTTACAGGGACTGCTCTAGATGGGAGCACTCCTAGAAAGAGCACAGCACAAAACACCCAACATATGAAGAATCGAGGAGGAGGAATAAGAAGGGAGAGAAGAAAAGAATCTCCAGAAAGTGTATATAACAGCTCAATAAGCGAGCTAAGTTAGGCAGTAAGATACTAAAGAAGATAACCTTGAAACTTTGGTAACCACAAATTTAAAGCCTGCAATGGCAATAAGTACATATCTTTCAATAGTCACCCTAAATGTTAATGGGATGAATACACCAATCAAAAGACATAGAGTAACAGAATGGATAAAAAAGCAAGATCCATCTATATGCTGCTTATAAGAAACTCACCTCAAACCCAAAGACATGTACAGACTAAAAGTCAAGGGATGGAAAAACATATTTCAGGCAAACAACAGTGAGAAGAAAGCAGGGGTTGCAGTACTAATATCAGACAAAATAGACTTCAAAACAAAGAAAGTAACAAGAGATAAAGAAGGACACTACATAATGATAAAGGGCTCAGTCCAACAAGAGGATATAACCATTCTAAATATATATGCACCCAACACAGGAGCACCAGCATATGTGAAACAAATACTAACAGAACTAAAGGGGGAAATAGACTGCAATGCATTCATTCTAGGAGACTTCAACACACCACTCACCCCAAAGGATAGATCCACTGGGCAGAAAATAAGTAAGGACACGGAAGCACTGGACAACACAGTAGAGCAGATGGACCTAATAGACATCTATAGAACTCTACATCCAAAAGCAACAGGATATACATTCTTCTCAAGTGCACATGGAACATTCTCCAGAATAGACCACATACTAGGCCACAAAAAGAGCCTCAGAAAATTCGAAAAGATTAAAATCCTACCAACCAACTTTTCAGACCACAAAGGCATAAAACTAGAAATAAACTGTACAAAGAAAGCAAAGAGGCTCACAAACAGATGGAGGCTTAACAGCACGCTCCTAAATAATCAATGGATCAATGACCAAATCAAAATGGAGATCCAGCAATATATGGAAACAAATGACAACAACAACACTAAGCCCCAACTTCTGTGGGACACAGCAAAAGCAGTCTTAAGAGGAAAGTATATAGCAATCCAAGCATATTTAAAAAAGGAAGAACAATCCCAAATGAATGGTCTAATGTCACAATTATCAAAATTGGAGAAAGAAGAACAAATGAGGCCTAAGGTCAGCAGAAGGAGGGACATAATAAAGGTCAGAGAAGAAATAAATAAAATTGAGAAGAATAAAACAATAGCAAAAATCAATGAAACCAAGAGCTGGTTCTTCGAGAAAATAAACAAAATAGATAAGCCTCTAGCCAGACTTATTAAGAAGAAAAGAGAGTCAACACAAATCAACAGTATCAAAAACGAGAAAGGAAAAATCACGACGGACCCCACAGAAATACAAAGAATTATTAGAGAATACTATGAAAACCTATATGCTAACAAGCTGGGAAACCTAGGAGAAATGGACAACTTCCTAGAAAAATACAACCTTCCAAGATTGACCCAGAAAGAAACAGAAAATCTAAACAGACCAATTACCAGCAACGAAATTGAAGCGGTAATCAAAAAACTACCAAAGAACAAAACCCCCGGGCCAGATGGATTTACCTCGGAATTTTATCAGACATACAGGGAAGACATAATACCCATTCTCCTTAAAGTTTTCCAAAAAATAGAGGGGGAGGGGATACTCCCAAACTCATTCTATGAAGCTAACATCACCCTAATACCAAAACCAGGCAAAGACCCCACCAAAAAAGAAAACTACAGACCAATATCCCTGATGAACGTCGATGCAAAAATACCAACAAAATATTAGCAAACCGAATTCAAAAACACATCAAAAGGATCATACACCATGACCAAGTGGGATTCATCCCAGGGATGCAAGGATGGTACAACATTCGAAAGTCCATCAACATCATCCACCACATCAACAAAAAGAAAGACAAAAACCACAAGATCATCTCCATAGATGCTGAAAAAGCATTTGACAAAGTTCAACATCCATTCATGATAAAAACTCTCAGCAAAATGGGAATAGAGGGCAAGTACCTCAACATAATAAAGGCCATATATCATAAACCCACAGCCAACATTATATTGAATAGTGAGAATCTGAAAGCATTTCCTCTGAGATCGGGAACTAGACAAGGATGCCCACTCTCTCCACTGTTATTTAACATAGTACTGGAGGTCCTAGCCACAGCAATCAGACAAAACAAAGAAATACAAGGAATCCAGATTGGTAAAGAAGAAGTTAAACTGTCACTATTTGCAGATGACATGATACTGTACATAAAAAACCCTAAAGTCTCCACCCCAAAACTACTAGAACTGATATCGGAATACAGCAAAGTTGCAGGATACAAAATCAACACACAGAAATCTGTGGCTTTCCTATATACTAACAATGAACCAACAGAAAGAGAAATCAGGAAAACAACTCCATTCACAATTGCATCAAAAAAAATAAAATACCTAGGAACAAACCTAACCAAAGAAGTGAAAGACTTATACTCTGAAAACTACAAGTCACTCTTAAGAGAAATAAAAGGGGACACTAACCGATGGAAACTCATCCCATGTTCGTGGCTAGGAAGAATTAATATCATCAAAATGGCCATCCTGCCCAAAGCAATATACAGATTTGATGGAATCCCTATGAAACTACCAGCAACATTCTTCAATGAACTGGAACAAATAATTCAAAAATTCATATGGAAACACCAAAGACCCCGAATAGCCAAAGCAATCCTGAGAAAGAAGAATAAAGTAGGGGGGATCTCACTCCCCAACTTCAAGCTCTACTATAAAGCCATAGTAATCAAGACAATTTGGTACTGGCACAAGAGCAGAGCCACAGACCAATGGAACAGACTAGAGAATCCAGACATTAACCCAGGCATATATGGTCAATTAATATTTGATAAAGGAGCCATGGACATACAATGGTGAAATGACAGTCTCTTCAACAGATGGTGCTGGCAAAACTGGACAGCTACATGTAGGAGAATGAAACTGGACCATTGTCTAACCCCATATACAAAAGTAAACTCAAAATGGATCAAAGACCTGAATGTAAGTCATGAAACCATTAAACTCTTGGAAGAAAGCATAGGCAAAAACCTCTTAGACATAAACATGAGTGACCTCTTCTTGAATATATCTCCCCGGGCGAGGAAAACAACAGCAAAAATGAACAAGTGGGACTATATTAAGCTGAAAAGCTTCTGTACAGCAAAAGACACCATCAATAGAACAAAAAGGAACCCTACAGTATGGGAGAATATATTTGAAAATGACACATCCAATAAAGGCCTGACGTCCAGAATATATAAAGAGCTCACACGCCTCAACAAACAAAAAACAAATAACCCAATTAAAAAATGGGCAGAGGAACTGAACAGACAGTTCCTCTGCCCAAAAAAGAAATACAGATGGCCAACAGACACATGAAAAGATGCTCCACATCGCTAATTATCAGAGAAATGCAAATTAAAACTACAATGAGGTATCACCTCACACCAGTAAGGATGGCTGCCATCCAAAAGACAAACAACAACAAATGTTGGCGAGGCTGTTGAGAAAGGGGAACCCTCCTACACTGCTGGTGGGAATGTAAATTAGTTCAACTATTGTGGAAAGCAGTATGGAGGTACATCAAAATGCTCAAAACAAACATACCATTTGACCCAGGAATTGCACTCCTAGGAATTTACCCTAAGAATGCAGCAATCAAGTATGAGAGAGATCAGTGCACCCCTATGTTTATCGCAGCACTATTTACAATAGCCAAGAATTGGAAGCAACCTAAATGTCCATCGATAGATGAATGGATACAGAAGAGGTGGTACATATACACAATGGAATACTACTCAGCCATAAGAAAAGGGCAAATCCAACCATTTGCAGCAACATGGATGGAGCTGGAGGGTTATTATGCTCAGTGAAACAAGCCAAGCGGAGAAAGAGAAATACCAAATGATTTCACTTATCTGTGGAATATAAGAACAAAGGAAAAACTGAAGGAACAAAACAGCAGCAGAATCACAGAACTCAAGAATGGACTAACAGGTACCAAAGGGAAAGGGACTGGGGAGGATGGGTGGGTAGGGAGGGATAAGGGGGGGAGAAGTAGGGGGGTATTAAGATTAGCATGCATGGGGGGTAGGAGAAAAGGGAGGGCTGTACAACACAGAGAAGGCAGGTAGTGATTCTACAACATTTTGCTATGCTGATGGACAGTGACTGTAAAGGGGTTTATAGGGGGGACCTGGTATAGGGGAGAGCCTAGTAAACATAATATTCGTCATGTAAGTGTAGATTAGTGATACAAAAAACAAAACAAAACAGGGCAGTTCCTGTGTGGTAACCTCCAATGAGTTCTACACAAGGGTACAAAGGGGATATAAAAGTGTAGGCAAAGGGTCTGTTTATGTTTATACAGAGGATCAAAGCCTAATTGGGCTACCCCAAAAATGAACTAAGATACAATATGAAAAAGAACTTCCAACATCAGCACTCTCTGGAAGACTCATGCCAGAAGATGATCATCAAAAAACCCCAACAAAGATCCACGCACTGCTACAGCTGTAGATGCACTCATCCCACCAGTTCCTGGACTTGCCATGGGAATGAGGAAGGAGATAATATCTAAGCTGGCCTGTGCATACAGTAAAACAACAAATTTGACTGGATCTATACTGTTGGAACTCAATCAAGAATTAGGACAAGTGCAAATTGTAGTGCTCCAAAATCTTACAACTACAGACTATTTACTGTTAAAAGAACATAAGGGATGTGAACATTCCCCAGGAATGGGTTGTTTTAATTTGTCTGATTTCTCTCAGACTGTTCAAGTACAGTTGGACAATATCCACCATATCATAGATAAGTTTTCACAAATGCCTAAGGTGCCTAACTGGTTTTCTTGGTTTCACTGGAGATGGCTGCTAATTACAGGTATGCTTTGGTTATGTAACTGTACTCCTATTATGTTAATGTGTGTGCGCAATTTAAGTAGTAGCTTAAAACGTATACATGCTGAAGTTACTCTACAAGAAGATATGTCAAAGAAATAATCAATCTTCCCATGTTTTCTTTCGCCTGCTACTTCTATAGCTTTTCTTCTTCCTTCCTAATTACAACCCTTAAATAGAATTCGTGCCTCATATCAAATTTACCGAGTATCATAATTCTTCCAAGTGGTAAAGATACCTCAAGACAAATGCTGGGCATAGAAGCCACAGGGCATAAATATGCAAAGAAGTAAAAAGCTAACCTTTTCAAGCAATAAGGCTTCTCTCTCACTTACCAACTTTACATTTCCCTGTATGGCCCCGGAAGATGACTGGTTAGCCAGAGACGGGTAAGATTCCTCAAGGGAGGAACAACCTAGGACAGGCACAGTCGCAGGGGGGTCATCAGGTGACAAATTGGGGATCAACAGAGGTGAGGCTTAGAACCTCACCCCCCCTGTTCTGAGAGAAATCTTCTGCATACGTGTATGTTTTATTGCCCTTGTCTAGCTTGGATTAACACATAGTCTACAGGCACACACCTGATCATCTACATTTGCTCTCTTACAACACTAAACTATGTTTTCTACCTTTATCTTGTATCTACCTATCACTTCAGCATTTTATTAAAAATAATAATAATAAAGAGAGAAATGTGGTATCCACATATAAATCAAGTATAAAAATCAAATGAGTATTCATATTTGAACTGACTGTTTATAGTTCATAATGCATGAGCAAAACCGAAGGTTTCTGTGATGACTGCCCTTGTACTGTTCACCATGTAACTTATTCACTATGTAAGAATTTGTTCCCCATGTAAGAACTTGTTTGTTATGCCTCAGAAGATTGGAGACTGACGAAAATTAGGCTTGGGGTGGATTAATGATTGTGCATTGAGCATTGACTCCTCTATACAGAATTTTATTGTTGTTAACAACCATTTGATCAATAAATATGAGAGATGCCCTCACAAACAAAAAGAAAAAAAAAAAGTATACACTTCCAAAGGTAAAGTAATAAGTAACCGGGATGTAATGAATATAGTCAAGATATTGTAACAGCTTAGTATGGTGATAGCTGGTACCTAGAATTGTCATGTATATAAATGTTGAATCACTATGTTGTACACCTGAAACTAATGTAATGTAATACTGTGTGTCAACTACCCTTCAATAAAAAATACTTATCTCCAAAAAAAAAAATAATAAGCCAAATTAGCCAAATATTTTCCTTGATGAGGAGAATAAATTCCTCTGACATGTTCCAGGGGACCTCTGGAACATATCAGAGTTAACTTGTGGGATTAATATAGAAATCAAATATATAGTCATATATGACTTGATCATTTTTCCTGTAATTCCTGATAAGTGATCAGGAATAGAAAAAAACAAGACCAAAAAAGTTTCTGTGACCTAATTGCCCTTGCTATTGTTTCAATACCTAGTGAGACATCATACCCTAGGAGACTGGAGACTCTAAGGATTAAGTTTAGAGTTAGTTAATGGATGTCTATTAAGTCCCCCACACAGAATTCTATTGTTGTTATCTTGCATTTGCTCAATAAATACGAAGGGTGCCCTCTCAGCACCACTCTTGTGCTATTAAAAAAAAAAGAAAAGAAAGATAGATCAAATAACTTTTAATAAAGTGCCTAGAAATATAAGAATTTAGTATAAAATACCCATCAACAACATAAATTTATGAAAAAAATCTTTCTGGCACAATTAGTAAGCTATCTGGAAAAAGATATTCTCCTACCCCATTCAAAAACTAGAAAGAAATATAGATAAATACCTAATCTTGGGGTGACAGAGAACTTTCTAAACTTAAAGCTAGTAGTGAAAAAAATGCTTAATTGTTTGTGTAAAACTTCTGAATGTCAAAAAGAATCTTAGAAGTAAATTACAAACTTGAAATATATTTGTACCTTATATTAAAGAGTTAATATCACTAATACAGAGATAACCCTTAGAATTCAATTTAAGAAATAAGCAAATAAACCCCAGTTATAAAAATGGGCAAAATAATTAAACCAGTTTCAAAACATAAAACATACAAATAGCCAACAGATACATGAAAAACATGGGTAGCCTCATTAGTAAGCAAAGAAATACAATTGGTACAATAATGTAGTACCATTTTTCATCCATCGGTTTGTCCAATACTAAGTAATACAAAGTCCCCAGTTGTCAAGATACAAAATCAGGTATTTTCTTAGACTAATGGAGAAAGAAGTATTTAGACCTTTCAGAAAGTAAATTCAACAACATGTCAAGAGCTTTGGCATTTAAAAAAATAACCTTTGACTTGGAATTCCAATTTTAGAAATTTGCCCTGTGGAAATACGCAGTTTGCACAAACTTACGTAGAAGAGTATTTGTTATTTACTATTTTTTAAAATCTTGAAGCAGATGTCCCACAAAGAAGAATTGGTTAAATGAACTATGGCCATAAAGAGTGTGGTAGGCAAAATAATACTCCTTGTGTACAAGTCCTTATCCCAGGAGCCTGTGGATTCATTACCTTACAAGTTAAAGGGACTTTATAGATGTGATTAAAGACCTTAAAATGGGAAGATTATTCTGGATTATTAGGTGGGCCCATTTAATCACACGGGTCCTTAAAAGCAAAGAACCTTATTCTGCTGTGGTCCCAGGGAGGCCTGATGATAGAATAATAGAGAGAATCAGTGTTAATGGCTTTGAAGACGGGCAAGGTGGATAATAAGTCAAGGAATGCAGTTGGCCTCTAGAAACTGGAAGAGGCAGAGAAACATTCTTCTCTAGAAGCACCAGAGAAAAGCATAGACCTGCTAACACCTTGACTTCAGCCTACAAAGTAGATTTCTAACCTACAAAACTGTAAGACACTAAATTTGTGTTGTTTCAAACAATAAAGTCTGTGGTAATTTACTAGAGGAGAAACAAAACTAATACAAATGAGATACTTTGCTGTGAGGAGTTAAAAATCATATTGGTTAAGAAATTAAACTAAAAAGCAGATTACAGAATTCTAAGTATAGTTCCAATGGAGAAATGTAAATAGAGTAGCAATGATTATTTCATTTCTGCATGCTGTAATTATAAGAGATTTTTTTCTTACTTGATTATCTATTTTTTAGATTTTCTAAAATATTTTTCTTTTGTAATCAGGAAAAGAATACAAATAAGTGTTAGGTTAAATATATTTTAACCTGTATTTCTCTAATTATTAAATCAACAATAATAATCTAATTAACTATGGCTTTAGTTATGGCACTTTCCCAACTCTATTTAAATGCTAGTCTTATGCTTGAACATTATTATTGTGTTATTGTTTTTAATGAAATATTTAAATCTCTTACAAGATTTATCTTTTTAAATTCACTTTTTGCCTCCAATTTTATTACTGTATAGCAACTGGGTGGAAATCATGTTTGACAGCTAGCAATAGTCACTATCACTTCCTTTGCATATGTTCTTCCTCCTTGAGTCTTCAGTTTTGATTCATCCCTTCACTGGTCATAATATGTTTTTGCATTGATTTATTTTTTATCCAGGAAAAGGATGTGACTGCTCTGTTGAGTCATTGCAACCTCTGAAAATGCCTTTCCCACATGAATAACACTGTCACTAAGTATACAATAATTATGTCATAATCTTTTCTCCTAAAAATTCTATGTATGTAGACTTTGCCCAATTGTTGTCTGATATTTATTGCCTTCTCCCAGAAGACTGAGCTCAGAATAATTTTTGTTTCCTTTCTGCTACCTTTTGTTTTTTCTGCTAGGATATATGAAGAGATTAAAATTTTTAAACTTAGAATTCAAAAATTTACCAGGAAGCAAAAAAAATACTGAGTATATATTTGTTTCCATTCATGTTACTTTCAGTATAGGAGTACAGTCTATGTAGAGAGTAGATTCAGCTCAGGAAAGTTTTATTCTAAACTGGTTTCTTTTGTAAGAATATCTGGTATATGAAGCTGGATATTTGCCTTTTTCATAACAATAACTTCTCTCACAAATTCTATTTTTTATTTTCTTCTTTGTTCTGTAACAGCTTGTGTTTTTCTTCTTTGTGGCTGATTTGGCTTTGCTGTGTCCATTCAGTTTTTATGATCGTTAGTGCAATTTTAATCCTGAAATTGCATGTTGAGTCTCCTTGTGGTTTTCTTTTCTCAGCCAGATCGTTTTTCATCCTGATTCTTTTTATTTTCTTCACATCTGACTTCTCCATCTGAGAGGTATGTGTGTGTGTGTGTGTGTGTGTGTGTGTGTGTGTGTTGTATTCAGAGAACACACTGTGAATATTCTCAATGAGCCCCATATTGGCTTCTTGAATAGACAGCCTCTTGATCTGGATTTACCCCAGACAGGGTCCTTTGGACATGTGGGAATTGGTAGAAATCCCTTTAGAATCTAAATCTGAAAGTCAGATTGAACAGCCCTTGCCCACGTTTTGGACCTAGCAAGTTTTAATCTTGTGCAGTTTTGCCAAACTGAGGTGGGACTTTCTCTTGTTCCAAATGCTCATTTCTCTATGAGAAAGAATAGTCACATAATCCTTGATCTGAGAAGGAATATGAGAAACAGCAACTCCTTGAGTATTTTTCTTTCAGGGCTCATTCCCTCCTATGCTGTCCCTAAGGGGCCCGAACCACACCACAGGCACCAACCAATATGAATACTTGTCCCTTCACTTCCGTCTACCTGCCCTGCTACATCCACGGAGTGGTAGCCTCCCAAGACACCAGGCTCTCCAGGATGAATACCCTATGGTGGTCACCTCAGAAAATAATGTCTTGCCTTGCAGGCTGCAACACTTGTTTCCTCGTGTCAGCAGCAGCAAGTGCTGTAGTAGTCTGTCAGGGCGACCATAACAAAGAACCACAATCTGGGTGGCTTAAACAACAGGAACATTCCTCACAGGTCTGGATGCTAGAAATCCAAACTTGACGTGTTGGCACCTCAGAAGGAATCAACCTTGCTAACACCTTGAGCTTGTTCTGTAAAGGCCAGATAAGGTTATATTCTGAGTATGGGGGTTAAGACTGCAGCAGATGTATTTTGGGAGAACACAATTCACCCCATAACAGTCAGTGCTAGTGAGTCAAGTCTCCATCTTCTAGCCTGGATGCACTGCAACTCCAGTTAAAGCAAGGGGTGCAGGAAAGGCCTGGGTAAGCTTTGGATCCAATGAAAATTGCTCCCTATACACTGGCATATGTTCAATGGTCAGCCTTAGTACCCAAGACTGTTGCAGGTTCCATGATTTTATTCATTTTTGCTGAGTACCATATTGCAAGCATAAAGCCTGAGGTTTTTTCAGGCTTGTTAACTGACTGCCGGATTAATCGTGAAGTTCCAGTCATCAAATGTTTGTTGATAAGTGAGTGGTTCTATTCTGCTGTACCTCTACCACACTTTTATTTTATTTTGTCTTATTTAATTTTTAGTTTTTTTAAGATTGCCAAACCATTGGAATGTACAAGGGGCATATATCTTTTTGATAAAAATAAATGTAGTGAATGAAATCTGTCTTAAATCAATCAGCATATTTAAAAATTAAAAACAAAAAACAAAAAAAAACAGTTCATTCATTTCTCCTCCACCCCCTGGTCCCCACTGCCACCTCTGGCAACCCAATCTATTCTCTGTATCTATCAACTTATTTTTTGTTTGCTTGTTTTAGATTTCATATATAAGAAAGATCATATAGTATTTGCCTTTCTCTGTCTGACTTACTTCATTTAACTTAATGTCCTCAAGGTCCATTATATTGTTACAAATGGCAAAGTTTCTTCTTTTTCATGACTGAGTAATATTCCATGTATATATACCACAGCTTCTTTATCCTTTCATCCATTGATGGACATTTAGGTTACTTCCATTTCTTGGCTATTGTAAATAATGCTCCAATGAACATGGGGTTGCAGATACCTTTCTGAGTTATTGTTTTCACTTTCCTTGGATAAATGCCCAAAAGGAGAAAGGCTAGATCACATGGTAGTTCTATTTTCAATTTTTTGAGGCCCCTCTGTACTGTTTTCCATAGTGGCTGCACCAATTTACACTCCTACTGACATTGCGTAGGCTTCCCTTTTCTGCGTACCCTTGCCAACACTTGCTATTTATTGTCTTTTGATACTAGCCATTCTGACTGTTTTGAGATGATATCTCTTTGTGGCTTTGATTTTCATTTCCCTGATTATTAATGATGTTGGGCATCTGTTCATGTGTCTGTTGGCCATTTGTATGTCTTCTTTAGCAAAATGTTTATTCTGCCCATATCTTAATTAGATTGGGTTTTTTTTTTTTGCTATTATTATACATGAGTTCTTTATATGGTATTGATATTAGCCTTTTATCAGATATATGATTTGCAAATATTTTCTGCCATTCAGTAGGTTGCCTTTTCATTTTGTTGGTGATTTTCTTTGCTGTGCAGTAACTTTTTAGGGTGATACAGTCACACTTGTTTTCTTTGCTTTTCTGCTATCACACTATTGTTGCAAATTGTTCTAATGCTCTCTTTGGGTTATTATTGAATCATGAATAATAACTAAGGACCATTTTCCTCTTAGGAAGTTAGTTTCTGATCTACCTGACAAATAAATCTGGTTAAACTAAGGAAGTAATGTGAAAAATAAAGGACAGGTGGGAATGACTGGAGGAATGTAACAGCTGACCTTTTCATAATGAACCAGGCAGTATTTGAGGAAAACAACTCTTTCCCTCACCTTCACATGGGGCTGAGCACTGAGTAAATCGTAAGGTGAAGTTTTGTCTGATTATACAATAATTACTTACTCTTTTACCTTGAAAGAATATTCATCATATTTTTCCCTCACCAAAAAGAACATCCTCTGCCTTGGTAATGATCAAACTACATTCCTAAGCAGAAAGACAGAAATTAGACCTTCCCGTTCTTATGTATTGAACTGTTTGTAATGAGCTGTCTGACTGCTCCATTCTTCTGAGCCACGTGGCCTTCCCGGAGGACAGATGCCTGATGTGCTAAACAGCATGCTGGAGCCTAGTTTCCCTGGTGAGGGCTGATGACAGCGCTGCAGCTCAGGAGCTCCAGAACATCGCCCTCTTGCCTTAACTCCTCACCCACTCCCGTGCTGCACCGCCGACCAGAAGACTTCCATGTCTTGGCTCCCAATGCATACATTCCCTCTCTGCATTCCGTGGTCTCTTCTCTCACGTTATACTGAGAATCCTTGGACCCTTGAGTGGCATCGATGTTGCTGTATCCACCATAACACAGAGGTCTATCATGCATTGTCTTCTAACATTTTTCTTCGGAAAGCAGTTGCTAAGTATGCAACACCTTTGTAAATAATAAGGCTGCTGAGGGGGGAAGAGGTATTATGTAAAAGAAGCTTTTTTTTTTCTTTTTCATAATCCACAGCAATGGAGACTGAAAGGAGAGTCACTTCTTTTTCCATTTTAATTGCATTAATTCTCCCTACTTGTGAATTTTTATAATGGCTTAAAGATGACTCCCTTGGAAATGAGAAGGTTATGGATTGAGATGATTTCTATTACCAAATGGAGTTCTGTTCTCAGTCTCAATATCAGGGACAGGGCATGAGGAAGGGCTAAACACCAGCTTTGAAGAAATCAACCAGGAGTCTTTATTGATTGAACAGAATTCCAATAGTTTATTGACCTGTACTCTGAAACACCATCTGTTTGAGGCTATTGAGTGCCAAGTAACTAAAGGTTCAAAAAAATGTCTTTGAAACTGGGTTTTTAGTTCAAAGAAGTCCTCAGATATGAATGCTCTCACTCTCCTTGCTTCTAGCTGTTAAGTACTTTCTTGTGCAAATTGTGTATTTGTAGAAGTGTGTTTTGGTTGTCCCAATAACTCCAGGGAGCTGCTGGCATTTAGCCCTGGGGGCCAAGAATGCTGGGTGTCCTGCAATGGGTGGTATAGTCTTGCATAAAGAAATGTCCCACCCTGCAGTTGGATTTTTAATGTCCTTCTGGATAGTCCTGCGGGTGAAAACACTGCTTATAATTACCCAAATTCAGAACCTAGCTTTATTTTTAATTTCTTCTTACTTAAAGTAACACCAGTTTATTATTTTATAGTTCCAGAAATCAGAAGTCTGAAATGGGTTTATGTGCTAAAATCAAGGTGTCAGCAGGGCTGTGTTCCTTCTGGAGAGACTATGAGGAAAAATCTGTTCCCTTGTCTTCTGGCTGTTAGAGGCTGCCTGCGCTGCCTGGCCCATGGACTTTTCTTCCACTTTGAAAGCTGGTGGGATAGCAACTTCAGATCTCCCTCTGACTTTGACCCTCTTGCCTTCCACTTTTACTTATAAGGACCTTTGTGATTGCACTGGGCCCACCCAGATACCCAGGACAATCTCCTTATCTCAAGATCCTTAACTTAATCATGAACTGCAAAGTCTCTTGTGCCATGTGACATATTCACAGATTCCTGGGATTAGCATGTAGACATCTTTGGGAGACCATTATTCTGCCTACAACATGAAGAGTATTTTTGAACTATTTTATAAAACGTATCCTGAATTTTCTAAGAACTGAACTACCATATAAACAAGGGAAGATTGGCTTTTGTTCATTACCAAGAATTGATCTCCATTTCCCATTTCAGAATGTCTCTGATAGCAGCATGGCTCAGTGTCTCAGTTACCAAAAAAAGAAGGAAGAGAAACAAAGAAACCTCACTACGGTATCTGTCTGCATCTGTTGCTGTCACATTCTCTTTATTTTAAATACTCATCTGTATCCTGATGTTGTATGTCTGAGCATTTCCATATCAAAACACACATTATTTTATTATAAATTGCTCTTATTTCCTTTTTGTGATGTAGTTAGGACACGATACTTATTGTTTCCTTTCAAATGTGTTTATAGGTAGATTACAATATCTATGAATTTCATTTCTTTATAGTAAAGGGGACATTATAAAATTTGTAATAAGAAAGTAGGACGTTGAGACTGAGGTGTGCGTTTCAGATCTCGGTCTGCTCTCAGTTGAAGAAGTCTCTATTCTCCAGGCCAATGCTGTCAGCTAGGCATTGGATTTCACTCCCTTTGACATCTTTCAAAACCCCATTGAACCTATTCTTGCTAAGGACAGCAAACAATGCCTCCATGATATATTCTATAGTTCTAGTAAGTATTCTACTCTCAAGATCATGAACTTTCCAGAAAATCTCTGGAGGACATCTCCAGACTTCAGGAGCCTTTGGCAAAACTGTCCTTCCCACAGCAGGTTTCAGGGAATCCCATGGAGCCCAGACGCTCCTGCCAAGTGCTCTGCATAGTCCCTACCTTATCTCTACCAGACATCTCCGTGTCCAACACCAGGGGGAGGCTCTAGTGAGGAACATCAGGGCCTTCCTCTTAAGGACCACCTCTTAATGACAATCCCACCACTTCAGCTACTGATTTCTCTGTGTAAAACTGACCACCACTAGAGGTCTGAGCTTCTGCCATTAACAGTCACCACACTGGCTATTATCTCCAGTATGGCTTAAAACATCTCCGATGCACCCATCTACCCTCCCAACCCCATGGAACACACATGGAACCGCATGGAACTTCGTCAACCAGACCCTCCCTCTCTGCCTCAAAGGCTCCCCTCACCTTTTTTTAGCAGACTGTCTGAAATGTGGCTGTTTCAGGATATCACTTCCACCACCGCAGTCATCTCAGGTGGGCTGTTCTTCCTCCTCAGCCCACCCATCAGAGAGCCTGGGTTGGGGCAGATGTGCCCCCAGCTCCTCACCTCCACTGCCAGGCCATTATTCCCTCTTCCTCTTTTAAACCCTGATTTCTTCAAAATACGCCACCTGTCCCTCTTTCTGCCGCCATTCCCCCCCTCGCCTACTGCTAATCCCCTCTGATCCATGGAACTTCTATCCCTGGCTCACTGTTTTTCTCCCACCACTGTCCCTGTCTTCACTTTTGGTGACTACAGTATCTATATACATGCTCAATTCAACTTCCTGACTCATTTTGACTTGCTCACTGCTGGTTATACTTTCTTCCACTTTCCACTCTCTTGGTGAATCATCACCTGAACTTTGGCATCACTGGCAACTACATCATTTTCAAAATCTGTACTTCAAGCCCCTTACTCTCTATCACCTCCTGTCTTTCCAGTTCATGCCCTCTGGTACTGCAAGTCCAACAACTCTTAACACTCATCAGGATTCTCCAGGCCATGGATCTTTCCACTTTCCATTATCTTTCAGCCCATCATGTCCTTGTTTCTCTATTCACTCAGCTTAGATTTGATTCTGTGGTCCATCCCTATAATCAATCAGTCCTTGTATACACCCTTGACTCCACTGTCCTTCTCTCTACTTCACTCACCTGACAAAACCCCAGTGCTAACAATTCTCTGCCTTCTCTCAGCCTACACACATTGTGTTGATTGATCTCTAAATTCTCTTGTCAATTCACAAATCTCAAGTGGCCCTTCCATACTGCTTAACAGTCTGAAAGCATTTTCTAGTCACTTTACCCTCCGGCTCCACAGCATGACTGTTTAACAACTTTTCTTCTCTTCTCAACCTCTACTGCCTCCTTCTTCCTCACTTTCAGCTGATGATCCTGCATTTTATTTTACTGGGAACATAGAAGCAATAACAGTGAACTACATAAATCTATCATCAAATCTACCAGCCTACCTTCACTCTACCCATATGTCCACCATTCCTCCAGCTGTGGTGTATTGTCCCCCTTCCTTCTGAAGCCCAACTGTGGGCTGTTCTCCATATGCACATTAAAGCTTTGCTCCTACATTCTGTTCTCCCAGCGTCACACATTTCTCTCTCTCAATTTCCCTATTCTTACCACAATGTAAATATACTGCAATATCTTTCCCCTTAAAATAATCTTTCCCTAAACTAATGTCCCTTCTGCCTGCTATGCTTTCCCTCTGCTCCCATTTATAACTCCAGTTTCCCCTCACAGTCTTCTCTTAGCCCATTCCAGTCACTCCTCACCACTCTATATTGAAGTCACTTTTGCTAAGGTCAATAATGGTCTCATCTTTTCAAATCCAATGGTCTAGCGTTGGCCCTCATTGTATTTAACCTTTCAGCAGCTTACGACACAGTAAGTATGTCCTTGTCCCCAGAAGGCTTTCTTATTTAACTTCCGGAACACCTCACCCCTCCTAGTTCTCTTAACTCATTGATTTTTCCTTCCTGGTCATATTTGCCAGTTTCTACTCTTCCTGATTTTCTAAATTGGGTTCCCTAGGGCTCAGTCAGTGGCCATCTCACTCTTTCTCAGAGGGGATTGTATATAGTCCTCCACTTTCAGGTATATGCTAATGACTTCCACATTTGTATCTTAGCCCTTACTGCTTTTTCCTGAACACCAGTTTTAAAAATCAAGTGTTAGTCCAAAGAAGATTTACCCTTGGCCAACAGGTACATGAAAAGATGCTCAGCATCACTAATCATCAGGGAAAAGAAAATCAAAACTATAATGATATATCACTTCACACTTGTTAGAATGGCTGGTATCAAAAAGATAAGAAATAAGTTTTGGTGAAGATGTGCAGAGAAACGAACCCCTGTGCATTGGTTGGAATATAAATTGGTGCAGCCACCATGGAAAACAGTATAGACACTTCTCAAAAAACTAAAAATAGAACTGCCACGTGATCCAGTGATTCCACTTCTGGATATTTATCCAAAGAAAATGAAAACACTAACTGAAAAAGATAATCTGCACGACCCCCTTGTTCCTTGCCCCATTATTTACAATAACAAAGACATGGAAACAACCTAAATGTCCACTGATGGATGAATGGATAAAGAAAATGTGGTACTCACACACACAAAACAAGCACACTAGAATATTATACAGCCAGAGGTGGAACATTGTGGGTGGGTAAAATGGATGAAGGGAGTCAAAAGGTATTAACTTCCAGTTATAAAATAAGTCCTAAGGATTTAATGTACAGCATGACAACTGTAGTTTATAATATTGTATATACATTTCTAGGCAGATTAAAGCTCTTGTGTGATTTTCAGATCTTTCTACCTTTAATGTAGCAAATGAGCAGCTCAGGTTGTGATGGTTGAGCTAAAAGAGTAGATCTTAAATTTCCACATCATAAAAAAATTGTTTTTGTAACTATGTATGGTGACAGATGTCAGCTAGACTTCTGATCATTTTGCAATACATACAAGTATTGAATCATCATGTTATATACCTGAAACTAATATAATGTTGTATGTCAATTATATTTCAATAAAAATATAGATAAAATAATGTTAAAAGAAATCAACTTCCAGCTCACTCCATAACTTGACTTGTCTCTCTGCTACTTATGTCAAACTTATCAGACCCCAAATCACTCCTTTTCTCCTCCTAAACCTATTTCTTCTAATTCTTTCTAATTTTCATAAATGGAATTGTCATTTTCCCAGTTGCTTAGCCTCAAGCCTAGAAGTCATTCTTGATTGCTCTTTTTCTCTTCTATCCCACATCTAATTTCAACAACAAATCATTTACTTTACTTTCAGAACATACCCCAGATCTGCTGACTTACTACCTCTACCATTATACCCTGGCTTAAGCCACCAGCCTGTCTCTGCTGGGGTCACTGGAGGAGAGCTCCTAACTGGTCACCCTGCTTCCACTTTTGCATCCCTACTGTCCATTCTCCACACAACAGCCAGATGATATTTTAAAAGTGTAGATAAGATCTTGTCCCTTTGTTGCTCATTATCTTCTAATGACTTACCATCACACATAAAAGGAAAACCAAACTTATCTTGCTATGGCAGAAATGATGTCTATCACCTCTTGACTGGGGCAGATTAAAGCTCTTGTGTGACTTTCAGATTTTTCTCCCTTTAATGTAGCAACTGAGCAGCTCAGGTTGTGATGGTTGAGCCACAAATGGAAACAGCCAGCAACCAAGTAATAGTTTTGGGGAGCTGCCTAGGAGAGAAACTGAACCTTCAGGAGACTTAGAGTAAGTGATGAATAAATTTCTGTATATTAAGGCATCAAGATTTAGGGGTTGGTTTGTTACTGCAGCGTATCATAGCCTACTCTGATACGTGTGGTCATATGGTCTTCTCTAATCTCATTGACCTTTCACACCTTGACTCCCTTAGTTTAATCACAGTCAGGGTTTATTGCCAAACCCATTCCTGCTTCAGGGCCTTTTACTTTAGCTGCCCCTCTACCTAGAAAGTCCCTCCCCAAGACCATCACATGGTGGACTCCATCATATTATTCAGTTCTTGGTTCAAATGGCACCTCCTCAGAAAGGCTTTCTCTCATCTCCCTATTTAAAATAGTCTGCTTTTACATTCCACCACTATCTCCTTACTCTTTTCATTGTGGAACTTACCAGTACTCAAATTATATATTTTAAACTTTGTTTATTGTATATATCTTTAAATGGAGAATATGGACTTTTATTTTTTTTCTCTGCTGTATCCTCAGGATCTTAGAGTGCCTGGCACATAGTTCATATGTAGATTGTTTTTATGGTCACAGTGTTTTCTATCCCTCTCTGTATCCTTGCCCTCTTCTATGAGTGTTTGTAGTCCTTGTTGCTAAAGAAGTCCTTATTCTACCTTATGAGATGGAATCTGGCCCCCCAGCCTTGAATCAAGTCTATTATGAGGACTCGTTTTGACTAGTGGGATAGTAGCAGATGTGACATAATTACAGACTTGAAGAAATGCTTGCATGTATCTGTTTGCCTTCTGCACCTTAGACACTGCCATGAGGACGTACCTTGGTTAACTGGTAAAAGGATGAGAGACACATGGAGCAGAGCTCAGCTGCCCCAGTCATTTCTGCTAAGGCCAGTTTGATTAATTGGCAGTTCACTGGCCTCAGATATGTGAATGAGTCCAGCCAAGATTCAGATAAGCTCAGCTCATATCAGCTGAATGCTACAGACAAATGAACTCTACAACTGTTTATTGTTTTGTACTACTGAGATCTTAGTATTGTTTGTTATACAGCATTGGATAACGGATGCAACAAGGGCTCAATAAATAGCTAATAACTGTCTACAGTGGATATGTAGATATTCTACAGGGAATACATAGATGTTCTTTCCTAATCTGCTCTGCCTGTGTTCCTGATTTTACTACCCATCTGTCTGTTCTTTTATGTTAGAAAACTGGGAGAAGCCTCAACTCCTTCCGCTTCCTCATTTCCAACTCCTACTCCTTTCCAAACATTGACTAGCCTGCTAAATTCTATAATTTTACCTTAAAATTTCAAATTTTCTCCAGTATAGATAAAAACAGTTTCTCCAGTACCATAGTTCCAATAATATTTTAGCTCAATATTATAATAACTTCCTATTTAGAATCCTTACCAATAGTTGCTTCCTTACTTTAGAACATTGTTAATTCTACTTCTTTTAATTTTATTAACTTCAGAAACAAATATGGATTTATAGTTATGTAAAAGATTGAAAGATCACTTTGAAAAACTTCTTTCCAAAAATTGCTTTGAAAACTCCCTAGAAAATAATTTTCAAAAAAAAAATATATATATATAGCCTGAGAAATTTCAGTAAGGGGAAAAACAGAACAACATAAAAAGCAAATATACCACAGCCCATTGGTTTTTACCTATCTGAATAATTAACTTATTATTCCTAATGTAATACCAAATTTTAAGATTATTAAAAGTAATTGAAAGTGGATGAAACATTATCCTTGTGGTCACATCACTCACTCTCCTGAGTGTGAACTAAAAGGCTGACTCATGGTGAAAATTCCTGATAACTCTCAGCCTATCTTGTCTGCCCCACAGCCTGCAGTGAGCTTCTCTTATTACTGAGGCTCCATTAATAGAATGGTAACAAATTGCCATGGTGCTTATGAATTGTGGTGTCATGTTTCTTCCATTTTCTTTTAATTTTATCCATGAATAAATTTTTAATGTGAAAAATGGCAAGTATAAATGAAAAGTATTGGTTCCTCTGATGCATCATACTTCCTCCTGCCCGGGGTTTCCATAAATGCAGTTAACTTGCCTAGAGCTCTTTTATCTCCACCCAACCTCATCCTTAATTAGTTAGGATTATGATTGGCAGCAAATAACAGAAAATCTGTTTATCCAGGGCTTAATGAGATAGAGGTTTCATTGTTTTTCACAACCAGAAGACCAAATCAAGGTAGTTTAGGGCTGGCATGTGGATCAATGATGCATACTCAGTGCTTTGGGCTCTTTCTAACTTTCTTATCCACAGTCCTTAGTAGGTCGGAAGTGTTCTCATAGATAAAATGTGCTGCTGCTTTCCAGGCCTCTTGCTTTTGTTCTAGAGAGGAAGAAGGGGGAAAGGCAAGGAGTCAAAAGGATTCCTCTTTGTAGCCACTGCCTTTTTAATTCATGAAGAGTAGCTCAATCTAGAGACCTCCTCTTGCATCTCATTGGTCAGACTTTGTCACATCACCAGTGTTCCCGGCAAGGAAGGTTCTCTAGTAGAGGATGGCAAAGAAGAGGGGGGCTATAAATGCTTTTGTGTAGCCATCCACAGTGTCCACTACACTGCTCACCCTAATTCCTACTCATCTTTTAGATCTCAACCCAAAGCTATTCAGACAATATGAATTTTAGTTACTCTAATAACATTAATATTATTTAATAGCTCTTAAGATACTTTGTAAGTATATGTTGATGTTGATTTGAATAATCATTGGATTAATGTCTTAATGATGTCCATTTGAGGGCAGAAATGAGGCTTGATTCTTCTTGCTGTTATATCCCTGGAACCAAGGTATGTATTGTATTAACTCATAACGGTATTATAAATATTTAGATATACATAGCATAAGGGAGTTCAGTGTTAGTAGAACATAACAATTATCCCTTTAAAAGCAAAGTGATGATTTAAAAAAAGGTATCACACTCAATTTGTATTAATAATAACATGTTAGAAACCAATTATTTGTATGCATAACATTTTTAAGCCACAAAATAAGGGTTACTTATATTTCCTCTCCAGTAGTATCTACTTACTTGCCTTATTCATATTGAGAGTCTGGAAAAAACAAACCAATGTTTTTAAAAAGTAAAGTTTAATTTTTAAGAAATTGCATTGTATATTTTCTCCTCTAACATGCTAATTATTGAGTTCCTTAAATAATCAGTTTTATTAATCACAGTCTTGCTGTCTTACAAAATGCACACTCACGCTGAAAAAGTCTGCATTATTATATTTTCTTATCTGTTACATTTTCCTGATTTTGTTAAAATCTGTGTCTGTCCATGAGGATGTGTCTCTCCTGGGACACTGTATTGTGGCAGAAAAAAAGATGAAGCATTGAGGCTCAACCTTTTCTTCTAGCTAAGGAGCTTCAGTGCACTGAGAACCACTGCTGGGCTCTTCCTGCTCTGCCTGGGGCTGGTTTTTTCATTGATCATCATAAGAAGTATGTAGCTGAGGTTCTGTCATTGGCAGGCGAGATTTCCAGGCTGAGAGGCATAAAATTTGCAAGCTACGTGTAGAATTCACTCCCACTGGTTTTCTGAATCAATAACCTCCTGTGTTATTTCTTTTTTCTTTTGATTCACCTGGAGGGCCTAGGAAATACCCTGTACAACTATGCGATGCCTATACAGACGAAAAGTGGGAAGCAGTACCTCCCAGGAAATTGATTGGAAGATAAGCTTCTCACCAAAGTTGATTCAATTCATCCAACAGAATAAATTTTAGAAAATACTTATTTCACTAAAACCAAAACTTGAAAAGACACAGCACCAAAAAAAGAAAAATAAATAAAAAGAAAGAAATGGCAGTTGTACTTTATAGCAAAAACATAAATAAGATATTAGGAAGCAAATCTGGCAGTATGCTAATAGAACAAGCATAAGACCAAGTAGTGGTTGTTCTAGGAGATCTAGATCAGTTGAAAACTAAGAAATTAAGCAATAGAAAAAGAATGTATTGATGGATGCCAAAAGGCCAATTGCTAAACTAAATATATAGATCTGATTAACTATGTTAATAAACTAGGATTTGAATGCTATAATTTAAAAATATCTGCCTTAAACTAACAACCAACATATTCAATAGTGGTACTAAGAGAAACGTTCTTTGAAAGTCTTAGATAAGAAAAGAAGCTTAGTATCACCAGTTTTAATTAACACTGTTTTGAAAGTTCTAGTAAAAAAGAAGGACACAGGTGGTGGATATAAAATAAAAAAGATGACTTGTAGGCCAATGATTGTGAGAAAAATCTGAGAAAAATAACAGGGAAGACATTAGTCTTCAGCTGTACTGGGTTCATTAAGCTAGCTGGTTTCAAAATTATGTAAAAAAAATCAATAGTTTCTTAATACACCAACAATAACCCATTAGAAAAAAACCGTGGAGAAATTCTTGCATTTTTGTTAGCAACCCAAAATGTTAAATTTTAAAACTTTTAAAGAAACATGAGGGATTATAGGAAGAAAAATATAAAAAATTACATAAGAAAACATAGTTTTGAATACATAGAAAATATACCATGTTCATACACTGAAAAAAAATTGGATATGCTAGCAATTCCTCTTAAGGTTAATTTCTAAATTTAACACATTGAACACATTTGCAATAAAAATTTGAATAAGAGTTTTCAATAGAGGGATTTTAAATATTGAATTAAATAATGAATATCAAGATGGATAAATCCATCAATACTATTAAAGGAAGAGTCAGTCAGCAAAGTAGATAGATAGAAACAGCTCAAATATTAACAAGTTCAATGTACGCTAACAGAAACATCTCAGATTAGTAGGGAAATTATCATTCAATAAATGGTGTTTGCACAACAGGATAAACATGATATTTAAAATATTAGATGCAGTCTAAATTACTGATGGGTTAAAGATTTAAGGGAAACTTCTAAACTATAAGAGCAAATGAAATTGTTTGTATTTGTATTTATTTGTTTTTGAGTTAAAGAAGGCCTTTCTAAGCATACCACCAAAGGGAGAAACCATAAAATAAAAGTTGGATGGATGTGACTATAAAATATAATATAATTACTGAAAAGGAAATTAAAATTATAACCAGAAACATGGAAAGCTATATACAGTATATAACAGTGAAAAGGTTATATCTTTAATACACAGTTTCTGTAATTCAATATGCAACTTAAAAATCAAGATTTAAATTAAAAAATCTCCTAAGGTCATGAATAGGTTATTCACAAAAAAAGTAAAATATAAAGGAATAATAAAAACACAAAAAATATTTAATCTCACTACTAAGAAATGCAATCATAAATAATACTTTTAGTATGTAAAATTGGAAAAGATGTTTCTGAAATTTTAGGAATATGGGAAAAGGAATATTCCTATGCAATCGGTCTATATATTCTGATTTATGCTGGTAAATGGCTAACACTTTCTGAAGACCATTTTAGCAGAATGAAGCCAAAGACTTACTATGTCTGAACATACTTTTCTTCTAAGAAATTAGTAATCATGCAGGTGTGCAAGTTCAGCTAAAACATATTGATCACAAGTTATATATTGTAGCAAGGCCTAGAAACAACTGCCATATCTCAGCATGAGGGATTATTTAAATTATAATAGTTTGCAACTATTAAGCATGATCTTATAGAAGAACATTTAATTACATGAGATGTTTCTTGCTTTATTATGTTAAATTTTAAAAATTACACATGCAATAGGATCATAATTATATAAAATAAATTATATAAATTCAATAAATGGTGTTTGCACAACAGGATAAACATGTGATATTTAAAAAATTAGATGCAGTCTAAATTACTGATGGGTTAAAGAATTAAGGAAAACTTCTAAACTATAAAAGCACATAGGGGAAAAAGTTCTGTGCTGAAGTAATTCCTAAGAATTAATAATACTGGTGTTTGGACAATGTGCTGAGGGTTGATTTTGCTTTTGTTTTTCAATCATACTATTTTTTTTTATGAGTTGCTGATTCTTCTCAACAAATATGTAATACTCCATAGTTTTAAAGGGATGTACATGAAATGTTTTCAGAAAGGAAAGTTGCAGTTGTGCAGATAATATTCAACAGTAAGTTATTTTTCTTAAAAAAGTTTAAATACACCTGAAATGTACACAATATTTATGTCAAATATATTCAATTTAAAAAAGTAGCTTAAGTTCATACTTAAATAAACTGTAATAAGGAATATTTTCTGGATCCTTCTGGACTCATTTGCTTCATCAGAGTTGTAGTGCCTTGCATTTTTAATATTGCTGCATAATTCTGCTCTTTGTTGTATACACAGTAGCTTTTGGTTTTTGTCTGTTCCAACTCCATTTTTTGGTCAGTGACATTTATTGAAGCCATGATATTTTCAGAACGCTGAGGAGGATTTGTGAGGAAATGGAGCTAGGAATTTTTGACCCAGGTGTAGAGAGAAGAGGAGATGGGAAAGATACAGACAAAGGAAAAGGGACACAAGCTTCCAAATGAAGTGTGGGTCCAGAGAGACCCTGGCAGAAAGCCCAGCTCATCGAAACCTGGCCCTCATCCCAGGATTTGTAAACTCACAGATCCATTGATGAAGATGCTGGAGAGGTGGAGAATCAGCCTTGATTCTCTAACAGGGCTGCACAGCACTGCCGACCTTAACCCCACCCTACCAGACCCTTAGGACTCACTGGGACTGACCCAAAGTCCCTTCTGATGACAATATCCTTCCAACCTACACAATATTATATATACATTTATCAGAGAAGTAGTGACTTACAAAGAAGTACAAATAACAGAAGCAAATTTGTCGCACTACCCAAATACAGATGCAGAGTTCACTGGCACCTCAGGACTGGGACAAATCTGACTGGCAGGTGGAGGCCTGAGTACGCGGAGCCTGTGACACCAGCTCCTCATGCTGCCCAGCAGTCTCCTTGGCAGATACATGGAGCTGTGTCATAAAAGCCAGACTCTGGACTCAGCCATAGCACCTAAATCCCAGCACTCCTTACAGCGCAGACTGGCTCAGTCCCTAGGAGTGTTTGTCTTGATTTTCTACACTCCAACCTGCTCAAGGAACAGCTAACTAGAATGGACACATTCCTGTTTTAAAATACAAATGGCACTTAGGAGGTAGAAGCCCATATCATTCCCACCTTAGCATGATTTTAATCAGCTACTCTTCTTGGTGTTCAACTCAATTGACTAAACTGGATTGGGCTGCGAAGACAACAGAGCAGTAATTTGGGACCAGGCTTTTGTGCAGCAGGACCAGGGAGCATCTTAATGCTGACTTAGGCCAGTTAGAGCATCGCTGGGGGAAAATCTCTGGAAAGGGAGAAGGATAGCATTTCTGGTTTTTTTTGCATTTTGCCTAGTATTAAACTAACAGTCCTGTCACTGGGCCACTGAAAACCCACAGTGGCTGCAGTCTCACTCATTCCAGTGAAGTCTCTGACATGTTAGCTTCCACACCTCTCATTATTCCAGATGGGGAGAGAAAGGATCTGTCTTTCTTTGGGAAGTCTTCGGGTCTGTCTTTGGGAACAAATTTAAATGCTATCCCCAAGGAGGATCCAGCCACAAGGTTTTCTAGGTTATCATCAAGCTTCCCTTTGAAGGGCCCAATTAAGTTGTCCAGCTAACTAGCTCCATTTCACCTCCAGGGCTGCTTCCATTTTGATTCCCATCATGAATTGGGTCATTTTAAAAGCCCCTCTGGTTCCTTAGGACTATTTAGTAGAGTATTCCAGCTGTTTGTGGGGTTTTCTTTTGTTTAAATATTTTCAGACTCGGACAAATCCTCTTACAAAAACATATTAATTTTTCAAGGAGACATTTCTCCAAGGTCAAGTGAAATTAATTAATAAATCATAAAGGTGGGTATTTAAGCTTATGCTCCTAATCTCCCCACATGCCAGTAAATGTGCACATGAGACTTTTAAAAATTAGCGTCTCAGTTATATTCTGTGATGGAGAGAGTGCAGGGGTGGCTAGCATGACTGTTCAGCCTACTGTGTGAGCTCTGACAGCTGTGTAATTTGTGAAGGTGGCTGCTCATCAGTCCATATGTGGCTTAGGGCATTATGTTGAGCTGTAAGAACAGAGGATTGCTTTTTTTTATTATTATTATCTGAAATCTGTGACACTGAGAAGGAAGGGAAGGTAAAGGAACTCAATACTCCCAAAGCTATAAAAAAGCCATGGGACTCTGTCCTGACAGGGGAACCACAGTTGACCTGAAGAAAGGACATCTCATGATCCAGCTGGAAGACCAAGGGTGCCAGGTGGCTTCTGGGCTTCCAGGAGAAAGGCCCTGCCACTGAAGGCTTCCTGCCAAGAGGAATGGATGCTGCTGGGTAGATCGTTACACAGGAGGCACACAATGTCTGTGGGCACAGATCTGAAACATGCTGAGAGTCTGCGTCTGTCAAAACTAACAGGTTCTACTCCTCCATTTTTGATGATCTATGTGAAGAAACAGACACCCGGAAAGATTCTGGTACATATTTTTCATGATCTCAGAGTCTCAGGAAAGACCCAGGACAGATGGTGATTTTTTTTTTCCACTTTATCCATGTCAATGAGCAAATCTGAAATGGAAATCAATAAGAAGGTAAAATTTAAGATAGTACAGAATGCAGGTAATTCTACTCAGGTAGTAAAGTGGCTGGATGCAAATTAGGGGTGGGATGAGGCTCTGCATGATTCCATCTATGTGATTCAGATGATAAAATGTTAAGAGATGAAAACTGGAAAAAGGTAAAGCGTGAAGGAAGCCAAGGAGATACAGCGCACACTGGGACTGCTCGGCTCCCGTGGCAGGTGTGCATGGGGCCTGTGGGCACTGAGCAGGCAGAGCTCCGCCGTGAGAGGGGCCAGGGCCCCGGTGTGCAGCTCTGGGCCAGGCCCCTGTAAAGCTCATGCGGACCCAGGTCTCTGACTCCACCCCAATTCCAGAACCTTAGTGGCCCCTCTGGAGAAGATGGTTCTGCCACCTTGGCTTGTGTAGCTTTGTAACTCTGGGAAGGCATTTTTTAAAAGTACATAGACAATGAAGAAATGGTCCTTCTATGTAAGAAGTGTGTATATAGTAATAAGTTTTATGCTGTATGTTACTTTGTGTGGGATTTGTTTTTAACTGTTGGAAATGAGAGTCTGATCTGTTAGAGAATTTGACTTACCAGATTTGTAATTTTAATTGAAATACTTAAGAGGATATAACGAATTTTGTAGTCAATGTTTAGACACATGAGAACCTCATTTACTGAACTTATACATTTGATTCTTAGGAGGTTGAAATACTTTAAGAATTTGATAGGCTAAATTTAGAAGTTTTTATGTACTAGATTTACCAGAACTATGTAAATCTTGAGAAAGATTTTGTTTCTCCTATTTATAAGTCATCATGTTAGGAATCTGGCACTGTAAGAAAATCATATGTATTAAATTTGTGATTACAGTTTGAAATATTTAGGGGAATTTAATTAATCAAGTTTGTAGGTGTTGTTTATATTTTTAGATTATTTGATTTGTGATGTTTATAAAATTTTGTGACAGATGGAAAATAGGTAAGATCGTTTGATTAAGTTAAATTATTTAGGAGGAAGGACTCCATCTCATGTTTAAGAGCTAACTGAACATTAATCAAAGGACAAGGGAAACTGAGTGTTTGATGCTTCAACAAACACAAACTAGATTTATAAAGAAACTTCCAAGATTTATAAGATGCGTTCAAAGGCAAAAGACACACAACTTTGTCAGATTGAATATCAACGAAAACCCATGTTGTAGGAGTTCTTTGTTATGACCAAGTTCTCCCTCAGACATGAGGCACTCAAGTGATGCCTCGCCCATGTGCAGGTGGCAGCTTTGGGACACACAGATGTGGGAAGTGAATGTGTGGTTTTGGAGATGGTATGAAAGAAAAAGCTTTAGTTTTTCAGGGACTGTGATATACAATATCCAGTGCTGGACTTCTGGTAGTGTGTGCACATCTCCACAGGTGGGAAGGATGCCGAAGAGCATTTAGCAAGAGGTTTGAGGACCCAATTAAGAGGATTTAAAACCATAATTTATTGGGGGAGGGGAGGATTTTCACCCCATTGCTGTTTTACCTGAGGTAGAAGGAATCCCCAAAGAGCTGAGACAGGAATAGTTACATATAAATGGATATAGTGTGTCAAGGTTAATTAGAGTTAATTACTATTGATTGAACTCTTACTGCATGTCAGGTACTGAACCAGTGACTTTCCATACTCTGCCTGCCTTCTCCTTGCAAGGTAACTTTTATTATACTCTTTTATCAGATGGGGAAACTGAGGCCCATGTTTGCATAGCTTGTAAGTGGTAGAACCACTGCTGGAACCCATTGCCTGTGCTCTTTCCTACACTGAACTCCATCACCAATGGCCAGATGTAAGGTTATTCAAAGACACTCTTATGCAAAGGACATGAGAGGCACTCCATGGATGCCCCCAACCACTAAATGTAGTGAGGAAGCTGCATTGGAAAGTTGATTAAGAATTGTGAAAGAGAAGCCTGGCAAGGCACCAGGGTCAGTGCCACCTGGACACAGCTCCAGAGCCCTTCCTGAGCTGCATTACTGCTCATGCTGAGACTTATGTCTCAGCGATTCCATTCAAGTATCTCTCCATCGCTGGGGTTCCTCATCCATAGAACTTTGTAAGTCCCCTTCCAGTGAGTTGGAATCACAGCCCCTAATGTGGCAAAAGAGGAGGTTTTTGTAATATCAGTCAGCCTCCGAGTCTGTTCTCCAGGTCTGTGACTTTCTCAGGCCATTCTGCTTGGATTTTCCTGTGTCTGTGGTATTTTAACATTGTTTGGACTAGGTGTTCAGACAACTACTATGGAGCCAAGACTTGGAGGGCTGTCTGGGGGGTAGGCTTGTGCTGATTCTGCCTCAGGAAGGGCAAGTAAAGCAGAGAGTGTATTTCCTGTTGCTAGTGAGGGTGCTGGAGAAAAAGCCAGGTGTTGTTAACAGTGGGGCCACAGAAGGACCCCTGCAATATCTCAGAGTCTCTGGTATACCTGGAGAAACTGGAGGTAAGGTAGAAATGAGGAGCACTCCCCCAGTTAGAGGTGTTCTTCTGGGGTGCAATGTTTACTGGTGACAGGGTGTGGGTCAGGAATCTAGGGCGGCCCCGTCAAGTGGAGTGTGGAAGAGGCAACTGTTACTTAGAACACCTAGTTATTATAGAACAGAGGGTTCTGAACCAAAGGTTGTTCTGTAGTGTAGCAAAATCCCATGATAGGCATAACTTTGGCTTAAGTTTTCTTTTCCTTCAAGGCATAGCATAACAAGTGCATCTTGAGGTCTTCCTGATGCATTGGGTCTGGTTTTCAGATCTTGGTTGATAGGTTCAGGAGAGAGGTACAGTCAAGTCAACTACTATACACACATCTTAATGAGTACTCTACTCTGTGCCAGACATCTGGATAGCTGCTAGGAACAGGAAACCAGAGACAGCATCCCCGTTTTCATGGTGCTTGCAATCCAGTGGGCAGGGAGGTGTGGGAGAGACCAAGTTATAGACATTTGCATAAATAACATGGGAATAGATAAGAAGCACACCTCATCTAGACTTGCAGGTTAACATCAGCTTCTTAGTGGAAGTGGCACTTTAGTTAAGTCTAAGAGGACAAAGTTACCAGGTAAAATGCCAGCTCCACAGCAGGTAGTGGTAGCAGGGTAATGCTCAGTTCTGGGCACTAGTTAGCCTCTCATGGAACAGGATCATTAACAAATGGGAATAGCAGGAGAGACCAATGAGGATGGAAGGTGAAGGAACCAGGAACAGTTAACCAGGGATGGAAAAGCTTCAGGAGGGATGTATCAGACTGCCTCATGGAAGAGGCATTATACTAGTAGGAGCAGCCAAAATCAGAGGCAGATTTCAAGCCAACAAAAGGTATAATTTTATGATGATTCAGGAATGAATTTAACAAATGAGACAAATTGAGTAAAATATTTAAACAGCATTTGATACTCTTACAGTGGCCCTATCTAGAAGGTTGTGGGGTTGAATTTTTATTTGGGTGGGAAATTGTCTAATGGTCTCTAATGTCCTCTCTGGCACAGTAGGGCCCTTACATTATTTTCTGCCTTCAATGGCAGCTTTCCTTAGATGATACAGCATCCAAAAGCTACCTTGAGCAAGAGTATGTAGGCAGATGTCTAAGGTACATGAACATAAATTGCATGGATCTCCAAGCTATAAGGGAGTGGAGGGTGGGGGGATGATGCTAAATGAAATTTTTTTCTAACAGTCTTTCCAAGGTAGAAACAGAATCCCCATTGGTATTGAGGATTAGATGAGCCAATGGTTTGGACCTCGTGCAAATATAAGGTGTCATTATCAACTTTACTACCATGAAATCTCTTTTCTAGGTTCCAAGTGACAAACATTAATAAATCATTATGATCATCCCCAATACAGAGTTCTTAAAGTTAATTAAAAGAAAAATATTCCACATTGTTTCCTCTGTATTTTGCTGTTTCTTTTCTCCTCCTCCTTCTCCTCTTCCTCTTGCTTTTCTTTATTTTATAGTAAGTCTTTCCCATTTTCTCAAGGGTAATTCTTAGCTCTGTCTCCAAGCATCCTCAGCATGGAATTAATTGCATTGGGTTATAACTGCATTCATGACTTTATCAATCCCCATAGGCAGAGTTCAAGGGCAAATGCAATAGTTTATTGCCTCTGCATCTGGCACACTGTAAATGCTCAATAATGGTTTGATGGATGGATGGATGGTTGGATGGATGAATGGATTGATGAGGAAGAGGCCATTCCCTCATTGCCATCTAATTTTATCCTCCTTTACCGTACTATGATAATGCTGCCACAGCTCCCCAAAGTTCTCTAATGCCAAATCCAATGTCCTCATCATCCTTGAATTCTAATGAAATTAATAAATATAACCACAGGTAGCCTCTCTTAACCTTTGTCATGCCACATGTCCTGATTTCTCCACTGTCTCTCTGCTTTTTTCCCCCTCCTACTGCCTGATAGGACATTCCTGTGAATCTTTTGTTTCTGTCTGGAAACATGTACGTAGTTAAAAGAGATGCTCTCTATTTTCAAACTCCAATAAGCCATCTGTTTGGAAAACTACTTAATCTAATTTTGATCCCTGGCTTCTCATTCACAAGCCCTACCTTTCAAGTTGCTGGTTGGGCCTTTCTTACTAATTACTATGTTTTCATATAAAATCCAACCAGAACTGTGCTCATCTTCTTCCTACCAGCTCCTCCATTTATTCCCTGACTCATTGTGAATTCAGTTAAGTCAACCTGACATCTTCCCCAAACACTTTGCAACTTTTTACCTCTACACTTTTGTTATACATTTTCTTTTACTTGGAATGTTACCTTTATCATCCTCTCCAAAAATCTTATCTAATCTTCAAGGCCCAAGTCAGCTGCCACCTCTTGCTGTTTCCTTGAGCATTTTTGCTGGATATAACCTCCCTCATCTCCATTGTAGAACTGTCTGTACAATCCATGTGAAATGTACCATGTGACGCCTTACATTGTAGTTCTCTCTAAATCATTCCCATTTGTTTCAATATGTAGCATACACCCTTTGAGGGAAGATATGAGGCCCAGAGAGGGAACATCACCTTACCAGGGGGCATCTTCCCTTGATGGGCTGAAGATCTTTGTCCATATTTAACAGTGAGTATTTTCACTTCATTCTCATTCTACCATTTGCTAATTCAACAGCAGTAATTCTACTCTGTGCTTTTACACAGAAAATTCCTCTTAATTTTCCCCTAATTGAACCTATATTTCTGCCGGTTTTTTAAAAAGCCAAGTGCCATGACCATTCGGGACTTTAGGAGCTCCTGTGAGCAGGGAGAGGATGTGACAAGTGTGGCGGGCAGCTCCAGAGAGCAGATGGGCACTGATCCTCTCCAGGAAATGTGCTGCGCCTGAATGACCCAGCCACCGTGAAATAAGTTGTAACAAACTCAAGTTTGATCCGCATTAACCCAGACATTCGAGGTTCCTGATAGAAAAAGACAGGGCCAGTTGTGGCTGATGACCTTTTAGTGAATGACTATTCTCAGCCTCACAGAAGCACTTGGTCACAGGCTGGAAGGTCCATCTAAATTAGTGTGAAGGATCCTGGAATCTCAGTCTGGCCTCTGGGTTGGGAAGGACTGCCCTGAGATATACAATGGGGTCCAAATTTGGCCAACAAGGTGGGGTTCAATAAGAGCCTGCAGGTCTAGCAGAGAGTTGGGAGGCAGGCTATTTAAACTTGTAGCTGAGTATGACTGGGCAGAGTGGGGTAGACAGATACTAGGGATCTGAGGGCAGAGTGTTTGTTACTTGTGCAGGTCTTTGCTCTTGGTTCCTCTTGTACTCTCTCCGAGAACTCATTCCCTTTTTTTGTCTTCACCCATTACCCCTGTCTGGGCAACTCAGTTTTTGGTACTTGGCCATACTTTGTATAGTCCAGAGACCATCATCATGTGTATATTTCCTTTCCCTCAAACACAGCCTATTTAGAAAAGTGTGACTAGTGAGCAGCTGTCACCATTCATGTCACAGAAATTACAGCTGCCCCTTCCAGGTAGTGAAACAGCGTTACCAGGCCAGAGGTTTTCCGAGCCTCCTGTTGCTGTGTGGTTGGTTCCGAGTCAGGTCACCTTTTGCCTCTGCAGTCCCTCCTGTGGGGCTATGGGGTCGGACCCCTCCTCCCTCCTGTAGATGTTGCCCCAGGACATCAGAACCAGCCGTCATCACCAGCCCTTGCAAAATGGAAGTGTCACCTCTCAGTGTCCTTCAGCTTCTCATTTCATGAAACATCACATGTACCTTTTAGTTTTTACAATAGGAAAGAATTTTTAAATTTTATTTTAAGTGGGAGAAACTGCGGTTTCAAAAAGTGAAATCCCTGGTGTTTGTTGGAATTTAATTAGAGTTAGACCTGATCTTATTTAGGTAAATTTGTCTTTGCAAACATTTTTACTCTAGGAGACCATTGCCTTCAATAAATAAGTATTCCTTCCAATGGGAATCAGTCCCTTGTTCTCTCTCTTTCTCTCTCTTTCTCGCTCTCTAGTCTATGGAAAGATTATAGGAAAGATTTAAATTAGTCTACAGCTGAAGTTTTCTTCTCTGCATACATTTTGATTCCAGAAGGAAATTTGGCAAAGTTTACCAACAGTTTGACCCAGCAATTCTACTTCAAGTAGTTTATCCTAAGATGAGAACAATGGATGTTCTCAAAGATTTATGTCCAGGATATTCATTGCAAAGGAATTTGCAATCACTAAAAATAGAAACAATTTACACCTAAAAATAGGGGAATGGTTTAATAAATCATAGCCATGCAATATAATGCAGCCATTGAAAGTCTTATTTTGAAAACTATTCCATGATATGAAAAAGCCCATGATATGATGTTAAGGAACAAAACAAAAAAGCAGCTATTGACACTGTTTTTATTATCATCCAAAATTTGTCCTTGGAAGCATGACTGTATGTGTAATAAATATCACAGAAAAAAAAAGTAAGTGTAAGCTAGCATTCCAGAATTTTAACTGGTTTATCTGTCAGTAATGGAATTGTACATGATTTTCACATTTTCTTTACAATTTTATGCATTTACCAAGTGTCCTTTGGAACATGTATGATACTATTCATTCATTCACTTATTCAATAAATGTGTGTGACTGTTAGTTGTCAAGCACTGTACTCTGCTTTGTGCTGAGGAGGTAAAGTAAGCAAGACAGAACAGACATGTTCCTTGCTCTGCTCAGAGTTTATAATCTCTTAAAATTAGAAGGGCAAGTTTTTAAAAAAAAATTCTTCATTTGACCCAGTAATTCCACTTCTGAGAATCTATCCTAAGGAAATAATCAAGAAAGCAAAACAAAATTATCATACAGAAATGTTTATTAGTGCATTAATCATATGAGTAAAAATACCTAGAAATCACCTAAACACCCAACAGCAGGGGGATGGTTAAAGTAATAATAGCACGTTCATATAATGGAATAATAAGGAGCCATAGATTATGTTACTGAAGACTTTTTAATAACATGGGAAAATGTTATTAATGTTTTCCATCAATATTGATGGAAAAAAGTAAGCTACAAAATCATATAGTATCTGACTTAATTATGTAGGGTAATAGTCATAAAAGAGAGTCAAATGTGAACAGGTGTTATTTTTGAATGGTGGAGTAATGGTTGATTTGTATTTTTGAGTCTATATGTTTCATGTTTCCTAAGTTTTCTGCAGTGAACAAGGCTTAATTTTATACTCAGGAGAATCATGTTGCTTCGGTTTTTTAAAACTTGATTCAAAGATTATCTGTTAAAAATTCAAGGAACACACACAAAGATAATATAACATTTCCTCAATGTCTGTATTGTCTGGTGGAGAAAGAAGAGAGAATTCATAGAGAGATCTTAAGGACCCCTTCATTTTTAAAACATTCTTGGGAGAGAATAGGTGACCAATGACCACTCATGGAGTGGAGCAACATTCATTCAGAGGGCCTGAGGGCATTCATTCACTGTGCTCATGAGGCTGAGCAAGGAAAGAGAGGGTCCAGTAGAGGACGCAGAGGCAGAGCCCTGAAGCCTCCACCCCGACTCTCCCTTGAGCTCCAGCCCTGAGCCTGCCACTGGTAACCCCCTGGGCTGTCTCTGTACATAAGGGACATGACAACATTTCTCAGGGCTGTTGTTTCCCTCAGCCCTGGCACCAGAGACTTTTTTACTTCACTGAGCAGTTGTCAGGCAGAGTCAGGGTCTTGTCTATGGTTTGCCTTAAGAAAGAACAGTGGACCTTGAGATGCCAGGATCACAGCAGCCAAAATCTGGCTGCCAGCCCAATCCATAATGAAACCTTGGACCCTGACTCATACCCTACCCTTCTAAATTCAAAGGGAAAGAGCACAGCTGTGGAACATGTCATTTCTGTGTAAGTCAAAGCAACAGAGCTGTCTGCTGGTGCTCCACCAGCCACTGTACGCTCAGGCTTACACTCACTGGCAGGTCTCCCTTGAGCTCATGCAAGGCTCCAGTGCAGTAAAAATAACCAACTTTACCTAATGTACAGATGATCAAAAAAGCATGTGTAGGCTGAAACTGCACATACCACAGTGAATTTTCTAAGTTTAAGGGGCAGCTATGAGGCTAAAGAGTGAATCAGTACAGAAAGATTTATAGGCTTACTTCACTTTCAGCAAACTGAATATCTGAAAGCCAGAGTAGCAAAAAAGGTAAATTCACAAGGAATTCATTTCAATGCCTTTTTGAGTAACTGGTTTACCCTGTACATTTAAAATATAAATTGATTCACCACATCTTGTACACACAACATATCAAGAAACTTAGAGTTGTATAAAGGGAGATGTGCATGGAACTTAAAAATCAGCATTTGGACACCACTGCAAAGGATGGAAACATAGCTTTCTCTGATTTTAAAAATGTTCATTAACTGCAGAGGCTGAAAAAAACCTCAAATTAATTGCAAATCATAAGCAATCTTTATGCAAAAGGGTTAGTAGTTTGGGGAAAATTTCTTTGCAGTTTTTTCTCCTAGTTCCTTCTTTGGGTTTCTCCTATTCATTTATCTGAGCAAGGCCATCCAAAGGGCCCATTTTAAAAGCACAGTGACAGGTGTTTTAAACATACCCCCACATCCCAGGAAAATATTTAACACTTGGGCACACATACATACGCACACTAGTGACCCAGAACATCCACAGATAGTCAGGACAAATAGAGATGTGCTCTAATATCAATTTTCCATCCTGCCACCTGAGGAGCCGTTCATTCCAGAACGCTATCCCCAGTGTTTGAAAATACCAACGTTTTCACTTTCAATCAGCTTCTGAAACCCTAGCCTGTTGACTGCAGAAAAGGAAGTACTCTCAGTTGTTTTTGCGAAGCATGTTTCTCTGTGGATACAGACAGGTTAAAAACACTGACCTTACAGGATAAGAGAAATTTAGAAAAACTCCTGGGTAAGCTCCCTGAATCCTTATCTGTGGAGTTCCACAAGACAGCCTAGCTGGCTCTCAATCCTGAATGAGAACTCCTAGCAGCATAGAGGGAGCTGAATTAGAATCCTGAGTATTTTATGACTCTAATGAAATGCTCATCACATCCAAATAATATTGGAGAGTTGATGTGGGAACAGAAAATCCCTGAATCTTCAGAAAGAAGAGAAAACTGAGAAATTTTGCCTAGGTATACTTAAAACTGGAAGGCACCAAAGAGGCTGCCCAACAGTACGGCATGCCTGCAGGGATTTACAAGGTCCCAGTGGGGAGGTGGTGGTAGAGGGGGCTGGTTTTTAGGGTAAAGGAGAGAAGGAATATATGTAAAGAAGAAAAGCAGAAGTTGTAAGCAAAGTGTCAGGGAGATAAGTGGAGAAGGACTGAAGACAAGGCAGCTAAATGCAGGAAAAAAAGGGGATATCTGAAAAAAAAAAGGGAGACTGGAGGCAGCTGAAAAGGAGGAGAAGAGCAAAGAGGAAATAGAAAAGAAAATGATGAGAGAAGATAAAGTCTCCCTTCAACAACTGACTCAGTTGGCTGTCAGTCAAAACCCCAGGGATAGATGACCAATCCCTACCGTGAACCAGGCGCAAGCCAACAGGGACGCTCCACAGCAAAGCCATGGTCCTCTACGGACACTTTCTCTTTCCCGCAAAGGGCAAGCTCACCTATCGAAGGCCACAGCCGTCATGGAGTAGATACTGGCGAAGACAGCAGCGATGGGAAAGAAGTTGTGGAATTTGCAGTAGAACAGGCCGTAGTACCACTCGTTGTGGACAGCATAGGTGAAGTTCACCACAGTATTGAACGCAGCCATGGAGGCCTCCGCGAAAGCCAGGTTCACCAGGAAATAGTTAGTCACTGTCCTCATCCTCTTGTGGGCCAAGATGATCCACATCACCACTACGTTGCCCACCACGGAGGTCACCACGATGACCGTATAGGCAGCTGCCCAAAGGACAATTTGCCAGGCCGGCTGCACGAACTGGTTGGGCTCCGAGGTGTTGGTGGAGATGTTTGGGAAGAGGTCTGAGTCAACTGGGAGGACGTTATCCATTCCTCTGCTGAGTGGTTCAGCTCTCCCCTCTGTACACACCCTGCCTTTGCAGCAGGGTCCTGAGACCCAGGCCTGGGGTCAGCGTCTTGTTTAAACAAGACCGGAGGGTTGCAGGCTCTCTGTAGGCAGAATTCTCTCCTTGCAAGCAGGAGACTAGGCACTCAGAAGATAAATGCTTCTAGATGTGCTGTCTGCTCCTTGTGGCTCTGAATTCTTCCACTTTCAAGCTTCAAGAAGCATTTGAGTTCAGAAATCTGGAAAGAGCGTCTCTTCTGCATTGGGCTGGAAAAGGAAAAAAAATTTCACGGATCACTGTTCTAAGCAGGAGACCCCCACCTTTCTGCACCTGCTGCATGCAACTCCTATTTCCCTGCTTGCAGCGGGAAATGCAAAGCCCTGTTCTGCGTGAGGACTTGGAGGCAGAGAGGGGATGCTCGTCACCGCGAGACCTGCCAAAGTTCTGAGTCTATGTCATGGTTCTGGGGCCCGTGTGCAGCTGGAGATTTTTTCTTTGCTTTCGCTGCCGCCGCCAGCGTCGCCGCGCAGCCGCCGCCACCTCGCCTGCAGCTTCGCAAGCGCCTCTTGGCTCAGGTCCTGCTGGGCTGGGGAGTTAGCAGAACCTCGGCAGGCTGTGCGCGAGCCTTTTATAACGCTCTGCAGACACGTCACCGGGAAGGGGCAGTACCTGGGCTGCGTACTTGCCAGTCCCCCTGCGCAGCGCGGCAGCTGCACCAGCTGTTGTCAACTGTTTCACTCCACCGTCGCAGCCACCACGCCTTTCGCTGCTACCCTCTGTGGAAGTCTGCAAGCCGGACGCCCCACGCACTCCGCGAGGGGGCGCTAGGAGGCCGCAGAGTAATTGCTCCAGATGGGGTCTGCAGCTGGAAGAACAGATGCACCAACGCGAAAGGAAGATCTGCGAAAGAGCTCTGGTGATGGACACTCAACTTCCAGGGAGGGCAGCCCAGAGCGCTGCGACAGCTCTGCAGAGGTGCCTGCTTGTGGCTGTGGGAGTCGGGCAAGTGTGGGGGCGACGCGCCAGCGCTGCGCTCCGGGACGTGCTCCAGCCAGAGTGCACCGCGGCTCGCTCTGGCTGCTACGAAGGAGAGAGAGGCGAAGACGCCCAGTTTCAGGTGTCCGGAAAACAACTTTCCCGAGGTCGTGTTTAGAAAACACTCCCAAAATGCCTAGTTCCTCTCCCTGGTGGGCTGATTCCCCTGGGAAGAAATGATACAGGTTGTAAGCTTTCCCCAGCCATCCTGGTGGCTTGGCCCCTCGCACCATGCAAAGCTCCAGATGAGCTCTCCAGCTGAGCCCCCAAAGGGAACTGGGCTGGTCTCCCTGAGAAGCTCCATGAGCGCAGGAGCCACCCATAAATAGTATGTCTCCCAGATGCGCAGTTCTAGGCTCCCTGCCAGCACCCACTGCCGCCTCAGGTTCGCCGCGTTGGGGACCTTGCATTCGCTGCCTCCTCGCCCCCAGGGCCTGTGGGCCAGAAGGGTCCAGCCAGTGGTGGTGTCGGGCCATTCCCCCTTCCCCGCATTCAGGTTTGCATAGGCTAGGACTGGAGGACAGGTCTACCAACCTTCTCTCAAGCCCTCTCTGCCCCCGGCGGGCTTCGAGGCCTGGTCTCGCAGTCCAAGGCCAATTCAAATGGCCGAGATGGTCCCGGCACCGGGAGCAGGTGAGAAGGGCTCGCTAGTCTGTGTGAACCGTTTTGGAGAAGTCGAGGTTCGGAGCTTCTTCCAGCCAAACTGGCCGGGAGATATGGTTCTGCGGGGAATCGAGTCTGTCTGGGGGCCATCTAACCCTCTGCCTCACCACCCTTTTACTGCGGGGACTCGAGGGTGGGGACGGGTAGCACGGCGGGGCACGGAGGTTCAGGTTGGCGCTAGTCGGCACTCTTCCCCAGGGCGACACTTAAAGCCGAGTCCTTCCCGGTTGCGCGCCTCTGCGGGGAGCGCGGGAACCGCTTTAAGACTTAGAAATGCACTGGTTTATAAACCGGGCTAAAATCGGATTCTCTCTCAGGGGCGGGGAATCCGCCAGTTTACTGCGGTTTTGTTGAAGCCTGTCATTTTTCAGCATTTATATGCACCGCACCTTGCACTGCCTGGCCCTCCAGGCACCCCTAAGCCCTGATGAGAAAACTCCAGTGTTGCCTTGAAGAGCACAGCGCCGCCTTATTTAGCGGGGAGCACCTCCTGTTCCACCTGGATCTCATTGTTTCCACCGTGAGCTGTGAGTGTCCACCTTCAATTTTTCCTCCCAGGTTTTGTATTTTTCTCCCTGACCAGTGGAGGTCGACTAACAATTTCTAAAGAAACTTTGCTCAATGCTTAGGGGGAAAAAAAAGAAAACCAATAAAACCTAAGTTTATAATAAAAGCTAAATATAAAATTAAAAAGCGGAAAATAGAGATTTATCCATTTATCTCCATTAGTAGAGCAAGTTGATACTTTGACCCAGGGGCTGTGCTGGGAATACAGATGGGGCAAGCAGTTACAGTCCAGTGAAGGAGAAAGAGATAACTGTACAAAAAGGGCGATACTGTGATGAGCAAAGGCGCTAGCTAGGGTGGGAAGGCACCAGACAAACCTCTTATATGTCAAACTATGTCACTCGGCTTTAGGCCACACAAGGACTCCCTAGCTCAGGTAGAGGATCACCTACCTTCACACTTGCCTTCCAGGGTCTGCAGAACCAGCCCTAAGTATCCGTGGATCTGGCCTGCATGGCTCTCCTTCCTTCTCCAGGTCCCTCATGGCAGGTAGCATGTCTTAGGAACATCTATGACTTGAAGCTAAAGTTAATTGCCTTCCCACACAGAAGGTTCATATTATTAAAAAAATGCCTCATCCGTATAATAGCAGAGGGTGTCCTTGATTCACACATGTTGGGAGGAGGGGACTTCTCTGGCATTGTCCCTTCTACAAAGTAGTGGCTTTCTGCCCCACATGGGGATAGCTTTGCACAAATGTTTAAATAAGATCCTATATATTCCTTTTTCCTTCAAGAGTTTATGTTCTTTTTCCTCAGCTCCTCTTTATACTGAACCTTCCTCTTTGACATACAACACAGGCCCACCAGTTTCCAAATAAACCCTGTTGACAACCTAGGGTTCTTCCTTATTTGTCCAGGCTCCTTAACGCTGCATAGACAGAAATACAGGCACACACAATACTTATACATGTAAGCGTACACAAATACAGGACCTTCACTGTTGTCTTAATTTTGTTTTTCTTACTCAAAACATTGAATGCCTCAGAGTTAATAGGTATTGATTTAACTCTTTCTTTTCAATGGCTACATATTTTTTCTTATGCTATGGATGCACCATAATTTATACACTCCTTTCCCTACTTATGAAAATCACTTTGCTTCCAGCTTTTGCTACTAGAGACAATGCTGCAATAAATATTTTTACATATGACTCCACCATCTGGTGTTTTATTTCTATGGAATAGATCCCAAACAGACTTGCTAGGTAATGGATTACATTTATATTTATATGCATATATGTATATGTGTTGTGTGTTTCTATTTCTATGTAATGTTGCCAAGTTGCCTTCTAAGAGGGTGTAATACTGTTACATTTCACTAGCTATTAAATTGTCTTTTTCCCCATATCTATTCCAGTAATAGGTCTTCAAGGTCTTTTATAGTTTTGTCAGTTTAAAATATGTAAAATATTATAACATTGTTAATATACAGTATTTATTTTCCTTACTACTAGAGAATTTCAACTTCTTTTAAGGTTTTTTTGGCTATATGGATTTTCCCTTCTATAAATTGTCTATTCACATCTCTTTCACTTTTTTTGTCAGATTGATTTCCAGCCATTTTTCTTCTAAGTGCTCTTTATATATTAGAGGCATAAATGCTTTGCCTATCATGAATATTTCAAATGTTTTTTCTAATGCTATTATTTATATATTTCTCATAAAACTTAAACAATTTTTATGTAGTCTATGTTTGCTTTAACAGCATTTGGGTATTCAAGTCCTAGTTTAAAAAAAGTTTTCCCAAATACTGGATTTTTTCACATAGTCTCCTAGATTCTCTTGGCAGGTTTTTTTATTGTTTCATTTTGTTATATTTAGATCTTCAACTCACCTGGAGTTTGTTCTTTCACATTATGTAAAATATTTACTTTTTTTTTCACATGGTTAACTAGTTTTGATAGCTCTATCCATTTTCCTATTGAATTAAACCATTATCCTTGTCATAGATTAAATTTTCAAATATATGTGATTTAATATTTGTATTCTCCGGTGTATATATATAATACATATATATATATAAATATACTTTACATATATAAAATATATAAATACATTATTGTGGGTAAAATTGTAATATTTCCAGAATCTCCCGCCTGGCTTTGGTGCATATGTATATCAATAGGTGTTTCCAAGGGGTGGAGAAAGGTAACCATCTCCATATCAATAGGTATTTCTAGGGGTGGAGAGCAGTGTCATCTACATATCAATAGGTAATTACAAGGGCGTGCCAGGGTTTATCTGGACGGGAGAGGTTGGGTGGAGCCCTCTTCTGCCACAGCTGGGACAACTGCTTGTAAGAAATAAAAGGGCTTCTTAACTTTATTTCTCCCTTTGACTGATTTCCATTTTAGAGGTATTTTGCCCCGGAATTTTCCCCTCAGAGTTACAATTATATAAAATAATAAAATTCGTATGACCTGATACTTTTCCTAGCCCCTTTGCAATTAGGCAGAGCCTTGTGACTATCAGCCAATGGGTTGTGAGTGGAAATGATGTCCGCCACTTCCAGGCTTAAGCATAGAAATATGTGTGTGTGTGTGTGTGTGTGAGAGAGAGAGAGACAGACAGAGACAGAGACAGAGAGAGGCACTTCTCCATGTTTTCTTTCCTGCCAAGTCCCAAATGGCACAGCTACAGGATGATAAGTGTGGATCACCTTGAATTCCCAAGTGACTATATCATCCAGACTCTTGCCAAATCCTTATGGACATGTAGCATGAGCAGAAAATGAACTTTTGTTGTGTTAAGGCTCTAGTGTTTGGGATAATTCATTATTCACCATGATATAGTTTATCCTGACTAATACAGATACAAAATATTCTGATATTTGATAAGGCAAGTTCACTTAAATGTTCATTTTATGCTTTACTTATCGATTTCAGGGCATCACATTTAAATTTTTAAAAATCTGAACAAACTGCATTAGTATTCTAATTGGAACTGTGTGGAATTTATTTAATTTTAACAAAATTTATTCTTCTGATACTAAGTTTTTTCATCCAAGAACATGATATGTCTTTCCATTTCTTTAAGTCTTATTTTATGCCTTTCAAAAAGATTTTATTATTTTGGCTAAAAAGATACAGTCCTTTGATTAAACTTATTTCCATGTATTCTGTAGTTTTTGTTTCTATTATAAATGAAATATTTTTCCTTTTTAATCCTAAAGAAAACCTATTAACTTCTGTGTCTGTGTTTGTGTGTGTCTGAGTGTGTTTGTATGTATCCTAGTCATTTTACTAAATTTCTCATTCACTTCAGTGCTTTTTAGTTGAGTTTCCCTAGTTTTTCAATGAAATCATTAACATTTTCTTATTTTGTTGAATTTTCTTTACCTTCCAAGACAATGTTAGATTAAAAATGGTGATAGCAGGTATTTCTGTATAGTTTCTTAATTTAAATTAAGATGGCTTTGGATTTTTACCATTTAGGATCATATTTGTTGTGAACTCTCTAAACAGTCTTTTATGTTTAAATAGTTTCCTTCTACTTTATTTTACTTTAAAGTTTTGATAGGACTGGCTTGTAATTTTTTTTTTTAAATGCCTCTTTCCGGATCTGTTGATATGATTGTGTACTTTTTTCCATGAACTTGTTGACATAATGGATTAAGTGAATAGATTTCCTAGCACTGACCCAGACACAGACCCACCCTAGCATTCCTGGCATAAATTCTGCTTTCTTGGAGTCTGTATCATTCCACACCCTTGCATAGATTGCCATTTTCTTTATTGGCCTACCAGGCTCTGGTTTGATGGTTGGAGCATTATCAACAGTGAGTTTTTAGGACTTCGCCAGGTCATGAAAGAAGTGGGGGGAGTAGAGTTGGCCACCCCACCCCACATACTGACCAGGCTGTCAGAGTCCTGAGTCAGTCCCTCCAGGAGGCCTCCCTGTCTTCCATTCTGCCTTTCATTCTGCCCTTCTTCTGTCTCAGAGCCAGGGAGACTGAGCTCCTCCTCTCTTCCCTGCAGGCCTTTGGGGTATCAGGAAGACTCTCTGGTATGCCAATCCAAGGCAGGTCTCAGATCTGAGTACCTGGGCTCTTCTGCTATGGTCACCCCACTAGTTCCCACCAATCACCCACAAAAGCCCAGACTGCCAGAGGAAGGTCTGCCCTATCTATTTTTCTCTTGGCTCAACCCCCAACAGAGCCCCAGCCCTCACTTATGTTCAGCTGCCCTTAAGGCCTGATTAGAGAAGACTTTGGAGTTGGCTGGGCAAGTGAGAACAGCTGTGTTCAGTTCCTGAAAAACCTCAGTCCCCTGAAACCACTGCGGTGGAAGCATCCCCTTCCTCCTCCACAGTATTGAAGGGTTTACTACGAGTCTCTGGCTCCCTTCCTCAGCCATCCTTTCACAAGGCAAACTGTAAGCCTTATCCCTCATTAAAACTAGATCGTTAACTCTCTGGGGGCAGGAACATGTTATACAATTTACTCACTTGCTACCACTTCCTTTGTGGGTAAAACTGCAATATTTCCAGAATCTCTCACCTGGCCTTGTGCATCTCAATATCAATAGGTATTTCCAAGGGTGGATAGAAGTAGTCTATCTCTATATCAATAGGTGATTACAAGGGTGGGGAGTGTGGGTAAAACTGAACTGGAGAAGTCTGGAAGGGTCCCTTTTTTGCAGCTGGGTGGTGAGAGACATGGTGAGCAGAAGTGGAGGACTGCTGGTAAGCAATAAATGGGTTTCTCCCACTTTATTTCTCTCTTTGACTGATTTCAGTTTCAAAGGTAATTTGTCCCAGGCTGGGAGAAGGATTTTCCACCCCTCTCTGCCCCCCACCCCCCAGAGTTATACCCTTCCATGAAGTGTTTTGCTCAGGGTGGAGGATCAATACATATGTATTAAATTGGATTGAATGGCATGAAAACAGTTGAATTTTGAAAGGTGATGTGAAACAAAGAGAATAACAGATAAGAAATCATCAAACTGTAAATCTTCCCAAGACAAAAGAACAATAAACATTAATAATACTAGCAGGAAGCAGGAGGAGGAAGAGGGTAGCTCTCATTTAAAAACAATGCTTATTATGTGCCAGGCCTTGTTCTAGATGCTTTTTGCTATAGTCCCTCCATTTGACCTTTTGTCAACACTTTCAGCTTATAACATGAGGCTATGGTTATAGCTGCACATGCATTACTCCCTTTCCACCTCTCCAGGTACCTGAAGCGTTTATCTCAACCCAGCCATTACCACTCAGGCCTTGCTCCTCACGGTGTTCGTTTCCTGAGTTGTGAGACCCGTGGAACTAAACTGAAGGCCATGAGTGTGGTCAGCGTGGCCTGCTCCACCAGAATTGGTCTGTCCGAACAGCTATGATGCAAGGACTTTGTTTCTCAAGGGAGGCAGACTTCAGCATGCCTTTAGGGAGATGATGACCTAGGGGTTGTCTGTGTAGTTTTAGATGAAGAAGTTGGTAAGGACAAACCTTGAAACAAATTATTTCTTTTTAGAGGAATGTTTGAGAGTTGCTACTTAGATAACAATTTCAAAGAAAAAGGCTGTGCTGGGAGAGAGAGAGAGAGAGAGAGAGAGAGAGAGAGAGAGAGAGTGCCAGCATGTGCAAGAGAGGGCAGTCTGGGTGCACTGACATCCATGGAAACAAAGTATAATTCTGGGTTCTTGAGATGGAAGCCCATGTCAGCATGGGCAGGGGCCGGCAGGATTTTAGGGTACTTATCTGAGAAATTTTTACAGGATCGTATATATGAACTGAAGTAGATGCTGAGTGATTATAACAGTCTGAATGTTTCTTTGCAAAGTGGAAAAGAAAGAAGGAATAAAATAAGAAATTGACTTTTTTCTCTAAAAACTAAAATTCTATTTAATGTATACAGGGTAGATAGAAAATTAATATATCAATTATGGTTTGTTTTAACTTCTGTTTGCCAGGATTTGTGGCTTCTCTAGATCAGAATGTGATGTTCTCTCTAGATGTGAGCTATGAATATACAAAAATGTGTCATTTGTGTTTCCCACATATAACAGTTAACGGAAAAAACAGGCTTGATGAACATTTTTGTATGCAGTCATTTCTTTCTAAAGTATAGAGTATTAAATAGGCTCAATTAGAAAATGCTTTTTTAAGAATCAAGTTTATAACCTCAAAGTTATTTATTAACTCAGTAATTCCCTTCCAAAACAACAGAATCTTAAAAATTCACCCCAAAGATGGTCCTTCTAAAAAAATGTAATTTATTATATAAAGAATTAAAACTTCTGAAATAAAGTTGAATAAAACTTCAAAAAATAAGGAAAAATCAAAATAAACACAGTATTTTGACTCAGATTCAAAAATGAGAGAAAACTGCATAATGTCGCATATGTTAGGCTAGTAGATTTTAAACACTTTATTGCTGATCTTATCTCCTTGTATCTGGTCTCCTGATACAAAGAGATTGATTTCTGGAATCCAAGATCCTCAAATCCCGAATGAGTCTTCTATTTCATCCCATTTAACTGAATGACAGATGTGTGTAAGGGACTGTAACTCCTTGAGGGGGTGGGGGAATCCTAGGGTAAAATGCCTTTGAAACCGAAATCGGTCAAACAGAGAGATAAAGTTTAAGAAACCCATTTATTTCTTACAAGCAGTTGTCCCATCTCTCCACCAGGCTGCAGCAGAAGAGAGCTCCACCCAACCTCTCTGGTCCAGATAAGCCCTGGGCTGGTCCATGTAATTACCTATTGATATGAAGATGACTACTTTTCTCCATCCCTTGGAAACACCTATTGATATGGAAATGCACTAAAGCCAGGCGAGAGATTCTGGAAATACTGCAGTTTTACCCAAAGGGACCTTAGGTGAATGGACGGACATTATATCTAAGGCTTTGGCATCAAATTCTAGTGGGTTAAGGTATAAATTGACATAATCTCTCTAGAGGACAATTTGAGTTAGGTATTAAAAGTCGTAAAACAATATCTATTCTTTTGATACTGTGATTTTCACTGTTGGTTTTTTTTTTATTCTAGAGAGAGAAAAAAAGAAATGTGCATGGGGATTTTTGTTAGGAAGGTTCACTGAAGCTTCATATATAATAGCAAATAATGAAAACAAATGAAATGTTCCATACTAGAAGTTTGGTTAAATAATACATGACATATCCCTGTGCGATCCAGACATTAAAAATGATGTTTTCAACATCATTTGAATGATACAGAAAAGGGCTTAGATTTTTGAAAGCAGCAAGATACCAGTGTCTAAAACTTGATGCTAATTCTGTAAAAATTACCACATTACTTATGAAGAGAAAAAAATGGAAAGTGATGACCCATCAAAATATTTACGTGGTAGCGCTGAGGCTGTTAAGGTTCTCTTTGTCATTATTTAGTATTTCCTAAATCTTCTGTGATGAACATGTTTTCCTTTACTACTAAGAGAAAATAAAATTTTAAAAGGGCAAGTCCCTAAAATTGGAAAATCAGGACTCATTCTGAAGACCTGTACTGTAAAATCAATGTAGCTGAAGTGATTCCCTTCAGTTGTGAAAACCAGCTTCTCCAGAAAATGACAGAACTATCATGCTGCAAAACCCTTCTGTGGAAAATGGTTTTATTCATGATACTCATTCATTTGTTTTGGCTCTGAGATGTGCCTCCAGGTCTGCCAGCCTGAGCATCCTGGCTTCCTTCCTTTTCTGGGGTAGATTGTTTTATGCAGGTAGTGGCTTGGGGAAGAGGTTTATCTTGCCCCATGGAGTCATGTCCTCAGCCTTCCCTAGTAAGAGGGATTTCTCAGTGCTGGAGGTTACAGAGACTCTTCAGGATGGCTTGTTGGAGGGGCCTTTGCCATCTCCTCAAATTCTGCAAATGCATCTATTTTTAGGGCATTGCTGTGAAGCTCTTCCATTTCTGAGCATGAGAGGCACATGCAAGGACCTGGAAAGACACTGAAATCCATCAGATAGCATTAGTTCCTGCTTGGACACAATTGTAAAAAGACTTTACTTACCCATCTACTTATTCTGGCACTAGTTCTTGATTAAGAAGAGTGGTGATGGGTTCACCTGGTTCAACTGTGGCTGCATAACATGACCAGGAAGGATATTTAACTTAAAAATTTTATCCATTTCTTGAATATCAAAGCAGTTGATGATAATTTTAAAAGTGAGAAGTATGCAAAAGGAGAATGGAGGGGAAAGCAATCACTTTGCCAGCAGCCCTGCTTATGGATGGAATAGAGTGGGTGCTGACCAGGGCTTCCTCTCTGCTCCTCCAACATGCTCCTCTACCCTATGGGAGTATATCTGATCCAGCTCATGCAAATTCTGGAGCCTCACCCCATACCTACTCTATTAATTTGCTAGGGCTGCCACAACAAGTACCAGATTGGGTGAATTAACAGAAATTTATTTCTCAGAGTCCTGGAGGTTAGAAATCCACGATCAAGGTGTCAGCAGGTTTGGTCTCTCCTGAGGCCTCTCTCCATCACTTGCAGATGGCCACCATTTCATTATGTCCTCATGTGGTCTTCCCTCTGTGTGCACATATCCTTGGTGTCTCTTTGTCCTAATTTCTCTTTAAAAGGACACCAGGCAGATTGGATTAAGGTCAACCCTTACAGCCTTATTTTAACTTAATTACCTCTTTAAAGAATTGATCTCCAAATATAGTCACATTCAGAGCTACTGAGGTTTAGGTCTTTAACAAATGAATTTTTCTGGGGTGGGAGTGGGGGGGTGGGGGTGGAGGTGTGGGGGATGGGGACACAGGTTAGTCCATAACACTTATTGAATTAGAAACTGGGGCTTTCTTTACTTTTAGTGTTATTATCTGGCTCTGGGACCAGGGTAAGGCTGATCTCATAAAATGATTTGGGGAGTGTCCCCTCCTCTTCAATGTTTTAGAAGAGTTCGAGGAAGATAAGCATTAATTCTTCTTTAAATGTTTGGAAGAATTCATCAGTGAAGCCATCTGTTTCTAGCCTTTTGTTTGCTGGGAAGTTTTTAAAACTTCTTTTCAATCTCCTTGCTCATTATTGGTTGGTTCAAATTTTCAATTTTTTCATGATTCAGTCTTTGGTAGATTGTCTCTTGGAATTTATCCATTTCTTCTATGTTATCCAATTTGTTTTTTTTAAATAGTAGTTCATAGTAGTCTCATAATCCTTTGTATTTTTGTGGTGTCAGTTGCCTATCACTTTTTTTTTGTTTTATTTATTTGAGTCTTCTCTTTTTTTTCTTTGTCCAGCTAAAAGGTTTCTCAATTTTGTTTATGTGTTCAAAAGACCAGTTCTCATTTTGTTAATCTTTTCTACTGATTTTCTAGTCTCCATTTCATTTATTTCTGCTCTGAATTTTATTTCCTCTTTCCTGTTAGCTGGGCTTAATTTGTTCTTATTTTTCTAGTTCTTGAGGTATAAAGTTAGGTTGTTTACTGGAGATCTTTCCTTTTTCTCAATGCATGTGTTTATCACTATAACCTTCCCTCTTAGAGCTACTTTTACAGCATCCCATAGGTTTTGGTATGTTTTGTTTTCTTTTTCATTTGTTTTAAGATAATTTTATTTTCCTTTTGATTTCTTCTTTGACCCATTGGTTGTTGAGGAGTGTTTGTTTAATTATTTCCTTCTTTCTGCTTCATTTTAATTTGCCTTGTTATTCCTCTTCTTGTAATTTGAGCTGGGGATTTCATTCTTGTACTTTTAAAGAATTGAGTTAAAGTATTTAATATTTTGACTTCCCTATGATCATTGATTTGATTGTATTCAATAGATTCTGATGGCATTTTATTTATCCTCATTCATTTCTTTTATTAGTTTCTAGTTTTCCACAGAAATTTTCCATCTTGTTATTTAATTTCTTAAATTCATTATCATGGTTTCTTTAATGTCCATGCTTGATAATTCCAGTATTTGGATATTCTGTGGGTTTTTTTGTACTGTCTATTTTTCTCCTGATTTTTGGTCAATTCTTATCTTTTTGCATGCTTAGTTATTTTCATTGTGTGACAGTAGAGGTGTCTGAAAAAATATAAAGATAATTTGAGACATTGGATAATGTTATATTCCTGCAGAGAAGAGTTACTTCTGCTTCTGGCGTGTGGTTAGGATGACTTTAGTCTAATCAGAGCTTGAACTGATTGGAAGTGACAATTTCACTTTGGTGAGGTCTGTTCTATTTTCAGTTCACCAATGATCTTAGGGTAATGTTCTTCAGGAGTTCAAACTGAATCCTTGGACATTTATAAGGATTCTTATTTCTTTGTGGGCATTGAACTCAATTTTTTGTCTTTTCAGCCACGTAGAACAACTGAAACCTCTGCTCAGTTTCTCAGCTTCTTAGTTACTGCTTAAGAAAAGGCAAAAGCCTTTTCTTTTGTATTGTCTTTAAGACCCCTCTTAAAGAGGGATCAAAGTGATTGGCTGGAGTGGGAGGCAACTACTGGGCAGTGGGCAGTACCTATTAATAAGGATGAGAATGTTTCAATGAAAAAAAATTAATTGGCCTTGTTTTTTAGAGAAGTTTCAGGTTTTGAGCAGAAAGCACAAAAAGTGCCTCCCACAACCAGTTTTATTAGCCTTAACAGTACATACCAGCTGCAAAACTGCTTATTAACTGCTAGTCCCACATCTCCTGGGAGATAAGCCCAGAGAATCTTAAAGTTTTATGGTCTTGATCTGCTCCCACCTTTATCAGCTTTGTCCTCTGCCTGGCTTTCTGAGGTAACAAGCTGGCACTAGTAAGTCACATAGGTAAGAGATATCTCGTCAACAATTTGTCTGTGAAGGGAATCATCACCCAGTTCAGAGCCAAAATTCTGTCCTATAGACAAAGTGTCAAATCATGCTGACAGACACCTGCTGGAAAATCCATAGGCTTTTTACCCCATTCATCTTCCCAAGATAGTTTTACTGGTAGTAGTTAAAAACAAAAACAAAAAAAGGAGAGGCTGTGAGGATCAGCTAATGGCTTCACTGGAGCCTGAGCTAAGGAGACCAGCGAAGCAGTGAAAGCCCTCAGATTCCTGTCTTTACCAGCTTCTGAAAAGATAAAACATTTCTGATTTCATTTCCTAACAGTTGACTTAGCCTGGACCTGATACCTCTGTGTCTGATTCAAAAAGAATGTTGTGATATTGAAATAGCGCCTCACAAATCTCCTTAGAGTTAAAATTCCACAAGTTCCTCCAATTCTCCCATAGAACTTTACGGAAGCCTTTAACTCTCAATAGCAGTTGTAACATGGCCAGAAGGTTATAGCAGAGATCTTTTCTGTTCCCACTCTCATTTGGAGTACTGTATACCTAAAATTATTTTGTAAAGTCAGGATAAAACTAGCATTGGACAAAGATAATTTCAAAGATGTTTCAACCAGGTGATTTAGGACTTTTACCTTTCTAATGTCTTTCTATACATCTTCAAGTAATTTTTTTTCCCTCTACCACCTTTTCCATTAAGCACTAAACTTAAGAAGGGCTCTGGAAATCTTGAGACAACTTCTTAAATGTATAAAATCTCTCTGGGTAAATAGAGGCTATTTTTTCCTTATCTTTCAGAACCATGTGCATCTGTTATATCTGCTCTGAGATAGTTACACAGTGAACTGCTGGCTTCCTATTGAATAATCCAATACTTCTTGTCCACAGGATACTGTGTAATCATCAGTATTAATCAGATAATTAAGAGTATGGTACTCCAAACATATTCAAATGTTTCTAGACTTCTTTCTCACAACCACAATTGGAAAGCATATGGTCTGTGGGTTTTGGTAATGATCCAGTAAAACCTCAGTTCTTTAATGTGATTACTCAGATCGTTAATCATCAGTAGGTTTTTCCTTGAATGCTCTTGAGTCATTCAGCTTTACAGTGTGCAGGTTGACTTGAACACACTTCATAACACATTCTTGTGGAGAAAATTGTCTTGCTACTGTGCTGAGCACTTTCTTTCAATCTCTCCTTCACATCTCAGGAACTAAAAGTTCCTAAAAGTTAAATCTGTCCCGATTCATGGAGTTTTCTAGAACAATGCTTGGGATGAACGTGTTGGGAGTTATTTTATTTCCTACTTGTCTCCATGTTCTGATAAGAAGACTACTGTGATTAGTGGAGAAAATAATGGAATTATCTGTCATCTGTTGCAGCCTATAAAGTGTTAGCATTTTTGACAACCAAGGTATTTTTCTCTCCTATTGTGTCTCCTATGGGGTAAGAAAACCTAAAACAGCTGCATCTACCTTTCTATAATCTGTTCAGTGAATTTCAACTTCACCAACTTAAGATTTATTAGTTACTCTTGGTTCCTCAACAAATATTTGGGTGCCAGACTCTGTACTATGCATATGGTAAATAAGAAAAATATGTTCCCTGTCCTCAACAGGAGACAAATAAATACGGAAACACCATGTTAGAGAAAGCATGAAGCATATAAAGAGAGGGCCTGGCCCAGAGCTAGGATGGCACAGCTGACTTCACAAAGGGAGTGACCTTTGAGCTAGCCAGGCCATGCTACAATAACAAACAGCCCCCAAATCCTAGTGGCTTAATGTAACAAAAGTTAATTTCTCGATTTTGCAGGAAGCATTTCTAACCACATTTCGTTGGTCAAAACTAGTCATACGGCTGCTTCGAGCTGCATGGAGGCTGGGAAGGATAGTTGCCATGTGCTCTGGAAGCAGGAAGGTAAAACAGAGTTTTGAATGTGTAGCATTGTTTCTACCATAGTTGATCCTTCTGGACATCACACACTCATTTCATTTTTCCTTCCACATATAGAATATGCTCCCCAAGGGAGTTAATTCAGGGTCCCATCCAGTTACAACACAAAACCCAAGAGTCCAGGATCTCTGGACAAATCAGGTACAAATGTAGATTCCATTTATCTGACGGCATTTGATCTAAAAATAGACAAGAATCTGAGCTCCCACCCTGCACCCAATATACAATCATGAAATAGGATGGGAGAACCACAATCATGACATTCTCATCTGGAAAGGACAAGAATGGGAAACACACAGCAGATATGAGAACCATGGTATATACTAGTGAAGACTAGTCCGTGGCAACTCTGAAACTCTGTTGGGTAGACCTTATGGAGTTCACTTAACAAAGGCAGTGGTTTTTAATGTGGGGCAATTTTGCCCTGGGGGACATTTGGTAATATCTGGAGACATTTTTGGTTGTCACAACTGGGAAGAGACTACTGGTATCTAGTGGGTAGAGGTCAGGGATGTTGCTAAACACCCTACTATGCACAGGAAAGACCCCACAACCAAAAATTACCTGGCCCAGGAGGTCAGCAGTGCTGAGGCTGAGGAGCTCTGACCTGGGGATAAGGAAGATTCTTTGATGAGGCTCTGGCCCTCCTCCCTGGTTCACTGCAGCCTGCAGGTCCTAGCGCCGACCTTCTCAAAGCTCCCCACTTTTCCATTTTCCCTTGTGCCACATCGGAGCCACACAGCATTGAGGGGTATGTCCTACTAGAGTACTGCACAGTTGAAACTCCTGTAAGATGTGGACTCAAGTATTATTTTGAGTCTCAAACAGTCATGATTTCCTTTTCATGCTTGTTCATTTCTTTGACAGTTCAACTCTTTCAAAACAGATCTGTTTGATTCTAATCAGTTTCTGTGCCTATACTTGTGCCTGTACCTATACCCATGGTCACAAGATAGTTCTCATACCTGCTCTTTTTCTTTGCTTTATGATCCCCCAAGCCCTCTTAATGGAGACTCTCCTGGGCTTTTGTGGAAAAGCTTCATACTTAATCTGATCTCTGACAAGACAGAATTTTAATGGGCCTTTGCCACTGAAAGACTTTCTTAACATTATCTATTCCTATTTGGGGTGTAAAGGAAATTGGTTTTTCCAGTTCTTCAAGGCCATGAATTTTTGAGCTATTTATTCACTTTCATTTCTGCTTAATTCCTTCCTGATTTCATCTCCACTTGTACTTCCTTGCCAAATGCAGCCAAATAATTAACAACACATATCACTAAGTTTCTTCTTTTCAACATTTCCATAAGAGCCACAACTTCATTAGGGAATTTGTTTCCCAAGTAATCGCAGATGCATTTTTTTTGCTGGAAGTTTGTCCACTTTATAACATGGATTAACATTTTCCCAGCCTTAAATGTTGATTTTCTAACCTTTGCCACCCATCTGCTAAGCCAATGCCTCATATAATAGGTTTTTGCTGTGGTAGTACCCAACCCCTGAGACCATTTTCCTGTATTAGTCAGAGGATGCCACACCATGCTGTGGTAACAAACATCCCCCAGACTTAGTGGGTTAACAAAATGCCTCTTGTTTTTTGCTCACAAAGCCTGCCTTGGGTTTGAATGATTCACTTCCTTATTACCATTGAGACACCCTCTTCTTCCACCTTATTGCTCTGCCTTCTCCCCATGAGGTCTCTGAGTTTGCCAGGACAGGAGAAGCCAAGATACATAAGAATCAGGTAGAAGGTTTTGCTGCCTCGGGCTGGAAATGACACATATCACTTCTGATGACATTTCATTGGTTAAAGCTAGCAAATGGCTCCAACATTCCTAGGGCTGAGAAGCACACTTTTCCATGCCCATGAAGAGGAAATATGAAACTGGACTTGATGAATATGAAGTATTGTCTCTGCCTGGCTGAGAAGTTGAAGGATTAGAAGGAGTCAGGTCCAGTGAGGAGGGTGAAAAGTGAGGGGTTTTCTAGGCAGAGGGTATTATTTGTATGAAAGCCTGGAGGCAAGAAAGAAGGCCAGTCATTCCAGGAACTGACAGAAGTGTTCTGTGGTTAAGCCTTTGTGAGGGCCTTTGGGAAGAAGGAGATAGGAGAAGGGAGTAAAGAGAATCAGGATGGGGCTCTCATTATGCTAAACCGTATTGAGGAAGAAAGAATTTTCCTTTGTCAATACATGGTTTTAAGCATGGGAGTGATAATTTCATAGCTATTTATTATAAAATCATGATTCACAGAGTCCAGGATAGATTGCAGTGGGTAAGATCTGAGGCAGAGGTCCAGTTAAAATGTTCTTGTAAGCCACTCAGGAAAGGAATTGCCTGAATCTGAGTAGTTTTAGAGAGGATAGAGCTGCACGAATAAGTTTAAGAGAGTCCTATGAGGCAGAGTCAATGTGAATGGATGGTAAATTAGCTAAACACGTGTAAGAGTCATGGATACCACCCAAACTTCTGTTTGGGCACCTGTGTGGACCATGGCATCATTCACTGATGGAAATACAGGTGGAAGCCCCAGCTCTCAGACACAGATACCCATCCTGTCATGTTTTTTAGTAGAAAACTGGCCTGATGCTGACTGCAAGAAACATTTGAGAATTACATTAACTAGTAAGCATCAGGAGGCAAGGTCTTCTTGCAACCTAGCTTTCATTCCTCAGGAGTTATAGGGAACTACTCATCCTAGATGAAAAAAAACAGGCTGCTTATCCATATCAACTCTATCCTAAAGAGAAGCTGAAGACCTCCATCCCTCATGACCCTGTGTTAGTATAGCCACTTTGGAAAATAGTTTGGTATTACCTACAATAGTTGAATATATACTATGATACTTAATTTTATGCATCATCTTGGTTGGGCCACAGTGCCCAGATTTGTGGTCAAACAATATTCTAGATGTTTCTTGAGGTTTTTGGAGAGACTTACATTTAAATCAATGGATTTTGAGTGAAGCAGATTTCCTTCCATAATGTGGGTATCCCCTTGTCCAATCAGGTGAAGGCCTGTATAGAATAAAAGCCTGACATCTCCTAAGCAGGAGGGAATTCTACAGCTGATGGCCTTGGACTTGAAGTGCAACATAATTGTGCTATGCATAAACAAATTGTGCTATGGGCATACAATGGAATGATATACAGCAATGAGAATGAATAAACTAGAATCATGCACAAAAACATTAATGAATCTTCTGAACCTAACACTGAATGGAGAGAAAGCAAGATACAGAAAACTAGATATAATAAATTCCATCTACATAAATTTTAAGAGCAAGCAAAGGTAATTATAATTTTAAGGATACATACTTAAATGGTAACAATATAGAGAAAATAAAAAGGAAGCAATTACCAAAAAAGTTCTAGACGGTGGTTATTTTTAAGAGGCGTTAAAAGGAACATACAGGAAACTTCTGGGTGCTGGCAATTCCCTATTTCTTGCTCTGGATGGTGGTTATCATGGTCACTTATAATTATTCAGTATATTATTCATTTATGTTTAAGGTACTTTATGTATTTTCTTCCACAATGTTAAAAAGTTTTTTAAAGAAACCTACATATGTCACTTTTCTGAAATGCCCTGCAGTTTTCTTTCAGTCAGAGGTTATTTTATCTTGGCGATTGGAGCAGATAAATTGTGCCTACTCTCTTCTCTGTTCCCACAATAGAATAGTGTGTGTGTGTGTGTGTGTGTACACGTGTGTTTGGGGAGTGGCTTCCTGCTAATCATGGCAGAGCCTGGGCACTCCTACTCCCTAAAAGGATTAACAACCCCAGGGTGATCCCAGTGGCTGAGCCACATCCACTTTAACTTCTACCACTAAAGCCTGGAGCCAGGCTCTTGAGCTTTTCCATCTGTTCATTTGCTCCTCCTAATCAACAGTGACAGTGAGGATCTAAAGAGGCCTCAAGACTTTAATACAATCTCAGTGCCCACAACAGCAAGTCACTGTTTATAGTCTGTTGTCACAGTTTCCAAATATGTCTGCTTTGGCTGTTCTCCAATTACTGGCCTTTCTTCACTGTTTTTCATGATGAGCACTTTTGCTATAGATCTACTCGGTGGATCGTTTAGCCTGCATTTTGATGCAGTGTTAAATTTCAGTGTGCTTTTTTAAGTAACATCAAAGGCTCCAGTAAACTTGAGGTTGTGTATGACCTCTAGTGCAGAAACCCTAACTTTCTGTAATTTTTCTACTTTTCCCTGCCTCAGGGACCTGCCACTAGGGCACATATTGTGGCCACAGTTCCAAAGACTTCACTGCAGGAACTTGGCTCCACAGAGCCCCCAGACGCGCACACTGGTGTACTGTTTGCTTCTTCCCTGGGGCTTTCCTGCTTTCCCTTCTGCCTGTCACAGAGGCTTATGGTAAGGGGTTCCCCCGGTGGAATGGGATTGGGTTCAGCCCACTTACTATTGTGGGTCTCTTTCAGCTCCACGGAAGACCCCATTCAGGAAACAATTGAACAGATTTGGTTTCTGTTGATGCTGGTTTACACATAGTGTACCCATATAGGACCTCCCTTCATTTGATGATTCTCCCACGTAAAGCCATTCAGGCAAATATGGGAATGTCCCACTCCAGGTCAGCTATATCGCAGCCATAAAGTGTTGGGCCTGAGGCTATAAGCTGCGTCTGGCCACAGGAAGTTAAGTAACTTCAACAATTTTTCTCATCCTTGGGAGGGACTAGCCCAATCCTCCGGAAGTGGCACACGTTTCAAGGCAAGGCTCTTTGAGTGGTTGGGAAGTCGTGATGCAGATGCCCTTGTAGCTCTGCTCTGGATAATGATAGCTTTTTTATGCAAATAGGCATTATGTCAGAATCCATCAATAACCTTGGACTAGATCCTCCAAAATATAACCTCTGTTTATAGAGGCCATATTTGAGTGCAAGGCTGTATTAACTATAACAAACCTTATTGCTGTGGTTCTTGACCCCATTCATTGTTAAGAGGACCTCTGTCCCTGGCAAACTCTCTTTCACTTATTCCTAGAAATTTTCAGAGACTCTCTCATGGGTGCTTATTAATCCACCCTGTCAGCTACCACCCAGAGCTTGCTGCTTCTTTCCTCCTGCTCCAGCCCTCCTTCACAAGGCCTGCCACAGTCCTCTGTCCTGGGCCCCCTCCAATGAGCAGCCACCCTCAAGGATCTCTAAGTACAAAATGCCTCGCTGACTGCAGGTCTAAGCAGAAACTGGGGCATCATCCATCTGCTTCTCTGCACCCTGGTCTCACAGTGTTTCAGTGAAATAGCTCCTCCCCTTCCTGTGTGCAGCCCCCCGACTCGCACAGGAGCCTCCACAGAAGTAGCTCCTGTTCTTCCTCAATACCCCCTTTTTTTTGCATCCCTCACCTACCCCCAGGAATCCTAAAATCTGCCCTTTTGACACAAGACTTTTGTTTTTACTTTAATGCTTTTTCTACATTAAGATGCCTCTTCACCAGTGGAGGAAATTGCAATAATAGAAAGAGGTAGAAAAATCTCTAGGATTCAAGTAATCCTCCCCAAAGAAATGTGTTGATCTCATCTGGCTATTTGAAAGTTTGAGTTCTGGCTTGAGACTGATTCTTGGTGAATACCTTAAGAAACTACTTGACAAAGTCTTAATCTATCACCTTCTCTTGAGGCGTAAAATCATTCTAACACAGAGCTGTATGCAGAGCATCAAGGGCAGGAAGCCAAGGCGGTCACTGGGAGACAGAAAGTGACTCTCGGGGGAAGGATACAATTAGAATATAGAAATAGAAAACATAAGATGGCAGTGATTATAACTAAATTCTCTCTATTTGCTGTTATTGAAGATGTGCCATCAGAGGGAAAGTAAGCTAGAGAGGCACAAGCTACAGGGCTTCCTGGAAAGCAAGAAGCAAGTGAAGAGATGAAGCCTAGACAGCCCGGAGGTTTGATTCTGGCTGGTGGTGGGGATGCCTGTGGAGTGAGACAGCTGTGGTTCTCCAGATCAGCCACGGCAGGAGCAGGGGTTGAGTACACAGCACACAGAGCACCGTGGGGGCTGAGCTGTGGGCTTCCTGCCATTGTGGCAGTGTCGGGGGAGTAGATAAGACCACAGTATGCTTAGCTTCTCTAGACGTAAGTGCCAAACTTTGGGCTTGAAAACCATGCACCCTGCTGTGGGCCGGCAGTAGGAGCTCTAGGGAGGACGCATGGTCTCCCACCCTCGTGAGGGGCACAGTTCGCCTTTAGGGCTCCTTCTCTTTCCAGTTTCACTGTTAGACACCTGCTTCTCTATATGCAAGTTTTTGTCACACGGTGTCCCTACTTTTGGCCAAGACCTGACGGCATATGCATTTACCTCAGCGATGGTTGACACCATGGCATTCAGAGCAGTTTCCAAAAGTAGCAGTCATCATTTAATGCCTCTTGGTCACTGTACAAATATAGAGCTTTATTTCTGCTTGGCAGAAGGTTAGAGTCTGAAGATGTCTTAGAGATCATCTGCTTCCGTTTGATGCCCTGTAGTTTAGTCCATTAATTCAACAGTTATTTATTGACTATCCACTAGGCACAGGCACTGTGCCGGGGTTACAGAGATGATCAAGAAAGAACTGATTCCTCCATGAATGGAATTTATAGACAGGGTAGCATAGGAAGATGTGGAGCTGCAGGTGAGCAGCCCCTAACCCTGCCATGGGGGCTCAAGGGGGGTTTCTTAGAGCCAGTGATACATGAGCTGAGCACTGCAGGATGAAAGCAGCAGCCGAGCAAAGTGAGGGAAGAAACTGAGGCCAGAGAAACTAAGTGGCTTGTTAAGGCAAGAGGCAAGAGGGTTGCTCAATCCCTCAACCTCCCAGGTAATTGTTCATCCCTGGAGCACATGCTGGCTACATTCTAAGCAGTGGAATTACAGAGAAGTCACACCCCCTTCCTTCAATAACTCCATGGTCTGATAGAGAGATAAGTACATAAATAATTACAACCATGAGATAAGTCCTTTGATAGCTCCAAGCGCAGGTTATTTAAGTGTGCAAGGGTGACAATATTCTTAGGCTCGGGTAAAGAAGGGAAATCAGAAAAGTTTTCCTAAGGAGGTGACTTTAGAGCAGAATTTTGATTGAAAATTAGGTGGTCACAGGGAAAGGGTCTGAGGAAAGCAGCCCAGGTAGAAAAGAAAGACTATTTGGAAGGCCCAGATGTACCCAATATCATGGCATGTTTGAAGAATTATGAGTCATTTGATATGATTGGAGTGTGTATGTGGGAAAGGGAGGGGGATCAATAAATGGGACTGGAGTGGCAGGCAGAAACCACTTTCTGGAGGGATTTGCTGTAGATTTATGTTAAAAAGTTAGAAATCATCCTTGAGACAATGGGCCAGCAGATGACTTAATTTGTGGCTAATCAGCTTTCTATCTCTGAAAGACCATTTTATCAATAATATGGAGAATATATGGGAAAGATTAAGTTTAGAGGCAGGGAGACCAGAGAAAGAGTATCCTGGACTTTGTGGTTGTCTGATTTAAAGCAGTGGGGACAAAGGGAAGTGGAAGGTTTTGAGAAATACTTAGGGGTGGAATTAAGGGACCCAGCTTGTCCAGGTTTGCCTGGGACCTTCATGGTTTTAGCACTGAGAGTCCAAAATGCTGAGGACCCCTTGGTCCCAGGAAATTAGGATGGTTGGTCATCCTTGATGAAATTAACACTGCGGGGAGAGGGAGAAGTCAAAGTTGACTTTCAGGGTTTTAGATTGGGCATCTTGGCTAATGACAGCACCATTTATTGGGATAGGGAAATGGAGAGAAAAGTTGCAAAGGTCAGATCTGGGGAGGAGGAAAAAGTAATTTTGGATGTGCTGGGTGTAGGGGTTATACCATATCCAAGTAGATTTGTAGGTGGTGGGATGTGTTTCCAGAGCTCAATCAGCAGCTCTGGGTGCACACAGAGGACTTGGGAGTCAGCCACAGACAGAGAGTATTTCAACAGACTTCTGGTCAGTGTGGCAAACAGAGCAGATGCAGAAAGACCTCTTTCTCTATCTCTATTTATCTATCTATCCACCTCTCCATCTAACATCTATCTGTGTATATGCTAGATAATTTGGAATAAGTTTATTTTAAGCACATAGTCAGGCTTTAAAGCAAGAAAGGTAAACTTCCAAGGATCACAAATGCAGAGAAAATCCTAAACCATTGTTTAGCAGAGCTAACATTGAAGTCAAACGGCCAAGACAGGAATGGGGAATCCTTTCAAAGCTAATTTTTTATATGAGGTCTAAAGTCAAGGTCATAAGCTGAAACAGAGTCCCCTGTATGAAGCTGGACATCAGGAAGGTGTTGCCATATTTCTGAATGAGCATAAAACAGGCCATCTGCCCTGAGCCATGCTGGAAAAAGAGTAAATCCTGAGAAATCAAACTTTAAGCTAACGCTGCACAGCGTTCCTCACGACTGACATCCTGTGGGAAAAATTCCCACTGAAAAACCCAAGCACACACGGCACCCAGGTGAGGGCAGGCAATCCCTTCCATGAGAATATCAGACAGCACAAGAAATGGCAGAATTCACAGATAAAAAGCATTTTCAAGGAGAAAGAGACTGCAAATAAATTTGTTTAGAAATTTAAAGAAATACAGGGAAGAATAAAATGCCTAAGGTGAGTGCAGAACACTATGAATACGGAACAAGTAGATAAAATAATTTCAAAAGTTTGTTGAAATTAAAAAGTGTGAATAAATAGATTACCTAACTAAATGGAGAATAAATAAACAAAAACATCTGAAGAAATGACAGAGAAGGCAGCAACAGAGAAATAAAGAGATGGAAAATAGGAAAGAGAAATAAAGAGATGGAAAATAGGAAAGAGAAATTAAGAGATTTAAAGAATGTAATGAAAAGCTTCAATACACATCTAAAAGGAATTCAAGGAGAGACAGAAGAGGATGGGGGAGGGAATTGTGGTGAACAACTTTCCAACATTAAAAAATGGTGTGAGTCTTTAGAGAGACGATACACCCAGTCCTTGGCAGGACAAGTCAAAGAAATCTATACTTAGACAATCTGTGATAAAATTGCAGACATAATGGATATTGAGAAAACCTTAAAAGCTACCAAAGAGAAAAACGCAGATTATTTATAAAGAAATGACAGTCAGACTGACAGCAGATTTGTCATTAACCACAGATGCCAGGGACAAAGAAATAACAGCTTCCAAGTGCTGGGGAGAAAAAGAAAACTCTCGATGTCAAGTTAAATGATCACTCAGAAGGAAGGGCTAAATAGAAATATTTTCATAATGAAGCTCATTGCCTGCAGGCCCATCCCAAATAATTGCTGAAGGATGCACTTCAGTAAGAAGTAAATTGAAACAGAAAAAAGGAGTGAGAGGCAAGAAGTAATAGTTGAACAAAGACATTTGTAAAGTGCAGTGGCAAATCTGATAATGATTGACTAGAAAATATAATAAAAAACATTGAGTGCTTAAAAATGGGGTGGAATTATACTTTTCCCAACAATATAGAAAATGGGAGAAGTTTTCTGAGGAGTTGTTGAAATGTTCTAAAGTACTTAAGCAGGGGGATGGTAGGTATATTGACTGAATATGGAGTAGAGTATACACTTGAAAATTTAAGGATGGCAGTAAAAAGAATATAAACAAAATCATTTTCAAAATGGTAAAAGTAAGATATAAACAAAGTCATTTTCAAAACAGTAAAGGAAAGTAAGGAATTCAATAAATTTAACAGATGACGGGAGGAAGAAAAAAATCAAAACAATGTCATAGAAACACAAAGTAAAATGGTAGAAATAAGGTTAAATATATCAGTAATCATAAGTATAAATTAAAAATTGTCTTAAAATAGAGGCATTCAGATGTACAGTTAATTCTATGATAATGCTTGCTTTAGAAATGTGAATTTATTCCAACACAATTGACATATTCACGGACATTTAGAGCATAACACAAATTTCGTATTTGCTTTTGTGTGATTTTTGTCTGTCTGAGAGAAACACCAGATGATGCTGGAAACTTCACCCAGCTGGACCACACTTTGTAGAAATACGCACGCTGTAAACATCTATCAGCCCCTCGGTCTACCACAGGTGTCCTGAGCCACACTCACCCACACCTGCTGTGATGGTGTTCCTCCTGACTTCACATCACCCTCCTTCCACTCCTTCACCCCGGCTCACAAGCTGCACCCACTTCCACAAGCAAACTTCAGGTGGTTTTCAAGGTAAAATGCCAAATTTATTACAGTATATCTGTATTTCTTAACTGCTTAAAATGTATAAAACTGTGCTGTTTTTTTCCTTTCTTTTTAAAAAATATGCTACTGAATAAGTTTTTGAGTGTTGGATCATGAAACCCATTTTTCTCATAAGCCCTGTGATTGTTCCTGCCAATTGTGCACAGCGTGATGATGTTTAGGAATGCACATGTCATGTGTAGCAGAGCTTACTATATTTTTAAACACCTAGGTATTTATAGAATTAGCCACTACAGTATATTGACATAACAAGTTTAATACTAAAGGATTGAGCTATACTAGCAAAAATAAACTAAAAGGAAGCTGCAGTAGCAATCTTAATATCAGACAAGGAAGAATTTAAAGTGAAAAACATTAATAAAGAAGTTCAGATTGCAGAAAAAGATTGAGAGGTCAACCTTGATGGGAAGAATACCTTCTCCACTGAAACTGGAAAGAGGTCAGGATGAGCCTGAATGTAAATAAATTTTTCCCAGGGCACTGGGAATAGATAACAGGGAAGCTCCTGCCTAATGCCAGTTGTCTTGCCAATGGGTTTCAGCCCCAGGCAAGTTCACTATGGATTCAGTGTGACCAAAGAAATTGACAGCAAACATTCTTTGCGGTGAAAGGTTTCATTACCTGACTTGTTCTTCCGGTGGTAGGTCGAGCACTACAGCCTCTGCCTCCGCCCAGAGCCCTGGGCCGAGCTCTCTATATAGCGCAATAACAGCTTATTGCCTAAAGGTGTGGAAGCGGTAGCCTAGCAACAGGCCAGTTACATCATCAGGTGGTTTAAATTCAGTGAGGATCCTGCCCATAGGAACCCCGACTTCCCCACACCACCCCTCCAGGATTCTTGCCTTACAATCTACATGCTTTCAATCTTCCGCAATGGTCCCTGTGCGAGAAAGTTGGAGCACTGTAACCAGATTCCACAACAGCAACAGAGGATAACAACAACTTAGAGATAAGAACAAAAATTAAGATACAACAAAGATTTTGATACAGGTAACAAAAATTATAATAATAATCATCAAGCCAGAGGAGATTCCTAATAACAAAAATTATAATAATCCTCAAGCCAGAGGAAGTTCCCAATCCACAAAAACTTTAGGGGTGATAAGACACATGTTTTAATGACACCAACATAGGCAAATCTTGTCCATCATGTAGGATGCATGCAAGAGAGTGGTCCTGTGATAGGACTGTAGCAGGAAGGAGGTCCCTTCCAGGTCTAGTATACCATACTTTTACTCCTTTCCACGTGGGGTTACCTAAGGGTCTATATATAGTGCTACTGGAGGTGCATGCACTGACCATAACAATAAAACAAAACTCCCTAGTAAGATGCTCCTACATTCTGGCTGTTCAGGATATAATACTGTGACCTTTGGTGGCCACTATGCTGTTATTCCAGGAATACACAGGAGGCCAGCTTCCAGGCCTTGTTCCCAAGATGCCAGGAGAGCCAGCCATCATTGGTCCATGTGTTGAAATGTCCAAGGTCACGTCCACTGAGTGGAGTCTCCGGGGTTCAGTGCAATTGATGCTGGCAGCAAGATATTATTCTGGTGGCCGAACCTCAGCTTCAGTGATTCTTCCTTGGTTTGTACTTGTAGTTGTATAGGGGAGGCAGCCATATGTGTTAACATGTCTACGGGGATCAGGGCTCCCTTTCGGGGTCTCTCATTCAAGCGCCATAGCATGGTCCATAAGTGTACTGACCATCCATGCAGACTATTGGCATTTGACTTTAGTCCAGATTTTAACAAGCCATGTGTCTCTCTATCATGTCTGCTGTGGTAGGATTTTATGGCACATGAAACTTCCATTTGATTCCCAGCTGTTGCATCTATTCTTGCAGTGTATGTCCAGTAAAATGGGTGGCCTGATCACTCTCAATTACCTGTGGTCGGCCATAGGCAGCAATGAGATTCCCCAGGCCTCTTTTGGTCACCTGCTGGTCTGCATAATGGGTAGGAAAAGCAACCAGAAGTCCAGTAGCTGTGTCCACACAACTCATGGCATACCCGATATCCTTCTGACACAGGTAGAGGCCCAATATAGTCTATCTGCCACCTGACGAGGGATATCGGCCCCTTAGCTATTGTCCCATGTTGCTGTGGAACTCAGTGTAAGTCCCTTTTGGAGCACACAACACACTCCTGCCAGGCTCTACTAACTTCTTCAAAGGTCAAAGGCAAGCCCCACTGATGGGCTACAGCCCACATTGTCTTTTGCCCTGCATGCAACAAATGCTGATGTGACCATTGGGCTACATCAGAGGCAGGCTTTCCTTCTAACCAACATATCTGGGCCAATTTATCTGCTTCACCATTTCCTGGGGATGCCAGTGGCAAATGACCTGTCACATGGTATACTGTAATTATTTTAGTCTGACCACAGGCCCATAAATCTTGCCACAATTCTTGCCCCCAAGACCAACCAATCAGTTGGCATGGTACCAGGTTGGCAGCCACAGGGTCAAGCCCCAATAGACAGCCCAGCTGTCAGTGCAGACAACTATAGGAGAGGGCTCCTGGCTGATCACAAGCCACATGGCCTGCAACTCTGCCCATTGGCTGCTCTTCCCCTCACCATCTTCCATCCATATTGTCACAGTCTTAGGATGGAAAGCTATGGCCCTCCATTTTGGGGGCTGCCCACATCTGGAATCATCTGTGTACCATGCATCTTCAGGTATAGGGGCTCTTCCCTCCTGATAGAGACTCTCTGCTACTAATGGTTCAAAAACAAGTTCTTCCTGCTTTTCACTAGTGTATGTCTTCGGCCCTAGTAAGCATTGGAGTTCTTCAGTCAAGGGGCTACTAGAGAGGGCACTACACTGCTGTAGGTAGGCACCCCACTTGGCTAGTGTGGGCGTTTGTGCCACACCATTCCTTGGCTTTTGGGTCCAGTCTCATACCCACCCCAAGATGGGATAGGTGGTTATTATCCCTTTATCGGGGCCATTCCAGTGATGGGTTCTGTAGCCAGCAAGGTGTGATACATGGCAGCCAGTTGTTTTTCTATCAAAGTATATCATACCTCTGTCCTTCAGGAGTTCATCTTTTTCCTTGATCGGCTTTCCCTCCTTCAGAGCACCTGGCAGCACTGCCGTCTCATTCTATAAAGAATCTTTTACCTCTTCAATGGCACCTTGCTGCCAGCATTCTTGTGCTGCCTCCTCTCACATCAATGCCATTTCCTTCTTCAGGGAATCCATGGAAGTTTGCAGCTTGCATTCTCATGCCACCATTTCTTGGGTCTTTTTCAGGAGCACATCCTTCTCTTCTATAGACTTTTTTAGTGCTGTAGGAAGCAGCCAACCCACAGTCTCTGTTGCCTCATGGGCACTCTGTCTCTCAAAAGACCTACTTACTATACCAAGGGCCACTCCTCCAGCCTCAGGTGTCACCTCTTCTTGCCTCCAGTCCTGGGGTGGGGCCCAGTCCTCTAGGAGGCAAGCCACCTCAGTCTACATACCCACTGGGGGACAATCCACTGTCTCCCCATTCACAGGGGCAGCCCACTGAAGCACCCCTCCCATAAGGGCAGCCTGTCGATGAACTCTGCCAACTTTTGCCAATTGTCTTGCCAGTGGGATTTAGCCCGTGGACAAGTTCACTATGGATTCAATGTAACCAAAGAAATTGACAGCAAAACATTCTTTAGGGTGAAAGGATTTTTTACCCGGCTTGTTCTCCCCGGCGGTAAGTCAAGCACTAGAGTCTCTGCCTCCGCCCAGAGCGCTGGGCCGAGCTCTCTATATAGTGCTGTAATAGCTTATTGCCTAAAGGTGTGGAAGTGGCAGCCCAGAAATAGGCCAGTTCCATCATCAGGTGGTTTATGTTCAGTGAGGATCCTGGCCATAGGAACCCCAACTTCCCCATACCCATAAAGGTCAGTGTGGTAGGCTGAATAACAGCCCCCCAAAGGTGTGCATGTCCAAATCCCTGGATCCTGTATATGGCAAAAGGACTTTGAAAATGTGATTAAATTAAGGATCCTCAGATGGAGATTATCCTGGATTATCCAAGTGGCCCAGTGTAATCACATGGGTCCTTCAATAAGGGAAAGGCAAGAGAAGCAAAGTCAGAGTAGATGTGACAACAGAAACATAGGTGTAGTGATGTGAGACAGAGATCAGGAATACAGGCAACCTCCAGAAACTTTAAAAAGCAAATAAGCAGATTGTCCTCTGAAGCCTCCAGAAGGAATGCAGTCCTGCTGGCACCTTGATTTTAGACTTCTGACTTCCAGAACTGTAAGAGAATAAATTTATGTTGTCTACACAAAGTCACTATATTTGTTACAGCAGTAATTTGTTAGAGTAGCAGTAGAAAACTAACACTATCAGCTCCTGCACATAAGAGGGAAGTGGGGCACCATGGGGCTTGAGGGAAATGAAATGCTAACTGTGGGGAGAATCAAAGAGGTTGAGGAAAACTCAGAAGGATTTCTAGGCAACACAAAGCCTAGCTGATAGTGATGATCTTGAATGTGTGATGGGACCAACCCATGTGGTTGTGGGAGATTAGCCACATGTGTTCCGGAAGCGAAAGGCAGAAAATGGCTCATCCAGAACTGGAGTTTTTCCAGATGAATGTGCCAGAAGAATTAATAGACAAGAGAGAAATGTGTCTCATAGCCTCAGCTGGCTACAGGATTTGTCTGAAAACTCAAAATAAAATGGAAGGGGTCAATGGATAAGGAGTATTATTTTTTTCCACAGATAAATTTTGTTGGAATTAGTGAGTGAGAGGAATATGTGGATAAGAGGTGGTTGTTAGAAGACAAGGGTTAAAAATGTCAGAGTGGATAGGTTTGGGGGATGATAATGTCTAGGATGTGATATGTGGCAGAAACTGATAATAGTAGCCCAGTGTACATTCTATCCTTCCTTCCTTAGCAATAGAAATTTTAGCTAGATTCATGGACACTCCAAATAAAGAACTTCCAGCCTCCCTTACAGCTTCACATGGCCATATGACAAAGTCACTACTGTCAATGGTAAATGAGAAGTGATACACTAAATCCTGGTCAAGTCCACAGAAGAAAAGGCATCTGTTTACTGTCTTTTTCAGCCTTGGTGCTGACTGAAATGTAGATATAGTAGTGAGCAACCATGCTCCATGCATGCAAGAGTAATAACATAGTGGTGATCAACAAGATAGAAAGAGCCTGGGTCCTTAAAGATTTCGTAGGGCATAGCCACCTTGAACTTGTTTACCATTGTCATGTTAGAAATCTGTTCCATGCAACTGAACCTATATCAAGGTAAAATGCCAAATTTATTACAGTGTATCTGTATTTCTTACCTGCTTAAAATGTACCATTGTTTGCAGTGAAATAGAAGTGAACTTGAATGACATTGATTGGATCAAGGAAATTTGAAGTCATCTAGAGTAATAACAGGAGAGAATTACTTTGACCTAAATGGCAATATTCTTAAAGAATGAAGGGATAGCCAAATTATAAGAGGAATAGGAGAGTATACTTCTATGGGGTAGTGCCATGAATCTCAAAGTAAAAGTGATTTTTATATGAGGCTAGTGGTTTGCAAGAGCTGTGGGGAGCAGAAATAACTGGGAATCCAGTCCTTGTACCTACTCTGGGGGTGGAGCAATGAGCTGTTCCCCATAGGAAGGCTGTAGGAAAAGAAATACCAGAGATGTCATCATTTTCAACTAAGGTTCAATAGGAGGAAGTGCACTCTGTGATAAATGCGAGGATAGAAAAGTCTGTTGACCATTGTATGGTTCTCTAGGTTGGACAGTGGAAAGTGTCAAGAGTGAGGTAAATGGTGCAAAATATGAGGCATAGGAAATTGAGCATGGCACAGCTTGATGGTAAAGCAGAGATGACTGGTGTATTAGTCAGAATCCTGTCAGCCAGCAGAATCTGATTCACACCATTCAAGTGACTTAAGTAAAGGGACTACTCACTGAGGTGTGGGCCTCAAAAAGGGAACCAACAAGGAATGTCAGGGCACCAGAAACCAGCAACAGATACATCCCTTGCACCCGAGACTGATCATGAGGAGAGTGGTGAGAAAGCACCAGGGTGGGTATGGGGTGGCTAATAGCAACTGTAGAAGGGAGTTGCTACTGTCAGAAATGCAACTCAGAGCAGGGAGCTAGTGGGAAAGATCTTTTTCTTCTTCTTCCCTCTAGTCTCTTCCCAGTGTCTCCACTGACTAAACCCAACTGGAAACCAGTTGGCAAAAGAGACCAGTTAATGCAGACCATTGAATTCAATTCCCATAGCAATCAGAGCAGAGAAGATAAGAGTAGAGAGTGAATTTTCAAAATGAGAACAAGCAGCACCATACAAGAGTAAGTTGGTGGAATTATTGGATCTCAATACTCAAAGTGAAATTTTGGTTCAAGTTGTTTCAATGCCAGCACAGATGAGATCCTGAATGGTATGTAAGGATCTTTGCCATGCTTACTTATGGTTCTTTCAAGCAATACTTACCCAGTACACAGGTCTTTCTCAGGGCTCTCAGCTTGCAGTAGAAGTAGCAATGATTATCAGAGAGATGGGAGGAATGAAGCCTTTCTTGAGAGGGTAGCAATGGCCTATAGAATTGGTCATGCTTTTAAAAAATGCCAGTTGCATGTAGATAATATCTCCTGGTGGGTAGAAGAAATGGGGACTCACTAGGATTTGCTGCTGAAACCTGATTAGTGCTCACTCAATAGGATTGATTGTGTCCTATCTCATCCTACTGGAAACAGAGTTCTTTTTACTGAGTCACATTTCCAAATCCTGGATGTGACACCTGCAGAGTCAAGTGTCACATCTGCATTTTGTTTCAAGATGGTAAAGGAAACCAATTGTCAGAGATGGTCAAATACAAGCTAGCTAAGGATCTAGTTGGGGAAAGTCATGTGAAGTAATATGGATATTATTAGACTTTCTAGTTTGTAGACTATCAACTGGAAATGATGCTTTACCTTTCAACCCAGCTACTAAAAACTATCTCTCAGTACCTGCATTTTCAGGACCAGAACTATTTTCATTAGCTTTTACTAAAAGAAAGAGTCATCAACACAAACCCCTAAAATTATTGTCCCTCTAGAAGACAACTGGACAGTAGTAAATATTTAATGCTAAAAGCACAAAATAGACAAATGTTCAAATTGATGTATTTTCCCCTGGATCTCCTGAAAAAAAAACAAGGAGTAAACTCCAGAATTTACAAACAAAATTTTGGTTAAGTACCAGTATTTTTTTGAAAAGTACACTAGATGTTTTACTTTATTTTTCCAAATTTTGCATTTTTAAATTTTATGTATTTATTTATTAAGTCAAAGTATAATTAACATAGATTGTATGGGTTTCAACTGTATAACATAATGATTGGACATTTATATGAATTGTGAAATCACAAAACAAGTCTAGTTAACATCCATTACCAAACAGAGTTACAGAACTGTTTTTTCTTGTGGTGAGAATTTTTAAGGTCTCTCCAAGAAACTTTCAAATATATGCAATACAGTATTATTAACTATAATCACCATTCTATACAATATATCCCCATGACTTATTTATCTTATAATTGAAAGTTTATACTTTTTGACCACCTTTACCCATTTCACCCCCCATCCTTACAACAAAAAAAAAGTTTTAAATCTATAGCTATGTGGAAAGAATAGTGCAATGAGTATTGATATGCTTTTAATCTATATTTATGAGCTGTAAATATTTTGTCATTTTCTGTCTTTCCGTCTCTCTGTATATCTTCTCTGTATATCTGGATATACATCTTTTTTGGTTAACCTGTTTGACAGCTGGGTGCAAAAATCAAGACACTTCATGTTTAAATCCTTTAATTTGTATCTCATAAGAACAAAGACATTCTCATATGTGTATTTTCTCTCCTAGCTATATTTCAAGGTTGTTGAAAGGGTAAAATGAGATAACACATAGAGAAGCACTTTCTAATAGTTTTTTGGTTAGGAGCTCAACCATCACAAACTATGTTATTCTGAGTTTTTAGACTTCAGTGTATATCATCTCCAAATTATTTCATTTTACTTGCTTATAATTTTCTTATAGCTTGATCATTTTATTTTTAACTTTTTGAGCACCATGGACTTTATTTTGGAGTATAGTGTGACAGATACAAATGTTGCTTTATTTCAAGTAAGTTATTAATTGTCCCAGCATCTCCTATACATCTCTTATATTAATTATCCCAGCATCCTCACTTTCTTTTCACCTGAGTTATGATGATCATATACACAGTCACACCACACACACAGAGGAAGTCCTCGTTTTGCAGGGCTCTGATACACTATGGATTTTAGTTACTGTGGTTTGGTCAAATGACACCAGTCTCCTAACAACATGATTCAAATTTCAGTTATCATGGTATATAAAGTGTGAGTAATTAATAACATACACACTAGCTCATCAGTCCATAGATAACTAAGTGAAAAACAGTTGTGCACCATGATCAGTGACCAACCATAGTCCTGTCAAGTCTGTGTCTGGCTGGTCACTGTGTATCTGTTATTCAGTTTATGCACAAACAGAAAAGTATTTAATCATATTGCCTCCTTGTCTTCCAGTGAGAGAACATGTGACATTTTACAAAACTGGACAGACAAAAGTGGGAGTTGACCAACAAAGTTGAAAATGCAACAAAAAACATAGCAACTTCAGAGAATTCCTGTTCTCAGTGAAAAAAACTCTGGTGTGTTTTTCTTCCAATCTTTCTTCCAGAGTTTTTATATATTAATATAATAATATGATTTTCCAGATATTAATTCTCTCAATATTAGCCCACTGTCTTCCAGATTCTAGTGTTACAGATGAGAAGTTCAATGCCAATAGCATTTTTTTTCCTTGACAGGAAACTTAATTCCTTCTGCCTAGAAGTTTGTAAGATTTTTTCTTAATACATAATGTTTGGGGATTTTATCAGGGTATGCCTACGCGTGGGATTTTCCCCTCTCAATCTGGCCTTGAATGTAGTGGTTTTTGGTTTGCAGACTTAGGAGTTGTTGATCACAGGGGAATTTTCTACTAGGGACATTTTGATTATTGCCTCTCTTCCAACTATTTCTTCTCACTTTTTGAAACTATTATTATTGGCATGTCAAAACTCCTTGATATATTATCTGTTATTTTTTTAATGGCTGTCATCTCTTTATATCATTTCTCTTTATACTTTATATTTTTTTCTGAAGCTTTCTTGCATTTGCTTTTGTAGGCCACTGACTTAAGTCTCAACAGAGCATCGTCTCTTAATTCATCCACTGAATTATTTAGTTTGAAATTATGTTTCCACTTTCAGAAATTCTTTTGTGCTACATTTGAATATCTTTAAGTACTCTTACCATGATTCTTTTTCCTTTTTTCCCCCAATTTTAGGACTTTGTGTTTTTTAGAGAAATTTTAGGTTTACAGAAAATTGAGGGAAGTACTGAGATTTCTCATATACTCCCTACCCCCACTCATTCTAACTTCCCCTCTAATCAACATTCCCCACCAGAGTGGTACATTTGTTTCAATCAATGAACCTACATTGACACATTATCACCCAAAGTCCATAGTTTATATTAAAGTTCACTCCTGGTGTTGTATATTCTGTGGGTTTGAACAATGTACAATGACATGTATCCACCATTACAGTATCATACAGAATCATTTCTCTGCCCCAAAAGTCCTCTGTGCTCTGCCTGTTCATCCTTCCCTTCCCTCAGCCCCTGGAAACCACTGATCTTTTATCTCCATAGTTTTGCCTTTTCCAGAATGTCATATAGTTGGAATCATACAGTATGCAGCCTTTTCAAACTGTTTTCTTTCACTTAGTAATATGCATTTAAGTTCCTCCACTTTTTTTTAAGAATTCCGGGAAGGCTGTTATGAAGAGGCTGACTGAGGAATCTGAGGAAGCTTCCCTGGCCCCGGACTCCACGTACTCTTGAAGTTTCTGAGGCGAGAAAGGCTCAGTCCATTTACATCTCCTTAGTCTTTCCTGAGTCAAATGACCTGTATGCTTATGTGAGGACAATGTCAAATCTCTCTCCCTCCTCCAGATCCCTGAGTATCAAGTTCTTCCCAAGATCCCCTGCTTTCTGATTCTTGTTTCTAGGCTGAGAAGCTCTTCTCCTGAGACATATCTTTCTCACAAGGAGAAATCCCTGCAGCACTTTACTTTGCCATGATCCCCAAAGAGTCTAAATCATTATACTTAGAGCCCATAGGTCTGAGAAGCCCTTTGCCACAAGAGAAGCAAGTAGCTGAGAATTAGAAATTGGGGAGGAAAGGCATCTATCGTCAGATCTCCGTTTGCAGTATCCTCATTTATTTATTCAACAAATATTCATTGAGAACTTACTATGTTCTAAGAACTCAGCTAGAAAATCGAAACATGGTGCTGAGCAAAACAGACCTGAGACCTGCCTTCAAGGAAGCTAGTTGGAAAGACAGACATTAAATGAATGATCCCATGGGTAGATTCATAATTATGAATTTTAATAACTGCTTTGAAGAGTATGAGGTGGTGTGAGGGGGCCCAGTGGGGAGCTGACTTAGTCATGCACATGCTCACAAGCTGATTAATGCTTAAATCACACAGCCTTGACACTGTAATCCTTCTCTGAAAATATTTTTGAATTTGCTTTCAGTACTATTTTCCTCATGGAAGCATCCTCTGCCCTGGCCATGTTCACTGAGGACAAAGATATATTAATATTTATAATTAGTGATAAACCTCATAAGGCCAAATCCTTCAGAAATATCTGGCTTTTCACCTTATGATCCCAGGTGAAGCTATGCAGTTCTGAATTACTAAGCAGAACAAGAGTGAGAAGACTGTTTATCACTGATAAAATACTTTCTCCAGTGAACAAGCATGAGGATTCTTAAATAGGTTTACAAGATGTTGTGGTTGGGAGAGGGCAGGGTGAAGTATGAAGGTAAGAGCACACTTGGCTTCTTAACTAATTTCTGGGAGAATTGAAGCTCAGTAGTAACAGTGTGACAAAACATTTCTTCATCAGACTGAAATACAAAACATGTTATTAAGCTATAATGATTAGTGTGGAACTACTGCAAAGAACTCTAGAATATAAAATATTCTAGAATATTTGTGTGAAAGGAAAAATCACAAACTAATAGAAAAGAATGAATGGATTTTTCAAGATATGATGTGAAGAAAATTGATTATTTGGGGAAAGAAAGTTACATTCTTAACTTATAGTTCTATATCCCCAAATGCAAAGATTTAATTATAAAACTTCAACAATAAAATAATCAAAAGAAACAAAGGTACACATTTGTTAGGTCTTGCAATAAGAGTATCTTACTAAATAGGATTCAAAATGGTACAAGTCTTATGTAAAAATGCATGGAAGAAAAGATGGGGAGAAAATATACCACATATTAACAGTGGCTATATCTAAATGGTGGATCTTGGGTAATTTTAATTTTTTCTTGATACATTTCTATAAGTGTTCAAATTTTCAATGAGCATGCTTTACTTTTCATTTTTATAAAATAATCACATTTTTATAAAATAATAAAATAATTTTTATAAAAAACATTATTTATAAATGTTAAATGAAAATTCAAAAATAAAAGTAAAATTAACAAGTATAAAATTCAGAGGGGAAATTATTTCCAACCTAGAACTCTATATCTAACAATGTTAACAATGGAATATGAAATAATGAAATCAATCAAGAGATTGATAAAGTGTGTCTGGTTAATAGAATCTGGTAACTGAAGGAATGGGAAGTGGATAACTCAATAATGACAGATGGAATAACTTATCTTGAAAGGAAGAGAAATAACTCTTCCCCTTGAGACCAGGGGAAGGAGAAAATAATGCAGATAAATTGTTCACTTCAGGTAAGGTAGGATTAAGGTAAGAAAAGATTGAAGAGAGGGTCCATTTAAGTAGAGTCACTTTTGAGAGTAAGGTGTTAAGTATGAAGATAAATAGACACAGAGGAAACAAGAAAGTATTGGTCAAAGTCAAGGAAAAAGCTTTTTGAAGAGCATCAAGTTCCCTTCTGAGACCTCATCACATACCCATTTGGCACCGATATAGTTGTTGCATTATTTTCTCTAGCAGTTCTAGGAAATCAAGTTTCAGACCAAAGAAATAGATTTGTGGGTTGGTCCAGGACTGAAAGTTTGGAGAACTGGTAGGGAATTGATAAACTGAAGGTGTGCCTTTGGGATTTTCCTCCGTAATTCTGTGGGTTTTCTCAGGTCCTGACCAGGACCCATTGACCATAGTTGGGACAGGTTCTGACTCATATTCCTCATCCGGCCTGCACTCCACCAGAAACTGCAGTAGTGTATCTGTTAGGATTCTTTGAGATTATGTCTAAAAATGGTCAAACTTGCTTAGGCCCCAGAAGCAAGTAATCAATGAATAGCACTAAAGAAATACACAAGTATTCCAGCTTCAGAGATGGCTCAAGCCAGGGCTCAAGCTGTGGCATCAAGGTCCATCTCTTTGCTTTATTTTCTCTGACTCAGCTCCATTTCAAGGCTCCCCCTGAGGGAACCCAGCAGCTCTCAGTTCCTGTTACTAGAAGTCAAGTGCAATGGGAATGAGATGGTCCACTTCCCCAAGAGCTCAACCTGAATTTTCACAATTAAGTTTTGTTGGTCAGAACTAGGTTGACAGGTCATATGTCTCTTCTTGAACTAATCACCGTGCTAGATAACAGACTATTCTGATGGACTCAGCCTGGATCACTTGCTCTTCCCCTGGATCCTTGATGGAGTCAACTCTGCCTGGAGCTTAGAGTCAGGGAGGAATGCTTCCTCACCAGGATGGAGAGTGGATGCTAAGGGGTAAAAACTACAATGTATTTTATCCAGATAAATAAAATAATAGATATCTACATATCTATTCCAGATGTTTAAAATGGCCATTCTTAATTTCTGGTTAAAAATATTGCATTGATTCACTAGTTAATCTTTTCTCCCCCTGCAGTTATGTTAAAATACTAGTAAAGGAATAAAAAGAATAAACCCTTAAGGACAAAGAGAATGGGAGGTTGAAGAGAAGCAGATGAACCTCAGAATTTTTGAAAAATCAAAAGCAAATGGTGGAAGATAACTGACATAGCAGAATTTAGAAAGCTGTCATCTAAGTGCATGTAGTTATAAATTCAGACAAGACACGAGCCAACTCACTCTGCACAATTTCTGAAAGGCACACTATTTTGTTCCAAGGATCAGAGGTGGTATAGGCTCTATACCAGCTCTTTCAATATCAAGCTGTATAGTTTGTTTATTTTCTGTTCTGACCTTTTTCTTTTGCTAAATACAGTTAAAACTATCATAACAAACTTCTATAATTTGTAAATTAGATTGCATATTACTTAACCATAAGGCCCTGTTAAAAAAGCACACTATTGAAAAATTTTCTACTTACGCTGATACTAACTTGCCACACATAAATCTTCCTAGCTGACTTCTGAAGGGAATTATGCTAATGTTTCCACTAAGTTCTTTAAAATTTTCTGGGATCTGAGGGGAATTGGTGTCTAGAGATAATGCTCTATTTGTAATATTTTGGGATTAAAGTGAAAACTGAAAGCTAAATGGGCCTTGTCCAGTCCATTCCCCTTTCTTTAGTATTTTAATTGTGGAAGTATGACGTTTCCATAGGTTGTCTGGTACCTCTGGGATTGCTAGATAAAGGCTGGGCTTAGTTTCAGGGATGATGGGAATTGATGGGTAGCTGAATCATACAGGGAGTTAGTAGGGCCCTTCACCTGTGCATATCCAAAACAAAATAGGAGTGCAGAGGGAGGTGGTCCCAGACGACAGCACAGGAAGGCCCTGAACTCACGGCTCCCATGCACACATGGGATCCACACCTACACCCAGAGCATTTCCTCTGAAACAACTGAGGAACTGAGGGCTGACTGAACAGCTTCTGCACAACAAATGCAGAAGGACCATGCAGAGAATCATGAGAGCTATGGAGACATGGTGTCAATGGGAACCCACTCCTGACCTGATGACCTGCCCACTGACGGGCAAATTATCACTGAGTGGCCTGCACGCAGACTCGTCCCCCCTGGGGCACAGCAAAACACCCAGCAGTTTACAGGAAATCCACTTACTAACCCTAGAGAGTCCACCAAACAGTGGGGGAACTGCTCGAACTCTTTCTGAGGACAGAGGTACCTCCAGCACTGCTGTTAACGTTTTCCTTCCACCTTCAAACTACAGGTGGGAGCAGAGTCCAGGCACTCTAGTCAGCCTGCTAGGGCTGCCTCAGCAAGCCCGGCCCCTCGCCCACACCAGCTCCAGTGAGACGTCACCTCACACCTGTCAGACCGGCTAGCATCAAAAAGACAAGACATAACAAGTGTTGGTGAGGATGCGGAGAAAAGGGAACACTCATCCACTGTTGGTGACAATGCATATCAGTGTAGCCCCTATGGAGAACAGTACGGAGGTTCCTCAAGAACTTAAAAGTAGAACTACCATAAGATTGAGGAATTCTACTTCTGGGTATTTATCAGAAGAAAATGAAAACACTTATCCAAAGAGATATATGTATCTCTATGTTCATTGCAACATTATTTACAATAGTAAAGTTGTAGAAGCAACCTAAGTGTCCACTGATAGATGAATGGGTAAAGAAGATGCGTTATGTATGTATGTATGTGTATACACACACACACGTGCACACACACACACATACAAAATGGAATTTTATTCAGCAATAAAAAAGAATGAAATCTTACCATTTGCAACAACATAAATGAATCTAGAGGGTATTATGCTAAGTGAAGTAAGTCAGACAGAGAAAGACAGATGCTGTATAATTTCATTTATATGGGGAATCTAAAAAAAACAAAAACGAAAACAAATGAACAAGCGAAACAAAATAGATTCATAGGAAACAAACTGTTGGTTACCAGAGGAGGCTTGGCATGGAGGAGGGCAAAATAGTTGAAGGGGATCAAGAGGTATGAACTTCCAATCATAAAAATGAGTAAGTCTTGAGGATGTAATGTACAGCACAGGGAATATAGTCAATAACATTATAATAACTTTGTATGGTGACAGATGACAACTAAACTTATCATGGGGATCCTTTCATATGTATAAAAATGTCATCACTGTGATGTACACCTGAAATGAATTGGATGTTGTATGTCATTTACACTTCAATTAAAAAGAAAGAGTGCAGGGATGGCTGCATTGGCTTGTGGCAGATGAATCTTCTTCAAGCAAATAAATAGTTGAGAAGATCAAGAAAAGTCAGCTACAAGTAGGAGTGTGTACACCCCTGGGCTTACCAGCAGAGGATTAAAAACCAATTTCACACCTGCAAAATAAGGTACAACTAATCTGATTACACTATAAAGATTTTAAGCAGCTCTTCTTTTTCTAAGGCCATGTTTATTTCTCAAAAGTAGGGATCACCACACTTTTTTTCTTAGCAGTGGTTCATGTGAAAGAAGAAATATACACAGAGGATAAAAATTTTAGAGCCAGGCACACCTGGGCTTACAGTTTAGCTTCTGCCAAATACAAGCTCTATAAACTCAGACAAGTTACTTAACCACTTTGAGCCTTGATTTACTCATTCGAATAATAGGAAGGATATTAGTATTATCTTCCTCAAGGACAGTTTGGGGGATTAAAGGAGATAACACGGATATGTTTTCCACTGCGTTGTTAATATAAATGGTGGTAATAGCAATATAGCACTGCCTACCTAGAAATCTCACTTTTAGTACCTATACTCCCCGAGGCACATAGTAGTTAGTGTTCAATAGATACTTGTTGAAAGAATGAAATCTGATAACTGCTTCCTCTTCTTGCACTTCAGATGGAGGGCTGATATTAGCTTCTCTTGTTGCTATTCCAGGTTACTATCTTATCCTTCTGAAAAGTTTCCTTTAACTCTGCTCACTCTTAGTAAATAGTCTCCCGCTCTTTTTAAGACTTCTCAGTTTACTCATTTGAGTTTGCCTTCTGTTTTCTGTTAGGACTCTCTCTGACAAAGGGAGTCTTAACTCAGAAAAAAAAAGTAGTATCAAATCTTCCAGCAATTATCTGACTTACAGGGATGTAGTCTGAAGACCTTTGGGAAAATCATTCTCAACTCTGGGAAAGCAGCTGAAAAGACCTCTTGTTGGCAGGCAAAGATGACACGAAGAGCTTATGCTAAGAGATGTCCTCACATTATTTAAAATAGACCAAAATCTGAGGGGAGAAGTAAATGCTCTACAAAAATTTGTTAGATACATTATGGAACATCCATTGGTGAAATGCCAGAAGCCACAGAACTATGTCAAGATTTCAGCATTAGGTAAACTATGGTTGTTTAGAAAGAAAGTATGGATATTTTTTCCCTTTTACCCAGAGAGATGGATATGTAGCAAATTTCAGGAAAGTCCAAGATCCTGAGTACATGGATATTAAGGATATCTTGTGTTGAAGCTGTTGAGGATATTCCTGTGTTGAAAATGCTGACTCTGAGTCCTGAGACTCCAGAACAGGTGAGAGAAACAGGAAAGTTTCCTCCTGCTAGACTCAGAAATCTCTGTCTCTCTGCAAGTCACCATGCATATGAGATGAATAAATAATTAGGGAAGCAGGGGAATTTTCAGTAGCTATAGGTCCATTTTCAATCAGTCTATTTTCATAAGGACCAGAGATAAGAAGACAAAAGTACATGGTAACAAAATCCATGGGGACAGGGGCTTTTTCCATTGCAAAATCTGCAGTGGTATATTCTCGAATGCATTCTCTATGTGTGCTTAATGTCTATCTCCTCTACCAGAGTGTCAGCTCTATAAAGGCAGAGATCTAGGCCTATTTTGTTCACTTACTATATTCACTGTGCCTCAAACAGTGCCAGGCACATGGTAGATGCTTAAGAAGGTGTTTATTGAAGAACGACACTTTGACAAAGTGGACATTCAAGTTAACATCTGATTTCTTAGTTAATTAAAATAATTTTCTAATAACTTTAGAAACAGCTTTATTGATATATAATTCACATACCATATAATTCACTCATTTAAAGTACAGTTCATTGTTTTTTAATATATTCACAGATTTGAGCAACCATCACTATAATAAATTTTAAAATATTTTCTTCAGCTGAAAAAGAAAACTCCTTACCCATTAGTAGTCATTTCCATTCCCCCTTTTCTCTAGCCTCTGCAAATCAGTAATTTGCTTTCTTTTTTTCTATGTATTTGCTAATCTGGAAATTTCATGTAAATGAAATCCTATATGAGGTCTTTGTGACTGGCTTTCTTTAGCATAAAGGTTTTAAGGTTCATCTATGTTGTGGCATGTACCCGTACTTCATTCTTTTATAGTTGCATAATGTTCTGTGTAGGGATGTATCACATTTATTTAATATATCCTTCATTTGATGGACATTTAGCTTGTTTCCATTTTTTTTCAGCTTTATTAAGATACAATTGACATATAGCATTGTGTAAGTTTAAGGTATACAATGTGATGATTTGATACATGCTTACAGTGAAACATCACAATAAGGTTAGTTAACACCTCCTTTACCATTTTGTTGTTGTTCTTGTTTTTATTGTTATGATGAGAACATTAAAGCTCTAATCCCATAGCAATTTTCAAGTATACAATACAGTATTGTTACCTATAGTCACAATGCTATTACATTAAATCCCTAGAACTTATTCATACTATCACTAAAAGTTTGTATCCTTTGACCAACATCTCCCCATTTCCCCCACTCCTCACCCTTTATAACCACAATTGTACTCTCTGTCTCTATGGGTTTTATGTTTTTTTAATTCCACATCTGAGTGAGATCAGTTTTGTCTTTCTCTATCTGACTTATTTCACCTAACATAATGCCCTCAAGATTCATCTATGTTGTCACAAATGGCAGAATTTCCTTCTTTTTTATGGCGATTCTTTTTAATCCATTTTGAGTTAATTTTTTGGGGTGTTGTAAGATAGTGGTCCAATTTCAGTCTTTTACATGTGAACATTGAATTTTCCTATTGTCATTTACTGAAGAGACTATCCTTTCCTCAATGAGTATTCTTGGCTTCCTTGTCAGATATTATGTCACCACATATATGAGGGTTTATTGATGGGCTTTTAACTCTTTTACATCTGTTTTTATGTCCATACCAAACTTTTTTTTTATTACTGCATATAGCATTGTAATATAGCTACAAAGCCTACAGCTTTGTTCGCTCTCAAGATTGCTTTAGCTATTCAGAGTCCTGTGGTTCCATTCAAATTTAAGGATTTGTCTACTTTTTGGAATCTACAGATTAAGATACTGTTGGATTTTGATAGGTCTTGCTTTGACTCTAGAGTGGCTTTGGGTAGTATGGACATTCAAGTTAACATCTGATTTCATTTCCTTATTCCAATATATCTTTGCTCCCACCCACCTCCTTTGTGCTTATTGCCAAATATATTACATTTCTATGTGTTAAAGAACCAACAGGATAATTACATATACATTGTTTTATACTATTGCTTTTTAAGTCAGTTAAGAGAAGAAGTATGTAATTATACTGTCTTTTATAAATACCTACAGAATTTCCTTTACTGGTACTCTGTGTTGTTTTGTTGTGGTATGTAACTGCTGTCTGGGTTCACTTGCTTTCAGCCTGAAGAACCTCACTCCCTGTAAGATGGGTCTGCCAGCAACAAATTCTCTCAGTTTTTGTTATGTGTGAATATCTTTATTGTACCTTCACTTTTCAAAGATATTTTTACTGGATATGATTCTTTGCTGACAGGATTTTTTTTCTTCCTCTACTTTGAATATATTATCCAACTGTCCTCCATTGTTTCTGATGAGAAGTCAGCTGTTCTTCTTGTTGTAATTCCCTTGAATATTACAAGTTATTTTAACCTATTTTGAGTTTGTTGAGGTTTTTTTTTTCATGTTTAGATTGATGTTATTCAATTTGAGAAGTTTTCAGCTGCTATTTCTTTGATTATTCTTTCTGCTCCTTTTTCTCCTTTCTTCTGATATTCCCATTATGGGTATGTTTTAGTGTTCAATGATTTCTCACATTTATCTGAGACCCTGCTTATTTTTCTTTCTTCATTCTTTCTGTCTCTTCTAATTGCATAATCTCTACACTTATACCTTCAACTTTGCTGATTCTTGCTTTTGCCAACTCAAATCTACAGTTGAGCCCCTTAGTACATTTTCATTTGGTTATTGTACTTTTTATTTTCAAAATTTCCATTGTTTTTATTTCAAAATTTCTATCTATTGATATCTATTTCATGAGACATTGTCATTTCCTTTCTTTTAATTCTATAAGCATGGCTTCCTTTGTTCTTTGAACATTTATAATATCTGCTTTGAAGTCTGTCTGCTAAGTTCAACATCTGGATCTTCTCAAAGGTGGTTTCTTCTGCTTACATTTTCCTGTATATGGGCCATGCTTTCTTACTTTCATTGCTCATTTTTTGTTGAAAAGTGGACATTTAAATAATATATTGTAGTGATTCTGAATACTGATTACCATTCCCCACCGACACACACACACACACATGCAAACATGTAGACAAGTGGACTTGGTGGTGGTGTTTGCTTACTTGTTTATTTGTTTAATTATTTGCCTGGGCTATTTTAGTCTACTTCCCTCTGATGTGTGCAGCCTCTGATATTGCTCCTTAAAGAGTGTAGTCCTGGGCATGTGCATAGTCATTTGAGGGTGACAATTGTTTTATCATAATTCTCTTTGACAGTTTATTTCCCTGATCTCTATATTAAGCTGTGTGCTTCTTTTGGTCTCACATCCAGCTATTAGATTCCACCAATTGCCAGCTGATTTCTCCACTGTTTTCAGCAATGATATGGGGGCATAAATTGCCTCACAGTGTGATCTAGTTCAATTCAGAACCCTTTGAAAAAGTGGTTTAAAAATTTTTTCAGTAGGTATAGTTGTTTTGCTGAGGAGGCCACCCTAACATTGTCATTCTAGGAATCCTAATAAACTGTGTTAAGAAAGATGTTGATACCTGTTTCAAATATTTCACTTATTTCAAACCCAGAAGTGCCCTTCTTTTTATTTGTTCTTTCTGTTAAGTTTATTGTTGCTCTACAAATGAACTTCTTGCTCTCATTGTTTTGACAGCACCCTTGGGCTTTAACTTCTGCATCCAGTTCCAAATAAATTTAGGTCCTTCGAGGGGAGCTTTGATGCTCTCTGTTCTTGTGGGCTGTATCTCCCCCTGGACAAAATCTCTGCACCATTGTTCCAAAGCAGGAGGTGGGGGCAGTGGAGCACTTCTCCCGGAGTGACATCCCTGCTTTATGTTGGGGGTTCTGTGTATTTCCGTGGTCTGTTCGATTATTTCCTCCCCCAGTTTGGGGAAGTTTTCAGCAATTATTTCTTCTAAGATACTTTCCATCTCTTTTCCTCTCTCTTCTTCTTCTGGGACCCCTATAATACGGATATTGTTCCTTTTGGATTGGTCACACAGTTCTCTTAATATTGTTTCATTTCTGGAGATCCTTTTGTCTCTCTCTATGTCAGCTCCTATGCGTTCCTGTTCTCTGATTTCAATTCCATCAATGGCCTCTTGCATTCTATCCATTCTGCTTATAAACCCTTCCAGAGTTTGTTTCATTTCTGCGATCTCCTTTCTGGCATCTGTGATCTCCCTCCGGACTTCATCCCATTTCTCTTGCGTATTTCTCTGCATCTCTGTCAGCATGTTTATGATTCTTATTTTGAATTCTTTGTCAGGAAGACTAGTTAGGTCTGTCTCCTTCTCTGGTGTTGTCTCTGTGATCTTTGTCTGCCTGTAGCTTTGCCTTTTCATGGTGATAGGAATAGTTTGCAGAGCTGGGATGAGTGACAGCTGGAAGGACTTCCTTTCTTGTTGTTTGTGGCCCTCCTCTCCTGGGAGAACAGCGACCTCTAGTGGCTTGTGCTGTGCAGCTGCGCACAGACAGGGCTTCTGCTTCCTGCCCGGCTGCTATGGAGTTAATCTCCACTGTTGCTGTGGGTGTGGCCTGGCTCGGGCAGCTACTCCAAAATGGTGGAGTCGCGTTGGAGCAGGAGCTGCTGGGAGGCTATTTATCTCCGTAAGGGGCCTCCCTGCTCCCTGCAGCCCAGGGGTTAGGGTGCCCAGAGATCCCCGGATTCCCTACCTCTGGATTAAGTGACCTGCCCTGCCCCTTTAAGACTTCCAAAAAGCACCCGCCAAAACAAAACAACGCCCACCAAAAAAAAAAAAAAAAGAAAAAAGAAAAAAAAAACTTTTTTTTTAATTAAAAAAAAAAAAGGTGGTCGCTCGTTTGTCTTTATTCTCTGGTGCCAGCCTCGGGCCTCTGCTCACCGGTCTTGCTGCCCTGTTTCCCTAGTATTGGGGTCCCTATCCCTTTAAGACTTCCAAAAAGCGCTCGCCAAAACAAAACAGCAAAAAAGCAAAAAAAAACCCGAAAATGGTCGCATGCTTTTCTTATGTCCTCCGACACCCGGCCTCCAGTGCCCGCTCACTGTTCTTGCTGCCCTGTTTTCCTAGTATCGAGGGCCCTGCACACTGGCCCGGATGGCTGGGGCTGGGTGTTCGGCAGTCCTGGGCTCCGTCTCCCTCCCGCTCTGCCTATTCTTCTCCCGCCCGGAGCTCGGGGGAGGGGCGCTCGGCTCCCGCCGGGCCTGGGCTTGTATCTTACCCCCTTCACGAGTTGCTGGGTTCTCTCAGGTGTGGATGTGGTCTGGATATTGTCCTGTGTCCTCTGGTCTTTATTCTGGGAAGGGTTGTCTTTGTTATATTTTCATAGATATATGTTGTTTTGGGAGGAGATTTCCGCTGCTCTATTCACGCCGCCATCTTCCGCCCCTCCCTCCATCCCTGCTTTATGAATGGGGCACTGTGTGTGGGCATTAGTCTCTGGTCTTCTTGGCTTATTACTCCTGGCATGATACTGTCACCCTATCAGTAAGCTGTGGTAGGGGTTACTGAGTCCAGTATTATCCTGCTACACAAAAGAGCTCCCCATGAGTAGGGATTAAGTGGAAGAAGTGACACCAGAACTCCTACCTGTTATTGCATGAAATAGAGAGCTTCTCCTACAGGAAGCCAGGAATTGGGAGCAGTGATAAGAAGGGCTGGTGGCCTGCTTCTCCTGGGATGGTATAGTAGTTCTAGACTGGGAGCTAGGAAGGAGTCAATCCTGTGCTTCTGAATTCACCTGCCCATGGAAGAACTTCCGGCAAGCCAACCTGTGGGACAGAAAAGGGAGCAAGTCATTGCTCAAACATCACAGATTCACTCTTCTTACCAAGATAGTAGGTTTTCTTGAATAAATGTCTCTCCATTTGCCATGTGCCCTTAGGACAATTATAGAGACTTTAAAAATATTTTTAAAAAATAGTTTTCAGCAGTTATATTTGTTTTGCTGAGGAGGCCACAGAACTCCTAACATTGCTTTTCCAGGAATCTTAACCTTGTGTTAAGAAAGATGTTGATATCTGTTTCAAATTTCAGATATGCACATAAGTTATAGGAGGGGAAAAAATGTCCACAATAGCAATTATAGGAGAAGCTAATTACATGGGAAATTTGTGGAGGATTGCAGATGCACACTTTATATTGTATTTCTAAAATGTGTGGCCTCATTTCATTACCACTTTTCTGTTATTCAAGAAGCCTCAGGGTGTCATAAGACCAGATTGTTATAATAAACTCAACCAACATTTGTGTGGCACTTAACACTGTTACTCTTTTCATTTACATAATCTTATGGCTGCTATATGATACTAAACTTGCTCATAATGGAATCTTTCAGGCTTTGTCATCTCTACCTTATCTTTTTCTGCCTCTCTTTTGCATACAGTACTGAAAAGAGTGAATTTAAACCCTGTTAGAGAATGAATGACTATGCCTTCATTCAGTCATTCATTTTTTCTTTATAAGGCATATGGTTTATTAATATTTGTTATGGGCATATAATGTGCACAGCATTATATGTGAATGCATGTATGATTTATTCATACTGTACTTTGTTTCATAAACAGCATAAGACACCTTCCAAAAATCTGCACAGCAAGATAAAATAAATAAAAAGAGACAAAGGGAAGAATCAATACTAAAAAAAAGTAAGCTGGTATCCCTGGGATTGTTCTGATTCTAGCATAAAAATCCTGCACCCAGGGAAACCCCTCAATCTAAGGCAAACTAAAATTCTTGGCCATCTTAATAATACCAGCAAACAATTTTTTGATTCTTTCAATGTGAGTTCTAAGCAGTTTTCTACTCTCATTTTATCCTCATAACAATGCTTTGAGGAAGTTACTATTTTCATACCCATTTTACAAGAGAAAACTGAATCACGAAAAGTTTAAGTAACCAGCCCAGAGTTATACATCTATTATATAAAGGGGCTAAGATTCAAGGCCAGGATGCCCAGTTCCAGAACTGAGGTTCTTTACTGCAAGCTGTTTAAGGCCCTATATAAGTGCAACAATTTTGCTTCTAAGTTTCCTAGTAGTCAAAGTGAAAAGGAAAATGTGACCAGTTACAAAATTTACACTGTCCACAAAATAAACCATTTTCAGAAGCACACAGTTATCTTTAGTCTTAAGACCATCCATTTGCTCAATAAATATTTATTATTTACTATAGATAGGCATTGTTCTATGTTCTGAGGTAACAGGAGTGGACAAAAAAATGGAACCTCTGCCTTTGTGGACCTGACATGCCAATGTGATAGGCATTAGAAGGAGATGGATATCATAGAAAGAAGAAAGCTGGGTGAGGAGGATAGGGGCCTCTAGGGAGTGAGGGGCCTTGTGAATATCTCAGGATAAGGGTTTTAGTTGGAGGAAACTGCAGGGATAAGGCCCTCAGTTGGGAGGGATGTAGACTGAATAGAATAAGTTAAGGGAAGAAGAGTAAGATAGAAAATCAGAGAGGACATGGGATAATGCCAGTCTTTGTTGGTCATTGTATAGACTTTGGCATTTACTTTGAATTAAATCGGAGTTTGACAGAAGAGTGATATGACACGACTTATATTTTAAAAGGATCACTCTATTTACTCTGCAAATTTGGCTACAAGAAGAGAAAGGGGAATGGGAGAGAAATGAGGGAGGAGGCTGCATGAATCATCCAAGTGAGAGACCAGAGGGCTTAGGCCAGGGAGATAACAGCAGGGGTAATGAGAACATGTTTTGTCAATATAGTTTTGGAGGTAAAGTCAATAGGATTTTTTGATAGATTGGGTGTAAGGTGTGAGAGAGATGAGACAAGGAAGACTGAGGATTTGGGCAACTGAAAGGATGGTGCAGCCACTAACTGAGATGAGGAAGCCTGCAAGGGGGTCAGGTTCAGTGTAGACAATTTGCGTTTGAAGTGTTTGTTAGATACCAATTGTGTGTGCTTAGTAAGCCATTGGAAGTATAACTCTGGAAGTGGAACATTTGGGCTAGAAATAAGAATTTGAGAATCATCAGCTTATTAATTATATTTAGAACCATGAAACTCAATGGAATCACCAGGAGATGAGCCCAAATAAGGAAAAGAAGTGGTCCTGAGTCCTGGCGCCCTCCAGTATTAAGAACCAAGAAGAAGATGAGTAACCAGTGAAAAAAGACAAAGGAGTAGCCAGTGGTATAGAGCACCAAGCTGAGCAAGTTGTTCTGGAGGCCAAGGGAAGAAGGATTTCAAGGAGGAGGGAGTGATCAGTTCCGTCAAAAGCTGCTGTTCATCAAATTAGAACAGGGACTAAGAATCAACTACTGGAATTAACAACATGGAAGTCATTGGTAATCTTAATAAGGGAGTGGGGAGGTTAACAGTTTTAAGACAGAACAGGAAATGAATTGGAGATGATATAGATCATGTTTTAAAAACTGGTCCACTTCTGGCCTGCACCTGTCCTTGTAAATAAAGTTTTATTGGAACAAAGCCAGACCTATTCTCTAATGTGTCTATGGCTGCTTCTGCATCACAATGGCAGAGCTGAGTAGATGTGACAGCGCCCCTTGGCCTGCAAAGTCTAAAATACTTACTCACTGTTCTTTTCCAGAAAACATTTGCTGACCTATGATATAGATAACAATATTGAGTTTTATTTTTTAAAAGGAACAGGAATTGGATTGAATTAGAGAAATAAAGATAAGTCAAGAGAGAAATTTGCCCTGTTGAGAAAGCCTGTAATGTACTGAATTACAACTTTACAACTTTATATCCATAGAGGAAACACAGCACTGAGTTTTAAAGGGCTGTTTCTTGAAATTGTCCTTCATACTGGCAAAAGGCAGCACTTCAAAACACTGTTAATTGAAATATTTTAGGGGTTTCATTGTTCTGCAATTCAGGGATCTGGTGTTCAGATGCCATAGTCTAACCTTCATTTATGTCTCTATGAAGGGGTGTTCTCTACACATTCAGGTCATCCTCCTTTGATTTTTCTTTTTTTTCCTGATAAGACTTCAAAGGATGGACAGTAGTTGTGTTGCTTACTTAACAAGTACCAGCAGTGTAGCTGGTGAGTGTTGCGAATTTGGAATTCAGCCATCTCAGCTGAATTGGGGTAGCACTGTGGTCCATTTAAGAGAAAAATCTGGTCCCTAGTCTCAAGTGGTTTGCTATCTGGGGACAGAGATAAGACAGATACATGCATTTCAACAGTATGAGGCAACATGTGACACTGACCAAAGGAGCTAAGTTTCTTAAGTAACAAGAGGGAACTGTTGCTCTTTCCTGCCCACAACCTTCCCAGTTTCAGCAGATGGCCTCTCTCCCATGGCTCAGGCAGGATGCCTTGAGTCTTTCTCTCACATGCCATATCTAATTTTCTCAAGGAAGGCAGTTGGCTTTGCCTTTTAAAGTACATCCTGAATTGGACCACTTCTTACCATTTCCACGGCTGGTGACCTCTTATTTTCCCTCCCCAAACCCTAAACCCATCTGTCCCTTGAGATACAACAGTAGCAACAGGTCTCCCTGACTTTACTTTCCTGTCTGACAATCTGTTCTCAACAGAAAGCCAGAGCAATTCCTTTACAATGTAAGGCAGATCATGCTACTCCTTTGCCCCAAATCCTGCCTCCGTTCTCCATGGCACTCAGAGTGAAGGCTGAAGCTCCACGAGTGGCCTTCAGAGCTCCCAGCGGTGGGACGCCGCTCCAGCACCTCTCCCCAGCTCATGATCACATGGGCCCCTGGTTTAAGGCCTTGGCTTGAGCTTGGAAGGCTCTCCCCTGGCTCTGCATTCAGCTCATTCTAAATTCCTTTGAGTCTTTGCTCCATTTGCATCTTGATGAGACTTCTTGACTCCTATTCAGTAGGACAGCTTTCCCTGCTCGCAGCTCAGCCCTCCCTTCCCTCACCCTGCATTACTTTTCCTTTTGTTTCATATCACCTATCATTGTGTGTCATTCTCTAACACTTACCCGTTTAGTATGTTTATCATTAATTGTCTGTCTCACTCACTAGCATGTAAGATTTGTGTCATTCTTGGTGTGTTTTGTTAAATGTCTAGAACAGTGCTTGGACCACAGTAGGTTCAATAAATATTTGTTGAATAAATAAAGGAGCATTGACTACACAGTAGGTGCTTTACAGGATTACTGAGTTGAATCTTCACAAGCCATCATGAAGTATTATTAATGTCCTCATCTTGTTGATGAGAAAACAGAAGCATAGAGAGCAAGCAATTTTCCCAAAGCCACACAGATAACACATGGTGCAGCTGAGATTTGAACCCGGTGAAACAGGGTAAGAGGCTTATCAAAGAAAGATTCTGCTCCCCAAATTGGGAAACTGCAAAAGACATCAACTTCCAGGGACCTTGCTAGTAGGGCCATCAACCCTGTAAGGACAGCTGAAAGGGAAAGAAACTTATTGGAAAATTAGCCAGAGCCTGTTGGGTAAACCCCTGAACTGAGATTTGCTGCTTTCATTTAACACTCATTGCTCTAGCAATAGGTAATAGCTTCGTTGTGCTTTGTTTCAGTTACTAATGAGAGAAAAAGCTGGTACAGAAAGTGTGCGCTGAATTTTAAAGGCTTCTTCTTTTTATTTTGGTATCATTAATCTACAGTTACAGAAAGAACATTATGTTTACTAGGCTCCCCCCTTCACCATGTCCCCCCACCTACCCCTTCACAGTCACTGTCCATCTGCATAGTAAGATGCTATAAAATCACTACTTGTCTTCTCTGTATTGCACAACCCTTCCCGTGTCCCCCACGCACTATACATGCTAATTGTAATGCTTTCTTTCTTTTTTCCCGCCCTTATCCCTCCCTTCCCACCCATTGTCCCCAGTCCCTTCCCCTTTGGTAACTATTAGTCCATTCTTGGGTTCTGTGATTCTGCTGCTGTTTTGTTCCTTCAGTTTTCCTTTGTTCTTATACTCCACATATGAGTGAAATCGTTTGGTACTTGTCTTTCTCCACCTGGCTTATTTCACTGAGCATAATACCCTCTAGCTCCAACCATGCTGCTGCAAATGGTAGGATCTGTTTTTTTCTTATGGCTGTGTAATATTCCATTGTGTATATGTACCAAATCTTCTTTATCCATTCATCTACTGTTGGACATTTAGGTTGCTTCCATATCTTGGCTATTGTAAACAGTGCAGCGATAAACATAGGGGTGCATCTGTCTTTTTCAAACTGGAGTGCTGCACTCTTGGGGTAAATTCCTAGAAGTGGAATTCCTGGGTCAAATGGTATTTCTATTTTCAGCATTCTGAGGAACCTCCATACTGCCTTCCACAATGGTTGAACTAGTTTACATTCCCACCAGCAGTGTAGGAGGGTTCCCCTTTCTCCACAACCTCGCCAACATTTGTGGTTGTTTGTCTTTTGGATGATGGCGATCCTTACTGGTGTGAGGTGATATCTCATTGTGGTTTTAATTTGCATTTCTCTGATGACAAGCGATGTGGAGCATCTTTTCATGTGTCTGTTGGCCATCTGAATTTCTACTTTAGAGAACTGTCTATTCAGTTCCTCTGCCCATTTTTTAATTGGATTATTTGCTTTTTGTTTGTTGAGGCATGTGAGCTCTTTATATATTTTGGATGTCAATCCTTTATCGGATCTGTCATTTATGAATATGTTCTCCCATACTGTAGGATACCTTTTTGTTCTATTGATGGTGTCCTTTGCTGTACAGAAGCTTTTTAGCTTGATATAGTCCCACTTGTTCATTTTTGCCTATGTTTCCCTTGTCCGGGGAGATATGTTCATGAAGAAGTCACTCATGTTTATGTCCATGAGATTTTTGCCTATCTTTTTTTCTAAGAGTTTTATGGTTTCATGACTTACATTCAGGTCTTTGATCCATTTGGAGTTTACTTTTGTGTATGGGGTTAGACAGTGATCCAGTTTCATTCTCTTACATGTAGCTGTCCAGTTTTGCCAGCACCATCTGTTGAAGAGACTGTCATTTCCCCATTGTATGTCCATGGCTCCTTTATCAAATATTAATTGGCCATATATGTTTGGGTTAATGTCTGGAGTCTCTATTCTGTTCCACTGGTCTGTGGCTCTGTTCTTGTGCCAGTACCAAATTGTCTTGATTACTGTGGCTTTGTAGTAGAGCTTGAAGTTGGGGAGCGAGATCCCCCCTACTTTATTCTTCCTTCTCAGGATTGTGTTGGCTATTAGGGGTCTTTGACGGTTCCATATGCATTTTTGAACTATTTGTTCCAGTTCATTGAAGAATGCTGTTGGTAATTTGATAGGGATTGCATCGAATCTGTACATTGCTTTGGGCAGGATGGCCATTTTGACGATATTAATTCTTCCTAGCCAGGAGCATGGGATGAGTTTCCATTTGTTAGTGACCTCTTTAATTTTTCTTAAGAGTATCTTGTAGTTTTCAGGGTATAGGTCTTTCACTTCCTTGGTTAGGTTTATTCCTAGGTATTTTATTCTTTTTGATGCAATTGTGAATGGAATTGTTTTCCTGATTTCTCTTTCTATTAGTTCATTGTTAGTGTATAGGACAGCTATAGATTTCTGTATGTTAATTTTGTATCCTGCAACTTTGCTGAATTCCAATATTAGTTCTAGTAGTTTTGCAGTGGAGTCTTTAGGGTTTTTTATGTACAATATCATGTCATCTGCAAATAGTGACAGTTTGACTTCTTTACCAATCTGGATTCCTTGTATTTCTTTGTTTTGTCTGATTGCTGTGGCTAGGACCTCCAGTACCATGTTGAATAACAGTGGGGAGAGTGGGCATCCCTGTCTTTTTCCTGATCTCAGAGGAAAAGCTTTCAGCCTCTCACTGTTCAGTATGATGTTAGCTGTGGGTTTATCATATATGGCCTTTATTATGTTGAGGTACTTGCCCTCTATGCCCATTTTGTTGAGAGTTTTTATCATGAATGGATGTTGAATTTTGTGAAATGCTTTTTCAGCATCTATGGAGATGATCATGTGGTTTTTGTCCTTCTTTTTGTTGATGTGGTGGATGATGTTGATGGATTTTCGAATGTTGTACCATCCTTGCATCCCTGGAATGAATCCCACTTGGTCATGGTGTATGATCCTCTTGATGTATTTTTGAATTCCGTTTGCTAATATTTTGTTGAGTATTTTTGCATCTATGTTCATCAGGGATATTGGTCTGTAATTTTCTTTTTTGGTGGGGTCTTTGCCTGGTTTTGGTATTAGGGTGATGTTGGCTTTATAGAATGAGTTTGGGAGTATTCCCTCCTCTTTTATTTTTTGGAAAATTTTAAGGAGAATGGGTGTTATGTCTTCTTGGTATGTTTGATAAAATTCCGAGGTAAATCCATCTGGCCCAGGGGTTTTGTTCTTTGGCAGTTTTTTGATTACTGCTTCAATTTCGTTGCTGGTAATTGGTCTGTTTAGATTTTCTGTTTCTTTCTGGGTCAGTCTTGGAAGGTTGTATTTTTCTAAGAAGTTGTCCATTTCTCCTAGGTTTTCTAGCTTGTTAGCATATAGGTTTTCATAGTATTCTCTAATAATTCTTTGTATTTCTGTGGGGTCCGTCGTGATTTTTCCTTTCTCGTTTCTAATTCTGTTGATGTGTGTTAACTCTCTTTTTCTCTTAATAAGTCTGGCTAGAGGCTTATCTATTTTGTTTATTTTCTCGAAGAACCAGCTCTTGGTTTCATTGATTTTTTTTCTATTCTTCTCAATTTTATTTATTTCTTCTCTGATCTTTATTATGTCCCTCCGTCTGCTGACCTTAGGCCTCATTTGTTCTTCTTTTTCCAATTTCGATAATTGTGACATTAGACTATTCATTTGGGATTGTTCTTCCTTCTTTAAATATGTCTGGAGTGCTATATACTTTCCTCTTAAGACTCTTTTGCTGCGTCCCACAGAAGTTGGGGCTTTGTGTTATTGTTGTCATTTGTTTCCATATATTGCTGGATCTCCATTTTAATTTGGTCATTGATCCATTGATTATTTAGGGGCATGTTGTTAAGCCTCCATGTGTTTGTGAGCCTTTTTGCTTTCTTTGTACAATTTATTTCTAGTTTTATACCTTTGTGGTCTGAAAAGTTGGTTGGTGGGATTTCAATCTTTTGGAATTTACTGAGGTTCTTTTTGTGGCCTAGTATGTGGTCTATTCTGGAGAATGTTCCATGTGCACTTGAGAAGAATGTGTATACTGTTGCTTTTGGATGTAGAGTTCTATAGATATCTATTAGGTCCATCTGTTCTAGCGTGTTGTTCAGTGCCTCTGTGTCCTTACTTATTTTCTATCTGGTGGATCTGTCCTTTGGGGTGAGTGGTATGTTAAAGTCTCCCAAAATGAATGCATTGCATTCTATTTCCTCCTTTAATTCTGTTAGTATTTGTTTCACATATGTTGGTGCTCCTGTATTGGGTGCATATGTATTTATAATGGTTATATCCTCTTGATGGACTGAGCCCTTTATCATTATGTAATGTCCTTCTTTATCTCTTGTTACTTTCTTTATTTTGAGGTCTATTTTGTCTTATACTAGTATTGCAACACCTGCTTTTTTCTCTGTTGTTTGCATGAAATATCTTTATCCAACCCTTGACTTTTAATCTGTGCATGTCTTTGGGTTTGAGGTGAGTCTCTTGTAAGCAGCATATAGATGGGCCTTGCTTTTTTATCCATTCTATTACTCTGTGTCTTTTGATTGGTGCCTTCATTCCATTTACATTTAGGGTGGTAATTGAAAGATATGTACTTATTGCCATTGCAGGCTTTAGATTTGTGGTTACCAAAGGTTCAAGGTTAGCTTGTTTACTACCTTACTGTCTGACCTCACTCCCTTATTGAGCTGTTATAAACACAGTCTGATGATTATTTCTTTCCCTTCTTTTTCCTCCTCCTCCATTCTTCATATGTTGGGTATTTTGTTCTGTGCTCTTTTTAGGAGTGCTCCCATCTAGAGCAGTCCCTCTAAGATACCCTGTAGAGGTGGTTTGTGGGAGGCAAATTCCCTCAACTTTTGCTTGTCTGGGAATTGTTTAATCCCTCCTTCATATTTAAGTGATAATCCTGCTGGATACAGTGTCCTTGGTTCAAGGCCCTTCTGTTTCATTGCATTAAATATATCATGCCATTCTCTTCTGGCCTGTAAGGTTTCTGTTGAGAAGTCTGATGAAGCCTGATGGGTTTTCCTTTGTAGGTGACCTTTTTACTCTCTCTGGCTGCCTTTAATACTCTGTCCCTGTCCTTGACCTTTGCCATTTTAATTATTATGTGTCTTGGTGTTGACCTCTTTGGATCCCATCTCTCGGGAGTTCTGTGTGCCTCCGTAGTCTGAGCAACTATTTCCTCCCCCAGTTTGGGGAAGTTCTCAGCAATTATTTTTTCAAAAACACTTTCTATCCTTTTTTCTTTCTCTTCTTCCTCTGGTACCCCTATAATGCAGATATTATTCCTTTTGGATTGGTCACACAATTCTCTTAATATTGTTTCATTCCTGGAGATCCTTTTATCTCTCTCTGCATCAGCTTCTATGCGTTCCTATTCTCTGGTTTCTATTCCATCAATGGCCTCTTGCATCTTATCCATTCTGGTTATAAATCCTTCCAGAGTTTGTTTCACTTCTGTAATCTCCCTCCGGACATCTGTGATCTCCCTCCGAACATCTGTAATCTCCCTCCGGACTTCATCCCTTAGCTCTTGCATATTTCTCTGCAGCTCTGTCAGCATGTTTATGAGTTTTATTTTGAATTCTTTTTCAGGGAGACTGGTTAGGTCTGCCTCTGCAGATCCTTTCTCAGGTGTAACTATCTTGTTCTGGACCAGATTTTTTTGCCTTTTCATGGTGATTGCAGTGGCTGTAGGCAGGTTGCAGGTGTGTCAGCTGGGAGAAGAAAGTCTTTTCCTGCTTTCTGGATGCCTTGCCCTTCTCCACTGCCTGTGACGGCTACCTGCACTCCTGGAGCAGCCACCGGGTTAATCTCCTAAGCTGCTGTTGGCGGGGTGTCCGTCAGAGCAACGCGGAGCCCTGCGGGTAGTGGCAGGCACGCAGGGTGCACTCCTCCATGCTAGCGGTGACCCTGCCGGGCAGCTGTGTGGCAGCAGCAGTCTTTGGGTCTGGCCCGGGTGGCTGTACGTTGGGCTGGGATTCCGGTCAGTTCCTGGGAGCACGCCTGCTCCCTCTGGCTCCACTGCCGGCGTGCATGGGGCTTTTCCGCGCAGGCTTCTACCGAGCTCTGGCTTCACTACCGCTGGTGCACACGAGCTGCGCCCAGGCTGTTCGGTAGCGCCGCTGCGGGCTAGCCCTGCGGCGCACGGATCTGCTCTCAGTTCCTTCTAGAGCTTCTGCCCCCGGCACGTGCTCCCACTCTCCTGCTACTGGGCCCATGTGTCGGGGTCCGCACCAGTTGGAGGAATGACTGGCAGGCTGCCTAGTCCTGTGAGGGGCTTCAGAGCTGCACTGCCTCTGTTTAGGGTGCCTATGTTTCCCCGGTATTTCTAGCTGCTGGGGCAACTTCATCCAGCTATGGGGTCCCTGTCTCTTTAAGACTTGCACAAAGCACTGGCTTTTCTTTTGTCTCAGGGGTGCGGTTGCGGGGACCTGCCCACAGGTTTTGCTTTTCCGTTTCTCTAATATCCAGCACCCCATGCACCTTGTGTCTACGTTCTGGGTGCGGATTTCTAGAGCTGGTTGTTTAGCAGTCCTGGGCTTTCACTCCCTGCCCGTTCTGACTCCTTTCTTCCTGCTGGGTTTTGGGGTGGGGGAGCGTTCGGGTCCCGTCTGGCCGCGGCTTGTATCCTACCCCCTTCGTGTGATGCTGAGTTCTCACAGATGTAGATGTATCCTGGCTGTTGTACTGCATCCACTGGTGTCTCTTTTAGGAATAGTTGTATTTATTGTATTTTCATAAATATATATGTTTTGGGGAGGAGATTTCCTCTGAACTACTCATGCCGCCATCTTCCCGTGATCCTCCTAAAGGCTTCTTACCATCTGATTTCACAGAGCATGTGTTTCATGCCTCCCATTCCAGGCCAGGTAGTTTTCTACAACTGTAAAGCAAGACTTACGAGATGCCACATTGTTCCACCTGCATTCTGTGCCAGCATCTTACTGATGCTATTACAAAAGGGGCATTTGATTATGCAGTTTCTCCACAGTCAGATGGCCCTGAAGCAAGTGAAGAGTGGGTTTGCTGTAAAGGTGTCCTGGGCACTTGTTAAATCTTAGGGATATTAAATTTTCACTGCAATAAACTGAAGAAATATACATTGCTTCTGCAGAGACAAGACTTGATTTCATGTGGAAATAATAAAAAGAAAAAAAACTTCCCGGTGAGTGCATCCTATTTGTGTCAAGTATTTTTATGACTCAGCCTGTAGTCCATGAGCTAAGAGTCAGAAGTCTGGTTCGGCTGACACTTCCAAACTTAATAGTGCATGCCATAGCATCATTTACTGGAAACAGGAGGTATGTTGTGTTTTCTGAGTATTTCATCTTTCAGTATACTTTCTTAGAAGTTTTCTTGTTTGGAAACCATAAAAGAACACTAGAGAGAAAGTGGAATTATAGAAACGAGGCAGATATTTTGCCTTTTTTTTTCTCCCTAAAACATCAGCTGTGTTAGTTAGTGCAAATGGCCTGATAAATGCATTAGTTTTATGTAGAATAATCACTGAAAGATACTCATTTTTCTTTCTCTCTCACTAAGTAAACAATAAGAAAGATAGACAAAATACCAATTTGCAGAGACACCACATGATGAGCCTGCCCAGCCTAGCCTACCCTTGTGTCTCAGCTTGTCCCTGGGGGCCCTGGGAGACTAAGCACTCTCTCTAATAATGATGACTACTAACTCTTGTTTGAATAGTTACTATATGTTAGCTACCGTTCAAAGTGCTTTACACACATTATCTCATTTAATCCTGTGACAACTCTAGAAGGTAGGCATATCTATTTTCATAATAATGCTGCCCAAGAAGTAACCACAAAATCCCAGTGCATTCAACAATAAGCATATATTACTCAGAAGTCTGGGTCAGCTGGGTGGAAGGGGGTGTGCTTGGTGGTGGCAACTGGCTCTGCTGATGGCAGTGCATGCACTCACATGCCAGCTGATGTAGGCTGGCCTCAGCTGGGAGGACCAGGGAGCCTCTGGTCTACTCAAGGATGTCTCTTCTTGCAGCAGATTGGTGCCAGTATATTCTCCAGGTGTTGGCAGAGGGGCAAGAAAGCAAGCAGAAAGAAACACACAGGTCCTCATGAGGTTAGAACTGATTCACTGCCACTTCCATCTCATTCTGTGGGTGCAAGAAAGTCAAAAGGCTGAGCCTAGAATCAGAGTGGGCAGGAACTGCGAGGTTTCATGGCCAAGGGTGTGGATGCCAGGAGGGTGGGGAATGGGTCGTCAGAGCAGTCTATCACAGCAGGGGCTATTGTCATTTTATTCATTTTGTAAACAAGCATATGGAAACACAGAGATGCTAAGTCACGCACCTAACATCACCTCGCTAGTTTGCAGTGGAATCAGGAAATAAATTGAGCCATCTGACCCCGGGACCCAAGGCTGTATCCACTGTGTGCACTGCTTTCCTCCTACTTTGACCCTTCTGCTCTGATCGCCCTAGAAACCAGGTTCTTCACAGGGGATAAATGTCTTTCTTGGACAGATCGAACAGCCTTCATTAACTGTCAGCGTCTCCATCCACTCTGTAACACTATTGCAAGCTGCATCCTTGAAGCCCTTTCCCCTTTGATTCTGTAGGGGCTGTGCTGTCCTGCTTCTCTTTCTGCCCTTCCTCTGCCTGACCCTCTCCACGCACCATGCAATATGCTCCCTTCTCTTTCTCGGCATCCCCTTGTCCAAGCACACCCACCTCTTGGTTTCCATTACCACCTCTCTGTAGATGTCTCTCCTCTGACCCCTCTCTGGCCCTAAGGAAGCTCACTGTGGTTTCCAGCAACCTAACTCAGTGGTCTGTCCCTTGCAAATAACAGGCCCAGTGGAATTAGAGGCTCTTCTTACTGGCATCTTAATGTTCCCTGTCACCTAACAACTATTCCAGTGCTTCAAATCTCACCGTAAAAAACTTCCTCTTTCAAAAATAATACCACTAGAGAGTGTATTGTATCTGAGGTCTGTTGCCTCACCTCCTTCTCTGCTGGCATAACACTTGGATTTGTATGAAATTGCCACTAGATGACTGCTTTTGACCTACAAATGTGATCATTTCATATGGTTCAACTTAACAGTATTTGTTACCTTGTGCTGTGATTATTTATGTACCTGTTTTTCCCATAAGGCTCAGACATCTTTGAATGGGGAAATCATGCCTTCTTCTGCCCTAAACAAGTGGCTTCATATATGACACTGTGTCAGGATTGGACCAAGGAGGTATTTAACAACTGTTTGGTGAATGAAAAAATTAAGAATACTATCTGAAATCAGTCCCAGAACTGAAGACAGAGGGCTAGGAGGGAAACAGGAGAGACACAGGGACACCAGAGCAAAAGTGGAGTCAGTTGATGTCCCCAAACTGGCCATCCCTGCCTTGTGTCAGTCACATTCTTTAAAACACACTGAAGTTTCTTTCAGGTAATAAATGCAAGGAATTCTTATTATAAAATATGTGGAGCATTCAGGATGTGTAAAGGTTGAACTCTAACCCGCCCATAATCCCACCACCTTTGATAGTGACCAGTAATTTCAATATTGTTGAATTTCCTTTAAAGGCTCACTTATTTGTCTTTCACATAGTTAAAATCATCCTATATACCCAAGCTTTTGTTCTTTTTCTAAATTTTAGTATTATTACATTAGCATTTTCTAATGTAAGGGGAGATACATCCTAGATATCCTTCTTTTTTTAATGACAAAGTTTTTTGCATGTAAAGATTTCCCTGTATTTTGGATTATTTCCTAAGATACATTCCCCAAGGTAATTTCCAAATAGTGACTTTAACTGGGTCAAAGAGCATTAACACTGTTCAGAATCTTGCTACATATTAGCACAGCACTATACCAAAAAGTACACTTTCTTCCATTTCCATTAAAAATGGGTGAGTGCCTGCCTCATTACATAAAAATCAATTTTTACCATTCTTTTATAATTTGATTGGCAAAATTTAAACCTGCTGTTTTTAAGTTTGCCTTTAGTGGATTACTAGAGAGTTTAAACTTGTTTTCAGACATATGTTATGTATTTTTATTTTCTCATGAAAGTATTTGTTCATAACCTTTATTGAAATCTAAGTATTTTATAATCAGCCTATTTTAAGAATATTAGATTTTTTGCCTATTATGTATTTAAATTCAATTTACTTTTTATAAAATAACATCCACATATAGTTAAAAACATCAGGGTACTAAAAGCCTCTGACAAAAAACAGCCAGTCTGTTTTCCCAGGCTCTTCCTGGGCTCCAGTCTCCAGTGTCAGAAACAACCTTTTTCAGTTTTTTTAGGTGTTTTTTCTATAATTACTTCCATTTAAAAAAATATTACTTATACCTGCCCATTTTTTGACTTGAGTTTGACAGGATCTGCAGGGATGTCTGATTATGGAAGGCAAGGATTTCACTCTCCCTTGTATACAAACCCCTCACATCTCTCTCCTCTATCTCCTTAGTGTGATTAAAGGTTTGGTCACATCAGAAACCATTGTTTCTAAAAGTAATTGTGGACTCTTGTACTGGATCCTGGAACAGGAAAAACAAAAAGGCATTAATGGAAAAACTAGTAAACTTCAAATGAAGGCTCTAGTTTAACACAGTACTGACAAAATTCCATGGTATGGAAAGTATAAATGTGATAGAAACAGGGTGACAGCATACAGGAATTATCTGTTCTGTATTTACAGTTTTTCTGTAAACCTAGTATTATTCCAAAGTAAAATGTTTATTACATTAAAACAACAGTGAGGTACCGTGATGTACCTCTTAGAATGGCCAAAATCTGGAACACTGAGAACACCAAATGCTGGTGAGATGTGGAGCAACAGGAAGTCTCATTAAATACTGGTGGGAAAGCAAAATGGTTCAGCCACTTTGGAAGAAGACAGTTTTGCGGTGTCTTAAAAAATGAAACATACTCTTACCTACTATGTGATCTAGCAACCATGCTCTTTGGTATTTACCCAAAGGAGCTGAAAACCCATGTCCACACAAAAACCTGCACATGAGTGTTAATAGCATCTTTATTCATAATTGCCAAAATTATGTAAAGCACCCAAGATGTCTTTCAGCAGGTGAGTGGAAAAACAGTGGTATTTCCAAACAATGGAATATTAGTGAGCACTAAAAAGGAAATGAGCTACTGAGCCATGAAGAGACATGGAGGAAACTTCAATGCATATGACCAGGTGAAAGAAACCAACCTGAAAAGGCTACATACTGTATGATTCCAACTACATGTCATTCTGGAAAAGGCAAAACTGGAAATAATGAAATATTGGTCATTGCCAGGGGTGAGGACTGGGATGTGGGAAGATGAATAGGCAGAGCAGAGAATTTTTAAGGCAGTGAAAATACACCGTATGATGTTATAATGATGGCTATAGGTCATTATGCTTTTCTCCAAACTCACAGAATACACAACACCAAGAGTGAACCTTAAAGTAAATTTTGGACCTTGAGTTACAATTATGTGTCAATGTAGGTTCATCATGGTTAAAAAATGTACCATTCTGGTGAATGATGTTGACAACAGCAGAGGTTATACATGTGTACAGACAGTGGATATATGGGCAATCTCTGTATCTTCCTCTCAATTTTATTGTAAACCTAAAACTTCTCTTAAAAACTTTAGTCTTTAATGTAAAGTTTCAAAGGGAAAGTCAGTGTTTACATTATTATATACATAAATTTGTTGTTGAGCCAAATAGTATGCCATGATTATGTTTCCTTTGGAATATACTTTAATTTTTTTCTGGAGTTAATACTTTTCCTTATTTCAAATTCACTTATGTAATTATTTTCCAGATCCTCTGTTTTCCAAATCACCCAGTAAATCTGTTTAACAAATATGAGAAATGTCTATCAATATTACTATCCAAGTGCTTAAATACATCTGATAATCTGGAAGTTAAATATGTTTTCCCTGGGTATCTCTTCCTTGAATCCTAGATCCTAATGATCTAATTTGGTTTGATTGATCTAGAACTTTCATTTTTCTCTTCCCTGTGTTGGATTTTCTGTTTCCTAGATTCCTGTTTTATTTATTCTTAGTTTACTCCTTCATATTTTATACAAAACATTTTCCAGTATCTTTCTAAGAAAGAGTACATGAAAGATAAATACTTGAGTTACGTCTAACAATGTCTTTATTCTACCCTTATACTTTTTTGCAATATGAATGGAATTATTTCCATTCCATTTGAATGGAAATAATTTTTCCTCAGGATTTAGAAAGCATTGTTTCATAGTCTTCTAATTTCCAGTGTGATTGTTAAATAGTCTGGTATAATTCTGTTTGCATATTCTGTTTATGGACCTATTTTTCTTCTCTTCAAGTTTTTTAAGTCTTCTCTTTATCCCCAAAGTAAAGAAATTTTACCATATGACCATTTCTTTTTCATTCATTCATTCTTCTGGGCATTTTGATCTTTCAAGCTAGAAACATGTCCTTCAGTTCTGGAAGGTTTTCTAATAATTTTTTCTATATCTCTGATCTTTCTGGAATTCTTTTCTCTCCTCTCTTATACCTTTTGTGGGTTTATTTCTCACTTTCTGAAATATTTTCTCAATTTTATATTCAAACTCTTTATTGCTTTTTAAAAACATGACTATTTTTTTTTCTGTCAGTTTGTTCTGGTAGGTTTTTTGTATTTAATAACTGCTGATCCTAAATTGTCCTTTCTTATTTAAGAATGAAGTATTTAAAAACCTAATTAGGAGAGACACTATTCCAAGTGACTTTTAAATACAATAATTTGGCTATACATCTCCAGTGGGATATAGTTTAAAGACAAAACTGATACAGAATATGTTACACTGTTTTCAGCAATCATATTATTTGTAGAAACTGATATATTGTTATTCTAAGATTGTGGTGTATGTATTATGGGGGAAAACAAATGAGCAGTTTTGTGCAATTCTAATTATATCATCCTTAGTGCTATTGAAATCAGGATTCTCAGCATGGCAGAAAGGACAAGACAGAAGAGATTAAGTAAAAGCTCTGTCCTGAGTTTGAACTGAAAGTATCACTTTAAATTCATTATGGACTTTATTGTTTTATTGTTTTAATCCTAGCTCTGTCTATTGAAAAGCTCCAGAAATAATGACCAACCCAATAGTGATGAGAATCCCCAACAGCCAGATTGTAATACCATTTCTCATTAAAAGCAGCCACAGTTACTTGAAAATTATGAATGGCTAATGGTATCATGTGAAAAAGACTGAAGAGTCTACTTTAGAAGGCCTTTATAGCCAAAGATGGGACAAACTGAACCTCAAAAGGAAAATAGCTGCAATGGATTAAAAGAATCAAATGCTTTTAAAATCATATGCTCATAAGCATATGAAAGAAATCTAATTGATCAACATTAGGGAATGCTGGGGAATCCACTTGTTATTTTGAAAAGTGGTAAATAAAAAGAAGGCATCAAAATGTTAATAGAGGAAATTTCTCTTTGTAGAAGTATTTTACCTAATTAATAAAGATAGAATTACAAGATAGCAATATTGTAAAAGTAATAAATTTAGGTGTTGAACATCAGTGACTTGCTCACATCATTCAAAAACGTCACGATGAAATATGAGTCTGCAAGACCCCAACACCATCTATGAAATAGGCTTGCTGTAAACACAAGCCTGAATCTGACCAGCTTTCAGTTTTGACTTTCAATTTAAAGGGAACACAGAGGACAGGAATACATTAAATTTAGCATGACCAATTATTCCCGGTTTACTGCTGAAAATCCTGCCTCCCAGGAAACCCTCAGTCCTGAGCAAACAGAGAGGGCTGCCATTCTACCAAGAAAAGCCATCAGTGAGATCCAGAATATGGGAAACTACCAGTGGAGTGGGTGAAACGACCTTGACTTTGATCCATTCCTTCCAAGCTTCACTTCTGGTAGTTGTGTCTGGGCCTTTCTAGAGCTCTATGACAGACAGCCTGCTGCCTGGGGCTGTTCTCCTGCTCAGGCATTCTTCACATAGTCTTTTATTTTATAGCTACTCCTCCATCTACTTTTTCTTCTAAATTGTTTAAATTGTGGTAAAATACACATAACATAATACAGACCATTTAATCATTTTTAAGTGTACAGTTTACTGACATTAGGTACTTAACACATCATTGTGCAGCCATCACCATCATTCATCTCCAGAACTTTGCCAACATCCCAAACTGAAACTCTGTATCCATTAAACAAGAGTTCCTCTGGTCCTCCACCCCTTGCCCCTGACATGCTTTATGTCTCTATGATTTATGTCTCTCTCAATGTGTTTTAATATGATTCCCTCATATAAGTGGAATCATCAGTATTTATCTTTTTGTGACTGGGTCATTTCTCTTAGCATAATGTCTTCAAGGTTCATCCATGTGGTAGCATATCAGAATTTCATTCCTTTTTAAGGCAGAATGGCATTCTATTGCATGTATACACCACATTTTGTTTATCCATTCATCTGTGGGTGGACATTTGGGTTGTTTCCACCTTTTGGTGGTTGGGAATAATGCTGCAATGAGCCTGGTGGACAAATATCTGGGTGAGTCTCTGCTCTCATTTCTTTTGGGTATATGTCCAGAAGTGGAATTTCTGGAGTCTTTCACTTTTTTGCCCATCTGTTGGGTGAGAAATTATACCTCAACATTGTTTTGTGTTTTAGTTTCAAAGATTTTAAACTTTTGTAATTGTGTTCATTATGGCAAAATATACATAACATAAAATTTATAATTTTAACCATTTTTAAATGAATAATTCTATGATATTAAGTACATTCACATTATTGTGCTTCCACCTACTTTTTTGTTCTTTGAAATTATGTTGAAATTTCTCATCTGTCATCATTTCCTCTCCTGTCCTCAGGGTTTATAGACATACACATGTGCCTCTTAAATATTACTGAGAAGAGGATTTCCAAAACGACAGGAAATAAATGCATGTGGCCAAACCATTATATTTAACCTGGTGATTCTGTTATGCATTTTGCAAATGTTTTCTTCATTTTGTGGTTTCAGCATATGGAAATTCTTAACTCTATGTATTTACATGTACTTTTCTTTTGTTTTTTTTCTTCCATATCATACTATCTTAATAATGTTTACCACCTAGGGTTGTAATAAATATTCATTTCTATTTTATTTTTGTCTTTTGTATTCACTAACATATCACAATATTTTAAGTCTGAGGTGTATCTTGAAATTCAGTGGATAACAGGACCTGAAATTATTTTTGCTAATGAGATAATCAGTTGTTTCAGAGCATTTTATGAATCATTTCTTTTTCTAACTGCCAGCTGTGTGATCTTAACCAAATCATATAACCTCTCTGAGTCAGAGTTTCCTCATAACAGGTTTTACCTCACAGGCCCCTTTGTGGAGTTATAGTGAGTTTCTACTGTGTCACTATTTATACAGTGACTGGTGACTAATAATCCATCAATAAATGTCACCACATCATTATGTTTTTATTCATGTCTCAACTATCATTAAGCGTAGATAAAATAAGGTGTGAGAATGGAGCATTTCCTTTTTTTTTTTTTTTTTTGGCATTTTAACTTACATCTTAAACCTGGGAAAAATGGGTATCAGTTACCCCCTCATTCAAAGTATCTTGCAAGGTTTGCAAAAGGAAGATACAAAACTAACTCTGTCATCATTAGCCTCTATCACAAGCTAGAGAAGAACCAACCAAGGACTCACCAAGAGGTAGAGAGGGAGTCAGTGGGCTGGAGAATCCCCGCCCATGGAAGAGAAGGTGAGAGCTCTGCAAAGTGTCCAAAGGTAAGAGGTTCTCTAACTGCTGAGACATCACCGGGAAGGGAGAGAGCCTTCCTAACTTCTGATGAATGGGAATGTGTCCCCTGTGGCACAGGTGGGGACTCTGAATTATCCTGTAAGTCAGCATCTGAGGATAGAGTCAAAAGTGGCCCACGGGGGAGAGAGACACTGTGTTTAACAAGGAAGTGCAGTTGGAGGTGTCCACCTGGGTGTCTGCAGTCCTGGAGGAGCCGAATACGTTGTCAGTGGGGAAGATGGGCAGGAGGTCAAGGTAGAGAGAAATAATGAAGGAACCCGCACAGTTCCTTTCCTTAGGTCCATCTCAGCATCTGATGCAGACCAGAACTAAGGAACAAGGGAGGTTTGAGATTGGAATAAATGACTGAAATTTTGGTATTTGGTATTGAAGTTTGGGACTTTTGAATATATAGAAAAGTTCTGCAATTTGCCTGATAATTCATCCAATGCCATAGAAAGGAGATCAGAGAGAGCCAGTTTATCAGGGGCAATGAAAAAAGTACAGTGGTTTTCTATTTACTCCCTACCAAGTCCTGCTCGGTTATACATATTAGTATTATTGCTTCCATGTGGGTTTTCATTTAGGTCCTATTACCTGTCTTTATATCCATGTGCCAGGAGTAGACTGATATCCATTACAACTTTAAGCAATGTTTTAATATTTGGTATATTAAACGAATAGCTTCCACTTGGTCAGGGACTACTATGTATCAAATATTATCTTTGGTAACCTTCACAGCAAAAATGCAAGGTTACTATTTTCCCTGTTTTAAGGCTGAAGTTAAAGGAATTTGCTTAAGAGCACAAAACCATTATGTGGCTCTCAGATTCCAAACCTTTACCCTTGACATTGGAGACAAGCCCCTCATTCTTCTTTTTGTAAAACTTCATTGGTATTCTTGCCTGTTCCTCTGCCTGTGAACCTAGGATCATTCTGCCAATGTATTTTTGTACTATAGTTACTCAATTAGTGCTTATTAATTGGTGAACTGATTGATGATTTCCTTAATTGGCCACACCATTCACATCCATCCCTGCTCAGAATCACCAGGACAACTTGGATATATTCCAGTGTATTGAGGAATTAAATCTGCTGAGGACCTTGGCAACCATACCACCACAAGACTTGGATTCAACTCTGCATTTAAATAGAAATAAAACAAGCACACGCCAACCCTCTGGGTAGCTAGTAGCATAATCTGTTTATTTATGACTAGGCACCCATGAGAAATGAAAGTGATAGGCAGCAGCTTCAGTGATGAACTACAGAACAGCCGCATTGAGCTCACCCCACCTAGATAAAGCATCCCTCCAGCCTCTGGAAAAATTAGTGCACCTTAATTTGAATTAGTGGATAATTTCAGATCAGCTCTGTTACATAGCTAGCTGTGGCCCCTCTCCTTCCCCTCACCCTGCCTGGCTCTGGTTCAGCAACACACTTTGATACTGGTCCTGAAAACTAAATATTAAAGCTAAATATTCTGGATGCTCAATATTGAAGTAGAAATCAGTGGACCTGGGTTGTGTCCTTATCCTCCCAACAGACAGTTAACCTTGTCCTTTTGATTTCTGCTTTTTTTCAATTTTATCATGTTAGTTCATGGAGGAAGTTGGTGCCTCCTCACAGGGTTGTTTCATGATAATGGAGGACCCTAAAATTCAGGAAGACTTTACAATCCAAAGAAAATTATTCTTTAGTGGTAGTATTTTAGGCACCACAAAGCCACAATTGACAAGGAAAGGCCCTGAATGCCCCCCAAAATCATGCCACATCTACAAGTAAATAATGGCACCATTGCTTAGCCATTAACTGGTTATGGGTCCTTGACCATGAAGCTCCCTTCTTTTGTACCTCTGTTTCTTCCTTTCTGGTGATACTTTTTTGGACTCACCATATTGATGCGGATGCATACTTCAATGTGTTAAGGAAGTAAATCTCCCACTAAGGGGAGCCAAGTGCAGTAGGCCAAACCAGAACCTCTCTCTTTTCATAGCAGTTGCATACATGGGGACCTGAGGTCCTGCAGCAGAGCCCTGCTGGGTGCCAAGTGGGTCCCACATGGTATGGTAAGCAAAGTTTTCTCTCTCCCAGTGTTGCTGCCCCTTATTACTGTGATGACTTCTCTTATGACATGTTCAGAAAAACATTCAGGCAGCCTAGTATTGTGATAGAAAACAGCTAACTAGATTTTTGAGTTCAGAACAAGACTTCAGACAACCCTCAGCATCGTAGTGAACTTGTTTTCTGGCACAGTAAGGATAAATTGCCAGAGAACCTGTCACTTCACTTGTTCTGTGAAGTAAAAGCAAAGGCAGAGAGCATTTTTTTCATTCCAGAGTAAGTAGAAAAAAAAATACAGTAGCTATTTTTACTTCTTTCTGGAACACTCAAATTGACCTAAAACCATCAGTTATCCAGGTATATTGATCTTGGAAAGGAAAAAGAACCATAGATGTTCAGAAAAGGAAGTACCTAGTTACAAAGTGGAGTTAGGGAAGATTTCACAGAGGGGACATTTTACATGGTCAGACCTCCAGAAATTTTGAAGAAATTGTCTACAAGCAAGTCACACTGTGGCTGTGAAATACATACAATTTACATTCCAGGAGAATTGGGGTTGGGGATTCCTTGTCATCAAGAAACCCCTTGTTAGAAATGGGCCCTGTAGTGGAAAGGACCATTTACCCAGAGTTAGAGGACCAGGACCCATATCCCAGTTTTATTAGTTACTTCCTTTCTGACCTGGACAAAGAACTAATACCTCAAACCTCAGTTTCTTCATCTATGCAGTGGGGATGATAATCAAGTGTTGTTTGAACACTAAATAAGATGACATGTGAAAACAGACAGAACAGAACAAAATGTTGGTTCTTGGTGGCTGGGTCAACAGACAACCTCAGAAGCAATTTGTGGCAAACAGAATGTATACTTGTTCACAGGAAAAATATTTCAAACAAACAGAAAAGCATAAATAATAGTGTAATAAATCCTGAATTATCTACTTATATCCCTACCTGTGCCCATATGCCCCCACGGATTATTTTGAAGCAAATTTCCAACATGACATCATGAAATTAGTAAGTACACTTTTTTTTCTTCAAGAAAATTTTTTTTTTTTTAGAAGGGAATAATATATTCCAGGGCTTGCCCTTGGTGTAGATTTTAAGTCTGACATGTGGCAGTCCTCAAGAGTCTTTATTTCTTCCTTGTTATCAGGTACTCAAAACATGGAATGAGCAGAAAGTTAGTAGATTATTACCTATGTCACCTACACACAGAGGACTATTGGCGATGCTCTTTGTTCATTCTATAATTTCTAGTAATTTTCATTCTGGTATTATTCTTCCATAGGAAGCATTTCTCCAAGAAACCTCAATAGAGTCCATTGTCTTCTTCTCATACTTAGAAGAATATTAAAATTTTCTATGTGGTTGGTTTCTGTCTCTCTAATTACTAACAGTGAAACTCTTATAAAAATAGAAAATTTATTTGCATGCATGGGTATTTCACAAATCACAGGGTGCAGAATATATCCAGATACTCTGTCCTGTTTCCCAGAGAGAGAGTGTATTAGTTTCCTCTTGCCGCCGTAACAAATTACCACAAACTCAGTGGCTGGAAAAAACACAGATTTATTAATTTACAGTTCTGGAGGTCAGAAGTGTAAAATGTGTTGACAGGACTGCTTTCCTCCTGGAGGCTCTAGGGGAGAACCTGTTTCCTTGCCCTTTCTAGAGACTGCTCACATTGCTTGGTTTGTGGCCCCTACTCCATCATCAAAGCTGGCAACATAGCATCTCTGTCTTTCTGTCTGTCCGACTGTTTCTGTGCTTACATTATCATGTTGCCTTCTGTCTTTGACCCTCTTGGAAAGACCCCAAGGATTACACTGGGCTCACTCAAATAATCCAAAATCTCCCATCTCAGAATCCTTAATTCAATCACATCTGCAAAACCTCTTTTGTTATAAGGTAACATTTCCACAGGTTCTGGAGATTAGGACATGGACATCTTTGGGAGACCATTATTCAGCCTAGCGTACCCAGTTAATCTGGGCGTGGAGGAAGAGGAAGGAGGAAGGAGCAGCCAGGCAAGAAAAATAGAGGGAGGCAGTGGTAAAGAGCTGCCGTGGGTTCCCAGCAGGACAGTTCCAGCAAGCAGCTGCATCACTACACATTTGACTTGTAGGAAGGTGTTCTTGAACAGCTGGCATCTTGATGGGCAGAACCTTCTATCTACAGCCTGCTGAGGGCCCTGGAAGAGTGGTAAAAAATGTCACAGAGAAACAGGAATAAGAACTATTTTGCTGTTTTTTGCCTATAGGTACTTGTGTGATTAATATTTATAAACAGAGCTTAATACCATGAATCATTCTCATAATGTTGGTTTATTCTGAGTGCATATGTTTAGACCCTAAAAATCCTAAAAATAAAATAATAATACTGTCCAATGTGATAAGAGGATTTTAATAAGAAATACATATTTGGTCTACATCCCATTTCTAGCAGTTTCTAAAACACTTGGAATTTCCTTAAATGGTGAGAGAGATAAAGATGTCTTTTGTTATGTTAATGATGACTATTGGAAAGCCTCCAGGTCACCCACTGATGGGGGCTGGTTGCTGGGGGAAACAAGTCTGTGATTGGAAGGTTGTAACTTTCAGTGTCACCCCCAAGCTCTAGGGAGGGGAGGGGCTGGAGATTGAAGTGATTGCCAGTGGCCAGTGATTTAATCAACCTTGCATATGTAATGAAGCCTCTATGAAAACCCAAAAGGACGGGGCTCAGAGTGTTGAACATATGGATATTTGGGGCGAGTGGTAAACTTGGAGATGGGCTGAAGCTCTGTGCCCTTTCCTCACACCTTGCCCAATGCATTTCTTCCATCTGGCTATTTCTGAGTTATGTCATTTTAATATAAACTGATAATGCAGTAAGTAAAATGTTACCCTGAGTTCAGTGAGCTGCTCTAGCAAATTAACTGAACCTAAGGAGGGAGTTATTGGAACCTCTGATTTATATCTGGTAGGTCAGAAGCACAGGTGACCACCAGGACTTGCAACTGGCATGTGAAGTTGGGGGAAGGGGGCAGTTTTGTGGGACTAAGCCCTTAACCTATGCAATCTGATGCTATTTTCAGGTAGATAGTGTCTGAATTGAATTGAACTGTAGGACACTGGCCGGTGCTGGAGAATTATTTGTCAGTGTGGGGAAACCTCTTCCTCTGACACACACACACTGCCACATACACATGTTGGAATTGCTAGGTATCAGATTGTACCAGGTAAGACAAATCCTAGATACTACATATGGTGCTTACAGTATATATCAAATAACACTGCTGTGGGGGCAGGGTTGGAAGAGAGGTCCCCCGAAACAGAACAAATGAAAAGGAGAGGACTCCACACCAGCCAGCAGTACCCCCATGCTTAGTCTGGCTGCTAACATTTGCTTGAGTTGACCTGGTCTAAAAATGACAAAGGAGGGCAGATGCTGGCACATCTTAGAACAGTCCATTAAGTGTGCTCATGGTCCTGTGACAGGTTGAGTTCATTTTGCTTGGTCCTTGTCCCTGCTACAACAAAGAATTGAAAGGCAGAGACACAGTAACAAAGCAGTGTGAAAGTTTTATTTGAAAGTACTCCAAGGGAGGAGAGGGCCACAGTCCAGGTAGACAAAGTCCTCAATCTGTTAGGCAGGAGGCTTATATATTGCATTCTAGTTAGGAGGTGTCTCTTTGACTGACAAGGTGGAGTTATTTGATTTACAGGTCTTCTACATATATAGTCATTACTCTTAGTGAGCATGTTCTTTCCCCATGTTGAAGTGTGATTTGGGCAGTTTTTAGTTCTGTTCATTTGTGCCCCCATTGGGATCTGGTTGGGGAGGTAGTTATTTTCCTGCAAAGCTCATACTTGCTGGCCATTTAGGGCACACTACGGTAATCTTTGGGGCCACTCTGCTGTTATCCAGGAATAGACAGGAGGCCAGCTTCTAGGCCTTGTCCCCAAGGTGCCAGGAGGGCCAGCCATTGCTGGTCCATGTGTTGAAATGTCCAAGGCCACATCCACTGAATGGAGTCTCCAGGTTGCTGTGGGACTTGATCACACAATGCACTCATGCTGGACTCTGCTTCAAAGGTCAAAGGCAGGACCCCCAACAGGCTACAGTCCACACTGTCCTCTGTCCTGAGGCAGGCTTTCCATCTAGCCTATGTACCTGGGCCAGCTCATCTGCTTCATTATTTCCTAGGGATGCCAGGGGCAAATGGCCTGTGCTCCTTCCCAGAGTTGTGACTGGAATCCAATAGTTTGACAAGTTTGTTCAAGAGGTCCCAGCCATACCCACCTTTGGTCACATGGACATCCAGCTCAAGGGCCTGCATGGCCTTGACTGCTTGCTTTGCAGTAAAAAGGCAAATGTATGTGTTTCATCCCAGCCCCACCTGACATATCAAATGGTAGAAGGCTTCAAAATTGTGCAGGATAAACATTCTCCATTAGCCTAAAAGACCCAAAATCTCTTGCAATAATGCCACAATTTGTCTGTAAGAGAATCCAAAGTAAGCATAACATAATACACAGCATTAGACACCCTATTCCCAACAGGATTCAGGCTTGTTTCATTCTGATAGCCTTACTCCCATATCACTCTATCCCAGCGGGGGGTTCTGGGAAACTGCTCAGGGTTGCCATAAATCAGTGAGCATCCAGCTCCAGTGTCCATCAGAGCCAGGACACATTGTACATTCACTGGGGACCAATGACTTGATACTTCAATATGTGGCCCCCAGTGCCCCCCAAGGTGGGTGCCTTGACCCTCCCCTCAGTCAAACCACATCATGCATTCATCTTCCTGTGAGGGTCCAGGTGGGGTTGGCTTACTTTCCAGCAGAAAGTCCTGCAGACACATGGGCCAGACCTGTGGCTTTGTCTTCGGCTTCCATTTATTGGTCCTCACCTTAGCCAACTGCCAAAACCACTACTCTGGCTTCAGTTGTTGCCACAGCTCCAGTAAGATTTTACTTGACTTCCCATCCAATTTCTCTTTATCTGCTCCTGCCTCTATCAGATCAACCCACATCTGGGTCCTTGTGACCTTCATCGGGCCCATTAAACTCTTCCTCTCAGTAGCAGACTGCACTCCCTTCCATGCCTGTGTCGCTTCCACCTCTCCCAATCTGCTGCAGTACAGGTAACCTCATTAATGGGTTGCTGTAAGTGCAATTCTTGTACAGGCAAGAATTTCCACTAGGGGCCCAAAGAGGGCTGGAGGAGCTGTCTGCAGCATGGTACCCCTCACCCCTGAGGTAAACAGCTCCATGATTTCCTGGGTTATAAATTGCATTTATCATACCCAACTTCCATAACATCTGTTGGAGCTCGGTATATGTCTGCCATCTAGCTGGGGAAGATAGTAAATCATCTAGATTGGGCTGGACAGTGCAAAGTGTGGCCATCACCCAGTCAGGGAGGCAGTGGTTTCCTGGGGTTTGGTATGCATTTTGTAACTGCTGCTGCAGGATAGAATGAGCCATCAGGAAAGCCAGCTTTCTCATTTCTAACTTGGACAGAATAATTCCATCCATCCCTACATTCCGAAAGCACAGGAGCCAGGCTGACATGGACTCTGAGGGTTTCTGTTGAAACCAGGAGCCCAAATCCACCAACTCTTCTTGAGTGTAGGGGTGGAGCATGGAGTGTTCCATGACCTGGGGAGGGGGCTGCACCTCTCCCTGAGGAACCCGCAGTTGCTGTGTCCTTGTTTCTTAACTACAACCAGGCAGGATTTCAATAGAGAAGGGGTTGGTGCTTCTGGCACCACCTCCACCCCCTTGTCCTCATCTGATGCACCTTCCACCATTTCTGGAGCTGACATCACCACTACATCCTTTACCTCCCCCACAGCACCTTGCAGCCTGCATTCTCATGCTGCTGCTTCTTGGGCTACCACTACATCTTTACCATCTCCACAGCTCCTCGAAATGATGGCATCTCAGTCATCAACACATTTTTTACCTCCTCTACGAAGCCTTGTAGCTTGCATTCTTGTGCTGCCTCTTCTTGTGCTTCTTGCAGGAGTATGTCCCTCTCCTTTAAGGCCTTTCTTAATACTGTGAGAAATAGCCAACCCATAGTTCCTGTTGCCTCGCAAACAATCTGTTTCTTTAAGGATTCCCTATTTTATAGATCCTCTTCTCTACGGCCTCAGGCATCACCTCCACCTCTCCACAGTCCTGGGGAGGGGCCCACTCCTCTAGAAGGCAAGCCACCTCAGACCATATACTCACTGGGGGATACTGGGTGTCTCCCCACCCACAGGGGCAGCCTGCTGAAGTATCCCTCCCATGAGAACAGCTTTTCCATTTCTTGGTCTTCAGCGAAGCCTGCCAACTGCTGTGCCAAATGTCTCCCCTGAGGGTTTCAGCCCCAGGCAAGTTCATTCTGGATTCGGTGAGAGCGAAAAATGGCAATGGAACATCAGTGGTAGAAAGGGGCCCATACCAAGCTTTATTCTCACAGCGGGAGGTCCAGCTCTAGAATCCCATCCACGTCCATCTCTGCCTCTGGCTCAGCCTCTGCGCCAGGCTCTGCCCTCACTCCCAGCCTTTGCTCTCCTCTCTCCTGCTCTCTTGCTCTCTTCTCTAGATTCTGCTCTTAGCGTGGCAGTGGGGGTTGGGGGGAGGGGAAGAATGTTTTATAGTAATGGCTTATTGCCAGTGGGTATACCAGTATGTGCCTGTGCAGTAGGCTAAGTATTACATCATTGCATGTACACAATGGTTGAGATTAGGATCAGGTGACAAGTCTGGCCATAGAACTTTCATTTTCCCTACAGTCTTCCTGTGCACTAGGTGAAAACTCAATCTGGATTGGGGAGGGTTCTTGACTCTGACTGAGAAAGAATTCTTGAACAGGTCAGGAAGAAATACATTAAAGTTAGAGTAGTAGTTAATGGCAGAGCTGTGCAGGCAGTAGAGAGCAAGGGAGAGCAGAGGGAGGAATGGGAAGCTTATTGAACTCTTGCTCAGCATAGGGCAAATCCCTTGCAAACTTCTGAAGCCAGGGTCACCTGGCATCCAGTATCGGCTTGAATCTGCATAGCGTGGGAACTAAGCCCCCACTCCAGGATTTGGGGGAGCCATAGAGCACTGGATGGAGTGAGATTTTGTGCTGAAAACCTCCCAAAGACAAAGAAAGGAGATTTGGGGGCAGGCTATTAAAGAACATGATCAACAGCTGTACTCCTGTCTGGGTCACCCAGAGGATGGGCACTTGCAAGCCCAAATCAGAACTTTCAGTAGAGTCCTTCCCTGCTTGTCTGAAGTAGTACAGAAAAAGTGAAGACGTGTGCTTAAGTCTAGAAAGCTGAATGAAATAGCAAAATGACAAAGACATTTACCACAGGAGGTGGGGGTTGGAGAGTTCTTGTCTTTATTATGGAAAAGAGTTCAGAGAGAAGGGCAATCAGCTTAGGCAACAAGAATGTTTATTTGCTACAAGACAGTATACATTCAGACGGGGAGTGCAGGCAGCCTCAGGGAATAGGCACTCTTCAAGGCTTAGGATTCTCTTTTAAGGCTTTTAAAAATAGGGCAAAGGGCTGGGGAGTACATAGGCTTGACATGGGTCTCATGATGTCTGTCTCTAATGAGAGATATTATATCACCACCCATAGTTTGTCCTCTAGATATTTGGTAAGATAAACTTAGTGGCAAGGAATTTCTTGATCCTGTTATTCTCCAAGATAGTAGTTACCTTCAAGCAGTGAGGAATATCACTTAGGACTACTTTACCTGCCTACAGATAGGGTCGGTTATTGGCTGATTACCATAAAGTATGTTAGGAATCTTACCTCCTAAGTCTCTGGTTTTTAAAATGGAATCTTAGCCTTAAGATGGAGTTCTTCCTATTCTTACTATACTATTTATATCTTTGCATTTTCTTCCTTGGCAGGAAAAATTAACCGTGCTGCTTGTCTCATGTCCCTGCCCTACCTCAATATGATCTCCTTTGATAACCTAATGAATAAAATGGAAAAGTAGTGGGTGAAACAAAGGGATCTGTAATTTATTGAAACTTTGTCCCCAATGGCAAATCGTTTGACTTTAGCTCAGAAGGATGTTTTTTTGTAACAGTAAGAACCTGCCCATAGATTGAGAGAAAGAAATAGAGGGCTTGCTGATTAAATTTGTGTATCACAAAAGCTACAAAGAGACATGAACACATTAAAGGCAGAGTCAGGATCCAAAATTGTTTACATTTGTATCTAACAAGGTGAATTTAATGAAGGGCCATCAAAGTCTTATTTGTGGGTTCAGAAAAAACGACTAAAGAAATCCACATATGGAGAGTCAGACATGGGTGGACACATCTATAAAAAGATGCTAAGGTTTTAGAATTCAGAGAAATCAATATTAGCTCACAGTGTGACGTGACTGCAATAGAATTTAATGCAATTCCAAGTGGTATTCATGATATATCATCCAGAGAGACGTACTAGTCAGACCAATTTGGCCTCTTAGAAGCCACAACTCAGGGATATTGATAAATGGAAATAAAATAGTTTAACCAAGAGAGAGGCTGAAAAACCATATCCACGATATGGAAGACCTGGGTTATGTTTAATTCATTCAACAAAGATTTGCTCTGTTATTAATTTGTATCAGGCACTATCACAGTCCTTGACCTACAGGGGAAAAAAATCCTTTTTCTTAAGAGGATGAGATTCCAGAAAGGAGTAATAGCTAACAACTGCTGTCCAGAAGAGATATAAAATGCATTATGAATGGCCCAAAGGAGCAGAAGTTGTAATGATTAGGAGCTTTAAGGAAACCTACTTTTCTTCAAAATTTAAAAATTTAAAAAGAAACAAAATTTCTTAGTAGTCAGCTTTCTAAGAAGGATGCATTGTCTTGATATTAGTAAGTTCTCTGTCTAGAATTATTAAGACAAAAAAGAAATTATGTATTCAATTTTTCTTTAAAGGCATTTTACGTGCATGTTCTGGAAAAAATGAAAAAGAAAGAAAGAAAAGGGAAGAATTCCCTGCAATCCAATAACTTGGTATAGCTACTTTCTCTACATATCTCTGTGTTTCCTTACATGCACACACCCACACACCACTAATCCTCTCTACCTATTAGATGGTTAAGATCTTATTGTCATACAGCTTTATGTCCCTTTTTACCTGGTGAACAGAATTTTAACGGTGGGCATATGGACACCTCAATGTCTTCCATCACAGAAGGTAGTCAGGTATGAGGACCAGGTGAGATACCTTAGAAGCCAGGCATTCAGTTGCAAATCAAGACCATATGCCTCCACATTCCCTGACATCATCTGCTGAAACCAGATACCATTGGGACAAAGAAGAGCTAGGCATCAATCCTAACTTTGAGTTTATCTGAAATTAAGTAGATACAAGGAGCATAGGGAAAGTAAAGAAAGATATGTTCCTAAAATCACAAGAGTAGTTACATCTGGGGAAGAGGAAAATTTAGTCAGGAAGGGTGCAGAGTCTTCAAATGCATTGGTATATTTTACATCGTAAGTCAGATAGATGGTAAGAATTAATTGTCTGTTGTTGTTCTTTATACCTCTCTGTGCACTTGGAATATTCCATACTATATTTTTAAAAAGACATTTGTTACTCTACTGGGCTGAATAGATAAGCTGTGTAGGACCATGACATCTTGGACTCAAGAGATAGACATAAGAGCTATGGAGAGATTTCTTTTTGTGCTTTTTAAAAATTATTTTTTCATGTAAAAAGGAAACAACACTTTAAAACAAAACCAAACAAAAGTAATGTAGCAAGAGAGCAATGGTGGGGCCATCCTTAAATGTCAGAATGGTTTGACTGGAGTCAAGGAGTGGACTTTGGAGTTGCCTGTGTCCCCCGCTGTAGGACGTGCAGTGGTCACTGTCACCCTAGCACTCTGCTTCGCAGTTGGTGGTAGATGAGGTCTCAAAATTGTCTGCTCCCATAGCTTACATGTGTGTCCTGTGAATTCCCTGCATTGCACACATCGGGTGTGTGTGTGTGAATAAGTGTATGAATGTTTGATTGCTGCCCTTCACTCCTGGTATGGGAGACAGATCTTTTTAGCCCTTCCTTGCCCTATTACAGCTTGGCTCCTTGTCCTTGTGGACATTCAAGGGACATGTGGACATGGACAGGCAAAGGAGAGGAACACAATGGAGATTCAGGCACTCGGTTGTGCTCTATCCAGAAGAAAGGGTTCTTTCATCCTCTTAAGAGTCCTGACCCATTCCCAGCTGGGGCACCCTTATTCTAAGGAGGCCCTGGTACAGCTCCTCAAGTGCACCCCACCCAAGGACACTCACAGGGATAAGGGGACAGAATGGCAGATTGATCTGGGCATTAGTAAGAGTGCAGGAGACAGCAGCCTGCAATATCTAGGCACAGCCATGGGGTTCCCTGCGGCCAGTGTGGAAGTCAGAGGGGAATGTGAAATGTGTTCATGTGAGCATGGCTCTCTCACTGAAGGCTGGGACAAGGTGGTAGAGGATGACAGATATAGGATCATGTCCCAGAAAGGACACCTAATGGCAGCATTGGGGGATCCCAGGCAACCATGTGCTTTGGTTTAATCTTTGTCTATTTCTCCCACTACATGTTCAACCGACATACTGAGTTTAATTTAGTTTCACAAAGGAAGGAAGGAAAATACTACCTGGACATGTAAATTCAAAGAGACCTTTGCTAAAATTATTATGAGATGAACATTAATGATTTTCATACCTTTCTGAACTGACTCTATGAATGAGTGAATTAAGAGGAATTAAAATGGCATGACTGAATGAAACTAAAATAAGAGAAGAGCTAATTTATGCATCAATTTTTTCTAAACAATGAAGTCTAAACATGTTATTTATGCTTAGTCATGAATAAAATGAAGCTTTTGGCTTCTCCATGATTGAAGGATGATTGTTTCTACAGATTTATCAAATATTGGTCTGACATCATTTAGTATAATATAATGAATCAAATTGAAATTTCATTTACTGAAATTAATGGGGTCATAACCCCACACAATATTTTGTAGCCAAGATGCATGTTTCTTGGGAAAATAAGATTCTCACAGTGTGAACCACCAACAGGACTGAATCTCTCCTGCTGTGTTTTCCAAGAAATCAGATTTTCAATCTTTGATGTTAAGATCCTTCTAGGAGAGCATCATTTTATGCAGTTTCAAAATGAGATTTTTTTCAAGCTTGTTGCTGAAAAACTAAAAACAAATTGTTTCCAGTATCAAGATTTGGTTGTGAAAAAGTCATCCCCAAAAGCTAAGATAAACTAAATGGAAGTGGAGGAAGCTGCCTACATTCAGGGACATCTCGTGAGGTGGATAGTCCTGGTGCTGTGTAGGTCATCTGTAGAAATTCCATCAGGTGAAAAAAGACATACACTTACCTGGGAGAAGGTCCGTGGTAGAATGAATTATGTACCAATCAGAAGAGATGTAGCCAAGGTACGGATGGCAGAGCAGTGGGGCTTGATAGTTGAGTTAGGCAGCTCAAGATTAAATTCACAGACACTGAGCCTGTAGTAGATGTTTCATGTTTGTCTTTGCATCTTTCTGGATGCAACTGGAGCTGCTCTGGAAGCTGGTCCTAAAGAGCTGGTCTTAGGTTCCCAGGGATGCATTAATTAATGTTCACAACTTCATCAGAGTGCAAACTGGGGCACTAACATCTCTTCCAACCTCCTCCTAATGTGCTTTCCTCTACTACCAAAGCAGGGAGGCTGAAAACTGTATGTCCCAGACTTCCCTGCACTAGAATAATCAGATGCACTCAAGGGAGACCTGAATTTAGCACCCAGGTCTGCAGGGAGAGAGGTGGCAACACATGAGGCATCTGTGTTCCTGGTGTGGCTCTAACTGGCACGTAAATTCTCTGGAGGCAATTCCTCAGGTGGCAGCTTTTTGATCTCCATTTAGAACCAGAGTGGCATGTGATCCTGGAACCAGTATGGAGTACAGGGCTTCCTGAGCCACCACCTTTCTAATTCTGTTACCAGAAGCAGTTCTTTCAGTCAGTGTGTTCCCAGAGTCATTCCTGGACACTGAGCCTAAAACCTGCTTCTCTAACCCTTCCCCAAATTTGGGTGCATCTTATTTCCTATATTTAATCCCTTCGTATGTATGTGCAAAGGGACCCCGAATGATATCACAGGCCTCCCATTTGACCATTATTCTGGCAAATCTTTCTGGTGTCTGGAAGCCCAAACCAATACTTCCTAGGGCAGAGATATGTGTTGAGATATTAATAGGTTGCTTTTCCTTGCCCCATACTGCCCACTTCCCCTTCAGGCTTCAGAAGTAGCTTTCTTTTCAAACAGTGTGCAGAGAGAACAAACACATAGACAACGAAGACTCATTTTCTTGACTTTTGGATTCTTAAACAGACTTACAAATCTTTGGTTAAGAGTCTAGTCTTGAAAGCCATGCACTCTTGATTTATAAGAACTGGATATATGAGGAAGAAATAGTTTTTATTTTGAACTAAATTAAAAAGACAGCTCAAAAAGATCAAGGAACATGCCTGGAGAACCAAAGGTATTGAGTCTATACCAAAAATCCAGAGTTTGAAAAAAAATGTATGATGTCATAAAATTTTTCTTCTTTGAATGAGTTCAATCAGTCAACAGGAAGGGAAAACTAGAGTGGATTGAATGAGAACTCAGAAGCTGCCAGGATCCCCAAGGAGGGACTCAGGTCCTTGCCTCAAATTTTCAGAAGCTGCACATGTGGTGGGAATCCAGGATTCATTTTTAGGGCCAATATGAGAGCAGAGGATGCATCCTTAGGATTCACTCATCAGAGTATAGTCCAGGAAGATGCAAGCCTTTCCTAACACTGCTCCTGAACAGCGGAGGCAATGTCCCGTGGAGGGGTTGGGGTAGATGTGCCTGAGGACAGCCTCACATAATTTGCACTTCTCAGAAGAGAGGATTTACTGTGAAGAGAAGGCAGATTGAATTCAGGGTCTTCCACAAAGCCTGGGATGGGCCCAACAGTGTGTTCACAAGTAAGATATCTTATCTGCAATCAGTTAAGACCACTGTCTCTTTCTTCCCCACCTACCCCCTCCATCCTGATTCCCTCATATGGGATGACCATAGACTGTTTGAGCTCATGCCATGAAAGGGTTGCAGAGGGGGTACATTCCTGCTTCATGTGTTGTGGTATATTTCTGTGTCTTGCAGGTACTTCCTGTGTATTCATCCAGGTATAGGAATAGCTTCTAGGAATACTATTACCTTACACTGTACTGTCTCATCTATCCTTCTGATAGGAAGATGCAGAGTCAAAGGACATATTATAGTATGAGTATACCCTATGGTGCCCAGAACTACTGGAAAAATGTGGGTAGTGGAGAAAAAAATGTATCTGAAATGTATGGTACCATACATTTCTGTGGGAAATTCTTAAAAACAATGGATATGTGAAATTGTAAACTGGGAATTTGGTTCTCATTGCTATCTCACCAACATGGAAGTTTTCTCTTCTTGGAAACATATTCAACTTTTGTTTCTGCTTTTTGTTTTTTAGTCGGAATCATACAAAATATAATTTCTCAGAATTTATTTGTTGGTAAGGCACACGTTTGTATAAATACTACTGAGAGAGTGTGTCTGTGCATGAAGCCACAAGTTTTATCAACCGTATTAAAGGAAAGACTGAATTATCTTTCAATTATATTTTTAAAAACAGTATTCTAAAATAATTGTCATATAAGAGGCAATTGATGAACAAGCCAAAAAATTGTAAGACAAAAATATTACTGAGCTGACAATAATTAATTCAAAGTATTTTTCTGGATTTTTTTATGGTCGTGTTATGTCCACTTTTTAAACTGTGCAACCTGTTGTGATTTCTCATTCTAAGTAAAAATTCACTTTTGTTCCTAATTTTGTATGTTTTTTTCTTAAGAGATCCTTCTCAATTATATAAAGCATAGAGTCCATGAAAACAGGATCCATCCCTAATTCCCAACCTAGAGTTCCTGAGCCCCTGAAAGGGACTACAGAAGTTCTCAGAGGGCTGTGTCCCAAAGGGAGCTGTGTTCAAGCTTAGGAAGGTGCAACATATATAGTACTTGTGGCTTGAGGCCAGGGCAGGGCATGAACACTGAGAGAGAACTTGTGTAGAAACCAGCACAGACCCACAAAGAGAGAGGATGGCTTGTAGAAAAGAGCTTCCCTTCCCAGTGACGGGATGAAATAGCTCAACCTCTTCACCCTGACCCTGGTCCCAAAGAGAAGGGCAAAAATAAAAGTAGGGATAAAATCTTGAATTGCCTTAAAACTAGAAGTTTCTGAGCTACCTCATATTGGCAAGATTGTTTTCAGCCATTAGTGGAAATAATTTTTGACTGCTAACTTAAGTTCGGTTACAGGGTAACAAAAGAAAAGTATGCATTCGAGTTCTCATCCAACTCCATGAGTATTTTGGCTCCCCTCCCCAATCATCAAAGTAGGTGACAGGGGTGGGCACTGCACAGCAGGGTTCCCTCCAGTGGCATATCACTGAGAACTGGTGGGTGAAGCTGGGTCCACACAAAGCAAAGGAGTAGGAGAGGGGCAGGCATGGGTACCCAGACTGGCTCAGGAGCCTAACTGCAGGAAGTGGTCCACAGCGCAGAACTGCTTGTAGATTCCTATTCATTCATTCATTCAACACACATTTACTAGGAGCCTCCTAGGAGCTTGTTGCTGAAAGTACAGCACTGACACAACAAAGTCTCTGCCCTTGTGAAGCTTATAATCAAGCAGGGGAGAGACAATATCCAAGCAAATTAAAGCCCCACATATTAGGTGGAGATGCATTTTATGCAGAAAAGAAAGGCAGAGAGGGGAGAGGCTGAGATACCAGGGAGAGGATGTTATTTTACTTAGAGGAGTTAGGAATGTCCTTCCTGAGAAGGTGAATTGAGTGGAGCCATCTGAAGGAATGAAAAGTCTTCTGGTGGAAGAAGTTCCCAGACAGGTAGAAACACAAGGGCAAAGCCTGAGATAGGAATCTGAGGGATGCGAAGAAAACCAGGGAGGGTGCGGGGGAGAGAGGGAAGGGATTCATAGCCACAGATCGGGCCTTGGGGGCCTGGCGAGGACTCTGGAGTTTATTCTCAGTGAGATGAGAAGCCACTGGCCAGTTGGGGGCAGAGGAGTGACTTGATCAGACTTTGCTTTTATTTATTTATTTATTTATTTTTTGACTTTTTTAAATAATTATTTTTTATTGAAGGGTAGTTGATGCACAGTATTACATTACATTAGTTTCAAGTGTACAACACAGTGGTAGAACATTTATATACATAATTCTAGGTTCCAGCTATCACCCTACCAAGCTGTTACAATATCTTGACTATATTCCTTATGCTATACATTACATCCTGGTTACTTATTTATTTTACCATTGGAAGTCTGTCCTTTTTTTTTTTTTTTTTTGTGAGGGCATCTCTCATATTCATTGATCAAATGGTTGTTAATGACAATAAAATTCTGTATAGGGGAGTCAATGCTCAATGCACAATCATTAATCCACCCCAAGCCTAATTTTCGTCAGTCTCCAATCTTCTGAGGCATAACAAACAAGTTCTTACATGGAGAACAAATTCTTACATAGTGAATAAGTTACATGGTGAACCGTACAGGGGCAGTCATCACAGAAACTTTTGGTTTTGCTCATGCATTATGAACTCTAAACAGTCAGTTCAAATATGAATACTCATTTGGTTTTTATACTTGATTTATATGTGGATACCACATTTCTCTCTTTATTATTATTATTTTTAATAAAATGCTGAAGTGGTAGGTAGATACAAGATAAAGGTAGAAAACCTAGTTTAGTGTTGTAAGAGAGCAAATGTAGATGATCAGGTGTGTGCCTGTAGACTATGTGTTAATCCAAGCTAGACCAGGGCAATAAAACATCCACGTATGCAGAAGATTTCTCTCAGGACAGGGGGGGTGAGGTTCTAAGCCTCACCTCTGTTGATCCCCAATTTCTCACCTGATGGCCCCCCTGCGACTGTGCCTGTCTTAGGTTGTTCCTCCCTTGAGGAATCTTACCCGTCTCTGGCTAACCAGTCATCTTCCGGGGCCATACAGGGAAATGTAGAGTTGGTAAGTGAGAGAGAAGCCTTATTGTTTGAAAAGGTTAGCTTTTTACTTCTTTGCATATTTATGCCCTGTGGCTTCTATGCCCAGCATTTGTCTTGAGGTATCTTTACCACTTGGAGGAGTTATGATACTCGGTAAATTTGATATGAGGCACGAATTCTATTTAAGGGTTGTAATTAGGAAGGAAGAAGAAAAGCTATAGAAGTAGCAGGCGGAAGAAAACATGGGAAGATTGATTATTTCTTTGACATATCTTCTTGTAGAGTAACTTCAGCGTATATAGGTTTTAAGCTACTACTTAAATTGCGCACACACATTAACATAATAGGAGTATAGTTACATAACCAAAGCATATCTGTAATTACCAGCCATCTCCAGTGAAACCAAGAAAACCATTAAGGCACCTTAGGCATTTGTGAAAACTTATCTATGATATGGTGGATATTGTCCAACTGAACTTGAACAGTCTGAGAGAAATCAGACAAATTAAAACAACCCATTCCTGGGGACTGTTCACATGCCATATGTTCTTTTAACAGCAAATAGTCTGTAGTTGTAAGAGTTTGGAGTGCTACAATTTGCACTTCTCCAAATTCTTGGTTGAGTTCCAACAGTATAGATCCAGTCAAATTTGTTGTTTTACTGTATGCACAGGCCAGCTTAGATATCTCCTTCCTCATTCCCATGGCAAGTCCAGGAACTGGTGAGATGAGTGCATCTACTGCTGTAGCAGTGTGTGGATCTTTGTTGGGGTTTTTTGATGATCATCTTCTGGCATGAGTCTTCCAGAGACTGCAGATGTTGGAAGTTCTTTTTCATATCGTATCTTAGTTCATTTTCGGGGTAGCCCAATTAGGCTTTGATCCTCTGTATAAACACAAACAGACCCTTTGCCTACACTTTTATATGCCCTTTATACCCTTGTGTAGAACTCGTTGGAGGTTACCACACAGGAACTGCCCTTTTTTTTTTTTTTGCTTTGTTTTTAGTATCACTAATCTACACTTACATGACGAATATTATGTTTACTAGGCTCTCCCCTATACCAGGTCTCCCCTATAAACCCCTTTACAGTCACTGTCCATCAGCATAGCAAAATGTTGTAGAATCACTACTTGCCTTCTCTGTGTTGTACAGCCCTCCCTTTTCTCCTACCCCCCCATGTATGTTAATCTTAATGCCCCCCTACTTCTCCCCCCCTTATCCCTCCCTACCCACCCATCCTCCCCAGTCCCTTTCCCTTCGGTACCTGTTAGTCCATTCTTGAGTTCTGTGATTCTGCTGCTGTTTTGTTCCTTCAGTTTTTCCTTTGTTCTTATATTCCACAGATAAGTGAAATCATTTGGTATTTCTCTTTCTCCGCTTGGCTTGTTTCACTGAGCATAATACCCTCCAGCTCCATCCATGTTGCTGCAAATGATTGGATTTGTCCTTTTCTTATGGCTGAGTAGTATTCCATTGTGTATATGTACCACCTCTTCTGTATCCATTCATCTATCGATGGACATTTAGGTTGCTTCCAATTCTTGGCTATTGTAAATAGTGCTGCAATAAACATAGGGGTGCATCTGTCTTTCTCAAACTTGATTGCTGCGTTCTTAGGGTAAATTCCTAGGAGTGCAATTCCTGGGTCAAATGGTAAGTCTGTTTTGAGCATTTTGATATACCTCCATACTGCTTTCCACAATGGTTGAACTAACTTACATTCCCACCAGCAGTGTAGGAGGGTTCCCCTTTCTCCACAGCCTCGCCAACATTTGTTGTTGTTTGTCTTTTGGATGGCAGCCATCCTTACTGGTGTGAGGTGATACCTCATTGTAGTTTTAATTTGCATTTCTCTGATAATTAGCGATGTGGAGCATCTTTTCATGTGTCTGTTGGCCATCTGTATTTCTTTTTTGGAGAACTGTCTGTTCAGTTCCTCTGCCCATTTTTTAATTGGGTTATTTGTTTTTTGTTTGTTGAGGCGTGTGAGCTCTTTATATATTCTGGACGTCAAGCCTTTATCGGATGTGTCATTTTCAACTATACTCTCCCATACTGTAGGGATCCTTCTTGTTCTATTGATGGTGTCTTTTGCTGTATAGAAGCTTTTCAGCTTAATATAGTCCCACTTACTCATTTTTGCTGTTGTTTTCCTTGCCCGGGGAGATATGTTCAAGAAGAGGTCACTCATGTTTATGTCTAAGAGGTTTTCGCCTATGTTTTCTTCCAAGAGTTTAATGGTTTCATGGCTTACATTCAGGTCTTTGATCCATTTTGAGTTTACTTTTGTATATGGGGTTAGAAAATGGTCCAGTTTCATTCTCCTACATGTAGCTGTCCAGTTTTGCCAGCACCACCTGTTGAAGAGACTGTCATTTCGCCATTGTATGTCCATGGCTCCTTTATCAAATATTAATTGACCATATATGTCTGGGTTAATGTCTGGATTCTCTAGTCTGTTCCATTGGTCTGTGGCTCTGCTCTTGTGCCAGTACCAAATTGTCTTGATTACTATGGCTTTATAGTAGAGCTTGAAGTTGGGGAGTGAGATCCCCCCTACTTTATTCTTCTTTCTCAGGATTGCTTTGGCTATTCGGGGTCTTTGGTGTTTCCATATGAATTTTTGAATTATTTGTTCCAGTTCATTGAAGATTGTTGCTGGTAGTTTCATAGGGATTGCATCAAATCTGTATATTGCTTTGGGCAGGATGGCCATTTTAACGATATTAATTCTTCCTAGCCACGAGCATGGGATGAGTTTCCATCTGTTAGTGTCCCCTTTAATTTCTCTTAAGAGTGACTTGTAGTTTTCAGAGTATAAGTCTTTCACTTCTTTGGTTAGGTTTATTCCTAGGTATTTTATTTTTTTTGATGCAATTGTAAATGGAGTTGTTTTCCTGATTTCTCTTTCTGTTGGTTCGTTGTTAGTATATAGGAAAGCCACAGATTTCTGTGTGTTGATTTTGTATCCTGCAACTTTGCTGTATTCCGATATCAGTTCTAGTAGTTTTGGGGTGGAGTCTTTAGGGTTTTTTATGTACAGTATCATGTCATCTGCAAATAGTGACAGTTTAACTTCTTCTTTACCAATCTGGATTCCTTGTATTTCTTTATGTTGTCTGATTGCCATGGCTAGGACCTCCAGTACTATGTTAAATAACAGTGGAGAGAGTGGGCATCCCTGTCTAGTTCCCGATCTCAGCGGAAATGCTTTCAGCTTCTCGCTGTTCAATATAATGTTGGCTGTGGGTTTATCATAGATGGCCTTTATTATGTTGAGGTACTTGCCCTCTATTCCCATTTTGCTGAGAGTTTTTAACATGAATGGATGTTGAACTTTGTCAAATGCTTTTTCAGCATCTATGGAGATGATCATGTGGTTTTTGTCTTTCTTTTTGTTGATGTGGTGGATGATGTTGATGGACTTTCGAATGTTGTACCATCCTTGCATCCCTGGGTTGAATCCCACTTGGTCATGGTGTATGATCCTTTTGATGTATTTTTGAATTCGGTTTGCTAATATTTTGTTGAGTATTTTTGCATCTACGTTCATCAGGGATATTGGTCTGTAGTTTTCTTTTTTGGTGGTGTCTTTGCCTGGTTTTGGTATTAGGGTGATGTTAGCTTCATAGAATGAGTTTGGGAGTATCCCCTCCTCCTCTATTTTTTGGAAAACTTTAAGGAGAATGGGTATTATGTCTTCCCTGTATGTCTGATAAAATTCCGAGGTAAATCCATCTGGCCCGGGGGTTTTGTTCTTTGGTAGTTTTTTGATTACCGCTTCAATTTCGTTGCTGGTAATTGGTCTGTTTAGATTTTCTGTTTCTTCCTGGGTCAGTCTTGGAAGGTTATATTTTTCTAGGAAGTTGTCCATTTCTCCTAGGTTTCCCAGCTTGTTAGCATATAGGTTTTCATAGTATTCTCCAATAATTCTTTGCATTTCCGTGGGGTCCGTCGTGATTTTTCCTTTCTCGTTTCTGATACTGTTGATTTGTGTTGACTCTCTTTTCTTCTTAATAAGTCTGGCTAGAGGCTTATCTATTTTGTTTATTTTCTCGAAGAACCAGCTCTTGGTTTCATTGATTTTTGCTATTGTTTTATTCTTCTCAATTTTATTTATTTCTTCTCTGATCTTTATTATGTCCCTCCTTCTGCTGACCTTAGGCCTCATCTGTTCTTCTTTTTCCAATTTCGATAATTGTGACATTAGACCATTCATTTGGGATTGCTCTTCCTTTTTTAAATATGCTTGGATTGCTATATACTTTCCTCTTAAGACTGCTTTTGCTGTGTCCCACAGAAGTTGGGGCTTAGTGTTGTTGTTGTCATTTGTTTCCATATATTGCTGGATCTCCATTTTGATTTGGTCATTGATCCATTGATTATTTAGGAGCGTGTTGTTAAGCCTCCATGTGTTTGTGAGCCTCTTTGCTTTCTTTGTACAGTTTATTTCTAGTTTTATGCCTTTGTGGTCTGAAAAGTTGGTTGGTAGGATTTCAATCTTTTGGAATTTTCTGAGGCTCTTTTTGTGGCCTAGTATGTGGTCTATTCTGGAGAATGTTCCATGTGCACTTGAGAAGAATGTATATCCCGCTGCTTTTGGATGTAGAGTTCTATAGATGTCTATTAGGTCCATCTGCTCTACTGTGTTGTTCAGTGCTTCCGTGTCCTTACTTATTTTCTGCCCAGTGGATCTATCCTTTGGGGTGAGTGGTGTGTTGAAGTCTCCTAGAATGAATGCATTGCAGTCTATATCCCCCTTTAGTTCTGTTAGTATTTGTTTCACATATGCTGGTGCTCCTGTGTTGGGTGCATATATATTTAGAATGGTTATATCCTCTTGTTTGACTGAGCCCTTTATCATTATGTAGTGTCCTTCTTTATCTCTTGTTACTTTCTTTGTTTTGAAGTCTATTTTGTCTGATATTAGTACTGCAACCCCTGCTTTCTTCTCACTGTTGTTTGCTTGAAATATGTTTTTCCATCCCTTGACTTTTAGTCTGTACATGTCTTTGGGTTTGAGGTGAGTTTCTTGTAAGCAGCATATAGATGGGTCTTGCTTTTTTATCCATTCTGTTACTCTGTGTCTTTTGATTGGTGCATTCAACCCATTAACATTTAGGGTGACTATTGAAAGATATGTACTTATTGCCATTGCAGGCTTTAAATTCGTGGTTACCAAAGGTTCAAGGTTAGCCTCTTTAGTATCTTACTGCCTAACTTAGGTCGCTTATTGAGCTGTTATATACACTATCTGGAGATTCTTTTCTTCTCTCCCTTCTTGTTCCTCCTCCTTGATTCTTCATATGTTGGGTGTTTTGTGCTGTGCTCTTTCTAGGAGTGCTCCCATCTAGAGCAGTCCCTGTAAGATGTTCTGTAGAGGTGGTTTGTGGAAAGCAAATTCCCTCAGCTTTTGTTTGTCTGAGAATTGTTTAATCCCACCGTCATATTTGAATGATAGTCGTGCTGGATACAGTATCCTTGGTTCAAGGCCCTTCTGTTTCATTGTATTAAATATATCATGCCATTCTCTTCTGGCCTGTAGGGTTTCTGTTGAGAAATCTGACGTTAGCCTGATGGGTTTCCCTTTATAGGTGACCTTTTTCTCTCTAGCTGCCTTTAACACTCTTTCCTTGTCCTTGATCTTTGCCATTTTAATTATTATGTGTCTTGGTGTTGCCCTTCTTGGATCCTTTCTGTTGGGGGTTCTGTGTATTTCCGTGGTCTGTTCGATTACTTCCTCCCCCAGTGTGGGGAAGTTTTCAGCAATTATTTCTTCTAAGATACTTTCCATCTCTTTTCCTCTCTCTTCTTCTTCTGGGACCCCTATAATACGGATATTGTTCCTTTTGGATTGGTCACACAGTTCTCTTAATATTGTTTCTTTCCTGGAGATCCTTTTGTCTCTCTCTATGTCAGCTTCTATGCGTTCCTGTTGTCTGATTTCAATTCCATCAATGGCCTCTTGCATTCTATCCATTCTGCTTATAAACCCTTCCAGAGTTTGTTTCATTTCTGCGATCTCCTTTCTGGCATCTGTGATCTCCTTCCGGACTTCATCCCATTTCTCTTGCGTATTTCTCTGCATCTCTGTCAGCATGTTTATGATTCTTATTTTGAATTCTTTTTCAGGGAGACTGGTTAGGTCTGTCTCCTTCTCTGGTGTTGTCTCTGTGATCTTTGTCTGCCTATAGCTTTGCCTTTTCATGGTGATAGGAATAGTCTGCAGAACTGGGACGAGTGACGGCTGGAAGGACTTCCTTTCTTGTTGGTTTGTGGCCCTCCTCTCCTGGGAGAACAGCGGCCTCTAGTGGCTTGTGCTGCGCAGCTGCGCGCAGACAGGGTTCCTGCTTCCTGCCCGGTTGCTATGGAGTTAATCTCCGCTGTTGTTGTGGGCGTGGCCTGGCTCGGGCAGCTACTCCAAAATGGTGGAGTCGCGTTGGAGCAGGAGCTGCTGGGAGGCTATTTATCTCCGTAAGGGGCCTCCCTGCTCCCTGCATCCCAGGGGTTAGGGTGCCCAGAGATCCCGGATTCCCTATCTCTGGATTAAGTGACCCGCCCTGCCCCTTTAAGACTTCCAAAAAGCACCTGCCAAAACAAAACAACGACCACAAAAAAAAAAAAAAAAAATATTTTTTTTTAATTAAAAAAAAAAAAAAAAAAGGTGGTCGTTCGTTTTTCTTTATTCTCCGGTGCCAGCCTCAGGCCTCTGCTCACTGGTCTTTCTGCCCTGTTTCCCTAGTATTGGGGTCCCTATCCCTTTAAAACTCCCAAAAAGCGCTCGCCAAAACAAAACAGCAAAAAAGCAAAAAAAAAATGGTCGCGCGCTTTTCTTATGCCCTCAGTCGCCCAGCCTCCAGTGCCTGCTCACTGTTCTTGCTGCCCTGTTTTCCTAGTATCGAGCGCCCTGCACTCTGGCCCGAATGGCGGGGGCTGGGTGCTCGGCAGCCCTGTGCTCCGTCTCCCTCCCGCTCTGCCTGCTCTTCTCCCGCCGGGAGCTGGGGGGAGGGGCGCTCGGCTCCCGCGGGGCCGGGGCTTGTATCTTACCCGCTTCGCGAGGCGCTGGGTTCTCTCAGGTGCGGATGTGGTCTGGATATTGTCCTGTGTCCTCTGGTCTTTATTCTGGGAAGGGTTGTCTTTGTTATATTTTCATAGATATATGTTGTTTTGGGAGGAGATTTCCGCTGCTCTACTCACGCCGCCATCTTCTGCCCCTCTGCCCCAGACTTTGCTTTTAGATGACTCACTCCGCTGTTATGTGGAAAACGGGTTGGGAAGGAGACAAAGGTAGAAGCAGGAAGACAGGAGATTACTACAATAATCTAAAATACAATGGTGGCTTGAGCCTCCACAAAGAAGTAGTGAGAACTGGTCTGTTCTGGGTAGATTTTGAAGGAAAAGCCAAGTGGATTTACCAAAGGATTGGGTTTATGTGTGAGAGAAAGAGCAGAGTTAAGAATAACTCCACGTCTTTTATCCTGGGCAATTCTTAAAATGGAGTTGCATTGACTGAGATAGGGAAGACTTGAGAAGGAGCAGATTTGGGGCAAGAAAATCAAGAGTTCAGTTGGAGGAAGGTGGTCAAAAGGTATAACTTCCAGTTGTAGGATAAGCATTAGAGATGTAAGGTCCAGCATGGTGACAGTGCACAATGTGACTGATACTGCTGTGTGAAACCCATGAAAATTGTTAAAAGAGTGAACCCTAAGAGTTCTCAGCATAAAAAAACAACAACATTTTTTTCTAGTTCTACTTTTGAATCTGTATGAGATGATGGTGTTAACTAAGTTTATTATGGAAATCGTTTCACAATATATGCAAGTCAAATCATTATGCTGTTTCTTAGACTTATATAGTGTGTGAATCAATTATATCTTAATAAAACTGGGAAAAAGTTGAAGTTTGGACACATCTTGAAATAGCTATTTGATAGCAAAGTGAAAATGTCAAGGACAAAGTTGGGTATAAAAGGTCTAAATTCAGAGGAGAGAAATAAATGTGGGAATCACCAATACACAAATGGCATTTAAGCCATGAGTCTTGGATGGACTCATCTAAGGAGTGAGGAGATGTAGAAAAAAAGAGCGACACCTAAGACCTGGAACACTGGGTAGCTGGAGATCTGGGAAACGACCAAGAACTGATGAGGTGGGTGAGGGGTGCCCAGTGAGACAGTCCCCTCCAGTTAAGTGGCACCTTCCCACCACGAGCCAGTGCTGGAGGAAGCCTGTAGAATTGTTGGCACTGGAGGGTTTCCCATCAGCTTTGTCAGGAGATTCAGCATTCCTCAAAATGCTGGTCAGGAGCTGATGCCAGTGACTTTCCTCCTCACTCCACTCTGACATTTTTAAAGCTCTCAGCCACCAGGGAGAGTGCAATGTCATTCAAAGCAGTCTCCCAAGGAACAACTCCCACTCTGCCCAACTTGCTCCTTTTTTCCTTCCTGTTTATGTTGAACACCTGACTCTTCACTGTTTCCATGTGCAGCCCTTATGGAGACCTTGCTTTGGCCTTCCTAAGCAGATCCTAACTCCTCCCCAAGAGGCGTGGCTTATTTTTTCCTACCTCCAATGGCAGATGATGTCCCATATTGAGTTCTGAGCCTCCGAGAGGGAAGAGGACCTGACACAGAGCAGGAAGATGGGGCAGGCAGAGGTCGCCAGGTGTGAGCTTGCTTCCATCAGGGGGCACAGCCTCCACCGTTGCCCGCCTGGTTCACTCAGAACTTACACTCTATCTCACGGGGCCACTTCACACACGAATGCCCAGTCTAAGACATGTCAGAAAAACCAATACTGAGAAGTGATGAGGAAATGGGAAACCATAGAGAATTAACTTTCAATAAAAAGCAGGGAGTTCTCTGGTTGCCTACTGAACTGAAAGAAATAGTCACCTGCCTCCAGATCTACACCAACTGGATTTCAGATATCTTGGAAGATAAAATCCTGATCCAAAGGATTTCACACACCAACTTGGACCACATGAATATTTATTGAAGATGAGTGTCTGGTGCCGAAGGACCTGTTGATCAAATGGACCATTCCCAAACAATTTAGCAAGGCAGGATATATGATATATCAATTCTATACTAATAAACTTAAGAAATCTTAATGTACTGTAATATTTAGAATATAAATTATAATAATTAACTAAGTAGTAGAAACTTGAATTATCAAAGTAATAATGATAGAAGGAATGTTTAAAGTATGAGAATCATATCCAAAAACAACTCTGAGCCCTTTCTTGAACATAAGCATGAGCAATTTTTTCTGGATTCATATCCCCAGGATAGGGAAACAAAAGCAAAAATAAACAAGTGGGACCACACCAAACTAAAAAGCTTCTGTGCAGCAAAGGACACCATCAACCAAACAAAAAGGCAACCTATGGTATGTAAGAATATATTCACAAATGATATATCTGATAAAGAGTTAACATCCAAAATATATAAAGAACTCATACAACTCAACACCAAAAAAACCCAAATAACCCAATTAAAAAATGGGCAGAGGACCTGAACAGACATTTTTTCAAAGTACCCAAATAGGCATGTGAAAAGATGCTCCAGTTTGCTAATCATCAGGAAAATGAAAATTAGAACCACAAAGAGATATCACCTCACACCAGTCAGAATGGCCACTATCCAAAGGACAAGAAATAACAAGTGTCAGTGAGGATGTGAAGAAAAGGAAACACTGTTACACTGTTGGTGGGAATGTAAATTGATGTCAGCCACTGTGGAAAACGGTATGGAGGTTCCTCAAAAACTTTAAAAATAGAAATACCATTTGACCCAGTAATTCCACTTCTAGGAATTTACCCGAAGAAAACAAAGTCCCTGACTCAAAAAGATATATGCACTCCTATGTTTATTGTTGCATTATTTACAATAGCCAAGATACAGAAGCAACAAGTGTCCATCAAAAGAAGAGGTGGTGCATATATACAATAGAATATTATTCAGCCATAAAAAAGAAAGAAACCCTACCATTTGTGACAACATGGATTGACTTAGAGGGTATTACACTAAGCAAGCCAGGCAGAGAAAGACAAACACTATAAGTCAGGCAGAGAAAGACAAACATCATATGATTTCACTTATATGTGGAATCTAAAAACAAGCAAAACAAAACAAATGAACAAGACAGTAATAAACTCACAAATACTGAGAAGTGACTAGTAGTTACCATGGGGGAGGGGTTGGGATGGGTGAGTCAAATAGGTGAAGGAGATTAAGAGGCACAAAATCTTAGTCACAATATAAATTAGTCATGGGGATGAGAGTACAGAATAGAGAGTATAGTCAATAGTGCTATAACATCTTTCTATGTTGACAGATAGTAACCATACCAGTTGGGGTGAGCATTTAATAATGTAGATAACTGTTGAATCACTATGTTGTATACTTGATACCAATATAATATTGTATATCAACTGTACTTCAATAAGAAAGATATATACAAAAACAAACAAACCCCGAATTCTGAGCCCAGACAATTTTATTCCTTTATCTTTTCAATGCTTTAAGGAACAGGCAATACCCATGCTATATATAAAATGTCCTGGAACGCTTACTAAGGTGAAAGCTATTTAATTCATTGTCTTAAGATAGGATAACTTCTACTAGTAAAACTTGAGAAATATAACACACACACAAAAGAAAATGCATAAGGTTTATCCCTTATGTTAATACATTTTAAAATCTAAATGGAACAGTGACCTGGTATCGTTAAAGCAGTCTCTACTGGAACAAAGTGGTGTCTTCAATTACCCCCTGGGTCTCTGGCATCCTAGACCCATGGGCTACATTAAGAACACAGGTGAACCCATCTGTTAGAAGGTTCTTTGCAAATGGGAGTCTGCCTCCCAGAATTCCACGGGGCCAACCCAGTCCCACCTTCACTTTTACTTAGTCATTTTCTTGTAGTTGCTAAGTGTGGAAAGTTCAGTGTGACCATGGGGGAAGTAAAGAGTGGGAGGGAGCATGCCTTTTCCACCTCAAAATCCACATCCATGGGTTACAGACTGTGGTTCAGAGACCAGGGACACATAGCAGGACGGGGTGCCTGCTTACCTATCTTCAGGATGTGCTCATACAGTGAAGTCTTTGTTTTAAAAACTAATTTAGTATAATTCACCTTGTAATTTGTAAAAATTCCTCCAACATTGTGGCATTAACCTGCCTGTTGCTTTGAATTTTCTGGTGGGTGTATTTCTTTAAATATCCTTCTTGGGTCTTTTAATGCAAAGTTTAAAAGATTTTTTAACTGAATTTTTTAACTGAACAGATTCACCAATACCCATCAAAGCCACTCATTTGATGGGGCTCAGTCCTGACATCCGAGGTTACAAAGGAAACATGAGGTGGCTGGTCAGTCTGACAAAGTGTGATTTCCCTCTTGCTTATCAGTCTTCCTCCCTAATTTTGTCAGGAACCTGACACTGCTCGCCATTTCTTATATCTGAGTCAATCATGTTTTCTGAGCTCAGCTTACTGAATAAGTGTTCTCCTTCCCTTCCTAGTTACGTGTTACTGATTCTCCAAAGGCTATAGCTAATAGCTAATAACAGGATAAGAGCTGGAAATGTGTCCTCAAGCATGGAGGTCACAAAAGATCCCTTTGTGTCAACTTCAAAATAAATATGTCTGCAGCCTGAGAAAGGAGATAAACCTCAAGATTTTCCCTTATTTCCTAGAAGAACCAGAATCCATGGGGGAAATGGGTCCAGTTCAAGCAGACATTTTCTATTAGGTAAAAATTATTAGCCAAAGTGCTTCTTGTTTCTAAAAGCTAGATTTGGCAGAGATGCTAACTGACATAGTAACGCTCTGGATGTAATCCAGGAGAAAGGGCGAGGCCTCTTTATCTGAGGACCCTGGTTTTGCCTGCCTTTGGGGAGTGAATAGGCTGGCAAATACACAAATTCGTTGCTTCTCAGATTAGCTTTGTGCAAGAAAAAAGAGCAGGGTGGTGCAAAGAATTTGCAGCGCACCTAAGCCTAAGGCATTTGCATTTTAAGCCTAAAATATTTGGTTGGGGCTGGTGTGCCCTGCTGTGAATGGAAAGGAAAGCTGCGTTCCACCCTTGGCCTCCCTGTGGCCTCTCTTGCTCTGCAGCCTGGAAGACCACTCAGCAGATAATCAGTAGCAGCTGACAGGCCTCACAGGTGGTCCTCCAGGCCCTCAGTGTATTGGCAGCCCTGGCCTATGCAGCGCTCCTACTAATGACAAGAGTCATCTGTCCTGATGGCCCCTGTCCAGGATGACTGTGCTGTCCTGCCCTGTCACTCCTGCTTCAAGATGCTGCTGCTCATAGATAGCAAGGAAACTTGTTGTATGTAGGTCCTGTCCCCTCCCTGGTCCTTTAGTTTTACTTTGTCTGGATGTCTAGTGAAAACTCTCTTTGCTGTTTGCAATTGTCAGATGCCTTTGTACTGAAGCAGCACAGAAGGGTTTACACCACTCTAGGGGTCAATATTTATTATCCCTAACAGCGTGCAATCGTTCCTACGGTCGGTCCTGCATTCCATCTTGGTCACTTTCTCTTTCCAGATGCCAGATCCAATGTGTCAGCTAATTACCCTTGCCTCTTATTTGAAAGATGGGATCCCAGTATGTAAACAGGAAATGTGGTGTGGTATGCAGTAAAGCACATCAAACTCAGTGGTCAGACCTGGCCTGGCCACCCACTGTCTGGAACTCGGTAAAGTTATTGAACCTCTCTGAACCTCAGTTTCCTATTTTCAAGCTGGGATACAAATCCTTATAATGCAGAGTCACTGTAGTAGAGAGAATGTATGCAGAGTGCCTACTAACACTTGTCACTTAGTAGATGCTAGTGTCATTACCAGCTGATTTGTATCTTGTTCCTTTTTTGGTGAAAATTAATTGAGGTGTGAACATGCCTTGAATAAATGGCTAAATAAGTTCAAAATAGTTTCCTACTTTATACATATAATAATGTCACATGCATTATAGTAGCTTTTAATCTCTCATGGCATCTTTAAATATAATAGTGGATTTATTTAAATTATACATGTTATAGGAGGATTGCACATTTTTGGGGTCACTTTAATTGTTTTTTTGCTCTAGAATTCAAGGTTATATTGTATGCTACTTTTTTTATTGCAAGTGAAGGAAACTAAGCTCATATATGTATGATATATGTTTCATATTATATATGTAATTCTACATATATAAAGAAAGATACAGAGGCAGCTCACAAAAACTTTGGAAGAGCTGTGGAAACTAGGAACTAGGGCCTCAGGATCTGAAACTGGGTGTTCAGCACTACCAGCACTGTTGTCATCCAGTTCTTCTCTCTTCTGCTTGTCAACAGGCCACCATCAGCAGGGAAAGCTTATTTTCCCCATGCCTTCTCCCCATGTCTGGTCATGGAACCTTAGCAGAATAAATCACCTGGCAGGACAATGGGGGCTCATGATTGGCCAGGCCTGGTCTCACTGGTCCCTTTGGTGACCAGGGGAGCAGAAGCTCTTACTGGAGGAAGGGGAAAGGAAAGCAGGCTAGACATAGGCAGCTGTCATAGTGGACGGCATCCAGCTCATGGCTGCCCAGGGTTTACACTAACCTGGGTTCCCATACTCGTAATTCCATAATTCCCAGCGTAACACAGCCGTCCTGTGGGAAATCATGTATGCATTCACCACCTCCTGAAAGGGAGATCAGTCCAAATTCTATGCAGTTTCCTAATCTAGCTATAAGACTAGGAACCCCTGGGTGATGCGTACAGTCAGTAATAGCTTCTTTTAGTCTGTCATTTTATAGCTAATTGATAAATTTAACAACCTCCAATATGCTGAATAACTAGTGATGGAGGGAAAGCAGGAAAATGACAACAGAAGCTCCCATCTATAAAGGGGGGAAGTGAAAATATATGAGGCATGCCATACTGGCCCATAGCATGTTCTCCGCTTTTATGCCTGGTTGGCCAGTCTGGCTTCTGGACTCTTTTCCTGGTGAGAGTTTCTATACCTGTTTGACCTCCAGGATCATGACTAAGAAGCATGTGGGGGATGATTCCTCTTCAGGAAGCTGCTTCAGCAGTCTCCTTCCTGTTCATTTTGGAGCCTAAGAATTGTTTTAGGAATTGAGTGTCATGGGCTTCTATCTAAACTGGGTTTCCCTTGTCGTTTTAACTTCCTTAAAACCCTGCTAAGCTGCCAATCTATTCAATTCCTGGGAAAATTTATAGCTAGTAACCAAAGCAATACATTTAAAAATCATGGACCCTAATTCTGGAACATACCCCATTCCTTGCAGTTTCCATCTCTTAGCAACAAACCAGGGGCTCTGCCCATTGGCCCAAATTTCAACCTGCTCCTAGCATGGCTAGAGTATTAGGCCAGGCAGGGAGGCAAAGCTGCTTTCCTCCCCATCCCTGAGTGTAACCCATCAGGGAGTATTTAACAGTAGGAATTATTGCCTCTGATAGGACAACAAACATAGCAGGAATGTTTGGGGCATTAACGTCCGTCATTTCTGTAGAGCAGACAGATTCTAGTCTTACAACAAGTATCGGAAAGAAGAGGCAGAGGCTCTCCCTACAGGGTGGGAGAGGGGCCAGGGCCTGGCTTTCCCCTCTGAGGATGGTCCTGTGCCTACCTCGTGTCTAGTCCTTTTCCTTCAAAGCCCTGCTTTTACTCTCACAAGGAATTCAGCTTCCACCTTTCATCAGTCCTGGATTATGGTCACAGGTGACGGGTCAGCCTCATTCTGCTCTCTTTCTGCTTCTATCAAATGAGTCAATTTGGACAACAGATCATTTCCTGCAGGATCTTCCTGAAGGCTACAGTGATATTCAACCAGTTCCCTTATAGGACCAAAACTACTGCTGAAACATTGAAAGAGCTACAGCCTTCGGCCTCTTTCTAATGCTTCACTATCTTCCATCCCCCTGCTGCCCCACCCCCAACCCCGTGGTGCCCTGGCCCCTCCCCGGGACCTCCTAGAGGACACCAAGACCAACAACCAAAGGGCCAGAACAGGGCCCAGCAGGGCCTCAGGGTCCAGCTCCACACCCATTCTGATTGGGATCCCAGGGACTGACCAGTTTTAACCCTATTTTGAATATCACTCTTGCTGAAGTCACAAGAAATATCTTTTAAAAATATCCTTTAATAATCTAACATTGTCTGCCAGGTCCCCTGAAGTTCCATGAGAGGTATGTGATCTGAATCCCAATGAACAGTTAACACTTCAACCATTTTTTCTGTAGAGCGTTAAATGAATGTGAGACAGAATAGAATGAACTGTAATGTATGCTTCCTTCCACAGTTTGAGTAAGCCGAGTTCTATATTTAAGGTCATATATTATGGTCTCTTATTTGAATACCTCACTTCAGATCAGAGATTTTGAATTAATTAGTGTTTTTAACTGTAAGTAACATAAGTCAACTCTGTCCATATTAGGCATAAAACAATATTCATTGGAAAGATGATGGTTCTCAGGGAGTGAAGGAGTAAGCTAATGACTCTAAATTTTAATAACATGCCAGAAAATTTTGTGTGCCAAAGAATGCTGCATTTTAATGTAGTCACTTTGAAAGACTTTAAAGTTTATTCCAACCACACCGTCATTGCTCAGACTTTCTAACTAACTTTGAATTGCTTTCAGAACCCACACTGCATTCTTTTGAACATCTGATTTATGCCAAATTTTTGTCCTTTGAAAGTGGATTTGATTTTCTTAGAAAATCATTTGAAATCACATCTAGGGAATGGGGTGAATGACTTATCAAGATGAGTAATAGTGGCTTAGATAATGATTTTTTTTTAAGTTTCTTTTGCAACAGACTTTAAAGTAGGGTCAAATTATTTTCTCCTTAATATTACCTAAGATTCCTCCTCTCTCTGCCTAGTGAACTGCTAACAGGTTGATGATAATCCATTAACAATTGGCTGGACTGTCACCAAAAAAAGATAATGTGTACCAAGGGAAAAGTAGATTTCAGACCAGGCTTAAATAGGCACAGCAAACTAACCCAAGGAAATTAAGGAAGGAAGCTATTAAGAGAAATAACAGAGCATTGTAATTCTACCTGAGACCATTTTAACCAGAAGACAGGGAAGTTGTAGAGAAAACCATTGATTCCTGGGAGTGTATTGTTTTGAGAGAGTATGGTTATGGCAGAAAGGGCTGCGGAATAAAGCAGACTGGAGTCCAAGTCCTGGCTTCCCCACATGACACTGAGCAAACTACATAATGCTCCCAGGACCAATCCCCAAAGTAAGGATTTTTACACCTAGGCTGTGGGTTTTTGCGAGAATTACATGGAATCTGTATTTTAAAAGTCTGGTGCCATGTCTAATACATCATAAAGAAATAGTAATGCTATCGTTTCACCCCCAGTGCCGGCGATGAATGTGTTCATTTACTCTTAAATCCTTCCTTAAGGATTGAGGCAATACTATGCTATGCACCAAGGTCTTAGCATAAGGAATCCCAAGAAAGGAGACTATACAAAAATAAATTCAGAAAGTTTAATATTCTATTCAATATTCCAAGGTTAATAAAAATGTGTCAAAAGTGTGACAAGTGTGAGGAGATAAGAAAAGAAGTTCTTTTCTGGGTAAACAGCTTGGCCTCCTTTCCTTTGCTTTTATCCTTCCCCAGCTTCCTGCGGCCGCATCTGATTTCCCTGATGGCTGCTGTCTTCTCTCTGCCGGCCTCCTGGGTAGACAGGTCACACTCACAGGAGCCCAGCGGGGGCCGTTGGGCTCCCACAGCGTGTTAAATCGATGTGGTGTTAAAATATTGAGCATAGTGTCGAACATCTGACCCCTGTGAGCTTCTGGTTTGTCAATGAACACTCAGATGTCCTTTACTTTTTAATTGTTTTCTATAGCAACTAACTTGCAAATATTTACTCCTTCTGAGTCTTAACAATTCGCTTTACTTGAATTTTTCCTTAGGGCCTTTGTTTGCTGATTTTATTGTATTATTAGTATTTAGTTAACTAACACTTTAGAGAGGAGCCATGCAGTCCAGAGAGCTATCTGCAGAATTTTAGCTGGTATTGCTTAGGGGTACCTACCTAGAGGGTGCTGGCAGATCCCCTCTTCCAACATGGACCTAGATGCAATTTTGACTGCTTGTGGCTCAGATCTTGATCTTGGTCAGAAATCTCCTGCAGGCTTGCAGCTCTTCTTTTTATTATGTGATATGACCCTGCCCAGTTCCTGGGCTTTTCCTGACATGGCTATACATCCCAGAACACAGTGTGGCACAGCCAGTTCTCTCATCTGTGCCTTTTCTCAAAGTTGGATTAGAATGGCAAGAGACATGCTGCTGTGTGGTGGTGGCACCAGGGCCCCTGCCTCGCAGAGGAAAGCTCCCGTTGTGTGGTCAGTGGTGGGCTCCCTGGGTGTCCGTCCACAGGGGCAGATGGTGGGGGTGAGGAAAGGCAGAGTATGTGCAGTTCAATATTGTGTCTCTCAATCCATCACCCATTGATAAGATAGTTATTAGAAATTCCCCAGACGGTGTCATGTAGATCTCTCTTATCTCCAGATTCAGTGCCTCTGCTAGGTTTTTTCCTTGGGCATTAAAACACAATGGTGAGAGATAGTGTACTACCATATAACACAAGACTTTAGCTTAAAATTTGTGTCCTTGGGTTGGTTTGGGGTTTCTGTGTCAACTGCTAAATATTAAAGTGCAGCTGATCTATTACCCATTTTATCTTTTAATCTCTATGTTCAGAAAACCCTTGAATGCACATCAAATTTATCATTAAACTACAGGTACATGGCATATTATATGTACATATTAATGACTCATGTCCACTAGGCACACCACTGGGTATCAGTATTTGAGAGCTATCTTATTCCTCTGAAACCAGAAATGCACTGGTTTGTGGATGATAAAGAATTTTTTCTCACATAGACATTCTGCCTCCTCCTTGCTAACCTCCCAACCTCTGCCTGAGCATCAGACACCATATCACAGTAACAACAGTCTGGCTCAACATAGTCTCCTCTGACAGGACTCAGGCTTCAGATGTCTTAATATTTCCTATAATTAGTTGCATACAATGACCCGTCATTACACAGAGGATGTTTTGCTCTGGATAATTACAGAATACAGGCAGGTTGGGATGTTTATTAGCCATGAGGCCTTTATGATTGATCTATTATGAGACATTTTGGATAGATGATTTTGAAAAACTTGTGTCCTTGAACGCATGATAAAATGATTCCAGGTCTGCTATCACAAATTGCTCAATTCTGCTGTCATCCACGCTTGCTAGAAACCCACATAATCCTTGAGTCTGAGATAGTTTTCCTCTGGAATAGCTCTCTTAGATTTTATTATGCACCAGCTTATTCATCTTTAAGCAAAAATGAGCCAAGCATCCAAGGGTTTGTTAAGCACCTTTATATTGATCCATTCAAAACCTACAGGCTTTCAGGCAGCAACTCATCGCCACGGTCTTCCTGGCATGCTCATCAAATGCCTGGCAACAGGATGAAGCCATCTGGTGAAGGGTACATTGTGATTATAACCCATCCAAATTTGCCTTCTCATCAACAACACTCTCATCTCCCTTACCCTTGTAATCGGCCAGGAAACCCTAAGGAGAAAGGTGAAAAATAAGCAGGCCTGATCACTGGGGGGTTTTTTGGTGTCTTTTACCTTTTTAAGTTGGTGGTACCCAATCACACATACTGCTGAGGTGTAGACAAATTTACCTTATGGAAATGCCCTTGGACACTGAAGACCAACATATTTCAGCTCACAGTTTCCCAGCTGCTGGGCACATGCTGCTTCACTATTCTACCTCCCCACCAGCAGATAGCCCTTCACAGCTGAAGACGAGGTGGCTCATTGGGGATTCTGCAGAACAGTTCCTCCTCAGTGCGTTTGGTAGGCTTCCAGCCATCCTCACACCTGCAGGGAACTGCAAGAACCACAGAGCCATGCTAGGTGTGGGTGACAGTCTAGTGCTGATCTCACCGGGGCATTAGTCACATTGCTTGTGCTACCCTTCCTGTACAAACATTGCTCCAGTCATGCAGCTAAGCAGTGGGCTGATGAACCAGATTCTCAGTCTTGGCTGTGAACTGAGATCTTCTGAGGCCTGAGTTGGGATCCCCCCTGAGGCTGGTTCCCCATTTGGTTCTATTGTGCAGCCAACGTTGACTGTAATGTATGGAGTTAGCAGACCAGCAACAGAAACATCATAGGAAAGCTATTAAACGTGTCAAATCTCAGCCTTAGCCCAGATCACTGACTCAGAATCTGCATTTTTAGAAGATCTCCAGGGGATCTATATGTACATTGCTGTTTGACAATCAAACAGGTAGAGTATTGCTTCCCAAAATATACTACCCATCAGAATCACTGGGGGGCCTAGACTTACAACATCAGAATCTCTAAGGGTGAAGCCTGGACACCTCCATTTATATTGCTTTCTAGATGCTTTATATTCTGCCAACCTGGCACAAACCTGTGGACAGTACCAGAGACCAGGGCCTCCCATATGCTCTTGATGATAGGAACCACCTAGGGCAGAAGGCTTATTTTAAAAAGAAAATTCCCAGGCCACTTCTAAGAGATTCTCTTTCAACTGGGGCTTGGGATGGGACAGGAGAATCTGTGTCCCCTCCAAACACACATACATGATTCTTGTGAAATCTGGAAAACATATTTGTGGTCTATAGCAGTGGTTCTTAAATGTTGGTTTGCACCAGAATTACCTGGAGAGCCACTGAAAATACTGATTTCTGGGATCTGTGAAGATAGATAAGACCACCCAAATAAGAACAAGCAAAGAGGTTATTGTGATGTTTTTTTTATATACAACAATAATAATAGTATTATACAATACAATAATAGTATAACTCTGTTCGGGTTCCTGGCCCCAATTCCCATGTGTGTGTGTGAGGACACCTATAGGGTGTCCGAGAACCCAACTTAATTCTGATGCTATCTTCCCAGAGACAGCTCCAGATTCCCCAGGTTAAGGGCTCTGTCCTACAAGACTGCCCTCCACCCGCGACTCCAGATGCTGGTTGTAAGCTCCAGGCAGTTATCTGTGCTTCTAACCTGTACAGATTAGAGGTTCCAATGACCTCCCCCTTAGGTTTAATTAATTTGCTAGAGCAGCTCACATAATTCAGGAAAAAACCTATGTTTACCAGTTCAATAAAGGATATGTAAAGGATACAAGTTAACAGTCATTTGAACAGATACTTAATATTTAGAGCAAGTCCCAAATAAAGGAGCTTCTGTCCCTGTGGAGGTGGCATGAGGGAGCATTCTGGTTCCCCAGGTGTGGAAGGACTCTCGGACAGAGAAGCAGGCTCTTCTCAGGGGTTTTTGTGAGGCCTTCATCACGATTGACTAAATTACTGGCCATTGGCTGATTCAGCCTCGAGCCCCTGCCCTTGGGTGGGGTACAAAAATCTCTCATTAACATGATGTGGAGAAAACAGAACTTTCTGATCAGAATTCCCTCCTGGCCTTAATAGCGCCCATTGTATATGTATATATAAGAGGCTATTTGCAGTAGGATGTTTTTACCAGGGACAGAGTGACTGGCCAGTCACAAGAGTACCATCTCAGAGGGTTAGAGGGGAAAAATCCATTCTCTCCTCTTTTCAGTTCCTGGTACGTAATTGGTCAGTCATCTGTCAGTCACCAGAGACCCCCCCACAGAGTTCCTCACAGAGCCAGAAGCAGAGAAGTAGCACACTGGCCAGGGAGAACAGGGAGTGAGGAAAGACTGAGACCTACTGCCTTGAGAACAAACCCCCTTTTAAGCTCCAACTTCTTGCCCTTGCCTTTATTTGGTCTCAGCAAATTGATAGGGAACTCGCTCTGGGCAGAGAGCTCCCTACTCCCACAACCACACATAACAAAACACCCATTTCACCTTCAAGACTCTGCAGTGTTTCCAGGAACTGTGGATGAAGACCGAATACGTATTTCTTATGACTCATTATATCGCAGCTATTTATTCAGAACTTGCTGTATGCTGCCACCATCACTTGCATTTGGCAGAAACACAAAGGCAGGGAGGGCAGCGTAAAAGGCTAGAGTAGAAAAGGGAAGCATCTGGAATGCACGATTGGAGGTTGTTGGCATCGGGAAGCTGGAGACTAACTAGAAGTGGGGCATCCTATGAGATTAGTTAGGAAAGCATATTTGGCTTTTTCTGGTTAGTGCTAAGTTGGAAGCAGGGACAGAATGTAGGGAAGCTGGCAGTCAATCAAATCCTGGCTGTTTTGGGCTGATTGCTACAGAGGTTGTGGTTTGGCTTCACGGACTGGTTGCTGCAGATGTGGGTCAGAGTTCTCTTTTTTATATACAGTTTGACCACTGTAAGTTTGTTGATTTGAGTCTCTCAACACCCACACCTTAATTATTAAATAGAAACAATGGCATAAGGCCTGGACATTGATATTTTAATAAGCTTCCCAGGCTCTCAAACTTGTGAACCACACATTTACAGATATCCTGGTTCCTGGATCTCCGTCCTAACACATTTTCAAAGGAGTCTGGTGGTTTTTACCCCAACTCTGATCCCCGCATGTGATTTGAAGCAAGGGCTTCACAGTCAGAAGGGGCTTCTTGGTAGCTTTTTACCATTTACACACACATTTTTAGCTCTGTTATGGGTGGTGGGCATGATGCCTATATTCTAGGGTTGTCATGCATTTTATTTTGGGGTGGGATAGGAAGAGAAATTGGAATAAAGACAGCAAAATGCCTTGCCATGATCTCATCTAAAGACTACATTTGGGGTTCCCCATCAGATAATTATATCAGAATCTCCTAGAGAGCTTCCACAGTCAGATGAAGCCTCTAGAGAGGATGGCTTCCCAGAACTGTCCATATGGAAGATTGTGTACTTTGAAAAACCCGCCCAATGATTCTGATACTCTATACCCCTTTGTTGAGAACCACTGATGAAGAGAATGTAATAATTCAGGGGTTGCAAACTTAGTGCCTACATGGGCCATGAGGATTACATAAATTAGTAGGATGACTGGTACCTGAAGTTGTCTCCTTTCGACACAGACCAAACTTATTTGCTTAATAAACATATGGTTATGTTTTCACTTGAGCAAAAAAACATGGTGTGCCACTTATCTTGGGGCAAAAAAAATAAAAACCTAAAAACAGTTCTCAGTCTGCCTTTCATTTTCCCACTTTTAAATATGATATTTCACTATTACTAAAAAGAAAAAATCAAAAACAGCAGTTCGAGCATGATGCTAAATGGCAAACAGAACTCAAACTTAGGGAAAGAGCTGTGAATGGTGAACAGACTGGGTGGGCTACTATTCAGCTCAAGGCAATTAGAATTTGTGGGGAATACAGACTATTGTTGTCTTATCTGATTTTTGAAGAAATTCAGAAATGAAAGTTTTTATATGAAATCACCTAATAGTGAAATGTTGGCTCAATTTTTTTTTAATATTGTGTAGGTCAAACAAACAAGCTTGAAGGACTGGAGAAAGACCTCATCCTATCAAGTTTGCAAACCTTGGCATTACAGCATCCCTTGTAAACATGACTTTAGCACAGGATCCAGTTCTTCCTAAGGACACCAAAATGTTCCCCAAACAAACACACACCAAGAACAAGACCACATCAACCCTACCCAACCCCCATCTCCACCTATAGTCCATCATTTCCATAGTGGAACTCAACCTTGCTGAACATGTCATCAGGAAGTAAAGATGTCATCCAGATGTACTCAGTCTCCTTTTCAATGATGAGGACAATTTTCTTTCCCATTTGTCCTCTTTAATTCATAAAATTCAGTGGCTAAGGGGCCTGTGTAGGAGAAAGTATGGGTATGGGAAGTGCCTAGTGTCTTAGCACTCACTGTGGCATCTGAGATGTTTATCTTAAATTTAATTTAAAATGGATGCAGTCTTGGAAGATTCTAATTCTTCTCTAAGTTAAAGAAAAAAACTGTTTACATTTCCAAGAATGTTCAGCTTTATTTGGAATCAATGGACTCACATATGGGTTGGGATTGGGGTAGGGAGGGCTGTTGATCTTGGGAATTAGAAAGGAAGGGTAGAGAGTTAAAAACATATTTTCATGAAATCTTTCTATAGGAGATATTGAAATTGCTGAAGATTTCTAGTCTTTTCAGAACAATGTGTCAGGCAAAAGTGGGCTGGAAAACATGGAGGTGGGTGGCTTAATGAAACTGATATTTTTTGGTGGAGTGCTTGATTAAAATTGATATTTTGAGTAAAACATTTGATTCATTTAAACAACACTTTGACAGCTAATATATTTTTTAAAAAAAATCACTGATGCAAATCTGAATAATGGTATCAATTAATTTTGATTCCCAAGTACTGAGATATAAATTGGAATCTCACTCTACTAACCTTCATGGAAAGTTTTGGAAAAGGTTCTTCACCAGCACCTTCTAATTTTTTCTCATCTATTCCTGCAATGCAAGTGTATAAGTTGCATGGTGCAACCCAAGGCTGGACCATTAAGTGTTTATGAACTTTGATTTACCAAACAAAGGCTTAAATTTTAATTGTTCTAAAAATGAAAGATTATGTTTTAGAACTTTTAGAAACCATGGATAGAAATACTAATGACACTGTAGAGGAGAAACCAAATAGATTAGAATAAAATGTCACTCTAAGATAATTAAGATGGACTAAAGACACTAAAGAACAATTGGAAGTGAGAAGAATCACCACATGAGGATGGGTCTAATCAAAAAGAGAGCCAGAGATGAATAATTAACAAGCTGTAATCAACACAGGAGAGCCAACAGAAAAGATTTGCTGGAAGAGCGAGCACTGAGGTGAACCTGGAGAATGTTCTCCTATCACGTGAACTCACATTTCAAAATTTGAGAAATAAGTTTTTCTTATTCAAAAGAAGTCAGTTTCCTATCTGCTTAGCATTTTCACTGATCATCAAGTCAACAGCCTTTCGGAGAAATTTGCTGAAACCTAAAATTAGCTCTCTACTGTGCAGGACTTTTTCAAGAGTTGTCATTGGCTTCATTAGGAGCTGTAACAGAAAAACAGGTTATGTGAGTGTATAGTGAAATTTTATATATAAGCTTAAGTGTAATTTGTTGATGCATTATCAATAGCTAGTAAGTTCAGCCAGAAAAGATTATGTTCCATCAGGGAGAACTAATGCAACCATATCTGTTTGAAGGGGTGACAAATTATTAGCCCACCTGGGGCACCCCTTAAATTATCTCACTGTGGTGTGGGTGATATAACAGAAAATATATATATTGGTCTCTACCCCCTGGTTCCTCACAGAGAACTCCTAAACCCTTTGTAATTTCCTAAGTGATAAAACTCTAGGACAACTTTTGTTCTAATATTTGGTCTTTGACCCTGTCCCTGACACAGGGCTACTAAAACCCTTGTAAATTCCTAAGAGGTAAGAGCACTAGGAGCATCTTCTGTTCTAATGAGGTGACCCTGAGGGCAACTCTTGGGTGGCTCTTGGATGGTGGCTGGTCCCCAGGAAGACCAGGCCATGATTGGAAGCTTGGAATGTTCAGCCCCATCCTCTATTCTCCAGAATGGGGGAAAGGGGATAGAATGGAGTTAATAACTGATCATTCTTATATGAGGAAGCTTCCATGAATCCCAATGGTAGGTAGTTGAACACATCCCTGTGCAGGAAGGCGACACACCCCAACTCCATGGGGACTGAGCTGCTGTGCTCACAACCCTCCCAGACCTCGCCTTATGCTTCTCTTCATCTGGCTGTTCATCTGTAACCTTTAGCATATCCTTTAATAAACTGGCAAACATATTCCTTGAATTCTACTATCGAACCAAGGAGGGAGTTGTTGGTACCTCTGACTTGTGGCCAACTTGGACAGAAGTTGTGAGTAACCTTGGTGGTAGGGGTGGGGAGATGGAGGGGAGGACCTACTACTTGCAATTGACATCTGAAGTGGGGGTGTCTTGTGGGACTGAGCCCTTAGCCTTTGGGATCTGATGCTGCCTCCAGATAGATATTGTCAGAACGAGTTAAATTGCAGGACACCCAGCTGGTGTTGAAGAATTGCTTGGAGGGGGAAACCCCTGGTCCACATCTGGGGTCACAAGTCTTGTGAGTGTGGTAGTAATGTGAGAATAAAGGAGACACACAGAGGAAGGCTTTTTCCCAACACAGCTAACTTGCCTCCCTTCTTCCTCCTTTTAGTCATCTCCTTCCATCTCAATTCTGATGGGTTTCAAAGCTCTAGACCCCATTCTCTGTGTGCCTTCTCCTCACTCTTGTGGCAAGGTTTTCCCTGAGTAACTCCCACCAGGCAAGCAGTTGGACTGTTAACCTAATGATCAGCTTTATGCTTCCTGAAGCAACTCTGTTGCAGGCAGATGGGAAGGAGAAGGAAGAAGGGAAGAGAAAACTTTGAACACAAGCCTCTTTTGTGTCTCCCAGGAGCTTTATGACCCAAGAGATTTGGATATTTGTGAGACTAAGATATTAAGTATCTATTACTGATTTCTTACTTAAGCTGATGTTTTCTTTATTTAATTAAGCTTTTTTTTCCTTATTAAGTTGTATTAGTTGCCTTCAAAGACGGTTGGGAGTCGATGACATACTAGAAAGTTCTCATCAGAGATAGTTTCCTACGTCTCTGGGCTTGGGCAGGAGTTAAATGTCAGGCCCCAGGTATCTCTGACCACAGGTCACAGACTCTTGTCTGCCCTCTTCAGTGAAGAAAGATACGAAGATTGTTAGATGAAGGCACTCATGCTTACCTAGAGTCCACGGGTAACCTGACCACCAGCAGATCAAGGCATCAGGTCAAGACGACACAGAACTAGTGGATATAAAAACAAACACTTTTAACATGAGGAAACCTTTAGAAATTAGAAAAGGTACAGTAGCAATGCTTTAACTCCATCATAGGCTGCCTTATACTTTTTTGTTATACTGCAAGCATCTTTCTGTGTCTGTCCTTTTGAATTTTTGAGATCCCATTTAAAAAAGCCAATCCAATGTGGAGGTTTCTTTTAAATTTTGATTACTGTTCCGTATAGGAAATAATATTCAAGATGAACTGTTGTCTTTCATTTCCTCGTAGCTTCTGGCTGCTTGGTATTTGTGCTACTTTTTATGGAGGTGTGCAACATTTTTAGTAGATGAAGCTAAATTTTCAACTTTAAAAAGAACCGTCAACAATAAAACTCCATACTTAAATAAACCTTTTTCAGGAAATGGATTCCAAACTTGTACTTTGGTTCTTTGCTTTCAGTTGTACAAATGGGAGCAATTATTCCCTCTAGCTGGGGAGAAGCAACTTTCCTTTACTCCCCAAACACTTGTCATCTACATTAGGTTTGAAACTGCAGATTCTTCCAGGTGTTGCAACTCCAAACCATTTCTCCACTAACGTGGGAAAAATACAGGAAATACGGATCGTACTAAAAGCAACCTGTCTTTTGTGTCCATTCATTCAACATAAAGGATTAGCCCAAGATGAAATGGTTAAATAATCATACTTGTATCTGAGGTCCTTCCCAATTGCTGTCTTTCACACTTGTGTCTTTCCTAGAAACCGATTATTGGTGATGTTCTTATGCTTCTTCTGTTTGTGCTGGGGATCCTGCCCAGGCCTGGTTCCTCAGCACACTCTCTTGTGTTAAGCCCAATTCTCCTTCCACCCTTTCAGAGGAAAAATAATTCAAAATGAAAGTTATCTGATATAGGTGATTATTTATAAAATGTGGATACCTGAAGTCTCCTAACAGGATTTCACTTTTAACAAAACTATCCTTACTCCAGAAGAGTTTAAGGCCAGTTAAGGAAATAACTCTTCTCAGGGAGGCAGAGGGACCATTATGATGCCTTCTAATAATCCCACACAATTGCAAGTGTATATCACTGACACCAATCCTTTAGTCAGGGCTCGTTCAGCTACAGTGGATATTAAGCTGCCCTTGTGCATCCCAGGCCACCCTTGGAGACTTCCCTCTCTCACCCTCTCTACCAACAGCCGTTGGGTGGTTCCTCCAGTCTGGAGTTGACACCCTGTCCATGTTCATTAACTTAACACTTACTCCCATTTTCCGAGCTCCTACCTCCTGTGAGGACCATGTAAGACACTAGGAATGGGATATGAATAAGAATATTTCCTGTTCCCAAGGAGCTCACCGTCTAGTGTATGAGGCAAGTGGCACCGCATGGTACCGAGTATCACAACAGAGCTTGGGCATGGGCTCAGTTCTGCCTGGAGAGGTCAGGGAAATCTACCCCAAGCAGCTTTCCTTGCCTGCTTCCTCATTATCTGTTTATGTCAGTATTGTCTTCCCAAGTAGATTAAAAGCTGTCACTTTGTCCCACACAGTCCCTACAACACTTAACATGCATAGGCACCCAATAAATGTTTGTCAGCTTATTCAGTAACCATCACTAAGTGTAACTTTGCCTTACTTTTCATTAACTGCCGCTTGAGAGTCAAAGTATAGCTATGGAGTGCACCACCCAAAGGGCAGTCTAGCCATGACTTCCAACCTGGCCTCTGCTCGTTAAGTGCTTTGACGATTCCCCAAGCTGCGCCATGTACCCTACCTGCACTACACCCACCCCCAACCCCACAGACAGTGCATGTACATTGTTCCACATGCTGGAATGATGAGTCTGAAAATGGAGAAACTGCATCTCAAGACTAAAGAAGTAAAACAAGCTCTCATCAGCTCGTCTTGCCCCCTGCAAGTCCCCCAGGGGGTGGTTCTCCAACATTTGTCATAAACAGAATGGAGGTCATTAAAGCCTGGCAAAACCTAACAACATATCTAATTATAGGTTTGAAATTGCAGAGCCAAGCAGTAAGGACAGGGCATGCTGAGTTTAGTTACTTCTGAACACACTTTATTGTTTTGCTTGGGTAAATTATTCCCCACACTTAAAAAAAGTGAAGATGTGTTACATTGTCTCCAAAGGGGCCATCAGTAGGACAGCATCCTCAGGCAAAAATAAAGGTTTTTCGAAGTTTTCTAAATGGACTCTTTAACACAGTTGAGTGGAGAACACACCCTTTGCCAGCAGGCAAAAGAAACCTTAAGGTCATCTAGAAAGAGCGTCTGATAATTTACATTTATCTCATAAATCTGTCCCCCTCTTCAAGTTCTTATCAGCCATTAGAGAGTTGCCAATATTTCTTTAAATTGCTGGGGGAAAGTGGGTAATTTGGTCAGCAAGAAAGAAAAGGAATGAAATCATAGTTGTGTTTTCTGTTTGCATTTTGTTTCTGGAAGAAAATTATCTAATACATACATATACGTATGTGTATAAATATGCATATGTAATGTATATGTTTTATTCTATGCCTTTTCAAAGTAGTTCAGAACATGGAAGTCATAACAATGCCATTGTTGCTGTTATGCAATATAAAATGTGAAAATTTAAACATGTTTTCAAGACTTACAGATTGTAATTAGTAGAATAAGAACATGTCACTTAAAGCAATCAAATTGATATAAATACAAAAATGTATAATGTGCTATTTTTATATCAGAATAAGATTGGATTATCTTTCCTACAACATAAATAGATTACTGGTAAGTTAAAAATATTTTAAGATCCGTAAAACAAAAATAATTATTTTCAAAAGAGTTTCTGTTATCTTGTAAAACAAATCATTTATTAGTCTTCTTTTCAAAATGTTATTGAACATTCTTTCCTTTTAATTCCTTCAGAAAAACCTATGTATATATGTCAAGTTCCTAAAATCTCCCTTTAAAATTTTGACTGAAAATATAAATTAATTTGGAGGATGTTGTCAACTTTATAAAATTAAATCTCTTCATCCACTTCTATGCTGTACTTTTAATTCTAAATCCTTTTGTACTTTTGCTTTTAATTTGATTTACATAGTGTTTACACAATTCTGTTATTTCTAAGTAGTATGATTTTTATATTTAAATTATTCTTTTATTTTTAAAATCAGTCTTAAAGTATTATACTGCTGGCATTGCTTAGGAGAAACACTAACCATGGTAAGTAAATTCTTGCTGCTCTTCCCTGGGAGCACACTATGTAGAGATGTAGTAGAAAGAATTTGGACCACAAATTAGGGCCTATAGTTTGGAAAGTTTCCCCTGCAAGGTCTGATTTAGAGTATACTTGAAACCACTATTTGTTTGTTTTCCTCTGTGTGTGTGTGTGTGTGTGTGTGTGTGTGTGTGTGTGTGTGTGTGAGCACGCACACATTTTGATCCTCTTTCCCTGTCATTTCATTACCCATCATATTTGTCTCCTACTTGACATTCATGCTTCCTGTGCTTCCATTTTGGCTTTTGTAGAAAATAATGTCCATCGCTCATCCCTTTGACATACCTTCTTAGGACTTCTGAACAAATGCTTATGCCCCACAACCTATTTAAAATCAGACAGTCCAAACAAAGCTTCCAAGTTTGTGGAATTCCAACCATACATTTCATGGAATATAATCATGAACATATTTTATTAATAGCTTATTTCATGTATATATTCATAAGAAAAGTTTGTTAGTGATTATTTTTGCCACTTGTAGGTTCTGCTTTCAGATAATACTTGTTTCTTAATGTAGACTGCACACATTGCTGTCATTTTCTGAAATCCACAACAGTTTCTATCGTGTGGTTGATATTAAGCCCTTGGAAGTACAAAATGATGCAAAAAGTCACCTAAACATTGTATTTTGACATCTATTCCAATTTTTCATTACTCATTCATTCAATTTATTGAATATCTGCTTTCTGCTAGAAACTGTATTAGGTAGATTTGGGTTTCTACTTACTCTTGATTCATTTGAAGACATTATTTTTGTCTCAGAGATTCATCAATTTCACTGAGTTATTAAAATTAGTTATGCATATTCTTTTTTGGTAATTTTGAATCTCTTTAAATTTAAATTTTATAATTGTATTTTCTTTTTTTTAAAAAATAAACTTGTCATACTTGTGTAGTCGATTGCCTATTGTAAAATAATTTATTCTAAATATGTCAGTTCTGCTTTTTTCCCTAGTTTTTAAGTATATTATTTTCTAGTATTACTTACATTTTTTTGTATCTTTAGACTGTCCTTTTTCTGATTTGTCATTTAATCCATGTTAATTCTTGTCTTAAATAATGAAAGTAAAGCCATGAATTTATCTTTGGTAACTGCTCTGGATACATTCCCATACATTTTTGTATATACTGTTCTACATTTTTATTTCATAAAAAGTCTGTAATTGTGGGTTTTATTTTATTTTTATTGCAAATTTAATACATTAGTAATGGAAAGTAATGGAGACTCAAACTGGTTTGAGAAAATAGAGGGATGTTTGGGGTAGTGATGTCGGGGTTCTTGTTTATGGAGTTGAAGAATGAATTTTGCAAACACTCAAGGTAAGAGAGCCAGGGAGAGGCTTTTATTGAGAGATACAGTGAGAGGACAGAGCTCTTGGCTCACACCAGGAGGGGACAAGAGTGCCTGTGGTGATGCGTTGTCTAGGGGTTTTATAGGCAGTTGAGGATTTTGGGGAATGTGAGAAAGCTTAGGGGTGTGGACTTAAGTGGTCCCTGAATATTTAGAATTAACTTAACACCAGCAACTTCCTGCTCTGATGATTTCTCCCTGAGATACCCATGTCTTGGTCTGGGAGCATATCCAACAAGGCTGCCTGCCCAGCCGCCAAGGTGTGTTGAGATATTGTTTGCTAAAGAGTAATAATTTTACTTCTTAACTTCCTGGGTATTAAAATGCAATTGTATCTTTAAGGTAGAATCTTTCTTGCCTTTTACTATGTTGTTTACAGCTGGGTCTGCTTGCTGAATTAGTTGCCCAGTTTGCAAATCACCTCATCAGATCTGAAGGAGGAAAGACAGCACAGAGGCCTAGGCCTTTTAGCATGCTAAAGTGAATCTTACACATGGTTACAATTGATTAGAATAAAAACATGTGATCTGATCTCACTGAAGAATGACTTTAGAACTTAATGTTTAACACAGAGTTTTGGTAGGGGGATTTCCTTGTATGCAGTTACATTGCTCTGACTGTAAATATCCTGCTTTGCTTTTTCCAGAGGCCCTCATCCTATTCTGTCTAAGCTCATGGTCTCTGTCTCAGTAGGGTCTGTGGGCTGAACGGCTCACAACCAAACATTCTAAAGTCATAATTATCATGACACTGTTACTCTTGTTCTATCTTTTGAATCTTTTTTGAATCTCCTTTCTTGTATCTTGACATTGTTGTTCTTAGGGCTTTCCCCTTGTTGGGAAAGATGCCATTGGCAGCTGTGAGCATGTGTAACCTACCAGCTATCAATCCCAGGAAAGAAAGACTTCTCTCTCAAGTAAAGCACCAGAAGAACTCTGATCAGTGCATTTCTGACTCAGTTTTTGAGGCTAGGAGGATGAAATGTTCTTAGATTCCAGGCACCAGTCATGTTTACACCCCTTGAATCAAGGTGAGACAGGGCAGCCGCCCTACACCATCACTTGGGTATGCGTCCAAGAGTTAGGAGAGTGTGTTTCAGAACAAAAGGAACGAATACTGGGGCAGGCAAAAGCAAGATATGTTGCTGAGTCATTTCTTTTATGTCCTATAATTTCAGCTGTGACATGCTTGTGCAATGCTAGTCCACAACTCTAAGCTCCCTGATCCTAAATTTTCTTTACTCTTTAGCCACCAGTTTTAGGGAGACTTCAGCTCAGATTATGTAGCTTCTTTCTTTTTTTATATTGGTGGTGGGGGTGGGGGGGTGCGGGTTACATTCAACTCCAGACAGCTTGGGATGTTAGTAGCAAAAGACAGATCTGATTGCTTTTTGATGGTCCATTTTTACTCAGAGGGGTGCAATTTTCCTCTCTTAAAGGAAGACTCTTCACATCAGGTATTTGGCTTAGAAAGGTGCTTGCTGATTAATTACTTACATTTACATAACATTAATCTCCTTTCTAACAATTTAGTTGGCTTCCAGCCACATCCTCTGTGCACCCCATCAGTTTGGCGGAACACCCTTGCTCTTAAAAAGACCTGAACTTCTTTTCCATGGGTTCTGAAAGCATCCTTAAAAGAAAAAAGGATGCAAGGGCTTAAGCAAAGCTATAAATGATTATTTTATTTTCTTCCACATCTATTAGGATGATATCTCAATGAAATGCTTGATCTGTGCAATTTATTTTGAGTTGTGTTTCCTTCTGTCTGCAACTCTCTGACTCAATTCTTTTTCCAGAATCCTGTTCATTCATCAGAGCTAAGCTCCAGGAACACTCCTTTTTGAAGACTTCATAGGCCTTCTGGTCCTTAAACATTCTTCATTAAAATTCCATGTCACCATCTGAACCACATGTGATTCAGGTGGGGCCCCATGTAATCTGGGATCATATTCATTCAACACTCATTGAGCTCTTCCAGTGCTAAGCCCTCTGTAGGTGCTGAAGACACAAATATGATTAAAAAACAGTCCTTGCTCCCCCAGAGTCCACAGTCCAGAGGTATGTGCAAGGTATAGCGGTGGTAAAAGAAAGGAATTCAGTCAGGAGACTCTTGTGCCAGATCCTGAGGAATAAGCACAGTTCACCACACAAGCAAGGAAGGGGGTTGGTAGTTTGAGATGAGGCCAGAGGGGCCCCTGACTGGTGCTCCATGCTTTCAGGGTCCTGCGATGGCCTTTCTCCAGCTCTGTACCACCCCATGCCCCCACTATGTAGACCAAGTTCAAAGAAGCCAGGATTTAGAGTTTCCTGCCTAAGCATCCCCAATCCCCTGCCAGGCCTGTGCTGACCTCTTTCCCTGGCCTCCTCTTGAAGACAGAATGAGCTGACAGTGTGTGCACCCCTAGGCCCAGGGGTGGCCAGAGGTGACTGGAAAGTGTGGCTGGAGCTGGGACCTGTAGACTAAGCTGTCTACACACATGTACATGAAGCCCCTTGTTGTAGGGGCAGGAGGAGAGGGGCCACAGGCTGAGGTCCAGGGTCCACCTCACCAATGGAGTTGGCTCTATCACACTGCTGCATTCTAGCGTGGAAATCCAAGGAATCTGGGAATTCTAAATTTGAGCCTGGCCTTTAGGTCATCATGAAAATATATTTGTCAGGATAGGAAGGCAGAATACATTTTATGTCACAGTTTGTTGGCTTGATTTATACCTTTTAAACAAGTACACATACAGGAGATGTGCCTCTGTTTATATTCTTGCCCTGGGCTGCCAAAATGTTGAGCAGCCTTGGGAGCAGAAGAGGCCATGGAGGCTGTTCTGAGAAAGAAAGAGTAGAGGCAGAAAGGCCCAGAAGTGTGATTCAGGGAACCCAACCCCAAGCAGGTGACCACAAGATGACCTGGAGAATAGTTAGTTATACAGGTGTCTGTCTTTTCTGCCAGATGGTAAATGCTTTGAAGTCAAATCCATGGAACATTCATTCCTGTGCCTGACAGAGCATTTTACACAGACCACACTATCAATTCATGGTGTGTGAATGCATACTGAACAAAAGAGATAATATACATCACTTAGAGGCAAACCACAAATAACACTTCTTACCTGTTATTCATCATTAAGACAACTGCAGATAAATGGACAGCAGAGTCTTAATTTGAATCAACTGATGCATGTTGTAAGTGGACCAGTTTTATGCTATCTTAATCTTAAACAACTGATAATAAAAAGGAAGAAATAATAAAAACAAAATATAGCTAACATAAAACTGTTGTGCCTCAACTTACTTTTGTAAGAAGGGTCTATTCACCTGGGCCATGCTGGCAGGGATGCAGGGTGCACTGACCCTGTGGGTGGGTGGCACTGCAGGCTGTAGGTCACCAATGAGTTTGGCACAAAAATCCTGTGACTTACCCACAAATCCTATGCATGTTCACTATTGAATGCAGGATCCTTTAAGGCAGTTCTTAATGGATTGCAAATGTAGGATTTCAAATTTTGTTAACGGTATGTTCTTTTTTTTCCCCACAAGCATAAGACAGCCAAGAAGTCCATGCTGGTGACCTTCATGGTCTGCCCCTAACTCCTCACAAAATCTTACCTGGAGCCATAGGAGAGTACAGACATCTTACACAGATCTCACTGAAAATGTACAGTCTTGTTGTCAAAGGACAGGCAAGAGTCCCTTTCTTTCTGTGCGCCAGTAGAGGGGCAGAGGAAAGAGCAGGGAGACAGAGAACAGGAGACAGCGTGCAGTAGCCAGTGAATGGTAAGTAGGTGGCAGTCTGCGGGTTTCCCTGGCATGCACCCCTTACCTGTTCCTTCGCTGCCTTCTGGGCACAGTTTTGGTAGTTAGGATCTGGTTCTGATGTGAGAGCGAGGGCGAGATTCTGCTTCAGTGTTAAGGTGATGCGTGGGTGGTGTATATGGTGATGATAAGGTGTCAGGTCCAGGGGCCAGGGCTAGTGCTGGGGTTAGGTGTTCAGTAAGGTCTGCGGGAAGATAGCGTTCCACTTAGAGAATGGATCCAGTTCAGCTCTGAGGGCAATGGCAAGATTACGCTTCGTGGTTATGGTGATCCGTGGGTCATGTCCATGTTATGTTGAGGGGTCAGGTCCAGTGGTCAGTGCTAGGTTTAGGTTTAGATGTTCGGTAAGGTGTAAGGTGATGATAGAGTTATGGTTAGATTTAGGGTCCCGCTCTGATGTGAGGGTGAGGGCTAGTTTGCACTTCAGGTTTAATGAGATGCATGGGTGATATCCTTGGTGCCAATATGGGGTGCAACATCCACGGGGGAGGGCTAGGGTTAGAGTTATGTGTTCGTTAAGATGTACTGGGAGCATAGGCTTAGGTTTTTAGTTAGGGTCCGTTCTTATATGAGGGTGAGGGCGAGATTGTGCTTCAGGTTTAAAGTGATGCGTTACTGATGTCCATGGTGACAGTGAAGGATTAGGTCCATGGGCCAGTGGTAGGGTTAGAGTTACATTTTCAGAATGGTGTACAGGGAGGACAGGGTTGCAGTTGGGGTAAGGGACCACCTCTGAAGTGAGGTGGAGGGTGAGCTTGTGGTTCAGGTTTATGGTGAGGCAAGGAGGTCATCAATGGTGACAGTGAGGGGTCAGTCCTGATTATAGGGCTAGGGTTAGGGTTATGTTTTTGGTAAGGTGTATGGGGAGGATTGGGTTATGGTTAGAGCTATGGTATGGCTTTGATGTTAGGCCAAGAGCGAGACTGCAGTTCAGGGTTTTGGTGATGTGTGGGTGATGTCCATGGTGACGGTGAGGGGTGTCATGTCCAGGTGCCTGGGCTAGGGTTAGCATTAGTTGTTCAGAAATGTGTACTGGGAGGATACGGTTATGTTGGGAGTTAGGGTCCAGTTCTGATGTGAGGGTGATGGAGAGATTGCGTGTTAGTATTAGGGTGATGTGTGGTGATATCCATGGGGACGATGAGGGGTCAGGTCCAGGGATGAGGGCTGGGGTTAGGGTTAGATGCTCCGTAAGGGCTACAGGGAGTATAGCATTCTGGTTAGAATATGAATCCCATTCTGATGTGAGGGAGAGGGCAAGATTACTCTTCAGGGTTAAGGTGATCTGTGTGTGATGTCCATGTTTTGGTGAGGGGGGGTAGGGTCCAGGAGCCAGGGTTGGGTTACCATTAGGTAATTGGAAAGGTGTGCTGGGGGGATAAGGATACATTTGGAGTTACGTTGTGGTTCTGATATGATGGTGAGCAAGAGATTGCGCTTCAGGGTTAAGGTGATGCATGGGTGATATCCATGGTGCTGGTGAGGGTTGCAATGTCCAGAGGCCAGGGCGAGGGTTAGTGTTATGTGTTCGGTAAGGTGTACTGGGAGGATAGGGTTAGTTTTGGATTTGGGGTCCGTTTCTGATGAGGGCGAGGGCATGAATGCCCTCCAGGTTTAAGGTGATGCGTGGGTGATGTCCATGGTGATGGTTGGGGGGTTCAGATCCAGGGGCCAGGGCAAGGGTTAGGGTTAGTTGTTTGGAAAGGTGCACTGGGTGGTAAGGGTTATATTTGTAGTTAGGATCCGGTTCTAAAGTGATAGCGAGGGTGACATTTGGCTTCAGTTTTAAGGTGATGCGTGGGTGGTATATATGGTGCCGATGGGGTGTCAGGTCCAGGGGCCAGGGCTAGGGTGAGGGTTAGGTGTTCAGTAAGATCTACAGGGAAGGTGGCATTATGTTTAGAATTAGGATCCAGTTCTGATGTGAGGGCTTAAGTTGATGCGTGGGTGATGTCCATCGTACTGGGATGTATCAGGTCCAGAGGCCAGTGCTAGGGTTAGGGTTCAGTGTTCCATGAGGTTTATATGCAGGATAAGGTTGTGGTTATATTGAAGGTCCGGCTCTCATTAGAGGGTGAGGGCCAGATGGTCCTTCAGGTTATGGTGATGCTTGGGTCATGTCTATGGTGACATTGATGTGCAACGTCCAGGGGCCAGTGCTTACGGGTTCAGAATGGTGTATGGGGAGGATAGGGTTACAGTTGGAGTTAGGGTCCAGTTCTGATGTGAGGGCAAAAGCGAGTTAGAAGTTCAGGTTTACAGTGAATTGTTGGGGGCATTGATGATGATGGTGAGGGGTCAGTCCTGCACACAGGGCTAAGGTTCTGGTTAGGTGTTCTATAAAGGATACGGGGAGGATAGCGTTACAATTAGAGTTAGGATACAGCTGTGATATGAGGCCAAAGTTGAGATTGCACTTCAGGGTTACAGTGATGCGTGGATGATGTCCATGGTGATGATGAGGAGAAAGTCCAGTGGCCAGGGCTAGGATTATGGTTAGGTGTACACTAAGGGCTACAGGGAGGATAATGTTCCGGTTAAAGTATGGATCTAGTTCTGCTGTGAGGGTGAGGGCGAGATTACGCTTCAGAGTTAAGGTGATGCATGGGTGATGTTCATGTTATGGTAAGGGGTCATGTCCACTGGCCAGTGCTAGGTTTAGGGTTAGGTGTTCAGTAAGTTGAAAGGGGATGACAGGGTTATGGTTAGATTTAGGGTCACACACTGATGTGAGGGCGAAGGTGAGTTTGAGGTTCAGCTTTCTGGTGAGTCATTGGGGATGTCAATGGTGATGGTGTGGGGTCAGTCCTGGGGACAGGGCTAGGGTTAGGGTTAGGTTTTCAGTAAGGTGTACAGTGTGGATCAGGTTATGGTTAGAGTTGCAGTCTGGCTCTTATGTGAGGGCGAGGGTGAGATTGTGCTTCAGGGTTAAGGTGATATGTGGTTGATGTCCATGGTGACAGTTGGGGGATCAGGTCCAGGGGCCAGGGCAAGGGTTAGGGTTAGTTGCTTGGAAAGTTGTACTGGGAGGATAGGATTACATTTGCAATTAGGATCCAGTTCTGATGTGATAGCAAGCGCAAAATTTCGCTTCAGTGTTAAGGTGACGCATGGGTGGTGTATATGGTGCCGATGAGGTGTCAGGTCCAGGGGCCAGGGTTAGGATTGGGGTTAGGTGTTCAGTAAGGAATACGGGGAATATAGCGTTATGGTTAGAGTTAGGATCTGGTTTCAATGTGTGGGGGATGGTGAGACTGGACTTAAGGCTTAAGGTGATGCGTGCGTGATGTCCATCGTATGGTGTTGTGTCAGGTCCAGGGGCCAGTGCTAGGGTTAGGGTTTGGTGTTCCGTAAGGTGTATTTGGAGAATAAGGTTACGGTTAGATTTAGGGTCCAGCTCTGATTAGACGGCGAGGGTCAGATGGTGCCTCAGGTTATGGTGATCCTTGGATCGTGCCTGTGGTGATGGTGATGTGCAACATCGAGGCGCCAGTGCTAGTGATCAGCTGAAGGTTTCAGAATGGTGTCCAAGGAGGATAGGGTTAAGCTTGGAGTGAGGGTCTGTCCCTGATGTGAGGGTGAGTGAGAGATTGAGGAAAAGTTTCACGGTGTGGCATGGGAAATGTCAGTGCTGATGGTGAGAGGTCAGGCTAGGTGCCAGTGCTAGGGTTAGGCTTAGGTGTTCGGAACGGTGTACGGAAAGGACAGGGTTATGTAAGTTCCACCTCTGATGTGAGGGCGAGGGCATGATTGTGCTTCAGGGATAAGGTGATGCATGGATGATGTCCATGGTACATTGAGGGGTGAGGTCCAGGGGCCACATCTAAGGTTAGAGTAGGTGTACGGTAAGGTGTAAGGGGTGGATAGGGTTATGGTTAGGTTTAGGGTCCCGTTCTGATGTGAGGGAGAGGGCAAGATTGCGATTCAGGTTTAACATGATACCTGGGGTAATATCCATGGTGCCGGTGAGGGGTGCAATGTCCAGCAGCCAGGGCTAGGGTTTAGGGTTATGTGTTCGGAAAGGTGTACTGGGAGAATAGGGTTAGTTTTGGAGTGAGGGTCCATTTCTGATATGAGGGTGAGAGCACATTTGCACTTCAGGGTTAAGGTGATGCATGGTTGATGTACTTGGTGATGATTAGGGGTCAGGTACAGGGTCAAGGGCTAGGGTTAGGGTTAGATATTCAGAATGGTGTACAGGGAGGATAAGGTTACAGATGGAGTGAGGGTCCAGCTCTGATGTGAGGGTAAGAGCAAGTTTGAGTTTCTGGTTTATGTTGAGTCATTGGGGACGTCAACAGTGACAGTGAGGGGTCATTCCTTAAGACAAGGTTAGGTTTTCCATAAGGTGTATGGGGTGGATCGGGCTCCTGTTAGAGTTGTGGTCTGGCTCTGTTTTGAGGGTGAGGGCATGATTTGCTTCAGGGTGAATGTGATACGTGTGTGACATACATGGTGATGGTGAGTTGTGTCGGGTCCATGGGTCAGGGTTAGGATTAGGGTTATTTGTTTGGATAGGTGTATAAGGAACAGTGGGTTAGTTTGGAGTTAGGATCTAGTTCTGATGTGAGAGTGATGGCGAGATTGTGCTTCAGGGTTACAGTGATGCTTGGGTGATGTCCATGATGACGATGATGGTTCAGGTCCAGGGGCCAGAGCTAGGGTTAGGATTAGGTGTTCACTAAGGGCTATGGGGAGGATAGCATTCTGATTAGAGTACGGATCTAGTTCTGCTGTGAGGGCAAGTGCGAGATTATGCTTCAGGTTTAAGGTGATGCGTGGGTGACTGATGTCCATGTCATGGTAAGGGGTCATGTCCAGGGGCCAGTGGTAGGTTTAGGGTTAGGTGTTGGGCAAGGTGAAAGGGGATGACAGGGTTATGGTTAGATTTAGGGTCACGCTCTGATGTTAGGGCGAGGGCAAATTTGAGTTTCAGCTTTATGGTGAGTCACTGTGGATGTTAATGGTGATGGGGAGGGGTCAATCCTGGGGACAGGGCTATGGTTAGGGTTAGGTTTTCGGTAAGGTGTATGGAGTGGATCCATTTCCTATTAGAGTTGTGATCCGACAAGAGCGAGATTGTGCTTCAGGTTTAAGGTGATGTATGGGTGATGTCCATGGTGACGGTCTGGGATCTGGATCATGGGCAATGGCTATGGGTAGGGCTAGGGTTAAGGTTACATGTTTGGAATGGTGTACAGGGATGATACAGTTACAGTTGGAGTGAGGGTCCAGCTCTGATGTGAGGGCAAGGGCATGATTGTGCTTGAGGGCGAACATGATGCGTGGGTCATGTACATGGTGATGGTGAGGGGGGTCAGGTCCAGGGACCAGGGCTAGGTTTCAGCTTAGTTGTTCAGAAAGGTGTACTGGGAAAATAGGGTTGCATTTGGAGTTAGGGTGAGGTTCTGATGTGCTGTTGATGGCAAGATTGCTCTTCAGATTTATGGTGATGTGTGGGTGATGTCCATGGTGATGATGAGGGGTCAGGTCCAGGGGCTGTGGCTAGGGTTAGGGTTAGGTGTTCCATAAGGTTTATTTGGAGGATTTGTTTATGGTTAGATTTAGGGTCCTGCTCTCATTAGAGTGCAAGGGCCAGATGGTGCCTCAAGTTACGGTGATGCCTGGGTCATATGTATGGTGATGGTGATGTGCAATGTACAGGGGCCAGTGCTAGGAATCAGCTTTATGGGTTCAAAATGGTGTACAGGGAGGATAGGGTTACAGTTGGATTCATGGTCCAGATCTGATGTGAGCACAAGGGCCAGTTAAATGTTCAGGTTTACAGTGAATCTTTGGGGACATCAATGATGATGGTGAGGGGTAAGTCCTGTGCACAGGGCTAGGGTTCCAGTTAGGTGTTTTGTAAGGTGTAAGGGGAGGATAGCATTACAATTAGGGTTAGTATCTGGCTGTGATATGAGGCCAAAGGCAAGATTGTGCTTCAGTGTTACAGTGATGCATGGGTGATGTCCATGGTGACAAGGTGTCAGGTCCAGAGCCAGGGCTAGGGTGTGTGTTAGGTGTTCACTAAGGGCTATGGGGAGAATAGCATTCCAGTTAGAGTATGTATCTGGTTCTGCTATGAGAGCAAGGGTGAGATTACACTTCAGGGTTAAGGTGATGTGTTAGTGATGTCAATGTTATGGTAAGCGGTCATGTCAGGGGCCAGTGCTACTTTTATGACTAGGTGTTCGGTAAGGTGAAAGGGGATGACAGGATTACAGTTAGATTTAGTGTCACACTCTGATGTGAGGGCGAGGGCGAGTTTGAGTTTCAGCTTTATGGTGAGTCATTGAGGACACTGATAGTCATGGTGAGGGGTCAGTCCTGGGGTGTACGGTTGGTGTAGGGAAGGTGTATGGGGTGGATCGGGTTCCAGTTAGAGTTGCTCTGGGGACAGGGATAGGGTTATGGTTAGGTTTTTGATAAGGTGTATGGGGTTGATCCGGTTCCAGTTAGAGTTGCAGTCCAGCTCTGATGTGAGATCAATGGCGAGATTTCACTTCACGTTAAGCTGATGCATGGGTGATGTCCATGGTGACGTTGGGGTGGTTAGGTCCAGGGGGCAGAGAAGGGTTAGGATTTGTTGTTTGGAATGATGTACTGGGAGATTAGGGTTACATTCGTAGTTAGGATCCAGTTCTAATGTGATAGCGAGGGCGACATTCCACTTCGGTGTAAAGGTGATATGTGGGTGATGTATATGATGCCGAAGAGGTGTCAGGTCCAGGGGACAGGGCTAGGGTTAGGGTTAGGTTTTCAGTAAGATGTTTGGGGTGGATCCAGTTCTGGTTAAAGTTGTCATCCAGCTATGATGGGAGGACGAGGGTGAGATTGCTCTTCATGTTTAACGTGATGCGTGGGTGATATTCATGGTGCCAGTGAGGGGTGGAACGTCCAGGGGCCAGGGCTAGAGTTTGGGTTATGTGTTCGGAAAGGTGTCCTGGGAGTATAGGGTTAGTTGTGGAGTTAGGATATGTTTCTGATATGAGGGCAAGGGCATGATTGCGCTTCAGCGTTAAGGTGTTGTGTGGGTGATATCCATCGTCTGGTGATGTGTAAGGTCAAGAGACCAGTGCTAGGGTTACAGTTCAGTGTTCCAAAAGGTGCATTTGGAGATTAAGTTTGCAGTTAGATTTAGGGTCCAGCTCTCATTAGTGAGAGAGGGCCAGATGGTGCCTCAGTTTATGGTGATCATTTGGTCATGCCTCTGATGAAGGCGATGTGCAACATCCATGGGCAAGTGCTAGGGATCAGCTTATGTTTTCCGAAAGGTGCAGAGGGTGGATAGTGTTAAGTTTTCAGTGAGGGACCATCTCTGATGTGAGGGCAATTGAGATATTGTGGAGAAGTTTCACGGTGTGCCATGGGGCACATTAATGCTGATGGTGAGAAGTCAGGCCAGGGGCCAGTGTTAGCTTTAGCGTTATGTGTTCAGAACGGTATATGGAGAGGGCAGGGTTACGTTTAGAGTAAGGTTCCAGTTCTCATGTGAGGGTGAGGGCATGATTGTGCTTCAGGGATAAGGTGACGCATGGGAGATGTCCATGGTACATTGAAGGGTCAGATCCAGGGGCCACAGCTAGTGTTAGGGTTGGTGTACGGTAAGGTGTAAGGGGTGGATAGGGTTATGGTTAGAATGAGGGTCCCATTCAGATGTGAGGGAGGTGGTGAGATTGTGCTTCAGGTTTAACATGATGTGTGGGTGATATCCAAGGTGCTTTTGTGGGGTGCAATGTCCAGGAGCCAGGTCTAGGGTTATGGTTAGTTGTTTCAAAAGGTGTAATGGGAAAATAGGGTTACATTTGGAGTTAGGGTCCAGTTCTGATGTGAGGGCAAGGGTGAGATTATGCTTCAGGGTTAAGGTCATGTATGGGTGATGTCCATGTTAAGGTAAGGGGTCATGTCCAGGTGCCAGTGCTAGGTTTAGGGTTAGGTGTTCAGTAAGGTGAAAGAGGATGATGACATTGTTATGGTTAGATTTAGGGTCACACTTTGTTGTGAAGTTGAGGGAGACTTTGAGGTTCAGGTTTCTGGTGAGTCATTGGGGACGTTGATTGTGAAGGTGAGGGGTCAGCCCTGGGGACAGGTCTAGGGTTAGTGTTATGTGTTTGGAAAGGTGTACTGGGAAAATAGGATTAGTTTTGGAGTTAGGTTCTGATATGAGGGCAAGGGCATGATTGCGCTTCAGAGTTAAGGTGATGTGTGGGTGATGTACATGGTGATGATTAGGGGTGAGGTCCAAGCTCCAAGGCAAGGGTTAAGGTTAGTTGTTCGGAATGGTGTACAGGGAGGATAGGGTTCCACTTGGAATGAGGATCCAGCTCTGATGTGAGGGTGAGAGTGAGTTAGAGGTTCCGGTTTATGGTGAGTCATTGGGGACATCAATGGTGATGGTGAGGGTTCATTTCTGTGGACAGGGCTAGGGTTAGGGTTAGGTTTTCAGTAAGGTATATGCGGTGAATTGGGTTCCAGTTAGACATGCAGTCTGGCTCTGATGTGAGGCCGAGGGCATGTTTGTGCTTCAGGGTGAACGTTATGCGTGGGTGATGTATATGGTGATGGTAAGGGGTGTCAGGTCAAGTGTCCATGGCCAGGGTTATGGTAAGTTGTTCGGAAAGGTGTACTGAAAAAATAGGGTTACATTTGGAGTTAGGGTCCTGTTCTGATGTGAGGGCGATGGCCAGATTGCTCTTTAGGGTTACGGTGATGCGTGCATAATGTGCATGGTACCATGAGGGGTCAGTCAGGTTCAGGAGCCAGAGATGGGTTAGGCTTAGGTGTTCAGTAAGGTGAAAGAGTATGACAGGGTTATGTTTAGATTTAGGGTCATGCTCTGTTGTGAGGGCGAGGGCGAGTTTGAGGTTCCAGTTTATGTTGAGTCATTGGGGACATCCATGGTGACAGTGAGGGGTCAGTCCTGGGGTCAGGGCTATGGTTAGGGTTAGGTTTTCAGTAAGGTATATGGGGTGGATTGGATTCCAGTTAGAGTTGCAATCTGGCTCTGATGTGAGGGCAAGGGCATGATTGTGCTTCAGGGTGAACATTATGCGTGGTTGATGTACATGGTGATGGTGAGGGTATCAGGTCCAGGGGCCAGGGCTAGGGTTAAGGTTAGTTGTTCAGAAAGGTGTACTGGGAAAATGGGGTTATGTTTGGAGTTAGGGTCCAGTTCTGATGTGAGGGTGATGGCGAGATTTCACTTCAGGGTTACGGTGATGCATGGGTGATGTCCATGGTGATGATGAGGGGTCAGATCCAGGGGCCATGGCTAGGGTTAAGGTCAGGTGTTCAGTAAGAGCTATGGGGGGGATAGCATTCCTGTTAGAGTATGGATCCATTTCTGCTGTCAGGGAAAGGGCGAGATTGTGCTTCAGAGTTAAGATGATGCATGCATGATGTCCATGCTATGATAAGGGGTCATGTCCAAGGGCCAGTGCTTGGTTTAGGGTTAGTTGTTTGGTAAGGTGAAAGGGGATGACAGGGTTACAGTTAGATTTATGGTCTCACTCTGATGTGAGGGAGAGAGCATGACTGTGCTTCAGGGTGAACGTGATGCATGGGTAATGTCCATGATGATGGAGAGGGTTGTCAGGTCCAGGGGCCAAGGCTAGGGTTAGGGTTAGTTGTTTGGAAATGTGTAACAGGAAAATAGGGTTATGTTTGTAGTTAGGGTCTGGTTGTGATGTGAGGACAACGGCTAGATTGCGCTTCAGTGTTACGGTGATGCATGGGTGATGTGCATGGTGACGATGAAAGGTCCGGTCCAGGGGCCAGGGCTAGGGTTAGAGTTTGGTGTTCACTAAGGGCTATGGGGAGGGTAGCATTCTAGTTAGAGTATGGATTCATTTCTGCTGTGAGGGCGAGATTATGCTTCAGGGTTAAGGTGATGCATGGGTGATGTCCATGTTATGGTAAGGGAAGGGGTCATGTCCACAGGAAAGTGCTAGGTATAGGGTTAGGAGTTCGATAAGGTGAAAGGGAATGACAGGGTTGCAGTTACATTTAGTGTCATGCTCTCATGTGAGAGCGATGGTGAGTTTGAGGTTCAGATTTATGGTGAGTCATTTGGGACATCAATGGTGATGGTGAGGGGTCAGTCCTGGGGACAGGGCTAGGGTTAGGGTTAGGGTTTTGGTAAGACGTATAGGGTGGATCTGGACCCAGTTAGAGTTGCAGTCTGGCTCTGATATGATGGCAAGGGTGAGATTGCGCTTCAGGTTTAAGGTGATGCGTGGGTGATGTCCATGGTGACGTTGGGGTGGTCAGGTCCAGGCGCCAGGGCAAGGGTTAGGGTTAGTTGTTTGGGAAGTTGTACTGGGAGGTTAGGGTTACATTTGTAGTTATGTTCCGGTTCTGATGTGATAGCGAGGGCAAGTTTCCGCTTCAGGGTCAAGGTGACGCATGGGTGGTGTATATGGTGCTGATGAAGTGTCTGTTCCATTGACCATGGCTAGGCTTAGGGTTAGTTGTTCAGCAAGGTCAATGGGGAATATAGCATTCCAGTTAGAGTTAGAGTCCATTTCTGATGTGAGGGCGAGTGCGAGATTGCACTTCAGGCTTAAGGTAATGCGTGGGTGATGTCCATTGTACGGTGATGTGTCAGGTCCACGGGCCTGTGCTAGGGTTAGGGTTAGGTGTTCCATAAGGTGTATTTGGAGGATAAGGTTACAGTTAGATTTAGGGTCCCGCTCTCATTAGAGGGCGATGGCCAGATGGTGAATCAGGTTATGGTGATGCTTGCATCATGTCTATGGTGACGGTGATGTGCAACGTCCATGGGCCAGTGCTAGGGATCAGCTAATGGGTGCAGAATGGTGTATGGGGAATATAGGGTTACATTTGGAGTTAGGGTCCTGCTCTGATGTGAGGGCAAGGATGAGTTAGAGGTTCAGGTTTATGGTCAGGGACATCGATAATGACGGTGAGAGGTCAGTTCTGCACACAGGGGTATGCTTCAGATTAGGTGTTCCATAAGGTGTATGGGGAGAATAGGATTACAATTAGAGTTAGGATCTGGCTGTGATATAGGCCAAAGGTGCGATTGAGCTTCAGAGTTATGGTGAGGCGTGGGTAGCATTCATTCTGATGTTGAGGGGTCAGGTCCGGGGGCCAGGGTTAAGGTTATGGTTAGGTATTCGAAAAGGTGTACAGGGACAATAAGATTAAGTTTGGAGTCAGGGTCCGTTCCTGATGTGAGGGAAATTGAGAGATTAAGGAAAAGTTCATGGTGTGCCGTGGGGCACGTCAATGCTGATGGTGAGAAGTCAGGCCAGGGGCCAGTTCTAGGGTTAGATTTAGGTGTTCAAAATGGTGTACGGAGAGGGCAGGTTTAGGGTTAAAATTAGGTTCCAGCTCTGATGGGCAAAGGCATGATTGTGCTTCAGGGATAAGTTGATGTATGGGTGATGTCCATGGTACATTGAGGGGTCAGGTCCAGGTGCCACAGCTAGGGTTAGGGTTGGTATACGGTAAGGTGTAAGGGGTGTATAGGGTTATGCCTAGGTTTAGGGTCCATTCTTACGTCAGGGCGAGGGCATGATTGCGCTTCAGGGTTAAGGTGATGCATAGATTTTGAACATGGTGATGATTAGGGTTCAGGTCTATGGTCCTGGGCTAGGGCTGGGACAGGTGTTCGGAATGGTGCACAGGGAGGATAGGGTTACAGTTGCAGTTAGGGTCCAGCTCTGATGTGAGGGCGAGAGTGAGTTTGAGTTTCAGGTTTATGAAGAGTTGTTGGGGACATCGATGGTGACAGTGAGTGGTCATTCCTGGGGTCAGGTCCAGGGTTAGGGTTAGGTTTTCCATAAGGTGTATGGGGTGGATCAGTTTCTGGTTAGAGTTGTGGTCCGGCTCTAATGTGAGAGCGAGGGTATGATTGTGCTTCAGGGTGAATGTGATGCATGGGTGATGTCCATGGTGCTGGTGAGTGGTGTCAGGTCCAGGGGCCAGGGCTAGGGTTAGGGTTAGGTTTTTGGTTAGTTGTACTGGGAAAAAAGAGTTACATTTGAAGTTGGGTCCGGTTCTGGTGTGAGGGTGATGGCAAGATCACGCTTCAGTGTTACGGTAATGCGTGGGTGATGTCCATGGTAACGATGAGGAGTCATGTCCAGGGGACAGTGCTACATTTAGGGTTAGGTGTTCCATTAGGTGAAAGAGGATTACAGGGTTATGGTTAGATTTAGAGTCATGATATGATGACCCTGATGTGAGGGCAATGGCTAGTTTGACACTCAGCTTTATGGTGAGTTGTTGGGGTCATTGATGGTGACAGTGAGGGGTCTGTCCTGGGGACAGGGCTAGGGTTAGGGTTAGGTTTTTGGGAAGGTGTATGGGGGGGATCTGGCTCTGGTTAGAGTTGCATTATGGCTCTGATGTGAGAGTGATGGTGAGATTCCGCTTCAGTGTTATGGTGATGCATGGGTGGTGTACATGGTGATGATGAAGTGTCAGGTCCAGGGTCCAGGGCTAGGGTTAGGGTTAAGTGTTCAGTAAGGTCTACAGGGAAGATAGCATTCCAGTTAGAGTTAGCATCCGGATCTGATATGAGGGCGAAGGCGAGAATGCTCTTCAGTCTTATGGTGATGTGTGGGTGATGTCCATCGTGCGGTGATGTGTCAGGGGCCAGTGCTAGGGTTAGGGTTTGGTGTTCCATAAGCTGCATTTGGAGGATAAGGTTATGGTTATATTTAGGATCCCACTCTCATTAGAGAGTGTCCAGCGAGGGCCAGATGGTGCCTCATGTTATGATGATGCTTGGGTCATGCCTATGGTTATGGTGATGTGCAACGTCCAGGGGCCAGGGCTAGGGATCAGCTTATGGGTTCAGAATGGTGTACGGGGAGGATAGGTTTACAGTTGGAGTTAGGGTCCAGCTCTGATGTGATGGCATGTGCGAGTTATAGGTTCAAGTTTATGGTAAATCATCAGGGACATCGATGATGATGGTGAGGGGTCAGTCCTGCTCACAGGCTAGGGTTCATATTAGGTGCTCCATAATGGGTACGGGGAGTATAGTGTTACAATTAGAGTTAGGATCTGGCTGTGATATGAGGCTGAAGGTGAGACTGAGCTTCAGGGTTACAATGAGGCATAGGTAGCATTGATTCTACATTGAGGGGTCAGGTCCAGGTGCCAGGGCTATGGTTAGGGTTAGGTATTTGGAAAGGTGTACTGGGATGATAGGGTTATGTTTGGAGTTAGGGTCGGGTTCTGATTTGAGGGTGTATGTGAGTTTGTGCATCAGGGTTAATGTGATGCATGGGTGATGTCCATGGTGACAGTGAGGATGTTCTGGTCCAGAGGCCAAGGCTAGGGTTAGTGTTAGGTATTCGAAAGGTATATGGGGAGGATAGGGTTAAGTTTGGAGTGAGGGTCCATCCCTGATGTGAGGGCGATTAAGAGATTGAGGAAAAGGTTTATGGTGTGCCATGGGGCACATCAATGCTGACTGTCAGAGGTCAGGCCAGGGGCCAGTGCCAGGGTTAGGATTAGGTGTTCAAAACCATGTACGGAGAGGGCAGGGTTACATTTATAGTTAGGTTCCGGCTCTGATGTGAGGGAGAGGACATGATTGCGCTTCAGGTTTAATGTGGTGAGTGGGTGATATCCATGGCGTGGTGAGGGGTGCACTGTCCAGGGGCCAGGGCTAGGGTTAGGGTTATGTGTTCGGGAAAGTGTACTGGGAAGATAGGATTAGTTTTGGAGTTAGGGTTCGGTTCTGATGTGAGGGCAATGCTGAGATTGTGCTTCAGGGTTATAATGATGCGTGTTCCGGTTAGAGTTGCTGTCCAGCTCTGATGGGGGGCAAGTGCATGATGGTGCTTCAGGGTGAACATGATGCGTCAGTGATGTACATGGTGATGATGAGGTGTCATATCCATTGCCAGCACTGAAGTTAGGGTTAGGTGTACTCTAATGGCTATGGGGAGGATACTGTTCTGGTTAGGGTATGGATCCGGTTCTGCTGTGAGGGCAAGGGCGAGATTACGCTTCAGGCTTAAGGTGATATGTATCACCTTAATTCTGAAGCACAACCTTGCCCTCGCCCTCACATTTGATCGAGTCCACAACTCTAACCAGAACCGGATCCACCCCATACACCTTACTGAAAACCAATCCTAACCCAAGCCTGTCTCCAGAACTATCCCCTCACTGTCACCATCAACATTCCCAACAACTCGCCATAAATCTTAACCTCAAAATTGCCCTTGCCCTCACATCAGAGCTGTACCCTCACTCCAACTGTAACCCTATCCTCCCTGTACTCCATTCCAAACACCTAACGCTAACCCTATCCCTGGACCCTGGACCTGACCCCTAACCTCATGATGTACATCACCCATGCATCACTTTAACCCTGAAGTGCAATCTCGCCCTCACCCTCACATCAGAACCAGATCCTAACTCTAAACGGAACTCTATCCTCCCTGTAGCCCTTACTGAACACCTAACCCTAACCTTATCCCTGGACCCTGGACCTGACCCCTCATCGTCACCATGGACATCACCCACGTATTACCGTAACCCTGAAGCTCAATCTGTGCATGGGCCCTGAGCTCACCACCTCACCTCTGTTGGCCCCCTCGCAGGGCTCTACAGTCTCCTCCTAGAGAGCGGGCACTTGCCTGTCTTTCCTCGCACTGCCACCCTTTCTCTCAGCTCTGCACCTTTGTCCATGGAGTTTCCTCTTCTGGTCCTCTCTTCCTCCCACCTACCTCTTCAGATGGTTACATCTCACTCACCCCTCCCATTGCACCCCAGTGCTCTGGGAGGTACCCTTGACCCTCCAACTCTGGATATTTGCCCCTTCATCTGCTCCCATATTTCCCTATATTTTCTTCACTGTGGTGTTATTACATGGTATCATAAATGCTGCTTACTGACTGGTATCTTCCATTAGACTGCAAGCTCTGTGATGGCTGCATCCTCACAGCCTTGCTCACACCCTCCATGGTTATTTGTGTGTTCATTTGTTGAACGAATGATTAAATGAATGAAATAATGCAATCCAAGTAGGTTTATGGTGGAACCTAATCTTTACCTTTATTTCTCATGTGAACGCTGAGCCAGAAGTCTGTGGCAGGTAGAGCCACATTTCAAAGAATCATAGAGAGGAGATAAATTAGGTGCAAGCTTATAAAAAATGAGGGCCTACTGTGTTAACCTGGGCCAGTGTAGACAGGAATGTAGGAAGGCAGTGAACACTCTGCAAAGAATAAGAATATTTTTATTGACCCACCTTATATGTGATGGTTCTTACCCTGGGAAAAAAGATACCCACACCTATCAAGCATCTACTATTTGATAGGTACTATGGCAATCATTTATATGCATGATCTCACTAAATCCTCACTACAACTCAATGGAGGCATTTACTGATGTCTGCATTTTACCCACAAGGACACTGCTGCCCAGAGAAGTTAAGCAATTTGCCCAAAGTCACATGGCAGTGGATTTTGGATCTAGGATTTAAATCTAAGTCTACTATTTACCATTGTATCAAGCTGCTTCCAGAGGTGGGGGAGACATTGTGAAAGTAGCATGTGGCTCCTAACACTTAGGAACGCATTATGAATTACAGGACAGAAATGATGAGGGTCTGAACTGAAGTTCTGTGGGGAGGTAGAGGACTGGGAGAGGAGGACATAGTAAGAGCTACCTGTGAGGTAAGAACTGGATTGGTAAACCTAACACAAGGTTTACCTATTTATTCATTCATTCCAATATTCACTGAGCTTTATTATGTGCCAGGCACTATGTTCAGTTGGCCCAAGGAATGTAAATATGAGTAAGACTTGGTCTCTGTGTTCAGTAAACTCAGATTCTAAATGAAACAGTAAATGAAAACAATGGTGCTACAGTATTACCAAATCCTTTCAATTCTATCTTTTTAGTATCTGTCCATTTCTTCTTCCCTACCCTCCCTGCAATGTGGTTCACAAACTTTATCATTTCCCAACCACCCCTGTAGCAGTCTCACACCCCATCTTCCTGTCTTGCACAGTGCACTGATGAGAATTTAAGGCCATTTCAGATTTTCTGCCAGAAACTGCTTTCTCAGTTTATTGGCAACACAAACACAGGTGTAATTGCTTACCTTAAAAGTTTATGAATGAAAACATTAAAATATTAATAATCATTTATACAATGTACATTTAACACCTGCTATATTTTGAATAAGCTTGTTTGCAGTCACCAAGTATTCAGCTGTGAATACAATGGAGTTGACCTACCCTTGAGATTATATTTAGAAGGAGCTATAGACAAGTAAATAGGCAAATACCAAGCAGTGTTATAACTGTGAATAGACAAAACAGTATAATGGGGTAAGTTATGGTAGAATATAGGAGGGGCATTTCATTTGACCTAAAGGAGTCAGATGGAGGAAGAACAAAAAATGAGAGAAATATATACATCTGGAGATTTGATTCATCATCTAACCATTTGTCTTACTCAAAAGAACTGTTTTGAACATATCTTTTGAGGTATAGGGAGCTAGAAATATTAAAGAAAAATATTAACTAATAAAATATTAAAGAAAACATAGGGTTATTTTTCCTGGAACTTAAACAATAAATACATTAAAAGATGGAGAATGTTTCCTCACTAATGACTGATCAAAAACTCACAAGCCCCATGTCATCTCTGAAACTCGTAGGCATGCTATGAGGGCATCGACTCTATTGTGTTTCTCTCATCCTTTCCCCAGTCATCTTTTATCCTTGCCTTTGCTTCTGTTGAAAGAACTGTCAAAGCTCTATTTGCCTGCCTTTGAATTTAGGTTAATTCATGAAAAGATTATTGCTGTGGGGAATAGTGACAGGCTCCAGGCCTTGACTCCTGGGTTTTAAGAGAGGATGCTACTTTTGTTAATGGAAATTCATGAGTAGGTGGAGGACACTGAAGCAATACTTCCTAAGTTGGGTCAAAGGGGGTCTGTATTTGTTGACAGGAAGCACTGGCTCAAATTGAATCGGCAGTAACCTTAAGACCATTAGAGGGTAAGAAGCTCTTGAAGTGGTGCCACATCAAAATGTAAGTAATACCTAAGCGAGGATGCCGTCACTGCTGGGCATTGCAGGATCTCTGTGGGCTGTTGCTGTCTGCACTGCCTTCCCCACCTGAATGAAGCTGCAGATCTTCTAAGCCTGATTGTTTTTCCAGTTCTTTAATAGGACCTATGCTAAGAGCTCCTCCAGTCCACTGAGACGAAGCTCTGACTCTTGCTGACCCTCCCACAACCTTTGTGGGCCTAGGGGATGTGTGTAATACAGTCATTTTGAGAGGGAAAATGGCAAGGAAGATATGTATAAACACACAATATTCTCCATCAGTGTAGACTTGAAAAGTTAACTTATTTTCACGACCATTCTGGAGAGGAACATTTTCTTTTGAATGCATCTTATCAGAAGCTCAGCAGGCATATGTTGGCCTTGTCATCTCATAGCTCTTTCCATGATGAATCCTGGAAAAAAACATTTCTCATAATCATGACTAACAAGAAAGCATTAAAGTACCTGTAAGGAAAAATACAATCAAATAGAATAATAAACAAAAAAGAAAACCACAAACCCAAAGCCCACAGGGTATTGCTTTAAGAAGCATTTTTTAAGTTTTTAGATTTTTTTTTCTGATACTTAAATAGGAAAATTTTTTAATGGCTTAGCCCCAAACCAGTTGCCAAAGGCATGTACTGGACTTGCATTGGGCTCATGAACTGAATTTTCACAGAATGGAATGGAGCTCCACAGAAGCAGAAGGCTGAGCTGGTTGGGGATGACAATGGAAACCCATGGGGCAGGCCACGGTGGGTCATCCCAAGGCCACGCTGTGGCAAAGACAGGCAAAATGAAGGGAGTCAGGCTGATGCCTGTTAATGGCATTGGTTCACTTGGTATCAGACAGGATGGTGAGGAGGCAGCTCAAAGTACTGAAATGTTCACCTGACATGGGGGAAGACCTGACACTGGCCTCTAACTGGTGATGTTTACACATGCAGCACCACCCTTCTCTCGAGGGCACCTCGGCTGTGTATACATTGCAAAACATATACAGTGCTTCAAGTTCTCTGAATTACGAGGTTTATTGTCATAGCATTTACCACAAGCCTCTGATTCCAAGATCTTCCCCTCTACTCTTCCCCATGCCACAACTTCCCTGACCTGGGCGACATTTGTCTCTCAGCTTAGAAGGTGCTTGAGCATGATGGTTAAGAGCATGAGCTTTGAATAAGGACTGTGTTCAATCCTGCCCCACGTTTACTGACTGTGTAACAGAGGTAAGTTCCTCCATCTCTTTGGGCCTCTCTCTACTCACCCACAAGCTATTGGAGATATACTCACTATACACACCTTGAGGTTGTGCAAATACAAAACTGATAAGGTAGACAGATTGTGGATGCTGAGCCCGGCACACTGTAAGTTCTCAATAAATGGCAGCCACCACTGCTGGTGGCATTGTTAAGAAGCCACAAGTTCCTTTATCCAGGGATATGAAGCATTGAATCACAGCAGCCATCCATTCTTCAAAACTGGACCAGGCAGTTTCTAAGGCTCATCTCTAGGTGAGCTGAGACTCCCAGTGGGGGAGGGAAACCAACTGCTCAGCAGAGTCCTCTCAGCAGTGTCCCTGTGAGGCTCCTGCCCTCCACTTCCCCCTCCTCACCTCCTTACACCAACAAGTGACTGCAAAAGGTTGAAGAGATAAAGATTTTATCCTCCTCACCAAGAGGCTGGGAACTCTGTCCAGAGTTCCTTCACTTTCTACCAGGAGCTCCCACCTGTTAGCCCAGCCTTGTGTTTGGTTTCACGAGTCTAATTCAAGAAGACGAATATTTATTGAGCTCTTGATGCTGGCATTGAATGTGGGTACTCTTGCTGATTACTGCCCTGTCCCCAAGGCAGGGACTTGTCTTTCTTTCTTTTCTTCATATCTGGCTGCTTCTGGTTGCCTTTCCAGCTCTCAGCCTTTTTGGAATAGACCACTCCACCAGCAATTGAGACCCATCGCAAAGTGATCTCATTTTTAAATGTACTTTATACCAAGAAGAACAGTTTCATGAGCTACCCTTCCTAAGGATGGCTGCCTTTAAACACAGAATCCTATAAGAAGAGTACCTAAATTCAAAGAATTTTACTACTGGTGAAATTCCAGATACCATGGCAGATATGAAGGGATATGTTCAGGTCAGAGAATCCTCCTACTATCCCAAGTCCTCTACTACATCTCCCCAGACACATAGCAACTGCTCATGAAGGGAAGCTGGACATCCATCAAACTGATTGGGAATATACCCTCATTTTTTTTCTTTTGGTATGGTTAATCTACAATTACATGAGGAACATTATGTTTACTAGACTCCCCCCATCACCAAGTCTCCCCCATAAACCCCATTACAGTCACTGTCCATCAGTGTAGTAAGATGCTGTAGAATTAGTACTTGTCTTCTCTGTGTTGTACAGCCCTCCCCATGCCCCCCCCATCATTATACATGCTAATCATATTGCTCCCTTTCTCTCCTCCCCCATGCCACCCTTCCCACCCATCCTTACAAGTCCCTTATTCCATTTTTGGGTTCTGTGATTCTGCTGCTGTTTTGTTCCTTCAGTTTTTTCTTTGTTCTTATATTCCACATATGAGTGAAATCATTTGGTACTTGTCTTTCTCCACCTTGTTTATTTCATTGAGCATAATACCCTCTAGCTCCATTCATGTTGTTGCAAATGGTAGGATTTGTTTTCTTCTTATGACTGAGTAATATTCCATTGTGTATATGTACCACCTCTTCTTTATCCATTCATCTACTGATGGACACTTAGGTTTCTTCCATTTCTTGGCTATTGTAAACAGTGCTGTGATAAACATAGGGGTGCATATGTCTTTTTCAAACTGGGCTGCTGCATTCTTAGGATAAATTCCTAGGAGTGGAATTCCTGGGTCAAATGGTATTTCTATTTTGAGCATTCTGAGGAACCTCCATACTGCCTTCCACAATGGTTGAACTAATTTACATTCACACCAGCAGTGTAGGAGGGTTCCCCTTTCTCCACAACCTCGCCAACATTTCTTGTTGTTTGTCTTTTCGATGATGGCAATCCTTACTGGTGTGAGGTGATATCTCATTGTGGTTTTAATTTGCATTTCTCTGATGACTAGCGATGTGGAGCATCTTTTCATGTGTCAGCCATCTGAATTTCTTCTTTGGAGAACTGTCTGTTCAGCTCTTCTGCCCATTTTTTAATTGGATTATTTGCTTTTTGTTTGTTGAGGTGATGAGCTCTTTATATATTTTGGATGTCAACCCTTTATCGGATCTGTCATTTATGGATATATTCTCCCATACTGTAGGATACCTTTTTGTTCTGTGGATGGTGTCCTTTGCTGTACAGAAGCTTTTCAGCTTGATATACAACCAGTTGTTCATTTTTGCTTTTGTTTCCCTTCCCAGGGTGATATGTTCATGAAGAAGTTGCTCATGTTTATGTCCAAGAGATTTTTGCCTATGTTTTTTTCTAAGAGTTTTATGGTTTCATTACTTACATTCAGGTCTTTGATCCATTTCAAATTTACTTTTGTGTATGGTATTAGACAATGATCCAGTTTCATTCTCTTACATGTAACTGTCCAGTTTTGCCAACACCAGCTGTTGAAGAGGGTGTCATTTCCCCATTGTATGTCCATGGCCCCTTTTTCGAATATTAGTTGACCATATATGTTTGGGTTAATGTTTGGAGTCTCTATTCTGTTCCGTTGGTCTGTGGCTCTGTTCTTGTGCCAGTACCAAATTGTCTTGATTACTGTGGCTTTGTAGGAGAGCTTGAAGTTGGGAAGCAAGATGCCCCCTGCTTTATTCTTCCTTCTCAGGATTGCTTTGGCTATTCGGGGTCTTTTGTGGTTCCATATGAATTTTAGAACTATTTGTGCCAGTTCGTTGAAGAATATTGTTGGTATTTTGATAGGCATTGAAATTGTAGATTGAATCTATAGATTGCTTTAGGCAGGATGGCCATTCTGATATATTAATTCTTCCTAGCCAGGAGCATGGGATGAGTTTCTATTTGTTAGTGACCCCTTTAATTTCTCTTAAGAGTGTCTTGTAGTTTTCAGGGTATAGGTCTTTCACTTCCTTAGTTAGGTTTATTCCTAGGTATTTTATTCTTTTTGATGGAAATGTTTTACTGATTTCTCTTTCTGTTAGTTCATAGTTAGTGCATAGGAAAGCTACAGATTTCTGTGTATTAATTTTGTATCCTGCAACTTTGCTGAATTTAGATATTAGTTCTAGTAATTTTGGAGTGGAGTCTTTAGGGTTTTTTATGTACAACATCATGTCATCTGAAAATAGTGACAGTGTGACTTCTTCTTTACCAATCTGGATGCCTTTTATTTCTTTGTTTTGCCTGATTGCCATGCCTAGGACCTCCAATACTATGTTGAGTAACAGTGGGGAGAATGGGCATCCCTGTCTTGTTCCTGAGCTTAGAGGAAAAACTTTCAGCTTCTCACTGTTAAGTATTATGTTGGCTGTGGGTTTGTCATATATGGCCTTTATTGTGTTGAGGTACTTGCCTTGTATACCCATTTTGTTGAGAATTTTTATCATGAATCAATGTTGAATTTTGTCAAATGCTTTTTCAGTTTCTATGGGAATGATCATGTGGTTTCTGTCCTTCTTTTTGATGATGTGGTGGATGATGTTGATGGATTTTCAAATGTTGTACCATCCTTTCATCCCTGAGATGAATCCCACTTGATCATGGTGTATGATCCTCTTGATGTATTTTTGAATTCAGTTTTCTAATATTTTGTTGAGTATTTTTGCATCTATGTTCATCAAGGATATTGGTATGTAATTTTCTTTTATGGTGGGGTCTTTGCCTGGTTTTGGTATTAGAGTGATGCTGGCTTCATGGAATGAGTTTGGAAGTATTCCCTCCTCTTCTATTTTTTAGAAAACTTAAAGGAGACTGGGTATTGTGTCTTCTATATATGTCTGATAAAATTCAGCTGTGAATCCATTCAATCCAGGGGTTTTGTTCTTGGGTCGGTTTTTGATTACCAATTCAGTTTCTTTGCTGGTAATTGGTCTGTTTAGATTTTCTATTTCTTCCTTGGTCAGTCTTGAAAGGTTGTATTTTTCTAGGAAGTTATCCATTTCTTCTAGGTTTTCCAGCTTGTTAGCATATAAATTTTCATAGTATTCTCTCATAATTCTTTGTATTTCTGTGGGGTCCATCATAATTTTTCCTTTCTCATTTATGATTCTGTTAATGTGTGTAGATTCTCTTTTTCTCTTAATAAGTCTGGCTAAGGGCTTATCTATTTTGTTTATTTTTTCAAAGAAAACCATCTCTTGGTTTCATTGATATTTTCTATTATGTTATTATTCTCAATTTTATTTATTTCTTCTCTGATCTTTATTATGTCCCTCTTTCTGTTGACTTTGGGCCTCATTTGTTCTTCTTTTTCCAGTTTCAATAATTGTGACTTTAGACTATTCATTTGGGATTGTTCTTCCTTCTTTAAGTAGGCCTGAATTGCTATATACTTTCCTCTTAGAAGTGCCTTCACTGCGTCCCACAAAAGTTGGGGTTTTATGCTGTCATTGTCATTTGTCTCCATATATTGCTTGATCTCTATTTTAATTTGGTCATTGATCCATTGATTATTTAGAAGCATGTTGTTAAGCCTCCGTGTGTTTGTGAGCCTTTTTGTTTTCTTTGTACAGTTTATTTCTAGTTTTATGCCTTTGTGGTCTGAGAAGTTGGTTGGTAGAATTTCAATCTTTTTGCATTTACTGAAGCTCTTTTTGTGGACTAGTATGTTGTCTATCCTGGAAAATGTTCCATGTGCACTTGAGAAGAATGTGTTTCCTGCTGATTTTGGGTGTAGAGTTCTGTAGATGTCTGTTAAGTCCATCTGTTCTAGTTTGTTGTTCAGTGCCTCTGTGTCCTTACTTATTTTCTGTCTTGTGGATCTGTCCTTTGGAGTGAGTGGTGTGTTGAAGTCTCCTAGAATAAATGCATTGCATTCTATTTCCTCCTTTAATTCTGTTAGTATTTGTTTCACATATGTTGGTGCTCCTCTATTGGGTGCATATATATTTATAATGGTTATATCCTCTTGTTGGACAGAGCCCTTTATCATTATGTAATGTCCTTCTTTATCTCTTGTTACTTTCTTTGAAATCTATTTTGTCTGATACAAGTACTGCAACACCTGCTTTTTTCTTCCTATTGTTTGCATGAAATATCTTTTTCCATCCCTTGACTTTTACTCTGTGTATGTTTTTGGGTTTGAAGTGAGTCTCTTGTAAGCAGCATGTAGATGGGTCTTGCTTTTTTATCCATTCTATTACTCTGTGTCTTTTGATTGGTGCATTCAGTCCATTTACATTTAAGATGATTGTTGAAAGATATGTACTTATTGCTATTGCAGGCTTAAGATTCGTGGTTAACAAAGGTTCAAGGTTAGCTTCTTTACTATCTAGCCATCTAATTTAACTCTCTTATTAAGCTATTATAAACACAGTCTGATGATTCTTTATTTCTCTCCCTTCTTATTCCTCCTCCTCCATTCTTTATATGTTAGGTGCTTTATTCTGTACTCTTTTGTGTTTCCTTTGACTGCTTTTGTGCATAGTTGATTTTATTTTTTGCCTTTAGTTAATATTTGTTTGGTCTGCTTTCTTTGCTGTAATTTTATTTTCTCTGGTGACATCTATTTAGCCTTAGGAGTGCTTCCATCTAGAGCAGTCCCTTTAAAATATCTTGCAGAGGTGGTTTGTGGGAGGCAAATTCCCTCAACTTTTGTTTGTCTGGGAATTGTTTAATCCCTCCTTCATATTTAAATGATATTTGTGCTGGATACAGTATTCTTGGTTCAAGGCCCTTCTGTTTCATTGCATTTAATCTATCATGCCATTCTCTTCTGGCCTGTAAGGTTTCTGTTGAGAAGTCTGATGATAGTCTGATGGGTTTTCCTTTGTAGGTAACCTTTTTTCTCTCTCTGGCTGCCTTTAATACTCTGTCCTTGTCTTTGATCTTTGCCATTTTAATTATTATATGTCTTGGTGTTGTCCTTCTTGGGTCCCTTGTGTTGGGAGTTCTGTGGACCTCCATGGTCTGAGAGAGTATTTCCTCCCCTAGTTTGGGGAAGTTTTCAGCAATTATTTCTTCAAAGACACTTTCTCTCCCTTTTTCTCTCCCTTTTTCTTCTGGTACTCCTATAATGTGAATATTGTTCCATTTGGATTAGTCACACAGTTCTCTTAATATTCTTTCATTCCTGGAGATTCTTTTATCTCTCTCTGCCTCAACTTCTCTGTATTCCTGTTCTCTGATTTCTGTTCCTTTAATGGCCTCTTGCATCTCATCCAGTCTGCTCTTAAGTCCTTCCAGAGATTGTTTTATTTCTGTATTCTCCTTCCCTACTTGCTCCTTTAGCTCTTGCATATTTCTCTGCAGGTCCATCAGCATGGTTATTACATTTATTTTGAATTCTTTTTCAGGAATATTGGTTAAATCTATATCCCCAGGCCCTCTCTCAGGGGTTGTTTGTGTAATTCTGGACTGGACCAGATTCTTCTGCCTTTTCATGTCAATAGAGGTAGCTGTAGGCAGGTAGCACATGCATTGGCTGGGAGAACAGAGTCCTTTCCTGTTTTCTGGCTGCCTTGCCCTTCTCTGCTGCCTGTGTTGGTTACCTGCACTCCTGGAGCAGCCTCCAGGTTAATCCCCTAAGCTGCAGTGGGAGGGTTCACCATCAGGGTAGCCCTGAGCCCTGTGGGGAGTCGCAGGCGCACTGGGTGTGTCTCCTGTGAGAGCAGTACCCCTTCATGCCTTGCCCTGGTTTCTTCTGCCTGCGCTGGGCAGCTGTGAGCTGGTGGTGGCCTTTGGGTCTGGCCCGGGCGGCTGCATGCCGGGAGGATATTCTGGGTGGCTGCTGGGGGTGCAGCTGCTCCAGGGCCACTCCGCTGCCACCACAGGCATCCTCGGCCACTGCCGCCACCCACACGTGCACCTACTCCCGGGCTGCTCGGCCAATATGCCCTCATTTTTTAAGGCAACTTGAACTCTTTTAGAATCTTGTTTTCCTTCTTCATTTAATTCCTTTGCTTGTAATTTATGTGTGAATTTGGCATTTACAATCAGTAAGAACAAATCTACTTATCCCTTATTTTAGAATAAATACTGTCCAGCTGGACCAGACAATCAGTAGAATGTGACTCTTGATTTTTAAGCACAAAAGAAATTTACTGGGAGGGTTTTCTGGGGCCTCAAAAAATTGACAGGGAGTCTGGAGCACCAGACATGAATAATGTACAGGAGTGAAGAAGCAGGGCAGCTGAGAGCATGGCTGAGGTTGGATCCCAGGAGCCATCTGAATGTGAAACCACTTGGCTCTGCTACCACAACATGAAAAGTGTCCCTGTAGGTTCTTTGGGTCACCAGCACAAGGTTCAAGTCCCATGTGGGGGCATCTGTTGGCCGAACCTAAATCACCCCCACAGTTGGGGAGAAGGGAAAGGGAACACGTCTCTTCTTCACCTCCTTTAATGGGAAGTGGAGTCCTGCCACCCACCTAATTTGTGACTTCTTTCAAGTAGCAGAAGTGTTCATATGCCAGGGAGACCCCAGCCCCAGAAAAAAAGTCAGTATTCACTCCATCAGGGATCCAAAAAACCTGATCTTATCTGTGTGATTTCATCCAGTTGCTCGAGCCAAACCGTTACCTTTTTCTTCTTCTCCTTAAACAGCTTGGGGAAGAGATTTGTTCATCATGTTTGCCTGTTAGTTCACTTTGATTTCTCATTTTACATGAATAATCTTAGAAAATGATGCATTTCTCTTCAAACACTTATTTGGGTAAATAAATTATTTTCATTATCATCTCTGAGATGGTGCTTCCACCAGAAAATGTGTCTCTTTGATTCTATTGGAGTCACTCTTCCTTCACATTTTGAAACTGATGCTGATGGTAGGTTGGCAACAATATTCATGCTTGTCCATGGGAAACCCCCTATTTCTGGGCTCTCCTTACCTCTCATTGGCCCTCAGTGGAGAGTTAGATAAGACAGCTCAAAATCTTTACAAATGGGAAAAGACTGTAAAGTACTTTTTAGAATCTTCAGAGAAACAGAAACAATAGGATAAGTATATTGTGTATTTATTTATTATAAGAATTGGTTTATGTGATATGTAGTCCAGGAAGCCCTATGATCTGCCATATGTAAGCTGGACTACCAGGGGACCCCATGCCAGAATTCAGTCCAAATCCAAGGACCCAAGAATCAGAGGACAAATGGTCGTCTGAAGGCCTCAAAACCAGGGGCACCAATGTCTGAGGGCAGGAAATGGATGTCTCAGCTCAAGTAAAGAGAGTGAATTACCCTTTCTCTGCCTTTTGGTTCTATTCAAGTCCTCAGTGGATTGGATGATACCCACCCACGTCTCTCCTGGAGATATCCTCACAGACACACCCAGAACTAGTGTTTTGTCAGCTATGGGGCATTATTTAGCCCAGTCAAGTTGACACATAAAATTAGCCATCACAAGTCCACTCCTTGTTCAACTTGGCACCCATGTATTTCTCAGTACACTATACTTAATCTCCAAATAAAGACAATAAGAAGGGCACAGTTCCTTTTAAAATGATGCAACTATCCTGCAAACACCATAAATGCACTAAACCTTTTCTCTCAAGAAGAGGTAAAATCCTTGAGTGATGTTTACTCTCTTCCTAATAACCCATCACTCAAATAATATGATGTAAAATTAACAATACTTAAGTACTGATATAAAGTCAATATGTATTATGTTATATGGTAAGGGAATAAGAAAAGAAAACAAAGAGATTTGATTAATATTTACATTAAGGAATGAGGAAATGAGGAAATGCTCATGACAATTACAGTCCTTATTTCTGAAACTGGTCGTGTAGTTGCAAGTGGTATTTATAACTACCTCCCTCTACTTGCATTCAGCAACACCTCAGCTAGTTGTGGTTCTTCACCTGGTGGGGAGACCCAACCTTCATTCCTGAAGGGTTTGGGCCATTACCCATCCTGTCTGGATCAGACTGTAGTTTTCCATTGACTTTAGTCCTTTAGTTACCAATGACTTGGTAATACCAAGAGAAACCCTAAGAAATATCCTGTATTCCAGACATACTCCCTTTAACTCCATTTTGGAGTAGTGGTCCTATTTTCCCTTGGTAGTCAGGATCAGTCACCCCAGCTAACACCATAACTCCCTTCTTTGTCTATCAATTCAGAGGTATGAGGAGTCCAAAGTTCCTGGGTAGCAGTCTTAACTTTCAGTTTAATGGAGTCATGGTTGTATTGCCTGGTGGAAGCTTTCCTCCCTCTGAAACTAAGACCTCTATGCCAACAGAGCATAGAGTCATAGGATAGGAAGCAAACATTTTACTAGTAGGTCACTAGGGACAAGAGTGAATGGTATCTCTTCCCTTTCCATCTCTTCATTCCTGACTCATTAATTCTAGCTATTGGAGAAACAGAACCATGTACTGAATGCTGATTCAAAGCATATACAGTCTTTTGGAAAACATTCCCTACCCTCCACCTAGCTGGTGCTCTAACAGAGTCTTCAAAAGGCCATTCCACTGGGTGGGTGGGGAGGGAGGGAGAAGGGGATTGATGGTTATTATGATCAGTACACATGGTATTGGGGGCAGGTCATGGGGAGGACAGTGTAGCACAGAGAAGACAAGTAGTGACTCTGTGGCATCTTACTACACTTATGGACAGTGGCTTCAATGGGGCATGGGGGGGACTTGATAATATGAGTGAATTAGTAATCAGAATGTTCTTCATGTGAAACCTTCATAAGAGTGTATATCAATGATACCTTAATTTAAAAGAATGGCTATTCCACTGTTTTATCAAGTCAGCTGCTTCAGGATACATGGTAAGACCAGTGAATTCCATGAGCAGGCCCCATTGCCACACTTCTTTTGCTGTGACGTGAGTTCCTTAACCTAAAGTTACGCTGTGTGGCATACCCATGACAGTGAATAAGGCATTCTGTAAGGCCATGAATTCCAGAAGCATTCAGTTCAAGGAAGGCAAATCCATATCCAGAGTAAGTGTCTATTGAATAAGGACAAAACAGTACCCTTTCCATGAAGCAAGCAGTTTAATGTAACCAACCTACACCAGGTAGCTGGCATTCTGGAGAATGGTGCATATCTAAGGCTTAATGTTGCTTTTTGCTGCTAGCACTCCACAGTGACCGTAACCTGATCAGTTGTACTGAGTGGAAGTCCATGCTGCTGAGCCCATGTACATGCTCCATCCTGCCACCATGGTACTTGTTCATGAGCTCAGTGGACAATGATGGAGTGGGAAGAAAAAGAAGCTGACTATTGATCAAGGATATGGATAGGAAGAACTACTATTGAGATAGGCTCCATAATCTCAATGGGGATAATGGAACCCTGGGATAGAAAGAGGCCAATTAGTAGCACTTACCCAGCCATGAAAAGATGGAAATGGTTATCAAAATAGGTCCTGGTGCTAGGGTAGATAACCAAATTTCCCCATTCTGCACAGATCTCTAGTAGTGCTTAATTAATCATGAGGCCATTAGGCCTAAACGAGATGGACAATCTACTGAGGTACTAATTGATCTATATAATCAAAAAAGTCCTCTATATCTGGCCAACAGAGGTCTGATTTGAACCATGATAATAGCGAAACATAGTTCCTCACTGAATTCTCAGACCTGGGTCAGTTCAGATACCCAGAGTCCTTTGACTGAATGGAAGCTTGGTGTACTTGCTGTAATAACACAAATAGTAACATAATTCTCTCTGTCCTTTCCTAAAGGATCTGAGAATATTTATCTGAGTACCTGAACATTAAGAGAGGAAAATACACAGATATTTTGAGAATTTTTGAACTTAGAGCTAATTGTTCAATTCCTGGGGACCCAGAATGCTACTCTGGTCTAATAGTTGTATAAGTCAAGTGACAAATGTTTAAGTTTTGTCTAGGGTCCATATCATAGAGTAAGTCTATTTATCTAGCTTCTGTTTACTCAGAAAGAGATTTAGTCAGTAAGCTGCAGAAGTGCTATGTTAGTTCCCTGATCCATGCCAAAATTATGTAACAAAAGTAATAAATACTATATCCCTGGGAGAAAAAGAATTAATGATACAGTAAGTGGTCTGTAGTATTTAAGCACTGATTCTTATCACATCCCTACTTAATCTGGACCTACTGAATCAGAAATTCTGGAGGTGTTGTCTAGCAGCCTGTGCTTTAATGAGCCCACTAGGGGATTCTGATGCGCATTTAATGTTAGAGAATGGCAGGTATAAAGAGAGTGTTTTTGCTCTAACCTGCAACAGAGAGAACACAGAAGCATATTGCTTTAACCTGGAAGGGACAGGAGTACACTCACCCTCTATTCTAAGAGCTATACCATTTTTTCAGATCTATGCTACTGTTCAGTCCCAGATACTTTGTTCATCTCAGCCTCATCACAGGACATCATCTAGGCCCTACACTGATGACATCATGTTCGTAGAAACTATAGCAAGATATAATAGTAATCTATGTAATGTTATGAGAGATATGTATATGAGAAGATGGAGATATTTCCCATGAAAATATAGACTTGAGCCAATACAATAAAACTTGTAGAAATCAGTGGTCTGGGACAGTGTTGGACATCTTCTCCAAAGTGTAAGGCAACTTGCTGAACTTTTTATCCCCACCCTTCTCAAATCCTAAGTATAGACATAGTATTACTGGATTTCTGGGTTTTGAAGTTAGCAATGAGGTTGTGTGCTGTCCTATCTACCAAGGCTCAGAGGAAAATGTGGGTCTCCAATTGATCCAGGTGGATATTTGGTGCTCAGGATCCAGCAGATAATCTGTGTAGAATCAATGTGTTAAATGGAGTTTTTGGCAAACCAAAGTAGGAAAAAGGAAAATGAAATCAGAGTATTAGGGTTTCCTTCTTAGACAAATAGCTATATTCCTTTTGAGAAAAAGTTCCTGGCTTGTTACTGAGCCCTGAGAAACTGAATTCTTAATCATGGAACACTTGGTGATCATACAGTCTGAGATACCTATAATCTTTAGGGTTTTATGTGATTTATCAAATCAAAAAATCATTCATATCCAGCACCCCATGGACAAGTGGAGGTGTTATATAAAGAAATGGACTCAAGAAATCCTGAAGGCTTAAGTAAGTTACATAAATAGGTGGTTCACATCCCCAGTGTGCTTGCTCCTGCCACACTGCCATCTATTCCTCAGCCTAAATCAACTCTCTTTCAGAGAAGAAAATATTTTAAACCTGGTTTACAATTCTCTGAATAATAAGCTGTGGTGATATGGAACCATTCAGAATATTGGCTCAGGGCAGCCCTCCCAGGAGGTAGAATTTCATCCACGTAAAGGAAGATGGCCTGAAGTACACAACTATAGTGCTTCACGTGACTGGTGGCTTGGCTATAGTTTCAGAGATACTGAAGGAAAAAGATTGGAGATTGATGGCATGGAGAATTGGGAGTGAGTCACGTGAATAAAACTCTCAGAATTGGCCCTCTCTGGATCCCATGTGAATGCACAATGAAAGGCTCTACTGTGCTGGTTATTATCATTGATCAGGTGGGTGAAATCACTGTCTTGAGTTTGCCAGAGAACCTCTTTGCCCAGTTCCCTCAGGGCTTATTCAGTGCACTCAATAATAAAACATCTGTCATGGCAGGGATGGAAACTGGGCTGGGCTCAGTCACAAAGGCTTTCCTTCATCAAGGCTGACCTGCCATCACCACAGTGAGGTCCTCACCATGATGGCACCAGGGAACAGTCTTAGACTCTGGCAGGCTGTTGTAGCCAGGGGATCAATCAGCCAGCCGCTGGGTGGCAAGTGGATTGTACTGGACTCTTTCCATCATGGGACAGAAAATGATTTTCCCTCACTGGAATAAACATTCATTCTTGATACTTATTTTTTTCTGCTTGCCAATCTTGTATGCCAGCTCCACCATCTGTGGACTTATTGATCATCTTACCACTGTGAGATTCCACACATTACTTCAAACAAGTGAACTCACTTTATAATCAGGAAGTGTGGTTTGCAACCTCAGGAACCCCCTGGGTGAAATTTAAAACTGGTCCCAATACAAGGAGAGCAAGAAAAGACTGAAGAAAGAGAGACCACTCCATATTGGTAGGGGCATTTTAATAAGCAAGGGAATTTACATACAAGGCTTGCCTGGGGTGGTCTTAAGACAAGTAAATCTTCATACGACCTACCAGAATCTTAAAAATGTGTATAGAAGACTTAACTGGGTTCAGTCATATACACAGTCCAGATGGTTTCTCTCAAGGCTACACCCTTAAAATGACTCTGGCTATGGGAACAGAAGGTGTGATATGCATGCCAAAGGGAGGGGAGGGGGTGAGGAGCCTCCAGTTGCCAAGGTCCAGCTTGCAGGTTAGCTGGTAGTCATGACCTCTTGATGACCTCCTCCAACAGGAAGAAAGTCAGTGGACTGATGTGCATGGGATTCCCTGGTTTTACCATCTACCCCATGTTCCCCCAGTAGCCAGCCATAATGGATGGTGGAATGGTCTCATAAAAACTCAGTGTTGGTGAGTGACCACACTCCATGAGGTTGGCATGCTGCTCTACATGGTGTTTGTTCTCCCATAGTCAGAAAATGTGGTTCTGGAGACAAAATGTGAGAGGGAAGCAGAACCTCTCACCATTATGCCAAACGAGTCACTTATATTTTCTTTTCACTCTTCCTATAGACTCTTGACTCTAGAGTAGCCAAGGAAGGAAACCCTTATGTAAGCCAATATTCCTTCAGGCTATCCTGAGATTTTCACATCATTGGGTAATAGGTAAAGGCAAAAGGAAGGAGTAAGTAATCCTGACTATTACTACAGGGTTTGGGAAGAATATATATGGAACCATTGGGAATTCCCTAAAAAATAAATAAATTGAAAATGGTCAAAAGACTTGGAAACATGCTGCACAAAAAGAGACATTTTTAAAATGATCAGTAAGCAGGTGAAAAGATGTTCCACACCTGTAGTCACGCAATGTAAATTAAAACCACAATGAGCTATGACTACATACCCACTAAAATGGTTAGCATTAAAAACAGTTACCAGTATGAAATGTCTGTGAGGATTTGGATCAACTGGAACTCTTAAACATTGCTTGTAGGAATGCCATATGGTACAACAATCTTGCAATACAGTCTGGCAGTTTGTATAAAGTTGAATATATCTTATGACCTAGCAATTCCACTCCTAGGTAATTATCCACAATTAGTGAAAACATATGTCCATGCAAAAAATTGTGCATGATGACCAAAGAAGCTTTATATATAATAGCTAAAAATCCAAATGTCAATTAATAGGTGATTAGATAAACTATATTCAAAAAATGGAATGTTAATCAGCAATACATTCTAACTACTGAAACACATAACATAAATGAATCTCAAAAACATGTTGATCCAAAGAAGTTGAGCACAAAGGCGTATACACTACAAGATACCATTTATATGGAGTTCTCAATTGGGTAAAGCTTATTAGACAGAAATCAGATCAGTGGTTGCCTGAGGAGGGTATGGGAGTTGACTATAAAGGAAACTTTCTGGGGTAATGGGTATATTCAATGTTCTCCTGATTGAGATTGATGTTAGTCAAACCTCATTGAATCATTCACTTAAAATGTGTTATAAATAATAAATAAATAAAATTTACATTTCATTAAACATAAGTTATGCATCAGTTGGTTTTAAAATTCAGAAATAAACTATTTTTTCCTTTCCTTTTGCCCCATAATTCTGTATTTTTAGGAGTATTTTAGTAGTGGTTAACACTTTGATTCACAGCTTATGAAATATTAAGGCAAGAATTATAATAAACCTAGAGGAGTAATAACCTGGCCTTGAAACCAAATGTAGTACTGGGGAAAGTGGCAAGTGATTTTCAAGTACGCAATTAGGGATTGTTGCAGTAAACAAGATGGGAGCATTTTTTAAGTGTCCAAATGGGAAGATTCAGATTTCTGTTGGAGACCCAAATAAACGAAAGGTAGCGGACATTTAAAAAATCTTTTTGACCACTCAGCCTTTGAACCCCTCTCTTACGTTTACGGAATTGTCCTAGCTTGTGAATATGAGAGTTCTAAACCTTCATTGGCTAGGACATTGACATGCAACTCAGGCTCCTCCGTCTGGTTGCACTCTGCTCAGGCCGGAATATGAAGGTGATGATGAGAAGAAGGCAGTGCTATCAGAATCCTCTCTGGGGCGGGGACATAGTGAGTGCAGGGCCATCAAGTCCCCTTGACAGGGGTGGCAGAGTAGCAGTGATGGCTTCCATGTCCAGCAGCAGAGGAGCTGGCAGTGCCACTTCCAACATCCGGCCCCTTACTGCATGCATGCTAGGGCTGAACTGTATCTAATGACGATTCCTGTGTCCATAGCCTCCAGTGTGATGATCCTTGGAGATGGATCCTCTAGGAGATAATTAGGTTTACAGGAGGTCATGATGGTGAGGCCCTCATGACGGGCCCTTATAAGAAGAAACTCCAGAGAGCTTGCTCTCTTTCCACCATGTGAGGACATGGTGATAAGTTGGCAGAAAGGGTGCTCTCACCAGAAACCAAGTCAGAGTGTACTAAGAAACTACAGCAGCAGTGTTTACCTCTCTGGATCAATTTTGTAATTTTTAGCTATTTTTTTCCTGACTGTGTATCCCTGACTCTGGTTTTCTCAGAATTTGGAGAGTCTGTAAGGCACCAGTCACTAAATACATTTTCTTCTAAAATAAGCCACATTTGATTTCTATCGATTGCATTTAAAACCCTGCTGACAGAAAGATATTTGGGGGGTGGCCTAGAGAAGGAAAGCTATAGCCTGAGCTGTGTCTGAAAAAGATTAAATTCACACACACACACACACACACACACACACACACACACACACAAATAGATGAAGAGCAGAAAAAGGTGCTAGGTGAAAAGAGTGGCAAGCCTTTGGTGTGGCTTGGACATGAATTTCAAAGTTGAAAGTCACCAAAGTTTAAGCTGCAGGGGTAGGCAGGAGACAGATAATGTAGGATCTTACATGTTTTATGAAAAGCTTGAACTTTATCCCATGGCTGATGGAATGGTATTAAGTGGTTTTCAGCAGTGGGGGTGACATGGTTTCATTTTCATTTTAAATAGATCACACTGGCAGCTGTGCAGAGAATGGATTTGACTGGGGTATAATTGGAAACAGCCAGAACTATTAGCATGTTCTCTCAGTAATCCACATGAGAGATGATGAGGACCTCAACAGAGCAACATGCATCTGGGCAGGACTGAGGAGGCAACTTTAGGAGATCTTTTGGGGATAAAATCACCAAGTCTAGGTGTTTAAAGGTAAGGTGATCAAAGATACAGAGAAACAAAGGAAAACAGTAAGTTTCCCCAATTGGCTATTGGTGATATCAACTGCAATAAAATATATCAGAGGAAGGCTCCATTTAGGAGAAAAGATACAGTCTTTTTTAGTCACGTTGAGAAGGTATCCATGGTGCATGCACAGGTAAATGTCCAACAATTATCTGGATAGATGGCTTTGAATGCAGGATAGATGGCTAGGCTTGATCTGTTGACCTAAGAATAATGAATTAATACAAGGTAATTCAACCTATAATGGTAGATTAAATCACAGAGAGAAGTACGATGGTAGTAGGGTTGAACATATGACCATGCAGTTGTGCACTGGGACCACACCACGTGGTCCAAGTGGAAGAAAGACCTGTGGACTGAGAACAAAACTCTATGACACCCACATGTAAAAGGTAGACATGTTAAGAGCTCTCCAAAAGTCAGGGAAGAAATGGTCAGAGAGGCATGACAACAATAAATTGAAATGTTTTGCCCAATGAATTGGAGAAATGTTTATGTAATTTGCATTTGATGGCAAATAATAGCAAAATATACTACAATGGTTTAAATAGATAGGGGTTTATTGATCTCTTGCAACAAGAAGTCTAAGGGGAGGCTGACACAGCATCCCTCTACCCTCCTTATCACGGGGCTTTTGTCCTTATAGACATAAGATGGCTGCTGCATTTTCAGGCATCACATCCTCATTCTAATCAGGAAAAGAAAGACGTTTGAAAGAAAAGGGGCTGAAAAGTACATGCCAGCAATAGTAAATTGATTACAAAAATGTCCCCAATTGTATTTATCCCTCTCTGAGTCTATACACTTTGTCACATAACTATGACTTTGCAGATCCTCCCATTAAGAGATGGAGTCTATTCAACCATCTCTCTAATCTAATCTGGCCTTGTGATTTGCTTTGCACCAAATAATACAGTGGAATTGGTGATGTGCCTGTTCCCCAAGCCTCAGGTCTGTGTCCTTCTATGCACCCTCTTGGAAATCTGCCACTGCCACATATATAAGCCCAGGGTCACCTGCTGGAAGATGAAACCATGTGCCTCAGCCAAGTGCCGGCCCACTCCCAGAAGCAGGGTCATTGGTTGACCCTAAGATGTCCACATAAAGGAGCCCAACAATGACCAGAAGAACCAATCAGCTGAGCGCAACCTAAGTTTCTGACCTACAAAATCATGGGCTAAATAAATGGTTGTTGTTTTAAGCCACAAAGTTATTTATAGTTTATTTTGTTCCAAATGACAGTGATTTGGTTTAATTAGTAATCATGCAGTAAATTTCATGTGACACTCAGATTGAGGTGGTATGTTTAGTTTTTGCTTCCCTCATACAGTAGAAATTAGTAGCTATAAAGCATCACATTTCCATTTATGCTCTGTGCTGCCTAACAGTTTGCTTCTTGCATATATGGTATGTATTTATGTCTTCACATTCAGTCAGGAATTCTCTGCCATTTTGTGGTATAAAGCATATCCATGGAAACTCCATAGCTAGACCTGACAACCTACCCCCTTGGTTTAAATTTGCTTATGCTGTTTATATCCAGCTGAGTGTGCCCTTGACTATTGAGAATTCTGTCCTCTACTAGTTCTTCCTTAGAACTGCAGCAACTTTCTTTGTACATTATGTTCAGCAGGCTTCCAGGCAAATAGAACTTTTGACCTAGCAGAGTAAATTTCCCAAATTCCTCAAGGCTGTCTGAGCACATGAACAGATATAATGAAATGGAGTGTGTAATTGTATCTCATATACCATATTACCATACTCCAGTGGTTCTCAAACTTTCATTCACATAGTAATATATATGAAATTAGACTACATCTTATGACCAATGGAATCATGCAATTGCTACAAGTATTGTGACATAGTGTCATTGCCTGTCCGTATGCATGAACTTGGACATAGTTGTTCAGAGTGTCAGCACTTCAATAGAATTATGTGTACTGTTGGTGTTCTATGCATTGAATTTAACTGACATGTAAGATGTTCTCAAAAAGAATACACTCTGATTTGGCATTGAAACAAATGTTATTAAGTGCCCCAAGAGTTATGGAAATAGTATCAGGGCATACACTTGATATTAGTAAAGCAAATACTCATTATTTTAAGGATGACTGCACTTCCATATTTCCTTACAAAGCAACAACTGAATGCTTTACAGGACCTAAGAAAGGATGATATCCATAAGTAGGAGAGGGTCTGTTATGTTTTACTATTAAGATCTATGCAAAAGACAGTATGGAAGGACCAGAGAGTATCATGCTAAGTGAAATAAGTCAGACAAAACACAAACACCATATGATTTCACTTACATGTGGAATCTAAAAAATGAAACAAACAACCAAAAAATAAATAGACCCAATAATATGACAGCAGACTTTTGGTTACCATAGGGGAGGGATGTGGGGAGATGGGTGATGTAGATGAAGGGGGTAAGAGGTGCAAACTTCCGATTATAAGATAAACTAGTCACAGGAATGTAAGTACAGCATAGGGAATATAATCAGTAATATTGTAACATCTTGGTATAGTAACAGAAGGTAACTGCATTTCCTGGGGTGAGCATTGACTAATGTATATAACTATCAATTCACTATGTTGTACATCTGAAACCAATATAATATTGTAGATCAACTATATCCCAATTTAAAAAATGCAAAAGGATAGCCTATCACTGAGCAGTACAGCTGAAAGCAGGAGAAATTGCCTCAGAATAGATGGAAGAAATTTCTAACCAGGGAGAAGTTGTGTGGCCCACTCAAGCTTTGCTTAGGACTATCAATAAGACACCAAATATCAATTTGTTAGAAGTTTCTCACTGTCACATTTGATGGCACAATTTTACTCTACTAGACAGCTAAAGAGTCTCCACCATGAGTCTCTCTTCTGTCTCTCTGTCTGTGTCTCTGTCCCTCTCTCATTTGAAATATAGGCTCTTTCTCTTTTTTCTAGGCTAAGGCACACTCTTCATTCTTCTCATCTGAGTCAGCACCCTTTCTCTTGAGTATGTGTAGCTCACCAACTCCATGTGCCAAACTCTCTTTCTTGTTCCTTTCTTAAAATCTCTTTTGTCTTGATTCAAGATACTTTTCATTGGCTATCTGCCCTGCTCTGAGTTTGCCAAATATTATTGCTAACATATGGTGTAGTTATAAAGGATTATTATTAAAATAAAATATAGTAAACTATATAAAAAAGCAGAAAAACACTAAGATACCACCACCCTCATCCTTCATTTATTTCCAAGGATTTTAACACCATCTTAAAGGCCAAATAATTGGAATGCTAAACTGTATGTAGATTTTCCTTTTATGTTTTGCAATTTTTCTAGATAATTGTTTCAGAATACCCCTGTTAATTACCATGTATCCCTTCCTGTGAACTTCTAGCTTCTCTGAAAACTCATACCACACTCATCTATGGAAAAGTTAAAAATATTGGTATCTGCAGGAGATGATCATCTTGGCCCTAGAAGAGCCAGAGTGTGTCCTTGAGATTCTGTGTCTCTGCAAATCCAAGTCAAAATGAAACACATTGAGATGAACTTAAGATCTTTAATTAGCCATTCCTCTAGAGTCTCTTACCTTTACCATAGCAATATATTTACTAAGTTAGTATAATTGAGCTTTGCTTTGTCTTTTCAAACTCACCGAGGGTCCTCCTAAAGGCATTCCACTCGGGAATGTGGAATATAGGAGAGTTCTGAGTGTTGTCAAGATCTCTAAAGCTTCCTACAGCCTATTTCAGTTGTATTACCTGAGTATTTATCACCCACTCCCACCCAGGTGAGGTTTCTCTTCTGAGTCTGGAATTATCTTGATTTATTCCACTCAAGTCTTTCACAAAAGACATCTGCATTTTTACTCTTACTATCTGGGATATTCAGCCTGAACTCACGATAGTATGGCACCCGCAAAAGATGGCTCAGCAGTTTCTGTTCTAGGCATCCTTTCAAAAGGATTCTACAGGCAAAGAGGTAAGCAGACCTGCAAAATCCCACTGCCTCTCACCCATTTGTTCCAGTTCCTTTCATATTTCAAAAGCTGAATTTGCATAAATGTGCATAGCATTTAAGCTTCTGCCTTCTTGCTTCTTCTTCTGTTTTCTGAGCCAATAATTCATCGGCACCTGTCCTTTCATCATAAAGAATGATTTATATTTTTAGAATCACATGAGAGTAGTTATGTGGTTCATTACTCTGATGGACACATGCTTTCAGTGTATAGGGCTCTTTCTTCCTTATCTCTGGGTGCAGAAGAATCCTCCCCACTAGCAGTGCTCTGCTCCACACTGCATCCCTTCCACACATCCTCTTCTATTCTTTCTTTCATCAATAAGAAAACTGAAACCTCTAACTATATTCAAATGTACATAACAAAGAGCTCTGTATAGATGCACATTCTATATGTTTGTAACAAAAGAATAGAAAGTAAATGAGAATGCTGTATAGTTTATTGAAGTTTTCTTTTTCTCTAAAAACCTAGAATAGGTACAAATTTATATGCCTCACTGAATTTTCTAACGTAACACAAACATTGTATTTATGAAAGAACCCCACTCTCTCAGGTACTGTATTGCATCCAAAAGCAAACTGGAGACATGAAACTTTCTAGTCTTCCTGACCTTAGTAGAAGGTGCCAACTGATGAGAAGCCATGACTGATGACAGTACCGAAGAAAAAAAATGAGCAAAATACCACCAACTATTAGAATAGGTTAGAGATTAGATTAACTTAAACTTTAAAATGCTTGTTATTTATTCTCAGAAAAAAGAATTTCCATTTCAACATAAATATAGCATAGTAAGATGACACAGAGGAATAAAATATAACCAAAGCAAAAAATAGCAACCCAGTAAAACACTCAATGAAATAACTAAACCGAAGTCAAGTAACATGCAGTGAGAGTTTGGTCTGTCATAAACTAAGAAGTGGTTCCAAGGCTCTGTGGACATCCAAATGAAAAACCTGTCATTTGGGGGAGTTGAGGAGGGCAGGAGGGGAGGGTTGGCCTTGTAGAAAGGAATAGAAATATTTGTAAGGGACTAAGGATTAAAGCCTTACATCAGAGCAGCAATAAACTTACTCAAATGTTAGAAAAGTTACATCCCCTTACAAGGCAAGGGATGACTCATAGCAAAAATGTTACCTTTAAGAAGGCATTTTTTAATAAGAGAGAAATGAAAATATAGATCATGTAAAGATTTTTTTCAAAGCTTTGACAATCACTGCAGTGGAATCAATTTTGAAAGTTAAGTAGGTAGAACTGATGAAGATGGTGCAGAGGAGGCTCCCGAGTTCTTCTCCTCCCACAGATGCACTGAATGTGCCACTGCACATGGAGAAATTCCCTCTGAAGGAAATCTAGAAAATAGCTGATGACTCCTACACATCAGATGAATGAGGAAATACCTACACTGAGACAGGTAGGAAAGGCTGAGACACACTCTTGTCATCAACCCCACCCCAACAGAGTGCCATTCCATCAGGAGGTGACCCCAACTCCTAGCTGTTCCCCAAGGAACAAAAAGTTTAGACCCACATAAGACTTCCACTGGAGGGATGGTATCCCCAAACACTAGTCAATAGAGCTCGTGTCCACAAGACCCACAAGACTACAGTAAACAAAGAAGTAGTTCTTAATGGGGGTGCACTGGCTTCTGCTATCCCTCCAGGGCAGGCAAAATCGCCCATCTCCCAGTCTTTCCCTGAAGGAAGCTTATCTGTGTATTTTAAAAGCTTATTTACAACAGCCAAGACACAGAAGCAACCTAAGTGTCCACCTGTGAATGAATGAAGAAAGAAAATGTGATATATACATACTTACCATATAATACTAAATATATACACATGTTATACACAGAAAAAGAGAGTATTATTCAGCCATAAAAGAGAAGGAAGTCTTGCTAGTTGCCACAACATGGATGGCCCTGAGGGCATTATGCTACATGAAATAAGTCAGACAGAGAAAGATAAATAATGTTTGATCTCACTGATATGTGGAATTTAAAAAATTAAAAAGAAATCACAAATACAGAAAACAAATTGGTACTTGTAATGTATAGCATGGTGACTATCATTAATGCTGCATCATATATTTTAAAGTTGCTAAGAGAATAGATCTTAAAAGTTTTCATCTCAAGAAAAATAAATTGTAACTATGTATGGTGGTGGATGTTAACAAGACTTATTGAAGTATTCATTTTGCAATATATACAAATATCAAATCATTATGTTGTACACCTAAAACTAATATAATGTAATATGTCCATTATATTAAAAAAAAAAAAAAAACAAAGAAACAAAAAAACAGGTTGCTACCTGAGGGCCAGGTTTCTAATTTACCAGGCATCTAGGAGCTGGCTGCAATGTTCCACAGAGGCTGGAGTAACTGGTGGACACCTCTTCTGCCTTCTGCCTCCAGCCTGCTCCAGTAAGAAAACCAACACACAGTATCTCCCTGAAAGGAGTTCATATACATATCTGGTGCCCCAGTATTTGGGGCTGCCACCTGAGAGCGCATGGGTCACCTGCAGACTGCCTGGCTCTAAGAGCCAAAAGGGCTTGCATTCATGAATGCCCAGTCCAATAGCAAAGACGCAGTTCTTCACAGGCTCAGGAACACCCCCTAGAGCTGCACATCTGGGCCCAATACAGAGGGAACAAGCAAACCCCCATCTCCCAGTTTCTCCCTGAAAGGAGCTTAAGTACAGGCACCAGTGGTCTCCTGAGACTCTCGGGCTTCTAAAGAGCCTGCATCTAGGTGCGGATGGCAACCCGCCTCTTTTGGACACTCATGGCCCTTGCCTCACTACTGGGAGCCTCCCAGAACAAAAAAGGTGGCTTAGACGAACACCAAGTTTTGAGAGACAAGTAGAAGCTCAGGCCGGGCTGATCAGCAAGGTTTGTCTTCCACACGAGACCATGCTGTCAAGACTGAGCAAGGTGGCTGTTTAATCTCATGCATGAAAACCAACATGGAAAGTCAAGGAAAATGAAGAAACAGAGGAATATGTTCCAGGCACAAGAATAAGGTACAGCTCCAGAAAGAGATTTTAATAAAATGAAAATAAATGACTTACCTGATACAGAGTTCAAAACGATGGTCGTAAGATGCTCACCAAGGCCAGGAGATCAGTGCATGACCCAGTGAAAAGTTCAACACCTCCTCCTGGATGCTGGCTGACACCCGCCCAGGCTTCCCCATCTGGACACACCAAGAAGGGACAGGAACTTATACCCCAGTGGACACCAACCAGGGGGAGAGAGAAGTTGCTTGAGAAATAGTCCTGTAGTGAATAACTCTAAGGTGAACTATAAATGGTTCCTCAGATAGTCCCAAGTGGACTGAGCCCCAGCTGCCTATAGTGATGAAAAGCTTGATTAATAAACACTTGGGTTGTTTTTCCTTCCTTCCTTGTCCTTTACTTCTATCCCAGGGACTGTTTCTCCAAAATAAACTATCTACAGGTGAGATATCTTCAACTTGACATACTGGGGAAATCTAGACTAAGAACATTTCTACTTAGAGACTGTACCCATTTTTTAAAACAGTTTCAGACATTAGTTTAGCTGCTTATTCTATCCTATGAGCCAATCCTACTACAGAGTCAATGTTTACATTTATTAGTGAGAACTCAGCACAGACCTTGTTCTTAGTTATGTTCCATTGTAGGAACTATCTGAATGATATCAATGTAACTGTGAGCAATGAAGCACTTTTCTTGGCAGAATCTGAAAGCGCATGATGCAATCTCCCTTAGAAATACTTGTAGCATAGGGAGGTAAGTTAGCAGAAGAGCCAAGAAATTAAGCTGATGCGAGACTGAAAAGAAACTCTTCTCATTGGGGAGCCACATACTCCCTGAATTTTTAAAAGCCAAAAATCTATTTGTTTGTCTTAAAAATCTTGTATCACAAACCCTGAGTAATTTATGCAATTATAATATTCTCCATCCTAAATGAGATTTCACAGCCCCTCATCCAAGAGGAATAAGCCTTGGAATAATTTTACTCTGAAGTCCCTAAATAACATAAAATTCAATTCACAGAATCACATTATTACTGGGAGAATCGATAATTTTTTCAACAAATGAGTTTAACAAAAAGATTTAATTTATTCTCCAAGTTTATGAGGGTAATTCTTGCCTCCTGCAAATATTACCATACTTGTTTCAGGTTAACTGCATGAATAATATCATCTAAGCTGTTTCTAATGATTGATCTGTGTAATAAAAAAAAAAATTTCCTGTATACGCTATTCCTTGGAAGAAATTAAAGAACTTTGCTAGCATTAGTCAAAGTCCCACAATTTGCACGTGAAACACACAGAGCTGTCAGCTCTGGATTCCTATGAGAACACACAGTTTTGTGCAAAACCCTGACTCTCTACAGTAGGCAAAGGTACGGAGGAGACATGGTTCTTATTAGCACCTTTTCCTCTCTCCTTTCTCTTCCTCAGGTCCTCCCATCAGCCAACACTCTCAGGCTCACCCTGCCGGTTCCAGTCTATTTCACCTCTTCCCTGTCTCTCCTCCTCTACCTTCTTCTCTCCTGCCCACCCCACCCTCCAACAGGGATGTGTGCTGCACACTGACCTTATCAAGGGCTGTTGTTTAAGCACTTGGGAGAGTATTTATGCAAAGGCACCAATTTCCTCCTTCACTCAAAGAATTGCTATGGAGAAGGTCCATGACCCCAAGATAAGCATCTTTTGATGCACTTTGGCAAAAATAAGAGGGTCAGAATTTTCTGGGAAGGCGTCTGTTTAACAATACTCTGTGTGAGACTGTGGTGTAACCGGTGCAAAATGCTCTTTAAATTCACAGCTTGTTTCAGAAGGTGTAAGAGGGCATGGGGGCCTCAGGGAAATTGCAAAGCATGAGGTTGCAGATAGCAGAGCTGACATCTTCTATCATTTACTTTTTGACATCACAGCCTGTGGCTGTGGAAGAAAAGTGGCTGCAATTTGCAATCTCTCTCCTTCTCCCCTTCTCTATTGTTGAACATTAACCAAATCAAGCACTTTCAAAGCAGAAATAAGAAAACAACATCCAGGTCCCAAATACTGGGAAGACAAAACTGTTGAAATTATTTGGCTTGATAACTGCCTAAGCAAGAGCAAAAGTCATTTCTTCTCCTGACAGGTACAGAGTATTGACATTTTGGGACTGAATTCAGTTTCTGTTTCCTTTAGGAGACATTTCCCACTCGTGGGTTGCATAAAACTGGCCAGAGACTTGGCGGTCTCCAACTCCCTATTATTACCATAAAATATGTAATCTGATCTTTTATTTTAAAATAAAGCTTTCAGAAACAGATTTGCTTGTTTTTCATTCATCTTGGCAACAAAAGATGTGATATAAAAACAGACTCTCAAAAAGATCTAATCATTCTCATATGCTACAGCCAGGAAGACAGAAATCCAGAAAATCCATTGACCCAGCTTCCTTGAGCTCACGCAACTAGATGTGGACCCTCATGAGAACACATAGTTTGTACAGGTCTCTGTGAATTTAATGACATCTCCATGAAAACAGGCTGTCCCTCTTCTTGGTAAGAAATCTTAGTACAAGCACTGAGTACCCTTTAATAGCTATCCACCCATCAGAGGAAGTCCTTGACACCCGCATGCTCTTCTCCTTTACCAGAGTCTTTAGGTCATCTCTGTGCCCCCATGAAATCTCTTATTTAGACTTTTAATGGGAGATTGGAATGGTAAGAATTGGTTTTTAGATTGCTAGGTGCCCTCTATGGCCTGGTTCATTTTTTCAATATAATAGAAATTTATAGAGAACTATATGTGCTGGGAGCTCTATCATGATATGCGGATGGAGGCCTAATGGAGAAGCTATCACTGCCTTCACGGTGCTGCGGGCGAGTGGGGATTATCCACTGTAAATAAATAAGTTTAATTCAGTGGGGTAAGCGTTGTAATAAACATGCTGACTGGTGCTGTGGGAATCCCAACGTTTTCCCTAATTCTTCTAAAGGGACTTCTCTGCCATTCCCATCTAAGGGGTTGTCATTGCTGTGACTTAGAACTTTCTTCAGATTACTGAGAAAAAAAGCCAGCCAGATTAACTTCTAAGAGCATAAGGTTATTTAAGGGCTAGAAAACCATGTTTTCAACTAGATAATCTTGAAATCCCCTTTCAGTTAAGGAGAGGGGAACATAGAGACTTTATTTATAAAGGGAAAAAACAAAGTCCTTTCCAGACATATTAGAATGCTTGGGTTTCGTGAGCTATGGTCAAAGTTCTATTCCTGCCCTAATGTAATATGTGAGAACTGCCTAGTTTCTCTCCCTCCCTTTGGTTTAAATTGCACCGCACTTTCAAAAACCATCTTATGTTAACAATTGCAGAACATAGAAAAGTATTTTAAAATCGTCAAAAATATTTTTAAAATATATAAAAAATTAAAATGGAAAAACAGTAGACCCAAAATAATACTCCAATCTCACTTTCAACAAAACACTGAATAAAGTAGCAGCAATTTAAATTCAAGTAAATTTAAATGATTTTCCACATTCTTCTAGTATATCTTACTTCAGGATGCAAGGTATTTTGCTATTAGAATATCTTGAAAGATAAAATATGATGCAAATAGCTCTAATATGAAAATGAAATATGAACATGAAATATGAAAACTTACATGAAAATCTCATGAGATGTTAAAAAACATCTAATAACTTTCAACATACATTTTTGAGGGACTCACATGTTAGAAAACTAGGAAAAAATATGTAATTCTTCAACATGATTTCTAAAAACCATCTGTTTTAATGGTAACACATTAGATGCATGTCTGTCAAAATCAGGAACAAGAAACTTATGCACATCATCACCATTACTAAGGAAAACTTTTCTAGAATTTGTGACTATTCAATAAGGCACGGCACAAGAACAGAAGCATAAGCACCTTTGCTTTGTGCCATTCACTACGTCTGTAATTAAATAATGACTTACATTGTCACTTGTTATCTCCCCTGCTAAACAGAGCTCCATAAAACCAGGAACTAGATGTGTGTGAGTTATGGGGCCATCCCCAGTGCCCAGAAAAATACCTTTCACAAGAAAATATTAAATAGGTATATTTTGGATGAATGAAGGAGGATTTCAGAGTGTAGCTGGGGAAGGAAGTCAGCAAATCTCCTTCTCAAAGAACAAGTGTGAAGTTCAACAAAAACGACAATAACAACTATTCCCATGGTCTGGAAATCTACCAAGGGCATACCATCATTTGAGAAGAATTTCTGTTTGAAAAGCTACAGAATTGTTAAGGCTAGTGGAAGCCTATAGTGTCCTTTACTGGCACTGCTCCCATTCCCCCAAGCTTGGCTGATGTGTGGATATTATGGCAGAGCATGACAGGCTGAGACAACTAGCAGTTTTGTTGCTGTGGTCACACCGGCACACGTGATTTGGAAAGATGGGCTATGCCCAGGCAGGAGTGCCAGTGGGTGTGACAGCCTTGGCTAATGACTCCACTAGCCTGAGGTTGTGCTGGAGTCAAGTATAGTATTTGAGATTGCACACATCCACAGCAAGGCCAGAGAGGGCGCAAGCCCTCCACATGCTCCTGGCCAACATCAAGCCTGCACATGTGCAGAAGAGATGCCACAGAGCCCAGGGGAAAGAAAAATTAGAAGAATTTGAAGCAGCTTGAGCTTTGAATGTGGTCTCTTCCCCACACAGAGATCAATCAACAGAGAAGAGAAACCTTATAGACTGAACACATCAGAGTCCAATCATTGTTTTGTCCAATTGCTGCTGACCACTAAGCTACACAGAAAGACAGGTGAGCCCTAGTAGGTCAAGTGCAAAAGTAAGGAAGAACAACACAACAATAATAAAGCAGTGGAGACATTCCCAGCCATCAGGGAGACTAATTCTACAGTTAGCCTAGGCAATTACTAAACAAAGCAACAAAAACAAATGTCAGGAGAGAAAATCATAACCCAGAGTGGTTATAATTTATTATGTAGTGTCAGTGTTAAAATGCAACGTATTATATAATACACAGTTTTCAGTAAAAAATTATGAGATATACAAAGAAATAGGGAAGTGTAACCCATATTAGGAGGAAGGGGGACAGCTAATAGAAACTGTGTCTGAGAGTCTAAGTTGAACTCTCTGCCCTCTTACTTTCCTCAGGCTGCCCTGTGCAAACCCAGGCTTTCTTGCCAACTGGCTGCAGTCAGGTTCAGCCAGGGGAAGACATTTGTAGGCGTGGGAGGTGGGGGGCTGAAGGAGAAGAGAGGTTTCCCATTGTCCTCTGCCATGGCTGCATCTCTGGCTACATCTCCTACAAGTTCTGGTCCCAGCTAATAATACCATCTTTTATCTTTGTCCCTTTAGCCCTGGAGACGGTAGTAGTTGCCTACTTATCTCTGGGTGTCTCTACTGTCCCATTAACCCTTTAGCTCTTTTAATACTCTGTAGCAATTTTCCCATGTTAAATTCCCTCTCACTATGTCCACCAGTCACCTATGGATGGACATTGTGTTGTTTCCAGACTTTTGATACATAAAAAAAATGCTGCAAAAAATGGCCTTGTGCATTTACTTATTTTGCAAGGGTATATTTGGGATAGATTCTTAGAATTGGAATTATTGATTTAAAGGGTAAATGCATACGTCTAAACAGCCAGAAGAAATGTTGTTTTAAGCTTAAGTGTCTTCTCCAAACCTTAACTTCTTTTTTGAAAAATCAATTAAAGGAGTTTCAAAAAATTCAGGACTTAACTTTCTCTTTGGGGTAAAATATCTTCTGTTGAGGTGAAGTGAGAGAAGAGAGCAGCCTTTTCTTGAATCTTTTTTAGTAAGGGGAGTGAGGAGAGGGCCTGAGGCCATTTTTGAGAGAAGCAGTTCATGTAGGACATTTCAGAGTCCTGGCACTGGGTAAGGACGGCCACAGTGACACTTAGAATATGTTGTATTACCTAGTCTGTAGCTTTAGCTGGTCAAGGTCACTGACCTTCACTCCAGATGCAGAAAGGAATACTGAGTGAATTCTTATCTAATGTCAGAGTTGGGTGAAGTGAGCCAGAACCTCAGGGACTACAGTCTTCCCACACAGTATTTGGGATTAAGTAGAGAGAGAACAAAAACCAGGGGGAATGTTGGTCTCTGTGGGAAAGATGAGGAAGAGATATTCAAGGCCTCTCCTGCCCATCCTCCTCTCTACTCCTCCCTGAGGATGGGTTCTGAACAAAGATTTAATCCAGAGACCATTGGGATCATAATATTAGTGAGAGTTTTCAAAGCGATTAAAAGGTCTCAGGCATGCTAATCAACTCCATGGAAGTATCTGCTTATTTCAGATCTCATACTCTACACCGTTAACTATTTTCTCACAGGATAGAATTCTGGTCATTTTCTTTCAGCACTTAAGGTACCATTCTAGAAGCTTCTCTGCCTTGGCAGCTTGCCAGTGTCTTCAAATGGATTTTTTTGTGTTTTACCTGGCATTTCTTGTTTTCTGGGCAAGAGCACTGGTTTACAGCAAGGTATTCCATCATAGCTGCAAGCCAAAGCTTCCAGTCTTAATTATTGGAAATTTATATACTTTGATATCTAGTACTATGGATTCCCTGTACCAGGATTTGTTTTGTAAATTTATAAGCTCTTACTGTTTATTTACCCACATGAACTTTAGAATATCAGTATCAGGTACCACCAGCCATGTTACCAATTTCACCAAATGTATCCTTTTATTTGTAATCAACTTTTATGATATTGAGTATCCAGGAACATGATCTCTTTCCTTTAAATTATTATTTTTTTACTATTTTCTTTATTTTAGTAGGTTCTGAATATTTCTTATAAAGTTTAGTCCTGTTTTCTAAATGTTATTGTCAATGGGCTCTTTTCACAAAACTATGTTATATTTTCATAAAACTGCATTATTGAATATGTACAAAATCTTTAATTGTTGTACATATCATTTTGAACTGACCATCTTAGTAAATTTTTATTAATTCATTTTCTTGGTTGTCTGTACAGTGGAAATTTTAATTTTGTTGTGTCATTTCCAATAGTTTCCTAACTTAATTTTTTTCCATGACTTGTTTTTGCTGCATCTTCCAGGAAAATGTTAAATAATGCTGGTCACAATAGATATATTCCAGTGGAAATTTTAATTTTGTTGTGTCATTTCCAATAGTTTCCTAACTTAATTTTTTTCCATGACGTGTTTTTGCTGCATCTTCCAGGAAAATGTTAAATAACGCTGGTCACAATAGATATATTCCAGTGCTTGTCTTTAATGGGAATCTTCCAGTATTTCACAAGAGTGTGTTCATGTTTATCATCTTAAAAAAAACAAAACACTTGTCATCTTATCTGTAAAAGGAGTTCTGTCAGGAATTAATGTTAAATTATATGGATGCCTATTCAACATGTGTTGTAAAAGTATTCTCTTTGTTGGTTTTTATGACCCACATTTACTTTTTCCCACCTTTATTGAGATATAATTGACATGTAATATGTGTAAGTTTAAGGTATACAAAGTGATGGTTTGATACTTGTATATATTGCAAAATGATAACCACAACAGGGTTAATTAACACTGCTATCACCTCAAAACTCAAATAATCACTATATATATAAATATACATACACACACACATATACCACATTTTCTATATACCACATTTTCTGTAGCTATTCATATGCTGATGGACACTTAGGTTTCTATACCCTGGCTGCTATAAATAATGCTGTCATGAACATGGAAGTGAAAACATCTCTTCAAGATCCTGATTTCATTTCCTTGGTGTATATATCTCGAAGTGAGATTATTGAATCATGTGGTATACATATTTTTAACTTTTTTAAGGAATCTTCATACTGTTTTCCATAGTGGCTGTACCAATTTACACTCCCACCAATAGTGCATAAGGGTTCCCTTCTCTCCACATCTTTATCCACATTTGTTCTCTCTCATCTTTTTGATGATAGTTATTCTTATATGCCTGAGGTGATATCTCATTGTGGTTTTCATGTGCATTTTCCCTGATGATTAATGATGTTGATCATCTTTCCATGTGTCTGTTGGGCATTTATATGTCTTCGGGAAAACGTGTGTTCAGCTCCCCTGCTCATGTTATAATAGATTTTTTTTTTTTTTGCTATGAGCTGTATGAGTTCCTTATATATTTTGGATAATAATCCATTTTCAGATACATGGTTTATAAATATTTTCTCCTATTCCGTAGGTTGCCTTTTCATTTTGCTAATTGTTCTTTCGTTGTGCAGAAACTTTTAAATTTGAGATAGTCTAACCTATTGATTTTTGCTTTTGTTGCTTATGCTTTTGGTGTCATATCCAAAAATTCTTCACCAAGATTAATGTCAAGGGGCTTTTTCCCTGTACATTCTTCTAGAAGTTTTAAGGCTTCAGAGCTTATGTTTAAGTCTTTAATCCATTCTGAGTCAAATTTGTGAGTGGTGTAAGACAGAGTCTCCTTCTCTTATATGTGAATATTCAGAGAGAGAGAAAAAAATCTTTCTACAAAATGATCAATTGTCAAGCCACAAAGTATTTCAGTAAATCCCAAAAGGGCCAAATTCTCAGACCATATTAGAACAATTAACAACAAAACAAATGTACATTTATACACATGTGTATGGTATATTACATTTACTATCAGAAAAAGAAAACAAAATATTCCTCCAAAATTTTTTGAAAACCTTTCAAAGAAATTCCTATATAAAAGAGCAAATCAAAATAGGAATTACAAACTACTCAGAAGTGAGTAACAATGATGTGAGACTATTACAAGAAAATTTATGGGTGAGGCCAAAGTATATACATAGGAAAATTTATAGCTATAAATGCATTGTATCCAAGAATAAGAAAGATTAAAAATAAAGCATTCAGTTCAGGAAGTTATGTAAGGAACCACAAAATAAAGTAAAATGAAGGAATCAGTGAAGGTAAAAGCAAATATTAATTCAATCAAAAGAGCAAAAACAGAAATGTTGATCAAGAAAAAGAAAGTTGGTTCTTTAAAACAACCAATAATATATTCAAACTTTTGGCAAATATGATAAACATGAAGGAAAAGAGAACAAAACAAACAATATTAGCAATAAGAGTAAAGATATGATTTAATATTCAAAAATATTAGCAAAAAGAACAAGTAACACTGTATACCAATTAACTCAATAAATATGTATGAAAAGGTTGCATTTGCAGAATAATGATTCTCAAACCTGACTGTGCATCAGATTCTCCAGAAGGCCTTGTAAACATGACTACTGGGTACCACTCCCTGAGTTACTGATCCAGTGGTTTGGGGGTGAGACATTGCACTTCTTCGGCCCCCCCACTCCCCCACAATGTACAACCCCCTTTAGTGCTCACAGCCCACAGTAAGGAGGCTAGAAAATGGTTTGAGGCTACAATTTTCCTGGCATGCTCTGAGAGGCCCACAGAGAGGGGCCCACTAGAGGCATTGCATTTCTAACAAGTTCTTGGAGGTGCTAATGCTGCTGATCTGGGGGAAATACCTTCAGAACCACTTTCTAGGAAAATTTAATTCCCAAATTTGACAAGAATAAATTAAAAACCAAAACTCTAAATGTAAAAGCTAAAACTATAAAACTCTTAGAAGAATACACAAGGGTAAATAATAGTGACATGCAAAATGTCAAATAAAAGATTGAATTAAAAAAACTCTAAGGATCAGATGAGAAAAAAAACATATAATCATCTCATTAGATGCCAAAAAAAATCATTTGAAATTTTCAAGAGAAAATAATAGGTGAGAATTTGGAGATAGCAAGTGGAAACTGTTCTGTCAACCAATTTAGTTGTTCAAGGAAAGACAGATGGTATAATCATTGAAAAGGATACAGATCAAGGATGAAGAGAGAGAGAGAGAGTGTGTGTGTGTTAAAGATTCGATACCTTTGAACATGTTCATAGTTTGATTTGGAAGGAGGCAGTAGATAAAGGAATGCTGAGTATAGGAAAGACAAACTATTGATAGAGTAACATAGTAGAAGAAATCGAAGGGAAAAGTATCAAGAACAGATCTTTGAACAAAAGATGGGTCCATATCCTCATAAGGGAGGATAAGAATGGGTAATTCCAGGATATTGAACTGAGACAGTTCAACCTGGTTCACATATATTTTCCTTATGAAGGAAGACATGACATCAGGTGTTACAGAGATCAGGTGAGCCAAGGCCTGGGAAGTGTGGAGGTTGAATTTGGCCCTGAGGAGTCAGCGGTGACCTTTGAAATGAGCTGCTATGGAGTGATGGCGGCCCAGGACCCAGTGAGAGAAGGAGTGAGTGTGGGTGGGGATATGGCAGCAGGTGCAGATTTTTCTTTCAAAGATAGAGACTGAACAGGGAATGGAGAAAGAAAGTGGCAGCTAGATTTCAAAAGAAAGCCCTTCAGATTTTAAAACAATTTCTCTGTATTCAAGCATTGCCATGTGCTACAGGAGAGGATATGTCACTAGTAGACATGTGACGCAATCTGTTGTTTGTTTGTTCATGAGAAACCACACACTGCATTGTAAATGCACAATCAACCACAAATTGCCTCCCTCTCATCCAAAGCACATAAAAATTGGCACCACAACTCCAGCAAGCATGTAAATGTAAAAGCTAAAGGCTTCTGGGCCTTCCATTCAAATCAAATTTCTTTTCTGAACAACAACAAAAAAGAAGTACTGAATGAAACTCCTCATTCTCCATAACTACTCCCATTTATCTCTGTTCCATAATCCATAAAATGGACTTGTCTGAATAGATAAACATTGAGGAGAGAACCAGAGAGGACAAAACAAACTTTTCAAAGTTACATCTAGGAGCTTCAGTTCAGCAAGCAATATAGCTGGCAGGTCCAAATGCAACCTGTTTCAACTTTCCACCTAAATACCTGTGAGGACACAATGGGGAAAAAAGAAAATATTTCATCATCTAGGATTAGAAATCAATCTATCACAAATATCTCAGAGGAATATAATTTGATGGTTCAGCGCATGAAAGCTTTGTTATCAGAAATAGAGCAAACTTACTTGAGATGTAAAAAAGGTGGCCAGGGAAATGTGACCTCTCTCCCTCACTATCGATGTCTTGATTGGAAAGTTCTGGCTGAATATCAGAAAATCCAAGCTGCCTTATGTCTGCAGTGAGGGGGTGATTTTTGTGGCACCTGTGATGCTGTGTTCCCCTTATCTCCACTGATCTCTAAACAGAATCTTTCCACTTAGATTTCTTAATACCCTGAAAACAAGCTAAAAGTATGCTAAGGGCTAATTATGGTGAAGAAATCCTGAAAGACAGGACCTCAGAAGCCAATTGGAAGGCAGCTGAAACACCAAACAGTATGGAGTTTGCAAGGCTGTCGCCTACTCCCTTTGAGACACACTAGATGGACTAATAATGCTAGGAGTGGTATATGAAAATGATCTTCGGTTGTAGCTGTTGGAAGTGGCTCCCAGCATGCAAACTGAGCAGAGGAGCAATGGCAGCAGAATGTCAGGATTCTGACATCTCCCTGCCTGTCCCAGGCCGCACTGAGGGAAGAGATGCTATGGAAGACCTGAGGCTTGCACTGTTGCATGGTGACACACCATACTCAAGGGTCCTGTAAAGAAGAACTATTGGGGGGCAGGGTGAGCCCAGAGCCTAAGGTGGTGCTTCTGCCTGTGGAAGCAGAAGCTGTCTAGAATATAATGAATGGACACCAGATCTGAAAGTGGAAATGTCTCCCTGCTTCAAAACAAGCCATTGTGGCAAAATGCAGGGAACTGATCCCAGGGCATGATTTGTATCCTCCCTAGGTATGTATGATCCGTACCATACCTGAAGACCCTGGCAAATTGTTGCAGGGGCCTCAACAATATTAGGAGGTCACTCTGCTGGCATTGTTGTTCTTGGAAAATAGAGCAGCTCAGCAAACTTGGCAGTGAGCCCAGCCAGGACTCTGACTGAGTGGTGCCCAGGAGCAGCTGACTTGGGCGGGCAGGTGGAGGGAGGGGCTCCCTGGCTGCCTGAATCAGTGTAGATGTGGGTGGTGCCAGGTAGAGCAATTCTGTCTGTCCCACTGTGGACAGCCACTCCTATTGAGCCTGCTGATACTACAGGTAAAACTGAAACAGGATGATTGCAGTCCCAACTAATCTTTTAAGTTAACATAGTATTTTAACTATGTGCTAAATCCTAAAACTTAGGAAACACAGAAAGGAAGAAAACAGCTCTGTCTCTGGGAGGCCACACCACTGGCCACTTTTCCTCGCTGGCTTTTACTCCTGCCACTGCATTGGCTTCCTGGGGCTGTAGCTCTATGACACTGAGGGACTCTGTGCCAAGAACTCCCCATCTGTTCCACAACATGCTTGTTGTCCACAACAACACCTTCAGCTAGATCTTCTAGGGTATGTTGATGGGATTCCTATATGCTCTACTTTTTCAAGTAGGAAACTTAAGGAATGACCCTGGTGTCTTTCATCAACCTCAACTTATCCATACTATGGGTAGAAGAAATTCTCTTACTGGTTACAAATACTGAGAAATACTAATACTCCTCCTCTCTCTTCTGGGAGCTTGACAGAGAGGAGGAAGGGATTTTAGGCAAAAGGAATGACACAAAGACATGGAGGTGTGAAAACCCTGACGTCCTGGGGAATGATGAGGAATTTGGTGAGGAGAGATTATAGGGTGGACAGAGAATGGAGCAAAGAGGGAAACAAGAAATAAGGGGAGAGCTGAATTCAGGTACTGACCCAATTTGAACGCTACGTGCATTATTTTCCTATTGCTGCTGTAACAAATCACCACAAACTTAGTGGCTCAAAACAATACTGAATTATTCACTTACATTCTGGAGGTCAGAAATCCAACATGGGTCTTACAGGCTAAAATCAAGGTGTCAGCAGAGCTGTATTTCTGGAGATTCTGGAGGAGACTCTCTTTCCTTGCTTTCCCAGCTTTTAGAGGCTACCTGCATTCCTTGGTTCATTGCCTCTTGCTTCATCTACAATGTGCATCACTCCAGCCTCTGCTTCCATCCACATCTTTTCTCTGACTCTGACCTTTCTGCCTCTATCTCAAAAGGACCCCTGTGATTACATTGGGCCCAGCTTCATAATACAGGAAAACCCTCTCATCACAAGATTCTTAACCTAATCACATCTCCAAAATCCCTTTTGCCTTGTAAGGTAACATATTCACAGGTTCCAGAAACTAAGCCATGGGCATCTTTGGGGGGACTGTGATTCAGTCCATACCATGCAAAAAAATTTGGACTGCATCATGTCATCCAGGGATCAAAACCTCAATGCCTAGCAGGGCCAGGCAGCAAAAGTAGTTAAGTGAAGCAGCCTGGGTATTAGACAATAGGGAAGAGTGGAGAAAGTGGCAAATTGGAGACTTAATGCTCTGTCTAAAGGGAATACCAGTTGCTCTGTCACTAAAATAAATGCAAGCTAGTGTTGCCCTATCACAGATTCTTATGGATGTATCATGGTTTACTGAACCGACCCTATTGGAAATTAAGATTGTTCCCAATTTTACACATTATAAATAATGCCATGATGAACATTCTTGTGCATAAATCATTTTCTATAACTTTGAATGTTTCTCTAGGCTAGATATCTCAAAATAAAATTAACAAACTGAACAGTACTGACATATTTTTCAAATTCATGAGCTGAATGTCTGGTGAACCACACAGGCTAGGAACACAGTGTCCACAGTATGAATTACTGCCTCTCAAAACATGCTCCTGAAGACAAATGACATTCCTTGAGCTAAAATTTAAAAAAAGAATCAGACTTTGCCTAATTAACCAAATATTAAATGGATAGAATTTCTCTACTTAAATTTGTTAATCCAAATATTCCTTAATCTTAGGAACTGGCCTCTACTTTCTAATACTGAGCCCTAGCAAGTATCAAATGAACCTAGTATTCATGCAGGACATAAGAAATGTGTTTTCATTAAATAAGTAAATGCACCCACACACATTTTGTGGATTATGACCTTAAATGTACTAAATCTAAGGTATTCTAATAAGAGTCCTGGCTTCCAGGTGCTCCTGACATTAAAACAAATTAGAAGGTACCCATATAATCTTTTGATTTGGCATTCATTTCCTTGAGGTCATAGTATACACTAATCGAAGTAGGGCTACATCCCACAGGAAAGAAGCCAGTATAAGAAACAGACCATGGGAAGATGAATAAAAGGCAAGAAGCCTCCTGTACTGGCCAATGAGGAGCCAATCAAATGTCCATGCTACTGTCATGTGAGTATCAGCAAGTGCTGCCTGTGGGTGAAAGGAAATGGCCTGTCTAGTATGTTTGGTCTTGAATGCACTTTAGTAGGTTATAACCAGGAATTATTTCTATAAAAATGAGATAGAAAAGAATCATGCATTACATATTGTTTTTGAAATCGTTTCCATATATCTGATATGTATTCATATAGATAGATAGATGATAGATGATGATAGATAGATAGATAGATAGATAGATACACACACACATACTGTGGCAAGATGAAACATTCTTTTCTTACTATGGGTCTCAGCCAAAAATATCTCAAATCTACTAACATAATAGAGAGATATGGTGTGTCATTCCAGGTTCTCCAAGAAGTAGACATTAAGATAGAATTAGAGGTGCAGGAGATTTATTAGTGGAAACAACTGTGAAGGAGAAAGAGGAGAGGAGCAGGAGAAGGCAGAAATTGTTCTGATGGTGATGCTGGTCTGAAAGCAGGAAAGGGGATTGGGCAGAAAGAGCTAAACTATAGTGGAGGTCTGACACAGTCTTAGCTGGGCTAATGTGGACACCAGAGCAGATTTTGTCCTTTAGAGCAGTACTATGCTGGGCAGGAATGGTCCAGCAAAAATTACCCCCCAGCCCTGGAAGTACATAGCCTTGTCATGAAAGCGATGGCAGGTTCTGAAACTGGCTTTGGAAGATCTCCACCAACTACATTTCTTGCAGCAGGTTCTCCTGAAGGGAGATCCTTGGCTGTCACATAGAGGTTAGGGAGGAAAGTTATGTATGTTAGATTTTTCTCTGCAGCATTTGTGTGTTTTACAATTAAGAGTTTGTGCTCTGAAGAGAGGCTTCTGGAATTCAAACTCAGCTCAGAGGCCAGGACTCAAGCGAGGCAAATGAGGCCTCTGGGGCACAAAATTTAAGGAGGCCCTTATTCCCTGAGAGGTGCTTGAATAATCCTGAGTGAGTTTCCTTAAATATCATGCCGGGACTTCACCTGAGTCCCAGCCTCACCCAGCTGGGTCGTCATCTAGCTGTCTAGCTGTGTGATCCTGAGCCAGTTACTTACCTTCTGTTCCTCATCCACAGATGGGAATGAGGACTGTTGTAAATATTAAATCAGTTAATAAACATAAGCACTCTGGAAGTGCTTGCCACATGGTAATGCTATTAAGAGATGACTGCTTATATCATCTTCAGCATTACACTTATATTTAAAATTCAAATTTTCAGGCACCATCCCCCTACCCCAGACAACTTAGATTCAGCAAGTCTGGGTTGGGGTAGAAGAGTGTGTCTTTATAATATGATCTCTTAGCTATTCTCATGTGTCCACAGGCTTGAGAACCACTGCCCAGGCCCTCCTCGCTGAACGCCCCTTACTGCTCTGCCACTCAGCTACTCATTGATCTCACTGCTGTCCATGTAGCATAACCTGGGCAGTGAAGCCAAACTGTGCCAGGTGAGCTCTCAGCCCAAAGAAAACTATGGGGGATGAACCCAAGGGATGCTGAGTACGTCTCACCACACTATGACCTTGCCCAGGTTTAAAACACTCCATCTTGAGCCATCAGAAATAGGTGACCTAAGGTCCTTTCTAACGGGCACACCTAAGTTCTGCCTTACTGTAGTCCCATGTAAACTGAACTCTTCTGCTTTCTCATAGGTTTTTCACCCTCCCTGAATGACTGTCTGAAACCACCTTGCTAGAACCTCCTCAAGAATGCAATCACTGGGTTATTCATGGAGCTTCAGATCCCAACAATGAGTGGTTTTGGGAGCAGCACCTTCCTTGTACCCATAGAGATGCTTCAGGTATGGGGCTGTGAATGCTTCCAAGCCGACTGGCGTAGAACCCCCAACGGTGCCTTCGCCACAGCTTTGAAATCTGTCGTGCTCAAGGCACAGCCTGTGAGAAGTGCACAGGTGCAATTTCAATTGGGGTTGGTGAGGGACAATAGCTTCTGATTGGGATACAATTCCACCTATGTCAGAAATCGGCTGCAGTGTAATCAACTTTGTGTTGAATGACAGCATCACTTCACAGTTACCTTATGTACTGAAGGGATCTGTTTAATATGGAAAACACAAGCTTTTTGGCTTGAGAAACTGAAATGTTCTGCCTGACTCTCAAAGAGGGGTTGAAGTCAGAATAAAAGCTATAATTCTGAACATATCCTGAGGAGGAAGTTGCTGGGGCATCTCAACCTGGCCATCAATTCAAGGTGTCAGCCTGCACTCATTACATGTCATGGCATATGCCCAGCACGTATAGCCTCACCAGTCAACCAGTCACCCAACTCTGCAGGCTGGTGCTGGTTGAGGCAGATAATGTGGGTACCACAAGTATTTTTTGCTATTATCCATTACCTACTGACTTACAAACACATTATCTCATTTAACCAGTGTCTGAAAAAGGTTAAACACTTCATAAGGGCTTGTTTATAAGGGTCAAAGCAATAAGATAGATACAAATGGGAATGAGACATATACTCTACTGCTAAGGAACTTTACGATAGTACAATGTGTGATGAAGCAGAAAGTCCATATTGCCCAAGAGATACAATTAAATGATATGAAGATTTGACAGTTATTTATGGTTCTAGTAGCTAATGTTCTCAAAGTACTTTTGAGCTATTCTGATAAGGAGATCTTTATCTGATAAAGACATAAAGAGATCTCTTGAGAGTTACCAATATTCTCAAGCTGTCTTTTTTTGTCTCATTTTATTGGAGCAATAGAGCCTATGCTACTGTTCATGAAACTTAGCTGCTTTTGAGCAGAGAAGAGAGCAAAGAACGATTGAAAGCTCTGTTTAACTAATTCTCTGAAGTGTGCCAAGACAGAACTTTGTGAATTCTTTTCAAACTAGATAAGCAGCAATAAGCCATCTTGACCTCTGGTGATCAATTTAATACTTGATTAAGACTCTACATCCTGGTAGTCAACAACAAATGATGAAAGGAAGCTGATGTACACATACATGACTGAGATGATTCCCCTAACCAGTTTATACAACCTGTAATCAAAGCCAGGGCATGAGCCTCTAGTAAGTTTAGGGGGTGGAGAGAATTCCTGCTTTATGTAGGGGTCTTATTTATGGGTCATATAGACAATCATTAGGAAGACTGCTTTGCCCTCAAATCTCTCCTGAACAATTGATGCAGATTCCACAATTAGCAACTTTTTTTCTTTATATCCTGCCCTTTCCTCTGTTAAAATCAAGAGTTCAAAAGCTGCATGTAGGAAGTTATAATCAATTTAGTTTGGGTCAATAAACATGTATTGAGTGCCTCCTGTGCTAAGCTTAAGATACAGAGCTGAGTAAAATGCTTGTCTTGATTTAAGGACCACATAGTCTAAGCAACGATTTCCTAAAGCCAGCCCAAAGGATTGCTCAAGATTACAACTGAGGTCCTGTTAAATAAAAATCCAGATCCCCAAGCTCCATCCCACAGATTCTGATTAATTAGGAGTTCCTCAGGTATTTTGCTATGCAGTCTGAGTTAGGATTCACTTGTCTAGGAAAGGGACAAAAACATCAATCAAATAAGTTATTTTAATTTCATGTTATAAATTCTATAATAGAAGCATCTACAAAGTGCAACAGGGGCAAACAACTAAGACTGACTGGAAGGATGAAGTGGGAAATCTGTAGAACAGACATGATATTTAGACATGGCAGTGATGGATGAGTGGAATTTATTTGGTGGCCAAGGGTGTGAGAGAGAAGGGCATTCTGGACAGAGAGAAAAGCTTGTGTGCGGATGGTAAGACGGAAAGTACTTGGCATGTTCACTGGGCAACTCATAGCCTGCTGTGATTTCAGCATAGACAATGAGCTGTGGAAGGGAGGCAGACTAGTTTTCCAGATTAAACACATCCCTTTGTCTAAAGGGCACAAAACTATGAGAGAATTAACTGAGAAGACACAGACAAGCAGATAAAACACATTAAGCTATTAATTTAAATGCAGATTTTCACTCAACTTATTCTTGAATTATTAATCTTGAGTCTTATTCTTGAGACTTATTCACTCAACAAACATTTATTGAGCAACCTCTGTGCTCACACTGAGCATTTTTGTTACTGCCAAAAGCTCTGTCTTCAGATAAAGAACACAGGGCAGTATGGAAGAGAATGAGCCCTGGAGCATAGGAAGGGAAAGCAGGATGCTCAAAAGTGACCCATTCAGCATTTAAATGAAAATTCCTGAAGACATTGGGAATAGTGACCCAAGACTGGAGATTCCCAAGTAGAATGAATGGCTATATGAGTGGCTAATCTGCATTGGAATGTAAGAACTGGAATTAGATAGATAATGTATTTGAAAATCATGTGTAACTGTATATCACTGCACTAATGTTTAAATTGCTACATGGTCATACAAAAATAGAGTAGCATGTTAAGTGTGAGGGAAGATTGGTCCCAAGACAGGTCATTTACTAAAGGGTTAATTTATTCCTGTCAGGTAGTTCAGAATCATGTACTTGGAGAAGCAGGAGTTGCCAGTGCACATCAGAAAAGAAAGAAACTTCAGATCTGACTGTTGGTTCCTGAATTCTCTATCACAGAAGTCTTCCACTGGAGTCCCCAAGGCAAGGACATTGATTCTGTTCAGAAAATCTCATTGGCCCCCATGGGAGAAATTTCAGCCTGGGAATTTATGATTCTATTTACTTTTCTTTCTTCTTCCTTCTTTCTCTTGTTGTGTTCGGTTGTCTGATTTGCCTGCTTAGGGGCACTCTGTGTCCTTCTTGTTGTTGTTTTGCTTTGCTTTTGTTTTGATTTCATTTGTTTCTCCTAACTTGTTATCCTTTGTGGGGAGGTCCAGCATAGACTTTACTGATGAGACTGATGATCTTCTCCATAAGGCCCTCCTCTTCTTCAGGAAAGCTGGCATGGAAATGGGTTGAGGATGAGCTTCTCAGTGACTAAGGAATAGAGTGGGCCCAATGTCTTAGTCATCTCAGCCTACCATAACAAAATATCAGAGACTGGGTAGCTTTAGCAACAGAAATTAATTTTCTTACACTTCTGGAAGACGGAAGTCTAAAATCAAGGTGCCAGCGTGGTCAGTCTCTGCTGAAAGCTCTATCTTCCTGGCTTCTAAACAGCTGCCTTCTCTCTGGTGGGTCTTCCAATAAGGACACTAATCCCATCATGGGGTCCCCACCCTCATGACCTCATCTAAACCTAATACCTCCTAAAGGCCCCATCTCCAAATACCATCACATTAGACGGGCTTCAACATATGAATCTGAGGGGGACATAATTCAATTCATGGCAGCCAGTGTCACCCCCTACCAAGGTCAACTCTTCTCATGCTGCTCCTGGGGCTGATGGTCCAGAGTACTTATTAATTAGAAGCCACATAGGCTATGGAGTCCACCACACAGATGCAGTCGCTGAATTCATCTTTGTACTAGAAAATGAGCTTGACAAAGTGGTTGTAAAGGCCATGACTGATCCAATACCAAAGGTGGAGGTATCACTGAAACCTCCTTTTCACCTGGGATACCCTTGAGGGGTCCCTCTAACACCTGCCTCACCTTTTGTAACATTGTAACCTTTTGTAGCTATTTTGCAGCTTTCTCCAGAGATCAGGTCAGATCCATGACAGGTATGTTAGGGGTAGGAATTTGGAAGACCAAGCCAGTGAGTTTCCTGTTCAACTCAGGAGGTCCTTACCTCAGCTCTGGCAGTTCCCTGGACGTAGAGATGGTGCTCTGGGCAGCACCCCAGCCACCATGCCAGTCTCCCGGAAGAGCTATGTGAAGCTCTCAGTGTGGCAGCATCGGTCTTGACGTAGTTACCAGTGTCTCCATGGTACCATCGTTGTCATGATCACCTGGGAAACTGAGAGTTGATGAAGGAGGTGTTTCTGACAAGCTTGAGGTCAACACCACCACAGACACGATGGCATACACAGGAGGGGCAGAGATGACGTGAGCCCAGCCTTCCATAGGTAGTCAAGACACCAGTGGTCTCATACTCATCCACGCAACCTGGTCAGCACCAGCGCCACCCCCATTTGATGTTATAAGGTGGAGATGTACTTCCCATTGATCCCAAGCCTCCCAGTCTTAGCTTAGTGCCAGTGAACTTGCCATGGACAATTGAACCACAGAACATGTAGTTGTGATTGAGGGGGACAATGATGGTAACAGTATTGCTTTGCCAGTATTGAAAGCAGAGCCCTCCCTGGTGATCAGGCATGCTGTATGGCCAAATCTGTTTATTCTGACATTGTCATGGGGATGCAGCTGGCACTTCATGAAAGGGCACAGCTGACTGTTGAGTGGGAATGAGCTCTTTCTTAAGGAGGCAGGATGGAAACATGATTATGTCCTTTCTTACATTCTCAGGGAAATAACCAGAGAGGAAGTCATCTGTATTAGCACAGGAACCCAGGGGTGGGTGCCAACACATGCCAGACACCTGAAGGAATTCCTTAGGCACATGGTGCAGGAGGAGCCACTGGGAGCTGACACGAGGCCCACAGAGTGAACTTGGTGGTGTTTGTTCACTAGATAAAGAAGTCCAGAGCCAGAGAGCACAGCCCCTTGAGCTTTACTTGTCCACTGAAGTCACTGAAAAGTTTTAACCCAAAGAGTAATATATTGGATTTCTAATTTTAACAGATTAAGAGACTTGGACTAGGATGGTGGCAGTGGAAACTGAATAAAGTGGATAGGTTTCCCAAATATACTGAAAGTACAATGATAGGATTTTGTGTTGGACTGGATGTTAAAAATAGCTCTTTGGGTCATGGAATTGGAGGATAATTTTTAGTCACCTCTTTTTCTTTTATACATTTTCTAACTTTCTACAACGAACACAGATTCTTCAATGATTTTTAAAACCTAAATTATTTTTAAAGTTCTTCTTGAACACACCAAAAAGAAATAACTAGATTATGTGCATGGTAGATCCTGGAGAAATCAACTTCCAAATAAGAAAAGTCTTCAAAAGAAAAGCAAGAGAGATGGAAGAGGAGCCAGGCCAGCGGCTGGCATGAGGATATGGCAGGACTGTCAGGGTCCCTGTGCTTGGCTAGGGCAGTGGGTGCCAGAATTGTTTTCAGCCCTGGAATTATTTCTTCAAATAAAATCTCCACAGAGGCCCTGCCTATGAAGAGATGGCAGGAGCACTGCTCTGGCTGAAGGTAGAGGAGGCCCTGAGCCCCTGTGGCTCCACCTCCCCTCCCTTTTCTCTCCTTCCCCAGCAACAAAGGCCGGGGCACCTCTGAGGGTGAGATCAACAATGGTTGGCTTTTCCTTTTCTGTTTCCTTGGCTTTAGAGATTTAAGCAGAGGCAGTTCTGTTTGAGGCATGTGGTATGTGGGTGACAGACAAAACTGAGTGGAAGCCTGGTTTCACTGTTAGTTGATCATAGCCATTATTGTGCACTGGCAAGAATGAATGTATTTTGAAGGTAGTACAGTCCTGATTGGAAAGATGCCTTATATGATAAACATCTTAGATGGGAAAACAAAGGAAAGAAGACGTTTATCTTTCAAGGAAAGAAAAGACAAATGAGAGATAAGAATATGACTTCCGAGACAAACACCTACCCCAGGTTGGGCTTAAATTATATGTTTTCTTAATCTTTTGTTTGAATCAGGGCCACTACTAAGGACACCTAATCAAATCACAGTGCTAAGAGAGCCAGCTAGTCCAGTGTAGGTGAGCAGGCTGGGCCACATGCCCTGTGGGCAATCACTACCCTTTTTCTCTCACCACTCAGACAATGAAGGGGTGTCAGTGTCCTGTCGAACTGAGTTTTCAGCACAGCTCTAAGAGCTTATGAATTAATGTTGGGAAACATTAATTCATACTTTCATTTTTGAAGTCATGCCTTTTTAGATCAATTCATCTTAAAAGAGGTTTGATAGAGAACAATGCATGGGGGGGTAGGTTAAGAATGCATTCTTTTTTCCATCTCTCACTCTTCTCCCTGTCCTACCTCATGGTTGCTATGGCAGCTGCCCTGTTCTCTATGACTGTACTCCTGGCCAGAGGTGAGGCACAGGGCTGAGCATGGATTCAAGCTGGACCAGTCCTAACACTTCATCCCCAATTCTAGCTGATTTCTTCAAGGGTGGCAATCGAATCCATTCCAAGCCTATGAAACAGAAACAGAAGAAAGGAATTCTGGATTTGAACCCAAGAACATCAGTTCATCTTTTTTGGGCAGCTGAAGAAGTAAGCATTAAAACTTTATCTCATCTTTCAGTAGGTGGATGGATAGTCAAATTCTGATACATCCACATAATGGAATACAATACAGCTGTTCAAAGGGAGACACTATTGATACACACACCAATTGAGATTTCAAAGACACTATGCTGATTGAGGGAAGCCAGTCCCCAAAAGTTACATACCTTATATTTCTGTTTGTATGACATTCTCAAAAAGACAAACTCTAGTGATGGATATATGTCAGAAGTTGCCAGGTGTTAAAGGTAGGGGGAAAGTATGACTGTACAGCAATAGCAAGAGGCAGTTTTGAGGGCTATGATATTGTTCTGTACTCTGTGGTGGTGGTTACACAATTGTATACACATATTAAAATTCACAGAATTCACAAATCTTTTTCAAAAGAAAAAAGTAAATTTTACTTTATGATATTTTTTAAAACAACAATTTCAAACTGTTGAAAAGAAAGGCTTTCTCATCTACAAGGCAAAATGGCTGATTCGCAAAAGATAGAAAGGAGAGAAGAGGCAAGAAGGTACAAGAAATGAACCCGAGTCCTTTGAGGCCAGTTGTTCCAGAAGCTGCATTCCCATTCCTGAGCTCCATGAAACAATCTCATACTCTTATAATAAATTCTCCTTTTGTGTTTAAGCTAGCTTAGCTAGGTTGTTTCATTCACAATCCGGAATCCTGAGTAATTTAGTCAGGAATTGCTGGTTTGTTTTTATATTTGTTGTTCTGAAGCTGGAATATAGTTTTCCCCTCTATAAACATAACAGTGAATGCGAAGCTACTTTCCAGATAATGTCACCTCAGCATTTATAGGTTTTACTGCATGGATAATAAAACATCCATTCCAAACTGCTGACCTACTAAGTCCTAACCCTTGCCAAAACATATCTCTCCCTAAGGTTGCCACATAATTGTGTGAGTGCTCGTTAAATCTAAGAAATTCTTAAGTGACATTTACTATCACATGCAGTTCAGCTGACCTTATAGGGCAGTTGCCACAAAGCATGCCAGGAAAAATCCCATGTTCCTAGCCTGCTGATGGGGTTAGTCCCCCAGGTTAAACACAAACTGATGAAAGACAGCAATGATGCCAAGCTCAAAGAAATGCTTTTAAAATTCAGCAATCTAATCACCACCAGGTTTGGGAAAAGTTAAAAGCATTTCAGAAACAGTGAGAAAAGCAAAGGTCCTGTTGACTATGAAGATTTGTTCTTGGTCACCAAGACCTGACGTAAGGTTACGATCACTGTTTTAATATGAAATTCTATTTTTTCATTTAAAAATAAGAAAGATAGGCTAGTATAGGCCTTGTTGCTTCTGTAATGAGCCAAAGGACAAGAGCCACAATTCTGATAGATGGAGAAATGTTTTATTATTAAAAATTTTTTTTCATTGAAGTATAGTTGATATACGATATTATATTAGTGTCAAGTATGTATGTTTTATTTTATAGGTCCATTTTGCAAAATAGAATTCAGGATTTAAAAACAAATATCAGCATATTCATGTTCATAAGATTCATATTATAGCAGAAGCTCTCTTAACAGTCTGAACTAATGAGCAGGTAAACCAATATTCCTCATTGTCTTTGTAATACACTCTGGCCCATATACTCAAGCTGCCTTGTTACTGTAACGGAACACCTAATCAAACACCTAATCAACATCCACTGAGCTGTACACTTACCAAGAGTCTTTGTTTTCTTCTAGCTCTACTCATTCTTTTATATGCATTATAATGAAATATTCTCTAATCCGATAAAATGGGATTGCAAAGAGAAAGAGTTGAATACTCAAGAAATATTCAATAAAGACAAATTGCTGATAATAAAGAACTAGGCTGACAGAGACAGCTATCAATAACCAAGAGGGAAAGGGAACACCTATGGGGAATGTATATAAAGATTTTTTTTTCTCATATCATTTGTTTCTCATTCTACTTTAAAGAAACTGGAACTGGAAAATGCAGATGTTACATTCTAAGTGTGAACTAAGCAAGAAAGACCATGTAGAACTCTTATCCCTGAGCCTGTTTTTTAAGAGCCATAACTTTATATCAAAGATTGTCATATAAATATATTCATGTTTTAAGTTGACATAAAATGGTTTATCTTTTACCCACAAATGTACCCCTTGTTCTTTATTTTTATTAACATCTTGATTTCTTGTCCACCTGCTGGTCCTCAAGGCTACCGGTTGAGAGGACATGGGCTCAAATACTTTGCCCATCTGTTCCTCTAGCTTCAGTTACATCAAAACATTGATGTCTCCCAAATTTCCTAATTAAAGGCCTGTTTGTCAGATTACTTATTGGATACTTCCATTTGGATGTGCAAAAAATAAACTCAATATCCCAAACCATATTCACTCCCTGCTCCCACCTCAAGTCTGCTCCCCTCCTGCGTCTCCCATCCCAGCAGGCCCATCCCAGCAGAGACTTTGCCCCTGGTTTCTTCTTAGCCCACCATCTCTGACCATTTCCTAAGGCATGTGTGTGTATGAGAGAGAGGACTCTTCTCTCTTAAGAGCTCTTCACATCTGTATAGCTCTCTCTAAACCTACTGCTGTTCTTCTGCTGCAGCCCTCTATTGCTCTCTCCTGGATCACGGAACAAGCTCCTAATTGATACCCTGCTTCAAGCCTGTTCCATTCCCACCATTCTTCTTCACACAAAGTGGCCTTTCTAAGATGTAGGTGTGATCATGTGAATCCCTTGATGAGTTTCTTGATTAAAATTCTACAGTTTCACTTTGTTCTTATAATAAAGTCCAAACTCCTTAACGTGGTTACCAGGCCCCACAGGACCTATTTTCTAATTACGTCTCCAGCCTCAGATATCACCATTTCCCTTTCACACTCTAAATCCAGCTGGAATAAACTGTTCCTTTCTAGGGACATACTAGGCTTGCTCTCGCCTCCTGGCATTGAGTAAACTCTTCTTTCTTCTTGGCACACACCCCTGCCCCCTCTACCGAAGTATCGTCTGGATTATATCCACCCACCCTGTAATTCTCAATATAGGCTTTGCTTACACGGAACACCCTGGGACGCTTCTCCCACTGTCTTACGTGTTCCCCAAACACCCTGCATCTTCCCTTCCTCTCACTTGACACTCTGTTCTGTGATGCGCTCCTTGGGTCAAGGGTGATGTCTGTTCACTGCTGTACTCCCAGCACCTGGTAGAAAGTACTCTCTTAATAAAGGCATGTGCAATGTGTGATTGAAGACAAGTGTCCCCACAGGTAGCCCTGCTCTAACAGTGGAACCTCCTTTTTCAGACAATAATCTCCCTCACCTTTCTTGAAAGCTTGACTTTCTTACCTTTATTGCTCTTAGTACTAAGTACTCTAGTACTGAGATTCTATTCCCAAAGGCTTGAGAAGGCAACATATCCTGAAATTTCTCCTCACCATCTACCCTTCTCTCACATAAAAAGTATAGGTTTTAGCACCCCCTTCTGGCATATAATTGAGTCAGCTGGGAATTGGAAGCAACAAATTTTTATTTTATAGCCCTATAATAAAGCTATCTGTCATCAATATTGGAGGGCACAGGATGTCATCTAATCCAAGGGATTATATTTTTCTGCAAAAGGAAGTGAAACACTCTTGTGCTAATTATTTATTCAGCGTGAATGAAGCACCTACTGTGTGCATGGGTCACTGGTCCACAGGTAGACAAAAAATTGGTCCAATCATAAACATGACTACTTCTATCAGTTAGACAAGGCATACTGAGGAGAAGTGGAATCACTTTTTTTACTGGGCTAGGAACTAGCCCTCATCATTCTGACAATTTGCCTTAAAGAGAGCTAACCATGTAGTAATGACTCCAGGGACAAAACAGCACAGATGGGTTAGTTGTCATTGACCAAACCCTAGTTCAAGCCCTCAGCACTTGTCTGTTTCATTATTTTACTAATTTGTCACAAGGTGGCTTAAACTGATGAGTTTTTTAGTTAATTGTCAAAATTTTAATTGGAAAAAATCATTAACACATGGCAATCATTGGCTGGTAAAATCATGGTTGTCCCATTTGAACGGGTCAACTTCTTTCCTGTCCCCACTCAGCAGTTGCACTCACCTTCTGATCTACCTGTTCCCTGTCGGCTTCTCAGACTATGACCCTTCGTCTGGACAAAATCCAAAGTCAGCACAACAGACCTATTCAACCCATACCCAGCCCACCTCTCCTGCATCATTTCTTCTATTCTAGACACTCTGGGTTAAAGGAAAAGTGTTACAATATACCCTGCTGGTCCTAATCTCAACCCAAGAATATGCTGTTCCACCTGCCTAGCCGCCACCGGAGTATAAAGAATGAAAAGAGCTCAGAGGGAGAGAGAAGTCATGAGAACAGAATGTAGAAAAACTACAGAATTTCTCCCTAGGCAAGGCATTGGAAACACTGCCCTGCATTAGGAAGCCACAGAATAGCCCCTCTGTGCTGACCTGGTGTGGAGCCTGAACCTACAATCGAACTGGCTTTAGAATAAACTTCTCCTCTGCAGGACAGGTCAAGGGCCCTTCCTGCTGGCTCCACATCAGTTTTTCACATCACTGTGGTAGAAAAAGCTGACACCATCTTTGGTGGTTTGTTCTGGTTGGTACCAGGATGGGTCACGGCAACCCTCATTCAGCTGCTTTGGGCGAAAGCAGAGAAGAGGCAGAGACCTGGTGACAACTCATTCTAGGTCAAGGACACATGTATAACAAAGTCTTTTTTTATTTTTTATTTTATTTTTTTCAACCAAAGACATAAATTGCTTTCTTTTTCAACATGTAACATGAAAATCAGCATTCCTCATTCCAAGTGCAGGCCGCAGTTGTGGGCATGCCCAGTAGAGGGAGTTCTCTCACCTGCTTACAAAGAATATTCACTACGCAGTAACAGATTTACTTACAGGGAGAAAAATGAGAATAAGAACTTGAAAAACGTTTTGATATACAATCAGGCCAATTTGGATTATTGGTGCTTAAATTTTACCTACATATAATGGACAGAAAAGGCAAAACAGGGCAACACAGCATTTAAGCTCCTGGAGTCCTTGCAACGGGCTCTTCTGTCCTTATTTCAGACAGACATTAACACCTAGTCCAGTCTGCGGATAGAATGGCTGGCAAAGAATTCAGGTATCCCTCCTAAGAAGTTTAAGCTAGTGGGATGTAGAAGATTTCTACATTCAGGCATGGTGGTGATCAGTTGCATTATTTTACATAGAACATATCCTGTGAATAACTGTTTCACGTAATAATGTCTCCACTATCACCCAGGATTCTGAATTGCACAACCCCCACACCGCATCCACTATGAAGAAGGGGTCCCCCACTGTTTCCCGCTGAATTCAGCTCATTTCATGGACACCCAAACCAAGGTTTAGAACAAAAATGAACCCAGTGGCTTTCTTAGCCCCCCTTTCTCCAGGGTTTAACCCCAATTTCAAGCCTCTCTGATGGTTGCTTCTCTGTTGATGAATAAAAGTATGTCAGACAAGAGAGCAGCCACAGGGGAAAGCCTGCCAGCACAGCAGGGAGCTCTCTGCTCCCTAAAGATGGGCAGAGTTTGTTGAACCATTAAGAGCTATAGAGCTATAGACCCGGTGCTTGAGGTCCAATAGACTTCTCAAATTGTAAGTTCTGAAAAGGGCTTCTTTATAAAAAAGTGCTTGAGAACCAACTCAAAACCTGTTCAGGCTCTGAAATAGGAAAAGAAAATGTATCATTGGTAAACACCTCTCTAGTACTTGCCATGCCCCAGGCTGGCTTCTGAGGACCTCTCTCATGCTAACGCATCTGTGCCTCAGTAACCCCCTGGTACTCTTACTTCCATCTCCATGCTGTGACGGGGAGAACCAAGAAGTGTAGCGATTAGTCACTCTGCCAGCAAGTGGTAGGGTCAGGATTTGAACCCAGGTGTCTGGTTCCTGAACCCTTGCTTCTGGATCTCTAAACCAGGACACCTCTCTAAATGATTCTTCTTTAATTTAAATACCTACAACTTCCTATCAACTAGAAAATTGTATTCCAACTCAATTTTTATAGTCACGTATGCCCTAGAGGATCTCTCATACACATTCCAAAAAAAGAATCATCATAGCTGTGTTGTTGGTAACAGCAGAAACTTGGATAAACAGAAATGTACGTGAATAGGAAGATAGATAACTAAACTGTGGCCTATCAGAATGAACTTTTACACAGTGTTTAAAACGAATGAATTAGGGTGACATGGATCAGTACGGAGAAATCTCTAAAAGCATAATGTTAGTGAAAAAAGGCAAATGCAGAATAACACATACAGCTTTAAAACAGGGAGAACAATGCCAGACATTATTATGGGTTCATGCCTATGTGGTGAAGTGTGAAACATGCAAAGATATGATAAATTCGGGAATGTGAGTCCAAGATGGTGATTCTCTGGTGAAGGAAGGAGGAAGGGAAAGGGAAAGGGAATATGAGGAGTAATATCTGTGATTCTATACATTTTTGCATATGAGGGAAGGATAGTGTAATAGAAAGGATTTAAAATAATAGAATTAGACATAAGGCTGCAAACTTTCAATCAAATACCAGAATGCCCAAAGCTTTTATAGTGGATGAAGGAGGAAGAAGTTTCAGACAGATTTTGTCACTATTCAACAGATTCAAAGAACAGGGCAGGGATGTGTGGGGTGCGCACTGCCCTGTGGTGGTAGGGATTTAGTGAGAAACCCTAGGATAAACATACATCAGGGTTTGCTCAGCTTGATTATGAATAGTGCCACCTTTCACTTTCAAAAGTGCCCCAATTTGGAAGGTCAATGATTTGCTCAACCTAATAATAAAGCACCTTTAGCTAAGCCTGAGGAGCCAGACATGGGTAGCAGGTACAGGGCTTGCCTGGCAAGACCAGAGGGGCTCATTAGATGAATGAAGAGCTGGACACAGGAGAAATTCAAAAGACCAATAATAGCCAGTCTTCAATAGATATTTTATCTAAAAATGAAGGTCTCAGGATTCTCACCTCCTAAGAATCATGTAAGAACAAAAGGCTGATGCAGTAAAATGGCCTACAGAGTAAACTCACAGACCTGGTTTGTGCAAAAATACACCTGAGTAGTTGATTTGAGACCTGGGAAGTTGTGGCCACAGAGTTCATATTTTTTCCACTTTTCAGGTAACTCTGGCACATGGATCCACAGAAATTTGTAATGAACACCAGAACTCTACAGCTGTGCTATTTTACGTAGGAACTTCTTGCTAATAGCTAGTCTTATATAGTGAACTTAAATCCTCAGTTATCTGTCCTAACCTATCCTCACCTCTTGACTTAATTTAAAGATTTTTCCAGTCTCATTACATACAGCTTACAATCAGTCTCTCCTCTTGGCTAAGTTGAGGTGGATGGGTCTCTACTATTAAGAGTGAGAAAGGGCTAGAACCCAGGATCTATAACATGCTCCCTCCTAGTCTTGCTAATGCAGCATCCAGGGTGGCCTGAAGACAACATCAGGTCAAAGAACACTTCATTGCTGACCTAAGTTCAAACCCTCATGGGAAACTCTAGCCCTGTCAATCTTTTATTTGACATTTTGCATGTCACAATTATTTACCCTTGTGTTTTCTTCTAAGAGTTTTATAGTTATAGTTTTTACATTTAGAGTTCTGGTTTTTAATTTATTCTTGTCAAATTTGGGATTTATATTTTCCTAGAAAGTGGTTCTGACAGTATTTTCCCCAGACCAGCAGCATCAGCACCTCCAAGAACTCGTTAGAAATGCAATGCCTCTGGTGGGCCCCTCTCTGCAGGCCTCTCAGAGCATGCCAGGAAAATTGTAGCCTCAAACCATTTCCCAGCCTCCTTACCTGTGGGCTGTGAGCAATAAAGGGGGTTGTACATTGTGGGGGAGTGGGGGGCTGAAGAAATGCAATGTCTCACCCCCAGACCACTGGATCAGTAACTCAGGGAGTGGTACCCAGTAATCGTGTTTACAAGCCCTCCTGGAGATTCCGGTGCATAGTCAGGTTTGAGAATCATTATTCTGCAAATGCATCCTTTTCATCCATGTTTATTGAGTTAATTGGTATACAGTGTTACTTGTTTTATTTGCTAATATTTTTTGAATATTAAATCATATCTTGACTCTTATTGCTAATATTCTTAGTTTTGTTCTCTTTTCCTTCATGTTTATCATATTTGCCAGAAGTTTGAATATATTATTGGTTGTTTTAAAGAATCAACTTTCTTTTTCTTGATCAACTTTTCTGTTTTTGCTCTTTTGATTGAATTAATATTTGCTTTCACCTTCATTGATTCCTTCATTTTACTTTATTTTGTGGTTCCTTACATAACTTCCTGAACTGAATGCTTTATTTTTAATCTTTCTTATTCTTGGATACAATGCATTTATAGCTATAAATCTTCCTGTGTATATTCTTTGGCCTCACCCATAAATTTTCTTGTCTCACATCATTGTTACTCACTTCTAAGTAGTTTGTAATTCCTATTTTGATTTGCTCTTTTATATAGAAATTTCTTTGAAAGGTTTTTAAAAAATTTTGGAGGAATATTTTGTTTTCTTTTTCTGATAGTAAATGTAATATACCATACACATCTGTATAAATGTACATTTGTTTTGTTGTTAATTGTTCCAATATAGTCTGAGAATTTGGCCCTTTTGGGATTTACTGAGATACTGTTTGTGGCCTCACATTTAATCATTACGTAGGAAGATTTTTTTCTCTCTCTCTGAATATTCACATATAAGAGAATGAAACTGTCTTACACCACTCACAAATTTGACTCAAAATGGATTAAAGACTTAACAGAAGACCTGAAGCCTTAAAACTTCTAGAAGAATGCACAGGGAAAAAGCCCCGTGACATTAATCTTGGTGAAGAATTTTTGGATATGACACCAAAAGCATAAGCAACAAAAGCAAAAATCAATAGGTTAGACTATCTCAAATTAAAAAGTTTCTGCACAACGAAAGAACAATTAACAAAATGAAAAGGCAACCTATGGAATAGGAGAAAATATTTATAAACCATGTATCTGAAAATGGATTATTATCCAAAATATATAAGGAACTCATACAGCTCATAGCAAAAAAAAAAAAAAAATCTATTATAACACGAGCAGGGGAACTGAACACACGTTTTTCCAAAGAAGATGTATAAATGCCCAACAGACACACGAAAAGATGGTCAACATCATTAGTCATCAGGGAAAATGCACATGAAAACCACAATGAGTATCACCTCAGGCATATAAGAATAATTATCATCAAAAAGATGAGAGAAAACAAGTGTGGATAAAGATGTGGAGAGAAGGGAACCCTTATGCACTATTGGTGGGAGTGTAAATTGGTACAGCCACTATGGAAAACAGTATGAAGATTCCTTAAAAAATTGAAAAATATGTCTACCACATGATTCAATAATCTCACTTCTAGATATATACACCAAGGAAATGAAATCAGGATCTTGAAGAGATGTTTTCACTTCCATATTCATGACAGCATTATTTATAGCAGCCAGGGTATAGAAACCTAAGTGTCCATCAGCATATGAATAGCTAGAGAAAACGTGGTATATGTGTGCGTGTATGTATATTTATATATATAGTGATTATTTGAGTTTTGAGGTGATAGCAGTGTTAACGCTGTTGTGGTTATCATTTTGCAATATATACAAGTATAAAATCGTCACTTTGTATACCTTAAACTTACACATATTACATGTCAATTATATCTCAATAAAGGTGGGAAAAAATAAATGTGGGTCATAAAAACCAACAAAGAGAATACTTTTTCAACAGATGTTGAATAGGCATCCATATAATTTAACATTAATTCCTGACAGAACTCCTTTTACAGATAAGATGACAAGTGTTCTGTTTTTTTTAAGATGATAAACATGAACACACTCTTGTGAAATACTGGAAGATTCCCATTAAAGACAAGCACTGGAGTATATCTATTGTGACCAGTATTGTTTAACAGTTTCCTGGAAGATGCAGCAAAAACAAGCCATGGAAAAAAATTAAGTTGGGTATCTTTTTGAAATGACACAACAAAATTATAATTTCCATTGTACAGACAACCAAGAAAATAAATTAATAAAAATTTACTAAGATGGTCAGTTCAAAATGATATGTACAACAATTAAATATTTTGTACATATTCAATAATACAGTTTTATGAAAATATAACTGTTTTGTAAAAAGAGCCCATTGACAATAACATTTAGAAAACAGGACTAAACTTTATAAGAAATATTCAGAACCTACTAAAATAAAGAAAATAGTAAAAAAATAATAATTTAAAGGAAAGAGATCATGTTCCTGGATACTCAATATCATAAAAGTTGATTACAAATAAAAGGATACATTTGGTGAAATTGGTAACATGGCTGGTGGTACCTGATACTGATATTCTAAAGTTCATGTGGGTAAATAAACAGTAAGAGCTTATAAATTTACAAAACAAATCCTGGTACAGGGAATCCATAGTACTAGATATCAAAGTATATAAATTTCCAATAATTAAGACTGGAAGCTTTGGCTTGCAGCTATGATGGAATACCTTGCTGTAAACCAGTGCTCTTGCCCAGAAAACAAGAAATGCCAGGTAAAACACACAAAAAAAAATCCATTTGAAGACACTGGCAAGCTGCCAAGGCAGAGAAGCTTCTAGAATGGTACCTTAAGTGCTGAAAGAAGATAACCAGAATTCTATCCTGTAAGAAAATAGTTAACAGTGTAGAGTATAAGATCTGAAATAAGCAGATACTTCCATAGAGTTGACTAGCATGCCTGAGACCTTTTAATGAGTTGAAAACTCTCACTAATATTATGATCCCAATGGTCTCTGGATTAAATCTTCATTCAGGACCCATCCTCAGGGTGGAGTAGAGAGGAGGATGGGCAGGAGAGGCCTTGAATATCTCTTCCTCATCTTTCCCACAGAGACCAACATTCCCCCTGGCTTTTGTTCTTTCTCTACTTAATCCCAAATACTGTGTGGGGAAGACTGTAGTCCCTGAGGTTCTGGCTCACTTCACCCAACTCTGACATTAGATAAGAATTCACTCAGTATTCCTTTCTCCATCTGGAGTGAAGGTCAGTGACCTTGACCAGCTAAAGCTACAGACCAGATAATACAACATATTCTAAGTGTCACTATGGCCGTCCTTACCCAGTGCCAGGACTCTGAAATGTCCTACATGGGCTGCTTCTCTCAAATATGGCCTCAGGGGAGCCAAGATGGCAGCGTGAGTAGAGCAGTGGAAATCTCCTCCCAGAACCACATATATCTATGAATATATAACAAAGCCAACTCTTCCTAGAATAAAGATCAGAGGACACAGGACAACATCCAGACCACATCCACACCTGTGAGAACCCAGTACCTCATGAAGAGGGTAAGATACAAGCCCTGGCCTGGCAGGACCTGAGCGCCCCTCCCCCCAGCTCCTGGCGGGAGAAGAGTAGGCAGAGCTGGAGGGAGAAGGGAGCCCAGGGCTGCTGAACACCCAGCCCCAGCCATCCGGACCAGAGCGCAGACACAGTGCGTGCGCAGGGCCCTGGTTACTAGGGAAACAGGGGAGCAAGAACGGTGAGAGCGTACCGGAGGCCTGGCGCTAGAGGACATAAGAAAAGCGAGCGGCCATTTTTTTTTGGCTGTTTTGTTTTGGCGAGCGCTTTTTGGAAGTCTTTAAGGGATAGGGACCCCAATACTAGGGAAACAGGGCAGCAAGACCGGTGAGCAGATGCCTGAGGCTGGTGCCGGAGAATAAAGAAAAACGAGCGGCCATTTTTTATTTATTTATTTTAATTTAAAAAAAATTTTTTTTTTTTTTGTGGTCGTTGTTTTGTTTTGGTGGGTGCTTTTTGGAAGTCTTAAAGGGGCAGGGCGGGACACTTAATCCAGAGGTAGGGAATCCAGTGATCTCTGGGCACCCTAATCCCATGGGCTGCAGGGAAAAGGGAGGCCCCTTACGGAGATAAATAGCCTCCCGGACGCTCCCCACCCAACGCGACTCCACCACTTTGGAGCAGAGGCCCGAGCCAGGCCACGCGCACAGAAACCGCAGAGATAAACTCCATAGCAGCCGGGCAGGAAGCAGAAGCCCTGTCTGCATGCAGCTGCGCAGCACAAGCCACTAGAGGTCGCTGTTCTCCCAGGAGAGGAGGGCCACAAAACAACAAGAAGGGAAGTTCTTCCAGCCGTCACTCGTTCCAGCTCTGCAAACTATTCCTATCACAATGAAAAGGCAAAACTACAGGCAGACAAAGATCACAGAGACAACACCAGAGAAGGAGTCAGATCTAAACAGTCTTCCTGACAAAGAATTCAAAATAAAAATCATAAACATGCTGACAGAGATGCAGAGAAATATGCAAGAGATATGGGATGAAGTCGGGAGGGAGATCACAGATGCCAGAAAGGAGATTACAGAAATGAAACAAACTCTGGAAGGATTTATAAGCAGAATGGATAGGATGCAAGAGGCCATTGATGGAATTGAAACCAGAGAACAGGAACGCACAGAAGCTGACATAGAGAGAGATAAAAGGATCTCCAGGAATGAAACAATGTTAAGAGAACTGCGTGACCAATCCAAAAGGAACAATATCCGTATTATAGGGGTCCCAGAAGAAGAAGACTGAGGAAAAGGGATGGAAAGTATCTTGGAAGAAATAATTGCTGAAAACTTCCCCAAACTGGGGGAGGAAATAATCGAACAGACCACGGAAATACACAGAACCCCCAACAGAAAGGATCCAAGGAGGAAAACACCAAGACACATAATAATTAAAATGGCAAAGATCAAGGACAAGGAAAGAGTGTTAAAGGCAGCTAGAGAGAAAAAGGTCACCTATAAAGGAAAACCCATCAGGCTAACATCAGACTTCTTGACAGAAACCCAACAGGCCAGAAGAGAATGGCATGATATATTTAATGCAATGAAACAGAAGGTCCTTGAACCAAGGATACTGTATCCAGCATGACTATCATTTAAATATGATGGTGGGATTAAACAATTCCCAGACAAGCAAAAGCTGAGGGAATTTGTTTCCCACAAACCACCTCTACAGGACATCTTACAGGGACTGCTCTAGATGGGAGCACTCCTAGAAAGAGCACAGAACAAAACACCCAACATATGAAGAATCGAGGAGGAGGAATAAGAAGGGAGAGAAGAAAAGAATCTCCAGACAGTGTATATAACAGCTCAATAAGTGAGCTAAGTTAGGCAGTAAGATACTAAAGAGGCTAACCTTGAACATTTGGTAACCACGAATTTAAAGCCTGCAATGGCAATAAGTACATATCTTTCAATAGTCACCCTAAATGTAAATGGACTGAATGCACCAATCAAAAGACACAGAGTAATAGAATGGATGAAAAAGCAAGACCCATCTATATGCTGCTTACAAGAGACTCACCTCAAACCCAAAGACATGTACAGACTAAAAGTCAAGGGATGGAAAAACATATTTCAGGCAAACAACAGCGAGAAGAAAGCAGGGGTTGCAGTACTAATATCAGACAAAATAGACTTCAAAATAAAGAAAGTAACAAGAGATAAAGAAGGACACTACACAATGATAAAGGGCTCAGTCCAACAAGAGGATATAACCATTCTAAATATATATGCACCCAACACAGGAGCACCAGCATATGTGAAACAAATACTAACAGAACTAAAGGGGGAAATAGACTGCAATACATTCCTTCTAGGAGACTTCAACATACCACTCACCCCAAAGGATAGATCCACTGGGCAGAAAATAAGTAAGGACACGGAAGCACTGAACAACACAATAGAGCAGATGGACCTAATAGACATCTATAGAACTCTACATCCAAAAGCAACAGGATATACATTCTTCTCAAGTGCACATGGAACATTCTCCAGAATAGACCACATAATAGCCCACAAAAAGAGCATCAGCAAAATCCAAAATATTGAAATTCTTCCAACCAACTTTTCAGACCACAAAGATATAAAACTAGAAATAAATTCTACAAAGAAAACAAAAAGGCTCACAAACACATGGAGGCTTAACAACATGATCCTAAATAATCAATGGATCAACGAACAAATTAAAATAGAAATCAAGGAATACATAGAAACAAATGACAACAATAACACAAAGCCCCAACTTCTGTGGGACGCAGCGAAAGCAGTCTTAAGAGGAAAGTATATAGCGATCCAGGCACACTTGAAGAAGCAAGAACAATCCCAAATGAATAGTCTAACATCACAATTACCAAAAATGGTAAAAGAAGAACAAATGAGGCCTAAAGTCAGCAGAAGGAGGGACAAAAGAGATCAGAGAAGAAATAAACAAAATTGAGAAGAATAAAACAATAGCAAAAATCAATGAAACCAAGAGCTGGTTCTTTGAGAAAATAAACAAAATAGATAAGCCTCTAGCCAAACTTATTAAGAGAAAAAGAGAATCAACACAAATCAACAGAATCAGAAATGAGAACGGAAAAATCACGACAGACTCCACAGAAATACAAAGAATTATTAAAGACTACTATGAAAATCTATATGCCAACAAGCTGGAAAACCTAGAAGAAATGGACAACTTCCTAGAAAAATACAAACTTCCAAGACTGACCAAGGAAGAAACACAAAAGTTAAACATACCAATTACGAGCAAAGAAATTGAAACGGTAATCAAAAAACTACCCAAGAACAAAACACCCAGGCCAGACGGATTTACCTCGGAATTTTATCAGACACACAGAGAAGATATAATACCCATTCTCCTTAAAGTTTTCCAAGAAATAGAAGAGGAGGGAATACTCCCAAACTCATTCTATGAAGCCAACATCACCCTAATACAAAAACCAGGCAAAGACCCCACCAAAAAAGAAAATTACAGACCAATATCCCTGATGAATGTAGATGCAAAAATACTTAATAAAATATTAGCAAACCAAATACAAAAGTATATCAAAAGGATCATACACCATGACCAAGTGGGATTCATCCCAGGGATGCAAGGATGGTACAACATTCGAAAATCCATCAACATCATCCACCACATCAACAAAAAGAAAGACAAAAGCACATGATCATCTCCATAGATGCTGAAAAAGCATTTGACAAAATTCAGCATCCATTCATGATAAAAACTCTCAGCAAAATGGGAATAGAGGGCAAGTACCACAACATAATAAAGGCCATATATCACAAACCCACAGCCAACATTATACTGAACAGCGAGAAGCTGAAACTTTTCCTCTGAGATCAGGAACTAGACAGGGATGCCCACTCTCCCCACTGCTATTTAACATAGTACTGGAGGTCCTAGCCACAGCAATCAGACATAACAAAGAAATACAAGGAATCCAGATTGGTAAAGAAGAAGTTAAACTGTCACTATTTGCAGATGACATGATATTGTACACAAAAAACCCTAAAGACTCCACCCGAAAACTACTAGAACTGATATCAGAATACAGCAAAGTGGCAGGATACAAAATTAACACAAAGAAATCTGTGGCTTTCCTATACACTAACAATGAACCAATAGAAAGAGAAATCAGGAAAACAATTCCATTCACAATTGCATCAAAAAGAATAAAATACCTAGGAATAAATCTAACCAAAGAAGTGAATGACCTATACTCTGAAAACTACAAGTCACTCTTAAGAGAAATTAAAGGGGACACTAACAGATGGAAACTCATCCCATGCTCGTGGCTAGGAAGAATTAATATTGTCAAAATGGCCATCCTGCCGAAAGCAATATACAGATTTGATGCAATCCCTATCAAATTACCAGCAACATTCTTCAATGAACTGGAACAAATAATTCAAAAATTCATATGGAAACACCAAAGACCCCGAATAGCCAAGGCAATCCTGAGAAAGAAGAATAAAGTAGGGGGGATCTCACTCCCCAACTTCAAGCTCTACTATAAAGCCATAGTAATCAAGACAATTTGGTACTGGCACAAGAACAGAGCCACAGACCAGTAGAACAGACTAGAGACTCCAGACATTAACCCAAACATATATGGTCAATTGATATTTGATAAAGGAGTCATGGACATACAATGGTGAAATGACGGTCTCTTCAACAGATGGTGCTGGCAAAACTGGACAGCTACATGTAGGAGAATGAAACTGGACCATTGTCTAACCCCATATACAAAAGTAAATTCAAAATAGATCAAAGACCTGAATGTAAGCCATGAAACCATTAAACTCGTGGAAAAAAACATAGGCAAAAACCTCTTAGACATAAACATGAGTGACCTCTTCTTGAACATATCTCCCCAGGCAAGGAAAACAACAGCAAAAATGAATAAGTGGGACTATATTAAGCTGAAAAGCTTCTGTACAGCAAAAGACACCATCAATAGAACAAAAAGGAACCCTACAGTATGGAAGAATATATTTGTAAATGACAGATCCGATAAAGGGTTGATATCCAAAATATATAAAGAGCTCACACGCCTCAACGAACAAAAATCAAATAATCCAATTAAAAAATGAGCAGGGAAACTGAACAGACATTTCTCCAAAGAAGAAATTCATATGGCCAACAGACACATGAAAAGATGCTACACATCACTAATTATCACAGAAATGCAAATTAAAACTACAATGAGGTATCACCTTCACACCAGTAAGGATGGCTGCCATCCAAAAGACAAACAACAACAAATGTTGACGAGGCTGTGGAGAAAGGGGAACCCTCCTACACTGCTGGTGGGAATGTAAACTAGTTCAACCATTGTGGAAAGCAGTATGGAGGTTCATCAAAATGCTCAAAACAGACTTACCATTTCACCCAGGAATTCCACTCCTAGGAATTTACCCTAAGAACACAGCAATCAAGTTTGAGAAAGACCAATGCACCCCTATGTTTATCACAGCACTATTTACAATAGCTAAGAATTGGAAACAACTAAATGTCCATCAATAGATGAATGGATAAAGAAGATGTGGTACATTTACACAATGGAATATTACTCAGACATAAGAAGAGGGCAAACCCTACCATTTGCAGCAACGTGGATGGAGCTGGAGGGTATTATGCTCAGTGAAACAAGCCAAGCGGAGAAAGAGAAATACCAAATGATTTCACTCATCTGTGGAGTATAAGAACAAAGGAAAAACTGAAGGAACAAAACAGCAGCAGAATCACAGAACCCAAGAATGGACTAACAGGTACCAAAGGGAAAGGGACTGGGGAGGATGGGTGGGTAGGGAGGGATAAGGGGGGGGAGGAAGAAGGGGGGTATTAAGATCAGCATGCATGGGGGGGTGGGAGAAAGCAGAGGGCTGTACAACACAGAGAAGACAAGTAGTGATTCTACAACATTTAGCTATGCTGATGGACGGTGACTGTAAAGGGGTTTATAGCGGGGACCTGGTATAGGGGAGAGCCTAGTAAACATAATATTCTTCATGTAAGTGTAGATTAAAGATAACAAAAAAAAAAAAAGAAAAGGGAGATTACTCCATGATAGGATAAAACTAACTGTAAATCAACGATTAATGCATGCTTTAAATATCCTTAACTTAGATCACTTAAAGGGTGTCAGATGATCGGCTATGGAGGTACACTTTTCTGATAATATTCTTTTCTCTTAAAAAAAAAAAAGCAGCTCCTGTGTGGTGACCTCCAATGAGTTCTACACAATGGTATAAAGGGCAGATCAAAGTGTGGGCAAAGGGTCTGTTTGTATTTATACAGAGGATCAAAGCCTAATTTGGCTACCCAGAAAATTAACTAAGATATGATATGAAGAAGAACTTCCAACATCAGCACTCTCTGGAAGAGTCATACTAGAAGATGATCATCAAAAAACCTCAAAAAAGATCCAGGCGATGCTGCAGTTGTAGCTACATTCATCCCACTGGTTCCTGGACTGGCCATTGGAATGAAGAAGGAGATATCTAAGCTGGCCTGTGCATACAGTAAAACAACAAATTTGACTGGATCTACACTGTTGGAACTCAACCAAGAAATAGGAGAAGTGCAAGTTGTAGCACTCCAAAATCTTACAACTACAGACTATCTACTGTTAAAAGAACATATGGGATGTGAACAATTCCCAGGAATGGGCTGTTTTAATTTGTCTGATTTCTCTCAGACTGTTCAAGTACAGTTGGACAATATCCATCATATCATAGACAACTTTTCACAAATGCCTAGGATGCCTAACTGGTTTTCTTGGCCTCACTGGAGATGGCTGGTAATTATAGATCTGCTTTGGTTATGTAATTGTATTCCTATTATGTTAATGTGTGTGTGCAATTTAATTAGTAGTTTAAAACCTATACATGCTTAAATTACTCTACAAGAAGATATGTCAAAGAAATAATCAATCTCCCCATGTTTTCTTCCATCTGCTACCTCTATAGCTTTTCTTCTTCCTTCCTAATTACATCCCTTAAGTAGAATTCGTGCCACATATCGAATTTACCGAGTATCGTAATTCCTCCAAGTGCTAAAGATACCTCAAGACAAATGCTGGGCATAGAAGCCACAGGGCATAAATCTGCATAGAAGTAAAAAGCTAACCTTTTCAAACAATAAGGCTTCTCTCTCACTTACCAACTTTACATTTCCCTGTATGGCCCCGGAAGATGACTGGTTAGCCAGAGACGGGTAAGATTCCTCAAGGGAGGAACAACCTAAGACAGGCAGGGGGGCCATCAGGAGAGAAATTGGGGATCAACAGAGGTGAGGCTTAGAACCTCACCCCCCCTGTTCTGAGAGAAATCTTCTGCATACGTGGATGTTTTATTGCCCTTGTCTAGCTTGGATTAACACATAGTCTACAGGCACACACCTGATCATCTACATTTGCTTTCTTACAACACTAAACTAAGTTTTCTACCTTTATCTTACATCTACCTACCACTTCAGCATTTTATTAAAAATAAAAATAATAATAATAATAAAGGGAGAAATGTGGGATCCACATATAAATCAAGTATAAAAATCAAACAAATATTCATATTTGACCTGATTATTTATGGTTCATAATGCGTGATCAAAACCGAAAGTTTCTGTGATGACTGCCCTTGCACTGTTCACCATGTAAGAACTTATTCACTATGTAAGAATTTGTTCACCATGTAACAACTTGTTCGTTATACTTTAGAAGATTGGAGACTGTTGAGAATTAGGCTTGGGGTTGATTAATGATTGTGCATTGAGTCCCCTATACAGAATTTTATTGTTGTTAACAACCATTTGATCAATAAATATAAGATATGCCCTCTCAAAAAAAAAAATCAAACGAATATTCATATTTGACCTGATTGTTTATAGTTCATAATGCGTGATCAAAACCGAAAGTTTCTGTGATGACTGCCCTTGTACTATTCACCATGTAAGAACTTATTCACCATATGAGAACTTGTTCACCATGTAAGAAATTGTTCATTATGCTTCAGAAGATTGGAGACTGTTGAGAATTAGGCTTGGGGTGGATTAATGATTGTGCATTGAGTCCCCTATACAGAATTTTATTGTTGTTAACAACCATTTAATCAATAAATATGAGAGATGCCCTCTCAAAAATAATAAAAAATAAAAAATAAAAATAAATAAATACTCTCAAAAAAAAAAAAGATAGAATTAATAGATATGACAAACTAGGTAAAAATATCTGAAGATGATTGTTTCAAAGTTTCCGGTCTGGTGAATAGGCTGAAGAAATAAACATTGGTGAGACTCAGTAGTAGGTCAGGCATCATACAGAACAGAGAGCCAGCCATGATCTCCCATACATTAGGCTCCCAGAAAATACCAGTGTCTTATTCAGACTGAGTTAATAATACCCTCAGGAAAAATAATTTAAGTTATACAGAGCAACTCATACAAAGGTAATATGGAACCTATTTTTACCCAGTTTTTTTTAAAGGCAACTTTTCTGTAAATCAAACCTAAGAAATAAATCCTGTTAACACTATTGAGTAATTGCCAAAGTAGAGCAGTTCCCTACCATCAACCTGCCTTTTTCCAGAAAGAACTTCAAGCTCTTCCTGAAGCACAACAAAAACCTAAGTGGATCCTGGCTTTTTCACCTGGTGTTAAGATTCCTCTGATGCTCTCTTTGTCATGTGTTACACTGATATAAAATCGACAGAGGGGCAACAGATGGATAACCCCAGCATTTGACTGACACGGAAGAAGCAGATACACTTACTATCTGCAGGATATAGCAGTTTACAAACTATTCTAGAGGAACATTCTTTAGAGTGATCAACCTTAACAGCAGTGTAGCAGTCCTCAAAGGAGTGAATTACATTTACATTTACTAAGCACCTACTAAGAGCCAGGCAGTGTGCTGGGCACTGGGTTGACAAAGATTTTCGAAATGTGGTTGAGGGAACTTTAGGATAACCTAGGGCTGAGCTCTGTCTTCTTTCTGCTATCACTGTGGAGGTTAATTGTGAGGTGGGTTTTAGCCCTGAAACCAATGGATGACAAGCTCTATGCAAATATGGACTATAATGATATTGATCATTTTATCTGAAAGAATCAGGAGTAAAAAGTTCCTAGACACAGGCCATTTGCCTAAAGATTAAGAGGGAATGTTGAAGAAAGAAAGAAAATCTAGAATTTCAGCCATGGAACTGAAAAAAAAAAATGGCCTCAGGCCCTCTACTCACTCCCCTTACTAAAAAAGATTCAAGAAAAGGCTGCTCTCTTCTCTCACTTCACCTCAACAGAAGATATTTTACCCCAAAAAGAAAGCTAAGTCCTGAATGTTTTGAAACTACTTTAACTGATATTTCAAAATAGAAGTTAAGGTTTGGAGAAGACACTTTAGCTTAAAACAACATTTCTTCTGGCTGTTTAGACGTATGCATTTACCCTTTAAATCAATAATTCTAATTCTAAGAATCTATCCCAAGTACATCCTTGCAAAATGAATAAGTGCACAAGGCTATTTTTTTACAGCATTTTTTAAGTATCAAAAGACTGGAAACAACACAATGTCCATCCATACGTGACTGGTGGACATAGTGAGAGGGAATTTAACATGGGAAAATTGCTACAAAGTATTAAAAGAGCTAAAGGGTTAATGGGACAGTAGGGACACCCAGAGATAAGCAGGCAACTACTACCATCTCCAGGGCTAAAGGGACAAAGAAAAACGATGGTATTATTAGCTGGGACTAGAACTTAAAGGAGATGTAGCCAGAGATGCAGCCATGGCAGAGGACAATGGGAAACCTCTCTTCTCCTTCAGCCCCCCACCTGCCACCCCTACAGATGTCCTGCAGCCAGTTAGCAAGAAAGCCTGGGTTTGCACAGGTCAGCCTGAGGGAAGTAAGAGGGCAGAGAGTTCAACTTAGACTCTCAGACACAGTTTCTATTAGCTGCCCCCCTTCCTCCTAATATGGGTTACACTTCCCTATTTCTTTGTATATCTCATAATTTTTTACTGAAAACTGTGTATTATATAATACGTTGCATTTTAACACTGACACTACATAATAAATTATAACCACTCTGGGTTATGATTTTCTCTCCTGACATTTGTTTTTGTTGCTTTGTTTAGTAATTGCCTAGGCTAACTGTAGAATTAGTCTCCCTGATGGCTGGGAATGTCTCCACTCCTTTATTATTGTGTTGTTCTTCCTTACTTTTGCACTTGACCTACTAGGGCTCACCTGTCTTTCTGTGTAGCTTAGTGGTCAGCAGCAATTGGACAAAACAATGATTGGACTCTGATGTGTTCAGTCTATAAGGTTTCTCTTCTCTATTGATGGATCTCTGTGTGGGGAAGAGACCACATTCAAAGCTCAAGCTGCTTCAAATTCTTCTAATTTTTCTTTCCCCTGGGCTCTGTGGCATCTCTTCTGCACATGTGCAGCCTCAGTGCTGGCCAGGAGCGTGTGGAGGGCTTGCGCCCTCTCTGGTCTTGCCGTGGATGTGTGCAATCTCAAATACTATACTTGACTCCAGCACAACCTCAGGCTAGTGGAGTCATTAGCCAAGGCTGTCACACCCACTGGCACTCCTGCCTGGGCATAGCCCATCTTTCCAAATCACGTGTGCCGGTGTCACCACAGCAACAAAACTGCTAGTTGCCTCGGCCTGTCATGCTCTGCCAGGATAATATCCACACATCAGCCAAGCTTGGGGGGATGGGAGCAGTGCCAGTAAAGGACACTATAGGCTTCCACTAGCCTTAACAATTCTGTAGCTTTTCAAACAGAAATTCTTCTCAAATGATGGTATGCCCTTGGTAGATTTCCAGACCATGGGAATAGTTGTTATTGTCGTTTTTGTTGAACTTCACACTTGTTCTTTGAGAAGGAGATTTGCTGACTTCCTTCCCCAGCTACACTCTGAAATCCTCCTTCATTCATCCAAAATATACCTATTTAATATTTTCTTGTGAAAGGTATTTTTCTGGGCACTGGGGATGGCCCCATAACTCACACACATCTAGTTCCTGGTTTTATGGAGCTCTGTTTAGCAGGGGAGATAACAAGTGACAATGTAAGTCATTATTTAATTACAGACGTAGTGAATGGCACAAAGCAAAGGTGCTTATGCTTCTGTTCTTGTGCCGTGCCTTATTGAATAGTCACAAATTCTAGAAAAGTTTTCCTTAGTAATGGTGATGATGTGCATAAGTTTCTTGTTCCTGATTTTGACAGACATGCATCTAATGTGTTACCATTAAAACAGATGGTTTTTAGAAATCATGTTGAAGAATTACATATTTTTTCCTAGTTTTCTAACATGTGAGTCCCTCAAAAATGTATGTTGAAAGTTATTAGATGTTTTTTAACATCTCATGAGATTTTCATGTAAGTTTTCATATTTCATGTTCATATTAGAGCTATTTGCATCATATTTTATCTTTCAAGATATTCTAATAGCAAAATACCTTGCATCCTGAAGTAAGATATACTAGAAGAATGTGGAAAATCATTTAAATTTACTTGAATTTAAATTGCTGCTACTTTATTCAGTGTTTTGTTGAAAGTGAGATTGGAGTATTATTTTGGGTCTACTGTTTTTCCATTTTAATTTTTTATATATTTTAAAAATATTTTTGACGATTTTAAAATACTTTTCTATGTTCTGCAATTGTTAACATAAGATGGTTTTTGAAAGTGCGGTGCAATTTAAACCAAAGGGAGGGAGAGAAACTAGGCAGTTCTCACATATTACATTAGGGCAGGAATAGAACTTTGACCATAGCTCATGAAACCCAAGCATTCTAATACGTCTTGAAAGAACCTTGTTTTTTCCTTTTATAAATGAAGTCTCTATGCTCCCCTCTCATCAACCGAAAGGGGATTTCAAGATTATCCAGTTGAAAACATGGTTCTCTAGCCCTTAAGTAACCTCATGCTCTTAGAAATAATATGGCTGGCTTTTTTTCTCAGTAATTTGAAGAGAGTTCTAAGTCACAGCAATGACAACCCCTTAGGATGGGAATGGCAGAGAAGTCCCTTTAGAAGAATTAGGGAAAATGCTGGGATTCCCACGGCACCAGTCAGCATGTTTATTACAACGCTTACCCTACCGAATTAAACTTATTTATTTACAGGGGATAATTCCCCACTCGCCCGCAGCACCGTGAAGGCAGTGACAGCTTCTCCATCAGGCCTCCATCCGCATATCATGATAGAGCTCCCAGCACATATAGTTCTCTATAAATTTCTGTTATATGAAAAAAATGAACCAGGCCAAAGAGGGCACCTAGCAGTCTAAAAACCAATTCTTACCATTCCAATCTCCCATTAAAAAGTCTAAATAAGAGATTTTATGGGGGCACAGAGATGACCTAAAGACACTGGTAAAGGAGAAGAGCATGCGGGTGTCAAGGACTTCCACTGATGGATGGATAGCTATTAAAAGGTACTCAGTGCTTCTACTAAGATTTCTTACCAAGAAGAGGGACAGCCTGTTTTCATGGAGATGTCATTGAATTCACAGAGACCTGTACAAACTATGTGTTCTCATGAGGGTCCACATCTAGTTGCATGAGCTCAAGGAAGCTGGGTCAACGGATTTTCTGGATTTCTGTCTTCCTGGCTGTAGCATATGAGAATGATTAGATCTTTTTGAGAGTCTGTTTTTATATCACATCTTTTGATGTCAAGATGAATTGAAAAACAAGCAAATCCGTTTCTGAAAGCTTTATTTTAAAATAAAAGATCAGATTACATATTTTATGGTAATAATAGGGAGTTGGAGACCGCCAAGTCTCTGGCCAGTTTTATGCAACCCACGAGTGGGAAATGTCTCCTAAAGGAAACAGAAACTGAATTCAGTCCCAAAATGTCAATACTCTGTACCTGTCAGGAGAAGAAATGACTTTTGCTCTTGCTTAGGCAGTTATCAAGCCAAATAATTTCAACAGTTTTGTCTTCCCAGTATTTGGGACCTGGATGTTGTTTTCTTATTTCTGTTTTGAAAGTGCTTGATTTGGTTAATGTTCAACAATAGGGAAGGGGAGAAGGAGAGAGATTGCAAATTGCAGCCACTTTTCTTCCACAGCCACAGGCTGTGATGTCAAAAAGTAAATGATAGAAGATGTCAGCTCTGCTATCTGCAACCTCATGCTTTGCAATTTCCTTGAGGCCCCCTTGCCCTCTTACACCTTCTGAAACAAGCTGTGAATTTAAAGAGCATTTTGCACTGGTTTCACCACCGTCTCATAGAGTATTGTTAAACAGAACCCTTCCCAGAAAATTCTAACCCTCTTATTTTTGCCAAAGTGCATCAAAAGATGCTTATCTTGGGGTCATGGACCTTCTCCTTAGCAATTCTCTGAGGGAAGGAGGAAATTGGTGCCTTTGCATAAATACTCTCCCAAGTGCTTAAACAACAGCCCTTGATAAGGTCAGTGTGCAGCACACATCCCTGTTGGAGGGTGGGGTGGGCAGGAGAGAAGAAGGTAGAGGAGGAGAGACAGGGAAGAGGTGAAATAGACTGGAACCGGCAGGGTGAGCCTAAGAGTGTTGGCTGATGGGAGGACCTGAGGAAGGGAAAGGGGAGAGGAGAAGGTACTAATGAGAACCATGTCTCCTCTGTACCTTTGCCTACTGTAGAGAGTCAGGGTTTTGCACAAAACTGTGTGTTCTCATAGGAATCCAGAGCCGACAGCTCTGTGTGTTTCACTGTACAAATTGTGGGACTTTGACTAATGCTAGCAAAGTTCTTTAATTTCTTCTGAGGAATGGAGTATACAGGAATTTTATTTTATTACACAGATCAATCATTAGAAACAGCTTAGATGATATTATTCATGCAGTTAACCTGAAACAAGTATGGTAATAGTTGCAGGAAGCAAGCAAGAATTACCCTCATAAACTTGGAGATTAAATTAAATCTTTTTGTTAAACTCATTTGTTGAAAAAATTATCAATTCTCCCAGTAGTAATGTGATTCTGTGAATTGAATTTTATGTTATTTAGGGACTTCAGAGTAAAGTTATTCCAAGGCTTATTTCTCTTGGTTGAGGGGCTGTGAAATCTCATTTAGGATGGAGAATATTATAATTGCATAAATTACTCAGGGTTTGTGATACAAGATTTTTAAGACAAACAAATAGATTTTTAGCTTTTAAAAATTCAGGAAGTATGTGGCTCCTCAATGAGATGAGTTTCTTTTCAGTCTCGCATCAGCTTTATTTCTTGGCTCTTCTGCTAACTTACCTCCCTATGCTACAAGTATTTCTAAGGGAGACTGCATCATGTGCTTTCAGATTCTGCCAAGAAAAAGTGCCTCATTGCTCACAGTTACATTGATATCATTCAGATAGTTCCTATAATGGAACATAACTAAGAACAGTCTGTGCTGAGTTCTCACTAATAAATGTAAACATTGACTCTATAGTAGGATTGGCTTAGAGATAGATTAAAGAAAAGGGCAAAACAGAAGATTCGAGATTTTCCTGCTTAATTGTGCTGCTTTGCAAAACTGCATAAAACATCCCCTCCCCATCTCACTCACCTGTCTCAACACCAAGATAAGGGCTTCTAGTCACACCTCTGACCTTATTTCACCTGTGATCTCAGAGTGATCAGCTGAAGGCTAACTGTGGCCAGCTGGAAGCAGGAGAATTCTCACCACCATGCTATGTCTCCTTGCCTTGATTTAAAAAACTTCTTTTGTAATCTTTAGGAGTCATTTGCCAGATGGAACATCGGTGATGTTAAGCATGGACTTGGGCAACCTGAGCTTGAATCCCAGCTCCCCTACTGTCCAGCTGGGTGAACGTGGATGTGTTACCTAAACTGCCGGTGCTTGCGTTTCATCATCTGTAAATAAGACAATAATAATATGAACTCATAGGGCTGTTGAGGGTTTATGCAGTAATAACGGAAAATCTGGTGGCTTTGCAAAAAGAACTTTATTTATCACTCATATAAATTTCAGCATAGGTCATCCCCGTTACTATACTATACTACCCTGACACTATGCTGTAGTCATGTGATTCTATGCCTTAGTACAGTATACTACAGGTATCATACCTATTAACCATCACATGGTCCCAGCTAGCTCTGAAATTGGAGCTTGGGCTTAAGTGTGGGTGTGATAATGTTGTTCAAATACTTAAAAGCCTCCACTCAACAACCTATTTCCTTAACATACACAATACTCCCACACATACATTGGCACCTGTCATTCAGAATGCTTTGGATGACATGTCAACTCAGCCTTAAGATGCACAGGAAATGTTGTGATTCTTAGCTCAAAGATAAACTAGATAAGCACTTCTGCAAAAGTAAAGAACAGGGATGGATCATCCCCCTGGAAATCCTTAACTGAGTAATTTTAACTCTTGTGCCTAATGGTGATGACAATAACAGTTTTAAAATGGTAGCATCCAATCTCAGATGGCCCTGACATTCAGCTAAGAGTGGGCTTTAGCATGTCCGTGTGCTAGATTCCCTGCTAAATGCAGCTCTGGGCTGTGCCAGGGTGCATGATCTAAGTCCAATCTCTCAGCAATGGCCAAGGTCTTTCTGGTTCAGCTGCCTCTATGGAAGTTCAAGTGCTGAGATTAAAACAGGTGACCTCCCCCACGGGGTCCACATGCACCAGTTCATGGCAGTGTGGATGGACTGAGATAAAACAAGTGGTCAGATGTCCACCAGCAAGCTAGGGAAGATTAAGAGACATATATAATCTCTCTTTCCAAATGCCTGCATATGCTCAAACACAGTATGATCATGAAAAGGAATATAAAACCATCAGCTTCTGGGGCTCCTCCTTGCTGCCAGTATCTCTTCTCCAATCATGCTTAGAAAAATGTCCCACGATGCTGGGGTTTCTTCTCAGTCCTACCTGACAAGGTCCAAGAGACCTCCTCTCAGTCCCTGTACATACTTTCTTATCCTGGGCTTCCTTCTTGGTAAAACCTCTGTGGAGTCCAGCACCTTTGTTAATAAGTCCTGCCTTAGTCTTTGGGGTAACTGACAAATGTGTCTGAGGATAGAGGGTCTGGGGGGAACAGGGTCACATCGAAAAGCATCTTGTCATCTTCCTTTTTTGTCAGAGAGAAAATTAACAGCTTTGGGAGCTGGAGCCCTTGAGAATGGAGTTATCCATGGAGGAGAGGAGAAAGTGTTTTTAAACTCTTAGTTCCAGGAAGATGGGAAGCACTGTGGTGGATAATGGAGACTTCCAGAGAATCTAAATCCAAACAATTTTGTTAGGTAATTCAAAAGGCTTTATTTGTCCTCTTGGGGGAAAAGGGGATGTGAGAATCTTTTTTTTTTTTGCATTGACATACGCGCACACATAAGAAATAACATTTCTGATCTTTGGAGAATCTCTTCTGAATGAAGCAATAAAGCTGTGATGTTGGCAGAAAATTAGGAATTGACCCAATTTCCAGTCATGTGCATTTTTGAGCTCTGCTGTAGTGTTTTTTAATTTTATTGCTTTGCAGCCAAAGAGTATTATGGATCCTTTGGAATGTGTTGTTTCTTAGGCCACATATAGTTTATATATGCTTGATGAATATTAAATACAAGTAATTAGTATTTATGAAATAGTCACAATTTAAAAATATGCAATAAATATATCATTTTGTAAAAACCATATATTATAAAATACAGCTTTTATAAATATATGAATATATCACAATTTATATATATTATAAAATGTGTATATATAATTTTATGAAAACTAAATATGTACATAAGTTTCTATAAATATATAAAACATTTTATAATGGTATACATATTAATAAACTATTTATTACAATTTAATATAAGATATTATAAGTATTTAAATTTTATATAAATATTGTGCATGTGAAAGGAACTAAGGTTTTCCCTTGAGTGTAGTTCTCTATACACGTAAGAGCCCCAGATTTTAAATTTGTATCATTTAGATCATGTATTCCTTGGCCTAAATATTATCTGCTTGATTTATCAATCGCTAAGAGTCATGTTCAAAGTTCCAAGCACGGATATGGATGTACTAGCTATTGGCGTGAGTCACTGTTTTATGTCTGTTTCTCTTTATAGCCTGTTTAGTTTATTTTAAAATATAACAGGCTTATCTTTACGTTGTTGCTTTTTTTCCACTGAATTTTATCAGATTTTAAGGTCAGGTGGCTAAAGATTGTGACACAGTATGCAGAACAGGTAATATTAGTTCCCTGGGGCTTTTGTAACAAAGTACAGCAGTGAGTGGCTTGAAGAGCTCATATTTACGGTCCCATGGTTTTGGAGGCTAAGTCCAGATGGAGTTGTCAGCAGGACTTCCTCCTCCTGAGGCTGAGAGTCTCTTCCTGACCTCTCTCCCAGCTTCTGCAGTGCTTGCCAGCAATCTTGGATTGATATTCCTTGGCCTGTAGAAGCAACACCTTGATCTTCATCCATACCTGCTATTCTCCTTGGGGGCAAATTTCCATTTTTATAAGGACACCAGTCATGCTGGATGAAAAACCCACCCATTTACTCTGGGAAGACCACACCTTAACTAATTCCATCTGCAACAACTGTATCTCCAAGAAGGTCACGTTCTGAGGTACTGGGAGTTAGGACTTCAACATATGATTTTTTTTGGTGGGAGGCCACAAGTCAACCCAAACAGATGGTGTGGGGAAAATGGAAGTTTCTATGGCCAGGATCCTCACCTGACCCTGAACTACTTGAGGATGTAATTGGCCTACTGCTAGGCTACAGCTTCCTCACCCATAGGCAATGAGCTGTTATTGACTGAGCCACTATGTATGGAGCTCTGCCCAGAGCTCTGGGAAGAGGCAGAGATGGAAGTGGGTTACCGACCTGCAGACTGCTGGATGCAGAAGTGATTCTAGTGCTTGGCCTACCTCCAGGGGAATAAAGCCGGGTATAAACCCTTGTACCCCAAGAATGTTCTGTTGTCAGTTCTCAGTCTCACAGAATCCATATTGAACTTGCCCAGGGCTGAAACCCTCAGGCAAGAGAGGTGGCTAGGTAATTTCTCTTTCCTTTCTTTCAAATACATAGAGTTGATGTTGGTAAAAACAGCAAAGACTATTGGGGAGGAAAGTTGTGTTGTCAGAAGGATCGGTTCAAATCCTAGCCATGCTAATTGAAATTCCCCTTGTGTCTTAAGCACTCTGCCCCTTCCATCTGTCCTTTGTCGAAGAGTTCTTCTCTTAGACAGCTTTTGGGAAGATGAGATGAGATACAGGACATACAGAGCACACCACCAGGTTGGACAAACCGAAGAAAGTCAATAAACGCTAGCTCCTTCTTCCTTTCTTGCATGTTAAAAAACTTAAAACTTTAAAATAATAAATAGGTAATCAGCTAGCCAGCCAGATGAATGAATGATGATTGGGTGAATGGTGTTGGGCACTGATCTTGGTCTCCAAGAAAAGAATCACGCAAACGGTTTCCTCAGTTGTAATGTCCACAACTTCATTGCATGAACCCGAGAGGACTTTTCACACGAGGCTGTCAGAAGCAGAGGGGTGGTGGCTTCCATACTGGGGATTGGAACTGACGGCCCTCGCGGCCAATGAGCGAGCGGCGCCGTGGAGCAGGCAGCCATTGGGCGCGCGCGCAAGTGCGGAGGATGCGTAGTAGCTATAGGCGGCGCCGCCGCCGTATTCAAGAGTCAGTAGCTTCGCGAGCGCCATCGGTAGAGGAATCTCCCGCGGCTCCTTCCGTGCTGCGGTCCGGCAGCCCAGTCTCGGCGCCTCCGGTCCGCCGCTCCGTCCGCGCAGCGGGCACGGCGGAGCCCAGATGGTGGACCCGCGCTGTGCTCGGCTGCGCCTTCCTCCCGCCGCGCAGGCGCCGGCGGCACCGACCTTGCCCCCCGGCCTCGGATCTCCTCGCGCCCGCTGGGCTCCCGGCGCCGCAATCGCCGCTTCGCGCCTCTCCCGCGGCGGGCGGAGGACGGCATTCGGCTCGGACTTGGAGCCGCCGCCGCGGCCGGACCTGCGCCCGTCCAGCTCGGCCGCTTCCAGCCTGGCGCCGTCGGGCGGCGCGACCGGGACCGCCGCCGCCGCCGCGGGGCAGCCGTGAAGGAGCAGCTCGTCCGCCGCAGCGCGTGGGGCAGCCTGTCTCCCGCCGACAGCATCTCCGCAAGGCCGCCGAGAGCCCAGCCGGGAAGCGGCTCCCGCCACCGCGGAGCTGCGGCGGAGCGTCCAGAGCAAGCCCCGCTTCAGGGGTGAAGAAGACAGCGACGGCTCTGCGGGTCGGAAGGTACGTGGCCGTGCGGCGCGGCGGGAACCTCTGCCTCCGCCTGCGGGCGCGGTGGAGCCGTTGAGGAGGCGGACGTGCGAGGGCACGGCGGGCACTGCGTGGCCTGCGGGGCCGGGAGGCGGCCGACGCGGGTGGGGCCTCGCTGGGCCCGCCGGGGGCCGCCGACCTGCCGCCGGCGCTCGGGACGGGGCCGCAGGCGGAGGGGCCGGGGGCCGCGCAGGCGGGGAGGCCGGCGGGCGTCTTGCCGTGTGTGGAGTTTTTCGACGGCGGCCTCGAGGGCGAGGGCCGGGCGAGCTGAGGGTCAGGCGGGACCCGCGGCGGGGCGGCGGGGGAGAGGCCGCCGGAGGCAACGCCTTCAGGATTTAAAGTTTTTTCATGTGGTACCTGTCGTACTTTAAATTTGGGATTACCGATTCAATTTCCCGCCTGGTCATTGGTCTGTTCAGATTTTGTTTCTTCCTGGGTCAGCCTTGGAAGGTTGCATTTTTCTAGAAAGTTGACGATTTCTTCTAGGTTCTCCACTTTGTTACCATATAATTTTATATAGTATTCTTTTATAATTCTTCATATTTCTGTGGTGTCAGTAGTGGTTTTTCCTTTCTCATTTCTGATTCTGTTCATGTGCATAGACTCTCTTTTTTTATTGGTAAGTCTGGCTAGGGGTTTATCTGTTTTGTTTATTTTCTCGAAGAAGCAGCTCCTGCTTTCATTGATTCTCTCTATTGTTTTATTCTTCTCGATTTTATTTATTTCTGCTCTAATCTTTATTATGTCCCTCCTTCTACTGACTTTGGGCCTCATTTGTTCTTCTTTTTCTAGTTTAGTTAATTGTGAGTTTAGACTGTTCATATGGAATTGTTGTTCTTTCCTGAGGTAGGCCTGTGTTGCAATTTACTTCCCTCTTAGCACCGCCTTCGCTGCATCCCACAGATTTTTTTGAGTTGTTGAATTATTGTTGTCATTTGTTTCCATGTATTGCTTGATCTCTGTTTTTATTTGGTCATTGATCCACTGGTTACTTAGGAGCATGTTGTTAAGCCTCCATGTGATTGTAGGCCATTTCGTCATCTGTGTGTAATTTATTTCTAGTTTCATACCCTTGTGGTCTGAGAAGCTGGTTGGTACAATTTCAATCTTTTTGAATTTACTGAGGCTCTTTTTGTGGCCTAGCATATGATCTATTCTTGAAAATGTTCCGTGTGCACTTGAGAAGATTATGTATTCTGCTGCTTTTGAGTGGACAGTTCTGTAGATGTCTGTAAGGTCCATCTGTTCTAATGTGTTGTTCAATGCCTCTGTCTCCTTACTTATTTTCTGTCTGGTTGATCTGTTCTTTGGAGTGAGTGGAGTGTTGAAGTCTCCTAAAATGAATGCATTGCATTCTATTTCCCCTTTTAATTCTGTTAGTATTTGTTTCACATATGTAGGTGCTCCTGTGTTGGGTGCATAGATATTTATAATGGTTATATTCTCTTGTTAGATTAACCCCTTTATCATTATGTAATGTCCATCTTTGTCTCTTGTGACTTTCTTTGTTTTAAAGTCTATTTTGTCTGATACAAGTACTGCAACACCTGCTTTTTTCTCCCTATTAGTTGCATGAAATATCTTTTTCTATCCCTTCACTTTTAGTCTGTATGTCTTTGGGTTTGAAGTGAGTCTCTTGTAGGCAGCATATAGATGGGTCTTGTTTTTTTATCCATTCAGTGACTCAATGTCTTTTGATCGGTGCATTCAGACCATTTACATTTAGGGTGATTATCAATACGTATGTACTTATTGCCATTGCAGGCTTTAGATTCGTGGTTACCAAAGGTTAAAGGGTACCTTCCTTACTAAGAATCTAACAACTCACTTAAGTGTGCTATTACAAACACAATCTAAAGGTTTTTTTTTTTCCCTCCTCCTTCTTTATATATTAGGTATGGTATGATATTCTGTACTCTTTGTCTATCCCTTTTTTATTACCTCTGGTGAAAGCTACTTAACATTAGGAACACTTCCATCTATAGCAATCCCCCCAAAATACACTGTAGAGATGGTTGGTGGGAGCTAAATTCTCTCAGCTTTTGCTTATCTGGAAATTGTTTAATCCCTTCTTCAAATTTAAATGATAATCTTTTTTTATTTTTATTTTTTATTAAGTTATAATTTTTTTTGTATGATTAATCTACAGTTACATGAGCAACATTATGTTTACTAGACTCCCCCCATCATCAAGTCCCCACCACATACCCCATTACAGTCACTATCCATCAGCTTAGTAAGATGCTATAGAATCACTACTTGTCTTCTCTGTGTTGTACAGCCCTCCCCATGCCCCCTGTCCCTACATTCTGGCTGCTAATAGTGATGCCCCTTTTTTTCCCGCTAACCCTCCCTTCCCACACCCATCCTCCCCAGTCCCTTTCCGTTTGGTAACTGTTAGTCCATTCTTGGGTTCTGTGAGTCTGCTGCTCTTTTATTCCTTCAGTTTTTTTTTCTTTGTTCTTATACTCCACAGATGAGTGAAATCATATGATACTTGTGTTTTTCCACCTGACTTATTTCACTGAGCATAATGCCCTCTAGCTCCATCCATGTTGTTGCAAATGGTAAGATTTGTTTTCTTCTTATGGCTGAATAATACTGCATTGTGTATATGTACCACATCTTCTTTATCCATTCATCTACTTATGGACACTTAGGTTACTTCCATTTATTGGCTGTTGTAAATAGTGCTGCGATAGTCTTTTTGAAACTGGGCTGCTGCATTCTTAGGGTAAATTCCTAGGAGTGGAATTCCTGGGTCAAATGGTATTTCTATTTTGAGCTTTATGAAGAACCTCCATACTGCTTTCCACAGTGGTTGAAGTAATTTACATTCCCACCAGCAGTGTAGGAGGGTTCCCCTTTCTCCACATCCTCACCAACATTTGTTGTTGTTTGTCTTTTGAATGGTGGTCATCCTTACTGGTGTGAGGTGATATCTCATTGTGGTTTTAATTTGCATTTCCCTGATGATTAGCTATGTGGAACATCTTTTCATGTACCTATTAGCCATCTGAATTTCTTTGGAGAAGTGTCTGTTCAGATCCTGTGCCCATTTTTTAATTGGATTATTTGCTTTTTGTTGTGGTGCATGATTTCTTTATATATTTTGGATGTCAACCCTTCATCGGATCTGTCATTTATGAATATATTCTCCCATACTGTAGGTTGCCTTTTTGTTCTGTTGATGGTGGTCTTTGCTGTACATAAGCTTTTCAGCTTGATATAGTCCCACTTGTTCATTTTTGCTTTTGTTTCCCTTGCCTGGAGATATATGTTCATGAAGAAGTTGCTTATGTTTATGTCCAAGAGATTTTTGCCTGTGTTTTTTTCCAAGAGTTTTATGGTTTCATAACTTACATTCAGGTCTTCGATCCATTTCGAATTTACTTCTGTGTATGGGGTTAGACAATAATACAATTCATGCTCTTACATGTAGCTGTCCAGTTTGGCCAACACCAAATGTTGAAGAGGCTGTCATTTCCCCATTGCATATCTATGGCTCCTTTATTGTATATTAATTGACTGTATATGTTTGGGTTAGTATCTGGACTGTCTATTCTGTTCCACTGGTCTATGTTTCTGTTCTTGTGCCAGTACCAAATTGTCTTGATTACTGTGGCTTTGTAGTAGATCTTGAAGTTGGTAAGCGAGATCCCCCTTACTTTATTCTTCCTTCTCAGGATTGCTTTGGCTATTTGGGGTCTTTTGTGGTTCATATGAATTTTAGAACTGTTTGTTCCAGTTCGTTGAAGAATGCTGTTGGTATTTTGATAGGGATTACATTGAATCTTTAGGTTGCTTTAGGTAGGATGGCCATTTTGACAATATTAATTCTTCCTAGCCAAGAGCATGGGATGAGTTTCCATTTGTTAGTGTCCTCTTTAATTTCTCTTAAGATTGTCTTGTAGTTTTCACCTTTTCAACAGCTTGTGTTGGCAAAACTGGACAGCTACATGTAAGAGAATGAAACTGGATCATTGTCTAACCCCATACACATTTTTACTTTTTTGAGGAACCTCCATACTATTTCGCCATATAGGTCTTTCATTTCCTTGGTTAGTTTTATTCCTTGGTATTTTATTCCTTTTGATGCAATTGTGAATGGAATTGTTTTCCTGATTTCTCTTTCTACTAGTTCATCATTAGTGTATAGGAAAGCAACAGATTTCTGTGTATTAATTTTGTATCCTGCAACTTTGCTAAATTGAGAATTAGTTCTAGTAATTTTGGAGTGGAGTCTTTAGGGATTTTTATGTACAATATCATGTCATCTGCAAATAGTGACAGTTTGACTTCCTCTTTACCAATCTGGATGCCTTGTCTGTCTTTGTTTTGTCTGATTGCCGTGGCTAGGACCTCCAGCACTATGTTGACTAACAGCGGGGAGAGTGGGCATCCTTGTCTTGTTCCAGATATTAGGTGAAAAGCTTTCAGCTTCTCGCTGTTAAGTATGATGTTGGCTGTGGGCTTGTCATATATGGCCTTTATTATGTTGATATACTTGCCCTCTGTACCCATTCTGTTGAGAGTTTTTATCATGAATGGATGTTGAATTTTGCCAAATGCTTTTTCAGCATCTATGGAGATGATCGTGTGGTTTTTGTCCTTCTTTTTGTTGATGTGGTGCATGATGTTGATTGTTTGCAGATGGAGTTTTGAATGTTGTACCATCCTTGCATCCCTGAGATGAATCCCACTTGATCATGGTGTATGATCCTCTTGATGTATTTTTGAATTCAGTTTTCTAATATTTTGTTGAGTATTTTTGCATCTATCTTCATCAGTGATATTGGTCTGTAATTTTCTTTTTTGGTGGTGTCTTTGCCTGGTTTTGGTATTAGAGTAATGCTGGTTTCATAGAATGAGTTTGGAAGTATTCCCTCCTCTTGTATTTTTTAGAAAACTTTAAGGAGAATGGGTATTATGTCTTCTCTATATGTCTGATGAAATTCAGCGGTGAATCTGTCTGGCCCGGAAGTTTTGTTCTTGGGTAGTTTTTTGATTACCGATTCAATTTCATTGCTGGTAATTGGTCTGTTCACATTTTCTGTTTCTTTCTTGGTCAGTCTTGGAAGGTTGTATTTTTCTAGGAAGTTGTCCATTTCTTCTTGATTATCCAGTTTGTTAGCATATAGATTTTCATGGTCTTCTCTAATAATTCTTTGTATTTCTGTGGGGTCCATCGTGATTTTTCTTTTCTCATTTCTGATTCTGTTTGTATGAGTAGATTTTCTTTTTCTCTTAATAAGTCTGGCTAGAGGTTTATCTATTTTATTTTCTCAAGGATCCATCTCTTGGTTTCATTGATTTTTTTCTATTGTTAATTCTTCTCAATTTTATTTATTTCTTCTCTGATCTTTATTATGTCCCTCCTTCTGCTGACTTTGGGCCACATTTGTTAAATGATAATCTTGCCGGATAAAGTATTCTTGGTTGGAGGCCCTTCTGCTTCATTGCATTAAATATATCATGGCACTCCTTTCTGGCCTGTAAGGTTTCTGCTGAGAAGTTTGATGTTGATAGCCTGATGGATTTTCCTTTGTATGTGATCTTATTTCTCTCTCTGCCTGCTTTTAATAGTCTGTCCTTATCCTTGATCATTGCCATTTTAGTTATCGTATGTCTTGGTGTTGTCCTCCTTGGGTCCCTTGTGTTCGGAGATCTGTGCACCTCCATGGCCTCAGACTATCTCCTTCCCCAGATTGGGGAAGTTTTCAGCAATTACTTCCTCAAAGACACTTTTTATTCCTTTTTCTCTCTCATCTTCTGGTACCCCTATAATACGAATATTGTTCCATTTGGATTGGTCACACAGTTCTCTCAATATTCTTTCATTCATAGAGATCCTTTTTTCTCTCTGTGCCTCAGCTTCTTTGTATTCCTATTCCCTAGTTTCTATTTCATTTATTGTCTCCACTGAATCTAACCTGCTTTTAATACCTTCCATTGTGCTGTTCAATGATTGGATCTCCATCCTAAATTTGTTCCTGAGTTCTTGAATATTTTTTTGTACATCCATGAGCATGTTTATGATTTTTATTTAAATAGAAATCTCTTTCAGGAAAATATATTAATTCAGTCCTTTCTCCGGTGTTGAGATTTTGCTTTGAATCAGGTTCCTTTGACGTTTCAAATTTGTATATGCCACCCTCTAGTGCCCAGAAGCTCTACTCTCTGGAGATGCTCAATCCCTGGTGTGATGTCAGGGGTCACAGGGGAGTGGTGCTGGTGCCCTGTTCCATGAGGTGTCCGCTCTGTTCTCGAGGTGTATGCAGTCCAGTGTAGCCCTCCTTGCTGTTCCTATTTCAGGACTAGTTGTATTAATTATATTTTCATATTATCTGTGGTTTTAGTAGGAGGTCTCTGTCTCACATCTCATGCCGCCATCTTTAATCCAATCCCACGTTCACCCATATTATCAAGTCTCCCCTCTCCCCATTGCAGTCAGTGGCCATCAGTGTAGTAAGATGCCACAGATTCACTATTTTCCAAGAAGTAAGATTCTTAACTTACTCTTTAGCAAACGGACAATAACTCAGCCCACCTTGGGGGCTGGGCAGGTGGCCTTGTTTGATATGCTCCCTGACCAAGATGCCAGTATCCCAGGGAGAAATCACAGCAGTAAATTTCTTGTGTTAACTTTAAATATTCAGGGACCCCTTAACAAGTCCACACCGTTAAGCCTGTATCCAGTTCCCAAAAATCCTCAACTGCCTATAAAACTCACAGCTACGGGCACTCTTGTCCCCTCCTGGCATGTGCCAGAAGCTCTGTCCTCTCACTGTATCTCTCAGTGAAAGCATCTCCCTGACTCTCCTAACTTGGGTGTTTGCTTATAAGTTTATTCTTGGACTCTGCAAACAAGATCCCCGGCATCATCTTTGGGGGCTTGTCCGGGATAACTTCGGAGGTGAGTATAGGCATCTGAGCCTGCCTTTTCTTTCTCTGTTCTTATAGAAGGAAGCCGTCTGTGGCACACAACATCGGGCACTCGTCAGCCACTTAAATGGGACTAGCCCGGCTGCCGATCTCAAAGTCTCGAGCAACAGTTTCCCCTGTGTCTCCCTCAGTGGATCCCCCAGCTTCCTTGGGAGCCGGGAAATTCAGCTGAGTGGAGGCCAGAATTCCATTTCAGAGGCTTCTCCTCAGATGCAAGGGACTGAGGAAAGCCGTGGGCACCTGCGAGAGTCTAGGCTGAGGTTGCACTTCAGCGGCTTCTCAAAGGCCCGCGTGTCTGGAATCAGACCCCAGCAGACCGACTGGGTATCCATGAGGAGTGTCTCTCTTTGTCTGTCTGACTTCCAGCCTGCTTCTCCAGGCTGCCCCAGCTTCTGGGTGAGGCAAGGGTGCTCTTTACTTCCTTTACTCGCTCAATGTGTGCCTCTAACTTCGTCAGTGTCATGGACCCTGATGCTCATCACCGCAAGGTAGGAGATCCATGCTTCACTCTTATTCCTGACTAAATGCTGTACTTTTTTTATCTCAGAAAATGTGTCTGGGCGCCTGTTAGCCACTTAAAAGACGCTTAGCATCAGCTGCCAGTCTGAAGTCTCAGGTGAAAAGTTTCCCAGTGTCTGCTGCTCCTTGATCCCCTGCCTCCAGATGGACGGGAATGTCGGGGAGTGGCTGTGCTGAGCTCCTGCTTTCCTCTTGTAAGCTGTGGACTGGAGGGCAGACTGGACTGGTAGACAGTGGTCCTTGGATCTCAGCTCCGGCCGATGGATCTGATGGCTCTGAGTGAACCTCTGGCTAGGCTGCTGCCTATGGGAGAGTCGCAAATGACCCCTGACCTCTTGTCTCACAGATCAGATTTCTTACAGTGGGTGACTAGCAGGATGATTCCCAGGCAGTGGCAGAAATTGGTGTTTAAGTGCAAAGACCCCCCCTCCCCCCATAAATGTCCATGGAAGTCTCTGAATTTTATCTCTGGCTGTGGAAAAATTTCCTCTGCTCCTCATTCAAAGCAATCCTCTTAGGGCTGCACCACTTTCTCCTGTATAATGTAAATGAAGTCTGTGCAGTAGTCAGCCTGAAACCTGAGTCCAACATGTAAATGGTTCTATTCTATTGACCTCCCTTCCTTAGAGGCAGCCATCCTGGGGCTATGGCATTTCCCTACCTGTAGCCCCAGGGAAGCAAAACAGGCTTGTGACTCTGACCAAGGCTCTGGCAGCGAGAGGTCACACAGTCCCTGCACTTATTGGACAGGCAGGGGGCTCTCAAGGAATGATCCTGAGTGTGCTATGCTAAAGCTTGTGCAGAGAAAACTAGAATCTAGGTGAAACTCCCAAAAGGCATAAAGTAGGAGGACACTGGCAAGGTTCCACTAAATCCAGAGCTCTGAGGCGACTCTTGCTTAGTGGGAAGGCAGGAGGAAAATCAAGGTAAGGTGCAGGCCATGGTGATAAGGAGTGATGAAAGCCAGTATGCCTGGCAGAGGAGGTCATTTACCACTGTTACCCAGGCTCCAAGGCGAGGGGATGCCCTCACAGAGAGGCAGGCTGATCCAGGGGCTGGACACCTGTCTTTCTCTGTCTCTTCCAGGTGGGAGCATCCTCTTCCAAGTTTAAAGCCAGACACGCCTCTGGCATGCATTCTGAAGAAGTGGGAGGAATTCGATCCCTAAAGCCTAAAGAAGTGCCTTATCTTATTCACACAAGCCTGGCCTCAATATAAATTCTCTAATTAGAGAGGCTTGGCCCCTGAAAAAAGTATACAATGTAATAAGGTTATGCAGCTAAATATATTTTGCCACAAGGAGAGAAAATAGTCAAAAGTCTTGTGGACTACTACAATATGTGACTACTTTTCTAAATTTTTTTTTGTTGAAAATTGATTCTGCTTATTGGGTTCATCATTATCCTCAAACATTGGGAGGTTTTTAAACTAGACCCTCTGAGACAGAAGAAATTTATCTTCTGCAGTACAGCCTGATTTTAAATAACATGCTAGAATTGTACTTGCATTTCATTTCCAGCCACCTGGACACTGACAGAAGAGAGGGGATGTGAACTCAACAGTCCAGGCAGGTTTATTGCTGAACCTGAGAGGGACCCCTCTGTCCTTGCCAGCAGAACAAAGGAAAGAGGGTCTCTAAGAGGTCAAGGGGATTTTTATGGTCAGGGCTTTGGCAGGCTCTTTGAGGGGAGGGGTCAGGGGAAAGGTAGGCTTGTGGCTTGCTGACGTGCCCTCTGGGGGATCCTTGTAGCCTAGGGAAGATGACACCGAGGTCTCTCTGAGACGGTGGGTGGGCTTATTCAAAAGGCAGTATACTCAGGTACGGATTCTCTCATTCCCAGCTCTAAAAGGGTAGAGGTAGACAGGTCGCCATTCATTTCTTGGCTACTTCCTACTGAGGAGCGATGAAGGGGTTTTCTGATATTTTGAAGCAGAAAAGCCGTTTGGAGGTGTTCCCGAGTAGTTGCCCAGGAGATGGCTGCCATTCAGTCCTGTAAAATCTTTGGAATAGGTTACTTAAGCAGGGAAGGAAAAGAAGGAGGAGGGTGATAAAGGTGAATGGGGCCAGAAGAGGTAGAAGCTGAGGGTTGTAGAAGCTGAGAGTGTAAAACTTGGACTTGGGCCGGGGAGAGAAGGGTTGGAGCCCAGTGGCTGAGAAGGTTGGACGGGTTGTGTGAGGAGTGTGCCTATAGGGGCTTGTGGAGGGCCGTTTTTGGCCTTCGGGGATAAGGAGTGCAGCTGACAGAGGACCTGTTAGCAGAGAGGCCAGCTTTTGCTGTAGTAAAGGCAGGTACACATGTCTTATCCCAGTCCCATCTGACACCCTTTCGTACCAGCCAGTATAAGGGCTTCAGAATTTGTGCAAAGTGTGGGATAAACACTCTCCAGTAGGCAAGAAGACCCAAAAGCTTCTGTACCAATGCTACAGTTCTAGGGGTAGGAAAGGCTAGACTTTATCTGTAACTGCTTCTGGTATAACGTTGGTCCTACTTGACCAAACGACCCCCAAGAATTTGACAGACAAACCAGGTCCCTGAACCTTGGTGCTGTTCACAGCCCATCCTTTCTCCTGTAGATGCTGCAGCTGTCTAGGTGCTGCACCTTCTAGATCTGAAAGATAATTGGATGTGAGCATGACATCAACATAATGGTGCACCATTGGTGGTTTCTCCCATGTAGCCAAGTCCTGGGCTACAAGTCCATGACAGATGGTGGGGCTGTGGTGGAGGTATCCCTGTGGAAGGATGGTGAAAGTCCATTGCCGTCCTTCCCACATGAAGGCAAACTGTTCCTGACTTTCCTGCTCAATGTCAATGGAAAAGAAGGCGTTAGCAAGATCTACCACATAGTGATATGTTCCTAGTTCATGGCTGAGGGTATCCACCAGGCCTGCAATAGAGGGGACAGCAGCATGCAAAGGGGGTATATGACTTTATTCAGTTCTCTGTAATCCATAGTCATACGCCAGGAGCCATCTGACTTTTTTACTGGCCACACTGGGAAATTCAAAGGACTCTGGGTGGGCTTTATAATACCCACCCTTTCCAGCTCCTGGAGAGTTTCTCTGATCTCTATATGCCCTCCAGGCAGTTTGTATTGTTTGGTATTAGTCACCCTCCAAGGCACAGGCAAAGCTGTGGGTGGGTGCCTAGCATGTCCTCCCAGAACTGTCTTCACCACACGTACTCTCAGTCTGAACTCTCCTGCAGTGTTCTGCAACCATAGACCCAGCAGGATGTCAATCTCCAAAATACACTCAGGGATAGGAGATATATACACAGTATACTCCTTTGGGGGTCCACACCCTATTCCCAAAGAGATTTGGGCTTCTTTCACTCTGATTGTCTTACACCTGTATCATCTATGATAGCTCAGGGTTACCATGAATCAGTGAAGATTCAGCCCCTGTGTCCACCAGAGCCAGGACACGTATGTTCACTGGGGACCAATAGATAGCTATTTCAACATGTGGCCTCCAGTCTCCCCCTGGTCCCTCAGGGCAGATACCTTGACCTTCCCCTCAGTCAAACCATATTCCCCAATCATCTTCCTGTGTGGGCTCAAGAGAGGTTGGCTTGCTCTCCAGCAGGATGTCTTGCAAACACACAGGCTGGGCTTGTGGCTCTGTCTCTGACCTCTGCCTCTTTGGTTTTATTGGCTGGAACTGCTGCTCTGGTTTCAGTTGTTGCCATAGCTCTTTTAGATTCTATTTGACCTCCCATCTAATTTCCGTCCATCTGCTCCTGCCCGTATTAAATCAACCCACATCTGCATCCTTGTAACCTTCATGGGGCCCTGTAAATTCTTCTTGTGAGTAGCAGATCTTCTTTCTTTCAGGGTTCTCATTGCTTCAGGCTCTCCTAAGTCTGCTACTGTATGTGTCACTTCGTTTATGGGCTGCCCTAAGTGAGGGGAAAGAATGGCCACTAGAGACCCAAAGAGGGATGTGGGAGCCATTTGAAGCACGATATGTCTCATCCCAGTAGTGAAATCTCTTCATCTGGGCCATAATTCTCTGGACTATAGATGGCATTTCTTATGCCTGGCTCTCATAACACCTGTTGGAGCTCAGCCTCTGTCTGCCATCTAATAGGAGTGAATGGTAGATAACCCTGATTGGGCCACACAGCACGAAGTGCAGCCGTAAGCCAATCGAGGAGGGAGTGACTCCCTGGGGTCTGACGTGCATTTTGTAATTGCTGCCTCAAGGAGGGCTGCACTGTCAGGGAAGCCAGCTTTCCCTTCTCTGATCCCGACAGAAGAATTCCATCCACTCCTAAGTCCCACAGACGCAGGAGCCAAGCCGATACTGACTCCGAGGGCTTCTGCGTAAACCAGGAGCCCAAATCCACCAGCTGAGCCTGAGTATAGGGGCGGAGCATAGAGTGCTCCACAACCTGGGGAGGGGGCTGCTCCTCTCCTTGGGGAACTTTCAGCTACTGGGTCTTTATATTCTTTACAACCACTGGGCATGCTTTCAGTATAGGAGGGGTCAGTGCCTCTGGCACCACCCCTTCATCCTTCTCCAGCTTCTCCATTTCTGGGGCTGATGGCACCTTTCTCTCCCCTCCCCCCGAGTGCCTCCTCTGCTACAGCCTTTACCTTTTCTACCGTGCCTCACAGCAGTGCTAGCTCAGTCGTCAGCAGCTCTCTTACCTTCACCTCAATGCTTTGCAGCTGGTGTTCTCATGCCACCTCCGCCTGTGCTCCCCTCAGGAGTTCATCTTTTCCTCCTTCAGAGCCTCTGGCAGCGCTGCCATCTCGTTCTGTAAGGACTCGTTTACCTCTTCAATGGCACCTTGCTGCCAGTGTTTCTTGTGCTGCCTCCTCTTGCATCAATGCCATTTCCTTCTTCAGGGAATCCACAGAAGTTTGCAGCTCGCGTTCAGATGCTGCCATTTCTTGAGTCTTTTTCAGGAGCATGTCCTTCTCTTCTGTAGACTTTTTTAATAATGTGAGAAGCAGCCAACCCACAGTCCCCGCTGCCTCACAGGCAGTCTGTCTCTCAAAAGACTTACTATACCAAGGGCCATCCCAACTGCCTCAGGTATCACCTCCACTTGCCTTCAGTCCTGGGGTGGGGCCCAGTCCTCTAGGAGGTAAGCCACCTCAGACCACATACCCATTGGGGGACAATCCACTGTCTCCCCATTCACAGGAGCAGCCTGCTGAGGCACCCCTCCCTTAAGGGCAGCCTGTCTTTTTCCTTGGTCAACAATGAACCCTGCTGACTTGGCCAATTGTCTTGCCAGTGGATTTCAGCCCCGGGCAAGTTTGCTATGGATTCAATGTGACCAAAGAAATTGACAGTAAAATGTTCTTTGGGGTGAAAGGGTTTATTACCCGCCTTGTTCTCCTGGAGGTAGGTTGAGCCCTAGTGTCTCTGCCTCTGCCCAGAGCACTGGGCCAAGCTTTCTGTAGTGCAATGATAGCTTATTGCCTAAAGGTGTGGAAGTGGTCGCCTAGCAACAGGCTATTTACTACATCATCAGGTGGTTTAAGTTCAGTGAGGATCCTGGCCATAGGAATCCCAGCTTCCCCACAACCATCCAGAGGTAGAAAGTATCTTACCAGTCCTGTGGGTAAGTCTGCAAAATTAACATAAGAATTTTACTAGTCTGGTCCCCTCCCAGGATAGCAGCTTCCCTCTGGGAAGGGGAAGGAGGGTGGCCTGGGTATTCTGATTTTACCTCCTGTCACCTGGTAACCTGAGGCTATCAGGAGGGCCCACATCCGCTTCCCCAGTTCCAGTCTGGGACTCCACTTGCAGGATAAGGCCTGGAGACTGTCTCTAGCCTGGAGCCCCACAAGGGGGTGTTTGTGCTGATCCTGCAGCTCCCCTCCAGGCAAGTCCCCGCTGAGGCTGAGGGGCACCATGGGGGAAGACTGGGGGACCTGGGAGCTTTGGGGAGTGCTCTGAGGTGTGAAGTGTGGAGAAATTGGGCTCACAGAAATCCCCCCAATGGAAGGAGTGCACCTCTTGGAGGTGCTTTGAGAGACCAAGTTTGAGAGACCGTTTCTTGAAAAGGAATTTTCTGGAATGTGTGGAGCAGCTGTGTCTCATTAAATGGGACAGGGCTAGACTGGTGCCCTGCAGTCCTGGGATCTACTTGGCTACATCTGCAGTGGTGTTCAAGACATGAAGAGACAACCTGGGGCTTCTAATCAGCAAGTTTCGGTGTCTAATAATCTATAGGTGACAGGAAGTAAGGTTCAGTTTCTGTTTGAATAGCCCTCCCCAGTGTTGCCAAGGTGTGCCAGCCTTCGGCTTAGAGCACCCCGCTCTTCCTGAGCACCTTATGGGGGGAGGACAGAGGATGGAGGACAACCTGGCGGAGGTCAGGGCCACACTACATCAGAGAGTTTGAGGGCTGGGGGTGAGGTGGGCTGGGGCACACGATGTCTGCAGGAGGGGCAGAGCTTTGAGAAGAAAGAGCAGTGTGGTGGCAATCCATTCATCATTTATTATATTCTGCACAGGGATGGCCCCAACCCCCAGGAACCATTAACCTCAGACACAACACCCAGACCACACTGCACCTGGGGAGGCTATTTCTCAGGGATGAGGGGAAGGAATTGCACAGGGGGCTCCCTGTAAGCAAGCCCCGGGACCCTGTGATGGCCGGCCATCCCTGCATCCTCGGATGCCTCTGCTGGGCCAAAAGCTGTGCCATGTCTGTGTCCATCCCAGGAAAGGCTAGGCCTGGTGAGGATGGCCCCCAACTCTTCCTGGAACCCTGTGGCTACAACTCGGTGGCCGACGGTGCCCAGGCAGGAGTTGGCGTCACGGCAGGAGGCCACCTGCACAAAGGGGAACATCCTCCACATGGTGGGGTGGCTTGGCTCTGTCCAGCATGCCACAAGCAGAGGGGATGACACAGCACAAAAGTGGCCAGGTTGGCCATAGCTACGTACGGGTCCTTGAAGATGCAGTGGCAGCATGGGGAAATGCCCAAGTCTGCCGACAGAGGAGGTGCCAGAGCACCTACCCCAGCAGAGGCTCAGGATGAGCAGCAGGAGGAAGAGGAGCAGCAAGCAGGCTAGGGTCCTGGGTCGCCAGGTGCCGCCGGCCCAAAGGGGAGGAAGCTCTCCTCCACATGCAGCCAGGACACCAGCAGAGCCGAGGGCCCGATAACAGTAGCTACAGGGCCACGCGGGTGAGCAGAAGAGGCAGGTTATCCCAGGTTCCCCCCATTATCCTGCTTCCACCCTGTCCCCACTGCCCTCTGTGCTCCGGGCCCTGTGCGGAGGGTCCTGTCAATCACCAGCACCCAGAGGGTCCCTGTCACAGGAAGGCTCCTGAGCGTCACCTACTCACAGAGGAGGAGGCTGGGTCCCAGAGGGGGAGGGGAACCACCCTTCAGTCTGACAGGACTGGTCGGCCATGGAGCCCCACTGGTCTTTAGGACACCCCCACACCCAACATGGCCTGAAGCTTCCCTGAGGCTGTGGAGCAGCCCACCCCTTGCCAATGATCGCCCCAGCCCAGAAACTCACCTGGCCCTGGCCAGTAAGTTTAAACGTGGGACCTGAAGAACTGTAACAGTCCCTTTCTGCTGGCCCTCTGGCCTGGGAGCGCCAGGTGGCAGGACAGGGTGTAGCTGCAGGACAGAGGGCCACCTGTGAGCCCCTGGAGTCACATGTCAGGGGGCCCTTCTCCCAGAGCCTGCCGGCAGCTGCAGCCCTCGCCTGACTCCGGCTGGCCTCACCTCTCCTCCTTATCCAGAGGCTCCACGGCCTGGAAAAAGGACATGAAGTGCTCCTCAGGCTCCAGGTCATACAGCCTGGCCATGTGCTTGTGGAGCATGATCTCGAGTGGGAGAGTAGTGACCTGGGGGCAGAGGAAAGACAGAATTCAGACAAGAGGGGGTGAGGAGTGGGGCACTGGGATGGTCCCGGATCTTTGTTCACATGGGAACCTACCTTCCCTCCAATGCCATCCATCCCTGCCTGTTCCCACTGTTGGGTCTCCAGCTCCTCCTCCAGGAAGGAGGCCTTGATGCCACCCCCCACCTGAGAAAAACCTTTAGTATCCTCAGCTCTGTGTGTCTTAACTCTCTCAAGACACGTTAGACCCAAGGGATGGGCCAGACAGGGTCCTGCCCAGGGGGTCTTGACTCCATCCCTCACCTTCCATGACTGGGCATTCAACTGTCTCTCTCATCCCATCACCCTGGAAGGCAGGAAGGCAACCAAAGTGTATCAGAAACAGCCCCTTGAACCCAGAACGAGGCCGAAATGTTCCCACCCTTTCTCAAGTTGGAGGACCTCAAGGGGCCCTCCAAGGGGCAGGCCTGCCCAGAAACAGCACCCAGACCTGGCCCAGGACTGGGGCTACTGAGAAGTGGGGACTGCACTGGGGAGCTGAGGCCAAGCTTCCCACGCAACTGTGATGGCAGACAGGGAGACTGGGGCCTCAGGCGGGAAGGTACTGCCAGCCCCCTGATGTGCTTCCTGCCCTGAAGGAGCAACATCCTTCCCCCTGGGCAGGGCCTGAGGGGGAGACCAGTCCTGCTCAGACATTGCCCCCTGTAGCCCTCAGCCCCACCTGCCCTGGAGCCAGGCCCGGGGCTTAGGTTGGTCCTTCTGGCAGTCCTCTCCAAGAAGCCCAGCTCCTGGGGTGGAGGGGGTACTCAGAAGGGAGGGGTCCCAGTGCTGAGAGGTCCAGGCTCACTGGGGGCTCTCTCCTCTCTAAAGCTCACCATCCTGCCCTCCTGTGCCCCTCTGGGCTCACTCACGTCCTCATTATATTCTGGGAGTTGGTCTACGGGCACGTCACGCAGAAACAGTCCGAGGAACGGGACCATGCCCTGTGCCACCAGGGTGGGGAGGTGATGAGTCCCTGCCTGCCTCCAGGGCACGCACAGAGCCTACCCTGAACCCCACACCCGCAGGCCCCAGCTCCCTTGGACCACCCTGTGCTGCCTCCCTCTCCTCCCTTCACCCTGCTCTCCCCTCCCGGTCCCTCCCAGGGCTGGCTTTTGGCCAATCCCAGGACCTGTGGTCCCTGCACCTGTCCTCCAACTTCTCCCTGTACCCACCTGCTCTCACCCTCCTCCTGGTCACCCCAGTGCTGGCAGCTCAGGGATGGTGGCACCAGGACCACGTACACGGTCACCTCCACCACCCGTAACCTGCCCCACACCACTCTCACCTGCTTCTTCCTATCCTGGGATCTGGTGGGGGCCCACAGCTGTTGCTTCACGATGGCCCTCGCCTCCTGCAAGGTCCAGGACACTCAGGTGCTCATGCTCCCCTCCCACATGGTCTCCCAAAACCAGACCGTGGTTGATGGATGCCTTGCCCAAGCCCCCTGGCACCTATGCTGTCCCCACCTCCAGCAGGCTCTCAGTCTAGAGTGACCCCAACTCCAGCACACACTAATACTCATGGGTGTCCTTGGGCCAAGGCCGCCTCCCTGAGTGTGTCAGAGGAGGTCCCTCTGCCTCCCAGGGTGTCCTGAGCACTCGCTGTCACCTGGCTATCAGCATGGCTCCCCTCACATGACCAGGTGGGGGTGGGGCACAAAGCTGAAGGCCGTCTTGTGCTCCCTGGACCCTGCTCACCTGGGAGACCCGCACCCCAGGGTGACGGCAACCCTCCATGTCCACATGAGGAGCCCAAGGCCCCAGAGGGGCAGTGACAGGCTCAGGGAGACCCAGGAGAGAAACTGACCTTGCTCAGTCAGCCATAGGCCCCAACCCTGCTGCAGACCCCACGCCAGCTCCAGCCCTGACTAGGGCCTGTCCTCTGGGTCCTCACTGGATGCCAGGCCCCCAGTCAAGTGGAGCCAGACAAGGCCCTTAGGGGCTTGGGGGACCCTGCTTTCCCCATCAGCTTCCCCCTCTCACCCTGCACACCTTGACTCGTCCCCAAAGCTGTGCCACAGCATGGCAGAGGACTTGCCCCAAGGACCCCCTCCCTTCCAGACCTCTAGCCTCCATTTACCTTGAGGAGCCACTCTCTGTTAGCCTCCTCATCCCTCTTTTTAAGCTTTTTATAGGTCCAGGAGCTTTTCCTAAGGGAAGGGGAGAGGAGGAGGGAGAAACATGGCCAAGCAGGTGGACAGTTTGGGGACAGACCTGTTTTCCTGGGGCATCCAGGAGATCCACTAGCCTGCAGTGAGGCTTTCCACCACAGCCCTGGGCCCTGGGGAATCTGTGGCCGGGGAAGGGCATTGCATGTTTCCACCCAGGGCCTCCATTCCCAGTTCTCCCAGGGGCGAATCTGCCTTGGGCCAGGTCTCTGTCCTTGGGACAGAGACCTGCTGCTGCAGAACACAAGCTCAAGATCTCCAATGGGCTTCAACCTATACCTGACATTGAAGGAAACTGATTCCTGCAGGGGTACCCCTGGCCTAACCCACAGGGGGCCCCAAGAGCCCACCATCTCTGCCCCTAGGCTCTGCCGCCTCCCAGGAACACCCAGCCCACTGAGGGACGCTGCAAGATGTAGGGGTGTCCCTGTCCACTCAGGTGCCCTGGTCCCAGGGACAGGACTACCCACCAGGAAACACATTCCCAGGTCTTTCCAGATGACCTATGGCACGGCTCTGCAGGGCCAAGAGAATGGCATGGAGGGCTGTGAAATTCTTGAGGGCCAGACACTCCTGGGAGGGAAGACAGCTGAGAGTGTGGCTTGCTTCTCTGCTTCTGTCCCCCCATGAACTCCTGTCCGTAAGGAGACAGACACCCAGGGAGCCCAGCACACCTGGTACCTGGTGAGCAGCCCTCCTGGGTGGAGGACTGTAGCTCAACCCAAGGAAGGGTCTAGGGATGGCTGTCCCACCCCTGGGGCCTGCGAGTCCATGTCCTCATGCCCCTGCCACAAGGGGCTCAGGGACCATGCAGGGCAGACCACAGACAACCATCCTGAGAGTTGGCAAAGGAGGGACCCCGGGGACCATCCCATGACACACCTTGGCCACCTGGATCCAGAACTCCACCACTTGGGCCCTGTCCTGGGCCGTCATGGTCAGGGTCCCGAGGCAGGAGGCGATGACCAAGCTAACCATGGCATCGAATTGCCTGATGACCATTTGCACGTTGGGGGCCAGGAGCTCAATGCCTTCCATCAGTGGCTGGCTCTCTAAGTAGGCCTTGCATTCGCAGTATTCAATCCTGCTGTGCAGCTCCTGAGGATGACAAGGGGTGTCATCCAGCTGTGCCCCTGGTGCCCCTGTTCCCAGGCAGGGTCACCAGTCAGAGCTGGAGCCGAGGCAGCTGGGGATGTGCTATGAGTCTTGTGGCCATCCAGGCTTCAGATGCCTTCCACTGAGGCACCCAGGACCAGATACACAGGACCCCACAGTGGTGGGGAACGGAGGGGATCTGCTTGCAGGCACTCTCACTCACCTCCTCCCTGAAGCACAAGGCAGCTCACACCTGCCCATCCTGGGGCATCTGCCTCCCATTCTGCCACCCCGTGGATCCCACTACCCACTTAGTTGAAGTTTCCCCTGAAACAACTCCACTCAGGGCCTTTGTTGGTGTCTGTGTCTCCCACGCAGTCAGGTACATGGCAGGGGCCTCTGAAGTGCGGAGGCCATGGAAACCAGCCAAGCCAATGGCCCGAGGATCTAAGGCCCTGGCAGCACCTCCCTGAGCACCCCTCCCCTGCCCTGCCCCTTCCAGCCCGGCCAAGTGCTGTCCACCTTCCCTCCACTCCACCTCATTGGTCTGCAAGGATTCCTGAGGGCCAGCTCTACTGTCCCCATGTGGTCAGTGAAGGCTTGGGGGTGAGGAGAGTCTCTCAGGGCACATGGTGAGACCATGGGGAAGCTGGGACATGGGCCCAGATCACAGGAGTCCACGCCAGGGGACGGCAGGTCTGGGGCAGCCCGTGAAACAGGAAGGGCCCACCCCCGACCCTGAGAGCCCGCTCCACTCACCGCACACATCAGGGTCAGCTGCTCGGCTACCAGATGGGCAGGGAACTGCAGGATGGTCTGCTCCTCTTTCCTCAGAACTTCCCAGGTGATCACGACACAGGCGCTGGGGGTCTCCATGTCCACCTCTGGCTCTGCCAGGCCCGATGCCATTCCTGAAGGTGCCACGGGACCCGGGCCCGAGGGTTCATGGGGCTCCAGCTCAGGGCCTGGCACTGGAGCTGAGACCACTCCTGGGATGTCCCAGGGGCTTGCAGCAGAGGGGCTGGTGGGCTCCGGGTCTGCCTCTGGCTCTGCCAGGCCTGGTACAATTCTGGCAGGTGCCCTGGGCCCCAGGCCCGAAGGCTCATGGGGCTCCAGCTCAGGGCCTGGCACCAGGGCTGAGGCCACTGCTGGGACATCCTCCGGCTCTGCAGGGACTGAAGCAGGTGACACTGGCCGTAGCTCCAGCACAGGGGTCTCAGAGCTCCTGGACTGGCTCTAGCTACAAAGGTGGTCCTCCCTGTGTCTCTGGAGCCAGCTGCATCTGCCGTGGTTCTGGAGCAGGACACAGAGAAAGGGTCACCCCAGGGCTGATTCCCTGCATCTTACTAAGGACAGAAAAGCACTCATTGCCTTGAAGGGAACCTCAGTCCGGGAAGCCCACCCTAGATGGTCCCCTGGCTGCAGCCCCTCACCTTCCAGCTCTGCCACCGTGGGCCCCAGGTGCTCCTCCTGGACCAAGTGGTGGAGGACTTGGCCCTCCAGGGTGGATGAAGGCTGCCTGCCATGGAGGATGCTGGGCACATGCTCGGGCTCCGAGGCAAGGCACCTAGCCTGTCCCATCCTGGGGCTGGGCGAAGGCCTGGGGGTGGCAGAGTGAGAAGCCTGGTCTTTCCAGCCACATTGCCCTCCCGATCTACCCTTGTGTGGGCCTGACCACTGTGCACTCCCCTGCCTGTCCAGGCACCTGCTCATCCCCCTTCCTGACCCTGCGTGTCTGTCCTGGGACCCCATCCTCTCCCATCCTCCCAAATAGGAAGTCCCCAGTCGTCAGCCCGCCCATGGGAATCTGAAGATGAGTGACTTGCTGGGCTCTGCTGTGCTCCCCCTGCCCCAAGCCCCAAACTCCTCCTCCCCCCATTCTGTGGGACAGGCTGCGCCCTTCTGGACCCAGTGAACACTCACATTTTCAGTTCCTTGGCTGGCCCCTTGTAATGCCCCCTGTTACATGAGGAGGCCGTGAGGGCATTGCCCGTGAAGCTCCCCGGCCATGACCTGCAGATGACGCCTGAAGTGACTGCCCAACTCCGCCCGGATGGGGTCTCAGTATTGTATCTGCTTCCTTCACTCAGTTATGCTAAGTGTCCCCAAAGGGTCTGACAGAGTGGGTGCTGCATACCTATTGTTGCTGCAGGAAGTCCTACCCAAACCTTCCCAGGTACCCGCCTGCTGCCCCCAGAGGTCCTTCACCTTGGTCACCAGGGAATCACGAGCTTCCATTCCAAAGGCTGCTTTCCATGTGCTTTTCCAAATGAGCTAGGCTTCAGGCCACTGATGGGTGAGACCAAAGGCTTTTCATTGGGTACAGAGAAGTAAACCCTGAAGTGGCCCAGCTTGGCTGGCAGTCCTTTCTGCAGTGCCGGGCACCAGGGGAGCCCCTCTAAGGCTCCTCCCGTGTTCCCCATGGGCACCCTAACAGGCTGATCGCCAGCCACCCTGCCTGTCAGAGGAGCATGCTGCAGCTCAGACACATGTTGGGACAAGCAAGACACACAGCGGGCTGTGAGCAGAGGCCCGACTGTGCCGAGGAGTGGGTGGATGCTCACTGGGGAAGCCGCTGGCCTGTGGTTGGCTGGTCAGCATCCTCGGGAGTTCTCCGGCTGGTGTTTGGAGCTCGTTCCCCTCGTGCCGTGCGCTTTCTCCGCTTCCTCCTCACGCCTTTCCGGGGAGCCCTGTGCTTGGGGACCTCAGTCCCATGGACAGTTGGCTCAGGTTCCCGCTGAGGGGGGCAGCAGGGATATAGTCAGTGGGAAACCCGGGAACCACCAGGACGAGGGAGGTTTGTAGTTCACCCGAGAGCCCCCAGCCCCCTGGAATGCTAGCAAGGAGAGGCACAGCCTGCCCCTGGGAGTGGGACTATCGGCCACTCTCATGGGGAAGCCCTGGGAGGGCCCTGGCAGGTTGCCAGGTTTGGAATGGGGTCCTGGGTGTAAACAGCCTGCCCCAGGTCCAGGGAGATGGAGTAGGTGAATCCATCCACCAGCTCCTCCTCGCTCCCCAGAGTGGAGTTCTGCAAAACAGGCACCTGGTAGCTGGGGAGGAGGCACCCAGGGATGCCTGGACCTCCCCGCAGGGGGCAATGTGGGCCCCAAACCGTGCCCCCAAGATCAGGCACACAGGGCCATCTGCGTAGACATCCAGTCCCTCAGGGAAGTAGAGGACACCCCCGGGCTCAGGATTAACATGTGGGTGGAAGTACCTGGTCCCAACACGTACCTACATGTCCTGAGTGATGAGACCAGAGCTGCAACACTGACTGCCCCCCTCCTCCCCAGCCTTCAGTCCCACCCATGCCCCATGCCCACCACACCCACACAAGGGGTGGGGGGAAAGGTCAGCTGGAATGGATCACACTTGTGGTCTGGCCCTGAAGTGGCCCACTCTGGGCTGCCGTGTGTTACCTCGGGGCTCCTTGGGAGACACAGACAGAGGCGTTGGAGGTGGTCACCAAGCCAGCACCCACAGCGAGCAAGAAGACTGTCCCTCTCGGCTTTCCTGACTCCCACGCCTTCAGAAGGCTCCACACAGCAAGACCGCATGTTACTCTGTCGAGCGTCTCTGGTCAAGTGAGCAGGACTGGGTTCTGCCGCCAGAAGCTGGGTTCTGTCAGGGTCACAAGTCAGGTTCTACTGGGCCTGTCATCAGAGATATCACTTCTTCAAGGGTCTATTTCCTGGGCCCCTCCCTGCATTCAGACATGCCCACATGCCCCTCTGGGCTGCTGACTGCCCACCCTCCTGGCCCTTGCCACGCATGACTACACAAATCTCCACCAGAGCTCTCCCCTCGCTTTTGGCAATGTCACCAGGGTCCCAGCTCTGAGGAGACAAGAGCTGAGTTCAGGCCACTTTTTCTCACCAGTTCCCTGTCCTGCTGAAGCCACAGCACCTCCCAGGAGCTGCCCAATGTCCCAACCTGCACAGGCAGGGTCCTGCCAGACATTCTTCTCTAGGGACATCCTCAGGGATATATGGATGACACCTCCAGCTCCTGGGGGCTGGTGTCACGTGTGTCTGACACACAGACTCAGAGATGGAAGAATGTCAACCAGGCTTGGCATGGAGCGTGGAACACCACGCAAGTCAGGCCGGGGTCCGGTCCTTGTGATCTTGGGCAACTCACTCCCCTGCTAGGCCATTTTCATGTGTGCACCTTGAAGGTGTTGCCATATGCTTGCTTCCACCTTCCAAAGGTCCAGGCTGCTCTCAAACTAGGTGCTTTTCAGACCAATCAGTAATTGGATCAGAGTAGCACACTGGAAATGAAGTCTATGCTGCCTCTGAAATCCCAGGTGGTCCACCAGGATGCTGTGCTTTTTTATTTTTGGAGGAAAGAGGGGTCAGATACAGCACCTTATTCATCACCTTAGAAGGGAGAGCTTGGCATGCCCACACGATAGACTTCTAGAAACTGCTCTAAGACGAAAGGCCCCTGAATTTTTGTTAGATTTATGTCCCACCTTTTGACTCGTGACTGATCTTTCAATATGCTTAGACTAGTTGTACTTCCTGATCACTGGGTCCAATCAGCATTGGCCCATCAATGTGATGGGCCACTGTGACGTCTTCTGGAAGGAAAAAGATGAAGGTTCCTTCTGACTAAATTACAACCTAAGTCTAGAGATTTGATATACCTCTGAGATAGTTTTCTCTCCTTGCTGGCTAAACACTAACTGCTCTGCATGGGGTACCTGTCGTATTTTCATTTGGGATTACCGATTCAATTTCCTTGCTGGTCATTGGTCTGTTCAGATTGTTTCTTCCTGGGTCAGCCGTGGAAGGTTGCATTTTTCTAGAAAGTTGTCCATTTCTTCTAGGTTCTCCAGTTTGTTACCATATAATTTTTCATAGTATTCTCTCATAATTCTTCATATTTCTGTGGTGTCAGTGGTGATTTTCCCTTTCTCATTTCTGATTCTGTTCATGTGCATAGACTCTTTTTTTCTTGATAAGTCTGGCTAGGGATCTATTTTGTTTATTTTCTCGAAGAACCAGCTCCTGCTTTCATTGATTCTCTCTATTGTTTTATTCTTCTCGATTTTATTTATTTCTGCTCTAATCTTTATTATGTCCCTCCTTCTACTGACTTTGGTTCTCAATTCTTCTTCTTTTTCTAGTTTGGTTAATTGTGATTTTAGACTGTTCGTATGGGATTATTGTTCTTTCCTGAGGTCCTGAGGTAGGCCTGTGTTGCAATATACTTCCCTCTTAGCACCGCCTTCGCTGCGTCCCACAGATTTTGCGTTGTTGAATTATTATTGTCATTTCTCTCCATATATTGCTTGATCTCTGTTTTTATTTGGTCATTGATCTACTGGTTATTTAGGAGACATGTTGTTAAGCCTCCATGTGATTGTAGGCTTTTTCGTCATCTGTGTGTAATTTATTTCTAGTTTCATACCCTTGTGGTCTGAGAAGCTGGTTGGTACAATTTCAATCCTTTTGAATTTACTGAGGCTCTTTTTGTGGCCTAGCATATGATCTATTCTTGAAAATGTTCTGTATGCACTTGAGAAGAATGTGTATCCTGCTGCTTTTGACAGTTCTGTAGATGTCTGTAAGGTCCATCTGTTCTAATGTGTTGTTCAATGCCTCTGTCTCCTTACTTATTTTCTGTCTGGTTGATCTGTTCTTTGGAGTGAGTGGAGTGTTGAAGTCTCCTAAAATGAATGCATTGCATTCTATTTCCCCTCTTAAATTCTGTTAGTATTTATTTCACATATGTAGGTGCTCCTATGTTGGGTGCATAGATATTTAAAATGGTTATATCCTCTTGTTGGACTGACCCCTTTATCATTATGTAATGTCCTTCTTTGTCTCTTGTGACTTTCTTTGTTTTAAAGTCTATTTTGTCCTATACAAGTACTACAACACCTTCTTTTTTCTCCCTATTAGTTGCATGAAATATCTTTTTCTATCCCTTCACTTTTAGTTTGTGTATGTCTTTGGGTTTGAAGTGAGTCTCTTGTAGGCAGCATTTAGATGGATCTTGTTTTTTTATCCATTCAGTGATTCTATGTCTTTTGATTGGTGCATTCAGACCATTTACATTTAGGGTGATTATCAATAGGTATGTCCTTATTGCCATTGCAGGCTTTAGGTTTGTGGTTACTAAAGGTTAAAGGGTACCTTCCTTACTATCTAAGGATCTAACTTAACTCACTTAAGTATGCTATTACAAACACAATCTAAAGGAGGTTGTTGTTATTTTTCCCTCCTCATTCTTTATATATTAGGTATCATATTCTGTACTCTTTGTGTATCCCTTTTTGTTACTTCTGGTGACAACTATTTAACCTTAGGAATACTTCCATCTATAGCAGTGCCTCCCAAATACACTGTAGAGATGGTTGGTGGAAACTAAATTCTCTCAGCTTTTGCTTATCTAGAAATTGTTTAATCCCTCCTTCAAATTTAAATGACAGTCTTTTAAAAAATTTTTTATTAAGTTATTATGTTTTGGTATCAATCTACAGTTACATGAGCAACATTATGTTTACTAGACTCCCCCATTGTCAAGTCCCCCCCCACATACCCTATTACAATCAGTGTCCATCAGCATAGTAAGATGCTATAGAATCACTACTTGTCTTCTCTGTGTAGTACAGCTCACCCCATGGCCCCCCCTGCATTATGTCTGCTAATAGTAATGTCCCTTTTTTTCCAGTAATCCTTCCCTTCCCACCCATCCTCCCCAGTCCCTTTCCCTTTGGTAACTGTTAGTCCATTCTTGGGTTATGTGTCTGCTGCTGTTTTGTTCCTTCAGTTTTTTTTTTTCTTTGTTGTTATACTCCACAGATGAGTGAAATCATTTGATACTTGTCTTTCTCTGCCTGACTTATTTCACTGAGCATAATACCCTCTAGCTCCATCTATGTTGTTGCAAATGGTAAGATTTTTCTTCTTCTGACTGAATAATATTGCATTGTATATATGTACCACATCTTCTTTATCCAATAATCTACTGAGGGACACTTAGGTTGCTTCCTTTTCATGGCTATTGTAAATAGTGCTGCGATAAATAGGGGTGCATATGTCTTTTTCAAACTGGGCTGCTTCATTCTTAGGGTAAATTCCTCGGAGTGGAATTCCTGGGTCAGATGGTATTTCTATTTTGAGCTTTTTGAGGAACCTCCATACTGCTTTCCACAATGGTTGAAGTAATTCCCAGCAGCAGTGTAAGACAGGTCCCCTTTCTCCACATACTCACCAACATTTGTTGTTTGTCTTTTGGATGTTGGCCATCCTTACTGGTATGAGGTGATATATCATTGTGGTTTTAATTTGCATTTCTCTGATGATTAGCGATGTGGAGCATCATTTCATCTGCCTGTTGGCCATCTGAATTTCTTCTTTGGAGAAATGTCTGTTCAGATCCTGTGCCCATCTTTTAAATGGATTATTTGCTTTTTGCCTGTTGAGGTTTGTGAGCTCTTTATATATTTTGGATGTCAACCCTTTATCAAATATGTCATTTATGAACATATTCTCCCATACTGTAGGATGTCTTTTTGTTCAATTGATGGCGTCCTTTGCTGTACATAAGCTTTTCAGCTTGATATAGTCCTACTTGTTCATTTTTGCTTTTGTTTCCCTTGCCTGGGGAGATATGTTCATGAAGAAGTTGCTCCTGTTTATGTCCAGGAGATTTTTTCCTATGTATTTTTCTAAGAGTTTTATGGTTTTATGACTTACATTCAGGTCTATGATCCATTTCAAATTTACTTTTGTGTATGGGGTTAGACAATGATGCAGTTTCATTCTCTTACATGTAGCTGTCCAGTTTGGCCAACACCAACTGTTGAAGAGGCTGTCATTCCTCCATTGTATATCCATGGATCCTTTATTGTCTATTAATTGACCGTATATGTTTGGGTTAATATCTGGACTCTCTATTGTGTTCCACTGGTCTGTGGGTCTGTTCTTGTGCCAGTACCAAATTGTCTTGATTACTGTGGCTTTGTAGTAGATCTTGAAGTTGGGAAGTGAGATCCCCCCAGCTTTATTCTTCCTTCTCAGGATTGCTTTGGCTATTTGGGGTCTTTTGTGGTTCCATATGAAGTTTAGAACTATTTGTTCCAGTTCATTGAAGAATGCTGTTGGTATTTTGATAGGATTGCATTTGAATCTGTAGATTGCTTTAGGTAGGATGGCCATTTTGACAATATTAATTCTTCCCAGGTTGCTCACAAGTATCCCAAACCTAAAAATCTTCCGAACTTAGTCTGTTATCTTCCTCTGCCCACAGCTTTCTTACCAGTATCGGTTCCTGTCCCCCAGCCATCCCAGGAAGAAACCTGGGGGACGCCTTCCCCTTCCATCCTGCGCATAGCGAGTCAGGCACGGGTTCCGCTGACTTTGCTCTTTCTCACGTCTGTGTCTCCTCTCAGTTCTCACCACCAGACTGGGTTTCCAAGCCCTCACCATCTCTCACCTAAGCTGTGCAGTGGCCTCCTACTTGACCCCCAATCCATCAGTGCTGCGCACTTAAATTCTTTCCCCTCACTACTGCTAGATGACCTACCTATAAGAAAGTGATCATATTTCCCTGCTCAAAATCCTTCTCTGGCCCTGTATTGCCTATGAAATAGAGTCTGCACTTCTTAATAAGGTGCATGGGGCTCTATTGCACCTTCTGCTTGTCCCTTCTCTAGGGTAAAAATAGCAAACTAAGAATATAGGCATTCTTCAGTGAGATCAGTTAAAGTTCAAGAAGCCAGGAGTAACTGGCCTGGAATGCTTGAATATTCCCCAGATAAAGGAAAGTTTCTCAGCATACCCTTGTCTTTATTGTGTTTATTAAATCATGTCATGGTAAGACTCACTTAGCCTGCTAAAAGGCCCAGCTTATTTTTTTAACTTTACCTATATGCTGTTGTTTTCTTTGGGTAAATTCCTAGGAATGGAATTCCTGGGTCAAACGGTATTTCTATTTTTAGTTTTTTGAGGAACCTCCATATTGCTTTCCACAATGGCTGAAGCATTTCTCTTTTTAAATATTTGTTTTTGTACCTTAATTTCTATTCTTAAATTTGCTACTTTTTCTCTTAAAGAAGGCCCCAAATTTGATAAGCTTTAGGCCCTACAAAATTGGCTCTACCCCTACATCTGCCCATATGTTGGTTTTTGTAGTCTAGAGTCTCTGACTCCTGCTTTACTCCCATTTAAAAAAATATATTATTCAATTTATTTAAACTAAAAGAATTTTGTAAAGTTCACTCTTTTCTCTCACTCCCTAATAACCTCCACCTCTTATAACCACTAATGTGTTCTCTGTATCTATAAGTTTGGTGGGGTTTTTCTTGGCTTTTGATTTAGATTCCACATATAGGTGAGAGCATATGGTATTTGTCTCTCTGCGTCTGACTTATTTCATTTAGCATAATGAGGGCCTTCAAGGCCTGGCCATGTTGTCACAAATGGCAAGACTTCCTTCTTTTTTATGTCCGAATGATATTCCATTGTATATCCACAATTTCATTATCCACTCCTCCATCAGTGGCTGCTTGGGTTGTTTCTGTATCTTAGCTATTGTAAATAATGCTGTGATAAACATGGTGGGGGGAGGGGTAGGGCAGGGTATCTTTCTGAATTAGTGTTTTCCTTTGAGAAATGGTCCATACTGCTTTCCATAGTGGCTGTGCCAATTTACATTCCCGCAGCAGTATCCCAAAAAGTTCCCTTTTCTGCACATTCTCACCAAAATGTGTTATTTCATGTTTTGTTGATATTAGCCATTCTGACTGGTATGAGGTGATATCTCATGTGGTTTTGATTTGCATTTCCCTGAAGATTCGTGATGTGGAGCATCTTTTCATGTGTGTTGGTCATCTGTACGTCTTCTTTGGAAAAATGTCTATTCAGATATTCTGCCCAATTCTGCATGACTAAGCGATCAGAATGGGCATATCCTCACACATGTGCTGAGATCATCTCTGGTCTTTAAGGAGTTTACAATTCTAGTAAGAGAGAAAAATCTCTGTAAAATCACTGTAATGCAAGAGGGGGTAATGGTATGTACAAAGTGTAGTTGGAAGTCAGAAGATGCCTAAGGACAGACTTCTGGATGGGGAGATGTGAACACCCTTCCTCAGAGACAGCCGAGCAGACTGGTAGGAGCAGCCTTGTGTTCCAGAAACACCCTCCTCCAGTCCCCTACCCCCATCTTCTGGGTGCTCATAAAGCTTCAGCACCTTATGGCTTCACTGATTGGGCTCATAATGGGAGTGCCTTCAACTTCATTCACTTGAAATAACCCAGAAGATGATTATGAGCAACAGGGAGGGTTTTGTTGACTTAAAAAATATTCGTTTGCTTTTCCTGTAATCATTGTAACAGTAGTCCTGGGATTTTTTTTAATAGAATAAAATAAAATGAAAGACAGAGAAAGATTGTCAGACAAGAAAGGACTCAAGGAAGCGCCAAGCAAAGTGGGGGCATTTGCCATGCTCCAGGAAGGGAACTGAAGGTGATTAGCTTGCTCATGTCTTCTACCCGTTAATGTCTCTGTACATCAAGGGGTGCATTCCATGTCTGAAATGATGGGCATCTTACTGAAAGAGAACTAGCCTCCAAATCAGTCGCATTTAAGGTAATTAAAACCCTTGCCTAACCAGAGGAGCGAACTTCAAGAACACCCACCAGATTTAGGTGAATTCAAAGCGAACTTTCTCTTGTTACCACAGGGGGTCACCCTTTCCTTTCAGACAGCTCTCCCCTCAGATGCTTTTCTCTCTAAATAGGAGAAATTGTGTGGGAGGAATCCCGTGAATCCCCTCATTCAACAAATATTTATGAAGCACTCCTGCCCCTGAGACCTGCAGCAGCTGGGGACACATCCGTGAGCCCGCAGCACCAAGCCACTCCCTCATGGAGCTGATGTCTCAGTGGGGAGGCAGACTGCAGCTGAAGTAAGGGAGTTATGTGCCGTGTTAGAGGGGGATGGTGAGCACCACAGGGTATGTTTTAATGGGGCACCCAGAGATGGTCTCGCGCGGGTTACATCTCAGCAAAGTCTTGGAGAGGCAGAGGGGGCTGAGTGTGTGGTTGTCCGCGGAAAGAGCGGCCCAGGCGAAGGGGCCGGCAGCGGTGAAACCCCTGCTAGCAGGTGCTGTGTCCCTGGGTTGGAGAAACAGCAAGGAGCCTTGTGTGCCTACGAAACATTAGCAAGCGGGAGACAAGGTAACAGAAGAAATGAAAAAAGGGAAATGAATATAAGGCAAGATGGAGATGGTGCTAATTCATCGTGAGCCTGGGAGCTGCTGGGATTGGGCTGGGGGGTAGGGCCAGTAAACCGAAGGAGATGGAAAAAAACAAGTGGGTCTATACCGCCTGCAAAAAGAGGGAGGGCAATGGCAACATAGCCATGACACCATGGGAGGAATTTTTCATTATTTCTTTTAGAAATTTCTCTGTGCAGTCATGGCTTCTTCCTGATGAGGATGTTTCTTTGCAATTTTCTCTAACTCCAAGGAGAACATCTAAGGAACGTGATGTGCACTTAATTTCCCAGTCTGCATTTCAAGTTGATAGTTGAATCCTCTAGTAGGGTATTATGGTTGCCTTTAATAAAAAGGATGTTTGATCATCATGCATGTACATGTTGTTTTAAGCGCACGGGCTCGTAAACAGAAATGCAAAGTGGAAATGGTCTTGCTTTGGTACTTGCTAACTACTACCATAAGTTTATTTGGTTGGTTATAATTGAGAAGGTGGGAAAGAAACATTTTGGTTGTGAAGATGAAATCAGAATCCCACAGTTCTGGCCTGAACAGGATATCCCTGCAGATTTGGTGACTTTTCTGTAATATGACTGGGACATCTCTCCTCTTACATGAGTTCGTGTTTAGCCACTCAGCAGCAAATGACTCGGATTGGCCTCCAAGCCTTTAATTTGTGTCTGGTACGGCAGAGAATTCCTGCCAGAGTTGAATGAGGAACACCCCTACAACACTTTGTATTTTATTTCCTTCTCTCAGTTTCACATTTTTATAAGTAATAGAAATACATAGTCAATAGAGAAAAATTTCCTTTATATCTCAGTTTAATTTTAAGTTTACTCTTAACATTAAAAAATCAAATAAATTTGGAAAACAGAGTAGGGTTATATATAAATTCACTATTTTAATGAAATATCTGTACATCTTCTGCATATTTCTTTCCAAGTACAGATACAGTTTAAAAACTTGAAGCATCTGTTCAAGATATTTCTATATTCTCCTTATTGTGTCACTGTTACTGTCTATACTAGACCTTTGACATTACTCAGAAACAAAATTTAACACTGCATATATTGTTTACTGGTTTGCTTCCAATTTTTTACTGGAATAAATATCACCATACTCAACATATTAAGCACTCTTAAGCCTAATGATTTTAGCTTTACCTTCATTTGGATTAATCTGGAATGCCAGAGTGGGATTACTAGGTCAAAGGTCATGAAGACTTCTGTGAATACTGACGGTCTTCAGTTTGTGTATGTGAGGGAGAGATTTTTTTTGAGTAACACTTTTTCCTTTCTCTTATTTTTTCTCATTGCTTTTTATTAAAGATGGGGACTTCCTTTGCAGATCTGATATTTTTGGACCCTCTTGGTGTTCCTCCTCTTGGGAGTCAAGTTTGTTTTCCTTCAGGTGACCTGTCCTGGTGGGTTCTGTGCGTGTCAGCCGGTGGGAACAGCAGCTTGTGCATGTGGTGGAGCCAGTTCTCCCCCCACCTCTGGGCACCATTGTTTGTGCCTAACGGTGGCTCACCTTGGTCTCACATGAAGCCACGTTGTACTGACTGGAATTTGTTGGCCTTCAACGAAAAGGGCATCTGGGGGTACAGAAGAGGAAGCCCAAGTCTTTTAATCTGAAAATAAGGCATACCAATGTTAGGTAGAGTCACGGAAAAAGCAGATACACTTGGGATGTGGGTGAGCTAGGCTAGGTGCCTGCATCAAGGGCCAAAACACCTGCAGTCAGCGGCTCACACCTGCCTAGGGGTACATCCCCCTGCCCCTTAGAGTAGAGCCTTCCTGATACATTTTCACAATATTGGTACTTCATGGGCACCAGGAAAGGATTGTCCTTGGGGTAGAGATGTAAGAACCTCTGGATCCACCTGGTGGAATTGCCAGTGCTCATGAGCAGGTTCTATGTGCACAAAATGCCCAAATTACACCCCTAGGGCAAACTATTCTGAATCAGGGCGAAGACTGCACTTGGAGACACACCTCCCATTTTTCCTGAAAATGCCTCTTCTGCTTCTTAGTGCTGCAGTGAAGCTTCCTAGTATCCTGCAAATAGGACCCATCTCTGCCCTCCACCATGAAGGCTCTGTATGTGTACACCCATGCTCCCACTGAAAAGTGGAATCCTGGAACTACTAAAGAAGGTGACAGGCAATATTTCTTGAGTTTATATTATATCCCAGACTCTATTCTTACTTTCCTATGCACTAACTCATTTGACCCTCAAAATAGTCCTGCAACGTAAATGCTATCACTCCCGTTTTACAATTTTAGAGAAAGAAACTGAAGCACAGAGAAGCTATTAAAAAAAAAAAGGAAAAGAAAAACCTGAAGCTACACAGCCAAGAAGTGGAGGGGCCCAGGTTCAGAGCCAGACAACTCCTACTCTGATCGCTCCTGACTGGGGCCCTGTCTCAGAGGAGAGTATGAATTCATCTGCTGAGAGTGAAGTGAGGCAGGTTGATCTACCTGGTAAATGTTTGAAATGAGATTGGAGGGCTGAGAGTGCCGACTAGCACCAGTTAGAAAGATTGTGGGGTAGCCTTGAGGAGCAGAGGTTTGTAGAATCGCCTGTCTGCACACTTTGTGATTTTGTTTTTAATCAGAGGCCTATACAGAACAAAGAAATACACAGTTGAGTTGCTCCAGACATCCAGGTGGCATATGCCTCAAAGTGAATGGGGCTTTTACAGAAGAGTAGAAAATGGCCTTAGAGAAACAGGGAGGGGCATGGAGAATGCAAACCTTGCCACCTTCTCTGCTTTGCAGTGCTTGGGGAGATAGGCAGCCTCCAGTCCTGAGGGCTCCAGGAAGAAGTGGTATCCTACAGGTTTCCACTACAACAAGATGTGGAGGAAACCCTCAGGAAAAAGGTGGATAATATAAGATGACTGACATTTTTATCTTATAGGGAGGCTTCCACAGGACGTAGTAGAATGCTTTGGAAGTGAGAGAGGAAATCAGGCAAGGAGTGGGCGGGGTTGAGAGGCCAAGGGAGGGCAGCCCACTGGGGTCCTTGCATTGCCCACATTGGCAGCAGCTGGTGCCCTGCAGATCCCCTGAGATTCTGAAGCATGGCCACAGTGTAGGCTGAGGTTCTGGGAGCTGGCTTTGCCACACCTTCAGATCTGAGGTAGGGGCTGGCTAGGGCCACAGAGGGTAATTCTCCCCCTCACTTCCAAATCACGTTCTTTCTAAGAATCCCATGAAGGCTTGAGGATGAGACAGGGAAATTGTGTGAAACAGAGAAAGACCCAGAGCGAATGGTGCCTTTGGGCCTCCCACCCACATGCTTCAAGTTTCAAGGACTGCGAACAGCACAGAAACAGATTTGCCCCATACCCACCGTTATATATGTGGGGTGAAAAGCAAAAGATTTATGGCAGAAACAGGAAGGTCCACACTGGCCTGTTGATCAAGAAAGGCACAGGCCTCTTTCGGCCCAGAGCCTTCTGATGCCTGGTTACTTAGAACCACTGAGGTGCCTGGCGGTGGGTGGTGTTTTGGTTAATGCCTCAAGGCAGGAGTTCCTGCAGTGATTTAGGGCAGAAGTCAGCCAGCCTTTTCACTCATGCTAAAAGACAGCCTTACCCTCAATATAAAACAGCTTTTATTTTTTTTTAGCTGTTTCACAACTCCATGCCTTGTTGAGAATGTCACTTTTGACCCTAAAGTGAAGCCTGACCCCATTCATCAATATTCCCCTCTCAGCTTCCCCAACCAGGACGCCAGGCAACATTGCTCCAAGTGTGGTCTGAGGACCACCCAGGAGAGAGACCCTGCCCCTCGCCTCCAACTTCCTGGTTCTGGCTGGGTATCTACATGTTGATCAAGTTCTCCAGTGCTCTCAGGCACATGCCAGTTGGAGAACCGCTATTGCAATGTCTGGACCCCTCTCATTGCTTCTCAATTGATTGCTCTTTATTTCCTCTGACTTTAGAAATTCACTTACAAAACCCCATAAGAATGTAACATCTACAAGAAAAAGCATTTTGCCAGTTTTGTTTCCTCACATATCCCAGATTCTTAGGTCAGCGCCATTCATAAAGTAATTGTTTACTAAATATTTGTTAAATAAAAGAAATGCTTTTTGCACACTCTCTTTGTGCCAGACATTGGTCTAAGTGCTGGGGATGCCTCAGCAGACCAGGCAGGCACAGGCCTGCCCTTGGCTCAAGGCTGCAGATATTTGGGGGAGGGAAGAGGGGAGAGGAGCAGCAGACAGGCTGGAGACTAAGCAAGCAATTATAATAATGTGTAAAGAATCTTTTGATAAAGAGCTTTGAAAATAATATCAGGGCTTATGGATGTGACCCAAGGAGGCCACTGAAGAGAGGGAATGGTCTGACACCCCTCTTCATCATGTAGCTGCCGATGGTCCCCATCCTCACCCTAGTAGGTGGTGAGAGCTCGCCCAGTCTATCGGACCGGGGAAGACTCGGACAGGGAAGATTGGAAGCAGATTGGGTATCACCCATGGGAATAAAGAGGGATACAGTTGGGTGCAGAGGAGCCTTACAACATCCCTGGAATGCAGAGATGACAACAGAAGTCTGGGACCACTTATGTTTTGATGTCAGTAGGAAGGGGACACTTTCCCAATCTCTGTGGCATCTGAAGCTGCACCCAGAGTAACAAGCAGTAAAAGCCAGAAAGTAGAAAAGGGGGTGGGCTTGTTCAGAGCATAGCAGACACTTAACATCCCCAAGGCACAGCCAGCAGCTAGACGGGTGGAAAGAAAATGGGCAGTGGGTGAACAGATTTTTGGCCAGAAACAAGCATTTATGGAGACAGCGTCCAGGGGCAAAAGAGACCCCAGCAGTCCTGGTGTGGTCCCAGCCACCTCTCTCCCAATTTCTCCCTCCATTTTTCAACACAGTACTCTATTCTCATCCAGGCAGGCTCTGTTCACTTTGTTTTGAATTTAAAAAAAAAAAAAAAACTAGCCCTTAACCCTGCTTCTTTCTTTTCTTTGACTGCAAGCTAGGAAAATTGTCCTCTTTTTTCCCTTGGCTACTATGAAATTAAGAGCTAAAGTCAAGGCCCAGTTAAAAGAACTAGATTTTCCTAAGCATTTGGTAAATTTGCTTCCTGTTCCTTCTCCTTGTTTAAAAAATATTTTTATATCTATTTTAACAGTTGCATTGCAACTGTTCCTATTCTAGAAAGCTGCTGTAAAGGCTTTGGAAGTTTTATGCAGATATAAACTACGAATAAATAGAACACATGTGTCTGTTTTCTCCCCCACAGCAATCCCTGACCCCTTACCCTGACTACAGTCACATCACCATGTCATCACTGCCTCTCCTTTGGCCTTGCTCCCATCTCCATAACGGTCCTTTGGTATTCTTCAGTGCAGGCACCAATGTGCTCCTGGGGCCTCTCCTTCCCTTCATCTTCTTGATTTCCACTTGCTGGCCTTGCCTCTGGCTCCCACCCCTGCCTTGACCCCTAAGTTTAGCATTCAGCGGTTTTCCCTGGTTCGCATGTCTCACTCTGCCTCCCAGACCTTGGCCACGGCGACACCCATTCCACTTGAGTGGGACCAGACCACCTTTCTTTCCCCAAAGGATTCCCCCTGGGGAATGAAGCATTCAGTTAGGGGGGACCTAAGTGGTCCCTCAGAGTGACCCCTAGGTAGGGCTTAGTTCAGGAATTCTTATACCCTGGCCCCAAACTCCAAGAAATGAAATAACTGAGCCAAAGTCTCCCTTTGTGTATTTCTGTCCTGCTGCTTGGTACTGTGTGCTTGCTCATTCAAATCAAGGCTTTCAAGCCCAACAGCCCTGATCCTGCTGTTTGACAGTTGCATCTCCCAATCCCTCTGGATCGTAAATTAGTGTCACTATAATGTTATGATTCATTGCTCTAACTCTCTCAAGACTGTGGTTGTTTCTTTTAAGCAGCTCTTCCGTTAAGGTGGAGGAGCCAGCAGAGAACACACACATATGTCAGCCCAAATCCCCAGCTCTCTGGGTGGTCCCAGCCTTGCATTCCAAATACAGCCTCGGAGAAGGGGAGGAAGGCAAGTTATGCTTGTTTATCTTTTTCTAAAAGTTCATTTTCAAGGGATGTCGGTACTTGTACACGTGGACTATCCTACTCTCCTTTCCTTTCACTAAAAGACAATAAAAAATTTTAAAGGTGTGCAACTGTTGTATGCTGTCCAATGTCTGAGATTTCCTGTCTTAAAGATAAATTGTATCTTAGTCCAGTTTGACTAAGACAGCATGAAAAACATTTGTTCATCCACCAGATGTTCTAGGAGCTGGGAATACAGTAGTGAACTCTCTGTGGATCTTATATTCCAGTGAAGAGAAGAAAGACAATAAAACATGGAAACGTGATGCAATATTGGATTGTGCGGAGTGTTATAAAGACAAACTAGATAATTTTATATGAAATGATCAAGGAAGGCCCCCTGAGGTGTCATTTGAGGCACAGATCTGAATGAAGATCCTTCCCCCTTCCCTTGCCCATGGCAAACATCAGTAATCAATCAGAGCTTCCAGTTCTTTTCCATGGAGCCCTACAGTCCTCCTCTTAGCACTCCAGGCCATCATTGCTGTTTGGGTGGTGCTATTATTGCATGATTAAGCCTATTTTCCATTCTGGTCCCCAAATGCCTTCCTTCTGTAAAGCAAGGAGGACAATTAAAATAGAGATACTTATCATTATTTAAGAGATTAATAATGGAAGATTGTCTTCCTGCCTTTTCTTGTCATAAATACAAGATGTTTCCATCTTTGCAATGTTAATTTTGTAGGTTTGAGTTTATAACTCAACTCTCTGGAGTGTTTTCTTACCCATTCAGTCACAGGCTTCCGCAGCTACCTAGGCTACTTAATCCTAACTACCAGCCTTCTGTAATGGATGTTGTTATGCCAGAGGTGTATTCTCAGATTTCAACCTGAAGCTCATTGCAAATAGCATGTTTTCCCTGAAAGAATCCCTTTTTTTAAATAAAAACTCTGTACATACATCGGCCAGTTTACTTTTCTATTCATTCATTCATTGAGCACCTACTGAGTGCCAGATACAAAGTATTAAAGATGGTAAGATAATGTCTCTCTCAAGTCTTACACAAATGCCAATGGAGGATAAAGTACTATATATATAGGAGGAGATCCTAATCTCATCCTTTTAGAAGCATTTTTCAGACCTTACAAATCACTACCTGAGTAAGTATTATTCCATCTTTCTCTACATTCTTTCTCTTGGGGACCTTAGTCACTCCGAGACTTAATATTCCTTTCATGCAGGAGAATCTCAAATATATATCCCTGGTTACAACTTCTCCTCTGAGTTAGAGTCTGCCAAGATAGCATTCTGGAACCTGAGAGTCTACATGTTTGAAGTCAAACACATCATCACTGTACCTAAACTCATTGTACTTAAGCTCTTCTGTATGCAAATGACAGAAATACAACTTAGAGTAGCTCAAGTGGAGGAAAAGAGAAATAATTTCTTTATGTAATCATAACACTCCTGAGCTAGATTCGGGAACTCAGGGTTGGCAAGAATTGTTTCATCCTCTTTCCTTCCCTGCCCCAGCCTTCCCTTCTCTTTCTCTCTCTCATTTGTGTGTGTGTTGACTTCCTTTCTAAGTCAGGATCCCCCTATTATTATACGTTCTTATTATAGCTGCCATAAGCAGCAGGCTTACTTTTACTGCCTTAGTAAACTTAGAGAGAGAACTTCCCTTTCCCAATATACTACCTGAAATCTTACAGTCGAATTTCAGTGGACTGACCCGGGACACTGGCCATCCTGTAACCAATCACATGACTCAAATATGGAAATCTGCTAATGATTGATCAAAGACTTTGGAAGGTATGGATTAGATTCAATCACATGAAATGAGTCCTTTATAGAAAAACTGAGAGGAAGAGAAAGTATGCTGAATAAGCAAAAGTAACAGATGTCAACTACGGTCCCCCTCCCCACAAAAACCAGCTTTTCCCCACTGACTCACTTGTTTCTGTTAAATGAGATAATGTGTGTAAAAACATCATGTAAACCACTGTATTCCTCAGATGTCATTAATCTTACTGCTAATATTTCAATGATATTGCAAGTTTACATAATTCAGATTTTAGCCCTCAGATCCTTCTTGGATTTCATCTATCTCTCCCTTGTCTCCCATCAACATTTAACCAGTTCAGATCTTGATTTTTGTAGCCAAACTGTTGCAAAAGTCTTCTGCATAAACTCCTTTCTACAAGACTCTATCCTTTCCAATCCAGATGAACTTTTTTAGAAGCATATGCTAATCATATGATTTTCTGGTTCATAAGTTTTTTTCTGCTCTGCATTGCCTAAGGACAAATGGCCAGTCTGATTAGCCAGTTCTCAAAGTCCAAGTCTCCAAAACTAGACCTGACCTGCCTTTCCAGATTTAATCCCCACTATTTCCCTGAATATGCCCCATGCCTCTAGCCAACTGGAACTGCTCACTGTCCCTCATTATGCCTCTGAAACTCTCTCTGGCAACCAGGATGCCTACCCTTACATTTTCTGTCAGTGTCCTCGCTGCCCTTTGGGCCGAACTCCAGGACCTCTGCAGATATTTCAGAAAGGGATTGTTAGTCATTTAAAATGATTTTGAACAGACAAAAAGCCTGGATCAGATGAGGATTTTGTGGTGTCTTGGCTAAGAGATTTCTGTCTTATAAGATTCTCTCATGTATAAAAACATGTTATTTACCCACCAGGGGCTTTGGTAAACAAAAAATAACCCAGTGTGCTGGTGTGTGGAGCACTAATGAGACATGAAGGTGAGCATTACTGGTAACTGGAATGTTCTAATAAGGTGCTCTTCCTTTGAAAGATGGCAAATCCTATGAGTATATGCTGTTCCCCAACTGGCTAGGAAGCATTCTGCTTTAAGAAAAGATGGCTGTTGGATGTGCATTTAATCTGAATGTGTAATTATTTGGTCTTTCTTGGGTTACTGAGTTCTCACTCTCCCTAAGAAGGAATACTTAAAAGAAATAGAGGCAGGTCCATGGCTCTTTCCCCCAGCTGCCCAGAAGTTCTAGCCTTTGTATCTTTTAGTCTTACTCTTATCATAGTAAACTTTGCAAAGCAGCCATGAAGTACTTTCTTATCCTCTCTGGCATTCTGAGGTAGAGGACACAGCTCTCTTGGTGTCTTGAACATATTAAGCACTAGTAAACACTAGTTGAAATAATGCCTGTAGAAACGCCCTGAATCTACACCAAGGAATCTCAGGGGTGAAAGAAAAAAGTGTGTTTTATAAACATTCTATACTTTCATAGGATTTTCTCATATTAATAGAATCTTCACATATAATCAGAGGTTATTGTATTTGATTGTTTTCAGCAAAAGAAGACATTATCCCCCTTTTGGCAGCTTAAATAGTATTACTGCCTTGTTTAGTAATAGCAACAACACTGAAATTGCCTCTGAATTTATTTTATTTTGGTATCATTAATATACAATTACATGAGCAACATTGTATTTACTGGATTCCCCCCATTATCAAGTCCCCCCCACCACATACCCCTTTACAGTCAATGTCCATCAGCATAGTAAGATGCTATAGAGTCACTACTTGTCTCATCTGTGCTACACTGCCTACTCCGTGCCCCCACTCCTACATTATGTGGGCTAATCATAATGCCCATTAATCCCCTTATCCCTCACTTCCCCCCCACCCGCCCAAGTCCTTTTCCCTTTGGTAACTGTTAGTCCATTCTTGGGTTCTGTGAGTCTGCTGTTGTTTTGTTCCTTCAGTTTTTGCTTTGTTCTTATATTTGAGTGAAATAATTTGAAACATGTCTTTCTCTACCTGGTTTATTTCACTGAGCATAATACCCTCTAGCTCCATTCATGGTGTTGCAAATGGTAGGATTTGTTTTATTCTTATGGCTGAATAATATTCCATTGTGTATATGTACCACATCTTCTTTATCATTCATCTACTGATGGACACTTAAGTTGCTTCCATTTCTTGCCTATTGTAAATAGTTCTGCGATAAACATAGGGGTGCATATGTCTTTTTCAAACTGGGCTGCTGCATTCTTAGGGTAAATTCCTAGGAGTAGAATTCCTGGGTCAAATGGTATTTCTATTTTTATTTTTTTTAGGAAACTCCATACTGCTTTCCACAATGGTTGAACTGATTTACATTCCCACTAGCAGTGTAGGAGGGTTCCCCTATCTCCACATCCTTGCCAGCATTTGTTGTTGTCTTTTGGATGTTGGCCATCTTAACTGGTGTGAGGTGATATCTCATTGTGGTTTTAATTTGCATTTCTCTGATGATTAGCGATGTGGAGCATCCTTTCATGTCCCTGTTGGCCATCTGTATTTCTTCTCTGGAGAAGTGTCTGTTCAGATCCTCTGCCCATTTTTTAGTTGGATTATTTGCTTTTTGTTTGTTGAGGTACATGAGCTCTTTGTATATTTTGGATGTCAACCCCTTGTCATTTATGAATATATTCTCCCATACTGTAGGATGCCTTTTTGTTCTACTGATGGTGTCCTTTGCTGTTTAGTTTAATGTAGTCCTGCTTGTTCATTTTTGCTTTTGTTTCCCTTGCCTGGGGAGATATGTTCATGAGGAAGTTGCTCATGTTTATATTCAAGAGAGTTTTGCCTATGTTTTCTTCTAAGAGTTTTATGGTTTCGTGACTTACATTCAGGTCTTTGATCCATTTCAAGTTTACTTTTGTGTATGGAGTTAGACATAATTCAGTTTCATTCTATTACATGTAGCTGTCCAGTTTTGCCAATACCAGCTGTTGAAGAATCTGCCATTTCCCCATTGTATATCCATGGCGCCTTTATCATATATTAATGGACCATATATGTTTGGGTTAGTATCTGGACTCTCTATTCTGTTCCATTGGTCTATGGGTTTGTTCTTGTGCCAGTACCAAATTGTCTTGATTACTGTGGCTTTGTGGTAGAGCTTAAAGTTGGGAAGTAAGATCCCCACTGCTTTATTCTTCCTTCTCAGGATAGTTTTGGTATTCAGCGTCTTTTGTAGTTCTATATGCATTTTAGAACTATTTGTTCCAGTTTGTTGAAGAATCCAGATGGTATTTTGATAGGGATTGCATTGAATCTGTAGATTGTTTTAGGGAGGATGGCCATTTTGACAATATTAATTCTTCCTACCAAATAGCATGGGATGAATTTCCATTTATTGGTGTCCTCTTTAATTTCTCTTAAGAGTGTCTTGTTGTTTTCAGAGTATAGGTCTTTTACTCCCTTGGTTAGGTTTATTCCTAGGTATTTTATTCTTTTGGATGCAATTGTGAATGGAATTGTTTTCCTGATGTCTCTTTCTGCTAGTTCATCATTAGTGTATAGGAATGCAAGATTTCTGTGTATTAATTTTGTATCCTGCAACTTTGTTGAATTCAGATATTTGTCCTAGTAGTTTTAGAGTGGATTCTTTAGGGTTTTTTATGTACAATATCATGTCATCTGCAAACAGTGACAGTTTGACTTCTTCCTTACCAATCTGGATGCCTTTTATTTCTTTGTGTTTAATTGCCGGGGCTAGGATCTCCAGTACAATGTTGAATAAAAGGGAGAGTGGGCATCCTTGTCTTGTTCCTGATCTTAGAGGAAAACCTTTCAGCTTCTTGCTGTTAAGTATGATGTTCGCTGTGGCCTTGTCAAATATGGCCTTTGTTATGTTAAGGTACTTGCCCTCTATACCCATTTTATTGAGTTTTTATCATGAGTGGATGTTGAATTTTGTCAGATGTTTTTTCAGCATCTATGGAGATGATCATGTAGTTTTTGTCCTTTTTGTTGATGTGGTGGATAATGTTGATGGATGTTCTAATGTTGTACCATCCTTGAGTCCCTGGGATGAATCCCACTTGATCATGGTGTATGATCCTCTTGATGTATTTTTGAATTTGGTTTGCTAATGTTTTGTTGAGTATTTTTGCATCTGTGTTCATCAGGGATATTGGTCTGTAGTTTCCTTTTTTTTTTTTGTGGTGTCTTCACCTGGTTTTGGTATTAGAGTGATGCTGTCTTCATAGAATGAGTTTAGAAGTATTTCCTCCTCTTCTATTTTTTGGAAAACTTTAAGGAGAATGGTTATTATGTCTTCTGTATATGTTTGATAAAATTCAGCAATGAATCCATCTGGTATGGGGTTTTTGTTCTTAGGTAGTTTTTTGATTATTGATTCAATTTCATTGCTAGTAATTGGTCTGTTTAGATTTTCTGCTTCTTCCTGGGTCAGTTTTGGAAGGTTATATTTTTCTAGAAAATTGTCCATTTCTTCTAGGTTATCTAGTTCATTAGAATATAGTTTTTCATAGTATTCTCTAATAATTATTTGTATTTATGAGGTATCCGTAATGATTTTTCCTTTCTCATTTCTGATTCTGTTTATGTGTGTAGATTCTCTTTTTTTCTTAAAAAGTCTGGCTAGGGGTTCATCTATTTTGTTTATTTTCTCAAAGAACCAGTTCTTGATTTCATTACTTTTTTTCTATTTTATTCTTCTCAATTTCATTTGTTTCTTCTCTGATCTTTATTATGTCCCTCCTTCTCCTGACTTTGGGCCTCATTTCTTCTTCTTTTTCCAGTTTAAATAATTGTGAATTTAGGCTATTCATTTGGGATTATTCTTCCTTCTTTAAATAGGTGTGGATTGCTATGTACTTTCCTCTTAGAATTGCCTTTGCTGTGCCCCACAGAAGTTGGGGCGTTGTGCTGTTATTTTCATTTGTCTCCATATATTGCTTGATCTCTGTTTTAATTTGGTCACTGATCCATTGATTTTTTAGGAGCATGTTGTTAAGCCTCCATGTGTTTGTGTGCCTTTTTGTTTTCTTTGTACAATTTATTTCTAGTTCTATACGTTTGTAGTCTGAGAAGTTGGTTGGTGCAATTTCAATCTTTTTGAATTTACTGAGGCTCTTTTTGTGTCCTAGTATGTGGTCTCTTCTGGAAAATGTTCCATGTGAGCTTGAGAAGAATATGTATTCTGCTGCTTTTGGGTGGAATGTTCTGTAGATGTCTGTTAGGTCCGTCTGTTCTATTGTGTTGTTCAGTGCCTCTGTGTCCTTGCTTATTTTCTGTCTGGTTGATCTGTCCTTTGGAGTGAGTGGTGTGGTGAAGTCTCCTAGAACAAATTCATTGCATTCTATTTCCTCCTTTAATTCTGTTAGTATTTGTTTCACATATGTAGGTGCTCCTGTGTTGGTGCATATATATTTATAATGGCTATATCCTCTTGTTGGACTGACCCCTTTATCATTATGTAATGTCCTTCTTTATCTCTTGTTATTTCTTTGTTTTGAAGTCTATTTTGTCTCATACAAGTACTGGAACACCTTCTTTTTTCTCCCTATTACTTGCATGAAATATCTTTTTCCATCCCTTCACTTTTTAGTCTGTGTATGTCTTTGGGTTTGAAGTGAGTCTCTTGTAGGCAGCATATAGATGAGTCTTGCTTTTTTATCCATTCTATAACTCTGTATCTTTTTATTGGTGCATTCAGTCCATTTACATTTAGGGTGATTATCGATAGATATGTACTTATTGCCATTTCAGGCTTTAGATTCGTGGTTACCAAAGGTTCAAGGACTGCCTCTTTAGTATTTAACCATCTAACTTAACTCACTTATTATGCTATTATAAGCACATTCTGATGATTCTTTATTTCTCTTCTTTTTCTTCCTCCTCCACTTGTTATATGTTAGGTGTTTTATTCTGTACTCTTTGTGTTTCCCTTAATTGATTTTGTGGATAGCTGATTTTATTTTGCATTTAATTAGTATTTAGTTGGGCTCCTTCCTTTGCTGTGATTTTATTTTCTTTGGTGACAGCTATTTCACCTTAGGTGTACTTCCATCTAGAGCAGTCCCTTTAAAATACACTGTAGAGACAGTTTGTGGGAGATAAATTCCCTCAACTTTTGCTTATATGGGAATTGTTTAATCCCACCTTCAAATTTAAATGATAATCATCCTGTATATAGTATTCTTGGTTCGAGGCCCTTCTGTTTCATTGTATTGAATATATCATACCATTCCCTTCTGGCCTGTAAGGGTTCTGCTGAGAAGTCTGATGATAGCCTGATGGGTTTTCCTTTGTAGGTGATCTTTTTTTCTCTCTCTGGCTGCTTTTAATACTCTGTCCTTGTCTTTGTTCTTTGCCATTTTAATTATTATATGTCTTGGTGTTGTCTTCCTTGGGTCCCTTGTGTTGGGAGATCTGTGGACTTCCATGGCCTGAGAGACTATTTACTTCCCCAGATTGGGGGAGTTTTCAGCAATTATTTCTTCAAAGACACTTTCTATCCCTTTTTCTCTCTCTTCTTCTTCTCATACCCCTATAATGCAAATATTGTTCTGTCTGGCTTGGTCACACAGTTCTCTTAATGTTCTTTCATTCCTAGAGATCCTTTTATCTCTCTCTGCCTCAGCTTCTCTGTATTCCTGTTCTCTGATTTCTATTCCATTAACAGTCTCTTCCACCTCCTTCCACTTAATATCCTTAAATGCTCTTAAATCCTTCCATTGTTTGTTTCATTTCTGTTATCTCCCTCTGGAATTCATCCCTTAGCTCTTGAATATGTCTCTGTAGCTGCATCAGCATGCTTATGACTTTTATTTTTAATTCTTTTTTAGGAAGATTGGTGATTTCAGTCTCCCCAAGCCCTCTGTCTGATGTTTGAGGGATTTTGGATTGACCAAGGTTCTCCTGCCTTTTCATGGTGATGGGAGTGGTCGCCAGCAAGTGTCGCGTGTGTCAGGTGGGAGAACAAAGTTTCTTCATGCTTGCTGGTCTCCCTGCCTGTCTGCACTGTCTGTGCCAGTTAACCACGCACAGGGAGAAGCCTCTGGGTTAATCCCCTAGGCTACTGTGGGCAGGGTGGCCCTTGGGATGGCCTAGGGCACTGGCAGGGGTCACTGGTGAGTGGCGTGTGTTCTGCTGTGAAAACAGAACTCCTTCATATCTTCCAGACTCTGTGCCGGTTCACGCTGTCTGTGCCAGTCAACCACATGCAGGGAGCAGCCTCTGGGTCTGGGCCGGTTAGCTGTGCACAGGGAGAAGCTTCTGTGTTAAGCTGTGTGGTTGCTGTAGGGGGGGCTGTTCCCCGGCTGCTCCACAGCAATGGCGGGTCAGCTGGTTTGCTTGCAATACTAGCGCTGCTGAATGAACAGCAAGCTGCTTATCACCATGAGGGGCTTCAGAGCTGTGTTGCCACCCAGGGGGTTAGGGCACCTAAAGTTCCTTAAAGTTCCTAGACTGCTGGGCTGAGTGTGCCAGGACAATGTTGTCTACCTGTTAAACCCTTGTCCCTTTAAGACTTTTAAAACACCTGGTTTACTTTTGTCCCAGGGCAGCCGGCTGTGGGAACCTGTTCACAATCTTAGTCTCAGATTTTGCTTTTCTGCTCCTCTAATGTCCAGAGCACCATGCAATATGGGTCTGTGCTCCTGGGGCAGATTACTAGGGCTGGTTATTTAGCAGTCCTGTGCTTCCACTCCCTCCCCACTCTGACTCCTTTCCTGAGAAAGCCTCAGGAAAGCCTCAGGAATTCCATGTACTGGTATCTCTTCCAAGGCCTAGCATTCTGGGTGAGCTGGGGTTGGGGGAGTGCTCAGGTCCTGCCGGGTCACGGCTTTGTATCTTACCCTTCTCCGTGAGATGTTGAGTTCTTGCAGATGTAGATGTAGCCTGACTCGTGTTCTGTATCTTCTGGTCACTCCTTTAGGAATAGTTGTATTTGCTGTATTTTCAAAATATATATGGTTTTGGGAGATTTCCACCACCCTACTCATGCCACCATCTTTTCTTCACCCTGAATGCCTCTGAATTTCAAAAGAACTTTTGAACACTAAATCTTAGCACTTAGTCACTCAACACATGTTTACTGAGCACCTACTAAGGCTCACTGTGCTAGGAATACTGAAAAGAAATATATTGACTTCATAGAGCTCAGACTCTAGCAGACGAGAAAGACAAACAAGAAATTACCTGCCAAATATCTTTTAAGCACTTGGTACATCAGAGCTTTTAAACTAAATTAACAAGTGGCCTGTTTTTCTCTTTGCAGTATGTCAAGGCTGATCCTTGGGGCTCTGTTTCCTACCTAACCAGGGAACACCAGAATTCTTACAGTCCTTCACATTTTCAGAGTTAGGCAAAAGGGCAGTGTTTGGCATCCTGCATGTCAAGGAGGCCCTTAGCAGCACTGGTGGCCTTCCTGGTCCCTGGAGATGTCTTGTCAATTCTAGATCCCTACCGCCCAGAAGAAACTGGTGATTGCTGGGCTTCAGGCTGGGAAAAGGGGCATTGTGGGTCATTGCAATCACAGGCAAGTCAGTTCAGAGAGTTAAAAATGTACTCAGATATGTGGAGAGAACCTCCAAAAGTAGCTTTGGATTTTCATGCTGCTGTATTCATATTGTTTAATAATTTTGAATTGCAGGGTCTCTTCCTGTATGGACCCAAATTTCTGAGAAAGCCTCAGGAATTCCATGTACTGGTATCTCTTCCAAGTCCTGGCACAGAAGCAGGAACTTCCTCCAAATTTCATCTTTAATCTGTTTTGCATTCAGTCTTAATGATTTGAGAAGGTGCTTCCCAAACTGTGTTCTATAGACCCTAGTTCCAAGGGGTGATAATGGGTGCTGCAGAATATAATTTTAGAAACGTTGTCTTAAGAGATATTGGTCTTGGTGAATGGTTTCTGGACTAAGGACATAATTTTGAACTTTAAGGGCTGTATCTGAGACAAATGACTCTTTGCCAAGGATACCACTGTATGCAAATTACAGAAAACATAAAGAGCAGATGGATTCTTAGTTGGAGGGAGGAAAATTGATCTGAACTTAAGAGGCAGGTGGAGATAAATATTTTGATTGGAAAAAAAGTCATAGGACTTATATGGCTGACATATAACACACCCCCATAATTTTAAGGACCTTCTTCCTTTCTATTCTTCTGCCAGTGGAGACATCATCCAATCTCATGTAGATACTTGGGGCGGAAGCTATATGAAACCTGAGGCTGGTTAATGCAACGGTGTCTCATCTCCCAGGTCCTTTCAGTCTGCAATCAGCTACATGTTCTTCACTCTAAACTTCCTGTTACAACTTTATGTCTCCCTCTTACCCAGCTTACTTACAGGAATTTGCTATATTTTGCTAGACTCTATGGTGAAGCCTATGATTCTTCTACAAGACAAGTATAAGGCTGATAAACATATTGGCTTCCTTTGCTGATGTAACAACCACAAATACAGTGGCTTAAAACAACACAAACTTATTATCTTACAGTTCTGGAGTTCAGAATTCCAAAACTAGTTGATGGGGCCAAAATCAAGGTGTTGGCATGTCTGGTTCCATGTGAAAACTCTGGAGGAGAACATGCTTTTCCAGCTTCTAGAGGCTGCTCATCTTCCATGGCTCATGGTCACATCACCAAAACCTCTGCTTCTGTCATCACATGTGCTGTCTGACTCTGACCCTTCTGCCTCCCTCTTACAAGGTAAATTTGTTATTATATTGGACCCAGATAATCCAGAATAATCTCCCATCTCAGGATCCTTAATTTAATCAAATCTATAAAGTCACTTTTGCCATGTAAGGTAGCATATTCACCAGTTCCAAAGATTTGAACATAGATGTCTTTGAGGAGTCATTTTTCAGCCAACTACAGTTGGGAAGAGGATAGAGTTTTGCATTGATTCAATTCTCTATTGACATTTCCAGACCATTGCTGTGCAGAAGGCATCAACAAATTTTTCCATAAAGGGCAGACAGTAAATACTTTAGGCTTTGTAGGTCAAGAGGCAAAATTCTGAGGATATTATATAGGTAGTTGTAAAACCACTTAAAATGTAGCTATTTTAAGATGTAAAAACCATTTTTAGTTTACAAGTGGTACATAAACAGGTGGCAGGCTGGATTCGGCACATGGGCTGTAGATTGCTAAATTTTGTTCTACAGTCTCATAAAAGATTTCCTTAGAAGCTTGTGCCGTTCTGCTAAGTCACCTCTACTTTAACTTGCCTTTGTCACTTACAGATCTCCTGGTCACTCTTCAATACGCATTGATGAATCACCCACCTGGAGATGTATCCAAAAAGTCAGAACAGCCTCTTGAGTCCTGGATATGCAAAAGCCTCATTTGGCAAAGTAACATTAGCATCATAAAGAGAGAATATGCATCTGTTCATGCATCTCCTTTCTGTCTAAAGTTACTGATTTGAAAATGCATTCTTTCCATTCAAGGAATTCACTTGAACATATCCAGATATTGCACAAGTGGCAACAGTTTTCCATTCCAGAGACATATATGAGATTTGGTGTCATAGCATGGCATAATGCATCAAATACTCTCCATGAAAAGATGAGGGACCATGGATTAAAAACACAGATTTTTAGGAGTACAAAGGAAAAGTTTTAGTTCATCACCTGGTCTTTTCGACTATGTGGAGCTGATTGCATTCTGAGTCTGAATGGACTTAGAAATATGGGGTCTGGCCTCAGGCACAGAGAAATCTTTCTTCTTAGCTCCTGGTGAGACAGGGACCGTGGGCGTAGACAGAATAAGGTGAGGGCCTCTGGGAAAAGCAAGGCAAGATATTTACAGTCAGAGCAATCTAACTACATGCAAGGAAACCCCCTACCAAAACTCTGTTTTAAACATTAAGCTCTAGTATTCTTCGGTGAGATCAGTTAATATTCCCCAGATAAAGAAGAGTGCACATGCTTTTTTTTTTTTTAATTGAAATTTTACATTTAATACTGTAGTGTCACACATCAACTGGGAAAATGCAGACTTTTTTTAATACAAAGTGTTGGGACAATTAAATAACCATTTGAAAAATATAAATCTATTTCTCACATCATACATTAAAATAAGCTCCAAATGATATAGATACATAAATATTTTTAAAAATACATATTATCGAAAGAAAACATAAGCAAGTCCTTCATAATTCAGAAGTGGGAAATTTGGAAAATCCTTTCTAATGGTAGAGGAGCACTTTTCTGGGGAATCTGGGAGGGAATATGTTTCTTGTCTTTTCCAGCTTTTAAAAGCTGTCCACATTCCTTGGCTCGTATCACTAAGACCTTCATTTTGAACTTCATGAATCTTTCCCTCAGACTTTCACCTTCCTGCTCCCCTCTTATAAGGACACTTGTGATTAAACTGGATATAATCCCTCCATCTCAGGATCTTTGAAGCACATGCTTTTATTATGCTAATCATTTATAATCATGTATAAGATTCACTTTAGCATGCTAAAAGGCCCAGGCCTATGTGCTGTCTTTCCTCCTTCAGATCTGATGAGGTGATTCCTCAAACCGGGCAACTAAATTAGAAAGTAAGCCCAGGCATAAGCAACATAGTAAAAGGCAAGAAAGATTCCACCTTAAAGATAAGATTGCATTTTAATACCCAAGAAGTTAAGAAGTTAGAAATTTTTAAGTTACTCTTTAGCAAACAATACCTCAGCCCACCTTGGGGGTTGGGCAGGCAGCCTTGATTAATATGCTCCCAGACCAAGAGCTAGTATCTCAGGGAAAAATCATCAGAGCAGGAAGTTGCATGTGTTAAGTTAATTCTAAACATTCAAGGTCCACTTAACAAGTCCACACACCTAAGCCTTTTTTCATGTTCTCAAAAATCCTCAACTGCCTATAAAACCCCTGGACAACACACCACCCGGATCTCTTGTCCCCTCCTGGCATGAGCCAGGAGCTCTGTCCTTTCACTTCATCTCTAAATAAAAGCCTGTACCTTGCTCTCCTACCTTGAGTGTTTGTGAAGCTCATTCTTCTGCTTCCTGAACAAGAAACCCGGCATCACTGAGCAGGTTGGTTGCTTATGTTCTTCAGATGCAAGCCAGAGGTGCAGGTCCTTTTTAATTTCATTGTTGCCACTGTTAGGCCCAGATCTCTACCTACTGCTGACAGAAAGAATGCAAAGCAGAATACATAGCTAGGAAAGGAGACTCTCAGATGGCAGTTTCCCCCTTCAGGGACTGAATGATGGTTTTTCCTAAAGAAAGGAAATTTTAAAATGCATCTGGGGTCAAGCACTTCAGATCAATTGAGACCAAGATGATCTTGAAAGCAGAAATAATAAAAAGGATATATGATGTGTGACTATTTTGGAGGCACATGGGGCATGCTCCCAGTGTTAAGCTTTAAATGTTTCTTTTTATTTGTTCAAGCCTGCAGGACTGGAAAATTGGTAATCACTGAGGTTCAGAACAGCCTCTAATTTCAAGAAGGAACACCCATTTTTTAAAACCTGCAGGAATTTGTTAAGACTCTCGATGTTGATTGAACTTGGAAAGTGCACTCACAGTCCTACTACATGGTCACATCTGAGTTAATGCAGAAGATGGGGAGAGACTCTAAAGTTGAAAGAGACAAGGGAATGATTAACTAGTAGAAGAAAGAATAAATGAAGGCAGATAAAGCAGACCTGCATAAATTTAAGAAAATCACGTCTGTCGCCAGGCTTGGTGTCTCAGTGGAGCAGCACACTACAATGAGTCCTATTTCCCATTCTCTGAGACTTTGTGTTACTTTATTGCTTCAGAACTATTTAAGGAGAAGCTACTGTGAGATAGATACTGCTTGCACACTAAGAGTGCTGAGGCAGGTGAGGTACAGGGCAGCTGTCAGGGGCCCAAAGATGGGTGCGTAACAGCCACATACAGTGTGAGCATGCAAGGAGCAGTGAGGACACATAGGAATATTTGACTCTGTCTGGATAAGGTTAAGGAAGATATTCTTATCCCAGGGTGAAAGAGCAATTCTTATCTTTAAAGCTTAAACATATTCATGACTTCTTCAAATCAACAATTAGTATAAAGTGAGGACAAGATGCAGATTTTCAAGATGAGGGGAGACTATCCATCGCCTTGAATTCAGGCTGATACTTCTGGTGCTGTATTTGTTTAATGTTGAATCCAGTATTTAGGGCAAGGATTTAATGTATCCTGATCTGTAAAGAGTGATTTGGGCTGGCAAACAATGAAAAAACTAACACCCCTTTTCTGACCACAGTTTTCAAGAGGAGTCCATTTTTCAATTTGTGTTATCTTAACAGAGGTTAAGATAATGAAGAAATACATAAAAAATGAGGCTAATTTTGCTCTTACCAAAGCTGATTAGAAGAGGAAGTTTAGCTGCCTTTATCAGAACTGCCACTCTGATAAGAATGACACTGAAGCTTTTGTGAAAACTATGACAATAGACAGGAAGTATTGCTTGACCCATTTTACTTCAACAAAGTGAATACTAGAAATATATACATGTTAATAAAAATATATTAGGGTTAAAGGGAAGAATTATTGTGAAAAACATATAAACAAATTTGAAAATATTTAGCAGGAGAGGAAATGCAAGGAACAAGTTAACTTTGAATCTAACATGAATTATTGCAAAGGAAGATGTGTGACATCCTTGATGAACATAAAGTAACTGCAGTTAAAATAACACTGTTAAAAATGTTCTTTCATGATAAAAACTCTCAAGAAATACATGATATAGCCCATATATGACAAGCCCACAGCTCATATTATGCTCAATGGTGAAAGGCTAAAAACTTTTCCCCCTAAGATCAGGAACAAGACAAGGGTGCCCACTCTCACCACTCCTGTGCAACAGGGTACTAGAATTCCTAGACAGAGAGATCAGGCAATAAAGTAAATTAATAAATAAGTAAATAAATAAATGGCAGCCAAATTGGAAAGGAAGAAGTAAAATTGTCTGCAGAACACATGATCTAATACATAAAAAAACAAAAGATTCCACCAGAAATCTCTTAGAGGTAATAAATTCAGCAAAGTTGCAGGATGCAAAATCAAAATACAAAAATCAATAATATTTCTATACTAACAATAAACTGTCTGAAAGAGAAATAAAAGAAACAATCCCATTTACAATATCATTAAACATATCAAAATACTTAGAAATAAATTTAACCAAGTAGGTGAGAGACCTGTAGAGAGAAAACTATAAGAGTTTGATGAGAGAAATTGAAGAACACACAAATAAATGGAAAGATAGCCCATGTTCATGGGTTGGAAGAATTAATATTGTCAAAATGTCCATACTTCCCAAAGCCATCTCTAGGTTCACTACAACCCCTATCAAAATTCCAATGATGTTTTTTTACACAAACAGAAAAAACAAATCCTATAATTTATGGAATCACACAAGATGCTAAAGAGCCAAAGCAAGCTTAAGCAAGAAAAACAAAGCTAGAGTCATGCTACTCCCTGGTATTCAAATTATATTACAAAACTATAGTAATCAAAACAGTATAGTGCTGGCATTAAAACAGGCACATAGACCAATGGAACAGAATCATGAGCCCTGAAATAAACCCACGAGTACACAGTTAAGCAGTATTTGACTCCATAGGGAAAAGAGAGCATCTGCAATAAATAGTGTTGGGAGTATTGGCTGTTTACATGCGCAAGAATGAAACTGAACTCCCATCTTACACTACTCACAAAAATTAACTCAAAATGGACTAAAGACTTAAACATAAGACCTGATGCTCTAAAATTCCTAGGGAAAAAAAAAAACCATAGAGAAAAATCTCCCTGACATTGTTTTTTTAAGTCATTAATCCATTTTGGGTGCCTTTCTGTGTGGTCATTTGAAACCCAGGCTCCTTCTGTTTTGTGCCCCCACCACCCCCTAGAGCCTCAGAACTTTGCTATATCTAGTGCTTCCAGTCAGCAGATAGGGACAAAGGGAGTATAGAGGATCATGTGGTATCTTTTATGAGATGGGCAACATTGAAAGGCAAATGTCACTTAGGGAAGCCTGCTATATTCCATTGGACAGAACTTGATCATGTGGCCACATCTAACTACAAAAGAGACTGGGAAATCAGTCTGTCTGTGTGCCCAGGAGGCAGAGGAAACAAGGTTTGATGACTACATCATACTCTTTATTATAGTTCAATAAATAGTTGCTGAAAGCTTATGATGTGACAAGCTCTGGGCATCCTGCTGGGACCCAAGATGAACAAGACAGACTCCCTGCCTTTAAGGCACTGATGGATAATTTCACAATGTGGTAAAAGCATTGATCATAGCAAGCACAGGATACATGAAAATGTAGAGGACAGTACTTAGCCCAGACTGGAGAAGTCTTGTAAGGCCTTCTGGGATAAAACTCTGGTGCTAAGCCTTGAGGATGGGTAGAAAAGCAGAAGAAAGGGAGTGAATGTAGGTATTTTTGGCAAAAGCAACAATCAGAATGAAGTGCAGAAGGGGGCTATAAGCAATTCAGTATTGTTAGAGCAAAAGGAATGGGCATGGAGGGGCAGGAGATAAAGCTGCAGAGGCCTGCCATGGGGAGCCTGGTATGCTATCTAGAGGCATTCGGACATTTTCAATAAGCAACCAGAAGAAACGGGGTGGGGGGAGGCTCAAAAGAGGGATGGACATGTGGGTAGGTCACTTGTATTCAGGATGGCTTTGAGGGAGGCAAAACTTAGAGAACAATTTGGAAGGTTTTCCAGTTGCCCAGGCAGGAGATAATAAGGGCTTGAACTAGGTTGTAAAGGAAGGGTTGATGCAAGAAATACAGATAACATAAAATTGGGAGGATTTGCTAATTGCTTACATGTGAAGGTTCAAGGAAAAGAAAGAGCGTGGAATCACTCCCAGGCTTCTGACTTGGGTAACCCTAGACTTGTCTTATCATGCACTAACAGAAATGCACACCCACAACAAATACATGTAGAGCTGTAGGGCTAAGAGGTGAGTGCAGTTTGAGGCACTGTACAGTTATGTATTGTGTAACAAAGCACCTCAAAACTTAGTGGCATAAAAAAAACTACCAGTATATTGTGCTTATTGATTCTGTAGGCCAAGAAGTTGGACAGGACTCAGTAAGGATGACTTAGGTCTATTCCACAATCTCTGGGGCTTTGGCTTGGAAGAGTCGTATAGCTGGAATCACATGGGGATTTCTTCAGTTCCATGCTGGGGCCTTGATGGGAATGAATGGAAGCTTGAGTTCAGCATCCTAGCCTCTACCTACCAGATGCCAATGGCATCTACACACTTGTGATAAATGAAATGACTTCCTGGCATTGCCAGTATTTCCTGTAGGATAACTGTCTTCTATGGTTGAGGCCCAGTGGGCTGCATGTGAGTATGAAATTTAGTCAGATCTGGTGAGAGACATTATAAATCACCAGCATGTAAGGGTTATGAGAGTCATTGCAACATATATTTTCAGGATCTGTGGAATGAGATCAGTGGGTCAAGGTTAGGACAGACTCACTGAAGAGGATGAGGAAAAGAGAACTAAAAGTCAGAAGAAATAGCAGGAAAACACAAGGAAGACAGGAAAAAGTGGTGAGTGGCTATTGTTAGTGTCTGCCTAGCACTTTATTTCCATTTTCTTCTTAGCCAAACTCACCCGCTGGGTCACAATGGCTGCTCTGTGGAAGGGCACACTATGCAAGTTGGGCGAAGTAGTCCTTCCCTGTGATTTTACATTTTGCACCTTTAAACAAGATGTTTCTTTCCTCTGTCCTTATGCAAGAATGATGCAAATCCACAAGTGCCTATACATGCCCTGCCAATGACAAAGGTTCAGCCAAGTGGGTTTATATGTGCCCAGTGGATAATGATCACAGTGCCACAGAGCAGAAGTGGCTCTTAAGGACAGCTGGTGGGAGCTTCCTAAGCATCTACACTGCAAACATCTTTTCAGATATTTAACTGTCAGCCAATACTTTTCTGTGGGGCTATGGAAGAACAGGGGCGGTGCACCAAAAGTGTTCCTTCCATGCTGTCTTCTGAAACCATGCCACACACACACACACATCCTTGTGAGTTCCATGGTTGCTTGATCAGTAGCAAGCAATCCAACAAATTTTACTTGTACAAGAGTGTTTTAATTTCAACTGCAGTAAAGAAAATGAGAGAGGCAACAGAGAGAAGCAGAGGTGAGAGCTGGGAAAGACTGACCTTTTGACAGTATTTGAGTCTCTGAACCCAGTCACCCCTGAAGCCAGAGCTCACTCTGCTCTTCCTGGTTTTGTGAAATCAGTAAATGCTCCGAATCTGACTATCCTTCTGTTGCAAATGCAGGTATCCTAACACAGAAACTGGAACAAGGAGTGAGTGACAAACCTGAAATGTGGCACTGCTTGAGTCTGTGCAGGAAAGGCCACAGTGGAGGTGTCCGGATCATTCACTGAAAAGCTGGAATCCTTGGTATATGAAAGTGGAACATGTGGGTTAAACTGTTACCTACTATAGTATCTAGGTACCTAACTATTTTGTGCTTCAGGCCAAGTCCCTATTCTAAAATTGAAAACTTCATGGACTTGGTAGAAAAGCATGAGGATACTAGAGTGAGAGCTGGGCAAGCCAGGTATCCCAGAGTCATCCCCAACATCTCCACCCCTGTACAGTCCCCACAGCCCTGCCTAACAAGGGTCATATCCCTCCCCATTTTGGGTGCACACTGGGATGAGGGCAGCTCCCCATTGCTTCACTTTTCTAAAAGACAGAGACCAGGAGAGATGATGCTAATCTAAAGCCCAGGGCATCTTGCTATGCTGAGGGACAGTGACTATGGTGGGTGTGGGGGTGGACTCAATAATATGGGTGAGTGTAGTGACCACAATGTTGCTTATGTGAAATGTTCATAAGATTGTATATCAATGATACCTTAATAAAAAAATAATAATAATAATCTAAAGCCCAGGGGAATGGAATGGTTCCTGCAAAGGGACTGAAATCACAACGGTGGAACCCATATTCAGAGACTCTGACTTAACAAGATTTGGGGCATTTGTTACTACCAATAAGGCCACCACAAATGACAGACAGGCCAGCTACCAAGGGTTTTGGGAAAACTGTATTGTCCCCTTGGCAAACAGATTTGTGATGTTCACTTCTCAGGACAGCCCTCCAAGCCCCTATCACAGAGTGGTGGGCTGCTAAAGCAGCGAAGTCTCCCAACCATCCTCTCAGGCAGGGCGATGAAGCCAATGGGCAGTGAAGATCCTCCCAGTAGGAAGGCTGTGGAGCATTCAGGCAGGCTGACCAGGGAACTTCCTGCATGCCAAGAGAAGGGATCCACCAGACAGATAGAACTCACAACTCCCGTCTGTCTATCAGGCTGGAGGATGTGGCTTTTTCCTCTGCAAACCATTTCTAAATGGGGCACATTCAAGCTTGCCTCTCTTCCTTTCTACCAATTTACCCTCCATATGGAGCCACCATCTTATCTTCAGCCTTAGGTAAGTCTTCTATTTCTCTGCTTAACAATCACCCAGCTATAGTGTAACCATAGCATACAACATACAGAAAATGAAAAGCCTCTAATTACACTAAAGGCTATTTCTCCATTCTCCAGTTTCTCCATTTCTCCCAATTCTGCAGTTATTTGAAGGGTTTGGCAAAAACCATATCTAAATGTATACAAGCATTGTCATTTAAGGTAAGTATAACCATGGAGACAAGACACAAAAAAGATTTTATGTAACATTTATTTCTTATCCCATCCTAATTTGAATTTTATTTTCACCTCCCATTCTGATTCTTTTCTTAGAAATCCAAATTTTTTTTAACAAAATATTTAAAATTGCGATTATCTAGCATCATAACAAAATTTTCTTCTCTCCAAAAGGGGGGAAAACACAGCTGTAATTCTTACACAGGATTTTCAAATCTGCATGTTAATGTATACTTTATAGCCTATTTAAAATAAAACGATCATCCTTTAAGGTTATTGACATTTTCTAGTTCACTGACACATCTCCCATAATACATTAATTCTATTCATTTTCATGAATGAGGTGGGGATTATACTAAAAAATAGGATTTTTATCCCTGAGGTGCCAGTTAAAATGGATAAGGTTACCACTGCAACACAAGTTTTAAAAAAATCAGCCTTAAATAATACACATGGGTCATGCTCTCTGGGTCTGAATCACCTCCACAGCATGGAGTCATTTCCTGGGTTAACTCCACCCTGGTATTCTGAGCCCTCATGCTATGATAATCTTTCCTTTGTAAAGGAATAACACATAGCAATGAAGTTCGCAGAAATTTCTGAGATCCTCAGGAATCAAGAGAAACATCAGTCCCGTTTCTCTAATCTCCATCCACATTGTTGGAGAGGGATTCTCAGCACCATTCCAAGCCCTGAAACGTAGGTGAGTAGACGCGGTTTTAATACTTTGCACCAATTTAGTTGCCCGGAGGAACCTGTGCTGCGGGCAGGAGCACAAGTGTGTGCTGCGCGTCTAGGCCATGGGTGCAGAACCGCGTCGACCGCGGACCTTCCCCGGCTCGCTGCTCTGCCCTAGTAGTAGCGGTTCAGGCTCCTGGCGCAGGGGCCTTCAGCATGGATGTTCATCCAGATCTCCCTGATGATGCGTTCCCGCTCCTCCAACCTCTGGGCGCGCTGCAGCTCCTCCGCTGACGTGAAGACGTTCTTGTTCAAAGTCCTCTCGAAGCGGCGGTGTCTCCTGACTGACAGGTCGGACGCCGTGTCCAAGCTGCCATCCTCGCTGTCGCTGCTGTCACTGCTGCTCTCCGGCTCCTGCAGGACCTTCTTCCGGGGATGCCGCTGACAGTCTGTGTGGCACGAGATCCTCATCACCAAGGCAGCCAGGGTGAGGACCAGCCCGACACACACGCCACAGACAAAGTACAGAGCTGCTCGCTCTGGGTTCTCTGCAGGAGGAGGAAGAGGAAGAGAGCATTGAAAGATGCTGCCTCCGTAAGCAGACAGCAAACATGACTATAGCCCGCATTGCATGCCTCTCCCCAGACCCCAAAGCTGTGGCGGTTACAAATAGGGCCTCCCCATAGGGCAAACTGCATCATTTATTCAAAATATAATATAATATTGCATGGACCAGGGTCCAAGGTGAACGGGATTGTTTTACTATTCTTGCAACTTTAAATCTGAAATTATTTCAGAATGAAAAGTTAAAATAAAGAAAAATATTATTTAGCACCTACGTCAAGCAAGCAGCTGTGCTTAGGATGGCATTTAAGAACTCTCTAAAGCCTAACTTCACCAACATCAGAAAAATCTTTGCTTCTGCATTTGCTCCAGCAATCCCTCAAATAATCTCTTCATCACACTTGTAGGTAGCTGCAGCTTTTTTCTTAATGTTTAAATTTTTACTGAAGTATTGATACACAATCTTATATTGGTTTCAAGTATACCACACAGTGGTTCAACAGTTACCCATATTATTAAATCCTCACCCCCTCTAGTGCGGTTACTATCTGTCAACATAGGAAGATGTTACAGAATCATTGTGCAGCTTCTTCCTTCCTTCCTTCCTTTCTTCCTTTCTTCCTCCCACCCTTCCTTTTTTGACAACAAATGTATAAATAAAATCAAGGACAAAAATCTCCTTTATTCTAATATACCATCACAGGCCTAGTCAACAAATGTAGGCAGCTTTAAGGTGCCCCCACCTCTTGGTATTCAGGCTTATATGCAAGTTCCTCCCTTTGAGGGCTGGAACTAGTAGGCTGGACCCAGTGACTCACTTCTAACAAACAGACATGGCAAAAGTGATGGATGAGTCCAAGATTAGGTTACATAAGACTTCCAACTTGCTAATGCTCCTCTCTGGCTTCTCTCACTTGTTCTCTCTGATGAAGCGAGCTGCCGTGTTGTGAGTTGCTCTACAGAGAGGCCTGATTATCCAGGAACAATGGGTAGCCTCTGGCTAACAGCCTGCAAAAACCAAACCATGCCAACAGCCATGTGAGTGAGCTTGGAATTGAATCAGTCCCAGGTGGAGCCTTGCAGTGTCCATAGCCCTGGCCTTGCAGCAATCTTGTGGAGACCTTGAACCAGAGAACCCAGCTGAGCCAATTCTAGATCCTGACCCCCAGAAACTGAGAAATAATAGATGTGTGCTGCTTTAAGTCACTAAGTTATGAGGTAATTCCCTATGCAGCAATAGGTAACCTGTATAAGCATAGATTGAAAGATTTGGAATGACCTCACCAGGTTAATTTGTCAGGGAGGAATTTGAGCTCTTCCTTGGTGAGAGAAGAAAATAACTACTCTGTTGATGAGGCTCAGTGGATCTTGTGATGATACATGCATGATGTGCTTAACAGAATAAAAGCCTTTGGGGAAGCAGCTTTCCCTTCCTAGGTAAGCATCAGAACAAAGCGACATGCCTGGTCTTGAGTCACAGGGCACAGTCAATCCGAACAGACCCAAGATTGACATTAGCAAATCAATTTTCCATAATCTACATTCACTTGTATGTATGAATCAAAATATATATTGTTTTGTGGGTTTTTCAAGATTGTAAGTGGGATCACATGTGACACATATTTGCTTTGTAAATTAAAGAATTGTTTCTTAGATTTCTAAATGTCAACAGCATCCTTTTTGATGGCTGTGTAGTGTTCTCTGGTACAGACACATCAAAGTTATATAACCATTTCCTTATTGATAGCATATAAATCGTTGACAATTTTTCACTATTACAATCAACATCAGAGTCAATGTCCTTGTGTCCCTGTAAACATTTCTTTACGCACATGCAGAATTATTTCTAAAGGCTATTCATCTAGGAATAGAACAGCTGCATCAAAGGGCATAGGCACTCTGAAGTTTTATGCATTCTAAATTGAACCCCAAAAAGGTTCTTTCAGTCTGAACACAGCCTCCTGAACGCATGTATTTATGCTCCCCCCTGCTCTCTGAAACCCCCAAATGAGAGGGAGTTTCCTGGGGCTCACTAGGTCCTGAAGAGGAGACTCAGGGCTGATTTTCACAACATAATTTATGTGGTTTTTCTTCATCATTCTTCTTCAAAAATCAAAACTAGTTCTATCATGGTTGTTTTTTTCTCTTCTCTGCTCCAGGTCACTTCCTCTTGGTCAGTGATCCACCCTGGTCTTGACCAGATTCAGACAGCTGTTAATTGCCCAGGAAGCAAAGTGGGGAGGGCCACTGTCGGTTGTTATCCCTCAATAAATAAAATAAACACATTGCTGTATCTTGCTTCCTGCAGGGTCATTGTTTTCATGGGCAGGAAGAGGCCCTGTGTGGAGGTCCTGGGGCTAATTTCATTTGCACCCTCAGAGGTCAGATCATGCCCAGCAGACTCTGCTGGAGAAAAAAGCAACATGGCACTGGCCAGCTCAGCTGGTTTCCAGGCAAGTCTTCACCTGCCTGGACTTCCTTGCTGCCCCAGAGCTTACAATCCCTTGATTGGAAAGGAAAATGTTTTAAAAATAAGATTTAAAGAGAATAATGGGGTTTGTATAGAATCCGGGGAGTATTCAGCATAATCTCTTCTCTGGTCTCTTAAGGCATTGCAAGCAAGGATGTCTCTCTGTGGGAATCTGCCCACCCTCACTGGAAAAGGGAGATTCCTGCTAACACTTCTGCCTGCTCTGAAACGCTGGAGGCAACTTCCTTCTTCCATCACCGACTTGTTCTTCCTCAGAAGGAGTATTAGACAATCACTGTCTCCACTAGGCTGACTCTCGTGTATAATTCTCTGCTTTCACCTCTGTCTTGACCCCCCCTCCCCTCCAGGCACCCAGAAGAGCTTCCCTTCCCTTGTCCACCACCCTACTCCACCCCACTCACCTTTCCTCACCTGTGGGAAAGTGGGAAAGAGCCACTGTCCTAAAGCCTGAGGACTCAAGGGGAGCTAGGCAGAAAGCCCTGACACATTCCCTGATCTGGCTTAACCACTGCTGAAGTTGATACTGTATTCTGATGCTTTACTGGCTCCTGGAGCCTGGAAGGGAGGGTGTGAGTCATCAACCCCTCCAATCTAGGCAGCACTTTATGCAGCTGTATTATAATTAGTTATCTAACTGTTATCTTTCCCACACAGCACTGAGAAATTTGAGGGCAGAATCTGATTTACTTTGAATTTCCAGAGCACCCAGCACATGCCTTGCTCATGATGTGGATCTCACAAATATGGAATTAAATCTTGAATACACAGTTCCTCAAAGTCCAGTTAATAAATGTATTACATGTGAATAAATGTTTCTAGATGTATGTATGCATATATGTATGTGTGTACATATAAATATGTATGTGTGTGTATGTATAATATCTATAATAGTAAAACATTAAAAGAATAGAGGATCGAAAATATTTATAAAATCACCATAATTTCACACCCTGAATGTAAACTACACACTATGTAAATTTTCTTCTGTTCTTCATTTCTCTCATCCAAATATATACATATTTATTGACATTGACTTGGTTATAGTCAGAGTATATGTACAATTTATATATTCTAATCTGGATATACTTTTTTGTTTGCTTTTAAGAATTTATTTTTTTATAGCAGTTTTAGGTTCTCAGAAAAACTAAGAGGCAAGTTCAGAGAATCCCCCCCACAAACAACACATGTATACCTCCCCCGTTATGACATCCCTATCCTCCACCAGAGGGGCACATTTATCACTATTGATGAACCAATACTGACACATCATAATCACCCAAGGTCCATAGTTTACATTGAAATATTATACATTCTATGGGTTTGGACAAATGTGTAATGAATCCATCCCTAGAGCATTGCACATAGAGTTCTTAGTGTCCTAAAAATCCTCTGTGCTCTGCCTATTCACCCCTCCCCCGAGGACGCACATATACAATGTATAACATCTTCCTGTATTGCTGCCCCACGCCACAGTCTTCCCCTCAGTCATGCCTAACAGTGGCCATGTAGTATCTATCCAGTGAATGCACCACAGGCTACAAAAATGGTCTCCTACCTTTGGATATCTAGGTTGTTGTAGATTTCTTTTTATTAAAAATAATGATGGAAGATATGTATGAGAAGGTTCTACAGTAGTATTTTCAAACTCTTGGATTTTTGACAGTCCAGTAGATGAAAAACAGTATCTAAATGTCATTTAATTTCTGTTTCACTTGTTTGTTTCATTTGTTGTCTTAGAATGTATGCCCAGAAAGGAATCTTTGTGTCAAAGGGGATATGTATTTTTTATCTCGATACACATTGCCAAGTGGCTTTTTAAAAGTGGTACATTAATTTATTAGCTCTGTATGAAAGTACCATTTTCAGCAAGCCTTCTCCAGGATGGGATATTCCAACTGTTACAAGCTTTTCAAATTTTATAGGTCAATAGTGGTTATTTATTCCACAAAAAATTTACTGTAAGTCAACAGTGCCTTCAGGGCTAGAGACACAAAAGTTCTGAGCCCTCATGGGATTTCAATATAAAGGGGACTAAAACAGAAACTATCATATACGTTCTCTGATCTCCAAATGTGTTATGGTGGGTTAGGCTACATCACTGCTGACAGCCCACCTTGTGCATGCCAGCCTCACAGGAAAAGTGATTCAAATTCTGGCTAACTACATCCAGTCTACACCACTGTACTTGCAATTACATGTTCAAAGAGTATTGGTTAAAGTGAAAAAATAAATGACCCCCTCAAACTCCTGCAATGAAAAAAATTACTATAAGCAAAGCCGAAAGACAAATGCCAAATGAGGAAAATATGTGAAATATGCAACAGAGACAAAGGGTTAATATATAAAGAGCACTTAGAAAGAGCATTGAGAGGAAGACCAACAACCATAAAGAACATGGTCAAAAGATATAAGCAGTTCACAGTAAAAGAAATACAAATGGCTCTTAAACATATGAAAAGATGCTCACCAAAAGCAGGGGTTGGCAGGTCATGGCTCACAAACCAAACCTGGCCAACACCTGCTTTGTTCCTGGCATATAACCATGCCCATTCATTTATGTTTTGTCTAGTCTGCTTTCATGCTACAGTGCAGAGCTGAACGGTTAGAACAGTGACTGCATGGCCCACAAAGTCAAAAATTTTTACTATCTGACCCTTTCCAGAACAAGTTTGCTAACCCATGACCTAGTGAAACAGAAATTAAATGACATTTAGATACTGTTTTTCATCTATCAGACTCAAAAATCCAAGAGTTTGAAAATACTGTTGTAGGACCTTCTCATACATATTATAAAGAATAAATCAGTTATGGCCATTTGGTGATACTTACCTTAATAATTTATAAACACTTAGATCCAACAACTTGATTTTTGGAACTTTATTCTACAAATGCACTTGACTATGTATGTATGCCACAGTTTATTGCAATTCTGTTGCCCTGTTTGAAAAGATTTGAGCTATTCACTGGCCACCAATAAAGGTTACATTAAACTATGGTTAATCTAAGGAGTAGTAGATAATTTTCTAAGAGAATGGGGAAGATGTCTATACCCCAATATGACATATCTTCATGATACATTGTTCCATGAAAAAAGCAAAGTATAAGACAGTATGTATGATATGACTCCTGTGTAAAAGGGGGAAGGATGAGACTGTGTGTTCACATTATCTTATACCTGCACAAAGAACCCTGGAAGGATGCAGAGAAACCTTGTGATGGGTAAAACTTGGGGACTGGACAGAGAGGGCAGTGAGGACAGAGAGAACTCTATGACTTCTCATTATTCATCTTTTCATGTTGTTTTGATTGCTGAGCTGTGTTCATTCATTCACTGATTCACTGAGCATCCAATAGATGCCAGGCACTATTCTAGGAGGAGAAGATATAGCAGTCAACAAAAGACACAAAAAATATCTGTGCTACTGGGAGCTTACATTCTAGCAGGGAGACAAATAAGAAACAAGATAAATAAAGTAGGTATGTTAGATGGTATAAGGTGATAGGGAGACAACAGAAAAAATAGGATGGAAGACTTGAAGTGTCACAGGTACACTGGGGGTAGGGAGAGAGGTAGAGTGCCCAGAGAGAATCTCATTGAGAAGGTGATTTTTAAGGAAAAATATAAAGGAAATGGAAGAGTGAGGAGGATAACAGATTATTCAAAACATTAAATTAAAGAACAATCATTCCATTTAATCTTTCTAACAACCTTATTAGAAGTTATTAATTAGGTTATTAATATTAATGAGATTATTATCTTCACCGTAAATTATTATATTATTATCCCAAGGGGCTGCTTGAAAACCATGGTAACAGAAATATTAACTCCAGTTCAAGATTTGAGAGAGTTCTGGAGACTAGGAGGGAGGAGGATGGTCTAGGATGAAGGAAGAATTCTTGTTAAAGGAAATGACTGCATAGGCAAAGAGATGAGAAAAGGCCCAGCAACTGGTTTAGAAAAACGGGAGTGAGATCTTGGTCGGGAAGGTCTCATATTAAATGAGAGCATGGAGAAGTCAAGGTCAGACACTAAAAGCACTGGAAAGCCACATAAGAAACTGCAGATTGGGAACCTCACTATCCACACACCCCTTTTTCTTTGTCTCTATTCTAGAGTATGTTTGCTCAACCTCAGCATTGTTGGCATCTTGGACCAATTAATTCTTTGTAGTGGAGGATTATCCTGTATGTTGTAGGATGTTTCTTCTCCCACTAGATGCCAGTAGCAGTCCCCCTGCCTAAGCTGTTACAACCAAATATGTCTCCAGACATTGCCTGAAGTCCCCTGTAGGGCAAAATCACCCCTGGTTTATGAACGATTGATCTAGAGGCTGAAAAACTTAAAATTCTTATTTTTCCAGCCTGCCTTGTAGCTAGAGATGGCCATGTGACACAGTTGTATTTTTTTTGGGTATCATTAATGACACAGTTTTGACCAACAAAATATGAGAGGAGATCTACTGGAATCTCCTTCCTTTTTAAGCCTCCAAGAATGAGGGCAAGAGCAATGGCAGCCACTCCGTAGCCATGTGATCACAAAAGAAAGAGTATGAGAATCACGAGATGTTGGCCCGTACATTTTTGAGCCAACAGGTGTTTAGGCCACCAAGTGAGGTTTTCTATTATTTGCAGATAAAAGCAGTCCTGTTAAACCAGACAAAAGTGTCTGGGTTTTATCCCAGAGATAATGAAGATTCATTAATGGATTCTAAAAATATAAAGAATTACATCATCATACCTGTATGTTAGAAAAATCATTTTGCTATAAAACACAGACCATGAAGCAAGACTGGAGGCAGGTAGACCATGCACAATGCCATTAAGCCAGTGCAGACAAAAACACAATGAGGCTTGGACCAACTCTGTGGTGGTGAGAATGAAGTGGAGGGGACATGTTTGAGGGACATTGAGAGGCAAAATGGTCTGCCCCTAAGCAATTGCATATGGGTAGTGAAGAAGATGCATCAAAGGCTCAAAGTCATATTTCTGGGAGTACGTGATGCCCTAGATGGTACACAAGAGGAGGAGCATATTTAAAGAGAAGGATAATATTCCTTTCAGGACAGTTTGAATTTGAAATGCTTATGGCACATCCAAGTGGTAATGTTCAGAGCATTTAGATACACAGGACTGAAAGTCAGAAAAAAGTAAGCGAGTGGTAATTTTTAAAATATATTCATGATATTCAAAATCTTAAATTCCAATAAGATAACATTATTGAGCCAACAGTGATTGTAACATCAATGAGGTATAGAATATTTTAAAATATAGCAAAGCAAAATAAAATAAAAAATACACAGAGACACATTCATACACTTCCTGCATCCAGATACAATTTCAATAAAATGTAGCTATATATGCATGTGAGTATACACTCATAAATGGGATTAGGCTGCATATGCTGTAAATTAACAGGCTTTATTCACTTGACACATCATAAATATCTTTCTACTTCAATTAATATTCAATTATTTTTTCTGTGTTTTACTATTATAAACAGTTCTGAGATTAATTGTCATCATAGTAAAAATTTTGCCCAAATCTCTACTTATTTTCTTAGGATAAATTCCTAGATGTAGAATGGCTGACTAAATGGTATATGTGTTTTTAAGGTGTTTGTTTTTGGGATTTTTTCCTGTAGATGTTCCCAAATCATTGTCTAGGGAGACTGTAGCACTTTACAATCCCAAAGCACAGTGTGTGGGTGCTCACATCCCCACAATTTCTCCAAAACTGAAGTCTTATACTTAATCTTTCAAACTTTTGAGATTTTTATAAGAATGGTAATCTCACTGTTGTTTTCATTTTGCATTTAATTGCTTAAAAATTAGCTGCTTATGTGTTACAAGCAATTTGCATTTTTTCCTTCAGTAAACTGCTTATTCTTGTCCTTTGTCCACTTTTCTCTTGGGGCACTTATATTTTATTGATTTGTGAGAGCTCTTTAATAAACTTTAACCCTTCTTTGTTAATGTTACATCTTTTTTCTTTGCATTTACCATTTAACATTTTGATAAACAGATATTTTAAATTATTGGCATTGTCAAGTTTTGAAATGGTTATTGTGGAGAATGAGAACATGAGGTTTCCAAAGGCAAATGGAGAGAAGGAAGCACTGAAAGGCTTGGCTAAGGTTGGGTACTATGAGTTTCCAGTAGCTTCAGTCTGCAAAGCTGCAGCAGCATTTGGTTACCTGAGGGCAGAGGAAGAAAGAAGGGAGAGAAGGATTTGCTTAGAGTTAGGATTTTGCTTGTTGGTTTAATCAGAAACTGGACAAAGGAATTGGGGAGTTGTGTGTATTATCAAGTGCGTTGCTGAAATGACGGACCACGTGGACAAGATAAGAGGCAACTGAAGCACTGGGAGAAAATGAGGCACAGATGGAGTCAAGGACTGTATTGAAGAACAGATACAGCTAAATACCAACATGAGAGAGCTACAGGATTAAGAAATGTTCTACCATTTTCTTCTATTACACATTTCATTATTGCTTCTGATCAGTTTATTCTATTTTCTTCTTTTAAAACAACTGTTATTTTTAATCTGCTATATTCACCTTCACACTTTAAAATTTCTTTATTCATTTTCTTCACAGTCAGAGAGTGTTTCCCATCACACTCAGAATTGATTTGCAGCCATGAAGTCTGTTTACTGGATCTAACACATTTTATTTTGGTCACTCCACTTTCCATTTCCTTGCATGTTCTTTTTACCTCAGCACACACTTACTTAAAAGAAACTAAGATCTTCCTGAATCCCAAGCAATATAATTCCAGAATATGGGATGGGAAGGAGAATGTCTGGAAAGGAGAGAAAAGCCAGGCCACCAGCCTTTCAGCCCAAACAAGATCACAAGACGCACGGTAAACACCAGACCACACAATGAGTTAACATGGACAGTGGTCACAACCCAGGGTATGCTGGCCGAAATGGAAAACTGCCAGGTACCTCCTCTGCTGAGCAGAGCTCCAAAGTACAGTGCCCTGTTTGTTCTCACCCAGCATACCTTCTTAACACAGCTGCTATACAAGTGTCCTTTCAGGCCTTGGAAACTCCAGACCCTCCCTGCCACCCCCCACTGCATTTGGGGGAATGTCTTCTCTATAGGGTTGGAGGGTTCATCATTCAATTGCTTGTGAAACACAACACAGAGTTTCAAACACCCCTTTGCCAACTCCAGCGTCCTTTCTCCCCAGTACAACCTCAGAGAAACAGCAAAGCTGAGAAGTGCCTGGCGCACGAGTGCCTGGATGAGGAGGCCCTAGGCCCCGGCCTTCCATAGGGAGGTGGAGCTGATGGATGATCTGGGCCTTTGCTGATCTGAGAAGGGAGAATTCTGCACTTGCAGTGCATGCAGAGCACATGCTGCATCCCGCCACCCACAAAAGAACCAGCCAAGCATGCCTCAGAAGGCCTCCTGTCTAAAACCAGGCTGTACATCATCCAAGATTCTCTCACAAAGAGAAGCCATGAGCTTCCTTTATCCTCAATCCTGACTCAGATCTGCCACTGTAAACAGAACTGTCAGGTTTTGCATCTGAGCTCTGAGGTCACCACATCAACCCTGGCTAGAGAACTAGAAAATAAAACCAGTCCCTGCTGAGAGGAAATCTAATCAGAATCTCAGTCCCTTCCCCTTTATACAACATCCTGAGACATCGGGCAGAACAAAACAAGGGAAAAGCAAACTAAAATTCACACAAGCGGGAGAAAAATCGTCATTCAAACCACTGAGCATTTTCATGTATTTTTAAAACAATTTCCACTTGATTGAGGTATATTTTCATATATTTTTAAATGGCTCATTTTTTATAAATAGCATCTGTTCTCAAGAAATGATCTTGAAAAGAAAGTCAGCCGTCTTTTTCAAAGTGTATAACTTTGAATCCAGGAAGAGGCAAACAACACTCTCCCAGGCTCACGTGCCTTCTGTCTCCACATCTCCTGGAAGGTTACCAAACACCTCACACAGACCACACACACACACACACCCCTGGGGGGGGATGTTGAGAACCAGCACAGAGAGCAGGCTGAGGGCACTCTCACATTAAGAGTTAAATGCATAAAGTCAGAGCAGACAATACTCCCCAGGGTACTTCTTTCACTCCCTTAAGCCCAAAAGGGAACCAAACATTTCTAGCAAGATAAAGCTCTTAGAACACCTCATTTACCAAATGAGAGAAGGCCAAGCTTAACTCTCAAGTCAGAAGACCTTTCATCTCAAAAGCCAGCACAGCAGAGCCCCTGCGCTGTGGCGGAGTAGCATTTCTCTCGTGAGCAGAGGGCCAGAGACGGCCATGCAGGAGAGAGCCCCAGCCCCAGGCCTTGGCCCGGCCCCACTAAGACCAGAAAACTACCTGAGACAAAGGAGTAGGTCGCTAGGATGTTGCTGAGCAAAGCCATGTCCAGGCTCCCAGGATCACCGGCTCCGAGCTGCGGTGTAAGGGCAGCCTCGACGTGGCATCCAGAGGAGGCTCCTGGAGATGCTGCAGCTGGGCCAATGGCTCTCCTCTGTGTGGGAACACAAAGTGAGTGATGAGAACACATTCTACTTTCCTGAGGCTGTGTTCCAGGTAGCCTAGGCTCAAGAGCAAAGAGCCAGCCTCCTAAATGCCAGACAGCCTTCCCAGCCCGGGAGCGGTGGTCTTATCCTCTGCTCTAGCAAGCTTCTCGGCTTTCAAGAGCAGCAACTCTTTACATCTCTGTTTTCCCCAGCTTTTCTCACCTCCCCATCCACTCCCAAATTCCCACTTTAACACCTCTCCCTCACCTTTCCTGGTACAGCTTACAGCCTGTGAGACACAGCCCATTATCACTCTTGTCACTGCATTGTGACTGCAAGCCACAGCCCACGCCTGCCTGGACTGAAGACACTTGTGTACTTTGATCAGTTTGCCTCATCCCACAGGTCACCAGATGTGTGTCCTTGGCAATGGGTCAGAACTGCCAAAGTGGTTCCCATTCTACAATGCCCACAAGTCCTTGGGTTGCGGGGCGGGGGGGGTCAGCCTGCTCCCTGCCCCCAGCTCCGTGACTCTACCTGGGACGTGATGGGCCAGCCAAACACACACTATGCCACAGGCTGCCTACCAGCAGAGCCATCCCACTAGGGTTCAGAACAGGGCCTTGGGATCACAGTGCTGGGCAGCTCAGTCTCCAGCTGGGTGAGCACATCCCCTCCTGGCTGCTGTTCCAGCTGCAGCTCAGACCTGGCATTATTACCTGGGTCACTCAGGGAGAGCTCCTGAGGATGCAGGAGGGGGAGAAGTGGCAAAGACCTGAGGACTCCTACTCGACGCTGCTCCATGCTGAGGGCAGGCGGCTGAGGTGCAGTGTGGAAGGTGTCTGCTTAGGGAAAGCTAGAGATGCAGAAGGCTCCAGTCCTTGGAGAGGAGACAGGTTCTCAGGGAGGTCATGGACATGGTGGGGGCTGGCAGCACGCCCTACATTTGGAGGTACTGTAAGGGGCTGCAGTTCTACAGGAGGGAGGACTGTGCCACAACAGAAAACACAACTCTCACTCTGGTGGACTCCAGTATGCTTGGGGAAGAGCAAGGCAAGGCAAGAAAGACCTGTGTGCAGATAAGAGACGAAGGTCCACAAGATCCTTGGGGCAGCCTGAGGTACTGAGGGCGGCAGGATAAGCGTTGGGAGCTTCCGGGCTCTGAGAAGGGGCTGCTACTGCTGGGGCCCCTGCACCTCTGAGCCAGAGCACCAGGCTCATCAATTCATTCCAGGTAGTCTCCTACCTGGTCTTTAGCTCACACCTTCTTCCTGCTCAGTCTGGCACACACCAGCAGGGCCATCTGAGCACTTGACTTCACAGCCCAGCTCTTCGACTAATCCCCATTCAACTTCTCCACTACATACTTCCACTTCCACAATATCTGACCCCTGGCTCCCAATTCATCTCCTACCCAACCCTTTACCCACACATGCATACACAGAGATACGACTAATGCTCCAACGATAGCAGACTGCTTTTCATTCCTCAGATATACCAAGTCCTTTTATCCTTCTATGCATTTGATCATGCTTATCCTTTTGCCTAAAATGTCTCTCTTCCCCTTACCTATCTGGCAAATGTTTCCTTTAAGGGAGAATTCGAAAGTTGTGTGGCAGCCTCAAGATCTCAATGATTTTTTTTTTGCAGAAATAGAAAAATCCATAGTAAAACTCATATGGCATCTCAAGGAATTCCCAATAGCCAAAACAATCTTGAGAAAGAACTAAATTGTAAGTCTCACACTTTCTGACTTCAAAACTCATTACAAAGCTACAGTCATCAAAAATAGTGTAGTACTGGCATAAAGACAGACTATATCTTATCTCATATTTAAAAAATAACTAAAAGTGGATCAATTGCTTAAATATAAGAGATAAAACTATAAAACTCTTTGAAGAAAACATAGGGGGAAATCCTTATGACATTGGATTTGACAATGACTTTTTAGATATGACACCAGAAGCACAGGCAACAGAAGTAAAGATAGTTGAATTGGACTTACATTTAAACTCACAGGAGAAAATGTTTGTAAATCATATACCCGATCAGGGGTTAATATCCAGATTATATAAAGAATTCCTACAACTCAGCAACAAAACAAAAAACAACCTGATTAAAAATAGGCAAAACACTTGAATCTACTTTTCTCCAAGTAAGATATACAAATGATCAATAAGGACATGAAAAGACACTCAACCTCACTCATCACTAGGGAACTGCAAATCAAAACTGCAATGAGATACCACCTCACACCCATTAGGATGGCCACTATCAAAACAAATATATTGGAGAGAATGTGGAGAAACTGGAGCCCTTCTACTGTTGGTGAAGGTAAAATTATGGAGAAGCTATGGAAAATGGTATGACAGTTCCTCAAAAAATTTAAAATGGAATTACTGTATGATCCAAGCAATTCCACTTTAGGGTATATACCCAAAATAACAGAAAGCAGGGACTTTTTATACCAAGTATTATAATTCTTTATCCACAGTAGCCTAAAGGTAGAATCAATCCCATGTCCATCCACAGATGAATGGATAAGCAAAAAGTGGTCTAAACATACAGTGGCATAGTACTTCCAGCCTTAAAAGGGAAGCAAATTCTGACAATGGCTACTACATGCATGAACCTTAAGGGCATTGTGCTAAGTGAAATAAGCCAGTCATAAAAGAACAAATACCATATGATTCCACGTATATGAAACACCTAAAGTAGTCAAATTCAGAGGCAGAAAGTAGAATGGTGGTTGTCAGTGGCTGGAGGGAGGAGGGAAATAATTGTTTAAAGGGCACAGAGTACAAAGTCTCAGTTTTGCAAGGCGGAAAGTATTCTGGAGCTGGATGGTAGTGATGGTTGCATGACAATGTAAATGTACTTAATGCCACTGAACTGTACACCTAAAAATGGTTAAGATGTTCACAAATTTTATGTTATATGTACTTTACCACAACTTGAAAAATTAATATAATAATAATAATAGAGTGTTAATAAGGCACAACAGTGAATTTTGAAGGTTACCTCATTTTTAAAGTTCTGTGATCAAATTTGGGGTTTCATAACAGGAATGGTAGCAGAATTACCTTACAGCAATACTAAAGCTGAAGTCAATAAAATTCTAGTTTATATCTCTCTATGAACATGGCTTCATTTTAAGTAGAAGATATTATCTCACTAAAAAATTGGATAGTAAATAAATGTAATCTATCATATTTATAGATAAACAGGAAAAACTTATCACATCAATAGATGCAAAAATGTGTATAAAATTTAATAAAAATTCATGGTGGGAAAAAAAAAGGTCTCCTGCAGTAAGTTCCAAATTCTCCAGACACTTTTCTGTGGCTACCTAAGTGTCCAAATATTCTTCTGATATTGAGCCTATGACATTGTAATTGGCATTAACAGTTTGTATGTTTGTCTGCTAAACTGCAGAGGCATCTCACGAACCCTGTTTCCCAAGACCTAGCATGGTGCTGGTGAAGGGAGGTTCTCCATAAATGCTGACTGGCTTGCTGCAGAGCAAAAAAGCCGCTCGTCCTGAGCTTTGTATGCATTAAGTCCCAAGGGTGATTGTGAGCGAGTCTGAGCGAGGGGAGCCAGGCCGAAGACTCAGATGACACCAGGGCTGACTGGTTCTGAGCGGGGTGCCCAGTGAACCCTTCCTCAGGGCTACAAAAGGACCGAGGTAGAAGCTTTCCTGTGGCAAGGAAATTCTTCCTGCAAATCTCCTCATTCCCCAGGAGCTAATAGGGAGGACTGCAGGAGCCAGAGGGGAGGGGAGGAGGGACAGAGAAGACAGGCCAAGGGTGAGAAAGACAACCTCTGGATGGCACATCCTAAAAAGCTACCAGGAAGAAACCCCACGGTCCATGTGGCACAAGTTAGCCTCAGGCAGGCATCAGTACCTCTTTCCTGAATGGACCAGAGGGTCAATGTTTCAGGCCTTGAAGGCCACACAGTCTCAGTCTCAACTCTCAACTTTGCTCTAGTGGTATGACAGCTCAGAGAAGATAGATAAATAAATGAGTGTGGCTATGTTCCAATAGAGCTCTATTTTCAAAATTGGTGGTGGGCCCAGTTTGGCCCACAGACCATCATTTACAGTCCTCTGGCCTACATTCTTACTACTAAAAGTGTGGTTGAAGGACCAACAGCATCGACATCATGTGGTAGGTTGTTAGATCACATCATCTTGGGCACCACCCAAGACCTTTGGGATCAAATTCTCGTCCTACAAGATGCCCAGTACAGTTTGCAAAGGGCTCCCCTTCAGCCTGAGCACTGAGATACTGTAACAGCACAGGCCCAGGGAGTTCCACTTGGTGCCTCCTTTATAAGTCTGTCTAGGGTAGGAGAGTGAGCCTCCATGCGCGCACTGCACAGTCAATTCCCCAGTGGTGACAGAGAGGACACCCAGACAGAGGGCAGGACTGGGCAAAGGAGATTCTGTTCTGGGCAGCTGCCATGAGACACGGTCTGCAGAAGTGATAAGCCCCAGAGCCAAACTCTCCTCCCAGACTTTCCCCCCCAGGCCTCCCTTCATAATGATGGATCAGCTCCAGGTAGCTCTAGACACTTTCCATTGGCAGTTTGCCCTATAATTAAAACATTTCTGCATCTCCTACTGTGACGGTTAATTTTATGAGTTAAGTTGACTGGCCATGGGGTGCCTGATTAAACATTCTTTCTGAGTGTGCCTGTGAAGGTGTTTCCGGATAAGATTAGCATTTGACTCACAAAAGCAGATGGCCCTCCCCAGTGTTGGATGGGCATCATCCAGTCCTTTGAGGGCCTGAATAGAACAGAAGGTGGAGGAAGAATGAATTTGCCTCTTTTTTCCTACCTCACTGTTTGAGATGAGACTTCTCATTTCATCTTCTCTGCCCCTTAGATTGGGCTGTATATCATTGGCTACCCCAGTTCTCAGGCCTTCAGACTCAGATGGAATTATATCACCAACTTCCCTGGGTCTCCAGCTTGCAGAGAGCAGATCTGGCACTTTCCAGCCTCCATAATTGCACAAGCCAATTCCTCAAAACGAATCTATATATATTTCCTGCTGGTAGTGTATGTATGTATATCTGTGTGTGTGTGTGTGTGTGTGTGTGTGTGTGTGTGTGTGTGTGTATTTTACTGGTTCTGTTTCTCTGGAGAACCTTAGCTAATACAGTTACCAGTGAAGTGCTCATCCACCCCTAAGTGCAATTTTGTGTTCAGTTCCTCAGGAAGCCCCTTTTCTCTGGCTAGCTCCTAGAACAGTGATTCTCAACTTTGGGCAGTTTGACTCCCAGGGGACAGCTGGAGATGTCTAGAGACACACTGGGTTGTCACAACCGCAGTTCGGGTTGATAGTGGCATCTGGTGGGAAAGGGACAAGGACAGGGCTACATATCCTACAGTGCACAGGAGAGACCCACCACAAAGAAATATATGGCCCCAAATATTAATGCATCGAGCTTGAGAAATCCTGTTCTAGAATAAACATCATTACTTCATTGACCAGTCTAAGGGTTCTCAGTGTTTGTGGGCCTCCTGCACACCATCAGTACAGTCGGAGAAGTGTAGAGACAGGGGCTTCTTGGCAGCTCCCAGTGGTCTTGACCAGGAGACCACAAGCTCCAGCCCTGGGCCAGCAACGCCATGTTGCCAGTGACCAAGTGAATGGGCTTGGGGAAAACAGCTCACATTGACAAAGCCCTCAAAAAAACACAACATCCACCAGCCCAGTTTATTAATTCATAGCCGGAGAGCCGTCTGCATGAGAGCTAGATCAGGTCCCACTCTAGACAAGTTGACTCTGGACATAATCTTGATGAGAACAAAAAAAGGAGCTGCATATTTTCAAAGCCAGGGCTTTCTCCCAGCGATAACCCACTGGATTAACCCCACCCTATTCTAGGAAAAGAATCATGTCTGGAGAACACTCTAGGGCCAGTCAACCAGCACCACAGCATACTCTTCTTGGACAGAACCAACGGTTCTGATAAATCTGACTCTCCAACAGCTATCTTTCATCCACAAGCCCAAACTCCTTCACCTGATTAGTTACAGCCGCAACATAATTTAAAAGAGACAGCTTCTTTCGATCATTTACATTCTAGAATTTTGTCTTCCTGAACACATGCTGGTCTCGATGATGATGACAACCTGTCTTATGAGCACCACCTCAGAGTGAATGGCTAATTGCATGCAATGTATGCTGTTTCCACCAGCTTCCATTTTAGAGGCAACTCCATTCCCAGTGCTGCAAATTCATATTCTCTGGAACCGTAAGTGCACCCATTTATACTGAGTGTAATCACAGAGCATATAAAATGAAATATGCCTGGTGATGATATATTTCATCTTACATCTCAGTAGCAGCAGTGAGCATCCCCGTAGGCAAGCCCCCATGCAGGTGATGATATCATTGCATAGTGTGCAGAGGATGGTAAAAAAATCTCATTACCCCTTAGCTCCCTGGGGAGAGGTGTGCTGTCAGGAGCAGAGGAGTATCTGGTAAGAACGGTTCATCCCTGGTGATGGTGTCAGGCGGTAGAAGTTCTGAAACTTGGTTGGCCGCGTTTGGCTTCTCAAACTCTGAAAGAAAAGAAAAATGGCACAGAAAACATCAGGGATAATCACATGCCCAGGAGAAGTCACCTCATGACTTGGACCCAGTGTCTTCATGAACCTAGCCGAGGCCATGGTGATGTTTGTCTGGACCCTTGAAGAGATGTGACAGCATCTCCTATAAGGATAACACCGACTGGCAGAGTTTAATCTGGAATTTGGACCACACAGTGAAGGAAACCAATCTCCCAATGTCTGAGCAGAAAGGGATGCAAGGGGTAAAAGATCAAAGATGCATGCTTCCTGTCCCATCCTGTCGGCCAAAACCCACAAAGGGCCTAGAGTGAGCTGTGTCCGCACGGCCCGCCGACAACGAGGTTTGCTGGCCAGCCTCTCTGGAGCAGGAAGGGAGGGAACTTTGTTCCAGACAGCAGTGCCCAGATGGGCCAGGAAATGAAGTCTCAAATAGGTCTGTGTGGGCACAAAAAACCTGGAAGTGCTGATATGTGGGCAGCTTGTACCTCTCATCCAGAAGTCTCAAGGCCTCTGCTTAACCCAGCTAGAGAAGCCAGCAAGGGCCTCTGAAAGGCCTGCATCCCAACAGCTTCTTTCTGCTGCCAGCTTCATTTAGAATTGTACAGAAAGGGTGAAATCACAGAGCTCCGGAGTGCTGAGTGGTCCCCCTGCTCCTTGCACGCACCCTCATTTGTCATCACCGCCTCTGGCAGCCTCCTACAGATCTGACTTCTGCTTGTTTATTTATGTCTTTATAGATACTTATCCCAGCTGCCTCTGGCTCACAAAGGATTTGTGGCACCTTCTATATCCATTTTACTGGTGAAGAATTGAGGGGCAGAAAAGAAAGGAAACTTAAAGCACAGGATGAGTAGTTCTTTAGAGACTTGTGCACATAAGTATGGGAGCAGGTCTTAGACACCCACTTGCCCTCCACTCCACACCAGTGAAAACCACCACTAACTGACCCGAGTGGAGGCACATAGAGCCTGAGATACAAAGGCTTGAATGGAAAGTTAGCTCCCACATGACAGGATGGGGAAAAAGTGGCCTAGAGAAATGACTGAGTGAAGAGGAACCCCAGTTTTCTCTACAGGACTGGTAAACGCCTGTGGATGACATAGCCAACATGCCAGCCTGCCAGCCACTGGGCCTCCTAGCTGGAGGCCCCAGTAACCTTCCCCTCCAAACCACTGCAGCAAACCTTTTCCAGGGACACAACCTGGACCTTGTCATCACCCAGTGATGCCAAGCCACCTCTAAAACCTGGGCTGTGAGTTCCTTAAGGGCAAGGCCAAGCATTCACTGTACCCCTTCATTCCTAGAGCCTCCCACAGTAAATGCACAGAGCCCAAGGGAAGTAACTGTGGGTAGGTAACTCACACTCAGGAACCCCATTCTCCACCAGAACCAACTGTCTTCCTTCTGTAATCAACGTAAATACACCCCCAGCCTCTCTGGAGACCTCAGGCTTCTTCTCTCCAGCTTACCCAGTTCATCAGTCTCATCGCCCATTCTCTCTTGTCTGGCTGAGAAAAGCTTGGCTGCTAGTACACTTGGCTCTTACCAGAACCTTTCTGCTGCCTCCCATGAGTCCCAGGCCCCACCCCAAGACTAATCCAGCCCTTACCTGCCTACTTTCCTGCCCAAAAGCTCTGTGTTTCTGAAAAAAAAAAAAAAATTCATATTAGCCTCATTACAAATGTTTGTGGTTTACATGCTCACTGAGAACCTTAGGTTGCTAGGAAATCCTACGTGTACCTGGCACAGCACTTTCTCATTTCCAAGATAAAATGTATCAAACTGCTACCTCTTTTTTACAGCCTCCTTCTCCATCCTCACCTCTCTTATGCTTTCCATCTTCCCAGAGAAAACAAAAGCCAACCTACAAGAACTGTGATGTCACTCTCTTCCATCCAATCTTGACCTTCCTCTGTTCTGCTTCTGAGGGAGTTTTAACATATGCTTTTGATCAAATTATTTTCTCCTTCTTCCTATATGATTTCATTCTATCAATGATCCATCCTTCTTTCGCCTTCCTTTTCTCAACTGATCTCTATAGAGAGGTAGGCAGATAGAAAGATGGATAGATTTTTATATAGCATATATATATATACATATATATCATATATTTACACATATATACAGAGATGTGCATATGCAAAAACACCATGCATGTGTTTTCCCCAAACTGATATACAGGAATAATTCAATTCCTATTAAAACCCCAGCAATATTTTTTGTAGCTATACATAAAGTCATGCTAAATTTATGTAAAAATGCAAAGGAACGAGAACAGTTAAAACACATTTGAAAAAGAATAAAGTGAGTGGAATAAGTCTACCTAATTTCAAAACTTACTACTTGCCACATTAATCAAGCCTGTGTGTTATTGCAAAGGAATAGAGGCATAGATCAATGGAACAGAATAGAGAACCCAGAAACAGACCCACACAAATATGCTCAACTGATTTTTTGATGAAGGTGCAAAGGCAATTCAATCGAGGAAAGAGCCTTTTCAACAAATGGTGCTGGAGCAACTGGACATCCATAGGGAAGAAAGTGAGCCTCTACCAAAGCCTCAGACCTTATATAAAAATTAATGCAGAATGGATCACAGACCAAAATGTAAAATGTAAAACTATGAAACTTTTAAGGGAAAAAAAATAGCAATGAATCTTTGGGATCTAGGGTTAGGAAAAGAATTCTTAAACTTAACTCCAAAATCACAATCCAATACAGGGAAAACTGATAATGTGGGTAAACCATCAAAATTAAAAACATTTGCTCTATGTTAAGAGGATGAAAAGACAAGCTATAGAATGGAAGAAATATTTGCAGATCATACATCTGCCAAAGGGACTAGTTTCTAAATGAATATATAAAGAACACTCAAAACTCGATAGTAAAAAGATAAACAATTCGTTTAGAACAGGGACAAAGCCATGAAGAAACATTTCACTGAAGAAGTTATACAGATAGCAAACAAGCACATGAAAAGATATTTAACATCATCAGTCACTAGGGAAATGCAAACTAAAACCACAATGGGATACCACTGCGCATCTGTCAGAATGGCTAAACTAAAATAGTGACACCACCAACTGTTGACAAGGATGTGGAGAAACTGGATCACTCAGACACTGCTGGTGGGAATATAAAGTGAAACAGCCCCTGTGGAAGATAGTTTGGCAGTTTCTCAAAAAACTAAACACACAGCTCTCATACAACTCAGCAATTGCACTGCTCCTGGGCATTTATCTCCAAGAAATGAAGACTTGTGTTCATACAAAAACCCACACAGATATTGAAAACAACTTTATTTGTAATAGCTCCAAACTGGAAACAACTCAAATTTCCTCTAATGGGTGAATGTTTAAATAAACTCTAGTACATTCATGCCATGGAATACTACTCAGTAGAAAAAAATAACTTTTACTGTCTGCAACAATCTGACTGAATCCCCATAAATTATGCTGAGTGAAAAGCCTCAACCCCAAAAGGTTGCATATTGTATGATTTCATTTATGTAACATTTTTGAAACATCAAAATTATAGAAAGACAGAACCAATTAGTGGCTTCAGGGGTTAAGGAGGGTGTGGAGTCAGAGGGGAAGTGATTTTATCTATAAAAGGCAACAGAGGGATCCTTGTGATGACAAAAATGTTGTCACTTATTTTGACCATATCACTGTGAACATCCTGGTTGTGATATTGCACTACAGTTTTGCAAGATGTTAGCATGATTCAATGGAATATGGGATCTCTATATTATTTTTTGCAACCACATATAAACCTGGAATATCTCCAGAGTTATCCTGAATCATAATCTTTGTGTTAAGGTTTAAGAAGCACTAATCTAGATGACTCAACCAGGGTATTTGGGGAAACCCAAAATTCTTTCTCTTGGGAACAGTTGAAAGGAAGAGAACATTTCAACTGAGGAAATCTTGGGAAAGAAGATTATGAGAACTTCCTTTTTCCAGAATGTGAAGGGATTATACAGGAGAAATGAGACTTGGTTCAGGTGGCACCAGTGAACAGGATGCAGGCTGATGCAGGGCAAACAGCGCAAACTTCAGGATTGATCAGGCCTGAGTTTCGACTAGGACCTCACTATTTCCCATCTTTAAGGCTAGGCAAGTCAGTTAACCTCTCTGTTTCCCAACCTCCCACCAGTGCCTCCACTGGCTGAACTGAGCAGGAAGCGACTGCATCCTTGAGCCTGAGAAAGGCAGCCTCCAGGTCAATCCCTGCTATGCAGGGCAGAGCTGGGATCAGGGGGCAAATGGGCCCAGCTCCAGCACCCTCCCAGGGTGCTGCTGAGAATGTATGCCTGGCATGTAGTAGGTGCTCAATAAATGGTAATTCTAACTTTCATGCATCAATGTTATAAGATGGGCATTTAGAACCACATTTTCTCATCACTTTATATCTGAATATATAGACACTAGCTGGGATATTTGGCTCATGCCACATGGACTCTGACAAGAATGCTTATTTTTTTTCCAAACGGGCTGCATATCTTAGAAATGTGAAAAGCAGTCCTGTCCTAAAATTTCATTGTATAAAGCAAATGTTGAGTTTCCACAGCTGCTGGCTTCAGCCTACCCAGAGGAATAGTTTGAATGAAATATTAATCTCTGAGAAAGCTGCATGGGGGTAAGATTGCACAGTAATTCAAGCAGCATGTGCAAAACGTATCCAGCATCGGCTGGGAGTGGTTTTAATTAGCGAAGCCTTCAGAATGAGAAGAAAGTGATTGCGGATGTTTGACTAAATCAGTCACAGCGGCTCTGGACACGCCCTGCTCTCTCCCAGTTTCATATTATTTCTGCAGTCTTCAAACCATAGACACAAAAGCACTGGATGGTGGTGTTCTCAGGACCAAGGTGCAACCAGCAGCAAAAACAACCAGCACAGGAAAGGGACCAGACGTCCAAAGGAGAGGGGAAGGGCAGGTGTACAGTGGTGGGAGGACTGCCAAGGCAGAGCAGAGAAGGGGAGAGACCCTGAAGGAAAGTCTAAAGCCTGGGAGGCAGATTGAAAGATGTTTCATCAAAGGCCCCAGGTGCATGCAAGGAGCAGAGTGTGCTATGCACCCGCAGGACACCTCCCGTCTCCTGGGAGTCACTGGCGAGGTGGGCTGCTGGACTTGGAGTAGCACCACTAATGGGGAGAAGGCCGGGGCCCATCCCTAAGGACAATACCAGCACTGGGACTGGATCTTGCAGATGGAAGAGCTGAGCCAACACAGCAGGCCTTAAAAATGGTCAACAACCAGAAACCACAAGGTGTTCCCTAGGATGCTGGAACAGACAGAAATCCCAGGATGTTATTTTTAAAGATAGCTTTCAGCTTCTGGGTTCTGTCCACAGATATCAGAGCCCTGGCACACTAGCCTGGGGGCAGGGATTTCTGTCTCAGGAGGGTCTGTGTGAGTGAGAACATAAGAAAGGGGACAGGAATTTGAAAGGAGATGAGCAGAACTGGTCCTATGAGGCAGAACACAGCAGTTGGAAATGAGCAGCAGGGTTTTCATGATTAGCCCTAGGTCAGCCCATCAGGACAGAGGCCTGAATATCTATGCCCAGAGGGTCAGGGAGACACTCTTAAGTATTTACTGCCTCAAGTCAGAGGAGTCTGGGTGCTAAGGCAGGGCTGGTCCCACCTGGGAGGCGAGCAGGGAGACAGACTCTCCTGACTTGAAATGGGAGTCCAGAACACTGAGGCTGGTAGTGGGGAATGGGAGTCTCCACTTGGATTCCAGAGATCTCTTCAGCCCCACATGTCCCAAATTCACTCCCCCATCCACCCACTTCCTCTGTTCTCTATATTATTTACAATACTGAGCCTCCCAATAACTCAGGCTCAAACTTGGGGCTCATCATAGGCCCTCCCTCTCCCTCTCCCCTAGATCCCTCCGACTGTCCATCCCCAGTGTCACTTACCTCACAAGAATTCCTCCTTTTCTTCTCCCCCTACCTCAATATCTTATACTGGAGCCAGGCTGAGCATTCAGGAACAGTATTCTAATAACGCCACTCCTGTTCTAAAATCATCACCTATGGTGCAAAATTCAAACATAAGCCTGTAAATCAAGGCCTTTCATAGGCTCTTCCCAGCCTAACCTTTCCAACACAGCCCACTATCCAAGCAAATAGACTCTCTTCTTCATATACTTCCTGTCTGGTCCTACCTCCGGGCTTGGCTCTGCCTAATGCACTTCTCTACATCATTGCATTGCTGAGTCCTACACATCTTTCCAGATCTGTGTCACTCACCTCCTGCAAGAACATTCTCTGCTCCTCCCTGCATACGCAATGCTCCCTCTTTTGGACTCCTGTAATCCTTTGTGCCAATCTTTTGCATATAGTGAAAGTATGTGCTTTTATGTTTTTGCATTAGGTTCCAAGCTTTTTGAAAATAAGGGCCTTATATCTGATTCTCCTTCATGGATGAGGCAGAGGGAGACCCAAGAACATTGAGTTTGGCCAGCTTGTCTGAAACATGAAGAAGTTTGGTAGAAGAGTTATTATCATGATCTTAAAGGCATTTGGCAGTCCTCACCAAAGTATGAAAACAGAGGAGGTAACCCTATAAAGAGTATCAAATGTAAAGGCAACAGTCCATGGCTGAATCCTGGAGCAAACCAGCCTGACAGTGTCTGTCGGAGAAGAGACTGTTACAGAATCTGGCAGGAAGTGGTCACAACACTCATACTACACCGAGCATGGAAAGAATTTCAGCTACACCAACATACGCTTGAATCATTCTGACCAAATCCTGTGTAGCTTTCTCTCTAGAATTCCAAATAGGGCAGGGCATGCTGCATGCTGGCAGACTTGCAGATCCTTAATCTAGGCCATGAGAAAAGGCAATGTACTTGCGGTTTTATTCCTAATGAGCATTCTTCCAGCAAAAGCTTCAGTCTCCCACCAGTGGGGCCTCCTAAGTCCAGTATATCTGAGGCATCTGCAAATGTGGAGAATTCACAGAACTAATGCCCTGTCAAGGAACACGCAATGGGAACAAGATGCATCCCTGGTCATCTGACTCTTTTCTGTTTGGACCTCCTGGTCCCCAGCTGACTTTTGTGTCCTTTACAGTTATTAAAACCAAAGCATAAGTACAGGGTCTCTGAGGAAGTCAGAAGGGTGGACCAAAAACGCTGACTACTGGGTGCCTGGAAGCCCAGGGCAGTCCCCTCAGGGAGCTGGAAGAAAGAGAAATTCTAGGTAGGGAGTGTGCCAGCTTCCATCTGAGACCTTCTTGATGCCTCTTCACCAGGAGGAGCTAGTCCCACAGCCACACAGGACCCGCTCTGTGTTAATTCAGTTCAGTGCAGACCAACAGGTGAGCACCTGGGAGGCCAAGAGCCCTGAACTGGGAAGACATTTATCAGATTCTCACAGGGAGGCCCTTCCAAGGTGACACTGCAGGTTCCATGAAACCGCAGTGCCTTCCACCTTCCTCCAATACACTGGAGTTCACCCTGTTTGTTTCAAGGGTTCTACAAACGTTTGATTCAAATTACATTTTAAAAAATATTTTAAAACTAAATGGATACACACAAGTGTGTGCTATACCCAATGTGAACAATCACAGACCCCATGAGCTACAGGTTAAACTATTTACGCCCACTTCAGAATAAAGGTTCCCCTGCCAAAACAGGCAGGCACTGTGTTGGAATCTATGTAGATATGTCATTCATCAGGAAAGCTGTAGTTCTAAAAATGTCTTGGAACAATTCAGATCCATGCAAGTCTCCTCATGTTGTAAAATTGTACAAGCAAGTTGCTCCTACCACCGCAGCTCATGCACACAACGTTCAGTCAGATGCCAGGCAAAGCTCTGGATCCCACTGAGAGTGCTCACCTAAGGAGAGGAGAGTAAACTGCACAGTGAGAAGCGATCACACACCATGTCATACCGTGGTTAAGCAAGGCTGGTAGCTCTAGTGTTTGTCTGATTCTTAGAGTACTTGGCAGGCTTTTTCAAATCCAACACGACCAGTGCAGCAATGCAGGGCCATGCCGTTCCCATTTCTCCTACAGCCAACAGAGCGCCAGTGACGAAAAGGACACCTCAAGTTTGGACTCGACACACCAAAATTAAATTTTTTTGCCATGTCAAAAGCTTTAAGTAAGTACTAGAGAGAAACAGGCACTGAGGTTTTTGAAAATAATTATAATAACACAACAGGATCTCTATGGCACTACATGTTTTGGAGAAGTATTTTCTGTCGAAGATAGAAATTAGTTGAAGAGCATGTTCATCTATTCCTTTTACTTAGATCCCTTATGATGAAGGAAGGCAAACAGTAGTTACATCGTGTTAGTGACTCAACATTAAAGCCAAGTTTTCCTATATTCATCTTTCAAGTTTGGGGATCATTTTAATCAGAATAACCTAAATCTGCAAGGTAATCCTGCTTGTTGAAAAGTGCCGTCGCTTCGAGCTGCCACAATTTTCTCAAGGCTGTAAAGCCGATACAAAGTATAGGATGTGTTAATGGTGAGGATGCTGTGAGGCAGCAACTGTCGATACACTCAGTTTCAAATTTCATATTCATCATAGCAGTCTCATGGTTTTCACTAATTAATTGTATGTTATAAACTAAAATAATCAAATAAAAGGATAATATATATAAAACCAAATACTTGTTTCTTCTGTTTTACTCATTGATGCTCCTTGTAAGATTTCTTTCTTTTTTTTTTCTTCCAAAGTCTCTAAGGTTTATTGAATGGGGGATGGAAGGGAAAATGATGAGCAGCCTCAATTCAGGAGAAATTCACTCTTGAGAACAAGAGAAAAACACTCTTGGTTATTACAGTCATTCCAGACATGACAGAGGGACACGGGGCTGGCCCTCCCTGTCCATGGCCCTCTCAGGATACTGCTGTCAAGACTCAGAGCCAGACAAAGGGGCCTGCAGGCTCCCAGGCCAGCCTTCCCTGGGCTGTCCCATGCAGTGAGCAGCCGCTCTGCGAGGCTCTGAGCGGACCGCGCAGAGGAGCCCAGGTGATGCGTCACTCTGCATGCTCAGCCCCTCCCGTGTCCTAGGACAGCCCCAAGAGAATCTGCGGGGAATTATCAGCAAGCCCATATCCCAGGTCACCCCGAGGGTCACCGACTCATGGCCTTGGGACTCCCTTCAACGGTCTGGATCTCAGGCTGACCTGTAACCCGGGAGCCAAGACAAGCCTCTCAGGGTCACCATGTGGCAGCTTATGACTCTACAGAGTGAAGGCGCCATCACAGGATCTCTGCCTCCTGCAGAGCACGTCACAGGGGCCCCTGCTCTAGTGCCCAGCTGAGGAGAGGACACCTCCCAGGGAGCCTCCTCACCCGCAGACCCACCTGGGCCCCCCAGCCCAGGCTCTCCCTGCTGACACCTCTCCTGCACCTGGAAGAGCAGGCATATGACACTCCGGCAGGGCCTGAGGAGCCAGCATGTGATTGGCCCACTTGATTGGCCCACTTGGCACTGCTTACCACATGTTTGGGAGACCACTGTGCTCCTCGACAGGAAAACAGCAGGGGAAGCTGGGTCCTAGGAGGCGAATGCACTGACAGCCTGTCTCCCTCAGTCCTCAGGCCCCCTCCTGCTCAGTCACTGCCACAGTCACCTAGGGCTGTCCCCTTTGGAAGGGACAAGCATGGAGTCTTCTGAACATGAGGAAAAGCTTGCTGCCTGTATTACCAATGACCACAACATAGGCAGCCGGTAATAAATTCAAACAGGAGGCCAAAAAGGGACACAGCGCTGCTGAAATAGGAGACCAGTGTCAGAAGACTATGGCTGCAGCTCCCCTGCCACCCACACACTCACTGAGGCCTGTGCAGAGAGCCTGCAGCAAGCACCAGGGGCCAGGAGGCATCTGAAAGGTGGCGGAAGGGAGGAGGTGTGAGAAAGCACCAGAGTTTGGAAGGGACAGGAGTGGACCCTCCGAACACAGGGAACTGCTTTCTGCAATTCCTCACCCGCAGCCACAATCACTTTTGGATGCAGGGAGATTTCATTTGAAGAATTGTAATGCTGAAAAAATCAGAAAATCTCTGTGTCATTCAATTTATAGGAGAAACCCAATAAATTATGCAGGAGGCATTAAAGAAACAGATCTTTGATTAGAAGAAAGTCAGAAACTAGGTGAGAGTTATTCTGTTCAATCATAACTCCAGAAGCAAACTTGGGGCTCAAAAAAATGCTTATTGAATTATTCAGTGTAGCAGAAATGGTGTGGCCCTTGCTCATAGAATTGGGAGAGGGGGAAACTTTGGAAATGAAGTAAGAGAGAGGGCCACAGAGGAAGTTTCACTCATCCTATGGGAAGAATCTTCCTACAGGCAAGTCAGCAGGGCTCTGTGTGCAGCAACGCATACCAATGAGATGATGGTGAATGGGTAGGTACGTGTGTACAAGTGACCACTCACCATGAGGGCCAGCATGGCTGGGGTGTCAGCTTTACAGAAAGAATGTCATGAGCTCATGAGCAGGGGGCCTCAGGACTTGTGGTAGAGAAAGAGTTGGAATAAGACATGATTTGGGGGTAAGGAGGTCAAGGGAAAAGTGCAGCCTGGAGAGCAGAAGCAAAGCTCAGACTAGGAATCATTCATTCATTCATTCACTCATTTACTGATTCAGCACCTATGAACACAGGCATGACACTAGACGCTGAAGTTACGAAGATGGTCAGTGTCTCTTTGGGGGAGAGGAATATTGTTCCCAAAAGGGATGGCAGGGGCCTCAGTCAACTTCCTGGAAGAGGCAAGAGGCAGCCCCAGAGATAAGTATCAAAGAAGAAATAGGAGTTAATCCAGTCGTTAATAGCCAAGGATGGGGAGGAAGGAGGACCCTATGCTGGGGACAGCACAGAATTTAGAATCTGCCTTCATACTTCCTTTTTCAGTTATTTCACACTACTTACATGTGTGCCTCCCAAGAGAACTCGGTGAGAGCAGAAACTGTCTCTGCACCTTTTCATCTTTACACCCTTGCAGCTTAGCGTAGTGCCTGGAATGCCCCAGGAACTCAACACTTAACTGTTCTGTGAACTGACAAATGAATGAGCAAAGGGCAAAGCAGGGAAAGGAGAGGCCAGGGGTGCACATGCAGTGAGTATGGCCTAGAGAGGTGAGGACAGGCAACCAACTGAAATATAATGAACCCAAAGTAAACACAAACAGGGGCCCTCTGTTCTGAGTTATGCATCAAGCAAGTAGACAGGGAAACGACCACTGAGGCAGGGCCCTTGCAGGAGCCTCTGGACCAAAACCCACTCACTCATCTGGTCTGAGGAAGCAGTCCTGAACTCTTCTCGAGAAAGGGCTGTGACATGGAGTGAGTGGTATCCCTTGAAGAAGATATGGTGAAGTCAGATCCCCAGGACCTCAGCAAGGACCTTGTTTGGAGATAGGGTCTTTGCAGATTTAACCAACCTAAGATGAGGTCATTAGAACGGGCCCTCATCCAGTACAACTGGTTTCCTTATAAAAAGGGGAAATTTGTACACAGACACACCCAGAGGGAGGTCGGTGAAGAGACACAGGGAGAAGACAAACGTATGTGGGGCTACCGGAAGCCCACGGAGAAACGTGAACAGAGGCTTCCCTTGTGCCTTTAGAGGGGGCATGGCTCTGCTGACGCCTCTTCTGGCCTCCAGAACTGTGGGACAATAAATTTCTGTTGTTCTTCTAAGCAGTCCATTTGCAGCAGTTTGTTATGGTGGCTCTAGGGAACTCATACAGGCGGGGGGAAAAGAGATCCACAACTGTGCAGACACTGGTGTTTGCCCCCCAGCAAACACACCTCCTTCCTGATTGCTCGGAATGCACCACTTGTGTTCGTGTGTCCATTGTCCCTGGCCTAGGATCAGGCCTAGGCCTGACGGCATCAATCCTAGAGGCCTCTCTGCAGTTCTATGCACCATGTAACCTAATACTGGCCAATAGGTCTCACTAGGACTGCTGTACCCGTGATCTCATTCAATTATTCTTGGATATTTGTCTTTAAAGTCCTGCTTAAAATATTTGGTGCAGCGACTGTTTCTATCTGAACCTGGAAAGGCACTACATTAATGATCAGTGCATCACTAGACAACACGATGGAGAACGGAAACTGAGTTGGTTTTGTAAACACACATGTCAGGTTTGCCTGTTCCAAGGCTAACTTTAACCTCCCGGGTTTAAATCCGCAGGTTTTCCCTTATCAGTGACTATTACCGCAATTAAACAAACATCTCCTGGGTTTCTACATTAGGCAGTGAAGAAGACAGTGTTCCAATCTGCGCACTTAAATTCAGGGACTCCCTGGCGCATTACCTAACCCCACTCTGTCCTCCCCTTGTTGTAACTGCACGAGGCAGCTGAGTCTGGGTCTGGATTTTACTGCACATTCTTCATCAAACACAGAATAATCTCACACCTAATGGTTTTTGCAGCTAAGACACAGGTCCAGTCCTTGCCATGCCACAGGCTAACTGAGAATATTAAAGGGCTGGATGGGTCTCAGCAGGGCCAGAGAGGAGGGACAGGAGGGGCTGCACAGGCTGATGGAGGGGGCTCATGCCCCACCCTGCAAGGAGGGGAGGGGACTCTGTTTTAGGGATGGCACAGGCTTTGACACCAGTTCAAGCTCAGCACCGCCATTTACCAGCTACGTGACTGGGCAAATGGCTTGGCATTTCTAAACATCAGTTTGGAAACTAGGAAATACAACTTAATATTCTTAAGAATTCTGCCTAACAATGAGGTAATCTATGCAATGTACCCAGCATGATGTCCTGTGACCAGCAGGTGACCTCCCAGGATGTGTGCATGATTCTGAGTCACACACATAGAATGTCTGCAATTTTTTTTTCTTCACTAGATGAATCAGTCCACTGACCGTTACAGAAAAACTAGACATGTTCCCATCACACTGGCCATGTAGCCCTGTCATTTTTTACCCTGGAGCATGTCACAAACCATTTGTCCCCATGATTCTTCCCTTAGTTCCCCTGAAGTAATGCAAAGGCTTCTAACGGGCCTCCTTGCCTATGCTCCCTCCCCATCCACCAGTCCAACGCCAGTGAGCCACCAGAATTACCATCGAGAGTGGGGCCTGGGGTGTAAGCCACAGCTCAGAGGTCAGTCCAGCCCACTGCCTGGTTTTGTATACAGTTTCACTGCAGGAGAGCCATGCTCATTCGTTTATGTACTGTGTGTGGCTGCTTTTACACGATCACGGCAGAGCTGAGTAGTTACGGAGACTGGACGACCTTCACAGCTTAAAATATTTACTATCTGATCCTTTACAGAAAAAATCTCCTGGACCCTTGGTAACTTACTGTAGGATACTCCCCTTGGGCACTCATCATTCCCTCCTGCGGCTTGCCTCCAAGATGAAGTCTAAGCTACATTAATTGGCCTTTAATTACCTTTCTTGGCTCACCTCATATTCCCCGACCTGCAGCCTAAACCCCATCCTTGCTGAATCAGAGTCCTCCAAACATACCAGGTTCCCCATTCATTTGAACACCATATGCCCTTTCCAGATATAAAACTTATTTCTGTTCTTCAAGATCCTTCTTAAAAAGCCCTTCCTTGATGAAGCCTTTCTAGAATTGCCCCCTCTGCCTAGTCCACCCTTGAAAGTGATACCCCACCAATAAATGGCATATCATATATAGTAGACATGTGTCTACATGTCTTCCTCACTAGACACCCCCAGGCTAACCTGTCTTCTCTCTTTCTTTCCTGGAGCACCCGTTCTTTTCCAGCTAGCATGGTTTGTAATCATGTATTTCTTTGTGCATTTCTTTCTTTAATGTCTGTCCCCTAACCTGAGGTCCTAGAAGGCAGGAACTAGGGCTGTGGGATTCTTGGATGAATGAAAAAAAGAGAAGATTGTACTAATGAATCACATATAAATGAAAGATCCTAAGGCATCAAAGCTGTTACTTTCTGAGAACAAGAGATTCTGCCTCTCAGAACTCTTCTGGCAACCCCATGGTCCAGAGAGTTGGACAAGCATAAGCACCATGGGTAGCTGTGATGTGGACATTTGGAGCATGCATATAGCTCTTTCCACTCACTCTTGGAATCAGTGTAGAACATGCATATAGCCCTTTGTCATCAGAGCGAATCCAGACCTGGTGGAAGAGGAATCAAGCTACATGTAGGATGATATCATTGAGTCCACTGAGTCATACAGTATCCTGGCCATACCCTCCTGGAGAAGGACGTCTTCTACTCCTTGTCTACTGAGGTCAGACTCCTGAGCTTCTTCCGTCTGTCTCTAAGGAGAGTGTCCTGTCTGTCCGTCATACCCCACCTTCCAAAGGCACCCACCCTGAACCATGCCCACATCCAGGCGAGACACCCAGTTGAGATGGAGCAGGAGGGGGTAGGCTGGAATGAGCTTTCTGACTTTCACAGCATCCTCTAGTACCAAGGGAAACTTTCAGCTTGAAATGTAACTCTTAAAAGATGTACTATTCACTTTTCCTGAATTTCAAAGCTCAAGATCAAGCAAATAATTCAGCTGAGTCCTTGCTTCATGAGGGGAAAAAAATATATATCCCAAGGCCATTTCCTGTGTGGCCTTCGTGATTCTGGACAGTGTCTCTCTGAGAGAGCCCTACCCATAGAGGCCCTCTGTGGAGACGTGTGCATCTCACCGAGACGTTACCAACAAGAGCAAAGATGTCATTTCAACCAAGGCAAATTCATGAAGATGGCAGCCAAACCCTAATTCCAGCCCTGAGCCCTAGGGATGTCCACACCATGAACCAAGGCAAAGATGAATTTATTTAAGTCAAGCGTTTAACCCTCTGTGGTATCTACCTCTGGTCTGAACAACACAAGAATCCTATGTATTACAACACAGATTGTCTTTAGCTCTAGATAAATCCATCTTCTCAGACCCTGTTGGACCTGTGTCCATTAAGCCTGGTAACAAAGCATTCATAAGGAAATGTCAGTCTTTTCCATACTAAGAACTTAAATGGCATCAGCCAAATCAGCTAGGGTCACTCTCGGCATAGTGCTGTTGCCCCAGCAAGCCTCCTTATAATGTGCCCTCCATTTCCTGTAAGACTTATGTAATTCTGTCTCCTTCTATGATTTACCTTCACCCCAATCACCTTTCCCTCTGCTCAGGGGACCAGGTGTCTCATGTGCAGTTCAAAGCCCATGTCACCTCCCCTCCCCAGCCCACGAGCCACAGTGCTCTGAGTCCCTTTCCTTCCTCTCAGGGTTTTGTGTCCTCAATCATCCTTACCACCCTGCTGCCACAGAGCAGACACCAATTCCCTGTTCAAGACATGGAGCCCCAGCACGCTGAGCTCTCTCAGGGAAAGTTTCAAAGACACATTAAGTAGGTGATGTACTGCACATGAATTTGATAAGGTCTGAATTTAGCAGCATGTGGTGATTTACCATTGGGCATTGTGAAAGAATGTTATCATTCCACCTTAGAAAACCTGAAGATCTGAAACACTTATCAATGGCTTCTTTAGCGATTTCCAACTGCCAACATGGAAGTTGTCCAGAACATGAGGAGAAATATTACAAACCCATATAAAAAAGAAAGTGAACATAGGGATAGTTCCCCTAGTGTGCCTCTGCTGACTCTGTACCTCCCTGTTTATATATATTTATTTCCAAAACTTTCCATCTCTAAAACATTCCCTCAACCTGATACCTCTAGTTACCATCTTCTCTCTTCTGTTATTTCATAGCCAAGCTTCTGGAAAGAATTGCCAGTGCGTGGTATTGCCACCTCCTGGCCTCACATTTGTTCCTCAACCCACCTCATCTTTCAAACTCCCCTCACCAGCTCATCAATAGCTTCCTAATTCCCAAATTCATGCATATTTCATTTCTTTTCTTAGCGGATTTCCACAGCGTTTGATACTATGGATTCCTCCCTCCTGGAAATGCTCCTCTTCCACATTCCAGTCTCCCACTTCCTCCTAGCTCTCTGCCCAGCACCCCCCAGCACAGGCTCTAGGCACCCTCCTTCCCCTCCCGCAGAGGTCAGTCTGTGCCCGAGGCCCCCAACACTCAGAGGAAGTCTGGCCCAGGCATTGCTGGCCCAGGCCCGGGATCCTGACTGCCTGGGTTAACATCCTAGGTCCATTACTTACGTGCCATCCCTGTGTCTCTGTTTATTCATTTGTAAAATAGGTATAATGATTGTCTTCCTGGCAATGGGTATTGAGGGGGTTAAAACACCCCGTGCGTGTAGAACACACAATGCACCCGGTAAGCATCAGCCGCCAGCCTTCGTCTTCCGGGCTCCAGACTCTCCTTGAGCAACCGAGCCACGCCTCTCTACCTCTGGTCAGAAGCTTCCCCTGCAGCTTCCTTGAGTGGTCTCTTCTGAATATCAATCTACAGTCATCTGCCCAGACACATATCCCAGGCCACCTTAGGTGCTTCAAATTCGGGTGGCCTGAAACTGAGCTCCTGATCTTCTCCTGCAGATGATGCTCTCTCCCTCCCTCTCCTCTCTCCTCCCTCCCTCTCCTCCTCCTCCTCCTCCTCCTCCGCTACCTCTTCTAATGAATAGCCACACTATCCTTCTTGTCGGCTGCCCAGGCCAAAATCCCAGAGTCACCCTGGATTCCCGCCCCTCCCTTACTCCCCTGCCAAATCAGTCACCAAATGGTGTTGACTTTATTGCCAGTGTTTCTTGAGTCTGTGCCCAATTCTCCAGCCCTATTACCAGTGTCTTAGGAAGAGCCTCATTATTTCTCAACTGAATGATAATAAGTAACAATAATACTAAAAATAATATTTGCCAACATTATCACATGCCAATTATGGATCAATGACTACAATGGACACTTCACATACTTCATTGTACATAGTTCTGACCACCATCCATCCATGAAGGAGGGATTAGAGTTCCCGTTTTCAGATGAGAAGCCAGGGGCTCAGACATTTAATCAATGGCCTAAGTTACACAAAGACATGGGGTTGGGATGTAGACCGAGGTCTGTCTGACTCTAGATATGCCTCCCTTCTCTTTATCTACACCTACCTACCTTCCCTTCTTGGAGCACACATGCCTGCTCACCTGGCCAGGTAACACTTGTCTCCCATCCCTTTGCCTATGAAGCCCTTGTCTTCTCTCCAGCCTGGATGCCTCCACTTCAGCCTCCTAGACACATGTGCTCTCGGACCCAGCTGCTGTTCAAGCGGAGTCCAGGTGTCCCTCCTGTGGATGCCTACGGCACTCTGTGATGGCCTCCAGCACAGAATTTTAGAGTGGAACAAATAACTGATTGAGCACTGGCTATATGCCGGAGTTCACAGTAGGCTCCAGTGATTTAGGACTCAGCAAGGCATGTCTGCGTTCAGAGAACTTACATTAATGAGAGAGGTGGACAGCAAAAGGCTTTCTCTGTATTCTCTGATTCCCCAGCACCTGCCTCAGATTGCTGAGGTCCTTGAGCAGAAGAGTATCTTGTTCATCCCCGTGTCCCCAGGGCCTAGACCTATGCCTGGCACACAAGGATGCCAGTAAACATGAAAGCTTGAGCTGAGCAGACACACAAGGCCACCAAGCCATCTTTGTGAGCACAAAAGCCCATCCACAGGGACAGTCTTCACTCTCACATGTCTTCCAGCCTCTAAACATCTAAGTCGTCATTTTCTGTATTTTGACGAGGTCCTCAGTGTGCCCTGCTTTGGCATGTAGCAGGGTCTATGGCTGGGGAACTTCCAGGCCAACCATCCCTGCCCCACATAATGGACCCACTGAGAGTTTTGGGGACCAAGTCCTCACAGCAGGCAAGGAGCAGTGCTGATTCCCCTTCCAGTGCTCATTCTGCCCACCCCCAGGTTCAATGTCATATCTCACTGCAGCCAGGAAGGAACGGCTGTCTGAACTTGCTCAGTCAAATGGCACACAGCACAGGAGCTTCAGGAAAGTAACGCGTGAGTCTGCCAGTAAGAGGCCCTCCCTGCCTTCTCACGGGCTGCTCTGGCCTGGCCTGTCCTGACAAGATGAGCGAGTGAAAGCACGCGTCAGCCGTGTTTGTGGAGGTGCCCAGGGAAGACAGCTCTAGGCAGCCCTTTTGATAGGAGGTCCCTGGGCAGAAACAAGATCCCCCGAAGTTCCCTGTTCCCAGCAGCTACTGCCCAGCTGAGTGGCAGAGGCAGGAGGGCACAGGGCAATGGGGAGAGGTTTACATTACAGCAGGTGTTTTGGGAAAAGCCTTCTTTTCCCTGCAACTTTATGGTTACTTCTCTGCTGAGCACCATTTCCTCCTCCTCTCCCCGTGGAGGACAAAGTGCAAGCTACCTGGGTGATCAAGGAGGGAATGAGAGTGGGGGAGAGGGGTGCTGATCCCCAGAGCAGACAGCCTCCAACGGCTTCAAATTCCTGACAAGGCAACACCTCAGACATCAGGTGGGGAGGAGGGAAAGGGGAAAAACAGGGAAAGAATGGTCATTCCCACCCTGACCACAGCAATCCACACACCTGTACTTTCCCTCTTGACAACTAGATTTTCTTAAAGCGTCTTTGATGATAACATAACCATCCAGAGACTGGGCCAGTGGTAAAGGCCTCAGAGTCCAGTGGCCTGTCTCTGATCACAGGTCACCTTTTGGCTGTGGTGGGAGCCTGAATCCTCCTGTAATATTGACCTTGGAAGGTAGTTGTGAGGTTCAGTGCAATATAGGCATGGAAAGCCCCTAACCCAGGATCTGGCTCCTAACCCAGGTGCTACTGTTCTAATCAACCGCTAGGAGCCCACAGGAGCACCTTCCCTGGAAAGAGGATGTTCCAAAGAGACCAGCCATCCTTCTTCCTCTGTTCCCTGGCCCCTGGCCAGACTGGATCTTCCTCTGCACCCCTGCCTTCTCTGCCAGGGCACTAGTTCACAGTGCTGTGTTGGCTGGTCCTCTTGTCTGTCCTCCCATTCAGGCTGTGAGCATACTGATAGGCAGGACGTAACTTCCACACGAGGGCACTCATTCACTCATTCATCACTTACTAAGTGCCTCCTGTGTGCCAGGGAGTCACTAAGAGGCAAATAAGTGAGTAAAGTCTGGGGATGACCTGTAGACGCACCTAGATCGTCCAATCAATATTCCCAAGAAATGTGTCAGTCCTGGCTGTTGATCTGCTGGGTCACATGCTGGATTTTATGTCAAACAGAACTTGCCAATCTCTCCTTCTCCCCTCCTCCTCCCTCACTTTCTCTCTCCCTCTCTAAATCTAGAAAAACTTGGTAATTAATTAGCAATTCATACAGACTTGTGCATGCTCTAAAGATTATGTTCAAAAGCCCAGACTTGGGAGGAGGCATCTGTACAGTTCATCAGCCAGGGCTTTGAAAATAAAACAAAACCACCACCCGTACCACTGAGCACAGCTTTGTTTGTGACTGGTTTCTTTGCTTACTGGTGACACTTTTCCTCTCCTGGCCCTGAGTGCTGGTCCCACCACCCCAGGAGGAAACCGGTCAACAGACAGGAGGCAGAGCCACTAGTCAAAGAGTTCAGCATACCTGACCTTTAAAGGCCCATTCCACTGTCTCCCAATAGGAACAGACTCCTGGGCTGCTGAAAAGGCAGTTACCTCCCCGGGCTGTCTCCAGTTCCTCTAGTCACTATACACCTATATACCAGTCACTATATGCCAGACCCTTCCTTTGCTCCATAGTATGTACATACAGTTTCTTGTCTGCAACACCCATGATCCCTGTCCCCCTGAGTCAGAAAGCTCCCATTTCTCCATGAAGACCCAGCTCCGACATCCTCTTCTCCATGAAGCCTTTCCTGACTCCTGTAGCAGAGACAGTGACTAGCTCCCTTCAGCCTCTCGTACTCTGCTCACATCTCTCTTATTCCGATTACACACTCTGATGACCTGTTCATGTGTCCATCACACATCACAGACTATGACTTTGATGATAAGTCCATGCACGTCTCCTCCACGTCTGTGTCTCTGGCACCCAGCACAGAGCTACTTACCCCACATGTATTCCAAACCCACCCCTAACAACTCAAGATCTTATCACCAGTCTAGTTACCCCTCATAGCACCAAACAGCAACTCCCATGGAGTCCAGCAACAGAGTACATTTCACAGGGAATGTAGAGCAAGACCTGATGGGGATGAGTGTCCTTCCCCAGAACCAGACTCATAGCAGGAACCAGCTTCATTAGGAACCTGCCTGTTGGCCTATGATGCTAGCCAAGCTGGCAGCCAAGGGGTGATGATATCAACTGGAAAACCTGAAAATCTGTCTTGGGGCCTGACATTCCCATCCTGGGCTGGTTAATCTTCTGTATTGGGCCTTAAAAGCCTCTGAAAATGCACGTGATGCCCTAACATCTTGCATCTGACTATTACTCCAGTCATTAGCACCTGAGGATATCTGTCTCTCAGATCAGCCAGCTGGTGACCGAGGGGAGGGGATAATGCCAGGATACAAGAAGAGTCTGGGGTCTGGGGAGGGAAGACATTGCTATGGGGGTGCTGAGGGGTCTCTGACGTGTTGATGGACAAGGAAGTCCTCACCCTGCTCCATCCTCAAAAACAGACTTGCTAGAGTATTTTTGCAGCCCTAACAAACTGCAACACCAGGTAACCTCATCCCCTTGGAGTTTTGGAGACAACCAGCCAAGACAAGCAAACTCAGGGATCACATCTGTGCAGGTCTGCTGTGGAGGAAGCCAGAGTACACAAATGTGCAGGAGTCTGGCCCACAGAGCAAAACGGCCAAGGGACCAGCAAAGAGGGGGCTCACTTTCAAAGGCAGTGCTGCATCCAGGAAAACAAAAGGTTCCAAGTTGGTGAAGTGATCAGCTGTAACCTGGTATCTGGTATCACACATAATTCACACAGGGGTCAATGACTGGTTCCAAAGCTGTTCCTCCAAAACCCCATATGGGTCATTAAATTCTCTTAATGAATTTTACTTGTAATATATAAATGTTCCTCATTATACTTAGAGAGAAAGCACACTCTGCACCTGATCAAGTATAAGGTGGGAGACACATGCCGTCACCGATCTATCCCAAAGGCACTGATTAATTTCACCAACATTTATGTGCTAAGTGTACACTGCAAAGGGCACATGCTTGGAAAGGACAACTCTGGAGTCCAGCAGGTCCTGATCCCAAGCACCTCTCTCCTCCAGGCAGGTGTGTGGACTCCACAGGCCCATTCCCAAAGAGTTAATGCTATTCTGACCCTGATCGGGCTTACCTAAGGCTCCATTTAGCATCAAGTTCATTGGTGCTGACGTGGTACTATGATAGGGGACTGACCCTAATGTCCTATCCCTCTGAGGCTGGGTTCTGGGCAAGAAGGAGAAGAAAAGAAGAATTTAAAACTCGAAATAACATTGTAAAAATAATGGCATAGTCTTAGATCACAAGTGTGGTACAAGCTGAAAACTCAACGGACTTCAGCTTTTATTAAAACACACAATAAACCTCAGCACATGTTTACTGAGCACTTAATGTATGTGAAACGTTGGGCTAAGCCCTTCACCTTCAGAGTGTGAAGACTGTGTGTTCTGTAGTCTGATGTCTGTGTGAATCCTTCCTACCAGTCATTAGCTGTGTGACTTTGGGTAAACTGCTTAGCCTCTCTGTGGTATTTCTTTGTCTGGAAAATAAGGTAATACCAGTACTAACTTCAGAGGGTTACTATGAAGATTAAATGAGTAAAAACACAACATGCTAAACCCGAACCATGTCCTGGCAGAGAGTAGGCAATCAGTATTAAGATGAACAATTATTATCCCATTAGTTAGTCATACTAGTCTACAGAGACAGCAGACTATTTCTTCCTATTTTACCAGTTAAGGCTTTGAGAGACTGTCAACTTGCTCAAGGTCACACAGTTAATAAGCGGCAGAGCTGGGATTTGAACGTGGGTAGCCTGACTCCAAAGCCCACAAGTTTAACCACCAGTAAAGCTGTGCTGGGTTCTAGGTTTATAGAGACCAGTTGCAGGGATGAACAAGCCATCAGTACACAGTGCAGTAAACACTACAGGAGCGATACAGTGAAAGCAAAAGAAGGGGCAGGAGCCAGGTAGCAGAGAGCAATAGAACTGTCTGCAGGAACGGAAAAATGCTTCAACTAGCAGGGGACGTAAGCTCTGGTCTCAAAGAATGATGAAGAATTTGCCAGCCAAGGAAGAAGGGGCATACCAAAAAGCCAGGAAGCAGAATATCAAAAGAATAGTGAGTTGAGTGGCATGGCAGGCACGTAAAGGAAACAGCATAAAGTGAGGCTGGGAAGGTAAGTTGAGGCCAGCAGGAACAGCTACGTGTGCCGTCAGAGGTTAGACTGTATTCTGTAAGATGGTGATTCTCAACCTTTAATACGCATGGGATTTACCTTTGGAGCTTATAAAATGTGTGCGGTTCCCCATCCCATCTGTTAGCGCTGGAGGGCAAACAGAGTACTGAGGCAGTGGGTAGCATGGACAGCTAAGGTTTTAACAAAAGAATTCTGGTACTGGAGATTTGGGCTGATGGGAGATTTGGGAGATTTGGGAGATTGGCTTCAAAACAGAGGCTGATGTTATTTGCCAAACTAGAGCATGTAAGAGGACGAGAACTATGAATAATAGCAGTCTTCCTGAACTGACACATTCTATCAGTTTCTCACTCTCAGCACTATGAACATTTGGGGCCAGATAGTCCTTTGTTGGGCAGTTGTCCTGTGCATCAGGGATATTGATCTGCATCCCTGGCCTCTGCCCACTGGAAGAATAGCACCCTCCCCACTTACATGTTAACAGACAAAAACGTTTCTAGACATCACCAGACGTCACTTGGGAGGCAAAATCGGAAAGCCTGGTGGAAAACCACTGCTTGAAATCCTCCCATCCCTACTTTACAAATGAGGAAATCAAAGGTACAGAAAGGCCTCAGCCAGGATTCACCCACAGGTGGTTCGGCCACAGGGCCTGGGCTCTTAGCCATCAAGCTGAACTGCCTTTCTGGGAGGAAGGCTGGAGCCAACCTTTCAGGGCAGAATTATGAATTTAGTGACAGACTGGATGAGGGGGAGAGGATGAGAGTGAAGTTCAAAGGTGAAACCTCAGTGCTTGCAACTGAACTGAGGATAGTAGTGACTAAAACACATCATTTGTATTTCAAAGGAAGCAAGATGTATTTGTTCCAAAAGGGAAAAGCCTGCACCCCCGGGGTAAGAGCCAGCAGGGGGCGGTACGGTCCTGCTGAGTCTGGATCGAGGAATCCTGACAGCTGGAGTGGGCTGTGTGGTACAAAACAGCCAGTACACGAATCCGTCCAGGGTGCACTACTGAACCTCTTTGCAGCTCATTTCACCCATTTGTAAAATAGGGATAGGAGTCCCCTAACTCAGAGGCTCGATGTGAGAACTCAGGCAGTTAGTAGGAGCAAAATGGCAAGCTAGCACGGTGAGCTGACCCCACCCCTACCTCCAAGACATTCTTATTACCTCCACGCCCTATCATCATCCCTTGTCAAGCACACCCCTCCGCTCCATACCTCTCGCCCCCGCCCTCATTGGTCACCCCCCACCTGTGGCAGGGAGCTGACTGCGCACCTCTCCACCAGCGGAGCGTCCCGCTGCGGCTTTAGGGGGAGCCCACAGCTTTTTCACTGTCCAATCCACTCTGACTTCTGGGTTTTGGGTGTCGCTGACCGAGCGCTCCGAAAGCAACCAGGTAAATGAGCTCTACATGTGCCGCAGAAAGTTCAGGCAGGTTCCCACCCAGCAGACGCCAGTCACTGCCGCGGGCCTGCCGCTCAGCCGCTGCTCCCCGGGACGGAGGAGAGAGGCCCCGAGATGTGGAAAGGACCCGCTCTCTGAAGCCAGGCTGCAGAGGCAAGAGCTGAGAGTTTGGGAATCTAGAAAAAGAAGTGGGAGGCATGGGAAACGATATAAAAGTAGGAAGAAGGGAAGGCAAAAAAAGAAAGGGCTGGGTGGCAGAGTTCCCTGGGGGAGCCAGCCTACGACACCTGGGCAGAGGACTGGGTACAAAGCCTCGGCTTCAGGTCAGAAGTGCTCGGGGTGCGCTGGAAGAGAGGCGCTCGTGGGAGGCCGGGGCCCGCTGGGGATGTCTGGCGCCCCTGCGCCCCGGGGCGCGCTCTCGGGCGCCGCTTACCTTCAAGGCGCCGCCGGCGCGCACTTCCGGGGGCTGTGCTCAGGGCGCGCGGGGCCGAGCCCGGGAATCCGGAGCCGATCACCGCGCGGAGAATGCGACAAAGCGGTGGTCCGGGCTGGAACCAGCACTGGCACCTCCGGAAGAAAGCCCAACGGAGCAGCTGCCGGGACTGGCGCGGGGCGTGGGGCGCGGGGTCCCGGCCTCGGCGCTCACGTGCGGCCGCGCCGAGCCCCGCAGACGCTGGAGGAGCCCGAGTCAGTGGGAGGAAAAGGTTGTCTCATTTCCTTCAGTCTCCCCCTCCTCCTCTCCCCCGGCTCCGGACCTGCCCTCCCTCTCCCCCGCCCCCTTCCCCTAGCCCGCGGCCCCTGCGGGCGCTGGGAAGACGCGAAGCCTGAAAGGCTGCGGCGCGCGGCGCCTCCCTCCGCTGCAAGTTAGTTGGCGCTCCTCACTGCCTGCCTGCCTTCCCACGCTTCCGACCGTCTCCAGGGCCGCGGAAGGTTCCCCATCGGCCGTCCCCACCCTGTCTCGGAGCTTTAGCCTTTCCCCCTGCTGGGACGAGCCCAGATTTGAAAGCAGACCTCCAAGCTCCTGCCAACATCCATCCTCTCATTCCAGTCCCGTCGCCTGCTCTGAGTCCGTCTTAGCCCACCCAATGCAGACAGGAAATAAATACTTTGTTAAATCTGATCAGCTTTTCTTTTCCCAGTGGGAGTTTAAAGCTTGATGCATAATCTCGAAAGAATGTTCATTTTGATTGGAAGGAGTGGGATTGAAGTTATTGGCCTGCTTATTCAGAGTTTGGGTTTTGTTTGTTAAATTAAACAATTATTTATTGAAAGCCCACTGGGCTGGACGCTGGAAACACACGCACAAAACAGAGGGCGTGTTGTTGCTAGACAATCATCATAGGTGACTAGTGCAGGCCGAGAGGAGGTCCAGGGATGCTGTGCTCTCTTAAGAGATATGCCAACGACTGCAGGAGCTTTCTACCTAGTAAAAACAGCATGGGCAGAGGCAAGAAGGAATGAGAATGCCCTATCAGGAGGCAGCCTAGCAGAGCGCCCAGCCAGGATGGGGAGTGGTGGGCAGCAACAGTCTTAAGCAAGGCTGGGTGCTGCAGGAAGCAGCGGGATGGAACTGACAGGACCTCGTGACCAAGAGTTGATGGGGTGCAGATGAGGAAAGGATGAAGGGAAGTGGTAACTTCCAGGCCTCTGGCTGGAGTAACCACTGGCGGAAAGATAACCAGAATCCCAGGACACCTTCTGGAACTATCACTTCACATCAGGTTTGGGAACTGGAGTAGTAACATCAGCTGGGAGCTAGTTAGAAATAGGGACTTCCCAGTCCCACTTAACCTACTGAGTGAGAGTCAGCATTCTATCGAGATCCCCAGGTGATGAAATGTGCTTTAGAATTTTGGAAGCACTGCTCTCTAGGTCACTGACTGTATATTAGAGGAACAGTATATTAGACTGTGAGTCCAACTGTATATGAGAAACACCTGAAGAGCTTTAAAAACCAATATGAGACCCCTATTCCACCCCTGCAAATGCTTATTTAATTGGTCTGAGGTGGGGCTTCAACATCAGTATTTATGGAAGGCTTTGCAGATGATCTGATCCAGTCAGAGTTGAGAACCAGTATTCTAGACTTTCCCAAGAGCTACTTCATTTGATCTTGAAATGCCTCTTCAGAAAGGTGAAGAACACCTATGTGTAGATGTAAATGTGAAGACTAGGTATCTCATTCTCATAGAGAGGAAACTGGTTTGCTGGAAAAGGCCTTTGTTTCCCTAATTAATCAGGGAACCAGATTCCAGCGTCAGCTGTCCACTAAATTACAATCTGAATTTGGGTGAGTACTCCCCTCTGAAACTTCAATTTCCTTATCTGTAAAATACACACCTGACTAATACCAGATTCCACACCCTGGCATGTGAGGTACTGTGGTCAGAGCTCCTGCTAACTCTCCAGCTTCAACAGGAAGCAGATGGGGAGAGAGTGTGGAGAGGAGCTTTTTGCTAGCATAATACTTTGTGTCCTGTGCTGTGCACAGCCATGCAAGAACACCAGAGATCAGAGGATTGTGTGCCGAGCACAAGACTACCCACATAATTGGCCCTCAGTAAATATGTATATATGAATAAATAAATGAATAGAGCACAGATGCCAAGAGGTGGCATAGAATTTCCCTAGACCGGCACTAATTCAGAGCCTATTCATTTGTTCCCTAAACAGGAGCAAGGACATTTGGAAGCACTCTGATGCATAAACCTAGCTTTGGATTTAAAACTACTGATTGAGAGCTGCTAACATTTGTCAAATGCATAGTACACACTAGGCACTGAGTTAAATGCTCTGCTTAGGACCACCTCATGTCATTATAACCAAGAAGATAACTGTTGAATCCCCGCACTCCAACTGATTTTGGGAATCACAGGTGTAGGGGGATGAGAGCTACTATCCAGGGCAGCCCATAGGTGGCCAGAGAGCCAGCCCTCCAGGGTTTCTTACAGGTTGTTCTCCAGAACATGCGTCTTTGCATAGAGACCAACCTTGAGGAAAGGGCTTTGGAGAGATGCTCCAGGGTCTTTTAGAAACATGATCCCAGAAGCTCTCTCAGGGGACCCAGAGGCTATGGCTAAGCCTCGGAAGGGGATTCCGCAAAGCTCTGGGCTTAGTCGCAGGCACATGTCTGTGAATGTGCATTCACGTGTACATGCTGCCCGCTGACGAGAGCATCTTAGACACCAAACCCTGTACAGTTCTTTTCACATATATTTCCTTCAGTCCTCACAGCATCCTGATGGGTTAAATACTCTTGTTCTCTTACTTTATGAGTGAGAAAACTGAAGCATCATGAAGTGAAAATCTGTTTGTTGCAGCAGCTCAAGTTTCTTAAGTAGGACACTTGACCACCACCATGGTCCACATCCACAACCATCTTTCCCCTCCCAGGACAGAGTCCTGATTTCATGTCCCAATCATTTGTATGGTCACACGTCATCAAAATTCTCCATGCCTCATTTTCCCAGCTGTAAAAAGAGTTGTCCTTGATCGCTTTTTTATTAAGGTACTGTGTGTGGCTTGACACTCCACAGCTTGAGAGGAGGTGAAAAGAGATAGTCCATAGACTGTTAAGAGAAATTGAAAGTATTGGGGTGATCTATTTCAAGATAAGAGGGTCTAGCACTTCACTAATAGCACAACTTAATAAAAGAGGGAATGGTCTATTCTCCATCTCTAAGGGAACACAGTTAAAGAAGAGCATTATATAGCAATGCAGACTTCAGGCCAGATGCTCAGTGGCTTCCTGGCAAAGCTGCTCCCCCTGGTGCCTTTAGGGTCTGCTGGGTGGAGGTGGATGGGAACCCAAGCCAGGGTTGAGATCCACAGGACAAGCTGGGTAGGGACAGAGGTAGGGGAGTCCATGTGGCTGGCATAGCATACAGCTCCAGTTACAGCCAGGGCTGGGGAGTCAGAAGAAGGAAAGTGTTTGTCCGGAGAAACCAGGATCTGAAGTAACCAAGCACCCCATGCCTAGGGCCAGGCCCAGGGTGTGAGCAGCCTCGCTGATGCAGACGCCAGCAGGCCTGCGCCTCCCTGCACAGCGTGCAGGACTCCACCACCCCACACACTGATGTCTGAGGCAACAGCACATCGAACTCATAGAAAGGGCCTTTCAGTTAGCACAAAGGAGATGTAGTAGTTTTAACCCTCTGTGATGGAGAGCTGTGACATTCCTTCAGCAACACAAATGTGATACCTGAACTTGCTAGGAGGATCCCTGTCACCTGAGCCCCTTCAGTCAGCTTCCATTTGACCAGGACCCCAGACACATTCCTGCTACTCCCACTTCCAAAACCCCCATCCAAGTTTGCATGACAGCAACTTGATGATTTTACAAAAAGCTCATGGTGACAAATTTTTACTGGTACTGGCTTTTGCTTCAAACAAAAATATGACCTCAGATTTTGATCACACCTATTTTATTGATAAGGAAACCAAAGTACAACACCCAAAGGCAGACAACAAAGTAAGGCAGAGCTGCCAGCTGAAACAAGGTGAGGCCTTTAGACCCCTTGTGTGCTTCAGTGACATATATCCAGATAGGTCCTCCCCCCAGATCATCTGGCCCTGTGCAGCCTGTTTGTCAACCAGTGCAGTTCAGTTTAAGTGTCATATCCTGGAAACCACCTGCCCTTCACAAGGAATTGTCCTAGACACAATAGGCAACCCTCATCTTACACACAGCCTTTTCTTGGAGAGTTTTGAAATAACAAGCTGAGCTCCAAACCAGACCAACTGAATCAGAATCACTGGGGATGGGGCTTTTTTATTAAAAAAGAGATCTCTATAGGCAATTAAAATGTGCAGTCAGGACTGAGAACCACTTCTTAATGCTGACGAAACCTAGGTCCTAACAGATGAGGAATTTACAAACCAACAGGGAGCTCAGCCTAGTAGTGGATGGTTTCCAAGAGTCATCAGTAAAAAGAAAACATCAAAATCACTCCCCTGCCCACAGCATGTTAAGACAATGCCAAACTAATAAAAATGTCCCTAGATTTATCTCAGCCTTGAGTAAGTGAGGTCATCCCCACATGGTCAAGGGTAGGAAATCTGGTTTCATCCCAAGGAAGTACAAATGATTGAAACCAGAATTCTTGCCCCTTCTCCTATGGCACTGCTATTTACGAGAAGTCTTCAAACGTCCAGCACTTATGAATTCCAGAAGTAGTAAATGATCTCCAGGAGCGTTGGAGCAAGGCAGTCATGTAAACCAAATAATGAAAAACATAGGAAATTGCATCATGGCCCAATGAGAGGCTAATGGATGTGCAGACAGAGACACCAATGTGTCACCATTAATGATGTCACTTTAGAAAATCAGGAGGCCAAGAATTTTTTTTTAATGCTTTGCCCTACAGTCATTTCATATTTATTCATCTTAGCAAAAGTGAACCTGAAAAGAAAATGTGTACTTGTTTAAAATGTTTGTTTGAAGAAGTGGGACAATTTCCTTTCTTTTCTTCCCTCTTCTTTCCTTCCTCCTTCCCTCCCTCCCTCCCTCCCTTTCTTCCTTCCTTCCTTTCTTCCTTTTCTTTCTTTATTTCTTCTTTGTTTTTTTAACCCACTGTCTGATTTTGCCATTATATTCCCTGACAAAGCAATGGGATTTCTGTTAAGGCCCATGCGCAGCCATTAACCAGATGACATTTAAATTCATTCACTTCACAACAGCCTCTGAAATGAAACCAGCGATTTGATAGTATTAACTGCTAATACCTCTTAGACACCAGAGATGGAAGAATGCAGCACCACACGTTCACAGTCCAGCCTTTCACCAACATTTTATGAGGTCTAACGGATGCCTTCAATCACCAAATAAATCAATTCTGACGGGTATACCCCTTCTGAAGTTCCAGTTTCCAAGTTATAAAATCCATGTTCCCAGGTCTTCTCTTCCTGTTAGAAAGCAAAATTTTACTTGTACAGAGGAATATGAGAGGATACTTTGGGGACCAGTCAGTTGTTTCAATGCTCCCTGCATGTTCTAATCACTTCCCCCACCTTTCTTAAAATGTTATGTGCCCAAAAGGGAGGAGATAACAAGGAACAACCTTCAATGGAGCATGTCTCTATTCTATTGTGAAATGGAGGCTTATCTCTCATTGAATTATTTCTTCACCGACCCAGTCAGAAGAGCAGAAGGATCTAAATATTCTCAGCTCAACCACTTTATCTCAC